>NC_083729.1:44149000-45508000 GCF_028564815.1 Eubalaena glacialis | reverse complement strand
ATTAGGCATTCAAAGGCCTTTACACAGCAAATGTCTCGAAGCATCTTCTGTGTGTGTGTCTATGTGCATCCATGTAAAGATGAGTAAGTCCCATCCTCTGCTCTTAGGAAACTTCTGTCTTAACTCCTCTTAGACCTTTGGTCTTTCTTTGATATTAAATGGATGTCTCAGCTCTGTGAAAGGCAGAAATGTTTGCTAAAGTGATCTGCAGCAATGTATATTGCATGGGATTAGGAGGAGATGAGGAGCAGATTCAAGATGTGAAGGATAATGAAGTCAGGAGGCTGCCCTTCTCTAGGTCAAAAGAAATTCCTTGGCTTCTTACAGGTTGAAAGTTTAGATCAGAAAGATTTAGATTTAAAAATCTTTATTGAATGAATGTTCATTGTTGTTAGGTTCCTTCACATGCAATTTCCTATCCAATCCTCAAAAGAACTCTATGAGAAAGATGTTAAGCTTGTTTTCCTGATGAGGTGCCTGAAGCTGTGTGATGTGTAAATTACATGGATAGAATTGGAAGAGATAGGGGTCCAGTTTCAAAACTGCAGCCTATGACAGCATTGCTATGGAATGTTTCACTTTTACAGATATTAAAAACTAAGGGGCCAGTTTTGACTGGAAACCTGTTCTCCTTTCTAGTTTCTAATTAAGTTTAGTTTAGTACTGAGAGACGAATATTGGATTTCTAAATATTAATAGTTCATTTCATTGAGGACAGTAAGCAACTATGGTGCCAATGTGTTTATCATATCATATTTTAAAGGTCTCTTACATTATGAATACATTGTCAACATTTCTAATGCTGGAGAGAAGTATGTTAATATAAAGCAATTGAAAAATAATTGAAGCAGTTATTAAGCATAGAGCCCTATGTCTGTGAGATAACATGCTAAGAAAAAATACTCTACAAATTAAAATTTTCATTTATAAATAAATCACAAATGTATAAGTTTAATAGTTAGACAAGTAATTTTTTCAACTCATTCTAGTCCAAGCTCCTAGTAAACGTAGCTTATCGCATTGACTGCACATAAGCAGCTGATTTATGTAAACCACTGACTCTGACAGGAACTTTCAAGCAGTTCTAATTCAGAGATTACCCCTGCAAGGTGATTCATTAGCTCCTTAATCATACAAATATGGCCAAAGCCACACTCCCCTGATACACATAATGGACATGGCAAACATGTTCTGTATGCACCACTGTTGCTGACCTTCGAAAGAACTCTACTATCCTTGTGGGGTGAAGCTCCTTTCTTTTTTTTTTTCCTGTACTGCTGATGACCTTTACCCCCAAGGTGATACCTCCACTAAATACTGCTTTTATTCTAGTGGCTTAGTGTTGAGTTGTAGGCATTAGAAACGAACAGATGAGTCTTGCAAATTATTTTTAAAAGATTGGAAAATGTGATGGAGCCTGCAGAATTTACATGGGCCTTGCCGACACTTCTACTTTCTCAGCTTTCATGGAGTCATAGCTCTCATTGGCTAGAGAAACAGGAAATTCACACTGTCTCTCTTTTAAAAGAATTATAGACCCATGATGAGTAGGGCCCATGAGCCTACTGTATCCTCTTGCATGTAGCCATGGAGATACATCCAAGCCTGCACATGGCCACAAAGAACAGGTAAAGTGGGGCGCTGTTCCCTATTCTAACTGGTCAAAGGGACACGCCTCTTTGTTACTAAAAACACTTGAAATTCAGGAATTGATAATACTTCTACTGAGTATTCTCTCAGTGGTTTTCCATACTAATAGCATCTGTCCATTTGCATCTCCTTTTCTGTTCTCTGTGAATTTTCTTTAACTACTGTCTCTTCCTTTGTTAGATAATAGAAATATTGAGAAGAGTTGGAAAAAAGTTATCAGAGTTTCAAGGTTAAGAGGAATAACAGAACAATGGCAGTCCTGTCCCTCCTCCAAATAAGCATGTCTGCTGTATCAATACATCTGCTGTATGACTGGGTTAAGCATAGAGTTGTGGTCAGAAAACAATGTGACATGAGTATTGTAGAGGCGGCATTAGCCTCCTTAACAGCAAGCCATAGAAGGCAATGCAAGAGGCCTGAGCATAGAGGTTATGGGATTCTTCTTTCCACAAAGCATTCAGAGTTATAATCTGAACTCTGTACAAAATAAAATAGGAGGGGCTGCCTGTTTTCCACTTCTCTGAGGTCTGCTCCCAGAGTTTAGCAACTCTGTACGCTGAGGGTTGTCTTTCTGGGACACAGGAGCACAGAACTTGTCATTTGTAGGTGATGTCTGTCCAAAAGAAGTTATGCATGCTTTATTGTAGAAGTAAAAGGCAAAGTCAGGAGCATTCTTTTGCAGAAGGCCAGCAAACAGTCCTGTTTTCAGGCAAAAACCAAGGGAGTAAACATAGAAGTATGTTTTGCTTAGGATTATCTTTGATGGTTTAATGAGTCTTTATGAAATTTCAGGTGTATTCCCAATTCTCAAATTTGCCCACAACTGCATGTTTTAATTACTCTGGAGCATAGAGGGAGATTTTGTTAATCCTTAGCTATAAGACGCTTGAATGATTTGAATACTTCAGCCCCTCGGTCAATAGCATGCGTATTCTATACGGAGACCACGTTAACTATGCAAAGGGCCACATGAGGACCTGTGAGAATGGTGTTCAAAACATGGTCTCAGCAGAAGGGATGTATTATTGTTAAGACAAAACACCTTCACAAACTCTCAACAAAACCCACAGCCTCCTATAACCTCAAACCAAATATTTATGGCTAAGTCTCTCAGGATGTAAGCATCGTTACTAACAAGTTTTGAGGCATATTTGTTATTAAGTTTATTTTGTTAAAAATTTAAGAAAGAGACTGACGTAAATTTACTGTAGAGGTGTCATTCACTGGGGTCTTTTATCTGTGAAAGATCAAAGTTTACATCATGAATCCAATTAAAAACTTTATCTTGTCATTCAAATGTCCTGAAATATGTTTTGGTGACCCTTTATCTGTCCCCATCATTATTTTTGCTTGGATTTGAAAGGCTATTCATATTAGTAGGGGATGAAGGTGAGAATGATTAGAAAGGGAGTTTAGAAATTAACATTAAGCTATTTGCGAAAACGATTGTATATACCCAATTCACACTGTCTTCTAGCAGAGTTAGTTTGGGAATCCATGTTCCAAGTCCAGTGATGCTGCTGGAGCTGACATATTTCTGGAAGTCTCCTTTGGAAATGTCTGTAAATGTCAGTTTATAAGCCCCACAAGACTTCCTCATCTATTTATTTATATTAACTCCTTTTTGAAAAATTCTATTATTTACCAAATTTTATTTCAAATAATGTTTGGCTATTTAAAAAAGACAAACTTGGAAGAGAAAAAAGATATTAGGAAAAACTGAAGAAATCTAAATAAACTATGGATTTTGTTCCATAATAATGTGTTGGTTCATTAATTGTGACAAATGTATTATACTAGTGGAGGATATTGATAACAGGGGAAACTGGGTGTAGGGCATATGGAAATTCTCCGTAGTAACTTTGTCATAATTCTGTAAATGTAAAACTATTCCAAAATAAAAAGATTTTCAGAAAAGGACAAATCTTATACCTGAGATATGTTGCCTTTTTCTGATACCTCTCATTGACTGAGAAAAGAAAAGGAAATGAGGAATAAAAGAATAAAGAAACTAACCTTTTCTGAGTATCTATTATGTTCCAGAATCTTATGTATATGTTCTCATTTACTTATAATAATCCAATGACAGTAGTTATTATTTCAATCTTATAAAAAAAGAAAAAGACTCCTCAGAAAGGTAAATGATTTGGCCGAGGATAAATAGCTAATATGTGTTAAACATGAGAATTCAAGCCCATTTTTACGTAGGTCTTAATTCTCTCCACCGCATAATCATATTTCTGCCCTAAAAATTTGTCATAGGCTTTGAAACTAATTTCCAAAGAGCAGTTTCTAAAACAATGTCAAGTACAAATTTCCCAATACTAACCACCATGAACAGGGTAACACTAGATACAAATTTTCTGGTATATGTACTCTTCAAAGTTAGTTATTTTATAATTCAAGTTACTAATTTTCTGATAGAGTCCATAAGGGTGACAGATCTTTCCCCTTTGGGGTAATTGAGTTTTCACTTCAGGGACCGTGGATCTCTTGGACCAAGCCCCATTCTGAACTTGTCATCATGCCAAAACATCCATTTGGTAGAAAGGCCTAAAGTGTGAAAATGAGGTTGGCTCTAGGAAATGTAGGCCCAAATAAATGCTTCTGTGTTGATGGAAGACCCAGGGCTTTTGCCAACATTATGGCTTATTCAGGTTACCATGGAGAAATAGAGGGACCTGCTGATGAGGCCAAAGAATGACCTGCTGCCAGTAGGTTTTCACACCTGTGGGGCACTGCCCAGATCCTCCACTCTTGCAGTTGCTGGGAGTGTTGACTGCTGGCAACTCACACGTGGGTGCCTCCCCAGGAACTGCCCTCTGATGGAGGGAGCTGCCTCACCCAAGTTTTGCACCTCCCTTTGGACTGCAGGCATCTAACGATGAATAGATGTTGAGGTTACAAAGGCCTGGTCCCCTTGCCTCAATATGGGGCATCTTTGAAGGACCTCCCCAGCTTCAGAGCTCCCTTTGGGATCAGCTGAGGTCTCTCTTGCAGCTGCCTCACACTTCCAACCTCACCCTTTGCTCATTTCTGCTTCCCTTACTCGCTTACAAGTATTGATCCAAGAGGGCTCCTCAGGGAAACATCCATATGCAAATCTCAGAGCCACTTTCCTGGGGAGAACAATCTATGCCACTATCTCAATGTGCACATTCTCCCCTTATGGGAAGAATCTAGTACTTTAAAATGCTATCTTAAAAGTGTAGACATCACTCTTTCCAGGAGGCCTCCTTTGACTAGGTTAGTGCCCTCTTAGGAAGCCCCTCAATCTTAGTTAAGTACCTTCCCCAGTAGAGCATTTATGTCACCAAACTGTAATTGAATTGTACATAAATATGCCAAATTAGTCAAGCCCCTTTAAAGGATTTTTATTTATATTGGTTTTGCTCCAAAGATATTTTGTCATATAACCATAAGCATTGATGGGGTTATCCTGGAAACTTTATTTCTTGTTTTTCAATGCCAGTTGATTAAAAAAAAAATGGGCAAAGAACTGAAAGGATTGTCATCCTGAAGAAAGAAATCCTGAAAACAGATTTGCCTATAGATAATTTTTTTTCCTGTATTGTATGTGATTCTGAAACAGAGATGTACATACTACAGAATATTGATTCGGAATTCATGTTTCCTTCCAACCAAGAAATGTCTACTTAAAACTGGAGGAAATCTTACTGTGCTCCAAACTATTTTTACAGATGATGGAATTGTCACATGTGAGTAAATGTTCATAATGGCATCTTCTCAGATTCCTCCAGCTTATGGTACCATTCCTTTTTTCTGACTCTCCATTGTCTGTTTGTGCCATCTATTAAGAGTTAACCATGGACGGGCATTGAGTACATTTGCAGACAGGCTCTTGGGGAGTCTCTGGCCGTAGGCACCTTGAACAAAGGACCAACTCAAGCTAGATCCATGAGACTCCCCAACCGGAAAACATCTCTATGGTTTCCCACATAGAAGCAAAGCCTACGTAAAGATGCAGGCTTCATAGGCCCATAAGGCTTTAATTTATAAGCTTTCCAGCTGCTTCCTACCATGGTCAGTGGGCTTGGAGTGAATCCCTTATATCTGTATTGTTTTTCTCTCATGATAGGTGTTTTACCTTGCCTCCTCCCTGTGAGAGCACTCTTATTTCTCATTTATTTAATGTCCCAATTTTGCTTACTGCTTTACTTACTGATCTAGATTTTGTTGTGGTTTTTCTCACTATAATGACCCTACAACCCAAGTGGAAGGGGAGAACTTACTCTGGAATGATGGACTGCAGCTGCACAGTCAATTGCTCTTGAAGATTTCACCTGGTTTGAGAGCTAGGTAGATCTTGTTGAAGTTGTGGGTCTGCTTTAATCCTGGAGAGTCTTAAATCCCCACTCAACCCTTTATACTAGCAGTGCTCTCTTCATTACTGGAATAGTTTGAGCTAATAAAGAGAAGCAAGTAATTTGTGTCTTACCTAACACAAAGCCAATTTCCTCACTGCTAATCATTCTCATGAAACTTTATATTCAGTCCCATAACCAGTGGTCTGTTGTATTGAATACCAATGACCCTCTTTTATTGAGGTTTAACTCCTCACATATGTCTCTTGTCTTCTTAGAATAAGTGCTCACTGAGGGAAAGATTCTTGCCTTGAATTTTTTTTTTTTTAATTAATAGCTACTTTATTTATTTATTTATTTATTTTATTATTTTTGACTGTGTTGGGTCTTCGTTTCGTGTGAGGGCTTTCTCTAGTTGCGGCAAGCGGGGGCCACTCTTCATTGCCGTGCGCGGGCCTCTCACCATCGTGGCCTCTCTTGTTGCGGAGCACAGGCTCCAGACACGCAGGCTCAGTAGTTGTGGCTCACGGGCCCAGTTGCTCTGTGGCATGTGGGATCTTCCCAGACCAGGGCTCGAACCCGTGTCCCCTGCATTGGCAGGCGGATTCTCAACCACTGCACCACCAGGGAAGCCCAGGGAGCGTGATTTTGAAGCGAAACAAAACAAAATCCAGGCTGTGGCAGCTCCCTGACTTTTCTGCTTCTCCAGCCCTTCCAACAATTTTGAAAATACCAAATTCCCTATCAAATCCCCTTCTTATGGGAACACTTAGAGAGTTCTCTATTTCTTGTATTGAACCCTGACCGACACAATTGCTCAACATCATTTGTTGGTGTGGTAAAAATATCTCATGCCCATCCAGATTATACACGAAATGGTTTTATATTATAGTTTTCTTTGCTTTTATGTTTCTGATTTCTGATGAACTATGAGGGCTTTAAAAATGCTAAGGATTCACCTATATTCCTTCAGTCATTTTAAAGGTGGGAGAATGAGCCCCTGCATTCTTCAAAACAAGTGCAAACACGTTCAGTTGGTCAGTAACAAAGAATTACAGCAAATAGGATATTAAAGATAGTAGAAGTTTTGAGTTAAAAAAAACTCTATTATTTATTGGTAGGTGAACCTTTTCAGACTCTGCAGTTATTTACTCAACACCCCAGTTTAACAGTGAACAATTTATTTCATTAGTCACTAGTTTTATTTAAGTCTTAACTAAATCTCACATGAGTGCTTTTGATTGTGTGGTACAAATCCACATTTTGAGGCTGAATATTGTGGACTATTTAATTTTCTGAATGTAATTTTGCATATAATAGGCTTATCTTGGGAAGAGCTCAAAACACATTGAAATATGAGGATTAATGAGGCATGAGTCATAAATCATTTGGCTCTCCCCAGATTACACTTCTGGTTGTGGAGTTAGGACCACATCCTAGCTGTCTTGATTCTAGTACACTGTGCTCTCCACTGGCCTTCATTTTGTCTGTGGTCTTTTGGGTCTGTGATTAACTGAATCCTTTAATTTGAGCTTTCTGCCATTCTTTCTCATGCATGTTTTCCCTTTGGGTCTGTAAATGAGAACTACATCCACTGGCTTGGCAACCTCAGCTCTTGTGAGTATAATGATGGCTGCTAATATTAACATGGCACTTTATAAATATCTTTCACAAATTTTAGTTATTTGAGCCTCTCAAAACCTTATGAGTAAGTAAGGCAGGTATTATTATATTATTCTTAGTTTATAGACAGGGAGAGAAATATCTGAGAAAGATACAAATATTTTTAAATGAAGGCTGGAATCAGTTTGGATTAAAACAAAAACTACTTCTGTAATTTAAAAATATTTGCTAGAAACTTGAACCATTGTGTCCAAAAATTTAAAGTCAATAGTATTAAAATGCCTAAGCCTCAAGCTTGTCTGTGGTAATGAGTGATGTGGTCTTTCACCAAATGACTTTTGCAAGGTAGCATAGTTTATAAGCCAGAGAGAAGGTAAGAAAGATGCTTTGCAGGAGAACTTGTGAGCTTTTGGCAATGTTAGCAATGTAGATTTTGATTCCAAGGCAGAGGGGTTCTTCCAGTCTCTAGTTTCCTGGACTATTCTGGTCCTCTAGCTATGAATGACTCAAGGGCAAAAAGATCATGCCTTATTCAATTGTAAACCAAATTCCTTGAACAGTGCCGAGAACATAGTCAAATGTCCACTAAGCTATTCTAGTGGCTCTTATTCCAAAGTTCCTCTGAATTAATACATCTTCTTTTGAAGTACTGTGTTGAATGCATAACCTCAAATGCTAATGTGAATCTCCAGTCCTTCATTTGATAGTCTTTCCTAGTATAAAGCAATCAGTTTTTCTTGTCATGATGGCTCTTTATAAATGCTTGCTGTTTATTGCATCTGCTTCCATTATTCTCTCTCCTTACACATTTAATTCACTCTTATACTTTATTTTCCTTTTGTTAGATGCCATGGGTAAATCAGAAAGTACAGATAGAATATGAGTGGAACCTTTTGTCCCTCTGTTCTAGACAAATGCTCTTTAACCAGAGCATTGTAAACATTGAATTGAGCTGAATAGATGGAACACTGAGTCATTCCCCAGGGCTTTGAGAAAACCTGGTGCTGTGGCAAGGGCTCAGCTTTGCCCTCCACACCTGTCACACTTGTGCTCACACTGGGGTATAACAGGGTACTGACTACATTGGCTCTTCCAGTGAACTAGAATAGTGGACAGCTGGTTGACAATTCTTCTGTGAGAATTTTCAAGGGACAAGGGTATCTGAGGTTGGCTCTATCATCTTCCTGTTGGTGTGCCATTTTCATGCGTCCTCTTCTTTTCAAAGAAAAAAAAAACTTTTTTCAAGAGTTTCACCCAGAATAGAATCCCTTTTTGGTACCTAAGTTTTGAGTATTTTTTAAAAAATCTCCTATTGCCACATCCTCCCAAAGTCTAAGAGGAACTGACTTGGCAGTAAGTGTAGCATTTATTTGCTTCTCCCTTTACTAAGAAATTCCCAGAGGATCCTTTCCTCAGAAATACAAGCTTGAATTGTGCCCAGTCCTTGCTACTAATGCTCACTAAGAGAGATGGCGACACTAAAACAAGCAGCTATTAGCAATGGCATTTGGGCTGTGAGTGGTTTGTAGATGTTGAGGGTGAAATATTTCAAAATGGAACTGAGTGGAAAAGCCAAATTCAAATTGATAAAGGGGCTGTACATGTGCTTCATTTAACTTCAGACAGACTTTTTTTTTTTTTTTAATAAATAAATGGATGGATACAGATGAATGAAATGGATGGCTAAATGGGTTTTTATTTATTTATTTATTTATTTTTGGCTGTGCTGGGTCTTCATTTCTGTGTGAGGGCTTTCTCTAGTTGTGGCAAGTGGGGGCCACTCTTCATCGCGGTGCGCGGGCCTCTCACTATCGTGGCCTCTCTTGTTGCGGAGCACAGCCTCCAGACGCGCAGGCTCAGTAGTTGTGGCTCACGGGCCCAGTTGCTCCACGGCATGTGGGATCTTCCCAGACCAGGGCTCGAACCCGTGTCCCCTGCATTGGCAGGCAGATTCTCAACCACTGCGCCACCAGGGAAGCCCCCAGACAGACTTTTGACTACTTGTGTCATATACAAATGTGTACAACAAAGCTTGAAATTGTATTTCCATTTTACTTAATTAGATTAGTGCAAGACCTGCATAATAATCAACAGTTAGTAGCCTCACTACTACTGGGGTTCAGAATCTCAAAATAATTGCTGTTTTTGAAGTTTGGTCTGTCGTCTGGGAATGAGGTCAATTGGTTGATTTTCGGTGTCGCTAAGGTTGGTTTTACTTGTATTTGTGTGGTCCAACTAAAAGACCTCAATTTTCTTTAACTAGAGTAGGTAGACATAAAAATAGAATGTATTTTTAAAATTCTGAAGAAGTAATTAAGGATTTTTTTTTTTTAATTAAAGACTGCCCGCTTTAACAAAAATAAGTTCAAGTACTATTTTTTTCCAAGTTTTAAAAGAAATGGGTAATGAAACCTCACTGCATGTTTTCTCTCCAACATGAATAATAAGAATTTGAAATCCATTATAATTATGATTAGGGTGTTTTCTCTCCAGGTTTTAGATATCTACAGTGTGTGGCCTGCAAAGAGAACAGCTTTACATAATTACAAAAGACAAGGAAGATTGGTTTCAGAAAAGCTAATAGTGGAACAGACTATTACACATAAAATTCTGGGCAAGAAGACAATGACAATACCAAGAGAGAGAGCGCTCAAGAGAGCGATACTAAGAACCCATTCAGAAATCAAGAAAACCCAAATAGCATTTATGCAAGCAGAGAGCAGCTCTGCAGTTTTCTGTTAAGCAAAAGGAAGGCAGATGTTCCATTTTGTCCCTGTTGGGAAGATTTTCATTTGCAGCTGGGTGATGTTTTAAAATAAGACTTTCGTAAGTACTGCTTTGTAGAAGGAAGTCGAATTTCATGACAGCCAAGAGGAGTTTTGGGCCACTCTTGTAGCTCTCAGATGTGCAGTTCAAACTTTGACTTAAAAGGAACATGTAGGAATGGAAAAAGTTCAAGCCTTAGAGTTAAGGACCTTATGCCTGCCTTGGCCATTAAGTCAGGCTATCTACCTTTTCATGCTCCAGTTTCTTCATTGGCTGAGCAGATTATAATAACACACTGTGACTGTGTGAAAATGTTTGGTACACCTCTTACCTTCCCTGAATCTCGGTAGTTTTATCTGTAAAGTGAGATCGTTTATGACTTTTGAGAATGTCTAGGTAAGGGGCCTTCATATTTCTTGTAAGCTAATTCTCAATTAACTCCATATTTCTCATATTCTATGGCCCTGCTATTTGCCTTTTATGTTTCATGGAGTGTTTATGAAGATGAAATAAGACCATGTACAGGTCAGTGCTTTAAAGGATATAAAGGGCTACCTAAAAATCCAAGTGGTACTCTTATTGTTAATACAGCATCGGATTTTGAAACAAGTTCCAGTTTTTGGTCAAAATGTTTATAAATCATATATCCAATCTGGGGTAGGATCATTGGGGGAAATTTCTTACCCTAAAATTAGTAAACATACGAGATAGAATTTGGACCCAGGTCAGTCTGATCAAGGTCTATGTGTCTGATGATTACCTGTATTGGTAGGTAGATGACTGCTGTTAAAAGATAAACTGAGGCATATTAAAAATTTTAAGAGTCTATTTGAGCAAGAATGGATTTGAATCAGGCAGCATCCAATCTAGCAGATACCAAGGAGCTCTGAATAGCTTTACAAAATGAATGACTTTTATAGCCAGAAAGGAATGGGAATGAGGATGTTATACTAGGCAAAAAAAAAAAAAAAAAAAAGGTTGCTTATTGCAAGGTTACTTTCCTTTAGGGGATGACAGGGGTCTATCAGGCAGACTACCTAACTGTTGATCAGGTGATTCCTGGTTGACTGGCTTAAGATTCCATTTATGAGAGCTGTAAGTGTAATTCAGTCTTGGTTTGGTGATGTGGGTCTTGGCATAAGGAACTCTATTTTGGGCCTGTTGTCTTTTTTTTTTTTAAACATTATCTATAATGGTGAGAATGCCCACTACTCAAACTGGTTTAGAGGGAATGCTGATAAAGGGGCTTGAAACTTCTTTACCCATTTTCTTTGAGTTCTTTCCATCAAGGGTAAAAAGTCCAAAAAAACACTTCCTTGCTTCTCTCAATAGGCCTCTGTTAACCTCAAGAGAGAGGTGCTCTGAAATGTTTTGCTTTCACTGAGGGGTCTGATGAGTTACAGCTCTTATGATTAGGTTACTGATATTGGAAATATGCATTTTCCCTTACTGGTTATGTAAGATTTATGTAACTTGAGTTTTTTTATTTAACAGGGCTGAGAGTCTAAAATGTATTGTTAGAAGTCTGTGAATGGCTGAGGTTTTCTTAAATTTTATAGCCTAAATTATTGGTAATGTAGCTCATAAAATCTCAGGAAGATAAGACTCTATGAAAATATAAACTTTATTATTAAAGACCTGAAGTGTTTATACTGAGCTGTGAATTGTGGTGGTATGTGTGTGTGTGTGTGTGTGCTGTTCCCTGGCAGCCGACAAACACAGTGAGGTCATCAGCATGTGCTAAGATCCTGAGAGTCAGACTCATGTCTGTGCTCAGGATCAAGAAGCACCATGTATATAAAAGGGGGAACGTCTTGCTGTGCAACAGACTGGGTGTGGAATGGAAGGAAGTGGAGGGAGCCTGAGATGTAGCAAATGTTTCCAGATTGGGTGGCTGAGATGGTGGGGACAGGAAGAGAAGCAGGCTTGGCAAGAAAGGTGATGAGTTCAGATTTGGACCTATTGTTTGTGAGGTGGCTGTGAAATAGCCAGCTGCAAATAACAATAGGCTCTCAACAGTACAGATGTGTACCTCAAAATAGGGATCTGGACTTGATATGCAGAATTGGGATTAAGCAGCTTTGAGAGGATGGGATCACCTGTGGGAAGAGATGGACCCGGGCAAGGGGTGTGCCATGAGATTCCCTTCTCTGAGCTGGTTTTAAACAGAGGCAGGAACAGAACGAAGAGGAGAAAATGGTACTAGCAAATCCACTGGGGGGCAACATAACCTACTCCTACTCCAGAGCTTTAGCACATTTCGCACTCATTGTCTAAAAAATTCTCTCCCCATCTAACTCTGTGGGTCATTGCCTCATCCTTTTCAGAACTTGGCTGAAATGTCACCTTCTCAGTGAAGCCTTCAATGACTGCTGCATTTAAAACTGCAATCTCTCCCATGCTCAGCATTCTCCCTCCCCCTGCCTTACATCATTTTTTTTCTAAAGCACATATCCCCGTATGCCATACTCTAAGTTTAACTGAATGGTTTGTTTAACGTTGGTCTCCATCCACTAAAATGACCAACTTCAGGAGGTCAGGGACTCTTGTTTACTTTGCATCTCTGGAATCACTGAGATTGCCTGGCACATAGTAGGAGCTCCAAAAATACTTGTTGAAAGAACAAGTAGGCTCATAGGGACCTAAAGGCCCAGCTCTCATGTGATCATTAGCCTTGGAAATGCAGGAGGACCCAATTTTGGTGGGAGAGTGAGAAAAAGATTATACACTAAGACTTGATAGCAGGAAACTTGAGGCCACATTTTGTGACTAGAAAATGTTTAAAGAAGACAAATAGCAAAGCAATTTGTCTTCCAGAGAGGATAATTCAGAATATTAATGGGGCTGCTGATAAATTCGTTGAGAAAATTAAGGATGCACTCGCAGTGTTTGTGCAGGTGGAGATTGATGACGAGAGCTGGTTTGGAGGGACGTCAGTGTGTCTGAAAATCAGGCAGGCTGTGATTTGGTTTAGGTGGGCATAATGATCTCTCCTGTATACTCAAGGTGGTTATAAGTGGTAGGTCAGTCTTGGTTTCTTAAAGTGCTTTTTTAAAATGACCTCTATAATTCAGAGAAGTTAAGGATTAGAACAGAGAAATTACCTGAGTTGATAAAATGAAGAGAATGAATATGCTGGATTCACTAGAACTTGAAATTAAGTTGTTGTAGAGAAAATGCAATTTTCAGAATGACATAACTTAATTTTTAAAAAATGATTTAAGGATACATTGAAAAATATGGAAAACTCAGTTTAATGTGAAATTTTTTATCGCAGAGTTGTAAAAGGATGCAACCCAGTTGTGGGTCAGACCTTACAAGTTTCCCTCTTGGATTCTCAGAAGGTCTGGTTGGCTCATGGACTTCCTGGAAGTGTAACTTTGCACACTGGGAAGTCAAGTGGATGTCCAGGACCCCATCTGAGGTGGCCATTGCATGGTCCTAGGAAAAGACCTGTATGTGGTATGAAGTCCAGGAGGCAACGCTTGATTTAATTCTGTTCAAATGATGAGCTGACCAACATAATCTGTATTTAAAAGCTTATTTTCTAAAGCACCAATGACTGCATACTGTTTGTATACATTCATTTACTTCTTTTTCTGGAAGGAGAGTTTGGATAATTGTACCTTCTCAACAGGAGTAATACCTGTCTTATCTTTCCATGGGCAGATCATTTTCCATGTTGCTTTCATTTCTGGGTCTTGTCAGTAACACAGTTTGGTCAGTGAAGCTGACACGGGGCTGCTCCTTTCTTCCCTGGAGATGATCTTCCACTCTTCTCCCCTCCTTATTTTCTAAAAAAGAAATATCTGATTTGTCTAGCTTGGTTAAGGGAAGATAGGACCTCTGATCCAGTGGGGGGAGGTAATTCTCCCCAGAGAAATCAAGAATGTGAAATAGATAGTGGGCAATGAAAAAGTAGCCAATATCCAAAAACTGATGGATTAAGAGAGCACTAAAAGGTAAGTAAACTGCTATGTCCCTGTATGTGGCCATAGCAGTTTAATTTCTGTGCCTGACATTTAATTTTGGATACTTCTAGCCCCTTGATGTTTTCTTCCATAGTTTATCAGAGTGCTGGTAGACAATTAGTTGACTTTTTTCTTTGATGTCTCATGTGATGAGATTATTGGCTCTATAAATCTCCTGTTTGCTAACCTGTATCCTGTAGGTGAATGAAAATAGGATTTGGAGTAAAACTATTTAGGTAGCAAGTTATTAAACAGTATTCTAGAATTACCACTTCCAGTAGTTTTAATGTTATAGCTTTATTGGCGTATTTTCATCATGATACTTCCCAGTGGGAGATCTGTTTTCAGCTTGATCCGTATTTAGGAAGAGATGTCCTACCATAAGGTTTTTTATTGTTGTTGTTACTTTTGCTGTAATAATGCTGTGTAACAAATAACTCCCCAAATCGCAGTGGCTAGCAACATTTATTTCTCACTCATTGGTCTGAAGATCCAGTGACTCTGATGGGCTCTGCTGTGCTTGGTTGAGCTTAGATGGGATAGACTGTAAGAGGATGGACAAAGGTAGTATGAGGCCGGTGAGCTCCCCAAACGCTTGGGTGCCAAGCATTTGCTGATTCCGCCCCGTGCCTGGCACGTGTGTCTTTCGGTCCTGGCTGGGCATTGCCACCTCCCCCTGGGCCAGCACCACCCACGTACCTCTTGGCAGAGGCCACAATTGATTGACTTGCTGTTGAGCTTCCACTCTTTGGCATGGCTGCATTTTGATGGCAGAGGGAGCAGTTATGCCCAGAGCCTGGTGTGTTGGCATCACCAGTCTGACCTGAGCACCATGTGCTGCATGACATGACACATGGCACAGGGAGAACTGCCCAGCATGGAAGATTCTCAGGGGCTGCTAGAGTCATCCCTGATGGCATCAGGCCTGCCAGCCACTCAGAGGATGAGGAGTCACTGGCAGGGCAGAAGCGGGCCTCCTCACAGGCTTTGGGCACCATCCCTAAACAGAGAAGCTCCTCCAGGTTCATCAAGAGAAAGAAGTTTGACGGTGAGCTGGTGGAGAGCAGCCTGGTTAAGTCCTCTACCCAGGCGAAGGGGGCCAGTGGGGTGGAACCAGGGTGCTGTTCGGGGAGTGAACCCTCCTCCAGTGGGAAGAAGGTGTCTAAGGCCTCCAACACCCCTGTGCCACCCAGCCCAGCCCCAGCCCCAGCCCCAGCCCCAGCCCCTGGACTCACCAAGCATGTGAAGAAGAACAAACAGCCACTCCAGGTGACCAAGGATCTGGGCCACTGGAAGCCTGCGGACGACCTCCTGCTCATCAATGCCGTGTTGCAGACCAATGACCTGACATCTGTCCGCCTGGTTGTGAAGTTCAGCTGCCGCTTCACCCTGCGGGAAGTCCAGGAGCACTGGTCCGCCCTGCTCTACGATCCTGTCATCTCCAAGCTGGCCTGCCAGACCATGAGACAGCTGCACCCAGAGGCCATTGCTGCCATCCAGAGCAAGGCCCTGTTTAGTAAGGCTGAAGAGCAGCTGCTAAGCAAAGTGGGATCGACCAGCCAGCCGACCTTGGAGACCTTCCAGGACCTGCTGCACAGACACCCCAATGCCTTCTACCTGGCCCGTACTGCCAAGGCTCTGCAGGCCCAGTGGCAGCTCATGAAGCCATATTACCTGTTGGAGGACCAGACAGCCTCTGCCCAAGGGGGACCAAGTGCTGAACTTCTCGATCACAGAGGACTTGATTGATGACAGTAAGCTCAGTGACATGCGAGATGAAGTCCTAGAACATGAGCTGACAGTGGCTGACTGACGCCAGAAACAAGAGATTTGGCAGCTGGAACAGGAACTGCATAAGTGGCTGGTGCTAGTAGATAGCATCACAGGCATGACCTCTCCGGACTTTGACAACCAGGCCCTAGCAGTGCTGCGGGGCCGCATGGTGCGATGCACTTGAGAAAGATCACCCTAGGCAGAGCAACCGAGGATAACCAGATTGACGCGGACCTGTCTCTGGAGGGTCCGGCCTGGAAGATCTCCCAGAAGCAAGGTGTCATCAAGCTGAAAAACAACGGTGATTTCTTCATTGCCATTGAGGCCCGGTGGCCCATCTACATCAATGGACGGCCTGTGCTGTGTGGTTCCAAATGGCGCCTTAGCAACAGCTCCATGGTGGAGATTGCCAGCCTGTAATTCGTCTTCCTCATCTACAAGGACCTCATTGCCCTTATTCAGGCTGAGGCTGCCAAGATCACGCCACAGTGAGAAGTGGTGGCAGGACCCATGGGCTCTCTCTGGCCTCAGTTTCCCCTGCCATCCCAGACCCCTGGAGCTGGGAACTCAGGCTCCTGGAAAAAGCAGAGGGGGCTGAAGGAGATTCAGCTCCTGGCCCCTTGATCTGAGCCTCTGTGGGAGGGCGGAGCTGGCCCTGGGGAAGCCCCTAGAGGCTGGGACCCTCAGGCTTCCTTAGTGCCAGAACCCCTCCCCTTCTCTCTCTGCAGAGGACCCTACCCTTTCCCCCAGATTCCCACCTTTGCCCCGTGTCTCCAGCTGATTAGCTTCAGACTTTTCCTTTATTATTTTTCTTTTGTAAATACAAAGCACTGAGTTCCGAAGTAAAAAACAAACAAACAAACAAACAAAGGGATACATTGAGAGTGATAATCCCTACTCCAGAATATGGTTACATGTAAAACAAACATATAAAATACATATATATTATATTATTCACATATAAAATAAGCAAGATCACATATATAATAAACTGATATTTTGTGGCTCTAATATCTACCTTCCAACTTTGTAATGCAATGAACTAAGAAAGTCCCACCAGGTGGGAATTGTCTCACTTCTAGTCTTGTCCAGACTATCACTTGCATTGTCTTGGTTCTGTATGTGGACTGATCAGCACTTGATTCTTAATGACCTTCCATAGTATTCAGTCTCTGCATTGGCAGGGTTGCCTCCTTATACATTAAGATTCTTATACTCAACGTAGATAATTCTCAATATATCTGTCTATAGTTTAAGGAAATAAAGAGTTTACATCAGCTGTATTCTTTTCCTCTCTTGCTATCCTTGAATGGCAGTTTACTCAGACATATTTCTTGAATGCCTATGCAGGGTAGTGTGAGAGCTAGTGGATGAATAAGATACATATGGTTCTTGCACTTGTCACATTCACAACTCCTCCATAAATAAAGGCCCTGCTGGAACAGAAGGCACGTTGGTCTTCTTCAATATGCCACCTTCTAAATGCCTGAGAATCACTTGAGACATGATCTCTCTGTGCATTGGTGTCTCTTCTCTGCTTGTAGGGGGCTTGGGATGGGGAAATACTCCTCCCTTCCTAAGATAGTTTGTGTGGGACATTAATGATATTCCTTTGGTTTGTTTGAGATAGGTGATTGTTTATAGTTTAAATATTTCTTATGTGCCTACGTAGAATAGAATTCCTCTTTCTTCTCTGAACTTAAAACGCTGTTAATAAGTGGACTCCATAGAAAGGAAGATGACTTTTTGAAAAGCAGTTGATCCTTGAACAATGTAGGGATTAAGAGTGCCCACCCTCCCCACAGCTGAAAAACCACAGATAATTTATAGTCCCTTTCTGTATATAGTATGTGGTTCTTCCGTATCTGTGGTTCTGCATCTGCTGATTCAACCAACCAACTATTGTGTAGTACTGAAGTATTTACTATTGAAAAAAAATCTGCATAAAAGTGGAACTGCATATAAGTACAGTTCAAACCTGTGTTGCTCAAGAGTCAATGTACTATGTCCTAGGTTGTCAATTATATCTTGGCTTTCTCCTCTGTGCTAGAGTACAAATTACCAGGTGGAAGAAGGGTAGAGTAGTTCATTGAAATTCTTTTAAAGGAAAATAAAGCCCATGTGCAACCACTAGACTATTAAAATGTGTTCTTATTAAGAAAGGAGCATTTGAATAAAAATTCAACTTGTTTTTTTAAAAAGCCAAATTTGAAAAATTGAAGGTAAAATGGAAGAGTATCTTCAAAAGTCTTCTGGAAATTTCTAGTTGTATTATTCCAAATTGGTGATGTTAATATTTTAAAATAATAATACCTGCATGGTTTATTATTCTCCAGGGATACTCTGATCATTGGAGTTGTGCTATGTATTTATGAGATAGTGTTGGAAGTGAATTGAGAGGTACTGAGAGAGAAAATTCAAGAGTTGCCCAATTCTCCCTGAGGTTTCCAAGTTTGTGCATACATAATGGTTTTAGTCACTTATTCATTTTTCTCCCTACCTTACTGCCAATGCCTACTTTGTGTTTGTACAAATTTTTGTTTCTCAAGAAAAAAATCTATTTCTGAACAATATCATATTGTATCTCCAAATTTCTCTTAAAGCTTTTTCCCTTAATTTTCAGCGTGCATAATTTCACTTCTCTTTTTTCACTGCCAATGTCTTAATTGAAATTTTAATACTCTCTTAGTTTTTCACTGTTCATCAGTTTATTGTCCTAAAAAACATGGATTCAATCCCTGGTGCTCTACAGAAACTACAATTGATTCTTCCATTGCCTCAAACAAAACGTGGCTTTTTCTTTCAACAGTATTGTATTAATTGTCTATTGTTGCACAATAAATTATCACAACTTAGTGGCTTAAAACAACACACAATTTATTATCCCACCGTTTCTGTGGGCCAGGAATTTTGAGCACTGCCGAAACGTGGTCTTTGCTTCAGGATGTCTCAGAAGGCTGCAGTGAAATCATTGGTCAGGGTTGGGATCTCATCTGAAGGTTCAACTGAGTTTGCATACTTATTGGCAGGATTCAGTTTCTTGAGGCTGTTGATCCAGAGGCCTCAGTTCTTTGCTGGGCTGTTGACCACTTTCTTTTTTTTTTTTTAACATCTTTATTGGAGTATAATTGCATTACAATGGTGTGTTAGTTTCTGCTTTATAACAAAGTGAATCAGTTATACATATACATATATCCGATATCTCTTCCCTCCCACCATCCCTATCCCACCCCTCCAGGTGGTCACAAAGCACTGAGCTGATCTCCCTGTGCTATGCGGCTGCTTCCCACTAGCTATCTATTTTACATTTGGTAGAATATATATGTCCATGCCACTCTCTCATTTTGTCCCAGTTTACCCTTCCCCCTCCCCGTGTCCTCAAGTCCATTCTCTAGTAGGTCTGCATCTTTATTCCCGTCTTGCCCCTAGGTTCTTCATGACCATTTTTTTTTTAGATTCCATATATATGTGTTAGCATACAGTATTTGTTCTTCTCTTTCTGACTTACTTCACTATGTATGACAGACTCTGGGTCCATCCACCTCACTACAGATAACTCAATTTCATTTCTTTTTATGGCTGAGTAATATTCCATTGTATATATGTGCCACATCTTTATCCATTCATCTGTCGATAGACACTTAGGTTGCTCCAATGTCCTGGGTATTGTAAATAGTGCTGCAATGAACACTGTGGCATATGACTCTTTGAATTATGGTTTTCTCAGGGTATATGCCCAGTAGTGGGATTAGTGGGTGGTATGGTAGTTCTATTTTTAGTTTTTTAAGGAACCTCCATCCTGTTCTCCATAGTGTCTGTATCAATTTATATTCCCACCAACAGTGCAAGAGGGTTCCCTTTTCTCCACACCCTTTCTAGAATTTACTGTTTGTAGATTTTTTGATGCTGGCCATTCTGACTGGTGTGAGATGATATCTCATTGTAGTTTTGATTTGCATTTCTCTAATGATTAATGATGTTGAGCATTCTTTCATGTGTTTGTTGGCAATCTGTATACCTTCTTTGGAGAAATGTCTATTTAGGTCTTCTGCCCATTTTTTTTTTTTACATTTTTATTTATTTAATTTATGGCTGTGTTGGGTCTTCGTTTCTGTGTGAGGGCTTTCTCTAGTGTGGCAAGCGGGGGCCACTCTTCATCGCAGTGTGTGGGCCTCTCACTATCACGGCCTCTCTTGTTGCGGAGCACAGGCTCCAGACACGCAAGCTCAGTAATTGTGGCTCACGGGCCCAGCTGCTCTGCAGCATGTGGGATCTTCCCAGACCAGGGCTCGAATCCGTGTCCCCTACATTGGCAGGCAGATTCTCAACCACTGCACCACCAGGGAAGCCCCATCTGCCCATTTTTGGATTAGGTTGTTTGTTTTTTTGATATTGAGCTGCATGAGCTGCTTGTAAATTTTGGAGATTAATCCTTTGTCAGTTGCTTCATTTGCAAATATTTTCTCCCATTCTGAGGGTTGCCTTTTCATCTTGTTTATGGTTTCCTTTGCTGTGCAAAAGCATTTAAGTTTCATTAGGTCCCATTTGTTTATTTTTGTTTTTATTTCCATTTCTCTAGGAGGTGGGTCAAAAAGGATCTTGCTCTGATTTATGTCATAGAGTGTTCTGCCTATGTTTTCCTCTAAGAGTTGTATAGTGTCTGGCCTTACATTTAGGTCTTTAATCCATTTTGAGTTTATTTTTGTGTATGGTGTTAGGAAGTGTTCTAATTTCATTCTTTTACATGTAGCTGTCCAGTTTTCCCAGCACCACTTATTGAAGAGGGTGTCTTTTCTCCATTGTATATTCTTGCATCCTTCACCAAAGATAAGGTGACCATAGGTGCGTGGGTTTATCTCTGGGCTTTCTATCCTGTTCCATTGATCTATACTTCTGGTTTTTTGCCAGTACCATATTGTCTTGATTACTGTAGCTTTGTAGTATAGTCTGAAGTCAGGGAGACTGATTCTTCCAGCTCCGTTTTTCTTTCTCAAGATTGCTTTGGCTATTCGGGGTCTTTTGTGTTTGCATACAATTTGTGAAAATTTTCCTTCTAGTTGTGTGAAAAATGCCATTGGCAGTTTGATAGGGATTGCTTTGAATCTGTAGATTGCTTTGGGTAGTATAGGCATTTCCACAAGGTTGATTCTTCCAATGCAAGAACATGGTATATCTCTCCATCTGTTGG
The DNA here is from genome assembly GCF_028564815.1 of Eubalaena glacialis. Classification (NCBI taxonomy): domain Eukaryota; kingdom Metazoa; phylum Chordata; class Mammalia; order Artiodactyla; family Balaenidae; genus Eubalaena; species Eubalaena glacialis. The sequence goes on along the minus strand of NC_083729.1, from coordinate 45,486,704 downwards.
TAGCATCTTTAATTTCTTCCATCAGGGTCTTATAGTTTTCTGCATACAGGTCTTTTGTTTCCTTAAGTAGGTTTATTCCTAGGTATTTTATTCTTTTTGTTGCAATGGTAAAGGGAGTGTTTCTTTAATTTCACTTTCAGATTTTTCATCATTAGTGTATAGGAATGCAAGAGATTTCTGTGCATTAATTTTGTTTATTCCTAGGTATTTTATTCTTTTTGTTGCAATGGTAAATGGGAGTGTTTCTTTAATTTCACTTTCAGAGTTTTCATCATTAGTGTATAGGAATGCAAGAGATTTCTGTGCGTTAATTTTGTATCCTGCTACTTTACCAAATTCATTGATTAGCTCTAGTAGTTTTCTGGTAGCACCTTTAGGATTCTCTATAGTATCATGTCACCTACAAATAGTAACAGCTTTACTTCTTCTTTTCCGATTTGGATTCCTTTTATTTCTTTTTCTTCTCTGATTACTGTAGCTAAAACTTCCAAAACAATGTTGAATAATAGTGGTGAGAGTGGGCAACCTTGTCTTGTTCCTGATCTTAGTGGAAATGGTTTCAGTTTTTCACCATTGAGGATGATGTTGGCTGTGGGTTTGTCATATATGGCCTTTATTATGTTGAGGTAAGTTCCCTCTACGTGTACTTTCTGGAGAGTTTTTATAATAAGTTGGTGTTGAATTTTGTGAAAAGCTTTTTCTGCATCTATTGAGATGATCATATGGTTTTTATTCTTCAGTTTGTTATTATGGTGTATTACATTCATTGATTTGCGTATATTGAAGAATCCTTGCATTCCTGGGATAAACCCCACTTGATCATAGTGTATGATCCTTTTAATGTGCTGTTGGATTCTGTTTGCTAGTATTTTGTTGAGGATTTTTGCATCTATGTTCATCAGTGATATTGGCCTGTAGTTTTCTTTCTTTGTGGCATCTTTGTCTGGTTTTGGTATCAGGGTGATGGTGGCCTCGTAGAATGAGTTTGGGAGTGTTCCTCCCTCTGCTGTATTTTGGAAGAGTTTGAGAAAGATAGGTGTTAGGTCTTCTCTAAATGTTTGACAGAATTCGCCTGTGAAGCCATCTGGTCCTGGGCTTTTGTTGGAAGATTTTTAATCACAGTTTCAATTTCAGTGCTTGTGATTAGTCTGTTCATATTTTCTATTTCTTCCTGGTTCAGTCTTAGAACGTTGTGCTTTTCTAAGAATTTGTCCATTTCTTCCAGGTTGTCCATTTTATTGGCATATAGTTGCTTGTAGTAATCTCCCATGATCCTTTGTATTTCTGCAATATCAGTTGTTACTTCTCCTTTTTCATTTCTAATTCTATTGACTTGAGTCTTCTCTCTTTTTTTCTTGATGAATCTGGCTAATGGTTTATCAATTTTGTTTATCTTCACAAAGACCCAGATTTTAGTTTTATTGATGTTTGCTATGGTTTCCTTCATTTCTTTTTCATTTATTTCTGATCTGATATTTATGATTTCTTTCCTTCTGCTAACTTTGGGGTTTTTTTGTTCTGCTTTCTCTAATTGCTTTTGGTGTAAGGTTAGGTTGTTTATTTGAGATGTTTCTTGTTTCTTGAGGTAGGATTGTATTGCTATAAACTTCCCTCTTAGAACTGCTTTTGCTGCATCCCATAGGTTTTGGGTCATCGTGTTTTCATTGTCATTTGTTTCTAGGTATTTTTTAGTTTCCTCTTTGATTTCTTCAGTGATCTCTTGGTTATTAAGTAGTGTATTGTTAAGCTTCCACGTGTTTGTATGTTTTACAGACTTTTTCCTGTAATTGATATCTAGTCTCATAGCATTGTGGTCAGAAAAGATACTTGATATGATTTCATTTTTCTTAAATTTACCAAAGCTTGATTTGTGACCCAAGATATGATCTATCCTGGAGAATGTTCCATGAGCACTTGAGAAGAATTTGTATTCTGTTTTTTTTTGGATGGAAGGTCCTATAAATATCAATTAAGTCCATCTTGTTTAATGTATCATTTAAAGCTTGTGTTCCCTTATTTATTTTCATTTTGGATGATCTGTCCATAAGTGAAAGTGGGGTGTAAAAGTCGCCTAGTATGATTGTGTTACTGTCATTTCCCCTTTTATGGCTGTTAGCATTTGCCTTATGTATTGAGGTGCTCGTATGTTGGGTGCATAAATATTTACAATAGTTATATCTTCTTCTTGGATTGATCCCTTGATCATTATGTAGTGTCCTTCTTTGTCTCTTGTAATAGTCTTTGTTTTAAAGTCTATTTTGTGTGATATGAGAATTGCTACTCCAGCTTTCTTTTGATTTCCATTTGCATGGAATATCTTTTTCCATCCCCTCACTTTCAGTCTGTATGTGTCCCTAGGTCTGAAGTGGGTATCTTGTAGACAGCGTACATCCGGGTCTTGTTTTTGTATCCATTCAGCCAGTCTGTGTCTTTTGGTTGGAGCATTTAATCCACTTACACTTAAGGTAATTATCGACATGTATGTTCCTATTACCATTTTCTTAATTGTTTTGGGTTTGTTATTGTAGGTCTTTTCCTTCTCTTGCGTTTCCTGGCTGGAGAAGTTCCTTTAGCATTTGTTGTAAAGCTGGTTTGGTGGTGCTGAACTCTCTCAGCTTTTGCTTGTCTGTAAAGGTTTTAATTTCTCTGTCAAATCTGAATGAGATCCTTGCTGGGTAGAGTAATCTTGGTTGTAGGTTTTTCCCTTTCATCACTTTAAACATGTCCTGCCACTCCCTTCTGGCTTGCAGAGTTTCCACTGAAAGATCAGCTGTTAACCTTATGGGGATTCCCTTGTATGTTATTTGTTGTTTTTCCCTTGCTGCTTTATATATTTTTTCTTTGTATTTAATTTTGGATAGTTTGATTAATATGTGTCTTGGTGTGTTTCTTCTTGGATTTATCCTGTATGGGACTCTCTGTGCTTCCTGGACTTGATTAACTCTTTCCTTTCCCATATTAGGGAAGTTTTCAACTATAATCTCTTCAAATATTTTCTCAGTCCCTTTCTTTTTCTCTTCTTCTTCTGGGACCCCTATAATTTGAATGTTGGTACATTTAATGTTGTCCCAGAGGTCTCTGAGACTGTCCTCAGTTCTTTTCATTGTTTTTGTTTATTCTGCTTTGCAGTAGTTATTTCCACTATTTTATCTTCCAGGTCACTTATGCATTCTTCTGCCTCAGTTATTCTGGTATTGATTCTTTCTAGAGATTTTTAAATTTCATTTATTGTGTTGTTTATCATTGTTTGTTTGCTCTTTAGTTCTTCTAGGTCCTTGTTAAACGTTTCTTGTATTTTCTCCTTTCTATTTCCAAGATTTTGGATCATCTTTACTATCATTATTCTTAATTCTTTTTCAGGTAGACTGCCTACTTCCTCTTCATTTGTTTGGTCTGGTGGGTTTTTACCTTACTCCTTCATCTGCTGTGTGTTTCTCTGTCTTCTCATTTTGCTTAGCTTGCTGTGTTTGGGGTCTCCTTCTCACAGGCTGCAGGTTCGTATTTCCCGTTGTTTTTGGTGTCTGTCCCCAGTGGCTAAGGTTGGTTCAGTGGGTTGTGTAGGCTTCCTGGTGGAGGGGACTAGTGCCTGTGTTCTGGAGGATGAGGCTGGATCTTGTCTTTCTGGTGGTCAGGTCTGCATCTGGTCGTGTGTTTTGGGGTGTCTGTGGCCTTATTATGATTTTAGGCAGCCTCTCTGCTAATGGGTAGGGTTGTGTTCCTGTCTTGCTAGTTGTTTGGCATAGGGTGTCCAGCACTGTAGCTTGCTGGTCATTGAGTGGAGGTGGGTCTTGGCTTTGAGATGGAGATCTCTGGGAGATTTTCGCCATTTGATATTATGTGGAGCTGGGAGGTCCCTGGTGGACCAGTGTCCTGAACTTGGCTCTCCCACCTCAGAGGCACAGCCCTGATTCCTGGCGGGAGCACCAAGACCCTGTCATCCTCACAGCTCAGAATAAAAGGGAGAAAAAAAGAAAGAAAGAAAAAATAATGAAATAAAATAAAATGAAATAATGTTATTAAAATAAAAAATAATTATTAAAAAAAAATTTAAAGTAATAAAAGAAAAGAAAGAAGAGAGCAACCAAACCAAAAAACAAATACACCAATGATAACAAATACACCAATGATAACAAATACTAAAAACTATACAAAAAAAAAAAATACCAAAACAAACGGACAAACAGACCCCTAGGACAAATGGTAAAAGCAAAGCTATACAGACAAAATCACACATAGAAGCATACACATACACACTCACAAAAAGAGAAAAAGGGGGAAAAAAAAATATATATATCATTGCTCCCAAAGTCCACCTCCTCAAATTGGGAGGATTCGTTGTCTATTCAGGTACTCCACAGATGCAGGGTATATCAAGTTGATGTGGAGATTTAATCCACTGCTCCTGAGGCTGCTGGGAGAGATTTCCCTTTCTCTTCTTTGTTCACACAGCTCCCGGGGTTCAGCTTTGGATTTGGACCCGCTTCTGCTTGTAGGTTGCCTGAGGGCATCTGTTCTTCGCTCAGACAGGACGGGGTTAAAGTAGCAGTTTATTAGGGGGCTCTGGCTCACTCAGGCCGGGGTGAGGGACGGATAGGGAGTGTGGGGCGAGCCGGCGGCAGCAGAGGCCGGCGTGATGTTGCACCAGCCTGAGGCGCACCGTGTGTTCTCCCGGGGAAGTTGTCCCTGGATCACGGGACCCTGGCAGTGGCGGACTGCACAGGCTCCCGGGAGGGGAGGTGTGGATAGCGACCTGTGCTTGCACATATGCTTCTTGGTGGCTGCAGCAGCAGCGTTAGCGTCTCATGCCCGTCTCTGGTGTCCGCGCTGATAGCCATGGCTCGCGCCCATCTCTGGAGCTCATTTAGGTGGTGCTCTGAATCCCCTCTCCTTGCGCACCCCGAAACAATGGTCTGTTGCCTCTTAGGCAGTTCCAGACTTTTCCTGGACTCCCTCCCAGTTAGCTGTGGTGCACTAGCCCCCTTCAGGCTGTGTTCATGCAGCCAACCCCAGTCCTCTCCCTGGGATCTGAACTCCGAAGCCTGAGCCTCAGCTCCCAGCCCCCACCCGTCCCAGCGGGTGAGCAGATAAGCCTCTCAGGCTGGTGAGTGCTGGTTGGCACTGATCCTCTGTGCAGGAGTCTCCCCGCTTTGCCCTCTGCAACCCTGTGCTCTCCTCCTTGGCTCTGAAGCTTCCCCCCTGCCACCTGCCATCTCTGCCTGCAAAGGGGCTTCCTAGTGTGTGGAAACCTTTCCTCCTTCACAGCTCCCTCCCACTGGTGCAGATCCCATCCCTATTCTTTTGTCTCTGTTTTTTCTTTTTTCTTTTGCCCTGTCCAGGTACATGGGGAGTTTCTTGCCTTTTGGGAGGTCTGAGGTCTTCTGCCAACATTCAGTAGGTGTTCTGTAGGAGTTGTTCCACATGTAGATGTATTTCTGATTTATTTGTGGGGAGGAAGGTGATGTCCACGTCTTACTCTTCCGCCATCTTGAAGCTCCTCCCTGTTGACCACTTTCAGTTCCTTGCCATGTGAACCTGTCCATAGGGCAGCTCACAGCATGGCATCTTGATTCATCAGAGCCAGCACGAGAGAGCTTCTGCTAGCTAGCGAAGTAGAAGTTTCACTCTAACTTCCTGTAATATAATTATGGAAGTGCGTCTCCAGCATCTTTGCTGTATTCTATTGATTGGAAGCCAGTTGCTAGGCCAGGAGACACTCAAGGGAATGGGATTACACAAGGGCATAAATATTAGTAGGTGAAGATCACTGGGGCCCATGTTAGAGTCTGTCTGCCACAAGGGTCGTTATTTTGGGTATTTTTTATCTGACAGTGATGTCATTATTTTCAAAATTGTTCTGGCCTAAAACCTGAGGTTCTTTTCGATTCTGGTTTTTCTCTCTGTCTTCCATTTTTTATCTGTTTCCATACTTGTGCCATAGTGTAATTAATAGTGAGAAAACCAAGTTACAGTCCTAGCAATTCTACCAATCTCTGGGAAGTCACTTAAATTGTCCTGGCTACAGTTTCCTCATCTGTAAAATGCGGTCTGGTACTAAGTTACAATTCTCTTTAGTTATAATATTCTTTGATCTCAAGTATGCTGAGTTTTCCTATGTGAATCTGTTCCTTTCTTTTCTTTTCCCATTCCAATCCAACCAGACCATCATTTCATTTTCATTTTGCCATTTGCCAACTCAGGACCTTATAGAAACTTTCAGTTGCTTACAGGATAAAAGCCAAATACACCTTGGTCTGCTGTTAAAGGCTGTCTTCATTCTGACCCAAATTCTATCTCCAACTTTACCTTGGATTCTATTCCTTCATGGACTTTCTACCTATGGCTAGACTCAGCTATACACTCATCACATCTTAATTTTCTTCTCTTTATTTGTTCACACTATACTCCTTGCTTGATCGTCCTTCATACTTCCCCTCTGCTTATGTATTTCCTGCCTATTCTTTGGAGTCCAACTGAACTCTCATCTTTATAACGTAGATATTAGTATATTGGTTTTGAATTTATAAAGACTAGGGCTCAAATTCTGGCATTCTATATATAAACTTTGTTACTTAAGCATGTTTAAACACTTTGAGTCTCATCTTTAAAATAAGACTATTAATACCTTGCTCATTGGTTATTGTAAAGTTTAGGTAAGATAACATATATCAGGTGCTTAATACAGTCCCTGGTACATAACAAGGGACACAGAAATTGTTATTGTCCCTGATTTCTTCTAGTCTGTATTAATTTTTCTTGATGTAATCTATGGCATGTTGTTGGTTGGTCTTAACACATTTTTTTCTGCCTTTCCTGGTTAGTTAACTATTTTTTTTTTTGCATAAGTTTTATTATACCCTAAATTGTACATTTCTTAAAGGCAGTGACCATGCTTTATACCCCTTTATATTCTCTCATCATCTAGAACAGTGTTTTCCAGCACATTGATCACATTCTCCTCCTAAGTATGTCATCCGTGTTTATGCTGCTGCGGCTATGTGCTTTTTCATCAGCTCTTCTTTTCATTCTCACCCTATCAATTTTTTTCATTCTTTTTGGCTCAGCCCTGAGCATGTCAATTATTCATTCACCAGATATTTATTGGGAGCTTACAATATGCTAGCCACAGTGCTCTGCTCTGAGGGTGCATTGATGAGCTAAAACCAATGTCTTATCTGACTCATGGAACATAGAGTTTAGTTGGGGGAAAATGACATTTATCAAATATTCACAGACACAGATACACATGGCTCCATGAGAAAACTGACCTGTTATCAAATAATCATACAAAGTTACATGGCGTGAAGAGCTACTATAAAAGGGAAATTTGACAGGGATATTTGATACCTGGAGAATGAATAAAAGTCATCTGGATGAAGAGCTGTTGGAGGAGCAACATGTGGGAGGCAACATAGTGACAAAGATCAAGGGCAGAGCTAGGTTCTAAAATTAGGGGAGTGAGCCTAGGGGTGGGTCAGGCCAGGAGTAGGCGAGGTGACACAGAAGAGCCACTTTTTGACCATCTACATTACACATATCATGATCCTGGTTTATTATGCTTTCTCTCGTCATAATCTTAATAGTTATGCTAAAATATTACCTTAAAATAGTTGAAAAGGTATCTATCTTCAGCAATCACACAATCTGCTGCCTCGGACTCCAGTTTTTAGCAAGAGAAACTGAAAAACGAGTGTAGATACATGTCAGAGAGTAGGTGGGACCTTGAGAGTAAATGGGCTTGGAGGGGTAGCAGGGACCAGATCACACAGGGAATTATATACCAGGTTAAGGAGATTTGTCCGAAGGGAAATCATAGGATAGGTTTAAGCTGGGGAGTTATGGGATCAGGTTTGCTTTTTTTTTTTTTAATTAATTAATTAATTTATTTATTTATTTTTGGCTGTGTTGGGTCTTCGTTTCTGTGCGAGGGCTTTCTCTAGTTGGGGCAAGCGGGGGCCACTCTTCATCGCGGTGCGCGGGCCTCTCACTATCGCGGCCTCTCTTGTTGTGGAGCACAGGCTCCAGACGCGCAGGCTCAGTAGTTGTGGCTCACGGGCCCAGCTGCTCCGCGGCATGTGGGATCTTCCCAGACCAGGGCTCGAACCTGTGTCCCCTGCATTGGCAGGCAGATTCTCAACCACTGCGCCACCAGGGAAGCCCAAGTTTGCATTTTGAAAGAAAATCTTTGGCTACTGTGTAGGGGCAGAGGACTTGCCTGAATCACGTTTTGTCACTTGATTTTGTGTGAACAGGATGTTGCTAGATAATTAATGTTTATTTTAATCTACCTCATATTATAGAATTATCCCCCATTCAACTATATGCTACAGTAATTAGGATTTGATTTTCTATTAGTAACAGAAGCTTAAACAAATAGCAGCTTAAACACACAGAAGTTCATTTTTCTCTCACATAAAGGAACCTGGAAGTAGGCATTCCAGGGTGAGTATGAAAGCTTAGGAGTCATCAAGCATCAGCGATCTCCTTTCCTGCTGCTCATCCATCTCAGTGTATACTACCTCATGGCCCAAGAGGGCCATTTGAATTCTGGACATCACATTAATTTCCTTGTCAGAAAGGAGAAGGAATTGATGAAGAACATATCTTCTCCCTTTAAGGACACTTACTGGAAATTATACACAATGTTTCCATGTTCTGGAACTTAATTACATGCCAACACCCAGTTCCAGAGGATGCTGGGGTATATAGTAAACTTTCTGTGGTGCCATGTATCTAGCTAAAAGCGAACAATTCTATTCCTATGGAAGAAGGGGAACATGAATATTTGGGACAAATTTGGATCCCATATTTTTTTGGCCATACTCTCTTCCTTCTTAGAGAGGTAGCCCTGAATCCCATTAAACTACTAATTCCAGTTCAAAGTCCAGGATCTCTGGGAGATAGGCAAACCTACCCATCAGGTCTGGATATGATGCCTTATGTTCTTGTGGCCCAAAAACTAAAAGACAAGTTGTCTTCCATAAACACATCCAATGTTCAATAGTGGAGAAGGAAAAGGCTAATTTCAATAAAAGCTTCCAGTCAGAAATGGAGAGAATGGGAAACACCCATCAGTCACTGGTCCTTAGAAATTGCAAATTCCCTATGGGCTGGAACAGTATGGGATAAGTTCCTTGATTAGCCACCTGGACCCCTAGTTCTTTGGGAGGAACTCCCTTATCCATTATCCTCTATGGTTCTGGCTTTGCTCCTGGGAAGTTTTTTCATTTCCATTTACCTCCAAGGACAGTTTTGAGGACAACAATGGGTACTAAGCTTTTACTGAGGGTCTTGAAACTTTTTCACATCACTTACTGTTTTTGCTGTCTTGGAGAGGGTGGGGAGCTCAGGAATTGTATTTTGAAGGCTAGACTGTTATAGACCTGTATTTTCCAAAGATGGTTGTAAGAATACCTCTCATCACACCAATTCTTCTTACAGCCTTGCTATTTCCCCATCAAGAAGTAAAGTCTGAGTCCCCTTCTTCTCGAAACTTGGAACTTTTTGACTGCCTCAACCAATAGCATAGAGCAGAATGGCACCATGTGACTTCCAAAGCTAGGTCATAAAAGATGATACAGCTTTTACCTGACTCTCTAGTGGACTTGCTCCTTGGAAACCAGCCACCATGTTTTAAGGAAGGCCAGGCCACATGGAGTGGTCACATGCAGTATTTAGGCTCATGGACTTAACTGGAGGTTATTAGGCAACAGCCAGCATCAACCACCACCAGACACATGAATGAGGAAACTGTTAAGATGACCCCAGCACCAGCCACTGTCTGGTCGCAACTACATGAGCGACTCCAAGTGTGAACCAGTCATCTCCCAGAACTGTGAGGAATGATGATAATAACAATAAAGGATTGTTGTAGTTCCACACCACTAAGTTAAAGGTGGTTTGTTAGGCAGCAAAAGGTAATTAATACGAGGCATATGCAGACTGGGCATGAAGATTTCGCCAATACAATTCTCTGAACACAAAACAAAACAGAAAAAACAGGCTTTCAAAGTATTCACTTTTAGTGAATTCCATGTATAAATGACCACAGTCAAAGTTCTCGAATAAACCTAGTTTTTAAGACTATGATATTTAAGACTTTTGATCTCCCCTCCCCTACCCCTCATGTTAATGGTGACTAGCTGAAATAATGCATCAAGGGTGAAGGAAACACCCTTAACATCATCTTTGCCAGTATGTTCAGTCTTTATAGGGTGGGCATAAATGTAATCTGCTGGAGTCTTTAACTTCTCAGCTACCCCACCTCCCAGTCTCCCTCTGCTGCTTCAAAATGAGAGACTGAAGCTGTAAACTTTTTCAACCTAGCAATGTTCTGAATCATTGAACTCTCAGTAAACCTAGATTTCAGGGCATAGGTAGAAGGTGCCTCCCTTAGCAAAGTGATAAATTCCCTTCCATCTCTGCTTGCACGCTGGCTGGCTCTGGCCCGAGTTTAACTTTTTCTTGTAGATCTTTGCTAAAAGTGGAAAGAAGCAGCCAACAATCACCAACCAGGATTCTGAATCTTTTCTATCATTTCCCCTAGAGCTACAGCCTTGTTGGGCATGTGATCTGCCTTGCAAGGTGAACAAGTTTCAGTTTGACTAAGAATTATGACTGCCCAAAAGCTGTGCCGTCATAAAACAGGGTCACTAAATTTTTACTCTGCAGTAACTGTATCCTTATCACCAGATGTCTACCACATCCATTAAATCAATGCCCCCTCACCTTTCTTTTTTTAAAGTTCTATCATTTTCAGCACCCACTTCTAGGTACCTAACCTTCTAAATCATTTTGGATTAGATCCAGCTGTGAGTAACAGATAAATCAAAATAACAGTGCCTTACACAAAATAGAATTCTTTCTCTGTGTAACATAGAGGACCAGAGGTAGGAAATTCAGGATTTGTATGGTAGTTCCATGACTCTCAAGATTCAGCTTCATCTATCTTGATGCTCTGACATTCTTACCCTGCTGCCTCATGATCCAGAAGAGCTGCTTGAGCTCTAGTCATCATGCCCACTTTCTTGCCAGTAGTAAGGGAAAAGGGAGCAAAGAAGAGTATGCCCTTTTTCTTTAATGGTTATTATTATTGACAGAATTTGCACACACAGCTTCCACTTATATCCCATTTGCCAGCAGTTAGTCACCTGGCTATACTTAACTGGGAGGGAAGATGGGAAATGTATTTATTGTGGGTGGTCATGTACCCAAAGTAGCTCTTACTTACATCCTCTTTTAAATCACTTAGCTCTGTTTTATAGTTCTTTTATCTAGTTTTCTCATGCATTTAAACTTTTAAATGAACTGTGCTATGCGAGGAAAACATTACTGGGACTTAATCAGAAAGGAAGCATTTTGAGATGATAAAGCTAAGAAAATCAAGCCTTTCCTGTGTCCTTGGGATCTGGACTCCCAGGACCTTACTCACCCCTGGTAACTAAATCCCCCATACCGACCCTCATTAACCATTCTCATAGAAAGCATTGGTCCTCCCAGAAGGATTTATTATTTAAGTTTTGTGGAGGCGATTAGAAGTTTATAGTAAGATTTAAATTTGATAAGAACCCCAGTGGCCTTTTCTATATTTCAGCTAAATAACCTGACCAAGATTGTTTACCCCTCACAGTTTAACAAACTTCATCAAATCTGACACTAGAAGAACAAGTTCTGTTTGCTCCAATGAAAGCTCCTTTTTGCTTATCAACAATAAGTTGATATGAGATAATGACTTTTCTCTCATTATATCTAAGAGAAAGACTAATGAGGTATTCAGGTGATCAAAACTCACCAAATTCATTCATTTCAAAAATGTAAACTGAGGACTTATTATGTAATAATAAGCTGTTGGGGATATAGAGTGATAAGCAAGGCAGTCACTGTCTTAACTGTGATAGGCTGAATAATGGCCCACAGAGATGAGTCCAAGTCCTAATCCAGGGAGCCTGTGAATATGTTACCTTACATGGCAAAAGAGATTTTGCAAATGTGATGAAGTTAAGGATCTTGAGATGGAAGATTATCCTGGATCGTCTGGGTGGGCTCTAAATGCAATTACAAGTGTCCTTTATAAGAGGAAGGGAGAGGGAGATTTGAGAGTAGAGGAAGAAGGTAATGTGATGATGGAAGCAGGGGTAGAAAAGACAACGTGATGCAGAGCCATGAGCCTAGGAGGGAACAGCCTCCAGAGGCGGGGAAAAGCAATGAAAAGTGTTCTCCCCTAGAGCCTCCAGTGGGAGCGTGTCCCTACCCACACCTTGGTTGCAGCCTAGTGAAACCAACCGCTGACTTCTTGTCTCTAGGACTGTGAGAGACTATGTTTCTGTTGTTGTAAACCACCAAGTTTGTGGTCATTTGTTACAGCTACAGGAAACAAATACACTGCCTTTCAGAGAGGTGACAATCTAGTGGATTAAAAGGCAATTAAAATGAAGGATGAAATGATACCTAATCATAACCTTATAAAAGCAATAAGGGTTAGTGTTGGTAAGACAGTGGGGGAGGGCAAAATGAGAAATAGATGGAAACCCTGAGTTTCTAAAAGTCATTCAGTCTCTATGAAGTGGAGAATGCTTTTATTGAGGTGAGGGATTGTGGTAAGAAATGAGGCTGAATGAACCATTAAGCAGGTGCTACATGATGAAGGCACAAGTCATGCTGAGGAGTTTGGGCTTTGTTCTTTGGCTTGGGGAGCCATTCAAGAGTTCTGAGCAGAGTTGTAGCATTATCAGGTCTGCATTAAAACAAAACAAAACAAAACAAAAAACTTCTCAGGCTATAGGGTGGGTTATTGGAAAGTTTCTAATTCCATGTCACTCTTTTTGGGACCCATTCTTGGACATTTGAGGTCCATAGCACACATTGTACTTTAATACTATATAACTTCTTTCTTTATTACTAATTTATTTATTTTCTTTATTATTATTTTAAAGATATAGTTCTCCCAACCCCACCTTGGAAAGTAAGTTTTATGAGGGAAGAAATTTTGTCTGTTTTGTTCATTATTCCTAGTGCCTAAAACATTTTCTGGCACATAGTAGGTGTTTAATAACTGGTACTTGTGTGGATGAGTAAGTGAATGCTGTGTTGATGACAGTTTTATTTGGAGACATTTCTGTGTTTCTCATTCAGGTTTGGAAGCTCATTTGACATTCACAACTTGCAACTAAGAACCAATTAAGTCTGCTGCTGTGTTCCATTTTAGACAAAAGAAATATGTGACACTGAAAGGCTAGTGTGTAAGCAATGAGTGTCAGTACATCTAAATATATACTGAAAAAATAAACTTACATGACATACCTATTTAAAATGATTGTGTTTACTCTCTAACCTGGCGCTTCCTACTGGGTTTGCCATGCATGCTAAGATACTGATCCCCTCATCCCTTAGGAAGGCTGGGTGACTGGAACTCCCAGGCAGTTCTCTCTAAAGGGAGCAGTCTTGTCTGGGGCATCTCAGAGCCGGAGCCAAGAGCAGAGAGGGTCTGGCAGCATATCCCCTGTGTGTATTGGGGACGATGAAGGACCTCAGGTACTCATCTGGCGTGGCTGCTGTACTAGGGCATGCCTGTTGCTTCAACATCTCCTCCGTCAACCTGCTGAGAGCACTCTGCTGCCTATCATGCATAAGAAGTCCATGTACTACTGGGTGGTCTTGTGCTCTAGGTGTACTGGCCAAGGGTGCAGTTTAAGGTGATGCCAGTTGGGGTTAAGGAGGCTCAGTGGGGGCTCCTTGTGACTGCACTTCCAGACAGGAATCCAGAAACTCCTTCTTGTCAAATACTAGCTGCTTCTGTCCATTCTCCGTAGATGGGTCCTATTAGTGTGTCCAAACTAGCTGTAGGGATCTGTTTTACTAACATATGTGTTCTGCAAATCAGGGCTTCGTCATTATTTTGAAATACTTGATATGAAAAGTTCAATTGGATTTAAAAATCTCTTCATGTTGTAAGAAATTGTACAGCTACATTTGTCAATGAAAGAGCTCTTAAATTCTTTATAATTTCAGCTGTTGTAAAATTTTGAATGTTTGCATAAAAAGATTCACCTTTAAAAAATCATCTGGTAAGAATAAAATTTCTCTCTGCGGTACCCATCAAAATTTTATAGAGATCATCATTAAAATGTCTTGAACAGGAATTGAATAAAACCATTCAAACTATAGAAATGCACATAACTTGTTAATTCAAATTTTGTTTTTTTTTTAATGGTGAAAATGGCTTCATTTAAAATGTTTAAAGATTTTAACTGGAAGTTTTATAAGAATTCTATGTTTAATACCCTCCCTAAATTTTTGCATTTTATTTTTCTTACCTTAATAATATGAGAAAAAAGTAATGACTTTTTAATCAGGACTCATATACAGGTCTCTCAGTCTCCTTCAATTTACCTCAGTGTGCTGCACAAATATTATCATTTTCTTGGTGTTCTTTGGCTTGAAAAAAGTTGGGGAGTACTACCCTATGCTGTCTGTTCCTTCTTTTCTCGATCAGGTAGACCTCTCTGATCTTAACAAGGATCAACTCAACTCAGCCTATGAAAACGGCCAGGAGAGTTGGCTCTGCCATTTTCGGGTCAGAGATGATGTCAGGCAGGACAGACAAAGCCATTCTGACTTATGAACTTTTGGATTATTCATACTATTAACAGGCTGGCTAATGGGAGGCAGATACCATGTCCCAAATTCTCAAAATTCACTGATACAATCCATCCTTTTAAAATTTCTAATTTCTAATGCAAATCTTTCCTTTTATGATCTTGCTAATTTTCCTCTATATTAACTTATTCTCCATTCTTCCTTTTTACTTGTGATTACAGGGATGTCAGAACTGAACACTCACTTCTTTTTTATCATGTCTAATTCTCCTTGTCTTACTGACCAAGACACTTGTTCTTCTTGAGGGTTGAATCATGCTTATCTAATTCTCCTGATACAACACATCATAATTTTATAAAAAGAAACATGCAAACTATTCCCAAATGTGCATTTTCTTATAACTATGCCTATTCTTTTAAAAAATCTCTAATCAAATGCATTTTATACATTCATTATTTAACTCAATATATTTCCCTTCCCTTGATCAGTACATTTCCCTTTGGTTAGTGCTGCCAATCAGACTTTAGGCCTGGGGACGGAGAATCTGGTTCCTGGTAATATTCAGAAGTCTAGTATATTACCCATCGTTTCTGATCTAAAATTGTGTTCTGAACTTGCTAATTCCAATCAAAAGAGAAACCAAGGCAGAAGATAGGTGAACAGTTAAGGCAATGTGTAGCTACTAAATGTTTTTTCAAATCCAAAGATAATCTCAATTATTCTCCTCTGAGTCTTATTTTTTTTCTAACTACTGTATTGCTCTATATATAAGACCTCATTCTTCTCGATCACACTGACATTCAGTTTCATAAAACAGCCTGCCTCTAATTACACCTAAAAGGTTGACAAAATTATAATACATTTTCTCTTCTCATTACCCATCTAAAAGGGAAATTCACTTTGTGAAGATGTAATTTTACTTTTCCTTTTGAGTAACAAGTGAAGGTTCATTGAAATGTGAGGAGTGGCTGCATAATTTTCCCTTATGTTATCTATACAGCATTTGCAGCTAAATTATTTTCTTTTTTTTTTTTTAAACATCTTTATTGAAGTATAATTGCTTTACAATGGTGTGTTAGCTTCTGCTTTATAACAAAGTGAATCAGTTATACATATACATATGTTCCCATATCTCTTCCCTCTTGCATCTCCCTCCCTCCCACCCTCCCTATCCCACCCCTCTAGGTGGTCACAAAGCACCGAGCTGATCTCCCTGTGCTATGCGGCTGCTTCCCACTAGCTATCTATTTTACATTTGGTAGTGTATATATGTCCATGACACTCTCTCACCCTGTCACATCTCACCCCTCCCCCTCCCCATATCCTCAAGTCCATTCTCTAGTAGGTCTGTGTCTTTATTCCCATCTTGCCACTAGGTTCTTCATGACCTTTTTTTTTTTTTCCCTTAGATTCCATATATATGTGTTAGCATACTGTATTTCTTTTTCTCTTTCTGACTTACTTCACTCTGTATGACAGACTCTAACTCCATCCACCTCATTACAAACACCTCCATTTCATTTCTTTTTATGGCTGAGTAATATTCCATTGTATATATGTGCCACATCTTCTTTATCCATTCATCCGATGATGGACACCTAGGTTGCTTCCATGTCCTGGCTATTGTAAACAGAGCTGCAATGAATATTTTGGTACATGACTCTTTCTGAATTATGGTTTCCTCAGGGTATATGCCCAGTAGTGGGATTGCTGGGTCGTATGGTAGTTCTATTTTTAGTTTTTTAAGGAACCTCCATACTGTTCTCCATAGTGGCTGTATCAATTTACATTCCCACCAACAGTGCAAGAGTGTTCCCTTTTCTCCACACCCTCTCCAGCATTTATTGTTTCTAGATTTTTTGATGATGGCCATTCTGACCGGTGTGAGATGATACCTCATTGTAGTTTTAATTTGCATTTCTCTAATGATTAATGATGTTGAGCATTCTTTCATGTGTCTGTTGGCAATCTGTATATCGTCTTTGGAGAAATGTCTATTTAGGTCTTCTGCCCATTTTTGGATTGGGTTGTTTGTTTTTTTGTTATTGAGCTGCATGAGCTGCTTGTAAATCTTGGAGATTAATCCTTTGTCAGTTGCTTCATTTGCAAATATTTTCTCCTATTCTGAGGGTTGTCTTTTGGTCTTGTTTATGGTTTCCTTTGCTGTGCAAAAGCTTTTAAGTTTCATTAGGTCCCATTTGTTTATTGGTGTTTTTATTTCCATTTCTCTAGGAGCTGGGTCAAAAAGGATCTTGCTGTGATTTATGTCATAGAGTGTTCTGCCTATGTTTTCCTCTAAGAGTTTGATACTGTCTGGCCTTACACTTAGGTCTTTAATCCATTTTCAGTTTATTTTTGTGTATGGTGTCAGGGAGTGTTCTAATTTCATACTGTTACATGTACCTGTCCAATTTTCCCAGCACCACTTATTGAAGAGGCTGTCTTTTCTCCACTGTATATGCTTGCCTCCTTTATCAAAGATAAGGTGACCATACGTGCATGGGCTTATCTCTGGGCTTTCTATCCTGTTCCATTGATCTATATTTCTGTTTTTGTGCCAGTACCAAACTGTCTTGATTACTGTAGCTTTGTAATATAGTCTGAAGTCAGGGAGCCTGATTGCTCCAGCTCCATTTTTCGTTCTCAAGATTGCTTTGGCTATTCGGGGTCTTTTGTGTTTCCATACAAATTGTGAAATTTTTTGTTCTAGTTCTGTGAAAAATGCCAGTGGTAGTTTGATAGGGATTGCATTGAATCTGTAGATTGCTTTGGGTAGTAGAGTCATTTTCACAATGTTGATTCTTTCAATCCAAGAACATGGTATATCTCTCCATCTATTTGTATTATCTTTAATTTCTTTCATCAGTGTCCTATAATTTTCTGCATACAGGTCTTTTGTCTCCTTAGGTAGGTTTATTCCTAGGTATTTTATTCTTTTTGTTGCAATGGTAAACGGGAGTGTTTTCTTAATTTCACTTTCAGATTTTTCATCATTAGTATACAGGAATGCAAGAGATTTCTGTGCATTAATTTTGTATCCTGCTACTTTACCAAATTCATTGATTAGCTCTAGTAGTTTTCTGGTAGCATCTTTTGGATTCTCTATGTATAGTATCATGTCATCTGCAGTGACAGCTTTACTTCTTCTTTTCTGATTTGGATTCCTTTTATTTCTTTTTCTTCTCTGATTGCTGTGGCTAACACTTCCAAAACTATGTTGAATAGTAGTGGTGAGAGTGGGCAACCTTGTCTTGTTCCTGATCTTAGTGGAAATGGTTTCAGTTTTTCACCATTGAGGACAATGTTGGCTGTGGGTTTGTCATATATGGCCTTTATTATGTTGAGGAAAGTTCCCTCTATGCCTACTTTCTGCAGGACTTTTATCATAAATGGGTGTTGAATTTTGTCGAAAGCTTTCTCTGCATCTGTTGAGATGATCATATGGTTTTTCTCCTTCAATTTGTTAATATGATGTATCACATTGATTGATTTGCGTATATTGAAGAATCCTTGCATTCCTGGAATAAACCCCACTTGATCATGGTGTATAATCCTTTTAATGTGCTGTTGGATTCTGTTTGCTAGTATTTTGTTGAGGATTTTTGCATCTATGTTCATCAGTGATATTGGCCTGTAGTTTTCTTTCTTTGTGACATCTTTGTCTGGTTTTGGTATCAGGGTGATGGTGGCCTCGTAGAATGAGTTGGGGAGTGTTCCTCCCTCTGCAATATTTTGGAAGAGTCTGAGAAGGATAGGTGTTAGCTCTTCTCTAAATGTTTGATAGAATTCGCCTGTGAAGCCATCTGGTCCTGGGCTTTTGTTTGTTGGAAGACTTTTAATCACAGTTTCAATTTCAGTGCTTGTGATTGGTCTGTTCATATTTTCTATTTCTTCCTGGTTCAGTCTTGGCAGGTTGTGCATTTCTAAGAATCTGTCCATTTCTTCCAGGTTGTCCATTTTATTGGCATAGAGTTGCTTGTAGTAATCTCTCATGCTCGTTTGTATTTCTGTGGTGTCAGTGGTTACTTCTCCTTTTTCATTTCTAATTCTATTAATTTGAGTCTTCTCCCTTTTTCTCTTGATGAGTCTGGCTAATGGTTTATCAATTTTGTTTATCTTCTCAAAGAACCAGCTTTTAGTTTCATTGATTTTTGCTATTGTTTCCTTCATTTCTTTTTCATTTATTTCTGATCTGATCTTTATGATTTCTTTCCTTCTGCTAGCTTTGGGGTTTTTTTGTTCTTCTTTCTCTAATTGCTTTAGATGCAAGGTTAGGTTGTTTATTCGAGATGTTTCCTGTTTCTTGATGTAGGCTTGTATTGCTATAAACTTCCCTCTTAGAACTGCTTTTGCTGCATCCCATAGGTTTTGGGTCGTCGTGTCTCCATTGTCATTTGTTTCTAGGTATTTTTTGATTTCCCCTTTGATTTCTTCAGTGATCACTTCGTTATTAAGTAGTGTATTGTGTAGCCTCCATGTGTTTGTATTTTTTACAGATCTTTTCCTGTAATTGATATCTAGTCTCATAGCGTTGTGGTCGGAAAAGATACTTGATACGATTTCAATTTTTTAAAATTTACCAAGGCTTGATTTGTGACCCAAGATATGATCTATCCTGGAGAATGTTCCATGAGCACTTGAGAAAAATGTGTATTCTCTTGTTTTTGGGTGGAAAGTCCTATAAATATCAATTAAGTCCATCTTGTTTAATGTATCATTTAAAGCTTGTGTTTCCTTATTTATTTTCATTTTGGATGATCTGTCCATTGGTGAAAGTGGGGTGTTAAAGTCCCCTACTATGATTGTGTTGCTGTCGATTTCCCCTTTTATGGCTGTTAGTATTTGCCTTATGTATTGAGGTGCTCCTATGTTGGGTGCATAAATATTTACAATGGTTATACCTTCCTCTTGGATCGATCCCTTGATCATTATATAGTGTCCTTCTTTGTCTCTTGTAATAGTCTTTATTTTAAAGTCTATTTTGTCTGATATGAGAATTGCTACTCCAGCTTTCTTTTGATTTCCATTTGCATGGAATATCTTTTTCCATCCCCTCACTTTCAGTCTGTATGTGTCTCTAGGTCTGAAGTGGGTCTCTTGCAGACAGCATATATATGGGTCTTGTTTTTGTATCCATTCAGCCAGTCTGTGTCTTTTGGTGGGAGCATTTAATCCATTTACATTTAAGGTAATTATCGATACGTATGTTCCTATTCCCATTTTCTTAAATGTTTTGGGTTTGTTATTGTAGGTGTTTTCCTTCTCTTGTGTTTCTTGCCTAGGGAAGTTCCTTTAGCATTTGTTGTAAAGCTGGTTTGGTGGTGCTGAACTCTCTCAGCTTTTGCTTGTCTGTAAAGGTTTTAATTTCTCCATCAAATCTGAATGAGATCCTTGCTGGGTAGAGTAATCTTGGTTGTAGGTTTTTCTCCTTCATCACTTTAAGTATATCCTGCCACTCCCTTCTGGCTTGCAGAGTTTCTGCTGAAAGATCAGCTGTTAACCTGATGGGGATTCCCTTGTGTGTTATTTGTTGTTTTTCCCTTGCTGCTTTTAATATGTTTTCTTTATATTTAATTTTGGATAGTTTGATTAATATGTGTCTTGGTGTGTTTCTCCTTGGATTTATCCTGTATGGGACTCTCTGTGCTTCCAGGACTTGATTAACTATTTCCTTTCCCATATTAGGGAAGTTTTCAACTATAATCGCTTCAAATATTTTCTCAGTCCCTTTCTTTTTCTCTTCTTCTTCTGGGACCCCTATAATTTGAATGTTGGTACATTTAATGTTGTCCCAGAGGTCTCTGAGACTGTCCTCAGTTCTTTTCATTCTTTTTTCTTTATTCTGCTCTGCAGTAGTTATTTCCACCATTTTATCTTCCAGGTCACTTATCCGTTCTTCTGCCTCAGTTATTCTGCTATTGATCCCATCTAGAGTATTTTTAATTTCATTTATTGTGCTTTTCATCGTTGCTTGGTTCCTCTTTAGTTCTTCTACGTCCTTGTTAAATGTTTCTTGCATTTTGTCTATTCTATTTCCAAGATTTTGGATCATCCTTACTATCATTATTCTGAATTCTTTTTCAGGTAGACTACCTATTTCCTCTTCATTTGTTAGGTCTGGTGTGTTTTGACCCTGCTCCTTCATCTGCTGTGTGTTTTTCTGTCTTCTCATTTTGCTTATCTTATTGTGTTTGGGGTCTCCTTTTCACAGGGTGCAGGTTCGTAGTTCCCGTTGTTTTTGGTATCTGTCCCCAGTGGCTAAGGTTAGTTCAGTGGGTTGTGTAGGTTTCCTGGTGGAGGGAACTAGTGCCTGTGTTCTGGTGGATGAGGCTGGATGTTGTCTTTCTGGTGGGCACATCCACGTCTGGTGGTGTGTTTCGGGGTGTCTGTGGCCTTATTATGATTTTAGGCAGCCTCTCTGTTAATGGATGGGGCTGTGTTCCTGTCTTGCTAGTTGTTTGGCATAGGGTATCCAGCACTGTAGCTTGCTGGTCGTTGAGTGAAGCTGGGTCTTGATGTTGAGATGGAGATCTCTGAGAGATTTTCGCCGTTTGGTATTACGTGGAGCTGGGAGGTCTCTTGTGGACCAGTGTCCTGAAGTTGGCTCTCCCACCTCAGAGGCACAGCCCTGATGCCTGGCTGGAGCACCAAGAGCCTTTCATCCACACGGCTCAGAATAAAAGGGAGAAAAAATGGAAAGAAAGAAAGAAAGAGGATAAAAAAAATAAAATAAAGCAATTTTAATAAAAAATAAGAAAAAAAATTATTAAGAATAAATTTGTTAAGAAAAAAAATTTTTTTAATTTTTAAAAATAGATTTATTATTTTTTTTGCTAAAAATAAGAAAAAAATTATTAAGAAAAAATTTATTAAGAAAAAAATTTTTTTTTAATTTTTTAAAAATAAAAAATATGAAAAACTTATTAAAAATTTTTTTTTAATTTTTTAAAAATAGAAAATAAGGAAAAAATTATTAAGAAAACATTTATTAGGGAAAAAAAATTTTTTTAAGAAAAAAAAAACAGAAAAAAGACAGACGGACCTAACCCTAGGACTAACGGTGAGAGCAAAGCTATACAGACAAAATCTCACCCAGAAGCATACACATATACACTCACAAAAAAAGGAAAAGGGGAAAAGTTAATATATCCTGCTCCCAAAGTCAACCTCCTAAATTTGGGATGATTCGTTGTCTATTCAGGTATTCAACAGATGCAGGCACATCAAGTTGTTTGTGGAGCTTTAATCCGCTGCTTCTGAGGCTGCTGGGAGAGATTTCCCTTTCTCTTCTTTGTTCGTACAGCTCCCGGGGTTCAGCTTTGGATTTGGACCCGCCCCTGCGTGTAGGTCGCCTGAGGGCGTCTGTTCCCCGCCCAGACAGAACGGGGTTAAAGGAGCAGCTGATTCGGGGGCTCTGGCTCAGTCAGGGCGGGGGGAGGGAGCGGTACGGAGGAGGCGGGGCGAGCCTGCAGCGGCAGAAGCCGGCGTGACGTTGCAGCAGCCTGAGGCGCGCCGTGCGCTCTCCCGGGGAAGTTGTCCCCAGATTACGGGAGCCTGGCCGTGGCGGGCTGCACAGGCTCCCGGGAGGGGCGGTGTGGAGAATGACCTGTGCTCGCCCACAGGCTTTTTGGTGGCGGCAGCAGCAGCCTTAGCGTCTCATGCCCGTCTCTGGGGTCCGCGCTGATAGCCGCGGCTCGCGCCTGTCTCTGGAGTTCGTTTAAGTGGTGCTCTGAGTCCCCTCTCCTTGAGCGCCGCGAAACAAAGAGGCAAGAAAAAGTCTCTTGCCTCTTCAGCAGCTGCAGACCCCTTCTCGGGCACCTTCCCGGCTAGTTGTGGTGCGCCAGCCCCTTCAGGCTGTGTTCACGCAGCCAACCCCAGTCCTCTCCCTGGGATCCGACCGAAGCCCGCGCCTCAGCTCCCAGCCCCCGCCCGCCCCGGCGGGTGAGCAGACAAGCCTCTCGGGCTGGTGAGTGCTGCTCGGCGCCGAGCCTCTGTGCGGGAATCTCTCCGCCTTTCCCTCTGCGTCCCTGTTGCTGTGGGATCCGCGCTGATAGCCGCGGCTCACGCCCGTCTCTGGAGCTCGTTTAGGCGGCGCTCTGAATCCCCTCTCCTTGCGCGCCGCGAAACAAAGAGGCAAGAAAAAGTCTCTTGGCTCTTCCGCAGCCGCAGTCTTTTTCCCGGACTCCCTCCCGGCTAGCACCGAAGCCCGAGCCTCAGCTCCCAGCCCCCGCCCGCCCCAGCGGCTGAGCAGACAAGCCTCTCGGGCTGGTGAGTGCTGGTCGGCACCGCTCCTCTGTGCGGGAATCTCTCCGCTTTGCCCTCCGCACCCCTGTGGCTGCGCTCTCCTCCGTGGCTCTGAAGCTTCCCCCCTCTGCTGCCCGCAGTCTCTGCCCACGAAGGGGCTTCCTAGTGTGTGGAAACCTTTCCTCCTTCACAGCTCCCTCCCACTGGTGCAGGTCCCGTCCCTATTCTTTTGTCTCTGTTATTTCTTTTTTCTTTTGCCCTACCCAAGTACGTGGGGATTTTCTTGCCTTTTGGGAGGTCTGACGTCTTCTGCCAGCGTTCAGTGGGTGTTCTGTAAGAGCAGTTCCACGTGTAGATGTATTTCTCATGTATCTGTGGGGAGGAAGGTGATCTCCGCGTCTTACTCTTCCGCCATCTTGCCCCTCCCCTCCCTAAATTATTTTCTGGTTAAATTTTATTCACAAAGGAGACCATAGCTTGCTTTTCACATTCTTATGACCTAACATGAACACGAGTGTTCCCCAATGCATTGTTAAAGGAATGCCTGCAAGGTCCAATTCCTTTAGTCAGAGTCCCACACTAAGAACAGTTCTCTGTGGAGGAGGCCCTTTGTCATGTTGTGCGGATGTTGGAAAACAGCTGATTGGTGACAGAGTTGGACACAGCAATTCTGATTCCTAGAGGTTTGGCTTTCTTCCAAGTACTATTAGGAGCAGAGCTGATTTATAGGAAGCAATTTGATTGGAGGCATATTCCATCAAATCTGAGTGTTCCTCTCACTGCAGTCTATGGACCATGCTATCAGAATCACCAGGCGTGTGTTAAACATGCAGATTTCCGAATCCATTCCAAACTGTGTAAATGAGACTCTTTGGAGGTGGGATTGGGGAATCTGAACTTTTAAAAGTACTTCAGGGGATTCTTTCTTTTTTAACTAATTTTTAAATTTTTAAAATAATTTTAGATTGACAAGCAGTTGTAAGAAATAATACACAGAGACCCTTTGTATCCTTTCCCAGTTTCCCCAGTGGTACCATCTTGCAAAACTTTAGTATATTATGATAACCAGGATATTGATACTGATACAGTCAAGACGCAGAAAAGTTGAGGATCCCTCAAATTGCCCCTTTTATAGCCACACCCACTTCCCTTCCATCACCACCCCCTCCTTAACCTCTGGGATCCACTAATCTGTTTTCCCTTCCTGTAATTTAGTCATTTCCAGAATGTTATATAAAAGGCATCTTATATATCCTTTTTGGGATTGGCTATTTAACTCAGGGTAATTTGTAGATTCATCCAGCTTGTTGCATGTAACAATGGTTTGTTCTTTTTTGCTACTGAAAAGTTTTCCATGGTATGGAGGTTATTCCAGTCTGCTTAATTTTTTGTTTTTTAAATTTTTATTTATTTATTTATTTATTCATTTATGGCTGCGTTGGGTTTTCGCTTCTGTGCGAGGGCTTTCTCTAGTTGCGGCAAGTGGGGGCCACTCTTCATCGCGGTGCGCGGGCCTCTCAGTATCGCGGCCTCTTTTGTTGCGGAGCACAGGCTCCAGACGCGCAAGCTCAGCAATTGTGGCTCACGGGCCCAGTCGCTCCGCGGCATGCGGGACCCTCCCAGACCAGGGCTCGAACCCGTGTCCCCTGCACTGGCAGGCAGACTCCCAACCACTGCGCCACCAGGGAAGCCGCAGTCTGCTTAATTTTTGACCCATTGAAGAGCATTTCCAGTTTCTAGCTATTATGAATAAAGCTGCTGTAAACATTTGTGTAAGGTTTTTGTGTAACATAAGTCTTTATTCCTCTGGAATGAATGTCCAGGCATGGAACTGCTGGGTAGTATGGTACTTGCAAGTTTAGTTTTTTAAAAAAGAAAGCTGCCAAACTTTTCCAGAGTGGTTGTACCAATTTTACATTCCCACCAGCAATGTATGAGTGATCCAGTTTCTTTGCATCCTTGCCAGCATAAGGTATTGTCACTGTATTTTATTTTAACCATTCTGATAGGTGCATGATGACGTTGCACCGTGGTTTTTTTTTTTTTTAAACATCTTTATTGGAGTATAATTGTTTTACAATGGTGTGTTAGTTTCTGCTTTATAACAAAGTGAATCAGTTATACATATACATATGTTCGCATATCTCTTCCCTCTTGCATCTCCCTCCCTCCCACCCTCCCTATCCCACCCCTCTAGGTGGCCACAAATCACCGAGCTGATCTCCCTGTGCTATGCGGTTGCTTCCCACTAGCTATCTATTTTACATTTGGTAGTGTATATATGTCCATGACACTCTCTCACCCTGTCACATCTCACCCCTCCCCCTCCCCATATCCTCAAGTCCATTCTCTAGTAGGTATGTGTCTTTATTCCCGTCTTGCCACTAGGTTCTTCATGACCCTTTTTTTTTTTCCTTAGATTCCATATATATGTGTTAGCATACTGTATTTGTTTTTCTCTTTCTGACTTACTTCACTCTGTATGACAGACTCTAACTCTATCCACCTCATTACAAATACCTCCATTTCATTTCTTTTTATGGCTGAGTCATATTCCATTGTATATATGTGCCACATCTTCTTTATCCATTCATCCAATGATGGACACTTAGGTTGCTTCCATGTCCTGGCTATTGTAAATAGAGCTGCAATGAACATTTTGGTACATGACTCTTTTTGAATTATGGTTTTCTCAGGGTATATGCCCAGTAGTGGGATTGCTGGGTCGTATGGTAGTTCTATTTTTAGTTTTTTAAGGAACCTCCATACTGTTCTCCATAGTGGCTGTATCAATTTACATTCCCACCAACAATGCAAGAGTGTTCCCTTTTCTCAACACCCTCTCCAGCATTTATTGTTTCTAGATTTTTTGATGATGGCCATTCTGACCGGTGTGAGATGATACCTCATTGTAGTTTTGATTTGTATTTCTCTAATGATTAATGATGTTGAGCATTCTTTCATGTGTCTGTTGGCAATCTGTATATCGTCTTTGGAGAAATGTCTATGTAGGTCTTCTGCCCATTTTTGGATTGGGTTGTTTGTTTTTTTGTTATTGAGCTGCATGAGCTGCTTGTAAATCTTGGAGATTAATCCTTTGTCAGTTGCTTCATTTGCAAATATTTTCTCCCATTCTGAGGGTTGTCTTTTGGTCTTGTTTATGGTTTCCTTTGCTGTGCAAAAGCTTTTAAGTTTCATTAGGTCCCATGTGTTTATTTTTGTTTTTATTTCCATTTCTCTAGGAGGTGGGTCAAAAAGGATCTTGCTGTGATTTACGTCATAGAGTGTTCTGCCTATGTTTTCCTCTAAGAGTTTGATAGTGTCTGGCCTTACACTTAGGTCTTTAATCCATATTGAGTTTATTTTTGTGTATGGTGTCAAGGAGTGATCTAATTTCATACTTTTACATGTACCTGTCCAATTTTCCCAGCACCACTTATTGAAGAGGCTATCTTTTCTCCACTGTATATGCTTGCCTCCTTTATGAAAGATAAGGTGACCATATGTGAGTGGGTTTATCTCTGGGCTTTCTATCCTGTTCCATTGATCTATATTTCTGTTTTTGTGCCAGTACCAAACTGTCTTGATTACTGTAGCTTTGTAATATAGTCTGAAGTCAGGGAGCCTGATTGCTCCAGCTCCATTTTTCGTTCTCAAGATTGCTTTGGCTATTCGGGGTCTTTTGTGTTTCCATACAAATTGTGAAATTTTTTGTTCTAGTTCTGTGAAAAATGCCAGTGGTAGTTTGATAGGGATTGCATTGAATCTGTAGATTGCTTTGGGTAGTATAGTCATTTTCACAATGTTGATTCTTCCAATCCAAGAACATGGTATATCTCTCCATCTATTTGTATCATCTTTAATTTCTTTCATCAGTGTCCTATAATTTTCTGCATACAGGTCTTTTGTCTCCTTAGGTAGGTTTATTCCTAGATATTTTATTCTTTTTGTTGCAATGGTAAATGGGAGTGTTTTCTTAATTTCACTTTCAGATTTTTCATCATTAGTGTATAGGAATGCAAGAGATTTCTGTGCATTAATTTTGTATCCTGCTACTTTACCAAATTCATTGATTAGCTCTAGTAGTTTTCTGGTAGCATCTTTAGGATTCTCTATGTATAGTATCATGTCATCTGCAAACAGTGACAGCTTTACTTCTTCTTTTCCGATTTGGATTCCTTTTATTTCTTTTTCTTCTCTGATTGCTGTGGCTAACACTTCCAAAACTATGTTGAATAATAGTGGTGAGAGTGGGCAACCTTGTCTTGTTCCTGATCTTAGTGGAAATGGTTTCAATTTTTCACCCTTGAGGACAATGTTGGCTGTGGGTTTGTCATATGTGGCCTTTATTATGTTGAGGAAAGTCCCCTCTATGCCTCCTTTCTGCAGGGTTTTTATCATAAATGGGTGTTGGATTTTGTCGAAAGCTTTCTCTGCATCTATTGAGATGATCATATGGTTTTTCTCCTTCAATTTGTTAATATGATGTATCATGTTGATTGATTTGCGTATATTGAAGAATCCTTGCATTCCTGGAATAAACCCCACTTGATCATGGTGTATAATCCTTTTAATGTGCTGTTGGATTCTGTTTGCTAGTATTTTGTTGAGGATTTTTGCATCTATGTTCATCAGTGATATTGGCCTGTATTTTTCTTTCTTTGTGACATCTTTGTCTGGTTTTGGTATCAGGGTGATGGTGGCCTCATAGAATGAGTTGGGGAGTGTTCCTCCCTCTGCAATATTTTGGAAGAGTCTGAGAAGGATAGGTGTTAGCTCTTCTCTAAATGTTTGATAGAATTCGCCTGTGAAGCCATCTGGTCCTGGGCTTTTGTTTGTTGGAAGATTTTTAATCACAGTTTCAATTTCAGTGCTTGTGATTGCTCTGTTCATATTTTCTATTTCTTCCTGGTTCAGTCTCGGCAGGTTGTGCATTTCTAAGAATCTGTCCATTTCTTCCAGGTTGTCCATTTTATTGGCATAGAGTTGCTTGTAGTAATCTCTCATGATCGTTTGTATTTCTGCAGTGTCTGTGGTTACTTCTCCTTTTTCATTTCTAATTCTATTAATTTGAGTCTTCTCCCTTTTTCTCTTGATGAGTCTGGCTAATGGTTTATCAATTTTGTTTATCTTCTCAAAGAACCAGCTTTTAGTTTCATTGATTTTTGCTATTGTTTCCTTCATTTCTTTTTCATTTATTTCTGATCTGATCTTTATGATTTCTTTCCTTCTGCTAGCTTTGGGGTTTTTTTGTTCTTCTTTCTCTAATTGCTTTAGGTGCAAGGTTAGGTTGTTTATTTGAGATGTTTCTTGTTTCTTGAGGCAGGCTTGCATTGCTATAAACTTCCCTCTTAGCACTGCTGTTGTTGCATCCCATAGGTTTTGGGTCGTTGTGTCTCCATTGTCATTTGTTTCTAGGTATTTTTTGATTTCCCCTTTGATTTCTTCAGTGATCACTTCATTATTAAGTAGTGTATTGTGTAGCCTCCATGTGTTTGTATTTTTTACAGATCTTTTCCTGTAATTGATATCTAGTCTCATAGCGCTGTGGTCGGAGAAGATACTTGATACGATTTCAATTTTCTTAAATTTACCAAGGCTTGATTTGTGACCCAAGATATGATCTATCCTGGAGAATGTTCCATGAGCACTTGAGAAAAATGTGTATTCTGTTGTTTTTGGGTAGGATGTCCTATAAATATCAATTAAGTCCATCTTGTTTAATGTATCATTTAAAGCTTGTGTTTCCTTATTTATTTTCATTTTGGATGATCTGTCCATTGGTGAAGGTGGGGTGTTAAAGTCCCCTACTATGATTGTGTTGCTGTCGATTTCCCCTTTTATGGCTGTTAGTATTTGCCTTATGTATTGAGGTGCTCCTATGTTGGGTGCATAAATATTTACAATTGTTATACCTTCCTCTTGGATCGATCCCTTGATCATTATATAGTGTCCTTCTTTGTCTCTTGTAATAGTCTTTATTTTAAAGTCTATTTTGTCTGATATGAGAATTGCTACTCCAGCTTTCTTTTGATTTCCATTTGCATGGAATATCTTTTTCCATCCCCTCACTTTCAGTCTGTATGTGTCTCTAGGTCTGAAGTGGGTCTCTTGTAGACAGCATATATATGGGTCTTGTTTTTTGTATCCATTCAGCCAGTCTGTGTCTTTTGGTGGGAGCATTTAATCCATTTACATTTAAGGTAATTATCGATATGTATATTCCTATTCCCATTTTCTTAAATGTTTTGGGTTTGTTATTGTAGGTGTTTTCCTTCTCTTGTGTTTCTTGTCTAGAGAAGTTCCTTTAGCATTTGTTGTAAAGATGGTTTGGTGGTGCTGAACTCTCTCAGCTTTTGCTTGTCTGTAAAGGTTTTAATTTCTCCATCAAATCTGAATGAGATCCTTGCTGGGTAGAGTAACCTTGGTTGTAGGTTTTTCTCCTTCATCACTTTAAGTATATCCTGCCACTCCCTTCTGGCTTGCAGAGTTTCTGCTGAAAGATCAGCTGTTAACCTGATGGGGATTCCCTTGTGTGTTATTTGTTGTTTTTCCCTTGCTGCTTTTAATATGTTTTCTTTATATTTAATTTTTGACAGTTTGATTAATATGTGTCTTGGTGTGTTTCTCCTTGGATTTATCCTGTATGGGACTCTCTGTGCTTCCAGGACTTGATTAACTATTTCCTTTCCCATATTAGGGAAGTTTTCAACTATAATCTCTTCAAATATTTTCTCAGTCCCTTTCTTTTTCTCTTCTTCTTCTGGGACCCCTATAATTCGAATGTTGGTGCGTTTAATGTTGTCCCAGGGGTCTCTGAGACTGTCCTCAGTTCTTTTCATTCTTTTTTCTTTATCCTGCTCTGCAGTAGTTATTTCCACCATTTTGTCTTCCAGGTCACTTATCCGTTCTTCTGCCTCAGTTATTCTGCTATTGATCCCATCTAGAGTATTTTTAATTTCATTTATTGTGTTTTTCATCATTGCTTGGTTCCTCTTTAGTTCTTCTACGTCCTTGTTAAATGTTTCTTGCATTTTGTCTATTCTATTTCCAAGATTTTGGATCATCCTTACTATCATTATTCTGAATTCTTTTTCAGGTAGACTACCTATTTCCTCTTCATTTGTTAGGTCTGGGGTGTTTTGACCCTGCTCCTTCACCTGCTGTGTGTTTTTCTGTCTTCTCATTTTGCTTATCTTACTGTGTTTGGGGTCTCCTTTTCACAGGCTGCTGGTTCGTAGTTCCTGTTGTTTTTGGTATCTGTCCCCAGTGGGTAAGGTTCGTTCAGTGGGTTGTGTAGGCTTCCTGGTGGAGGGAACTAGTGCCTGTGTTCTGGTGGATGAGGCTGGATCTTTTCTTTCTGGTGGGCACATCCACGTCTGGTGGTGTGTTTTGGGGTGTCTGTGGCCTTATTATGATTTTAGGCAGCCTCTCTACTAATGGATGGGGCTGTGTTCCTGTCTTGCTAGTTGTTTGGCACAGGGTGTCCAGCACTGTAGCTTACTGGTCGTTGAGTGAAGCTGGGTCTTGATGTTGAGATGGAGATCTCTGAGAGATTTTTGCCATTTGGTATTACGTGGAGCTGGGAGGTCTCTTGTGGACCAGTGTCCTGAAGTTGGCTCTCCCACCTCAGAGGCACAGCCCTGATGCCTGGCTGGAGCACCGAGAGCCTTTCATCCCCACAGCTCAGAGTAAAAGGGAAAAAAAATAGAAAGAAAGAAAGAAAGAAAGAAGATAAAATAAAATGAAGTAATATAAAGCTATTATAAAGCAAAGCTATACAAACAAAATCTCACCCAGAAGCATACACATATACCCTCACAAAAAAAGGAAAAGGGGAAAAATTAATATATCCTGCTCCCAAAGTCCACCTCCTGAATTTGGGATGGTTCGTTGTCTATTCAGGTATTCAACAGATGCAGGCACATCAAGTTGTTTGTGAAGTTTTAATCTGCTGCTTCTGAGGCTGCTGGGAGAGATTTCCCTTTCTCTTCTTTGTTCGCACAGCTCCCGGGGTTCAGCTTTGGATTTGGACCCGCCTCTGTGTGTAGGTCGCCTGAGGGCGTCTGTTCCCCGCCCAGACAGAACAGGGTTAAAGCACCAGCTGCTTCGGGGGCTCTGGCTCACTCGGGCCTGGGGGAGGGAAGGATACGGATGTGGCACGAGCCTGCGGCGGCAGAGGCCAGCGTGACGTTGCAGCAGCCTGAGGCGCGCCGTGTGTTCTCCCGGGGAAGTTGTCCCCGGATCACGGGAGCCTGGCCGTGGCAGGCTGCACCGGCTCCCGGGAGGGGCGGTGTGGAGAGTGACCTGTGCTCGCACACAGGCTTTTTGGTGGCGGCAGCAGCAGCCTTAGCGTCTCATGCCCGTCTCTGGGGTCCGCGCTGATAGCCGCGGCTCGCGCCCGTCTCTGGAGTTCGTTTAGGCGGCGCTCTGAATCCCCTCTCCTTGCGCGCCGCGAAACAAAGAGGCAAGAAAAAGTCTCTTGTCTCTTCGGCAGCTGCAGACTTTTTCCCGGACTCCCTCCCGGCTAGCTGTGGTGCGCTAACCCCTTCAGGCTGTGTTCACGCCGCCAACCCCAGTCCTCTCCCTGCGATCCGACGGAAGCCCGAGCCTCAGCTCCCAGCCCCCGCCCGCCCCGGCGGGTGAGCAGACAAGCCTCTCGGGCTGGTGAGTGCTGCTCGGCGCCGAGCCTCTGTGCGGGAATCTCTCCGCTTTGCTCTCCGCACCCCTACGGCTGTGCTCTCCTCCGTGGCTCCGAAGCTTCCCCCCTCCGCCACCCACAGTCTCCACCCGCGAAGGGGCTTCCTAGTGTGTGGAAACCTTTCCTCCTTCACAGCTCCCTCCCACTGGTGCAGGTCCCATCCCTATTCTTTTGCCTCTGTTTTTTCTTTTTTCTTTTGCCCTACCCAAGTACGTGGGGAGTTTCTTGCCTTTTGGGAGGTCTGACGTCTTCTGCCAGCGTTCAGTGGGTGTTCTGTAGGAGCAGTTCCACGTGTAGATGTATTTCTAATGTATCTGTGGGAAGGAAGGTGATCTCTGCGTCTTACTCTTCCGCCATCTTGCCCTATCTCGTCACCGTGGTTTTAAGTTGTATTCCTTAATAGCTAGATGTTGAACCTCTTTTCATGTGTTTATTTGTCATCTGTATATTCTCTTTGGTCAAATATCTATTCATGTCTTTTGCCTATTTTCTAATTGGATTTTTTATGTCTTTTTTTTAAAAAAGAGAAGTTTACTGTTAACAGCAAAATTGAGGGGAAGGTACAGAGATTTCCCATGTACCTCCCATGCAAGGAGAGCCTCCCCCATTATTGACATCCCCCACCAGAGTGGTACACTTGTTATAATTGATGAACCTCCACTGATATATCATGATCATCCACAGTCCATAGTTTGCATTATGGTTCACTCTTGGTATGGTATATTCTATGGGTTTGGACAAATGTACAGTGACATGAATCCATCATTATAATATCACACAAAGTATTTTTACCACGCTAAAAACTTCTGTGCTTCACCTATTTATCGCTCCTCTCACCCCCCAACCTCTAGCAACCATTGATTTTTCACTATCTATAGTTTTGCCTTTTCCAGAATGTTATATATTTGGAATGATGCAGTATGTAACCTTTTCAGATTGGTTTCTTTCGTTTAGTAATACGCATTAAGTTCCCTTCATGTCTTTTCATGGCTTGATAGCTCATTTCTTTTTAGCACTGAATAGCATTCCATTGTCTGGATGTACCTCAGTTTATTCATCTTGTTTGCTTCCATGTTTTGGCAATTATGCATAAAGCTGCTATAAATATCTGTGTTCAGGTTTTTGTGTGGACGTAAGTCTTTAGTTCATCTGGGTAAATACCAAGGAGCATAACGGCCGCATCATATAGTAAGAGTGTGTTTAGTTTTGTAGAAACCACCAAACTGCCTTCCGAAGTGGCTGCACCATTTTGCAGTTCCACCAGCAATGTATGAGAGTTCCTGTTGCTCCACATCCTCACCAGCATTTGGTGTTACCAGTGTTCTGGATTTTGGCCCTTCTAATAGGTGAGTAGAGTTATATATTGTTTTAATTTGCATTTCCTTGATGACATATGTAGAGCATGTTTCATACGCTTATTTGCCATCTGTATATCTTCTTTAATGAGATATCTTTGGATATTTTTTTCTTGTTGAGATTTGAAAGTTCTTTATATATTTTATACAGCAGTTTTTTGTTGCATATGTGGTTTGCACATATTTTCTCCCAGGCTGTACCTTCTCTTTTCACTTTTTTCCCAAGGTCTTTTACAAAGTAAATATTTTTAATTTTGATGAAGTTGAACTTGTCAACGTTTTCTCTTATGGATTGTGCTTTGGTGTTAAGTTGAAGAAATCTGCCTATCTCTAGCGAGATTGCATAGTTGTATTTTTTATATTTAACTCTGTGATCCGTTTTGACTTAATGTTTCTATAAGGAACGAGACTTTGGTCAAGATTTTTGTTTTCCCTTTGGATGCACCTTTTGTTGAAAAGGCTACCTTTGCACCTTTGTCAACAATCAGTTGGATATATTTGTGTGGATCTATTTCTGGGTTTTCTGTTTTGTTCCACTGATCATGTCTCTCTGACAGCACCACACAGTCTGGATTCAGATAGCTATATGATAAGTCTTAAAATCTGTTGGACAGATTTCTTCCATATTATTCTCTCTTTTCAAAATTGTTTTAGTAATTCTAGTCCCTTTACATTTCCATACACGTTTTATAATAACCTCGTCTACATTTACAAAACTCTTGCTGAGATTTTGATAGGAATTGCCTTAAACCTGTGTATTAATTTGGGGAAAATAGACATTTTTACTATTTTGAGTTTTCCAATCCATGAACACATCTCTCTGTTTGTTTAGATATTTTTTGAGTTCTTTCATCAGCATTTAGTAGTTTTTAGCACATAAATCTGTTCATGTTTAGTTAGACTTACACCTAGCTTATTGTTATTATTGTTTGGTGATTGTTAGTGGTATTTCTAATTTTGTTGTCTACATGTCCATTGCTAGTATTATATAGACGTCTTCTTGATTTTTGTATATTTGTCTTGTATCCTGTGATCTTACCAAACCGACTTATTTGTTCTAGGAGGTGTTTTTGTTTTTGTTTTGTTTTGTCTTTTTTGTAGATCCCTTGGAATTTTCTATATAGACAAACATGTCATCTGCAAATAGGGATAGTTTTACTTCTTCCTTTCCAATCTGTATGCCTTTTATTTCCCTAATATAATGACTAGAACTTCACTATTGTGAAGAGGAGCAGTGAGAATGGGCATCCTTACATTGTGCCCAAATTTAGGAGAAAAGCATTTTAGTCTTGCACCATTAAGTATAATGCTTTTTGTAGGCTTCTTGTAGATGCTCTTTATCAAGTTGAGGATGTTACCGTCTATTCCTATTTTTCTGAGAGATTTTGCTATTAATGGGTATTAAATTTCATCATATGCTTTTACTCTTCTTTTTTTCAGTTTAGATATAATTGAATTATATCTCAAATACTTTTTCTTCATTGAATTATATGATACTGTGGTTTATCTTCTTTAGCCTGTTTATATGGTAGATTACACTGATTAGTTTTCAAATACTGAATCAACTTTGCATTCCCCTACAACCCCTACTTGGTCTTGGTGTTTAATTCTTTTTATATTTTGTTACATTCTATTTGCTACTATTATGTTAAGGGGTTTTGCATCTATATCCATGAAGGATGTTGGTCTGCAGTTTCCTTTTTTTTTTTGTATTGGTATAAAGGTAATACTAACTTCCTAAAATGAATTGGGAAGTATCATTTTCTCTTCTGCTTTCTGGAAGAGATCATGAAGAATTGGTATTAATTCTTCTTTTAACATCTGGAAGGATTCTCCAGTGAAACCATCTAGGCCTGGAGATTTCTTTTTTGTGAGGATCTGAATTAGGAATTCAGTTCCTTAACAGTTCATAGGGCTAGTCAAATGATCTCTTTCATATTGGGTATGTTGTGATAATTTGTGCTTTTAAAGAAATTGGTCTATTTCATCTAAGTTGCCAATATACGTGTATAGAATTGTTTGTAGCATTTCCTTAGACATACTTTTTGAAGTCTGCAGGGTCTGTAGTGATATCCCCTGTTCCATTCCTCATATTGGTAATTTGTATCTTCACTTTTTAAAATTTGTCAGTCTTGTTAGAGGTTTATTAATTTTATTAATCTTTTCACAGAACCAACTTTTTGTTTCATTAATTTTCTCTACTGTTTTCCTATTTTCAATTTCATTGATTTCTGCTGTTTATCATTTCCTTCTTCCTGCTTGCATTCAGCTTATTTTGCTCTTCTTTTTCTAGGTTCTTGAGGTGGGAGTTTAGATTATTTTCTAGTCTATGTATTTAGTATATAAATTTGGCTTTAGTACTGCTTTAATGATGCCCACAAACTGTAATATCCTAAATTTTCATTTTCATTCATTTCAATGTATTTTTTCAGTTCCCTTAAAACTTCCTTTTTACTTCTGGATTATTTATAAATGTGTTGATTAGTTTCCAGTCATCTTTCTGTTATTGATTTCTAATTTGATTTCATTGTGGTCAGGGAGCACACTTTGTATGATTTCAATTATTTTAAATTTGTTAAATGTTGTTTCATGGCTGGGTATATGGTCTATCTTGGGCCATGGTTACTGGAAAATAATGTGTATTCTCCTTTTATTGGGTGGAGTGTTCTGTAAATACTGATTAGATACTGTTGGTCGATGGTGTTATTGAGGTCTTCTATATCCTTGCTAATTTTATGTCTAGTTGTTCTTTTAATTGTTCAGAGAGGATTGTTGAGCTATCTAACTATAATTGTGTACTTGTCTATTTCTTCTTTTAGTTTTACTAGTTTCACTTCACATATTTTGTAGCTCTCTTGTTTGATGCATACACATTTAGGGTTGCTATGTTTTTTTGGAGGGTTGACACCTTTATCATTAAATCTCTCTCTCTACCTTGGTAATTTTCTTTGCCTTGAAGTCTACTTTATTTGATATTTATATAGCCACTTGTGTTTTCTTTTGATTACTGTTTTCATGGTACATCTTTTTCCATTCTTTTACTTTCAAACTGCCTATATAATTATATTTAAAGTGAATTTCTGGAGAAATTCCCAGCAATTTACAGAGATTCACAGCATATAGTTGGGTCATATTTTTAAATCCACTCTGTCAATTTATGTCTTTTAATTGGTATATTTAGGCATTTACATTTAATATAATTATTGGTGTTAAGGTTCAAGTCTGCTATTTTAATTTTTGTTTTATGTTTGTTCTTTTTTTTTGGTTTCTCTCTTTTATTTTTCATGCCTTTATGTGGTCACTTGAAGATTTTTTAGAATTCCATTTTGATTCATCTATAGTGTTTTTTTAAAAAAATGTCCTTGGTATATTAAATATTTATTTATTTGGCTGTGCTGGGTCTTAGTTGCGACATGCAGGACCTCTTTGTTGTGGCACATGGGATGTTTTAGTTGAGGCAGGCAGGATCTAGTTCCCTGCACTGGGAGCGCAGAGTGTTAATTACTGGACCACCAGGGAAGTCCCTATAGTGTTTTTTTTGAATTGAAGTATAGCTGATATACTATATTATATAAGTTACAGGTGTACAATATGTAAAAGTATTCACTATAAGTATACTTATATAAGAAAGGTTATACTCCATTTATACTTATTATAGATATTGGCTATATTCCATGTGTTGTACAATATATCCTTGTAGCTTATTTTATACATAATAGTTTGTACCTCTTAATCTCCTACCCCTTTATTGCCCCTCCCCCCTTCCCTCTCTCCACTGGTAACCAGTAATTTCTTCTCTATATCTGAGTCTGTTTCTTTTTTTGTTGTTATAGTTACTAGTTTGTTGTATTTTTTACATTACACATATAAGTGATGTCATACAGTATTGTCTTTCTCTATCTGACTTATTTCACTTAGCATAATACCCTCCAAATCCATCCATGTTGTTGCAAATGGCAAAATTTCATTCTTTTTTTGGCTGAGTAGTTTTCCATTGTATATGTATCATCATAATAATGATATTAGAACATTCTCTAACATGATGTACAAAAATAAACTCAAAATGGATTAAAGACATAAATGTAAGACCAGAAACCATAAAACTCCTAGAAGAAAACATAGGCAGAACACTCTTTGACATAAATCATAGCAATATTTTTTTCAGATCCGTCTCCTAAAGCAAAGGAAATAAAAGCAAAAATAAACAAATAAGACCTAATTAAACTGAAAAGCTTTTGCACAGCACAGGAAACCATTGACAAAACAAAAGGCAACCTACAGAATGGGAGACAATATTTGTAAATGATATGACCGATAAGGGGTTAATAACCAAAATATATAAACATCTATAGTGTTTTTGAGTGTATCTCTTTATATAGCTCTTTTAGTGGTTACTCTAGGTATAACATTATACACACAAAACTTAGCAGAATCTACTGGTGTCATCATTTTGCCAGTTTATGGGCAGTACAGAAACCTCACTTCCCTTTACATTTTTATCCTCCCTTGTTTATAATACATAAAACTAATTATAGTATAGATGAACTTATTATCATATAACACTTTATAATAAAATTACCTTAGATTATTCTTTTATATACATTTAGAACCACATTAGACAGTTACAATTTTTGTTTCAACCATCAAACATAATTTAGAACTTTAGAAGAGAAGGAAAGTCTATTGTATTTACCTATATTTCTGCTTACCAAGTTCTTTATTTATTCCTGATTATTTTAGTTCCCACCTGCTGTTGTAATAAATCACCACAAATATTTTGGAATAAACAACACAAATTTATTTTCTTTTAGTTCTAGAGGTCTGAAGTTTGAAATAAATTTCACTGGGTTAAAAGCTGAGGCATCAGTAAGGCTGCATTTTTTTCCTGAAGGTTCTTGAGGAGAATCTGTTTCCTTCACTTTTCCCGCCTTGAGTGGCCACCTGCATTTCTTGGCTTGTTTTGTCTTTCTACTCTGGCAAGGTGCAACTCTAAAATTTTGTTGTTTTCCCCAACCCAAGTTAGGATCTGTGCTGCTGGCTAATAAATTCCCAGGTAGATATCCATGAATCTTGCTCTATTTTCACTTTCCCTGGATCTCAGTCCCTCCAGTTATGATCAGTGACACTGCCATCACTTTCTCCTGAGACATAGTTTATCTCTATGTGTTCTAGTTCCTAAGACAAGATTTCTGGTTTTTAGTTTTTTGTTTTTAGTCCTGCTTCCTTGTTTTTCTCTAGTTAAAACACAGGCTAATATATGTGGATGCATCTCCCTGATGATACCTATCTGTTGCCTGGACTCCTGGTTATGTCTAGCCCTGATGTCATATCTGTGCACTATATCGACCTTCTGGGACCCTAGCTTTTCCCTTGAAATACTGTAGGCTTTAATGTATCTTGAACATGACTCAGCTTCCTATACCCTTTAAACATTTCCTTACTCTCACTGCCCAGGTACCATTTTGCTCTCATAGTTGAATTTCATTTAACATAGAATTTTAAATTTCAATGAAAATGGAAAATAATCTTGCAAAGAAAACTAACCTAAGGATGGCTAATTCAGCTCCATCAATTTTTTATACACCAAGTTCTCCCTTTTTAAATTTATAGTGGCCTAACCATGACACATTCTTGTGGTATAGTGGCTCTGGTATCCTGTGCAATTCTATGCCTACGTTCAGCTCGTAAATTATTTCATGCTTTGGTTTTAGAGTTTATAGTTTCACATTTGAGTTTAGAGTTTCAGATTATAATTTTTACTGCTGATAGTCATTGTGCCATTTACTCAGGAAGCCATAGAATATGAGGCAAAATAAAGCTCTAACTCCAGAGTCAGACTTCCTGGGATGAAGCTTTCTTCCATCAGTTACTAACAATGTGAACTTGGGCAGTGATTTCATCTCTCTAAGCACATTTATTATTATAAACTGAGAATAACAATAATAATGGCATTTGTATATTAGATTTTTAATGAAGATTAAATCAAATACTGTATATAAAGGTAAGTACCACAGTTCCTTCATGTAATAACTTCTCAATAAATGCTGTGATTTTTTTTATTACTTATTTTTGACAAAACTGCAAACTCAGAATTTTAGCTAAGCTTAACACTGTCAGTTAATTTTACCAACCATTAAGGTTTGATTAGTTTTACATTTAGCAAATAAGCAAAGAGGTCTATTTATTAACTGTCCACCACCCACCTGAAGGATAGTCCTCTATCAACAATGAATCTACTTTTTGGTTACAAATTGCACATGGAGCTTCACTTCCAAAACCAGGCATAAATGTGGTTCTCGGAGTGCATCACCAGAGAAGGTAATAGAAAGGCAAGTTCTTGGGCCCTTCTCCTGACTACTGAATCAGAAGCTTGAGGAGTGAGGTACAGTAAGCTGTGCTTTCACAAGCCCTGCAGGGGATTCTGATATACAGTCAAGTTTGAGAACCACTGTTAGATGAGGGTTTGAACTGCTTCATGCAGTTCCTGTCTCACTGCTCTTGCTGTGGTGTTCAGTGTTCTTCCTGCTGACATGCTCGTCATATAACATTAGCTGATTAGGAAACTAAAAGGCCCAGCATAGAATTAAATGCTTATGTTAGATTTAGGGGGAAAACCATTTTTATCTAAAGGTGGGGGATAGCTAGATGGCTGAACCAAGCAGTCACGTCTCCTGTGAATAATCACTGGAAATGCCCATTTCATTTGATTGTCTGCTTTTCTGTTCAATAGCAACAACCAAGCCCTGAGGATCTTTATTTTCCTTCCTTGGAGATAATCCCTGAGAAACTGGGATTTGTTAGTGTCTATGACTGCCTTGTGCATTGTTATTTTAAGGGGTCTCTTAATTTAATCTTAGTGTAATCTTTTTTTTTGGTTAGTGTTTCAGTGCTTATATCAACACATGAATAAACTTAGAGTGACTGCTTAAAAGCATTTTCGGTAGAGCCTGGGAAGTTGTAAATATAATTTCATTTATTCTGAACAGATA
Source organism: Eubalaena glacialis (assembly GCF_028564815.1). Taxonomy (NCBI): domain Eukaryota; kingdom Metazoa; phylum Chordata; class Mammalia; order Artiodactyla; family Balaenidae; genus Eubalaena; species Eubalaena glacialis. The sequence goes on along the minus strand of NC_083729.1, from coordinate 45,446,823 downwards.
ATTTCTGGATAAACAGTAATTTAGTTGCTAAAAGCTATCATTGTCATGTTTCCACATTTTCTAAGCATGCAAAATGAAGCATAAATATTACATAGAATTGAGAATGGTGATATTGGATCTTATGTAAATTGAGTATATGAATTCTCAAGAAATAGCATGTTCTTTCCATTTACTTTTATGGGAATCCTAATATATTGGAAAACCCAAGGAGAGAACTAGCCTTAGAGCAGACAGGCCTGCACAACATCAGGTCTGCCACCTCCTTGACGAGGAGTTTAGGTAACCTTTTTAATATCCCAAAACTCTGATTCCTCTTATTTAAAATGAAGACAAGAAGGCCAATTTCAGAGCGGATTAAGGATTAAATGAAATAATACAGGTAAAGGTCTGGCATAGGGTAAAATCTCAAGAAATATTGTCATTATTTCTGAGGCATTTTATACATTAGGTAGTTTTGGTTTGCATTTAGTAATCTTTGTAATTGATAAGACAGTTTACATACCTCTTCAGTTTTGGTTCCGTGTTTGAGTTTTCAGTTTTCCTATGAGTTATATAGGATAGATCTCTTTATTAGTTTTTTTTTTTTTTTAACAGAAGTGTTTAATGACACTGATTGCTAGCTTTGACACAGATTCATAAAACTTTAGAAACAGATCTAGGAGTGAATGATCTTGGAGGCTGTCTAGTTCAAGCTCCACCTTTAACAAATAAAGAATCTGAGGCCTTGACAGAGGAAATGACATACCCAAGGCCTCAGAGCTAGTCGTAGGCACAATGCTATCTGTTCCCTATTAGCTGGTAACCTGTTATGTGTCAGGGAGAAACAGATCTTCTCAAATGTCCAAAGAACCTTAGCTTGTCCCATGAGGCCCTACCCGATGTGGCCTCCTCTTATTTCCAGCTTCATCTTCACTATTTCCTGCCTCACACATCATGATTCAGCAATATATATAATACTGAACATTTTCTTTATTCCAGTTCTGCTGACGTTATCTTCTTTTCCTGAAAGACTCTTTCCACCCTTCCCTATTTCCAACTCATTATTTCTAAATGTGAATCACAGAATAGGAGTCTTTGAAGCTCCCACAGTCCTGTCCCCATATCCCACCCCCTCATACAGCAAGACCTCCCAGGCTGAGCGGTACCACACTGTGATAATGATATATTGACATGTCTCGTCACTTTATTACAAAACTCTCAAGTGCTGGCAACATGTCATTTATTTCTCTATTTTCAGTATCTACTGTAGGCTCTGGCACATTTTTAACATTTACTTTTATTATTTTTTTAACATCTTTATTGGAGTATAGTTGCTTTACAATGTTGTGTTAGTTTCTGCTGTATAACAAACTGAATCAACTATATGTATACATATATCCCCATATCCCCTTCCTCTTGCGTCTCCCTCCCACCCTCCCTATCCCACCCCTCTAGGTGGTCACAAAGCACTGAGCTGATCTCCCTGTGCTATGCAGCGTCTTCCCACTAGCTATCTATTTTACATTTGGTAGTGTGTATATGTCAATGCTACTCTCTCACTTCATCCCAGTTTACCCTCCCCCCTCCCCATGTTCTTAAGTCCACTCTCTACGTCTGCATCTTTATTCCTGTCCTGCCCCTAGGTTCATCAGAACCATATTTTTTAGATTCCATATATATGTGTTAGCATTCGGTATTTGTTTTTCTCTTTCTGACTTACTTCACTCTGTATGACAGCCTCTAGGTCCATCTGCCTCCCTACAAATAACTCAATTTCGTTTCTTTTTATGGCTGAGTAATATTCCATTGTATATATGTGCCACATCTTCTTTATCCATTCATCTGTTGATGGACACTTAGGTTGCTTCCATGTCCTAGCTGTTGTAAATAGTGCTGCAATGAACATTGTGGTATATGACTCTTTTTGAATTATGGTTTTCTCAGGGTATATACCCAGTAGTGGGATTGCTGGGTCATATGGTAGTTCTATTTCTGGTTTCTTAAGGAACCTCCATACTGTTCTCCATAGAGGCTGTATCAATTTACATTCCCACCAACAGTGCAAGAGGGTTCCCTTTTCTCCACACCCTCTTCAGCATTTGTTGTTTGTAGATTTTCTGATGATGCCCATTCTAACTGGTGTGAGGTGATACCTCATTGTAGTTTTGACTTGCATTTCTCTAATAATTACTGATGTTGAGCAGCTTTTCATGTGCTTCTTGGCCATCTGTATGTCTTCTTTGGAGAAATGTTGATTTAGGTCTTCTGCCCATTTTTGGATTGGGTTATTTGCTTTTTTTATATTGAGCTGCATGAGCTGCTTGTAAATTTTGGAGATTAATCCTTTGTCAGTTGCTTTGTTTGCAAATATTTTCTCCCATTCTGAGGGTTGTCTTTTTGTCTTGTTTATGGTTTCCTTTGCTGTGCAAAAGCTTTTAAGTTTCATTAGGTCCCATTTGTTTATTTTTGTTTTTATTTCCATTTCTTTAGGAGGTTGGTCAAAAAGGATCTTGCTGTGATTTATGTCACAGAGTGTTCTTCCTATGTTTTCCTCTAAGAGTTTGATAGTGTCTGGCCTTACATTTAGGTCTTTAATCCATTTTGAGTTTATTTTTATGTGTGGTGTTAGAGAGTGTTCTAATTTCATTCTTATACATGTAGCTGTCCAGTTTTCCCAGCACCACTTACTGAAGAGGCTATCTTTTCTCCATTGTATATTCTTGCCTCCTTTAGCAAAGATAAGGCGACCATATGTGCATGGCTTTATCTCTGGGCTTTCCATCCTGTTCCATTGATCTATGTTTCTGTTTTCATGCCAGTACTGTACTGTCTTGATTGTTGTAGCTTTGTAGTATAGTCTGAAGTCAGGGAACCTGATTCCTCTGGCTCCGTTTTTCATTCTCAAGATTGCTTTGGCTATTAGGGGTCTTTTGTGTTTCTATACAAATTGTGAAATTTTTTGTTCAAGTTCTGTGAAAAATGCCATTGGTAGTTTGATAGGGATTGCACTGAATCTGTAGAATGCTTTGGGTAGTATAGTCATTTTCACAATATTGATTCTTCGAATCCAAGAACATGGTATATCTCTCCATCTGTTTGTATCGTCTTTAATTTCTTTCACCACGGTCTTATAGTTTTCTGCATACACATCTTTCGTCTCCTTAGGTAGGTTTATCCCTAGGTGTTTTATTCTTTTTGTTGCAATGGTAAATGGGAGTGTTTCCTAAATTTCTCTTTCAGATTTTTCATCATTAGTGTATAGGAATGCAAGAGATTTCTGTGCATTAATTTTGTATCCTGCTCCTTTACCAAATTCATTGATTAGCTCTAGTAGTTTTCTGGTGGCATCTTTAGGATTCTCTATGTATAATATCATGTCGTTTGCAACCAGTGACAGTTTTACTTCTTCTTTTCTGATTTTGATTCCTTTTATTTCTTTTTCTTCTCTGATTGCTGTGGCTAAAACTTCCAAAACTATGTTGAAAAACAGTGGTGAGAGTGGGCAACCTTATTTTGTTCCTGATCTTAGTGGAAATGGTTTCAGTTTTTTGTCATTGAGAATGATGTTGGCTGTGGGTTTGTCATATATGGCCTTTATTATGTTGAGGTAAGTTCCCTGTATGCCTAGTTTTTGGAGGGTTTTCTTCATAAATGGGTGTTGAATTTTGTCAAAAGCTTTTTCTGCCTCTATTGAGATGGTCATATGGTTTCTCTCCTTCAATTTGTTAATATGGTGTATCACATTGATTGATTTGCATATATTGAAGAATCCTTGCATTCCTGGAATAAACCCCACTTGATCATGGTGTATGATCCTTTTAATGTGTTGTTGGATTCTGTTTGCTAGTATTTTGTTGAGGATTTTTGCATCTTTGTTCATCAGTGATATTGGCCTGTAGTTTTTTTGTGTGTGGCATCTTTGTCTGGTTTTGGTGTCAGGGTGATGGTGGCCTCATAGAATGAATTTGGGAATGTTACTCCCTCTGCTGTGTTTTGGAAGATTTTGAGAAGGATAGGTGTTAACTCTTCTCTAAATGTATGATAGAATTTGCCTGTGAAACCATCCGGTTCTGGGCTTTTGTTTGTTGGAAGATTTTTAATCGCAGTTTCAATTTCAGTGCTTGTGATTGGTCTGTTTATAGTTTCTATTTCTTCGTGGTTCAGTCTCAGAAGGTTGTGCTTTTCTAAGAATTTGTCCCATTTTTTCCAATTTTTCCATTTTATTGGCATAGAGTTGCTTGTAGTAATCTCCCATGATCCTTTGTATTTCTGCAGTGTCGGTTGTTACTTGTCCTTTTTCATTTCTAATTCTATTGATTTGAGTCTCCTCCCTTTTCTTCGTGATGAGTCTGTCTAATCATTTATAAATTTTGTTTATCTTCTCAAAGAACCAGCTTTTAGTTTTATTGATCTTTTCTATTGTTTCCTTCATTTCTTTTTCATGTCTTTCTTTTTTTGTTTGTTTTTTTGTTTAACATCTTTTTTGGAGTATAATTGCTTTACAATGGTGTGTTAGTTTCCGGTTTGTAACAAAGTGACTCAGCTATATTTCATTTATTTCTGATCTGATCTTTATGATTTCTTTCCTTCTTCTAACTTTGCAGTTTTTTTGTTCTTCTTTCTCTAATTGCTTTAGGTGTAAGGTTAGGTTGTTTATTTGAGATTTTTATTGTTTCTTGAGGTAGGATTGTATTGCCTTAAAATTCCCTCTTAGAACTACTTTTGCTTTTGGGTCATCGTGTTTTCATTGTCATTTGTTTCTAGGTATTTTTTGATTTCCTCTTTGATTTCTTCAGTAATCTCTTCGTTATTTAGTAGCGTATTGTTTAGCCTCCATGTGTTTGTATTTTTTATAATTTTTTCCTGTAATTGATATCTAGTCTCATAGTGTTGTGGTCTGAAAAGATACTTGATACGATTTCAGTTTTCTTAAATTTACCAAGGCTTGCTTTGTGACCCAAGATATGATCTATCCTGGAGAATGTTCCTTGAACACTTGAGAAGAAAGTGTATTCTGTTGTTTTTGGATGGAACGTCCTATAAATATCAGTTAAGTCCATCTTGTCTAATGTATCATTTAAAGCTTGTGTTTCCTTATTTATTTTCATTTTGGATGATCTGTCCATTGGTGAAAGTGGGGTGTTAAAGTCCCCTACTCTTATTGTGTTACTGTTGATTTCCCCTTTTATGGCTGTTAGCATTTGCCTTATGTATTGAGTTGCTCCTATGTTGGGTGCATAAATATTTACAATTGTTATATCTTCTTCTTGGATTAATCCCTTTATCATTATGTAGTGTCCTTCTTTGTCTCTTGTAATAGTCTTTATTTTGAAGTCTATTTTGTCTGATATGAGAATTGCTAGTCCAGCTTTGTTTTGATTCCCATTTGCATGGAATATCTTTTTCCATGCCCTCATTTTCAGTCTGTATGTGTCCCTAGGTCTGAAGTGGGTCTCTTATAGACAGCATATATACGGGTCTTGTTTTTATATCCATTCAGCCAGTCTATGTCTTCTGGTTGGAGCATTTAATCCATTTACATTTAAGGTAATTATCGATATGTATGTTCCTATGACCATTTTCTTAATTGTTTTGGGTTTGTTATTGTAAGTCTTTTCCTTCTCTTGTGTTTCCTGCCTAGAGGAATTCCTTTAGCATTTGTTGAAAAGCTGGTTTGGTGGTGCTGAATTCTCTTAGCTTTTGCTTGTTTGTAAAGTTTTTAATTTCTCGGTCGAATCTGAATGAGATCCTTGCCGGGTAGAGCAATCTTGGCGTAGGTTTTTCCTTTTCATCATTTTAAATACTTCCTGCCACTCCCTTCTGGCTTGCAGAGTTTCTGCTGAAAGATCGCTGTTAACCTTATGGGGATTCCCTTGTATGTTATTTGTTGTTTTTCCCTTGCTGCTTTTAATATTTTTTCTTTTTATTTAATTTTTGATAGTTTGATTACTATGTGTGTTGGCACGTCTGTCCTTGGATTTGTCCTGTATGGGACTCTCTGCGCTTCCTGGACTTGATTGACTATTTCCTTTCCCATGTTAGGGAAGTTTTCAACTATAATGTCTTCAAATATTTTCTCAGAGCCTTTCCTTTTCTCTTCTTCTTCTGGGACCTCTATAGTTCAAATGTTGTTGTGTTTAATGTTGTCCCAGAGGTCTCTGAGACTGTCCTCAATTCTTGTCATTCTTTTTTCTCCTCTGTGGTAATTATTTCCACTATTTTATCTTCCAGGTCACTTATCCATTCTTCCTTCTCAGTTACTCTGCTATTGATTCCTTCTAGAGAATTTTAAATTTCATTTATTGTGTTGTTCATGATTGTTTCTTTGCTCTTTAGTTCTTCTAGGTCCTTGTTAAACGTTTCTTGTATTTTCTGCATTCTATTTCCAAGATTTTGGATCATCTTTACTATCATTACTCGAATTTGTTTTCATGTAGCCTGCCTATTTCCTCTTCATTTGTTTGGTTTGGTGTGTTTTTACCTTGCTCCTTCATCTGCTGCGTATTTCTCTGTTTTCTCATTTTGTTTAACTTACTGTGTTTGGGGTCTCCTTTTCGCAGGCTGCAGGTTCATAGTTCCTGATGTGTTTGGTTTCTGCACCCAGTGGGTGAGGTTGGTTCCCTGGCTTGTGTAGGCTTTCTGGTGGAGGGGACTGGTGCCTGTCTTCAGGTGGGTGGGGCTGGATCATTTCTTTCTGGTGGGCAGGGCTGCGTCTGGTGGTGTGTTTTGGGGTGTCTGTGAACTTAGTATGATTTAGGCAGCCTCTCTGTTAATGGATGGGGTTGTGTTCCTCTCTTACTAGTTGTTTGGCATGGGGCATCCAGCACTGGAACTTGCTGGCCATTGGGTAGAGCTGGGTCTTACTGTTGAGACTGAGATCTCTGGGAGAGCTCTTGCTGATTGATATTACATTGGGTGGGAGGTCTCTGGTGCTCCATTGTCCTGAACTTTTCTCTCCCACCTCAGAGGCTCAGGTCTGACACCAGGCCAGAGCACCAAGACCCTGTCAGCCACATGGCTCAGAAGAAAAGGGAGAAAAAAAGAAAGAAAAAAATAAAAATAAAAGTAAAAAAATAAAAAATAAAAATTAAACATTAAAAAAAATTATTAAGATAAAAAAATAATAATAGTTAAAAAGAAAAAAAAAGAAGAGAGCAACCAAACCAATAAAGAAATCTACCAATGATAACAAGCGCTAAAAACTAAAACAAGATAAACATAAATATCAGGAACAAATCAGTCACATACCGCAAACCCCAAGTCTACTGTTGCTCCTAAAGTCCACCGCCTCAATAATTTTGGGATGGTTCGTTGTCTGTTCAGGTATTTCCACAGTTGCAGCGTACATCAAGTTGATTGTGGGGATTTAATCTGCTGCTCCTGAGGCTGCACAGAGAAATTTCCCTTTCTTTTCTGTTTTCACAGCTCCTGGGGTCAGCTTTGGTTTTGGACCCACCTCTGCGTGTAGGTCGCCCTCAGGCATCTGTTACCCACCCAAACAGGAGGGGGTTAAAGTAGCGGCTGTTTAGGGAGCTCTTGCTCATTCAGGCCAGGGGGAGGGAAGGGTACAGTCATTATAATTAAAAGGTGTGGTGAGCCTGTGTTGGCAGAGGGTGGCGTGACGTTGCAACAGCCCGTGGTGCACCGTGTGTTCTCTTGGGGAAGTTGTCCCTGGATCACAGGACCCTGGCAGTGACGGGCTGCACAGGCTCCCGGGGTGTGTGTGTGTGTTTGTGTTTGTGTGTGCGTGTATGTGTGTGTGTTGATAGTGACCTGTGGTGGCTTCAGCAGCAGCGTTAGCATTCCATGCCTGTCTCTGGGGTCCAAGCTGGCAGCCGCTGCTCGCACCCATCTCTGGAGCTCATTTAGGCGGTGCTCTGCCTTCTGTGGGTAGACAGGGAAGGAATCCCCTCTCCTCGAGCACCCTGAAACAGTGGTCTCTTGCCTCTTCGGCAGGTGCCTACTTTTCCCCCGCACTCACTCCCGGCTAGCTGTGGTGCACTAGCCCCCTCAGGCTGTTTTCACACAGCCAACCCCAGTCCTCTCCCTGGGATCTGACTTCCGAAGCCCGAGCCTCAGCTCCCAGCCCCAACCTGTCCCAGCCAGTGGGTAAGCAGACAAGCCTCTAGGGCTGGTGAGTGCTGGTCGGCACTGATCCTCTGTGATGGAATCTCTCTGCTTTGCCCTCTGCACCCCTGTTGCTGCACCCTCCTCCGTGGCTCTGGATCTCCCCACTCATCACATCCCCACCAGTGAGAGGGCTTCCTAGTGTGTGGAAACTTTTCCTCCTTCACAGCTCCCTCCCAGAGGTGCAGGTCCTGTCCCTATTCTTTTGCCTCTCTTTTTTCTTTTTTCTTTCTCCCTACCCAGGTACGTGGGGATTTTCTTGCCTTTTGGGAAGTCTGAGGTCTTCTGCCAGCATTCAGTAAATGTTCTGTAGGAGTTGTTCCACTTGTAGATGTATTTCTGATGTATTTGTGGGGAGGAAGGTGATCTCCACGTCTTACTCCTCCACCATCTTGAAGGTCCCCCTCTTGCACATTTTATATGTTCAGCCAGTGCTTGTTGAACCGAGCTGTTGTTTGGCTCCCATGAATTGTATTTTGGATTATCTTTATTTACATGTCATTGTGAGCTTCTCTAGTCTACTACTTTCAGAACTTAATTCTCATGACTCAAGGTTTATTTCTACAAGTAGCTACAAAAATGGGACCTGTGGTCCAGAGACCTGATTTCTCCAGCTTTACCACTTATAAGTTATGTGAAGACAGAAAACTTATAAGGTCTCAGTGTCTCGGTTTCTTTGTTACCTAAATTTGTTTTGTTTTTGTTGTGGTAAAAAATAACACACAGACAGAAAAATGTGAAATATATAGATTTACGCTTAACAGATTGATATAATGCAAATACCCCTGTCTCTACCACAAAGGCTGGGAAACAGAGCATTGTCAGCCTGCCAGAAGCTACTGTCTGTCCTTTTCTGATCAGAAGCCCTCTCTCCACACTAAAGATAACCTTGATTCTGACCTTATTGATAATTATTTCTGTACTTTCTTTTCTTCTCTTTCTCTCTCTCTCTTTTTTTTTTTTTTTTTTTTTTACTAAATATACATCTTAAATACTTTAGATCAGTTTTCCCTCTTTTTGAACTTTATATAAATGGAAACATACATTGGACATTATTTAGTGTATGGCTGGTATATAGAAATATAATTGACTTTTTTTATTGTGGTAAAAAACATAAAATTTACCATCTCAGCCATTTTTATGTGTACAGTTTAGCAGTGTTAAGTACATGCATCGTTGTGAAACACATCTCCAGAACTTTTTCATCGTGCAAATCTGAAACGTTATGCCCACCAAACAATTCCCCTTCCCCCCACCCCCAGCCCCTGATAACCACCATTCTATTGATACTTTCTGTTTCTGTGAATTTGACTACTTTAGATGCCTCATGTAAGTGGAATTTACAGTATGTACCTTTTCGTGACTGGCTTATTTCACTTAGCATAATGTCCTCAACCATGTTGTAGCATGTGATGGGATTTCCTTCCTTTTAAAGGCTGAATAATATTCCATTGTGTGTATATACCACATTTTGTTTATCCATTCTTCTGTGGATAGACAGTTGGGTTGCTTCCACCTCTTGGCTATTATGAACAGTGCTGCTATAAACATGAGTATGAACATAATTCTCTGAGATTCTGCTTTCAAATTTTTGATTATATACCCAGAAGTGGAAACTTTAATCATTTTCTTGATATGGTTTAGTTTTGTAGTTTCTGCAGGAGTATGTGTTACAGATCAAAATAGCCACTAGTTTACTGATCAGTCTCATGATCTACTTGCCAGCAGTTAGGGTGGGGTGAAGTCAGCTCTGCTGGATTTCAGGCAGCTGAGAAAGCTAGGATCGGCTGCTATCACTTTCAACCTTGATGCGTTTTGTAAATAGACTGGAGAGATGTTGGGGAAAACTAGGGAGATTTGAGGTTATAGGAATCATTTGAAGGACAGAAGGACTAGAACAGCTGTTCTTAAATTGTAGTCCACAAACCCCTTGGAGTCTCTGAGACCTTTTCAAAAGATGTTATCTGTCATTTTCACTGAACTGATATTTGCATTGATGGTGCAAAAGGAATGGTAAAACTACTGATACCTTAATTGCAAATCAAGGCAGTGGCTTTAAACTGTATCCTCCACCACCATACATGTACAATTATAAGAAAAAGTGACTGTCAATGAAGCAGTAAAAATTATTAATTTTATTAAAATTTGATCCCTGAGTGCATGTCTTTTCAATATTTTGTATTAAAAATGGAATGTTTGCATAGAGCACAATGAACTATGCTAGTTGTCTTTAGAAAAAGCATTTGAGTGATTGTTTGACGTGCCAGCTAAAGTAGCCACTTATTTGTGAAACATCATTTTTACTTGAAAGAATTATGGACAGACAAACTATGGTTATTCAGACTTGTGCATTTAGTGGACAGCAATCCATGAAAATGGATGAAGTGAGGCTGTTTCTTCAATACACAACACCCAGCACTTACTGCCAGTGATGAAATTTGAGACTTCAAGTGAAAATTAGAATTTTAGAAAAGTTGTATTTGTCATTGTGAGCTTGATAGTTTCCCAATAATTGAAGATTTTTTTTGATGAGCTCACTAATATATTGATGAATTTGATTTTTTGATATTATCTGATAAAATGTACCGACATTTGGGAGATATGCATAACTCATGAACCAATATTTTCCAAATGACCAAAGCATGTTATTCATAATCATGCATAGGTAAAAGACCCATTCAAAGCACAAGCTAGATCAATGATTTTACCATAACAGAGTATGAAAATTTCATTGAGATGGCTCCAAATTTCACATTGCAGCTAAACTTGAAGAAACTACCGTTTGTTGAGTTTGGATATAGTATAAAAATGTAATACCCAAAATTATCTGAAAATGCTATTAAAATACTCCTCCCCTTTCCAACTAAATATCTGTATAAGGTTTGCTTCATAGCTTTTAACCAAAAGAATATAGTGCAATAGATTGAGAATACAGTAGTCTTCTATTAACCTTTTATTAAAAGATATTTCAAAAATGTAAGACAATGCCTTTTTTCTCACTACTTTTATGTTTCAAAAATAAAGCTACTTTTAATAAAAATATGTGTTTTAACCTGTCATGGGTTATTACGACTATTTCCAAATAAATTATTAAATAAATATATTTAAAATGTCTAGTATAGTAAACATCACTATATATCACCTACAAAACCAAAGCTCTCTTTGGTTGTTAATAATTGTTAATGATGTAAAATTGTCCTGAGACATTAACTGCTAGTCTAGGGAAAACAATACATTTCTGTTCCTCATTTCTTTCCAGATATTCCCCTGTAATCTCCAAAATTCTGAGAACCATGTCTAGCCCAGGGCAAAGATTGTGTGGACATACAATTTTGGATGTTTAGAATGGTAAACACCAAGCTTTCTTTGTGTGAGTGCAGTAAACATGCAAAACAGATATTATGGGCCACTGTAGAGCTTTTGTCAACTGTGTATTTCCTGGTGCCCATTTGAAAATAAGACCCTGCTCTCTGGCAGAGGACATGGTGAAGGGGAAAAGACCCACTTGGATTTTCCATGTGACTTGATATATCAGCAGGGATTTTATACATTTGTACAAACACACAGTGTCTGTTTTCAATTTAAAAAAATTTTGGGGGGAGGTTGATACATCTTTGCATCCTGCCAAAGTGGTTCTCAATTTTTATCAAGTAGGTAGCATCATCTCAAATAGTCAAGAAAATTCATCCACTTCATCTTTCTTCTTGGCTTTCAGATTTCAGAGCACCTGGGCAGAGATTTGACCTTTTATTCTTTTCCCTCAGGAGTACTGATTTTGTGTTTAACCACCATTCAAGCAAGGAATATTTTTGTTTATGGCTTGAAGATATTTTTAGATGCCTCCAAAAAATTCCTGGAATATTTCATGAGTGTTGACAGGTGGATCATGCTTTTTATTTCTTGACTACATAAAAATGTGATAAAACTAAATGTGATGTAGTTCTATCCTAAATTTGAAGTATTGATAAGATGATAACTAGCACATAGATAATGAATCTCACAATTCTCCTCACAAACTCACAGTTCCTTAAAGGGTCTATATCTGGATCATTATTTAAGATATGTGTTAAGCTTAAATTCTCCCTCTGGCCATTTCTGACAGGTTTCCTGATATATCGAGCTATATACCTCTGTGGCTAACATTCACAGTCCCATAGAAAGAAACTTGGAGAAATGAATGGGAAATACAATTAGTGTGTGAATGAAATATTGGTGTAAATAGACACAGGTTATGTCTATCATTCACAATTTTCTTTTCTGAGATTTAAAACAGAAACTTTGGAGTGATATAAAAATACTAAAATTCAAAGTTAACCATGTAGGTTTTACTGTTTGAGAAAATTGAAACTAACAATCTAATTATGTGCTTATCAGTGCAAGTTACTGAAATTATTACCTATCTGCAAGTTTAAAATATAGACTTAAAAACAATTCCTACACATAAAACCTACATTTTGGGGGGCATAATTTCTACATCTAACACCTACATTTCTTGTGCCTATAAGGCCTTTCACAGAAGCCCAGATAAATCTTTAAATCTTTCAATTATTTTAAACATGTTGCATGAAGCCTTTATAAAATGGCCTGTCCATCCCTCCAGGCCCATCTTTTCCCACTCCTCCAGATGTACCCAATATTCCAGCTATGTTAAACTCTTTGAAATGTCCTAAACACACCATTCTTTTTCTTTATATAAAAATCTACTTTATACTTATTGTTCCTTCTGCCCACTATGCCCCACATATTTTTCTTCTTGGCCAACATCTAATCTAATTTACCAGAAGGGGGACCCCTTCCAGGGTCTTAGAGTGGGCTCTTGTCTAACACTCAGAAAGGAATTGTCTGAGGAGACACACATACTGACAAAGCAAAAGACTTTATTGGGAAGGGACACCTGGGCAGAGAGCAGCAGGGTAAGGGAACCCAGGAGAATTGCTCTGCCACGTGGCTTGCAGTCTCAGGGTTTATGGTGGTGGGATTAGCCTTCTGGATTGTCTCTGGTCAGTCATCTTTCCTATGCCCATATGTGGTTTGATTCAAGTCCCTTCACGGAAGTTGTGTGCATCTCTCAGTCAAGATGGTTTCTAGCACGAGGATTTCTGAGGGGTTGGCAGGACATATTATGGGCTGGCATCTCCTCCTCTTTTGGCCCCTCCTGAATTCTCTTGGGTAGTTTTGGCAGCAGCACCATGTTCCTTATCGGGACTTCCTGTGGTGAGACAACTCAGGCAAGCGGTTATTATCGTGCCTGGCCAAGGCAGGTGGTTTTGATCAATGGTTTCCTAACATGCATAGTATGAACAAGGTACTTTTCTAAGCACTCATACATATTTTGATTCATTTGATCCTCACAACTACTCTATGAAATAGGTACTATTATTGCCCCCATTTTAAAGAAGAGGGAACTGAGGCACAAAGAGGTTAAACGACTAGTTCAAGGACACCCAGCTCATAAGTGGTGAAGTAATAATGTGAACCCAGGCTGTATGGCCCCAGAGTCCACACTTTTAATCATTATATAATGCTGCCATCTTTTCTAGAAAGACTTCCATGATGTATCTGGGAAGAGAAAATCTTTCATCTTTGTTCCTCATTCATACCTTGATTATAGCACTTACCTTGCTGCCATGACTGTTCACTTCTCTTTCCTTTACAGTAGTGAAACTGTGAAGAGCAGGAAGTATGTTTTATTCAACTTTGTATCCTTAACAGATTACCTGAAGGTATCCTTGCTGAGTAAATGAAGTGGCCAGTTGGAAAAAAAAAACCACTTTAAGTATGGCTTTCCTGCTTTGAAATTTGCCCCTAGAGTTCTAAATACTTTTACAAATTGACTGTTTGTAAAAGTATTTTTACAGACTTCACTTTTTTTTTTTTTTTGGTGAGGAAACTGAGCCAGCCCAATGAAGAGACTTGCCCAATATCAGAGGGTTTTCTTTTAGCAGGTTAGGGATTAGAATCTGGACTTCCGGACCCCTAGAGTGACTTTTCCAGCAGAAAATGTGAAACTTCTTCCTTAAGCTCTACATTTGTAAGTTAGATTAGTATTCTAAGTTTCTGTGCTCAGGGCAGGTTTGAACTCTACCACAGGGGTTCCCAACCCCCAGGCTGTGGACTGGTACCGGTCCAGGGCCTGTTAGGAACTGGGCCGCACAGCAGGAGGTGAGCGGCGGGCTAGTGAGGGAAGCTCCATCTGCCACTCCCAATGCTCCCCATCGCGTGCATTACCACCTGTACCATCACACCCCCCCGCCCCCCTGCCCCCATCAGTGGAAAAATTGTCTTCCACGAAACTGGTCCCTGGTGCCAAAAAGTTTGCGGACAGCTGCTCTACAGTGAATGCAGTATGTGCATTTTTAGAAGATAGTTCTGAAGGATTGGATATTTCTTGACAGGTCAAACCTGCTTTGTTAAAATGCTTCCTTCTGTCAAACAAGTTCCACATTTACAAATGAATTTCTTTTTGATTACACAGAAGTGCTTCCATGCTATCTCATTCAAGGTGAATTTTTCTCCCTTTAAAATTTAAATATAACTGGAAGAAGAGCTGCCAAAACCCTGATATGCTGTTACAGAGCAGATTTCTTTAAATTCAGGGTAAAATAGAAAGTTATCCTTTTTTTAAAAAAGGCTTTTATTCAAATTACCATTTATAATTAATTTTATTAAAGTCTTCGCTAATAGGGATACTTTGGCAGCTAAAATATTTTTCATAAGAATGTGTAAAGAGTAGAAGGAAACTGGGGGTGGTAAGCGAGGAAAACCTACGAGAGCTTTCTGTCAGTGTTGAAAGGAAAATATAGGAACAAATTGTAAATTTAGTCAGAGCATAGATTAGAAGGTATTATTTGAAAAGCTACACTTACTTGCTGTCTTTGAAGGCCACGGTCAATGCAGTGGCTACAGTGGTTCAAGGTAACTTGATTAGAATTGGCAAAGGTATGATTTAAAAGTATTAAAATATTAAAGTGCTGTTAAAATATAAATGAGAGTTGGCTCATGGTACAACTCCTCCTCTTATCATTTACAATGATCCAAAAGACTTAAATTAACCTTAAAAATCTGTTAGGTTTTGATGCAATGGGAGAACCACTTCTCAAAGCCTAAAATATCTGAAGAGTATTCAGGTTCCTTAAAAAAATCTGTCAGTATTAAATCAAAGAAGGGAATAAAGTCAATTGTAATATAAATCCCCAATTTTTATGCACATATGCATGTATTCCAGTTTCAATGAGGTGTGACTACTCCCCCTCCCACCCCCCAAGGCCCCAGCTCTCCTCAACTAAACTTTCAGCTCCTGGGTATAAGGAGATATAAACACTTTCCTTTTGTGTTCATTAAAATAACACAACAATTATAAATGGAAATCCACTCCTTTAATTAGGACTTGCAGTAGATAGATCTCTCTTTCATTTGAATTATTTAATGCTGTGAATTTTTAAAAGCTTTTTCCCTCTCTCTCTTTAATTTCCATTTCCTGAGGTAGATAGAATTGGAGTCCATTTTGGGATAAACCTGGTCTACATTTCGATGGAGAGTCTGCTATGGAAATTCTTACTCCAAACTATTTGGACAAGTCAAGAGTGTATTTTCAGCGCAGTCTCATTGCCTAGGGATAAGAGATAATATTTTCAAAAATGTTTTTGAAAGAGGCTGTTTGAAGGAATGATGGAGATTTTCTTCATGTAGTGTACTCTGTAAAAAGGCATGGCTTCTTGCTGTTTCAGATGAATATCCCTATAACAGGCAGAAATAAAGAGCAGTCAGAGATATTCTTGTAGAGACACACAGACAATAAGCAAAAGTCAATGAATCTTGCTGATTGTATAAATAATTTAAACTCATTTGTATTTATTGAGTGCTTTCTATCAAAGCATTGAATTAGGCATTTTAACCCCAAATGGTCTGCATTGAGCCAGAGAAGTATGGGAACCAAATTGAGGAATATCAATGTGGGAACCAAAGGAACAAAAAAAAGAAAGAACCAAACTAGGAATAGATACATTGTGTTAAAAAACAAAATTCAACCAAGTAAATTTTAAAAGTCTCTTTGGCTTTATTGAATGATTCATAAATCATGCAGCATGCCATTTGGCAAGTAGAGGGGAGCTTGAAAGTCTACAGAAAGGGAGAGGTTTTTAAAGGGAAGACAGAGAAGTCATAAACAAAACCAAAAAAAGAGAGATTATTTTAGGTTAGGTCATCTCCTTTTGGGGACAAAAGGGTCTTATTAGATGTGCTACCTCATCTTCCTTTGGGGAGGGCGGGAAAGGGCCCATGTGACAGATTACCTCATTGGTGTTGACCAGAAAATTCTGACTGACCACTTAAGACTACATTCCTTGGGGAGATTAAAGCATCAATTAGGTTAGGTATTAAGCCCCAGTTGGTGGCATGGCCTAGCGTAAGTGCCTCCATTTTGGGCCTGTGTTTTATTTTGTGGGGGAATGGTAACCAAAACAAGAAAAAAAATAATGAAAAGAAGTAAGGAGATTGGGGTTTTAATTCCTCTATTTTCCTTCACCATCCATGTGACTTTAGACCTGTCTGTGAAGTATAGATGGTCGTACTTAAGCTACTCATGCAATGGGATTACAAATATAGAGATACCTTGAAAAATGAATGATGGAGTGTAAATATAATACTCTTAATTATAATTTATTAGCTAGACTTTTTTCTTTACCTTTCATTGATTCAAAGATCGTAAAGGTCAGGTCCCATTTCATAAACCCTTTGAGCAACTAAAGATTTCCAATGCCTAGATAATGATCTATGACATAATTCCAGAGAAACCTTATTCTGACAGGATTTGAGCTGTAAAAGCAAAAGTGAACTACACTCAAGAGCAGGCAAGCTTCACTAAGTTCAGTCCCGTGGTTGAGATGGACACGTCTCCTACGCATTATCTGTTCTATGCTCATCTATTTTAGGACATGATAAATGTGCTCGAGATTTCAGCAGCTTCAGCCTCTCATGCCTTATGTCATTGTTTCTAGCTGTCCTTGTTTAATCAAAGTCACAGATTAAAGTTGCTTCTGTATTAAAAGGCAATAAAAGTCAAGATCTTCATTCTTTAGGGACTCTGAGCTGTTATAAAATGGTAGAACAGGTAACCCAATGTGCTTTTTTATGGCCCAAAGCTAGACCATTTCTTGTTGATCTGATATGAAATAGAATCTGTTTTCTTCCTTTGAACCTCTTTAGATTTTAAGCATTTAAACCATGTGGAATTACTCAGAAAAGATTTTTTAAAAACATATAAGAACTCGAAAAAAGAGAAATGGAAAAAACCAAACATTCGAGAGAGAGTTGTATATACATCTTATCATTAAACTCACCCTTTCTGATAGAGCAGTTTAAAGTCAAATTATCTAGGCAAGCATATCATTTCCAAGAACCAATGATGGAAAGTTATAAGGAAGAGAAGGAAATATATTACACTCTTAGATGAAAGGAAAGTTAATGTTAGTCTTTGTAATAAATAGTTTCTCTTCTTAATCATTTTATAGATTTCTCTCAAGAGAAATATACATAAAAGATAAAGGCTCAGGATCAATTATATGAACCCTAGATCCAGGGATTTGGGAAGACTGGAAAGGAGGTCTGGAAAGGGAAAATTCTGACTGCCAAAATTAATTCAAATAGATTGTACTGCATGTCTGTCCCTAGGTGCTACCTTGTTATTCACTAACTGTATTAATGATTTTGTGAACTCAAGCAGTGCAGCCAAAGCACATTAGTACCAAGAATGAATTTGGAATGAGAGTACTAACATGCTAGATTGGAACAATTAGTGCTCCTATAGGAAGATCAGGTTTTCAGTCTATTTTTTCTATGTAACTTCTTTTTTAAACTCAAGTTGCTTCATTTGTAAAATAGGAATGAAAACACATCACTTCTCTTAATGGAGGAGGCTGCTTCAGATGATGTCTTCAAGATAATGACTTTCATCTCTATGATCCATGTCTAAATCTGAGTAAAAGGCCGTTTTTGTTATGCTAAAATTCAATCAGAAATATTGGAAACTTTTCCCCTACCTAGTCTGAGTAGAACTTGAGTTATTTGTCCTAACTAGAATGAAACTGGAGAAGATTTTCTGAGTGTTTACCTTAATCTAACCTAAACATATCAGGTCACTTTGGCTGATGCAGGACTTGTCTTTAATTTTATGTACTTGTGGAATGTGATTCTTTTTTTTTTTTTTTTGGCCACACGTGGCATGCAGGATCTTAGTTCCCCGACCAGGGAGAGAACCTATGCCCCCTGCAGTGGAAGCGCAGTCTTAAACACTGGACCATCAGGGAAGCTCCTAAAATGTGTCATCAATTCCCAGACATTTTGTGGTTAAGACATACCCTAGTTTGACATTGTTTTTAAAACTGCCAACTACAGATTTGTTAATATGTTTATAATTCTTTGATACAGCTTGAGCTATCTGAAACTTTAAAAAACCACAAAGATGACTACTACTCTGATTAGATGTGTGCTCCTATTTACTGTAACAGAACATAGTTAGTCTGTTCATTCATAAATGAATTATGCACAAAATATTCAGAAGTCTTGTTCAAGCTCAACAGTTAACCAAGAAAATTGTATATCTTTTTACCTTAACCATTTGATAAAATCTACTATTTTGGTCACTGTACTTTTTACTGTAGCGTTATCTTATGGTAATCTAGTGTTTCAGTATCATCTCTTTATTGGTAATTATTGATATTATTGAATTGAGGCAGGATTCTCACCTTCATTTCCTTAGTAATTGATACATTCTGCTTCATTTTAGTCTTCCCTTGGTTCAGGATTTTATTGCCAGCAAATCAAATGATTTTTTAAAAGAAGAATGACAAATTCAAAAGAATAATTATTTATTTAGATGAATTTAGGTAGGGGGAATTCATTTTTGAAAGACTTGACCCTTTACATTTTAAACTTTCAATGTAGAATGTAAGAAGCAGAAAAGTGACAACCCTTAACCCATCTGAGTAGTGCTGGCGTGGAGATGGAGAGATGAGACCCTGTGGTTCAGGTTGGTTTATTTCCTGTTTCACCCATATCCTTGGTTTGTTTCATTTATTTTTCAGAATGTTTTTATTGTCAGTCTATATTTACATAGAATTGATTCTTTTTTGCTTATTATGTAAAAAAGTAATGAGTACATTCTTGTTAAAAATTATGATTCTCCCTCATGCTTTCCTTACTAACCTAGAAAAACCCTGATTTGGGCTATATCATTCCAGTTTATTTATATATTATATATATTTATATTGTATTACATGTATAATTATATATATATATATACATAAATATCAATATATAATTGTGTATCTTTACAAGCAAAAAATAAATGCATCATGACTTGCACTTTTTAATGATGAATAGAGGAGCTTGGAAACATTTCCATGTTAGAACATACATATAGATGGTAGTTCAATTTTTTTTTAAATTAAAAATATAGTAATATTATGTACACTGCACTGATATTTGTTATTTTGGTTCAGGTAATATATCAGGAATATGTCTTCAGGTTAATGCATATAAAATGAATGCCCTGTAATTTATGTAGTCATTCACCAGTTTAAGGGATAGTTGTTTTCAAAGTTTACTGTTACAAAATGTGCAAGGACAATCTTTTTACGTACATCTTTGTTACCAGGTGGGATAATATTTTAGTGTAGATAACTATATGTAGAAATAAAGGACCAAGGGTGTGAACATTGTAAACTGTGTTAGTTAATGCCCTATTATTCTGAGAAAGGCTTTACCAGTTTACATGCCCACCTGCAAGGCATGAGACTGCTCGATTCCCCATATCCTCACTAATACCGGATAGCATTAATCATCTTAATTTTTGTCAACTTGATAGGACAGAAGTGATATCATATTATTGTTTTAATTTGCCTTAACATAATTGCCAATGAATTTGATACTCTTTCTCTTTTTTATTTCTTCTGTATATTACCGGTTCATAACATTTTCTCATCTTTTCTGTTCAATTATCAATTTTCCTTTTGTTTTAGAGAAGTCCTTAATATAGTTCACATTAGTTTGCCACTTGTTTTTAGTTTTATAAATGGTGTCTTTTAAATCTCAAGTAGTCATCTTTTCTTTTTTTGGAGTTTGTTTTTGTGTATAGCATTAGAGGTCTAGGTATAGATATTATTTTCAGATGTGATTATTACTAAGTCCGCTATGCTTTGTCCACAGGTTGATTCTAAAAATTAAAATCCGATAAATAGATTTTACAATAGCATGAGTATGTAAGTGTTGTCCACTGTAAAAACCAAGTATTACGTTTGGGCCCTTAGGAAAAGAAACGGAATCTATTGACATTAATTTCATGCCTCTCAAAGGAACATGATGCCAAGGATAAAACATTCTCTCTCTTTCTTTTTTAACACTCCAACACTTGCTCGAAAATGGTATCACATTTTAGTTTGCTTCATATATAGACCATTAATTTTTGTACAGTTTTTATCTTTTTGGTGTTTTTAATCATCTCTCATATGAAAACTTTACTCTGGTTATCAGTGGGATAGAAAGGAATTCCAGTAGTAAAAATTGAAACAAACTTAACTTCGAGATATCTGATTTTAAATTTTATATGCCTGTCAATGACTCAATTTGTAGATGTATATGATGTATTTCATTTACTAAGATACTAAAGATTTTGGATCTGGGGGCACACATGGAACTAGAATGGTTAAAAGCAGGCCAGGATCCTCAGTTCTTCTTGGCCTCATTTCAAAGAGTTCTCTTCACTTCTGGATCTTTCCATGTGAGCACATCATTAATAAGTCCTTCTGAAATCTGGGGTTCAGGTGGCAACTAATTCTGGCGTTCTCATTGAAAGGTGAGTTCTAAAATTGGGTGGGATCCCACAGAAGCTCTTCGTTTCTTGGTGGGGGAATGAGGAAAAGGCATTGGGAAATGTACATTCTCCCCAGGTGGTTCAGAGAAATGGGGAGGAGGTTTTGGGGAAAGCCATTAAATCTCTGAAAAGGCTTGTTATCAGTACAGCAACGTGACTATTATGTGACACAGAATAACATACAGTAAGGCTTTTTAAAATCAGGCAGTTGCCACAGTTAGAATTATTTTACTGTACTGGAGACTTTCTGAGGTTTTCTCAATGCAACATTATTTTTAAAATGATAGATTACATGTTTAGAATAAGGGCAGGTGGTGAGAGAAATGGGAATGCCAGCACTAGAGCATATACTAAGTAGAAAAGTATTTCTAAAAGTTCTGCCCTGAAAGATGAAATGAGCCAACATGCTGGTTGGGCTCATTTACTGCAATTTTCCCCTCTGGTCTCCTGTTACTGAACGGGGTCCACTAACCCTCTTTACTGCCTGCGGATTGGAGATCCTTGCCAATATTCGAACACAAGAATTGGCACTCATCTCATTTACATCTCTTTCTTGCTTAAAACAAATAAGCAAAAAAACCCAAATCCTGAATTGAAACTCATTCTCTTTTGGTTGAATTGGGAATACCGTGTCATGTGCCCATGACAGAAATTCATACATCTGGCCCTAGCATTAATGTCAACTCAGAATAAAGTATGAACTCCAAGCTTAATATTGGTATGTTGAAACTCAGCATGATTGGTATCATTCTTTGTAAAATAAATATGCAAGTCATGCTGAGGGCTGGGTGTACCTAAATAGCAGTCATAAAAGTTATATTTTATGAGGCTGGAATAATTGTCATGGTTGTCTAAGTTTATGTGCTTATTAAGTCCTAGACAAGCCACCAATAACGATGTGGCTCTGTCTTTTGAAGTAACATCAAATTAGTAATCTAGGGGAGGAGTGGATAAGTTTGATAATGTACTTTAGTTAATAAATAGTTCATTTCAGCATGTCCTTTGCGTTTAAATACTTGGGGTTGGCTGTGACTGAAGTTACACAGCAGCAGGAGTGAAAATATTTTCTGTGAAATGAGTGGCTGAGACCATTAAAATAGTTTTTATGAGAGAAAATGTGTATTCTCTCACAGAGACCACTGTTGGTCACTTTAAGAACAACCTGGATAATGAAGTGACTTGTCAAATTTTTATGAGTTGGCATTTAGGAGTATTTTTGATTAAAGGGTGACAATTGAAAGGTGGTTTAATGCCATGTTAGGAAAAATGGAGCTGCTAATCTTATTTTATTCTATAAAGAAGACTTGAAATTATAGAACAAATTATGTTTACTTTCAGACACTCTCTGGGGGGAAAAAGCAAGCGCTGGAATTGTTGGATTTGAAAAACTTAGAAGCAATGTGTGAAACTTAAAATGACCAATTACTATATATTTCTTTTATTTTTATTTTTTTGTCTTTATTGAATTCGTTACAATATTGCTTCTGTTTAATGTTTTGGTTTTTTGGCCGGGAGGCATGTGGGATCTTAGCTCCCCGACTAGGGATTGAACCTGCACCCCCTGCACTGGAAGGTGAAGTCTTAACCACTGGACAGCCAGGGAAGTCCCAATTACTATATATTTCTACCTACAACTTCCACACTTGGTTTTTGTCCCTTTAAAATATTTAAAGATATATACAGGCTTAACATTGTATCAGAATTAATTTAGCCTCAAATAATTAAATATTATTGTAGCTGTTTACAGTATTTTTGTGGCTGTTAAAAAAAATGGTCATCTCTACAGGGTCCATACTCATTACTGTTTATGTGACCGTCTCTCTGGGGTTCTGAGGTACCATCTGTGCAGTCATATACAGCTGTTTTAGTCTTCCCTCCCTGATAGACGCTTGAGTAAAGTAACTCCACCTTCTGGACTTTGGATGTGATCGTTTGCTGGGTTGATGCCTGGAGTGATGGTAGCCATCTTGTTATCTTGATGTGTCAAACTTGCAGATGAAAGCAACACTTTGAGGCTGACAAAATGGAGAGAGAGCACTCAGGTCTTTGATTATGTCATTGTGCCACTAAATTAACCAACTCTGGACCAATCTCTCTCCAGATTCTTTTTATGTGACATAATAAATGCCCTTATCCTTTAAGACCTATATGGTTATATATTTTGTCATTTATCACCATAGACATTCTAGCTGGCATAGTGAGCATTTTGTTTGTCTCTGGACTTTTACCCTTTGCTAGGTGGATATTTATTCAAAGTTATAACACAGCATTTTTTGCTACCAGCTGTTGGCATGCCTTGAAAGTTTTTTTCATTTGGAATTGGTTTCATGCATTTGAGGTGAGAAGGTAGTAGGACTGGCAGCAATTGAAAATATTGCCACATGAATTTCAAGTCTTATGAAACTTATGTTCTGATTTATGTTTACCAAAGGCAGCTTTGGTCCAAATGCCAGTTTGCAGGATCCACTTATCTTTCCTGAGCTGCACACCATGCCATGAGAGCTGATGGCAAGGATACATTTGGCATTTTGAAATCTTCCTTGAAACTCCCACATGAAGTCACTCCAGCTCTAATAAGTCAAGAGCTTCTTTCACCTATTTTTCCAATTGGGTAATGTCTTCATTAACCAGAGCAGCTCAGACTGTGTATGATGGAAGGTCAAAACCAAACTGATTTTCTTATTTTTCTTCCTCCCACATTATTTTTCAAGAAAAATTGTATCTAATCATTTTTTAGGAGTTTAATATGTTTTAGTTTTTGATTTCTCAGAAATAAACAGGTACTCATATACTTACTTACAGACTCTGAAGTTGACTGTGACAATACAGCATAGCTTATATAGCCAGTCGTCGTCTCCTAATTGCTGTGAAATTCTTAGGTTTATGTAATAATGATAAACTTATCTCTGTTTCCTTTAAAGTATTTGTTATCAGTGAGTAAAAACTTGGTCAAGTGAAGATTTAGTTATTCAGTTTAAAAAATAATGTTTTTTCTTCACCGTGTTGAGTTGGGTTACACTAAATAGGCAAGAACCATCAGGTCTTCAACAAAAATCCCTTATTGAGTGTGATCTTTTATTCTCTGAAGTCCATGTTCTTTCTACCAAGGGATGTTCTCCTGCACTGGGTTCAGTTGGAAATGTTCTATTCATCCTTCATGACTCAAGGTATTGCCTTTTAGTTAAGATTCTACCTTTTTTTTTCTTTTTCCACTTTCTAAGATAGTGATATGACTAATAGTAGTGGCAAATAGTACATGCTCAATAATCACTAGTTTCTCTGCTCCAACTAGACTTTACCCTTGCTGAGGGTGGGATAGTCTTATTCATTGAATTTTAGTAGATACGTTATAAATATTTGTTGAATGAGTTAAGAAAAATGGCCCTGTCCAGATCCAGTCTGAATTTCTGCAACATATTATGCAAAGTCATTGCAGTGACTCAAAACAACTATCATGTGTCCAATTGTACACACACCATCCTCTTAAGCCAGGCAATGGTACATCTTCTGGACTGGTGGAGAGTGAACCAATTGGGACCTTAGTGAACTCAGTCTCCCACAGAAACAAAGAAAATATGGCAAAAACAACAAAAACAACCATTTCAAAATTCTGGAAATGAACCAAAAACACAACAAACTGTAAGGCATCTATCTGAGAGAAACTATTGAAGTTAAGTAAGATGGGATGGGCTTTAATGTTTTAACTTGGGGCTATTCCCATCCTCTCTCCTTTCCCAGCTCAGTGGCATAGTAGTTGCTGGTAGCCTTGTGACCAGTGAGGACTGACATCTTTTGGAGCTCTATTAAATATTCTATCGCCAGAGCACAGTAAATTTTTTTCCAAAAATTTGCAGCTTCCTGGAAAAATCTCTATTTCCAGGATAATATGGCTGTTTTATTTAACTTAGAGCTCAGTTCAGTGGAAATACCCTCCACCCAGGATATTACTGAAAGTAGTAGCAATATCCTAGCAGTACCACAGCTGCCTAAGGCTGTGGTTTCAGTTGAGATGAACAAGATCCTGATGGAAACTTAAAAGGATTATACACCATGACCAAGTGGGATTTATCCCAATAATGCAAGGTTGGTTTAACATTAAAAAAAAATCAACATATAAATAGAAAAAAAAAAAAAAGAAAGTACATAGTCATCTCACTAGACAGAGAAAAAGCATTTGCTGACACAACATTTTTTCATGATAAAAAACTTATACTAGATATAGAAGGTAACATATATCCTGATAAAGCTTATCTACAATAAACCCACAATTAACACCATGCTTCATGTTGAAAGCCTGAATACTTTCCCACTAAGATTAGGAATAAGACAAAGATATTTGCTTGCACGGCTTCTATTCAGTATTGTACCGTGGATTCTAGCCAGGGAAATTTACAACAAAGGAAATAAAAGGCATCCAAATTGGAAAGAAAGAAGTAAAACTACTTCTATTTGCATGTGACATGATCTTGTGTATAGAAAAATCACAAGGGACCCACTAAAAACTGTTTGAACTGATCAACAAATCCAGTGAGTTTGCAAAATACAAAATAAATATGCCAAAATCAATTTTATTTCTACACACTATCAAGGAACAATCTGAAAAAAATTAAGTAATTACATTTACAATAGTATAAAAAATAATAAAATAGGAAGAAATTTAACAAAATAATGGTAATACTTGTACACTGAAAGCTACAAAACATTGCTGAAAGAAATTTCAAAATATCTAAATGGAAAGACATCTCTTGTTCATGGATTGATAGAGTTAGTATTGTTAAAATGGCAATGCTTATAAAATTGATCTACACATCCAATGAAATCTCTATGAAAATATCAGCTGTACTTTTTTGTAGATATTTCCAAGCTGATCATAAAATTCATATGGCATAAAAGAAGCCCAGACTAGCCAAGAAAATCTTGAAAAAGAAAATCTATGCTGGAGGACTCACAGTCCCTGATTTCAAAACTTGCCACAAAGCTATATTAATTAAGACAGCGTGGTGCTAGAATAAGGGTAGACATATAGGTCAATGAAATAGAATTGAGAGTCCATAAATAAACCTTTACATTTTTGGTGAATTAATTTTCAACAAGATGCCAAGAAAATTCAATGGGGGAAAGAATAGACCTCTCAAGAAAATGTGCTGGAAACTGGATATCCATATGCAAAAGATAAAGTTGGATCCCTACCTTACATCATATATAGAAATTAACTCTGGTGGATCAAAGTCTTGAATATCAGAGCTAAACTATACAATTATTGATGAAAACATAGTAATATATCTTTGTGACCTTGGTTGAGGCAATGGTTTCTCAGATATGACACCAAAAGCACAAGGAACAAAGGAAAAATAGTTAAATTGCCTACCTTAAATTAAACTTCTGTGCTACAAAATATATCATCAAGAAAGTGAAAAGACAATTCATAGAATGGGAGAAAATACTTGTAAATTATGTATCTGATAAGAGAGTTATATGCAGAATATATAAAGAACACATAACTCAATAATAAAAAGACAATTCAGTTTAAAACTGGGTAAAGGATATGAATAGACAGTTCTTTAAAAAGATATATGAATGACTAATAAGCACATGAAAGGTGATCAACATCATTAGCCATTAGGGAAATGCAAATCAAAACTATAATGAGATGTCACTTCACATCTATTAGCATGGCTATAATCAAAAGGAAAAAAAATAACAAGTGTTGGCAAGCATGTGGAGAAATTGCTGTTGGAAATATAAAATGGTACAGCCACTGAGGAAGATGTGCTGTCAGCCCTTGAAAATATTAAACATAGAGTTACCCTATGTCCCAGCAGTTCCACGCCTAAGTACATTCTCAAGAGAAATGAAAACTTATGTCTACACAAAAACTTGTACAAAAATTTCTGTAGCAGTATTATTCATAGTCATTAAAAAGTGGAATCAACCCAATTGTCCATCAACTGATGAATGGATAAACAAAACATAATATATTCATACAGTGGAATATTATTCAACCATAACAAGGAGGAAAGTTCCTTTTTTGAAACATGCCACAAAATGGATGAAACTTGCAAACATTGTGTTAATTAAAAGAAGTCTGTCACAGATGACCACATATTGTATGAGTCCATGTATGAAATGCCCAGAGTAGGCAAACCTACAGAGAAATAAAGTAGATTAATGGTTGCCTGGGTCTGTGGGAAGTGGGATGGGATGGAATATGGGAAATGATTGCAAATGGGCATGGGGTATTTTTCAGGTGATGAAATGATCTAAATTTAGATTGTTGTCATGGTTGCACAACTCTGTGTGTGTACTAAATAACCACTGATCCATATACTTCAAATGGGAGAATTTTTTAGTATGTAAATTATATATCAAAATTATTAAAAAATAATATATGGCTATCTCTGTTTTCTACCTAGGGCGTTGTTCTATTTCAGCAGTGACAATCAGGGGATAGTAATTTCTGTCTTCTCTTTGAGACTCTGGTGAGTCCCAAAGCCATGTAGTTGAAAATCATTTCTGTATAATTCTAGAGGATTTATCCCTTAAGGTTTGAAAATTAGTTCAAAGGAGAAGGAATGTCAGTCTTTTCAATCTGCAAACCTATCTTCACTCTAGACCTTGACTGGAAATGCTTTATCAGACAGCCTATTGGACTTTAGAAAGTGCTAAATTATGCAGGAAAAGTAATATAATATCAAAGAACTGGTAAAGATAGACCCTCCCTTCTTTTTTATCTATATGAACTTTCAAGATTTTAAGTGTGTGTGTGTGTGTGTGTGTGTGTGTGTGTTCTACAAAGTATTCCAGGTTTTTGATTTCTTTTTATTGTCTAAGTGGAGATGATAAAGGAAGAAAGAAAGTCTTCCATTCACTCATTATTTATATATTTATTCAAGAAGTATTTATTGAATACCTCCCAGGCACTGTGCTAGACTTTGAGAAAACCAAGAATGCTATGTGAACTGAGACTTCAGGTTCCTTGATCTAGTGTTAGCATTCTATTTCTAATTCAGCAAGACAGACTTCACTTTTTTTTTAAAAAAATAAATTTGTTTATTTATTTTTGGCTGTGTTGGGTCTTTGTTGCTGAGCGTGGGCTTTCTCTAGTTGCGGTGAGCGGGGGCTACTCTTCGTTGCGGTGCAGGGTCTTCTCATTGTGGTGGCTTCTCTTGTTGCAGAGCACAGACTCTAGGCGTGCGGGCTTCAGTAGTTGCGGCATGCAGGCTCTAGAGCACAGGCTCAGTAGTTGTGGCGCATGGGTTTAGTTGCTCCGCGGCATGTGGGATCTTCCCGGACCAGAGCTCGAACCCGTGTCCCCTGAATTGGAAGGTGGATTCTTAACCACTGCGCCACCAGGGAAGTCCCAGACAGACTTCTCTTGATGAACACTCACTGCTAGGTTAAACAGTGAGAGACTTGGTGAACCTTGTTGCTCACTCTCTTTAAACCACATGTTTCCCAGGGTTCTTAGCAGTTTATACTATCTTTTGCAGTCATGTATTGATGAGCCATAGTGAAATCATCTTTGTTAAGGACTCTAAAAATATTCTCTAAACTCCTCAGGATGTAAAAGTAGAACAACCAACATTACAAGAGGGAAAAATGGTACAGATGACCCTATTTGCAGGGCAGGAATAGAGATGCAGATGTAGAGAACGGACATGTGGACATAGGGTGGGAAGGGGAGGGTGGGACGAATTGGGAGATTAGGATTGACATAAATACACTACCACGTGTAAAATAGATAGCGAGTGGGAACCTGCTGTATAGCATAGGGAGCTCAGCTCGGTGCCCTGTGATGACCTAGATGGGTGGGATGGGGGGGTGGGTAGGAGGGAGGTCCAAGAGAGAGGGGATATATGTATACATATAGCTGATTCACTTCATTGTACAGCAGAAACTACCACAACATTGTAAAGCAACTATACTCCAATTAAAAAAAAAAGTAGAACAAACCTTCAAATATGATATTATCTGTTAAACTGTGAGTTGAAAATAACTAGTCCAGGTCTTTGGTACTAGAGACAAGGTAGTTAGCACAAGTCAGATATTCTGCCTTCATTATATAGTATTATAAAGTCAGTAAGCATTGACTTGTGCTTCTTGATCACTTTCCTTGGAAAGGTGTTATGCTGGCAGATTGTGATAAGTACCATATGTGAGCTATGTTCCTTCACAATTTTTCAATCTCAAAAATCATCAGACATAGTTTTTTAAATTGTGGACCCAAAACAGATAGACTGCCAGATATTTCTCCAGCAACGATGGGTTTATTTGGCATCAGCAGAGAATTGCAGTTCCGGGTCTGCAGCCATGGCAGGCCATGCAAAATCCCTCCACAGCAAGGGAAGGAGAATGCTTTTATAGAGGAGAAAACGAAGTTGCGAGGCTACAGTACACAAAGAGTCCATGGCTTTTCATTGACCAAGTCCTTGCCAGGAAAAAAGAGGAGTCTTTCTTCTTCCCGTTGGTACCTGTTATTGTTGCAGGGCATGAGAGCTCCCCTTTTGGTCTTCTGACTCTGTTTAATTGAGGTTTCTGTTTACTGATTTTTTACATATCCCTATTTTAATCAGGATCTTTCTCTGAAAGCATCACTGATCAAGGGTCGGGTTTTCTGGTTTCAGCAGTTTTTTGTCTCTCAAGCCAGGAAGGACCTTTCCTGGGCGTAGTGTCTCACGTTGGAGGGAAAGTGCACAAACTGGAAACCTATTCAGGTCATGTTCCAGTAACAAAGAGAGAAGGAGGGAGAACTCTCAGGTACTTTTTATCTAAAGTCTGTGTGCAGTCAAGATCATAGACTATTGGAGAGTATCTGAAGCATTATGTCATCATCAAAGCTTTGGTGAAAAACTTCCAACAGGCTTGGTTTGGGTATCTTGGGAAAGCTGTCTCATCAGATGTTGTCTGCTTCAATTCTGGAAGAGGTTTACTTTCTGGTCACCAGATGATATACAGGTCCAGTCAGGTTTGGTGCTTTCTTTAGGTGTGTCATGTGAATACAAGAGTCTATTCCATGGAGTTTGTTGACACAGTGGTTGGTTTGTGGTACCTGATAGGGGCCTTTCCAGTGAGGCTGAAGAGAGTTCTTCTAGAGGTGTCTTTTCCAGTAGACGAAATCTCCAGGTTGCAAGGTGTGATGTTTAAGTTCTTTATCTCCCGATAGTGCACTGTGGAAAGATTGCTCATTCAAAACATGATTATTTTAAATAGAAGCAATTAGGCCTTTGCGATACTGGAGTATCTCTCCTTTTATCGTTGTGGATCAAAAGAAGCAGGAGCCAAGGTATTGGCATTTTCTGACTATCTCAAAGGGTGAAAATTTATGAGTTATAAAGGAGGTAGATCTAAGATTTAGAAGGACAAATGGCAATGCTTTAGGCCAAGGTATTTGGAGGGCCTCCACAAATTTTGCCAATTAATATTATTTTTGCTTAATAACAATGCCGTTAGCATGTTCTACTAATCCAGAGGACTGAGGGTGGTAAGTGCAGTGAAAGTGTTGTAAAACCGGCGAAACAGTGCAGACTTGTAGAAGTACCTGGCCAGTAAAATGGCTTCCTTGATCACTGTGAAGTTCAAGAAGAGTTCTCTAGGTTGGGATAATCTATTTCAAAAGGACGTTAGCCACAGAAAGAGGCAGTAGCCTGTCTGCAAAGGAAGGCTTCAGTCCAGTGTGAAAACATATAGACCGTGACTAAAGCATATTTATATCAGTGAGATAGAAGAAGTTGTATGAAATCCATTTGTCAGAACTTGAATGCTCCATTAGGCAATTTATAATGTCTGGGAGCCATAGGAACAGGCTTCCCTGGGTTGTACTTTGGGCAAATGAGACAAGTGAGTTAGGCACTTTTTGCAACATTGTTAATGTTTCCACCAATATTGTTTCATGAATGCTATTATTTTTTCAGTAGACCAATGGTTTAATGAATGTGTAGTGGTGAGGAGTGGTAACGTCAGAGTCTCTAGCAGGACTGGGTTGTCCTTTGGTCCAAACCAGGGCTTTCTCTTTTTATCAAACCAACAACTGTTAAATTTCCAATCTTTCTTTTTTTTCCTTTTCTGAGGCCAATTGTTGGGCGAGGCCAATTTTTGGGCTTCTCTAGCCGGTTTTTCCACGTTATCATTTGGGGAAATATCCCTTTGTACCGTGACAGAGGTTTGGCTGCTGTTAGTCCTTTTAAGTGCAGTATTCCTTGCAGAGATGTTAGCAAAGTGGTTTCCCTTACCTTCCAGAGAGTCAAGTTTAGAATGCCCTGGAATGTTAATAATAGCTAAAGTAGCTGGTAAAAGTATTGCATCCAATATTTCTAAGCATAGAGACCATTTAAAATTTTATTTCCACTGGAAGTAAGGAAGCCACGTTGCTTCCACAACATTCCAAAATCATGAGCTACTTTGAAAACATATTTAATATCAGTATAAATATTGGCAGTTTTGTCCCTGGCTAAAGTACAAGCCAGTGTAAGAGTGTATAATTCAATCCAGCCTGTTGGGTCAAAGTAGCCATAGGTAAAGATGCTGCTTCAACAACATCAAAAGGAGTTGCAATAGCATATCCAGCACAATATTTGCCATTGTCACTTTTTTTTTTATGATGATTATTATTTTTAAAATTTATTTATTTTTGGCTGCGTTAGGTCTTCGTTGCTGTGTGCGGGCTTTCTCTAGCTGTGGCGAGAGGGGGCTACTTTCTGTGGCGGTGTGCGGGCTTCTCACTGCAGTGGCTTCTCTTGCTGCAGAGTACGGGCTCTAGGCACGTGGGCTTCAGTAGTTGTGGCTTGCGGGCTCTAGAGTGCAGGCTCAGTAGTTGTGGCGCACGGGCTCAGTTGCTCCACTGCATGTGGAATCTTCCTGGACCAGGGCTCGAACCCGTGTCCCCTGCATTGACAGGCGGATTCTTAACCACTGAGCCACCAGGGAAGCCCTGCCATTGTCACTTTTTAAATAAGAACTGTCAGTGAGCCATGAGAAGTCAGCCTTACCCAGAGGAATTTCCTGTGGATCATTAGGAGGAGTCAGGAGGTGATCTGTCAGCATTAAACAGTTGTGAAGGACTTCATCAATGACAGAAGCTGATGATAGTAGTTATGAATAGGTTCATCAGATTTTTGTGTACAAGCCTGAATTTTAATCAGCAGGCTTTGGAGAAGCCCTAGGAATTACTTGATGAAGTTGCCTAGCTATTGCTTGAGCCTCAGCATTTAATAAGTTAGTTGGCTGATCTCCCAGCTGTAATTCTAGAGAACTTTCAGAATTTTCCCAACTAGCGGTTTTCATACAGTGCTGAGCCTGCCCTTCACTGACAAGCATATAGACTAGCTAATATAAGTCAGAAAAATCAGGTTGACAAGTCTGAATGACTATATATCTCTGGCTAATTTGGGGAAATCTTTGATGATGGCTCACAGTTTACCTTTAGTTCAGGGAATGTAAGAATTTAGGATTTAGCCTCTGGATCCTCAGAAGGCTTAATTTTAAAGCGACAGGTTCTGACAAGTTCAGGAGAAAAGGAAGTAGGGAGAGTTTCAGAGGAAAGGGAAAGTTCAGTGAGAGAATTAGTATGGGGAACTCAAGGTATAGAAGAGGTGTAGGTGGTATAGAAGGGGAGGAGGAAGATGGCACTAGAGGCAGAGCCTGACTACAAGGGGCCAAGAGAGAGAAATAAATTGGCACTGAAGGTGGAGCCTGAGACAAAGAAGCCAAGGAAGAAGAGCATGAGGCTTCAGGAGCTGTTTTGTTTTTCCTTACTTGTTTGTTTCCCTCAGTTAACCTTAAGATCTTATTTTGCAGAAAGGCAATTTTAAGCTCCCAGTAATGTTTTTAAGCTTCAAAACACCATTTGAAATAGACATACCATTCAGTTATGGAAATTTTTGAGCTATTGTAACCATTTGGTTTTAAGAAAATTAAGTTTAGAGATTTCAAAAGTTCCCCATAATGGCCATTGATATTCTAAATTTCCTTTGGTCAGGTAGGCCCATTTAGTTAGAAATGCACATGAGGAAGAACCTTGATTTTTAAACACAGACAGCCATAGTCCCTGTGGGTGAGCTCCCTCAAAATATTTAGATAACTGGTTCTCAGTTATCTAAATATTTCTCATAGGTTTTTCTCTAGAGTAAAAGAACAATTTTCAATCAGCTTGAACAGCTTATAGCTCAAATAGCTCAATTCAAACAGCTTGCAACTCCAATAGCCTGCAAGCTAATACCAGCCAGTTCTAAGGAAACAGCTTGGTCCCTGAGGAGCCAGGCCAGAGACTTTTCAGCCAGTTTCTATAGAACAGCATCTATCCAAAGGAATGGGCCAAAGCCTGAAAAACCAGCTGTTTCAGTGAAGCAGACCCTTTTCCTGAAGGAATGGGCTAAAGGTGTCTCAGCCAGCTTTCGCTGAAACAGTCTGATCCCAGAATCAGACCAAAGTGCCAAATGAGTACTTGCATACAGAACAAGGCCTTAACCACAAAAGATGAAATTTTAAAATAGATCCCAAATAAAGCCTGGAGAGCATCAAATGCAAAGAGGACATGAGCTTGTATCCAGGAGAAAGACATGCTGCCAAACTCCAGGGTCAGAGCATTGAGCTCGAGTTCAATTGTGGGTACTGCACCTGCTTGCTCACCAGCCCTGGAGGCTTCAGGAGTCATCTCTGGTCCCCATAAAGGCCATCAAAATGTTGACCTAAAACATGTAGACTGCCAGATATTTCTCCAGTTAAAGATGGGTTTATTTGGATTATTTGGATCAGCAGAGAATTGCAATTCAAGGTCTACAACCATGGTGAGCCATGCAGAAGTCTCTACATAGCAAGGGAAGGAGAATGCTTTTATAGAGAGGAAAAGGAAATTGGGAGGGCTATAGGAAACAATGAGTCCATGGCCTTTCATTAGCCAAGTCCTTGCCAGGAAAGAAGGGAAGTCTTTCTTCTTCCTGTTGGGCTCTGCTATCACTGTAGGGCATGGGAGCTCCCCCTTCTGGTCTCCTGACTGACTGTGTTTAATTGAGGTTTCTGTTTATTAATTTTTTACCAAATGAACTCCTGAATAGATACTGTATTCTCATAACTGATGAGTCTGCTAATGTATCATTTTCATTAAATCACTTGAGGACACGAGTGGATGGCTTGAATTTTCCGACTCTCTCTTAGTGGAAAAAATTGTTACTTATTTTGGGAATCAATATCTTAATCTGTGTTTTCTCTTGCGTGTGCCTATACTGTTGCTGTGATATCTGCCTCCAGTGCAGCCAGATAACTGCCAAACGAGCCACAGTGAAACCCCTTGCTGACCACTCAGCACATTTTGAAAGAGGGGGGCATGTAAGATTGTAAGAGCCATTCATGATGAGGGGAGTGTTGGAGGACGTCATTGAGAGGACATGACTGCTGGTTGAAATGTAAGCTGGACCCTTGAAGTCAGAGGCTCCTCACCCCCTCCCCTATCCCTGGAATATGCACCTTCTTTATCTTGAGGTCATAAAGATAGTCTTCTGTGTTATCCTACACAATCTTTACAGTTATGCCTTTTACATTTAGATATTTAAAACAGTTGGAATAGATTTTTTTTTTTTTATTATAGTATAAAGTAGGAGTCAGGTTTACTTTTTTCTATGTGTATACCTAATTGTCCTACTATCATTTTTTGGGGAAAAATCTGTTTTTTCCCCCACTGCTTTGCAGTGCCATCTTTTTCATGTATCAAGTGCCCATATATGTATGATCTCTCTATTCCATATATTTTGGGTGCTCTATTCTGTTCCTATTGATTTTTTAAACTCTGTGCTACTGTTACACTACGCTGATCACTATAGCTTTGTAATATGTCTGAGTTTTTAGATTTCAACTGTTATTTCTAGAAGTTCTTTTAAAAATTTTTCTCAAGTTTGCTAGTCATTATTTTAGTCTTTTGATATTGTTTATATTTTTCTTCATTTTAAGAACAAACTAATTATATTTATTTCATATTCTATTTTGATAATTATAATATTAGATGACTTTTGTGTCTGATTCTGTGGTCGTTTCTGTTGACATTCTCTCATGGTGCCTTGTTTTCTTGCATGTTTTAGGATTTTTTACTTTGATCTCACATTTCTTAGAACTTTGTCTGTGGAAATCTTTAAGGTTTGTTTTGGAGGTGCATTTCTCTAAAGAAGATTTATACCATTTCTCTCATTTCTCTACTCTGTGACCACTTTAAATTAAGGTAGCATGAATTCAAGCTGGAAATCCATGCGGAAACCACCTTGAGGTATAAAATCCTCAGCATCAAGTTTCTTTTAAGTTTTCCTTACACTCTGGTAGAGCAGTTTATTTCTATTCAATACTGAATGGTAACCCTTTGTTTCCCCAGCTTTAGGGAAGCTCTCGCTCCATTAAATGTTCTGTTTTGGCAGACCTTGGGCTTTGTCTAGTGTCCTTTGTTTTCTGTGAAACATGGAAACCCAAGTTCACCTTGTTTGACTAATGTCCTCAAGGCAAAGACCAACTTTTATGAAGAAAGACTTTAAAACTATTTTAATCTGGCTTTTTTTCCCCCATCAAGTGAGTCAGGATATTTGGTCTGCCTTGCTACATGAAACAGAATCCTCCGTATATACCCTTACCGACATCACTGTGAAATTAATTTTTATTGAGATGCACTCAGTTATTGACACATAAAAAAGTAGCTCTCATGAGTAGGGTGACTATTAAGTTTGTTACCCTAACTGGGATACCTCTGAGAATGAAATAAGCCACAACTAATAATTACAGAGAGACACATAATATGGGACTGTCCTAGGCAACCAAGACAAAGTATCATTCCACTTGTGGGTAGAGGTCAAATCATAGGATCATGGGTGAATTGATTTTCTCAACTGTTTAATGCAGTATCTGTGGATTTGAATTGCTTGAAGAGATGAGAGGTTTTCCAATGGAGGTGATATAATAAAATTAATACAGAGTTATACTTGGTTTAAATTCTGATTTTACCATTTACTACTTGTTTGTTCTTGGGTGAATTATTTAACTTTTCTAAGGTTGAATTTTCATGTACATCATGTTTATTATATGGGAGTAATAGCTATCTCACAATGTTGTAGTGAGACTTATGTAACATGCATGATAGAGTACTTTACACACTCTCAATGCTAGTAGCTATTATTACTGTAAGCATGAATTTTTTACAAGAGATAGCTTGGGGACTTAGTACTCAATATTACACTTTCAGACCTTGCAAGTAATGCAGAGCGAAAGACTCAGGAACTTGAATATGACATAATTAAGAAAGAAGATGAAAACTGTTTAAGGTGAGGCTTATCATTAGTACCGTTAGTTAAAGTACATGTATAGAAGTAATTATAAAACTTCTTGATTCCTATAATAAGAACTGCGCATTTATAAGAAGTCATTTCTCTCTGTTGGTCATTGCTTTATAGGCTACTGCCAGCCCCCAGAAGGAATATTATAGACTTGAGGTAGCAGAAATTTGCAGTTTAAAAATGGTGCCCTCATCAAGCTGTTAATCTAATTTGTAAAATTTACATACCTGTTCCCTGAATCTTGAATATTCATTACTTTTCCTAGACTTAGATGAAGCAAGTACTTAAAGAAACTTACTGTAGCACATATTCAGGCCCCTTGGATTTTTAAGAGTTCTTTATCTGTTTGCTTCAGGATAGAATAAAAGCTTTTGAATTTCAGAAAGAGACTAGCACTAAGACTTTCAATATGTCTCAAAGCAGTAATTTGATACATTTAGTCAGAATCTGCAATAAAGTGTTTAAGTATTTGAGAGGTTTTATATCCCTGTTATTGTTTGGCTACTTAAAAAAATTTTTTTGAAGGAAATATGTATTGTACCAACACTATCAAAAACAAATGTAAAACAAAGTTATTCACTAATAGATTAACATTTATATTTTTAAGAATATTTGCAGCTTTTGTACACTCCCATATGTAATCTTTAGATGATATAATTATAGGGTAGACACAGTTTTGTATTTCATACTGTTACTCAGTATAGTTTTTGGTTACTGTGTGACGCTTTCTTAGAAAGAAGCCTTATCAATAAAAGTATCTCATCCTCACCACCAGAAGATGTTGTGTGCCATTTCAGGGACCAACTAGATTTTAAACAACTGCCCTGCATTGAAACAGAAACGATTGGGACTAATCCCATATATCCCTGTAAAATAAAACTGGATCTCTCTCACACACACACAAATGACAAAACAAAATAATGCTAAATGGCTCTCCCAAGGAACAGAAGTACCAACTTTGTAACACAGTGTATTTTGCATACATAATATGCTTCTAGGAATCTCTGTTGCAGAAATCAGGAAAAAGAAAACTCACTTTATCTCTTTTTTTTTTTTTTTTTTTTAGAACAGTCAGCTGGTTCCTAGGATCTTGATTGAGTAGTAATGTGATTCACAGTGCAACAGGGGAGGAGAAATGGCTTTTCCCATCTAGTTTCCTATCCCAACTGGCAGTTTTTAATGCCAGATGTATCTAGGAAAGGCTTAAAACCCCATCAGTACACCAAGTTGTCCAATCCTACATAACAGTAATGGCTGGGGTATGTAGTGGTAATAATAGAAATAGAAGAGCAAGCTAGTAATCTCTGTGTGAAACCCGAGGCTGAGAAACAGTGCTCTTCCCGGTAATGACCCCTTT
Source organism: Eubalaena glacialis (assembly GCF_028564815.1). Classification (NCBI taxonomy): domain Eukaryota; kingdom Metazoa; phylum Chordata; class Mammalia; order Artiodactyla; family Balaenidae; genus Eubalaena; species Eubalaena glacialis. The sequence goes on along the minus strand of NC_083729.1, from coordinate 45,409,193 downwards.
GAGTCATAGCAGCTGAGGGCAAACTCAACGCATGCTGTTGGCAATCTCTTCTCTATCGCTTCCTGTTTCAGTGTCTAAGGACTTTACTCTTATGATATAGCTTCTTTTGACCTATCAAATACATTGTTCAAATTTGTACTGCAATGCTGTTCAGTATTTCTGGGATCCCTGCTAAGCTGTTTGACTCTGTAATTCCTAGTGGGTAAAGTAAAGCCCTCACATTAATTATTATGCCTTGCATATAGGGAAAGTTCCCCTTTTATTGGCTTTCATGTCATCTCTTATTCTCCTCATATAGAGACAGACAACCAGGAAAGATCTTAATACATTTCTTGTCCATCATTTTGAGACGATTTTTTTCATGTCACCAATTATTTAGCTTTTGTGGTTAAACAACCATTTGTTGTTTTTAGTAACTCATTTATTGCCATATTTTCTTGAAAACAATATATTTCTCTATCAGGTGTCTATTGCTACACAGCAAGCCACCCCAAAACGTAGTAGCTTAAAGCAATGATGTTCCTGTAGGTTGGCAATTTAGGCTGGACTCAGCTGGTGGTTCTTGTCTGGGCCTTGTTGGTGGTCAGCTGGCCTGGCTGGTGAGTCTGAGTTCAGCTGTTGGGGAGCTGAGACTAGCTGGTTTGGGAGCCTGAGCTTGGATGGCTAGGATGGCAGGGGCTCTCTCCTTGTGCGGTCATTCTCCACCAGGCTTGTTGCATGGGGACCAGCTTGCAAGCATGAGAGAGTAGGAATGGGAGAGCAGAAGCTGCACATTGTCTTGAGGCTGAAAGGACCCAAATCCACCAGAATGGTATAGAGATTACTTTAAACTGAAGATGTTTGAGATACAGCAGATACAGGAGGAAGCCTTTGCTGAGCCTCGCTTATCTGATTAAAGGCAAAGCTTTCTGAGAATGAAACTGCTATAAATCCCCTCTCTGAGGGAGTTTCCAGCCAGGAAGGAGACTGGCCATTAGCACCAGGATGAGAAATTCCTAAATAAACTTTATCAGAAGCTTCCATATCTTCCATTTTTTCCTCCTAGAAGCCTATAGTTTTTCCAAAGAAGCTCTATCTCTCCCTCCTTCCCCTATTAAGCTGGTATACAAACCTTTACTCCTAGCTGTTTGGTGATCCATTCCTTACGGGATGATCCCACATGCCTGTGAATTAAATTATTCTCTTGTTAATCTGTTTGTTGTAAATTAATTTGCAGACCCCCAAGCACCTGAATTGGTAGAGGGAAAATTTTCTTCCCAGCAAGGCCTAGATTCAGAACTGACACAGTGTACCCTTGCCACATTCTATTGGTGAAAGCAGGTCACAAGGCCAGCTTAGATTCAAGGGATGAGGAAATAGACTTCATCTTTTGATAAGAGGAGCTGCAAAATGTTGTTACCATTTTTCTAATCCACTACCATATTTTTAGTGTGAGGTTAAAGAGAAAGTGGCTTGAAAAAAGAAGTCTCTGTACTCCTTTCACCCAGAATTCATGATGATTAATGTCATTGTTCATTCATTAAGTTTCTACCAAACTTTTTCCATGTGTCTTTTTCTTATTTATAAAAGATACGATCATGTGCATACCATTTTTACTTATTAATATATTGTAAAAATGTTCAATGTCGAAAAGTATCTGCAGCTTCATATTTAATACTGGTATTCAATAACTTATATCAGGACATATATCTAACTAATCTATTTCTGTGCATTTTGTTTATTTTCTGTTTCCTACTATAATAAACAATGCTATAATGAACATAGCTGTAGGTGTACTTTTGTGTTTGCCTTTGATTTTTTTCCCTAGGATAAATTTCAGGAAGTGGACATGAGCCTTGAAGATTACGTGCATTAATAGTCCTTTTAAAAGAGGCAAAAAATATACAAATCAATTTTCACTGCAAAGTAAAGGAGCTGTTACAGTGGAGGATTACTGGACTGCATGTCAATATTATGACATAGTATGAGTGTGTTTCATGTTTGGTAATTGCAATCATTGTTGCTTTTGTTGTGGTCATCCATTTACAATGCTTGGTGTCAGTTTATTTATCTCTTGTAAGAATAAAATACAGTGTGTGTGTGTGTGTGTGTGTGTGTAAAAAAAAAAAAAGAATAAAGCATAGCCAAGAGACTAAAAGCAACTTAAAAAAAAAATCCTAGATCTAGCCATACCTGCAGCTAAATAATGCTGGATTTCTAGTTACAAGAGTCAATAAATTCTTTTTGGATTACGAAAAAAAAAAAAGTTACTACAGTATATAGTTTGCAACTCAAATAATTGTAGAATTCTAATTCTCTCAAGGCTCATTTCACAAAAGTAACTACTTACACAATTGTAGGTGTTTCATCTTTATAGCTCTACTTATCATGCCTATGTTAGTTAATATATTTCTATTTCTATTTCTTGAGTTTTTAATTATTTGATTAGATTTCTACAAAGTCATCAATATTTTCAACATAAATTCCTGGAAAGGACTCTAAAACACCTTTATTATGGTCAGAAACATCAGAAAATCTGTCTGTTACAACTTTTTTCTTGTACACATTCTTCCTGGAGCTTTCTCTAGGCTTTCTATACACCATCGCCATTTGTTATCCTAGAAATCATCTTCGCCTTGAACTTGAGTTAGAATCCCTGTTTCCTGGACCCTATGTTTTTATCTTTATTGATTTATTAAACTTTTTTGAATGGAACGTATTCTTCAGTAGTTTCCCAAGAAATAATTCATAGAAGATAAAGTTTTGAAAACCTCTCATAATTGAAAATGCTTTTTATTCTGTGCTCACATTTGATAGCTGGCTTGGTTTGGTATGAAAATGTGTTGGAAATAATTTTTTCTTCACAATTTTGAAGTTGTTTTTCCATTGTCTTCTAGCTTTCAATGTTGTTGCTGAAATTTCTTTTCCATTTTAATACCTAATTCTTTGTATGTCCTCTTTAACTTCTCTCTAGAAGCTTTTAGAATATTCTCTTTCTCCCTGGTGTCTTGATGTCTTGTGATTACATGCCCTGATAGAGGTCTTTTGAATTTAAGTTTTCGGTCACTCTGTGGGCCCTTTCAATTTCTAAGTTCATGACTTTGTTATCTGGGAAACGCTCTTGAATTATTTCCTTGGTAAATTCTTCCCCTATTTTTTCTGTTCTCTCTATAACTCGTATTATTCAAAAGTTGGACTACCTTGAAAAATCCTCTTATATTTACATCTTTTCACCATTATTTCCCAATACACTGTCTTTATATTCTTGTTTGTTGAAGGTTTTCTCAGTGTTATGCTTGAATCTTTATTAATGTTGTCTTGTAATTATGTGCCATCATATTTTTTTAATTTCTCAGGGTTTTCTTTGTGTCTCTGAATCTCTTCTCCTCCCTCTCTTGCTCTGTCTTTCTCTCATTTAGTAACATTTTGTTCTCTTCCTGGTTATAATAATAGTTTTGTCTTTCAGCTTTGCTTCTCCCTTCATTGTGTCTGTGTCATCCACATTCCTTTGTTGCTTGCTTTAGTCTCTGCCTTCTGTGAGAGGTATGCCTCAAGGGTCTGCTAACTTTCATCTCCATCTATATTAAGAATGGAAAGCTCACTGTTTGGGCAGGGCTGCATCTCTCATAGGGCAGGGTCATCAGGCTATTTTGTTTGGGGATCTCCAAATTTTAATTTCAGTATCTTTTCTTGTAGGTTAGTCATTTCCCCAAAGAATAACCCTCAGTCTCTTCTCTGGGCTAGTATAAATCTTGGAAAGAGTTTCCTCAGATTCAAAGGGACCAGGGAACTGGAAGGTTCATTGTCCTGAATACAGACTCCTGATTAGTCATCCTCTTTTCAGTAAGGAGCCTCATCCTTAACCCCCACTGTACTCATTGTCCCCCAGTTCAGAAAAACTAAGGTTAAATCCCTCCAGAACATGGCACTGAAACTTTCATATTGTTATTGCTTAGATTGCAGATATCATTTTGGTGTGAGTGTTCCATAGAGCTATTGCATGCATAAATTTTTCAAGCAAAATATTGAGGTCAGCCACATAAAAGAAGTATTTTTAAGGGATACATTCCCCATTATCAGAGTCCAGTTTTATGGTTTTGATGTTTGTGCAGTGACAGATTTTCTAAATTTAGATCATGTAGATTCTGTCACCTTTGAATCTGGAATATAGAAATATAATATTACAAAAAAATTGTTATATTTAATGTGACAATTCATTTACATGTAAAGTAGAAATCGAAGCAGGAGGAAATTTCCACTTCAGTTTCCCTCTTTTTGTTCCATTTAAAACAAGAACAATTATTCTCATGGTATATTTATAACTGTATTACTATTATCAGATTCTCAGTTGCTGGAGCTCATTATAAGTGTGACTCCTAGTTTGAACACATGAATGGGAGACTTATTTTGAAACAATATATTTAATCCAGATGAGTTTAGACTAAAATGGGCAATCTGACTGGATCAGGAGTTGCATGCCTTGATCTCCATTGGCTGGGCCATGGGCACAGACTCAGCCATATTCTAAGGGGGTAGTGGTCTGAGTCAGGTTGAGGAAGAAGTTGCTACATTTCTGTTCCCTTTCAGTTGTGAGCAGAGTTAGGAAGAACACACCTGGAAGGTTCATTATGTATTTCAGATTATTTAACCTAATTTTGCTAGGATCTAATATGTTTTGATCAAAATGAACAATAATTTGGGGCTAATCCAAATTTAGATCTGTGGCTTATTATTTATTTATCTATTTATTTTTGAAATGAGAGTGGAGTCCCAGGTTTGTGAGAAGCTTGCTTTAATGAAGGTCCATTCTGGGGAGCAGAGTCAAGTTGATAATAGGATATTAATAAGGTTGAATAATGCTTTTAATAATAAGGTGGGTAGGATAACACTTTGGGCAGTAATCAGATCTGGAAATAAAATATTTGTTCTGGACTAGGTCAGCCCAGTTTGGGAATCTGGGCTGTTTGTAGTCAGGATAATACCTCTTGGCTGGGGTATTAGGAGAGATGTTATAAAAAAAAAAAAGTAACAGGGAAAGAGTATAATCTGAGCTATAGTTGGATAATATATGTAAATATGATCAAGTACATTAAACATTTAGCCACCAAGATTACCTCAGCATTGTTTGGTCAATCCTACACACAGTATGTTTGACCTGTACCACTATGCTCTTTTCCATGTTTCTGTTGCTTAGTTTTCATTCAGCTGTAAATACCATTTTAATCCTAAAGGACCAGTGTAGTATGAAAAGGTAACAATCATTTACCAAAGGTGAAGTTCACAGTGTACTTCTTTCAAGTGCTGGCTTTCTAAGAGAAGGTAAAATTCCCATCTAAGCAAGTTGTAGAGGAACTTTGTCAGTGTTGTGTTGGCAGTGTTATTATGCTGACTTCATGATGAAAAGAAAGTGTCTGTCCACTGGGTTATAGGCTTGTATGGGAATCTTCTTTGTTGTGGGTTGCGAATGTCCATGTTTCTCTAATGTGGCAATTTATGGCAATGTGAGTTGTCAGGAACACTTGGTATGGTCTGATTCAGAAAGGGTCAAATGAGACCTCATATATGTTCCGTGATTTGGACTCAATATCTAGGTTAGATTTGGGGACTTTGGTAAGTGTGACTTTGCAAAGGCAGATTTGGCCTGTGAATGATAAAACTAAGAGCTTGACAATATAAAGTGCTATTATTATCAGATAACTATAATGGAATGTTTTTCAGCTAGATACAAGAAACCTGTTAGGCCTGCTATAATTATTTGTTGAGACAATTTAGTTTTCCAATTTGATGTGGCCCTTCAGGTCATAAAATTTGGGTAAATCAAATCTTCAGACCAAGTTAAACTCGTCAGAAATTTTAGACAATTTTCTCATTACAATACTGTTTTTGTTTTTGTTTTCCCCTCTCAATTGCTCCTGCAGTGTGAGAATGATGTAGATCATGCAGGAATTTTTATATATTAAAGAAATGACTCTTTTGTTTTCCAACCTGATCTGTGAGATAGTGCAGAATAAAGAAAAGCAGGCAATTCTTTTGTCATTACAATAAAATCAAGTCTTCTGTTAGGATGGGCTTCTATAAATCTAGAAATTAAACATACTATCAATAGATGATAAGTCATATCAGTTTACCTTGGAATATTGCATTAAACCTATTTGTAAATTGAGAAAAGGTCTCAACTGCTTAGACTTGTCATAATTCTTCTTACCCTTTTTTCTGTATTATGACTTGACAGATAAGGTTTATGGAAGGATAGTCTTTAGCAGTTTTTTAAAAATTGGGGGAAAATCAATATATCACACCCGATTTATTACTTCCTTTGCCTGTCTGAGACATATAGTGCATGAACAAGACGTGGAAGAAAAATCTGAGGAGAAATGAGGCTGTTATCTGGGGCTTGCCACAGACGATCAACTTTGGAAAAAAAGCTCTGGAGGACTCTAGACTAGACCTCCCCTATGAACTCCCAGAGCACCTAAGGCTATTAAGGGAAATGCTACATCTTTCATACCAGAAAACTGATGATTCAACTTGTTGTTGCAGAATCATACCCATTTAGTTTCAATCCAGAAATCAGAAAGTGATAGCCAAACTGTTGGCTACAGGAAAACTGTGACTTAGCTACAATCTAGAAATCAGCCTCTACTATTTTCATCAAGAAAACTCTCATACTTTCTCTCTCCCCACATATCCTAGTTCCAAATGCAATTTTCATAAAAGTATATCTGATTGGTGGAATATAATTTATATCTAGAACTTCAAGTGTATATTGAAAAGTACTGTTAGGGACTTCCCTGGCAGTCCAGTGGTTAAGACTCCGTGCTTACACTGCAGGGGGCACGGGTTCGATCCCTGGTTGGGAAACTAAAATCCTATGTGCTGCACAGTGCAACATAAATACATACATACATACATAAATGTAGTCTTGGGTTTTCCATCCTGTGCAGTATAGAAGGTTGGCACACATGTGATAAGCCAGTATATTGAATTTGACACCCTTTATAATTTTTAAATTTTGAACCATGAGATTGAATTATTTAAAGACTTTAATTAAAAAATTAAATTAAAAAATTCTGATGGATTTCTTTTACTGACCATAATAAAGTAACTAGTACTAGACTTAAACCATCATAAAAAACTATGAAATTGGACAAAATACATGAAACAACTCTTTTTAGATGTTGGTCAATAGGCATTGCAGGACCTTGACCCCCTGAGGGAATATAATCACATATGATGAGCCTAACTTTTGCCTGGAGTCACTTTCCAGATTTGGCACAGGGAAGTGGGGTCCAAACAGAAGTCAGTGGTGTCAATAAACTGAAGAGACAAAAATCAGAGTCAGGGATGATGAGGCATCTGGAATTTATGGCGCAGAATACTGGAGAGGAGGGAGCTGCTTAGTTAAGGAACTAGAAATCTGTGCTGAATCCCCTTGGGCCTTTAGGAAAAAAGTTACGTTAATATTATGCAAACTCCTTCAGAAAACAGAAGAGGAGGGAATACTTCCCAGTACATATTAAGAGACCAATTTAACCCTGATACCAGTAATAGAAAAGAGTATTACAAGAAAAAACTATAGGCTCATACTCTCATGAACATAGATGCAAAAATCCTTGAGAAAATGTAAGCATATCGAAAGGATAGTATATCCTGACCAAGAGAGTTTAATCTGATGAATGCAAAGTTGGTTTAGTATTAAAAAATTAATAAAATTTACCACATTGAAAGAATATAGGAGTAAATCGCATGCCCACTTCAATATAGTTACAAAATTCAGCACCAATTCATGATAAATAACACACAGAAAAGTAGAAAGAGAGGGAATCTTCCTCAGCTTAATAAAAGGCATCTATGAAAATCCTACAGATGACATCTGAAGGTTAAATGCTTTTCTCCTAAGTTCAGGAACAAAGAAAGGATGTTTGCTCTCACCATTTCTATTCCATATTTTTTATTGAAGGTTCTAGCCAGGACCAATGTGGAAAGCAAAAAGAAAATTCCAATTCCATTCACAATAACAATAAAAAATGTTATACTTAGGGATAAATTTAATTTAAAATATGTAAGACTTTTTTACACTGGAAACTACAAAAGACTCCTGAGAGAAATTAAAGAAGACCTAAATAAATGGAAAAGTGTACCATATTTATGGAGTAGAAAAATCAGTATTGATAAGATGTCAATTATCTACAAACTGATCTATAGATTTAATACAATTTCAGTCAAAATCTGGGCAACTTTTTTGTTGTTGAAATGGACAAGTCAACTTTAAAATTTGGAAATGTATATAATCAAGTTTGAGTATTTTCCACCACCTTATTTTAAACTTACTATAAAGTTACAGTGATCAAGACAATATTGATATGAAAACTATCAAACAGATTATTGAAATTGTGATAGAAGTTCTAGAATTTATGCCAAAATTACTTTTGATAAAGGTACCAAATAAATTCAATTAGGGAAAGGATAGATTTTTCTCATCAGATAGTGGAAGAACAACTGAATATCTACATGGAAAAAAATTAATAACAATCCTAATCTCATACTATTTATAAGAATTAATTTGATATGAATCATAAACCTAAATATGAAGTGAAAGCTATGAAGCTTATAAAATAAAACATAGACTATTTTATGACCTTAGAAATTTCCTTATCAGGACTCAGAAAACACTAACCTTAAAAGATAAAAGTGATACATTGGACTTACTGTTAAAAAATTTTGCTCATTTAAAGTCATCATTAAGGTTCTGATGAACCTAGGGGCAGGACAGGAATAAACATGCAGATGGAGAGAATGGACTTGAGGACACGAGGAGGGGGAAGGGTAAGCTGGGACCAGGTGAGAGAGTAGAATTGACATATATACACTACGAAATGTAAAATAGATACCTAGTGGGAAGTAGCTGCATCACACAGGGAGATCAGCTCGGTGCTTTGTGACCACCTAGAGGGGTGGGATAGAGAGGGTGGGAGGGAGACACAAGACAGAGGGGATATGGGGATACATGTACATGTATAGCTGATTCACTTTGTTATACAGCAGAAACTAACACAACATTGTAAAGCAATTATACTCCAATAAAGATGTTAAACACACAAATAAAAATAAATAAAAGTCATCATTAAGAAAATAAACATGAAAGCCAAAACTTAGGTGAAAGTATCAAAAGTATCCACAATACTAAATATGATAAAAAATGTGCATTAATATATAAAACAATCCTAGAATTAAGTAAAAATATTTACAACACAATTAAAAATGGGCAAAAACTTGAGCAGACACCTCACAAAGGACACTATACAAATGGCCAATCAGTCAGTTAAAAAAGTTCAACATTTTATTTTTATTTATTTATTTTTAACATCTTGAAAATACAAGTACAAATAACTCAATTCATTTCTTTTTATGGCTGAGTAATATTCCATTATTTATATGTGCCACATCTTCTTTATCCATTCATCTGTTGATGGACACTTAGGTTGCTTCCATGACCTGGCTACTGTAAACAGAGCTGCAATGAACATTGTGGTACATGACTCTTTTTGAATTATGGATTTCTCAGGGTATACACCCAGTACTGGGATTGCTGGATCATATGGTAGTTCTATTTTTAGTTTTTTAAGAAACCTCCATACTGTTCTCCATAGTGGCTGTATCAATTTACATTCCCACCAACAGTGCAAGAGGGTTCCCTTTTCCCCACACCCTCTCCAGGATTTATTATTTGTAGATTTCTTGATGATGGCCATTCTGACTGGTGTGAGGTGATACCTCATTGTAGGTTTGATTTGCATTTCTCTAATGATTAGTGATGCTGAACATTCTTTCATCTGTTGGTTGAAAATCTGTATATCTTCTTTGGAGAAATGTCTATTTAAGTCTTCTGCCCATTTTTGGATTGGGTTGTTTGTTTGTTTTTTTGATATTGAGCTGCATGAGCTGCTTGTAAATCTTGGAGATTAATCCTGTGTCAGTTGCTTCATTTGCAAATATTTTCTCCCATTCTGAGGGTTGTCTTTTTGTCTTATTTATGGTTTCCTTTGCTGTGCAAAAATTTTAAGTTTCATTAGGTCCCATTTGTTTATTTTTGTTTTTATTTCCATTACTCTAGGAGGTGGGTCAAAAAGGATCTTGCTGTGATTTATGTCATAGAGTGTTCTTCCTACGTTTTCCTCTAAGAGTTTTGTAGGGTCTAGCCTTATATTTAGGTCTTTAATCTATTTTGAGTTTATTTTTGTGTATGGTGTTAGTGAGTATAATAATTTCATTCTTTTACATGTAGCTGTCCAGTTTTCCCAGCACCACTTATTGAAGAGGCTATCTTTTCTCCATTGTATATTCTTGCCCCCTTTATGAAAAATAAGGTGAACATATGTGCATGGGTTTATCTCTGGGCTTTCTATCTTGTTCCATTGATCTGTATTTCTGTTTTTGTGCCAGTACCATACTGTCTTGATTACTGTAGCTTTGTAGTATAGTCTGAAGTCAGGGAGACTGATTCCTCCAGCTACGTTTTTCTTTCTCAAGATTGCTTTTGCTATTTGGGGTATTTTGTGTTTCCATACAAATTGTTAAATTTTTGTTCTAGTTCTGTGAAAAATGCCAGTGGTAGTTTGATAGGGATTGCACTGAATCTGTAGATTGCTTTGGGTAGTATAGTCATTTTCACAGTATTGTTTCTTCCAATCCAAGAACATGGTATATCTCTCATTCTGTTTGAATCATCTTTAATTTCTTTCATCAGTGTCTTATAGTTTTCTGCATACAGGTCGTTTGTCTCCTTAGGTAGGTTTATTCCTAGGTATTTTATTCTTTTTGTTGCAATGGTAAATGGGAGTGTTTTGTTAATTTCTCTTTCAGATTTTTCATCATTAGTGTACAGGAATGCAAGAGATTTTTTTGCATTAATTTTGTATCCTGCTACTTTACCATTTTCATTGATTAGCTCTACTAGTCTTCAGGTAGCGTCTTTAGGATTCTCTGTGTATAGTGTCTTGTCATCTGCAAACAGTGACAGCTTTACTTCTTCTTTTCCGAGTTGGATTCCTTTTATTTCTTTTTCATCTCTGATTGCTGTGGCTAAAACTTTCAAAACTATGTTGAATAATAGTGGTGAGAGTGGGCAATATTGTCTTGTTCCTGATCTTAGTGGAAATGGTTTCAGTTTTTCACCATTGAGAATAATGTTGGCTGTGGGTTTGTCATATATGGTCTTTATTATGTTAAGGAAAGTTCCCTCCATGCCTACTTTCCAGAGGGTTTTATCCTAAATAGGTGTTGAATTTTGTCAAAAGCTTTTTCTACATCTATTGAGATGATCATTTGTTTTTTCTCCTTCAGCTGGTTAATATGGTGTATCACATTGATTGATTTGCGTATATTGAAGAATCCTTGCATTCCTGGGAGAAACCTTACTTGATCATGGTGTATGATCCTTTTAATGTGTTGTTGGATTCTGTTTGGTAGTGTTTTGCTGAGGATTTTTGCATCTATGTTCATCAGTGTTATTGACCTGTAGTTTTCTTTCTTTGTGACATCTTCGTCTGGTTTTGGTATCAGGGTGATGGTGGTCTCGTAGAATGAGTTTGGGAGTGTTCCTCCCTCTGCTATATTTTTGAAGAGTTTGAGTAGGATGGGTGTTAGCTCTTCTCTAAATGTTTGATAGAACTTGCCTGTGAAGCCATCTGGTCCTGGGATGTTGTTTGTTGGAAGATTTTTAATCACAGTTTCACTTTCAGTGCTTGTGATTGGTCTGTTTACAATTTCTATTTCTTCCTGGTTCAGTCCTGGAAGGTTGTGCTTTTCTAAGAATTTGTCCATTTTCTTCCAGGTTGTCCATTTTATTGGCACAGAGTTGCTTGTTGTAATCTCTCATGATTCTTTGTATTTCTGCAGTGTCAGTTTTTACTTCTCCTTTTTCATTTCTAATTCTATTGATTTGAGTCTTCTCCCTTTTTTTCTTGATGAGTCTGGCTAATGTTTTATCAATTTTGTTTATCTTCTCAAAGAACCAGCTTTTAGTTTTATGGATCTTTGCTATTGTTTCCTTATTTCTTTTTCATTTATTTCTGATCCGATCTTTATGATTTCTTTCCTTCTGCTAATTTTGGGATTGTTTTGTTCTTTCTCTAATTACATTAGGTGTAAGGTTAGGTTGTTTATTTGAGATGTTTCTTGTTTCTTGAGGTAGGATTGTACTGCTATAAACTTCCCTCTTAGAACTGCTGTTGCTGCATCCCATAGGTTTTGGGTCATCATGTTTTCATTGTCATTTGATTCTAGGTATGTTTTGATTTCCTCTTTGATTTCTTCAGTGATATCTTGGTTATTAAGTAGTGTATTGTTTAGCCTCCACATGATTGTATTTTTTACAGAACTTTTTCCTGTAATTGGTATGTAGTCTCATAGCGTTGGTGGTTGGAAAAGATACTTGATATGATTTCAATTTTCTTAAATTTACCAAGGCTTGATTTGTGACCCAAGATATGATCTATCCTGGAGAATGTTCCGTGAGCACTTGAGAATAATTTGTATTCTGTTGTTTTGGGTGGAATGTCCTATAAATATCAATTAAGTCCATCATGTTTTAGGTATCAATTAAAGGTTATGTTTACTTATTTATTTTCATTTTGGTTGGTCTGTCCATTGGTGAAAGTGGGGTGTTAAAGTCCCCTACTATGATTGTGTTACTGTCAATTTCCCCTTTTATGGCTGTTAATATTTGCCTTATTTATTAAGGTACTAGTATTTTGGGTGCATAAATATTACAATTGTTGTATCTTTTTTCTTGGATTGAACCCTTGATCGTTATGTAGCGTCCTTCTTTGTCTCTTGTAATAGTCTCTATTTTAAAGTCTATTTTGCCTGATATGAGAATTGCTACTGCAGCTTTCTTTTGATTTCCATTTGCATGGAATAACTTTTCCATCCCCTCACTTTCAGTCTCTATGTGTCCCTAGGTCTGAAGTGGGTCTCTTGTAGGCAGCATATATACAGGTCTTGTTTTTGTTTTGTATCCATTCAGCCAGTCTATGTCTTTTGGTTGGAACATTTAATCCATTTACATTTAAGGTAATTATGGATATGTATGTTCCTATTACCATTTTCTTAATTGTTTTGGGTTTGTTATTGTAGGTCTTTTCCTTCTCTTGTGTTTCCTGCCTAGAGAAGTTCCTTTAGCATTTGTTGTGAAGCTGGTTTGGTGGTGCTGAATTCTCTTGGCTTTTGCTTGTCTGAAAAGCTTTTGATTTCTCCGTCGAATCTGAATGAGATCCTTGCTGGGTAGAGTAATCTTGGTTGTGAGTTTTTCTCTTTCATCACTTTAGGTATATCCTGCCACTCCCTTCTGGCCTGCGGAGTTTCTGCTGGCAAATCAGCTGAAACTTATGGGGATTCCTTTGTATGTTATTTTTTTGTTTTTCCCTTGCTGCTTTTAATATTTTTCCTTGAATTTAATTTTTGTTAGTTTGATTAATACATGTCTTGGTGTGTTTCTCCTAGGGTTTATCCTGTATGGGACTCTCTGCACTTCCTGTATTTGGGTTACTATTTCCTTTCCCATGTTAGGGAAGTTTTCCACTATAATCTCTTCAAATATTTTCTCAGACCCTTTCTTTTTCTCTTCTTCTTCTGGGACCCCTATAATTCGAATGTTGGTACATTTAGTGTTGTCCCAGAGGTCTCTGAGATTGTCTTCAATTCTTTTCATTCTTTTTTCTTTATTCTGCTCCTTGGCAGTTATTTCCAACATTTTGTCTTTCAGCTCACTTATTGGTTCTTCTACCTCAGTTATTCTGTTATTTATTCCTTCTGGTGTATTTTTCATTTCAGTTACTGTGCTGTTTATCTCTGTTTGTTTGTTGTTTAGTTCTTCTAGATTTGTTAAGCAATTCTGGTATTTTCTTAATCCATGCCTCCATTCTATTCCCGAGATTCTGGATTATCTTTACTATCATTACTCTGAATTCTTTTTCAGGTAGATTGCCTATTTTCTCTTCATTTATTTGGTCTTGTAGGTTTTTGCCTTGCTCCTTCATCTGTGACATATTTTTTTGCCATCTCATTTTTTTCTTTTTTTTTTGATGAGTGGGATTGTGTTCCTGTCTTACTGGTTGCTTGGCCTGAGGCTTCCAACACTGGAGTTTGTAGGTTGTTGGGTAAAGCTGGGTCTTGGTGCCAAGATGAGGACCTCCAGGAGACCTCACTCTGCTGAATATTCTCTTGGGTCTGAGGTTCTCTGTTAGTCCAGTGGTTCGGACTTGGAGCTCCCACTGCAGGAGCTTTGGCCTGACCCCCGGCTTGTAAACGAAGATCCTGCAAGCTGTGCTGGGTGGCAAAAAGAAAAAGAAAAAGAAAGAAAAGGATAACAATAACAAAGAGTAAAAAGTAAAATTAGACTAGGAAACTAATAGATATGTTAGAAAGAATATAAAAATAAAATATAGATGAAACAACAACTGCAAGGTAGGGGGGGACCTAAGCAGGGGCGGGATGTTGGCAGTGGGTGGGCCTATGCTTGGAACCCACAGGGCTGGGAAATGCCCTGGGTGGTGTCGGGGTTTGGGCTTAGCCTCAATGAAACATTTGGGGCCCAGGCATGCCTTGCACTTCTGGTCTCAGAGGGTGGGGGATCCCACCTGGGAACCCAGCAGGCTTCCTGGGCCCGAGTGGTCACGGCTAACACCCTCCACTCCTCTCCTGCTCCTCCAGTCGTGGAGGGCCCCTCCTGCCTGCCTCTCCTGTTCTCCCTGTGCCCCCAGGACCCCTGTTTTCCCTGTGCCCCCAGGACCCACGTGGCCTAGAGGGTGCTTTGGAGGGTGGGGCCCCTCTGAACTGGTTCCAGTCAGTTCAGAATATTTTCCATTTTCTTTTATTTCTTCTTTGACCCATTTTTCTTTTATTTCAAAACACAGGGATTTCTACTTATCTCTCTGTTATTTTATCTTCAAATTAGTGCACTGTGGTAAAAAAAAATACCTTTTAGATTTTAATTCTTTAATATTTTCTGAGATTGCTTTATTGGTCATTATGTAGTTAGTTTCTATAAGTGTTTCAGAAGTACATGAAAAGAATGTGTTTGAAATCTTTGGGGTGGAATATTCAATATTTGCCCATTAGCTCAATTTCAGTAATATTCAAACACACTGTATTCTCACTGATATTTTGTCAGCTTGTTCTATTAATTCTCTAGGAAATGTGTTAAAAACTTCTATTTATGATTTATGTATTTATTGTTTTAGTTCTATAAATATTCTTTTCTTTCTTTCTTTTTTTTTCTCTTTTGGCCACAGTGTGCAGCTTGTGGGATCTTAGTTCCCTCACCAGGGATTGAACCTGGCCACAGCAGTGAAAGTGCTGAATCCTAACCACTAAGACAACCAGGGAACTCCCTAAATATTCTTTTTTGATATATTTTGAGAGTGTTGTTGTTTAAACTTTCTATCTCCACTAGAGCCAAAGAAGTAAAGTATAATCTTTTAGGAATTATCAGTTTCATCTAGGTTTTCAGATTAATTTCCATTAGAGTTGTTCAAAGTAGATTTCATGATTAAAAATAATTTTTTGTGTTTGATGGTTATTTCCTCCTTTACAGTAATTTTAAAATGTCCTTTATATATGCTTTCTTTTTTTCTTTTGATTTGTTTTCTGATCACTTATTTTGTTGATTCTTTTAAATTGTTCTCTACCTCATTAGTATCTGTTTTGATTTTTCTTTTCTACCTCATTAACATCTGCTTTTGATTTACTTTGTTTTTTTCTATCTTTTTTCAGTGGAGAATTTAATTCATGTATTTTTATTCTTTGATTTTTATTGATGTAAATATCTAAAACTGAATTTTCATCTGATCATTGCTTTGTTTCCCATAGAATAAAGAAATTCTGCAATTATAATGTGAATTTTCTTTTTGACCCAAGCATTGTATAATTAGAGAGCTCTAGAATTTCAGATGAAAGGGTCTCTTTTTAAAAATTTTTAATTAATTTTTAATTTTATTGCACTGTCATCAGATAAAATTATTTATTTTATTTCTGTGATATGGAATTTGCTGAGGTTAATGTTTATGTATGCTTGAAAAGAGGATGCATTCTTTGTTATTGGGTGTAAAATTTCATATATATATCCATGGAATCTATGTCATTGATATAATTTTTCTATTTGACCTTCTTGTAGTATGAGTGGTGTATTAGAGTCTCTGATTAGCAGTCTGTTTCTATGTCTTCTTGTACGTAGTTTGGTTTTTGCTTTATGAAGGTGGTTGCTTATTTGGGGGGGGGGTGTGTGTGTGTGTGTTTGTATGTGTATATATATATATACTTATATATTCGTTCATGTTATGTTTTCGTTATGGACTGTGGCCTTTATTTTATTTAGCATTATAGTTCCCTTCTTTGTCTCATTTCTTGCCTTTGGGACAGAATTCTGGTTTAATATAAAATTACAACCTCTGTTTTCATGGTTTTTTTCCCATTTGTCAGGTATGTTTTTGCTTATCCCTTTATTTTTAGTTTTGCAATATCATATTGTTTAGAATGTTTTAATGTATAGAACAGTGTTGAATTTTGATTTGTGAACCAATCCTAAAATCTTTCTCATTACATAGGAAAATAATATACATTTATTAATATGACTGCCATTTTGAGTCTTAATTCTGTTATACTATTCTATATAATATTTAATGTGTTTTTTCAAAATATTTTAATTCTTTTTTAGTATGTTTTTGATATTTAGATGGCACCTAGTTTTCATATATGACTTTTCTTTATATTTATATTTTTACATTGTTTTTAGTGCTTTTTTTCTCTTTAGGATTCTACTAATTGGTTTGCCTCCTTAAATCATTTCCTTCTACTTTCTCCTGTTACTCATTTTGCAATCAGTTAGCTCATTCTTCTTTTCTCTTTTACTCTTAGATTTTATATTTCACCTTTGTTTGAACCTATATCATTTATATGGTATTCTGCTACCTAAATCCATACCTTTGTTTTGGTCTTATAGTTACAATTAAATGTTGTAAATGTTCTCCATCAATTGTTTTGCAGAACTGTCCCCAGTAATATTGTGGTTGAGTGAAGCTTGTTCCAAGAAGTTTCTTCAGGGAGGGGTTGTGAATTCAATTTTCTTTGAGTTATTGTATGTTTAATGAGTTTTCTGTACTTTTGACAGTTGAACAACAGCCTGGTTTGATATAAAATCCTTGGCTCACAATCCCTTGAGTTTCTTGGAAATGTTGTTACATTAATGTCTTTTTTTAATAGGTTGCTGGTGGCATGGTTTTTAAAACTTATAAGTGACATGATCATTATACTTAGAAGCCCAGAAGATGTTTTTATTAATCTTTAAAGTCTAATAGTTTCTGTATGATATGTCTTAGGATTGACCATCCTTGTTCATTTTCCCAGGTATATGGTGAACTCTTACTATATTAATTCAGGTCACCTTTTATTTCTGGAATGGTTTCTTAGATTATAGGTTTAGATAGTAATTCTCTTCTATTGCTTTGTTTTTCTTCATTGAGACCTAGCTTATATGTATGTTGGATCATCTTGCCTGTCTTCTATATTTATCTCTTTCAGATCCTTTTTTTGTGCCTCTATTTTGTAAAAAAATTATTTTATTGAAGTATATTTGATTTACAATGTTGTTAATTTCTGCTGTACAGCAAAGTGATTCAGTTTTATATATATGTGTATATATATATATGTATATATATTCTTTTTCATATTCTTTTTCATTATGGTTTATCACAGGATATTGAATATAGTTCCCTGTTCTATACAGTAGGAACTTGTTGTTTATCCATTCTATATATAATTGTTTGCATCTACTAATCCCAAACTCCCAATCCATCTCTCTCCTATTCCCCCTCTCCCTTGGCAACTGCAAGTCTGTTCTCTGTGTCTGTGAGTCTGTTTCTGTTTCGTAGATAAGTTTATTTGTGTCAAATTTTAGATTCCACATATAAGTGATATCATGTTATTTGTCTTTATCTTTCTGCCTTACTTCACTTAGTATGACAATCTCTAGGTCCATCCTTGTTGCTGCAAATGGAATTATTTCATTCATTTTTATGGCTGAGTAGTATTCCATTGAATATATATACCACATCTTCTTTATCCATTCATCTGGTGATGCACATTTAAGTTGTTTCCATGTCTTGGCTATTGTAAATAATGCTGCTATGAACATAAGGGTGCCTGTATCTTTTTGAATTATAGTTTTATCCAGATATATGCCAGGGAGTGGGATTGCTTGATCATACGGCAACTCTGTTTTTAGTTTTTTTGAGGAACCTCCATACTGTTTTTCACAGTGGCTGCACCAATGTACATTCCCACCAACAGTGTAGGATGGTTCCCTTTTCTCCACACCCTCTCCAGTATTTGTTATTTGTAGACTTTTTAAAAAAATTTATTTATTTATTCATTTATTTTTGGCTGTGTTGAGTCTTCATTGCTGCGTGTGGGCTTTTTCTAGTTGCGGCGAGCAGGGACTACTCTTTATTGCGGTGCATGGGCTTCTCATTGTGGTGGCTTCTCTTGTTGTGGAACATGGGCTCTAGGCACGTGGGCTTCAGTAGCTGTTGCACATGGGCTTAGTAGTTGTGGCTCGCAGGCCCTAGAGCACAGCCTCAGTAGTTGTGGCACATGGGGCTTAGTTACTCCACGGTGTGTGGGATCTTCCCGGACCAGGGCTCGAACTCATGTCCCCTGCATTGGTAGGTGGGTTCTTAACCACTGTGCCACCAGGGAAGTCCTGTAGACTTTTTAATGATCACCATTCTGACCAATGTGAGGTGGTACCTCACTGTAGTTTTGATTTGCATTTCTCTAATAATTAGCAATGATGAGCAAATTTGTGCCTCTGTTTTTGTGCCATTTTTTAAATTGTGGAATTCTTTTCATTTTATCCTTTGTGTCTCTTACCATACCTTCAATGTTTATCTATTCTCCCTCAGGAGTTTTGTAATTTAGTTTTTATTTTTGAACTGATTTTGTCTTTTTTTGTTTTTTTTCAATCTGCTTCTGGTGTTTGATCAGCTCTTTTTAAATATCTGTCTATTTTTTGTCTACTTCTATTCTGAGTTTCTAAATTTGGGATTGTGGTGTTTTTTCATACATGTAATAGTTAGTTAGTTTATTGACATTTACTTTATATTGGAGAAAGTTTTCCTGTGGGGTGTGTGTGTTAGTTAATGGGTTAAGATTAGTCTGTATCGTTTCTGCTCCCTGCCCCCCTTGTCCCCCCTCCCGCAGATCCAGGAATGCCTCAGAAGACCTTAGGTTAACTTCTTGCAACACTGTCTTTGGAATTGTACCAAGTTAATATATATTTAAAGTGTTAATAGTATCAGAACATGGTTACCTGGTTATTGCTTTTGCTTAATGTACAACACCCGATTTATGGAGTGTACCTGGAATGGCAAGACTGTGAATTGACACATAGACCCTGCTATGCTACATGACTAGGGTTGTTTAAAAAACAGGAACACAGTTGTCAGATTTTTCATGTGGAGCTTGTCTACTCATGTCAACCTTATCTCTTGCAACCAACTGTGCCCATCCAGGGGTCCAGTCAAAGACTTCTTGATAAAAATACCAATGATTTACATGATAAACTCAGTGCTTGGCTTAACCTATTTTATCCTGTGAATCTTATTTTCAAATTAAATCTAAGATCAGTGTTGATCGTCATTCATGGAGTATTTCATTACCTTGAAAGTTTTGATTCTTATTTTTTGTTTTTTCTTATGTTAACCATGCATAGATGTTAGATATATTTTTCTGCTTATTATACAGGGTGTTGTCTTTTCCAGGACCAGCAATAACAGTTAGTTCTATGGTAGGTTGTTAAGGTTTTGGATTTACTCTATTTCTTAGTTCAAGTTACTTCTTGGTTTTGTTCTAGATACTATGGCTGCAGAACCAACCTCTGTAATTTATGCAAGGCTCAGTGGAGATAGCTCATTTCTGCTTCACTTTATGTTAGTTGGGGAAGCTCAAAAACTATGGGCTGGAATCATCTAAAGGCTTGCTCAGTCACATGTCTAGTGTTGGATGACAACTACTGCTTGGGGTCTCAGATTCTCCCCATGTGGATCTCTTTGTGTGGTCTCTCTGCAAGAGCTCATTTGGACTTCCTCAGAGAATGGTACATGGGTTCTAAAAGCAAGCATCCCCAAAGTAAAAGACAGGTAGAAATAAAATAGTCTATTATGACCTAGCCCTGGGAGTCATGCAGCATTATTTATGACACATTTTATTCAATGAGGTAGTAAAAAAAAGTCCCAGTCAGGTTTAAGGAGAGGAGAAATAGGCTATGGCTCTTGATGGGGAGTAGCAAGATTCTACAAAAGCACTTGAGACAAGAAATATTGCTATAGCCATTTTAGAAAAATACAGGAGAGAAGACCATATGGAATTCAGAAAGCAAAGACAAAGGTAAGAGGCTGGGCAAGTAACCAATTGGCACTTCAAATGAATGAGAAGTTATGGAACTAATATCTCAATGAGAATGTATGGCAGGAAATCATGAAAAACAGTAAAGAAAAGTGAGGGAAATGGGAGATTCTGGAATAATTTTTCCAAGCATTCAGTGTTCTTTAGGAGTTTATTTTTTGAGCAATCACTACACCATGCTGAAAAGTGTCATGCTAGTGATTTATTCTACAAGGAATTAACCAGTTTGGAAAGAATCATAAAATTGGCTTATAATATAGACTAATATTTCTGAAACTTTTGCCATCCACAGACTATGTAATGGTCATAATGTACATTTAAATATACAACCAAACCACCAATTTTAGATAAATTTAAAAATAGATTTATAGCAATAAAAATACAAGCATAATATTTATAAAATAAAAATAATTTTGATTTATTCACTTACTGGGATGATATCATTAGTCTTTGAATATTGTATATATATTATTAAATTACAGCTATTTGAAGCCATAGATCACATCTCATACCCAGATGGTTTCTTCTTTTACTTCTTTTATGTGTGTACATTGGAAAGCACAAACTATTATAGATAATTGAAAAAGACAACTGTCATATTGTGTTTGGATGGAGTATAAGTCTAGAAATTATGGGAAGATATTTCAGCAAAGATTTCAGCTTTTGGTTAAATGCTCAAATGAGTATACCACCCTTGAAAGCAGAAAAATTGAATGCTTCTTAGAATAAATGGTGAATGGTATTCAGCTTTGGTTTCTTTCAGCTTTGGAAAATTTCACATTCTTTAGAAATATTTGGTTTTACTTAAAAAACATATGCAATAATGCATTATCATCTACTTTCCTCAATGGGTGAAGAAAATCAAGTGTTAGGAAAGGGTAAAATTATCTTAGATTGAGTCATTCGTATTGCAGTTTTGTCTTTTTAAGACAGGCTGGTGTCTTATTCTCAACATATTAAAAAATCATAATATTTTAGAACTCTTAGATTCAAGCTACTAAATATTCTGAATATATTACTGAAGTATTCTACTTAATCAACTCACATAAAATAATAGAATTATTCTTTATCTAGTTATCAATGTCATGAAGTAATATTATCTTTTCTTTAATTTTAAAATACATATAAGCATCTTTCCACTCAACAGTCAGCATAATCCAGTGTTAATCAGCAGAGCTGTGTATTGATGCTCATATTTTTCCCAGAGCCCACTGAAATGTCATATGCTCAGTGCCTTCAATTAGATCCGATGTGTTTCTGTGCTATTTAATTTAACACTGAATTAAGAACTGTTGACCACAACCTGTTCTTTGAAAAGGCCATGTGTGAAATGACATTCAGGAAAAACTATTCCTTTATTAATGTTCTTGCTTGCTGTATACATAACTAATACTGATCTGTACTGGTCCCAGTGTATCTTTCTTGAGTCTACATTCCAGCTCATGGATTTTTAGCATTAAAGCAAAATGTTACTGGCACATCGCCCTTGTGTATGTATTACACCTATGTCAACAGCACATTCATACTCTGAACATCAGTGGTTTTGTTCAGCTCTAAATTCAGACGTCCAATGGGGTACCCATGTGATAGTAATTTTGCTCTCACATTGTATGTATATTGTATTAATTTCCTATGGTTACTGTACAAACTTGGTGGATTAAAACAACACAGATTTATTCTCTTACAGTGGACAGAATTCCAAAATCAGCTTCAGATTGAAATCATTGTGTTGGCAATAAGTTTGCTCCCTCCAGAGGCTCTCTGGGAGAATCCATTTTCTTGCCTTTCCAGCTTCTAGAACTACATCCCTTAGCTCGTGGCCTTTTCCTTCATTTCAAAACCAGCAGGGTAACATTTTGCTTGAACACAAATATGAGGGACACTGCACCAAATTTGACTGATGGATGGGTCATCCTTTGTATTGGAAACAAGGCCAAGAATATGGGTCTGAATTCAGATAGGATGACGTATTTTGTCATGAGAACTTAGAATTTTTCTTTTAATTCTATTTTTGTTATTGAAGAGGCAAGGTTGTCGGTAGAGGGAAAAGAGCATCAAGGTTTGAAGGGGGAGGAAAGATGGGAAAGAGAAATGACTAGGAAAACATAGCAGCACAGAGACTTGTTGGCTTCTGTTCACAAATTCAGGGTAAGGCCATTCAACTTAGTGGTGTGTTTTTCTTTTCTTTTTTAATTTAATTTATTTATTAAAAACATTTTATTGAAGTATAGTTGATTTACAGTGTTGTGCCAATCTCTACTCTACAGCAAAGTGACTCAGTTATACACATATATACCTTCTCTTTTAATATTTTTTTCCATTGTGGTTTATCACAGAATATAGAATATAGTTCCCTGTGCTATACATTAGGACCTTGTTGTTTATCCATTCTAAATGTAATAGTTTGCATCTACCAACCCCAAACTCCCAGTCCATCCCTTTACCCCCCTCCCCCTTGGCAACCCCAAGTCTGTTCTCTATGTGTATGAGTCAGTTTCTGTTTTGTAGATAGGTTCATTTGTGCCATATTTTAGATTCCACATAGTGATATCATATGGTATTTGTCTTTCTCTTTTTGACTTACTTCACTTAGTATGATAATCTCTAGCTGCATCCATCGTGCTGCAAATGGCATTATTTCATTCTTTTTTATGGCTGAGTAGTATTCCATTGCATATATGTACCACATCTTCTTTATCATCTGTCGATGGACATTTAGGTTGTTTCCATGTTTTGGCTATTGTGAACAGTGCTGTTATGAACATAGGGGTGCATGTATCTTTTTGAACTATAGTTTTATCAGAGTATATTCCCAGGAGTGGGATTGCTGGATCGTATGGTAATTCTATTTTTAGTTTTCTGAGGAACCGCTATACTGTTCTCCATAGTAGCTGTACCAACTTACATTCTCACCAACAGTGTGGGAGGGTTCCCTTTTCTAGTGGTGTGTTTTTCTTAAGTAACGTGTAACTCCTTGGACAGGGATGAAGAATACAGAGAAATGGCTTTAACCAGAGTTGGGATTTGCCAGTCTTGTAGGATGAACAGAGAGAAGGGTATGGGCATCGAGATTATACACAAAGAATGATTATAATGATAGGCCATGGAATCTAAGCCAATTTAGGAGGAAAATGTGGACCTGCAGGGGTGATGGACAGTGAAAAGATAGTAGGATCAATGGATTGTCATTCTCACTGTGAATAATTTGAGGAGTCACTCCTTGAGAGAGTGAGTGGATTGATAGGAGAAGCTAGTTGCAATATGGGATTTTCAAATTGAGATTGTGGAGGGTATTTGGTTATGAATATAACAAGGCTCAAGATAGAATCACAGAGTAGGTGACTGAGGTGGAGTGGTGGACAAGATTACTGAAATAGGAGGACAATGAACTTAGAGGGCAGGATATTATTAGGACAACTTACGTGGATACTGAAATAATCCAGAATGATGACAGGAGCAGTGGTAGAGAGAGTGAGAGCCGAGAGCTAAAATCTTCTGGGAATGAAGGAGGGTGACTCTGAGCTCTGTTATTAGTAGCAGTAATGAGGATCGATGGTGTTATGATCTGATGGCATGAAGTTCTAGGAGGACTTATGAAGATTTTAGGAAACTTTGAGGACCCATGTCTTTGAGTTTGGACAAAAATAGTAACTGAATGTAAAATAGTTGGCTGGTGGGAAGTAGCAGCATAGCACAGGGAGATCTGCTCGGTGCTTTGCGATGACCTAGAGGGGTGGGATAGGGAGGATGGGAGGGAGGCTCCAGAGGGAGGGGATATGGAGACATGTGTATGCATATGGCTGATTTGCTTTGTTGTGCAACAGAAACTAACACAGTGTTGTGAAGCAATTATACTCCAATAAATATCTATTAAAAAAAAAAAAGAATAGTAACCACTAAATAAGGTCTTTAGGAGACAGCAAGATTTTGTTTGGAACCAGAAGGAGAAGCAAATATTTGGAGTGAAGGGTTATGATGGAAGGCATTTTGCTAATGGCAGATGATTACTCTGAAGGTCAAGGGTTTTTAGTGTGTGCAGAGTGGGTGGCTGGTCTGTATCAGGCAGTGTACAGAGCTGTATGGAGGTGAGGGTCCAGGTGAGGAGGGATGGCCTGGGAGTCAGGGCTTCTTGTGGTAGCTAAGTAAATAGAGACATAAGGTGTGATGTTGGGTGGATGGTAAGATTCATGGCTGTGGCTGTGGCACCATCAGCAAGAGCCCAGACTCTTCTGTAGTGTGACCTTGGTAACAGGAAATACTCTGTCCCACATTTCACGGTTGCATGTGGAGAAATCTTCCTGGCCTTTTGAATTACGCTGCTCTTACTCCCAGTCCTGCTGGGAAGGAGAAGACCATGTGATTTGTGAGCTCAGAAGAAGGAAGTAGGTATACTCAGCTCAGCCCTATCTTCTGTTCTTCTTCATGTCAGCCTGTCTACAGGAGAGCTGCACTCTGCTGTGCTCCTGCATCTGTCCAGGGAGACGTGTGCCTGTCCAGCTGTGGAATAAGAGGGGTGATAAATCTAATTCAGGGAGACTGCTCTGTCCAAAGCCACCAACCACACATAGCTTTTTCAGTAATAACTGGTAATTTGTTCCCCAGGTCTTTGACTCAGGTAGGGAAGGAGAGTGTTGTTCCAGCCTTAGTGCTAACGGAAAACTCTCAGAGATACTTTTGTTTCTACCCATTTTTAAATCTGGTTCCTCAGCCTTGCACTGATTCTGTATTAAGCCCTTAATTGTTCTTCAAATAAATCCCCGTTTGCTTATTATAGCTAGAATCAGTTTCAGTTGCTTTAAACCAAGCACTATAATCAGTACAATCATTTAGTCCTTGTTCTGGACAAACTTCATTGGTTTGCCAGAAAGGTGGTTGTGCTTTGCTTGGAAATGGCTAAAATGGCTGCATGTTACTCTTTGACATTTCATTACAGACAACGCACAGGAGAGTGAATCACCAGTCTGGGAAAATCCAATTTTCAGATAATTATCAATGTACTTTGTATTCCCACTCTGCTGTTTTGACTGCTTATGCTAAATTTTCATACTCACAGATTCACTTGACTACACATGTAAAGATTCACTTTCTGTGGTCTTTCTGGAGTTAAGTTCAAATATGTTTATGATATTCTTATGGGTTATACTTTTTCCATTATAGTTTTTAAACATATTTATTCATCCATGTACAAGAATAGAGCCATCGTTCCATTTTGGGGTATTGGTGGCATAATGATAGACTGTAATACTCACAAAAATATAAATTTAACAACTGTAAACAATTACACAGAAGTGTAAATACATTGGCTTGGACTGACTGTGTGCCATCAACAATATCAGCCAAAGTAAACAGACCTATGTTGTCTTTGAAGTACTTTTGTGACCTTTACAGACTTAATCATTAGTAAGAATCTCACAAGGATTCTGTGAAAATCATTACTAATTTTATTGTTCTGGTTACCTAGTGCTATGCAACAAACTACCCCAAAACTCATTGCCTTAAAACAACACCATGCTACATCTCAGTTCTGTGGGTTGGAATTTGGGCAGGACTTGGCTGGTTGATTTTTCTGCTCTGCATGGCATTGACTGGGATGAGTCAGTGGCGTTCAGTGATGATGGCTGGGCTGGCTGGGGGCTCCAGGATGCTTCACTTACATGCCTGGTGCTTTAGTATGAATGACTGGGAGGCTGAGATCAGCTGGGGCCCCCCTCTGTCCAGGTAGTCAAGGGCTCTTTCCCTGTGGTGTGTAAAATAGGGTTGATGAGTTTCCAACACAGTGGTTTAGGGATCCAAGAATGACTGTCTCAAGAAATGCAGGTAGAAGCTTTAAGGTCTTTAGTAACACAGACTTGAAGGTCCCAGAAAGTCAGTTGCACATTCTATTGATGAAGTAAATAACTAAGGCCAGGCTGGCTTCAAGGGCAGAGGAATCCTATCTCTTCTCAATGGCAGAAATGTCAAACATGTTATGGCCATCTTTTATCCACACTGTGAAATTTGTCAAGTGAATGTGAACAACATTGTTCAATTGCTTTTGTTTCTGAAATAAATTGCCTGAGGACTGCTTGACCCTTGGAACCACCAGTGCTCCATGGATCATTTTGAGAAAAGATTTGTCTAGAAAATGAGGGTGGTCTTTAAAACCCCTAAAACTCCTGATTACAAGTGCTAATTAAAAACATATAATATGGGACTTCCCTGGTGGTGCAGTGGTTAAGAATCTGCCTGCCAATGCAGGGAACACGGGTTCGAGCCCTGGTCTGGGAAGATCCCACATGCCACAGAGCAACTAAGCCCGTGTGCCACAACTACTGATCCTATGCTCTAGAGCCTGGGAACCACAACTACTGAGCCCACATGCCACAACTACTGAAACCCACATGCCACAACTACTGAAACCCACATGCCTAGAGTCTGTGCTCTGAAACAAGAGAAGCCGCTGCAATGAGAAGCCCACACACCGCAACGACCCCACTCGCCACAACTAGAGAAAAACCGGGTGCAGCAACGAAGACCCAACACAACCATAAATAAATAAATAAATAAATTTATAAAACAAACAAACAAAACATAAAATATGATATCAGCCCTATTAGGGAGGTAGTATTGTATAATAGTTATCATGGTCTCTGGAGGTAAACTGCCTGGAGTTCTAAGCCAGGTGCTAACACTTACTAGCTACATTATATGGACAACTGTCTTCCTTTGTCTATCTTCTGTTTCTCATTTTCTTCCTCTCTATCTGGAGATAATAATATCTCTTGATTTCACCAGGTTGTTTTGAGAAATAAATGAGAAAATGGAGGTAAAGAATTTACTATAGTGTTTGGCACATGACATCACTCAATACATGTTAATCACAGTGATTAATATTGATAAATTTACTTAGGCTCCTGAGTCTCACTGGGTATTTCCTTAAGAACAACAGATGTTTAGGGGATGAGATGTTAAAAATGTGTAAATCTGTGCTTTTCAATGATTCTTTTTTGAAGCTAGTTAGGTTTTGTTCTCTTGATTTCTATAACAGAAAATTGAGGACGAAGAGAGAGTTAGGTTGTGGGGACTCTTGAGCTGATAGAATACAGTGGAGAGGTGAAAGTAATGGGTCAATATATTAAGAAACAAAAACCAAGTCAAACACAAATAAAAACCGAGGCTACTCTAGTGTTTCAGGCAGATTCTATGTATGATCTACTTTTCTGACTTGGGCCAGTTCACCACTCCTTAGGCAACCTGGTGGTCCCTGCTCCTGGGGAGGTCACGGTATTGATGCCAAACTTAGTGTGGACAGCCGATCGGCATAGATCCCTACATCCCAGAACGCTTGGGCTCAAGCGAACCTCTTGCCTCAACCATCCTTGTAGCTGGGATTATAGGCACATGCTACCGTGCCGGGCTATGACCTTATTTTCTTATTTCAACACAAATTCAGTCATGGATTTTTTCTTTTTTCTTTATGAATACCTTGAACACAGTATGGGTAGTAAAAAATCCCATATTGAGATGTCAAAGCTTACATTCTAGGGTTTCTTGTATCATTTGGGTTTAGATTTGGCTCTATGTGTGAAATAAATCTTATACAAATACTGGCTTAAGCAAAATAGAAAGTTCTTTCCGTCTCACATAGAGTGTGGAAATAGGCAGTCCAGAGCTGGTATGGCAGCTTGTAGTTTATGGACCCAGGTTCCTTTCATCCTGTGACTCTGCCCTGTGTAACTTTCATTCCTAAGGACAGGGTCCCGGATGACTACTGGAGCTCCAACCATTACATTTGCTTTCCTGCCATCAGGAAAGAGGAAAGAGGGGAGAGAAGAGTATGCCTCCCCACTTTCAGGATACTTTCTGGAGGATTCAAATGACACTTTTTCTTTTATAGCCCTCTAAGTTTCTTTCTGACACTAAATATGTGGTGTCTTTCCATACCAATTCCACAATTACTGGACACGGTCTTACAATTTAATTCAATTCTGACAATATCTACCTGGAGTTAGTGTCATATCCCATAAGACTGCCTGCACTTCACAGGTCAGCTGCAAATGCTGTGCCTAGGCTACCCACACTTCTGTTTGGCTGACAACAAATTCAGGGATTCTCACAATCCTCCTCAGATTTGATAATTAGCTAGAGTGACTCACAGGAGTCAGAAAAACACTTTACTTACATTTAGTGGTTTATTATAAAGGATACAAATGATCAGCCATCTGAAGAGGTACATAGGGTGAGCTCTGAAAGGGTCTTGAATGCAGGAGCCTCTGTCCTCATGGAGTTGGGGCACACCATCTTCCCATGTGGATGGGTTAACAAACCCCAAAGCTCCCCAGTCTTATAAGGGCTCAATTTGCATCCCCTCCCTGGAGGTCTCAAAGATGTTGCAAGTTCCAACACTCTAATCACAGATTTGGTTTTCTGGAGAATAGCCCCAACCTAAGGCTCTCCAGGGGCCCCACCCTAAGTCACTCCATTAGCATAAGCTCACATATAGTCAAAAGGGGCTTGTAAAGAAGAACAAAAGACCTTCCTATCATTCAGGAAATTTCAAGTGTTTTAGGAGCTCTGTGCCAGGAATTTGGGACAAAGAGCAAATATTTATTTTTTACTGTACAGAAAGCCCACTGGCCATAATTAATTCCATGACCTCACCTAGCTATAATAGAGTCTTAGAAATGTGGTCAATAGTGATATTATTATAAAGAAGGAAAGAAGGGAAGAACGGATAATGGGGAACAACCTCCCTGCTCCCTCATGAATGAGTTTTCCATTCATTGATGGAAGCTTCTTGGCTGTCAACCTTTATGCTTTAGCATAGGCCTGGGTCCCGTTGGAATGATTTTCCCACTGTTGACATTAGCCTCACTAGTTGCTATAGTCCTGAACATTGCTAGTCAGTCTGGACTATAATCTGGGTTGTTAGTCTATGACCCTGCTACTCAACTGTGACTTTACCCAGTTTGGTTTTTTAGGCTATATGTCCTACAGATAGGGACAATGTGCAGTTCTAAAGCTTGTGCCTACTTCCTTGAAATTTTTTATTGAATATGCATTTATCTGAAAACTTGTCAAAATATTCAGCATTACTCATAATAAAGTAATTCATCTTGATCCCCTACTCTAATTAACTGAAATGAATTTGTTACTTTTGGAGAACCATCCTTTAACTTCTAACACCTTTTGCCTTATTTTTGAATTTTAGTAAGTAAACTTTAGTAAGTAAACTTGTTAGTTTACTTCTGATGTGCTTTTTAATCTTCTAAACCAATGTTAAATTTGTTACAGAAATTCAGAAATTTCTGGAAATTCAGAAGTTTCTGGAAATTCAGAAATAACACACCAATTTACTTGTCGCCTGTGAAGGACTTTATCAAAAGCCCACAGAGAGTCTAACTTCATTTAAACCAGGCATTCTCATCTCTTATCTCTTATCTGCAATCTCCTTCTCTCTTAGATTTTCCTGGAAAGCCTTAAGAGGTGATCCACATCAAGATCCTTCCAAAAGTTTCACATTTCAGGCTTATTTAGAAATACCTTATTGCAGGACTTTGTATTTTAGGCTTTTGTTCTTCAAATGAATTATCATGTTTTTTGCTCTCAATTTTACGAGTGAGAGCCTGTGTCTTTTTATGTGAAGCTGGGATGCTCTTTGAAGACTCTTTCAATTATTATTGAACCTTGTCAATATATTAAAAACATACAGAAACATAGGAGTACCATTTGTGATGTTTTTCAGAAAGATTTATCTATTCTACAATGTTGAGATGTATTATGGTGGAAGTTCTTACATGCTGTGGCAAGTAGTAGCATTCAGATTCAAAAAGCCCATTGGAAGGACAGCAGAGACCAGCGGGGTCAGCACAAAATTTGTGTCTGAACACCTGGATTATTGGGATAATTTAATTGGGAGTTGTGTGTAAAGTTATTTCAGGGAGCTTCAAAATGTTGTAAAATAAAATCAAACAAATGTTTTCTGGGAACCCATGTTGACTTGGTGTTTTGCTCATGGTTGCTAGAAGCACTCAACCTAATGTGGGAGATCAGTTCACAGGCATTGGTAGCTATTGGATAGTACTTCTGTGCAGCGCTAGGACAGCAGATATAAACAAAAGTATTCAATAACACGTGTCATAGCTTTCAGGAACACTAGTCCTGATTTTTCCTTTGCATTTGTTCATATGTTTCAGTTTTACTGTTTAAAACTGGATTTCAGTACCTCTGTTCTTTTGTACCAATTAAATGCACTAAGTACTTTGATTCCTTGGATTGGAAGGAACCTTTGGGGCCTGTTCCCTTCTTAGCAGAGCTAATGGTCTCTTCGCCCATAATAATTCTCCAAGTCAGCAGGATCAATTTAATTCACAGTCCTTTATTAGTCACTTTAGACAATGTAACCAAATTAACTAATTCTCCAGAGAGTATAATGTGAAATTATGTATTCAAGTATGGTGTCCTTTAAAAATTGCTACAGATAAGTCATAAATAGTCATTTTCTTTGTAAGACTAAAATGTACCTACCAACCCACATTTTTGAACATAAGATTTTTGCCTAATTATTTCTTACGTAATAACAGCAACGCAATTTTGTATTTATAGTGACTTTCTTTAACTTCAAATACCTTAATTGGCTATATCTAATTTATTCTTATGAGTTACTTGAGCCTTAGTGTACTACAGGTTCCAGCTTGAGTTCAAGCCAAGTTTAATCATATCTTGGCATAACTGGGAAACTGGTGGATTAATTGATTGCCTGATTCATTCATTCATTCTGTCAGTATTATCTGAGTGCCTATTATGTGCCAGACACTGTCCTAGGCATTTGGAATAAAGCAGTGACCAAAACAGAAAAAAATTCCTATCTTCATGGAGCTTACACTCTTTCTCATGTTTTACAATGTTGGGTGTAGAAGAGACAGTCCATAATTTCTGGTACTATATTTGTATTAGGCTCTATAAAGACTGCAAATAGATAACTCTTACTAGAGGACAGAGGAGCCATTTACCAGCTAGACACCTGACACAGTCAGAAAGCTTTAGCCATTAGAGGGGAGGGGATGACTTTAGATTCTTCTCAATACTGGCTGACAATGAACTGACGACTCAGTATGTGATGAGTGGTGGTGTTTGTGTGTGAATGTGTGTGGGAGAAAGAGAGAGGGGTGGGAGCGGGAGTGGGGTGTGTAGAGGAAAGGGAAAGAGATAGTCAAATCTGTGAGTCTGAAAGTAAAAAAGGAAAGAGTTCATTTCACAATCTATGAAGGAATAGACTCCATGTGTTTATGAACACAAGTAGGAGAATATGCTCAGAAATATGGGAGGACTTTGCGGAAGATCAGTATCCTGTGTGAGAAAGTCAGGAGAGGCACCATTACTGTTAATTGACTTTAGGGCCGATGAGAATGTTTTTCCCTAGAGACTTCTTCCTGACCTGCAGTTGGGCTTACAGCTATAACACCTTCATGTCTCAGCAGAAGCATCATCTTTTCTGAGAAATTGCCCATGATACCTCAAATGTGGAGTTACATGTCCCTTCTTTTTGCTCCCATTGTACTTGTGTCCTATCAAGGCATCTATTATCCTGTGTTGCAATTGCATGTTGTTTTCACCTAGACTGTAAACACACTAAGGCCAGGACCACATCCTCTGTACTCTGTTCCCTTGTGCACAGCAGAGTGTCTGTCATATAGTAAGAACTTAGTAAATACTTAATGAATAATTTTATATTCTTAATCTATACTCTTCTGCTACTCTATTTCCTTGTCATTTTTATATGATGGTAGAAAATAAAAGATATTTTTCAGAAAGTTTGCTCAACATATTGTATATGACTATGAAAGAAATAATTACTAATTACCATGTTCAGAATATTGTATTTTTCTTCTTAATATAATGCTTTCTACATATTTTAATTCTCATAAAAAGCTCATGAGGTTAAATTGCTTTTGAGATCTTCTGAGTGAGTTGGAGGAATTAAGGATTCAGTCTTTTTATAGTTTATTTATTGTTTTTTTGCTCCTGTCATTACCATGAAGTGTTTATTCTTTCCTGGTTCATTTTTTCATACAGTTGGTACATAAAAAACAGGGAATTTCTTCTCCTTGGCTTGTTTCCTATTGTATTAAATAAAGTTCTTGACTAATGCATGCAACTCAAACCAACATTACCACTATCTTAAGCCAAAAAAATATTATATTAATAATAGTGATGAATCTCATGAAATCCAAGGAATATCTGAATAAGACATCTCCAGAAACTAAGGCAATTTCAGGGTTTTATTCCAGATTCTTGCCATTTTGGTGACTGCTGCCAGCAATTCTTAGTGATCTCAGTTCAAGAGTCCAAATCCCAAAGAGTTTAAGTTAGAGTATTCCAGAGTGGGTCAGATATCTTCCCTTGACCCAAACAACTGTGGGTGGAGGAAGGTCATAAAGTAAAAATATGTCTACTGAGAATCCCCTGTTTTGAAAGGTATGGTAACTTTCAGAGAAATGAGGATAGTCAGATAACCCAATAGTGTACACTAAAAGTCTTGAGAAGACCAAATCATTGATGACAAAGGAGGACAAATTTTGATAATACTCATCAGACTGCCTTTATTTTTTCAGTAATAATACTTTAATTTCATGAACTAGTTGATCTAACAAGGTAAGATGTTCACAACAAAAATAAAAGAACCTCCAAATGAAGAATCATTAAGTCCATTTTATAGATATTAAAATTGAGTTTCAGAGAGCTTAAGTAAATTTTTTATGTACAAAGAGCTAGTAAGTAACATAGCCAGAATTTAGACTTTAAACCCCAAATTTCATTCTCTTTCCACATTGTCATGTTATCTCTCTACATTGTTTTATTTAATCATCACAATGACTCTGTGAAGCTGTAGTATTATCTTCATTTTATGTTACTTGGAGCAGTAAGATTAGTAGAAAAAACTTGTCTGTAGTTCAGGGTATTTCAGGATGAGACAGGTTATTGTTGTCTAATTGCAAAAAATCCCACATCCATAATACCTGTTGAACCTAATACCTAATACCTAAGATATCCGCCATCTTGTGGTATTGAAGCTCAAAAGGAATATAAGGAAATATTCAGAAAACAGAGACAACATGCCCTTTAGATCTTGGTTTTGGCAATAGATAAGAAACTAAATTACTTGACATATTACCATGAATTTTTATTGATATATACTTCTAAAATGTATATGCAATAGTTCATTGATTCTAAGACATGCTCCCCCTAACCCCTAATTTTGACATTACTGAAACTGGGCTTGCTTCTCTCAAACAATGTCATGTTGTAGTTTAATTGACATCGTGTTTTATTTCTCAATGGTATCTAGAATAGTTATGCATCTTACATTCGTTGGATTCTTAGACTTGATGAAATGATATACATGCACATACAAATTTAAATGTAACAGGAGAGCAACTGAAGAGAATTCCAGCTGCCTAGTTTCTTGTATTGCAAATTTCATCCCCAAATAACACAGAACAGCAAGAAAAAACTAAAACTACATGAAAATCACTCAAAATAACTTGAAGACAGAGAATGCCCAAATTTCAAAATAACTATAAGTAAAAAGAAAAAATGAAAAAAAAAAAAAAAGAAACCTCAAATCCCAGTGGGTGATCTCTTATGTTCCTGCCCTCCTGCAAGGCTTCGTGGCAAACAAAGACAGGCTTTAAAAAGCTTCAGGGAAGAGAAGAGAGGAGCTAGAAACTGGCCTAAGTTTGGTCTAAAATCACCTGCAGAAAAAGTAAGTCCTTGTTAAGTCTAAAAATGAAAAAAGTATTTTGGGCATATTAGGGCATGGTCTAGAAGGAAATGACTAAAAAATATGTGATCTGTTTTTTTGCTTCATTTTTCTGCTTTCTTCTGGGTCATTGAAAAATGTAACTATTTCTTAAATCCAAAACTGAGAAATGCTTTGAAAGACGGGTATCTTGCTCTTTGTTAAAACCCTTAATTGATAAAGGCAACTTCAAGTAAATGCTTTTATGTGTATTAAATGGCTCAGGAAAACAGGGTAAGAGTATAATTCTCCCACAGAGGGTTGATAAGCTCAAAGCACTTAAAATTAAGTCTGATGAGAAAGAAACAAGTTTCAAAAAGAATTGAGGATGTGTCTTTTGGCAAATTGAGCTACCTGGAATCAACAGTTAAAAAAAGCTAACTAAGTTTTGATAGAATGTGTATACCCCCCCACCCCCCTCCAAAAACTCTTGTATTAAAAGGAGTGTGACCATTCTAGGCTTAAAATAACATTTTAGCCTCCAACATTATCCAGGCAAGAAGCCTTTCAGTGCCCTTTACAGATGTGGTCAAAGGAAGAAATGGAACTGGAAGGACATACCAGGGTATAGAGCTAAGAGACATGGAGAACCATAGATTGTAGTGGCAAAACCAGGGCCTGATAGGAATGGCTTTTACTCCCAGAGAAAGCTCCCTGATGACAAAAATCTTCCCACTAGGATTTCAGAAATGTTGTGGGCCACAGACTGCTGTGTGCCTTGCATTCTTTTTTTTTTTTTAAACTTACTTGATTTGAAAATTTTTCTTTCTGGCTTTATTGAGATATAATTGACATACAATTGTGAGTTTAAGGTGTCCAACATGATGATTTGATATATGTATCTATTGCAAAATGATTATCACAATAAGGTTAACAATGTTACCTGTTACCACACCCATTACCTCACTTAGTTACCTTTTCTTTGTGGTAAGAACTTTGAAGATCTACTCTCTTACCAACTTTCAAGTATACAGTACAGTATTGTTAACTATAGCAATACTGTATATAAGATCTCCAGAACTTGTGCATCATATAACTGAAAGTTTGTACCCTTTGACCTTCTTCATCTATTTACTTCACACCCGCATCCCACCAACCACCAGTCTACTCTGTTTCTATGAGTTCTGTTTTTTTAGATTCCACATATAAGTGAGATCATACAGTATTTGTCTTTTTCTCTCTGTCTTATTTAACTAAGTATAATGCCTTCAACTTTCATTCATGTTGTGGCAAATGGCAGTATTTCCTCCTTTTTTTATGGCTGAATAATATTCCATTGTGTGTGTGTGTGTATGTGTGTGTGTGTGTGTGTGTATAAAATATGTTTTTTTTTCTTTATTCATTCTTCTGTCAGCAGGCATTTACATTTTTTTCTGTATTTTGACTATTGTAAATAGTGCTACATTGAACATGGGGGTGCAGATATCATTTTGAGATAGTGATTTCATTTCCTTTGGATATATAGCCAGAAGTGGAATTGCTGGATCACATGGTCATTCTATTTTTAGCATTCTTCTCTTTTTTGATGAGAAATATTTGTTGTGTTTATGCTGTCCTTGACCCACCATTGTATTTTAGTTATGTGGTCAACAGATAACTTGTTATTTTTCTGGATCAAGAGGAGTTATATTTATATTTAATGTTGAGATTACCATGCGGTTCTTAACTTTATGCCTCAGATCTTGACTGGTTAGGACTTTTGCATATTTGACTTAGAGAAAAGCTTGATATTTTAGATGCTGAAAGGAAGTCATCAAATATTTATGAGTAAGATGATGGATTGTTGTAGATTGTATTACTGACTCCAGTTATTTGCTGATGTCCTTGAAATTTACATATCCACCATTTGCAATGAAATTTGTAGTGCCTCAGATTTGCGGTACTTTCTATGGGAGTTGTATACTTTCCCACCCCACTGATGTCGAGTTCTTTTCAATGAGACTTTCTTTAGTTGCAGAATGTGAGTTTAGGAGCGTTTAGAGTAAAAAAATACCAACGTGAATCAGAGAAGCGGCTGACTTGCACATGACATATCATATGAGCGAAAATGAACCTTTGTTGTTGCAAGCCACTGAAATTTTGGATTGTTTGTTACTGCAGCATAACATAGCAAGAGCTGACTAACCCATATGATCTGATTTATGTTCTTGAATGAACACTCAGGTTTTCCATGTGGGAAATGAATTAAAGGGATAAAAGAGTGAAGTTGGAAAAAAGTTAGAAAACCATTTCAGTATTCTGAGGGAGATGATTGTGTCTTGGATTTGGGTAATAGTGATGGAATCAGGGAGTGAGAATAAACAGGACTGGGTGATTGATTACATGTGATGATATGAGAAATATGTCAGAAATTAATTTTAGGTTTTGGTAGAAATAACTGGATGGATGGTGATAAGACAGGAAGCAATAAAAGAAAAATAGACATGGGGCAGGAGAAGCAGTTATGAAGACATAAGTTTAGTTCTAGATGTCTATTAGTTCTAGATGTCTATGGGATACCTTAATGCAGAAGTAGGAAGTTGGACACATAAGATGAGTTCAGAAGAGAGGTCTCAAATAAAGATACACAATTGGAATTCATCAGCATTTAGGTGGAGGCCATAGGAGTGGTTGAGACATCTGAGGAAGAGAATGTAGAATGAGAAGTTAAGATAGCCTATGAAAAGTTTCCCCCAAACTGTAACATTTGAAAATAAGTGGCGCCTAAAAGTAAATAACTATAAAAGGAGAAGTACCTTGAAGAAGTGGCTGCTTCTACGAAATGCAGGAAATATACAAGGTTATCCAGGGGTATTTTGTAATGTCATAAAGTAAGAACATGATAAAAGAAAAAAAACCCAAATGATGGAAATATGTCAAACGTACACAGGAGTCAATTGAAAGGCTCCCAGTGGCCAAAGCTGGAAATTTGAACAACAAATAAATACAGTGGTATTGGATTATAACCCAAAGTATAAAATAAATATCTGTGAGTCCATACTAATATAAATAAATGATTGAATAAATAAATGGGAAAGAAGAGACAACTTTCTTGTGCAGAAGAATTCCAGATAATTTATGTAGGTACTCTGCCATCAAAGATGTAGAACACAATTCTCCACCCCATCAGTGTGGGCTGTGCATAGTGTTTTCCTTCCAAAGGAAGATTGGAAAGAGGGAAAAAAGAACAATATTACAATGGAGAAACTTTACAAACACTACTTTAGCCAGGTGATCAAGGTCAA
Source organism: Eubalaena glacialis (assembly GCF_028564815.1). Taxonomy (NCBI): domain Eukaryota; kingdom Metazoa; phylum Chordata; class Mammalia; order Artiodactyla; family Balaenidae; genus Eubalaena; species Eubalaena glacialis. Next base: position 45,371,750 of record NC_083729.1, on the reverse strand, counting down.
CATCAACAGTGATGAGTCATGTTGATAGTATGTACATTTGATATGATGTGATAAAAATGTCACTTTAATTCTGTAGTATTCTGCCCCCCAAACACATACTTCAGTCTGATCATGAGAAAACATCAGGCAAATCCCAATAGAGGGACATTCTGAAAAATATTAATCAGTACTCCTCAAAACTGTCAAGGTCATTAAAAAAAAAAGAAAAAGGAAAGTCTGATAAACTGTCCCAAGCTAGAAGAGCCTAAGGAGACTTGATGATTAAACATATGTGGTATTCTGGATGGAATCCTGGAACAGAAGATGGACCTTAGGTGAAAACTAAGGAAATCTGAATTAAGGATGTACTTTAGTTAATAATAATGTGTCAATATTGGTTCATTAACTGTAACAAACCTATCCTGTTAAGAGTAAGGGAAATTGGTTATGTGATATATGGGAAATCTCTGTACTGTCTTTGCAACTTTTCTGTAAATCTAAAACTGTTATAAAAATAAAGTTTATTCTTTAAAAGCTACAAAGATTAAAACCAAGAGATGGAAGGCAAGTGAAGAGAGTGGCCTTGAAAGTTACAAGTGATAAATTTTCTGCCTACAGACTATCAGTGATCAAGTAAGTTGATAGAAAATTGTTCTTTGGATTTAGTAACATTGTCATCTATCACCTGAGCAAGAGTAGTTTCAGGGGTGGAAGGATGGGAATAGAATGCAGATTGAAGTAGATGAAGAGAAAATGTGATTTGAAGGCAAAAGGGCATTGTGTGAAGACATTGTCAAGAAAGGCGGCAGAGAAGTGTAGGAGAAAGATAGGAGGAAGGCTGTAGGATTCAGGAAGCATGAACTTTTTTGTAAGCTCAAGATGAATGGGAAGGTGGTTCTATTAGCTTTTAATAGAAGGCTGGGCATACCCTCCATTGAAACAGAAGACAGGAAGGAAAGATAGATGCTGAAAGAGGGATGCTAGTGGAGATGATAACTCTAGGTTAAGGGAGTGCCTGTCTGTTATGGGTTGAATTGTATCCCCCATACAAAATGTTGAAGTCCTAATCCCCAGTACCTGTGAATGTGACTTTATTTGGACATAGGATCTTTGCAGATGATTAAGTTAAGATGAAATGATTAGGGTGGGTCCTAATCTCATAAAACTGTGTCCTTATAAAAAGGGGACATTTGGACACAGAGACATAAAGGAAGAATGCCATGTGATGATAAAAGCAGAAATTGGGTTGATGTATTTGTAAGCCAAGGAACACTAAAGATTGCTAGCAAACCACCAGAAACGAGGAGAGAGGTATGGAACAGATACTTTCTCACAGTCCTCAGAAGGAACCAACTTGATGTCAGACTTCTGGCACCTTGATCACAGACCTCTGACCTCCTGAACTGTGAGACAATAAATTTCAGTTGTTAAGCCAGCCAATTTGTGGTCTATTGGTATGGCAGCCCTAGCAAACTAATATAGCCATACCTCGTTTTATTGTACTTCACTTTATTGTGCTTCATGGATATTGTGTTTTTTACAAATTGAAGGTTTGTGGCAACCCTGAATTGAGCAAGTCTGTTGGTGCCATTTTTTCAACAATGTTTGCTCACTTTGCATCTCTGTGTCACACTTTTATGCACTGGGAAACCAAAATATTTGTATGACTCACTTTATTGCAATATTCTCTTTATTGCGGTTGTCTGTAATAGTCTCTGAGGTGCGCCTGTGCACTGTCTGATGATTTTCATTTTCTCTGTGAAATATTTGGCAAGAGCATCCTCTGAAAGTAAAGAGGATGGAGTTGGGGGTGGGGGTGGAATTGGAGGTTAAAAGAGAGAGAGGAGACGAAATGTAGGAAATTCAGTTTTATATTTCTTTAATGAAATGGTTGCATAAGACTTTTCACTAATTCAAACTGACCTTTCTCCTAGGGATTAATGGGATTGTGTGAAATTTTCAATTAATATTTTTATATCACTCTGACATTTATACCCCACTGTAACAATGTAGGGTTTAGACTTTAAAAGCTTTAAAAAGATAAATATTTTATGATTTACTTTTTGAGGAATCTAAAAAACAAAACAAAAAAAGACTCATAGATGCAGAGAACAAATGTGTGGTTGCCAGATGGGAGGGGGTGGGGGAATGAGTGAAATAAGTGAAGGGATTTAAGAGGTAAAAACTGCCAGATATGAAATAAATAAATCATGGAAGGTATTGTATAGCATAAAGAATATCATCAATGGTATCTAATAGCTTTGTGTGGGGACAGATGGTTACTAGACTTATTGTGATGATCATTTTGTAATGTATTTAAATGTGGAGTCACTATGTTGTACGCCTGAAACTAACTTAATATATAACTATATTTCAGTACCAAAAAAGCAGCTCATTGTCAGTGATTAACTGTGTTGCCATATCTTCGTTAAGATTCCTTTTCATTTGCTACATAAGGCAATTTTTAGTAGTTGAGCATAACCTAAAACAGGCTTGTGCAATAGAACTTTCTGCAGTAATGGAAATACCTGATATCTGTTCTGTCCAATATGGTAGCCACTAGTCCTACGGGGTTACTGAGCCCTTGAAATGTACCTGTTGTAACTGAGAAACTAAATTTTAAAATTTAATTAACTTAAATTTAAATAGCCACATGTGGCTAGTGGTTACCATACTGAAGAGTGCTGGCCTATAAACTAACTATAGTTTTATCTCCTAAAGGAAAGATAAACATATGCTTACTACCAAATTCTCAATTACAAGAAAGATCAATATATCTGTGTTAATAATATAGATAAGTATAAATAACTCAGCCTTACCAGATTCATTCATTTCTTCTTTCTTTCAGTAAATATTATTGGGCACTGAGTATGTAAGTTGATGGCTGGGTACCCAGATCATTTTATTTAGAGGAGTAAAAGTACTTAGGAAGATTAAAATTTTAAAACATGTTGATTGTCTGGTTAAATGAAATGCAAGATATTCTATTCAGTATCATCAAAATCCTGATTAAGACAGAAAACTTGTTCATGAGTTCCACAAATGTCAATTGTCCTCTTTACAGACTATAGCCTTTCTCCACATGAATGTTATTGTTTCCCCAAATTTTACCTCCCCAACAGCAAACACTCGTAATCAGATCTATGTTTCTGGACATAAATTGCATTAAAATGATCAAAAGCAGCCACCCAGTAGCTCCACATGCATTCAGTCTAAAAGAGGCTCCCAAGTAACTCTTCTGATTTCTATCATCTTTTAATAGAAATATAAAATTCTATATGAAATCACTCCACCAACAGATTTACCTCTCTCTTCTAGTAGGTGATCACAGTAAATAAAATCTGAGGCTCTGTCAAAGCTGTGGCCTCAGTAGACGATATAAGTTTGCTACAGTGAATGGAACTTTTCCAGTGAGGCATATATTAAGAAAAAACTACTTAGTAGTCTAGACAAAAAACTTGACAGACCTTGGCTGTGAGTTCTAACCAAACTTATATTCTTTTTGTGACACCTCAAAAATCTTTCTGACTCTGAGTTTTCTCATTTCAAATATAACCTTATCCAGAAATCCCTCTTAAGGGACTTCAGCATAAGGAGATAACCAAGTATGAGGAAAATGTAATTTTAGGGTATAGGATTTCTTAGCACCCCCACATGCATACACTGTCAAAAATTGGAAATAACTTACATGTCCATGAAATGCTATACTTTATTTAATATTAACTATATGTATTGTCATAGAAAGGAGCTCATGACAAATTATTGACTGAAAAAAAGTAGGCCATAAAGAGTGTGGATAGAGAGAGAACATTCCAAAAAGATGTTCATCAAAAGAGTAACGGTGGTTCACACAGGGTCATGATATTTGGGGTGGCTTTTACACTTTGCTTTTACTTCTCTGTATTATTTGAATTTTTATATGTAGTATAAGTTATTTTCTTCAAAAATTATAATACTGTGTTTACAAATAAGAAAGATTGAAACACACTTTTGGGTTGTACTAGGCATGGTACTTCAAAGAAAAAGAACCAACAGGATATGTGAATAGAGAGGGAGACACAGAGCAAGGGAGGGAGGGAGGGAGGGAGGAAGGGAGAGAGAAAGAGAGAGAGATAAAGATTTGTTTTCAGGAATTGGCTCATGTGATTGTGGAGGCATGCTAAGTCCAAAATCTGCAGGGAAGACCAGCAGGCTGGAGACCCAGGAAAGAGTTGCAGGTCAAATCCAAAGGCCATATGCTATCGGAATTTCTTCTTGCTCAGGGGAAATCAATCTTTTTTCTACCAAGACCTTCAACTGATTGGTTGAGGCCCACCCACATTATGGGGTGTAATCTGCTTTACTCAAAGCCATCATTTTATTTATTTATTTATTCATTCATTCATTTATGTGTATATATATAGCTAGCTAGCTTACCCTGACTAATACTCCAGCATTCTGTCGACTGCTACTTGTGTTAAGTAGGAAGCTGGTAGGTCTTTGAGGTGTACCAAAAACTTTCACCAAACACATCTCACTGATTTGTGGTGATGATGTTGACACCATTCCACATGACCTTCAATCCTCATTGAGGGAATCATTTCTCAAAGCCACCAATTTAAAAGTTAATCTCATGCAGAAAGTATCTTCAAAGAAACATCCAAAATAATGTTTCACCAAATATCTGGGCACGGTAGCCCAGTCAAGCTGACACATAAAATTAACCACATATATATAAATATATATATGTATATATATCACATCTTCTTTATCCGTTCATCTATTGATGAACACTTAGGTTGCTATCATACCTTGGCTATTGTAAATAGTGCTCCAATGAACATAGGGGTGCATATATCTTTTCGAATTAGTGTTTTTGTTTTCTTCAGGTAAATATCTTGAAGTGGAAATGCTGGATCATGGTAGTTCTATTTTAATTTTTTGAGAGGTCTCCATACCGTTTTCCATAGTGGCTGCACCAATTTATAAACCTACCATCAATGCCCAAGTGTTCCCTTTTCTCCACATCCTCACCAACACTTGTCATTTGTTGTCTTTTTGTTGATAGCCATTTTGACAGGTGTTAGGTGATATCTCATTGTGGTTTTGATTTGCATTTCCCTGATGATTAGTGATATTGAGCATATTTTCATGTGCCTGTTGGCCAACTGTATATATTCTTTTTTGTTGTTGTTGTTGTTCATCAATACATTTATTTTTTAAATTAAAGTTTTAAATTTTTTTTAACATCTTTATTGGAGTATACTTGCTTTACAATGTTGTGTTAGTTTCTGCTGTATAACAAAGTGAATCAGCTAAATGTGTACATATATCCACATATACCCTCCCTCTTGAGCCTCCCTCCCACCCTCTCTATCCCACCCCTCTATGGGGTCACAAAGCACCGAGCTGATCTCCCTGTGCTATGCGGCTGCTTCCCACTAGCTATCTATTTTCCATTTGGTAGTGTATATATATCAGTGCTACTCTCACTTCATCCCAGCTTCCCCTCCCCCTCCTCCCATGTCCTGAAGTCCATTTTCTTCATCTGTGTCTTTATTCCTGTCCTTTCCCTAGGTTCATCAGAACCATTTTTTTTAAATTTCATGTATATGTGTTAGTATATGGTATTTGTTTTTCTCTTTCTGACTTACTTCACTCGGTATGACAGACTATAGGTCCTTCAACCTCACAACAAATAACTGAATTTCTTTTCTTTTTATGGCTGAGTAACATTCCATTGTATATATGTGCTACATCTTCTTGATCCATTCATCTGTCGATGGACACTTAGGTTGCTTCCATGTCCTGGCTATTGTAAATAGTGCTGCAATGAACATTGTGGTACATGACTCTTTTTGAATTATGGTTTTCTCAGGGTATATGCCCAGTAATGGGATTGCTGGGTCATATGCTAGTTCTATTTTTAGTTATTTAAGGACCATCCATACTGTTCTCCATAGTGGCTTTATCAATTTACATTCTCACCAACAGTGAAAGAGGGTTCCCTTTTCTCCACACCCACCCCAGCATTTGTTGTTTGTAGATTTTTTGATGATGGCCATTCTGACTGGTGTGAGGTGATACCTCATTGTGGTTTTGATTTGCATTTCTCTAATGATCAGCGATGCTGAGCATCCTTTCATGTGTTTGTTGGCAATCTGTATATCTTCTTTGGAGAAATGTCTATTTAGGTCTTCTGCCCATTTTTGGATTGGGTTATTTGTTTTTTTGGTATTGAGCTGTATGAGCTTCTTGTATATTTTGGAGACAAATCTTTGGCAGTTGCTTTGTTTGCTAATATTTTCTCCCATTCTGAAGGTTGTCTTTTCATCCTGTTTATGGTTTCCTTTTCTCTGCAAAAGATTTTAAGTTTCATTAGGTCCCATTTGCTAATTTTTGATTTTATTTCCATTACTCTAGGAGGTGGGCCAAAAAGGATCTTGCTGTGATTTATGTCAAGGTGTGTTCTGCCTATGTTTTTCTCTAAGAGTTTTATAGTGTCTGTAATTACATTTAGGTCTTTAATCCATTTTGAGTTTATTTTTGTATAAGGTGTTAGGGAGTGTTCTCATTTCTTTTTCATGTAGCTGTCCAGTTTTCCCAGCACCACTTATTGAAGAGGCTATCTTTTCTCCATTGTATATTCTTGCCTCCTTTATCAAAAATAAGGTGACCATTTGTGCGTGGGTTTATCTCTGGGCTTTCTATATTATTCCCTTGATCTATATTTCTGTTTTTGTACCAGTACCATACTGTCTTGATTACTGTAGCTTTGTAGTATAGCCTGAAGTCAGGGAGCCTGATTCCTCCAGCTCTGTTTTTCTTTCCGAAGATTGCTTGGGCTATTCAGAGCCTTTTGTGTTTCCATACAAATGGTAAAAGTTTTTGTTCTAATTCTGTGAAGAATGCCACTGGTAGTTTGATAAGGATTGCCTTGAATCTGTAGATTGCTTTGGGTAGTATAGTCATTTTCACAATGTTGATTCTTCCAATCCAAGAACATGGTATACCTCTCCATCTGTTTGTATCGTCTTTGATTTCTTTCCTCAATGTCTTATTGTTTTCTGCATACAGGTCTTTGGTCTCCTTAGGTACGTTGATTCCTAGGTATTTTGTTCTTTTTTTTTGCAGTGGTAAATGGGAATGTTTCCTTAATTTCTCTTTCTGATTTTTCATTGTTAGTGTATGAGATGCAAGAGATTTCTGTGCATTAATTTTGTATCCTGCTACTTTACCAAATTCATTGATTAGCTCTAGTAGTTTTCTGGTGGCATATTTAGTATTCTCTAGGTATAGTATCATGTCATCTGCAAACAGTGACAGTTTTACTTCTTTTCTGATTTGGATTCTTTTTATTTCTTTTCCTTCTCTGCTTGCCATGTCTAAAACTTCCAAAACTATGTTGAATAATAGTGGTGAGCATGGACAACCTTTTCTTGTTCCTGATCTTAGAGGAAATGGTTTCAGTTTTTTACCATTGAGAACGATGTTGGCTATGGGTTTGTCATATATGGCCTTTATTTTGTTAAAGTAATTTCCCTCTATGCCCACTTTCTGGAGAGTTTTCTTTATCATAAATAGGTGTTGAATTTTGTTGAAATATTTTTCTACATCTATTGAGATTGTCATATGGTTTTTATCCTTCAATTTGTTAATATGTTATATCACATTGATTGATTTGCATATATTGAAGAATCCTTGCATTCCTGGGATAAACCCCACTTGATCATGGTGTATGGTCCTATTAATGTGCTGTTGGATTCTGTTTACTAGTATTGTGTTGAGGATTTTTGCCTTTATGTTCATCAGTGATATTGGCCATAGTTTTATTTTGTGACATCTTTGTCTGGTTTTGGTATCAGGGTGATGGGGGCCTCATAGAAAGAGTTTGGGATTGTTCCTCCCTGTGCTATATTTTGGAAAAGGAAGGATAGGTGTTAGCTCTTCTCTAAATATTTGATAGAATTCGCCTGTGAAGCCATCTTGTCCTGCACTTTTGTTTGTTGGAAGATTTTTAATCATAGTTTCAATTTCAGTGCTTGTGATTGGTCTGTTTATATTTTCTATTTCTTCCTGGTTCAGTCTTGGAAGGTTGTACTTTTCTAAGAATTTGTCCATTTCTTCCAGGTTGTCCATTTTATTGGGATAGAGTTGTTTGTAGTAGTCTCTCATGATCCTTTGTATTTCTGCAGTGTCAGATGTTACTTCTCCTTTTTTATTTCTAATTTTGTTGATTTGACTCTTCTCCCCTTTTTTCTTCATGAGTCTGGCTAATGGCTTATCAATTTTGTTTATCTTCTCAAAGAACCAGCTTTTAGTTTTATTGATCTTTGCTATTGTTTCCTTCATTTCTTTTTCATTTATTTCTGATCTGATCTTTATGATTTCTTTCCTTCTGTGAATTTTGTGGGGTTTTTTTGTTGTTGTTGCTGTTCTTTCTCTAGTTGCTTTAGGTGTAAGGTTTGGTTGGTTATTTGAGATTTTTCTTGTTTCTTGAGGTAGTATTGTATTGCTATAAACTTCTCTCTTAGAACTGCTTTTGCTGCATCCCATAGGTTTTGGGTCATCATGTTTTCATTGTCATTTGTTTCTAGGTATGTTTTGATTTCCTCTTTGATTTCTTCAGTGATCTCTTGGTTATTTAGTAGTGTATTCTTTAGCCTCCATGTGTTTGTATTTTTTACAGTTTTTTATTCCTGTATTTGATATCTAGTCTCATAGTGTTGTGGTCGGAAAAGATACTTGATATGATTTCAATTTTCTTAAATTTACTGAGGTTTGATTTATGATCCAAGATATGATCTGTCCTGGAGAATGTTCCATGTGCACTTGAGAAGAAAGTGTATTCTTGTTGTTTTTGGATGCAGTGTCTTATAAATATCAATTAAGTCCAGCTGGTCTAATGTGTCATTTAAAGCTTGTGTTTCCTTATTTATTTTCATTTTGGTTGATCTGTCCATTGGTGAAAGTGATGTGTTAAAGTCCCCTACTATGATTGTGTTACTCTCGATTTCCCTTTTTATGGCTGTTAGCATTTGCCTTATGTATTGTGGTGCTCCTATGTTGGGTGCATAAATATTAACAATTGTTTTATCTTCTTCTTGGATTGATTCCTTGATCATTATATAGTGTCCTTCTTTGTCTCTTGTTATAGTCTTTATTTTAAAGTCTATTTTGTCTGATATGAGAATTGCTACTCCAGATTTCTTTTGATTTCCATTTGAATGGAATATCTTTTTCCATCCCCTCACTTTCAGTCTGTATGTGTCCCTATGTCTGAAGTGGTTCTCTTGTAGACAGCATATATACAGGTCTTGTTTTTGTATCCATTCAGCCAGTCTTTTTCTTTTCATTGGAGCATTTAATCCATTTACATTTAAAGTAATTATTGATATTTATGTTCCTATTGCCATTTTCTTAATTGTTTTGGGTTTGTTTTTGAAGGTCTTTTCCTTCTCTTGTGTTTCCCGCCTAGAGAAGTTCCTTTAGCATTTGTTGTAAAGCCGGTTTGGTGGTACTGAATTCTCTGAACTTTTGCTTATTTTAACGGTTATAATTTCTCCATCAAATGTAAATGAGATCCTTGCTGGGTAGAGTAATCTTGGTTGTAGGTTTTTCCCTTTCATCACTTTATATATGTCCTGTCACTCCTTTCTGGCTTGCAGAGTTTCTGCTGAAAGATCAGCTGTTAACTTTATGGGGATTCCCTTGTATGTTATTTTTTGCTTTTCCCTTGCTGCTTTTAATATTTTTTCTTTGTGTTTAATTTTTGATACTTTGATTAACATGTGTCTTGGTGTGTTTCTCTCTGCATTTCCTGGACTTGATTGACTATTTCCTTTCTCATGTTAGGGAAGTTTTCAACTATAATCTCTTCAAATGTTTTCTCAGACCCTCTCTTTTTCTCTTCTTCTTCTTCTGGCACTCCTATTATTTGAATGTTCATGCGTTTAATGTTGTCCCAGAGGTCTCTGAGACTGTCCTCAATTCTTTTCATTCTTTTTTCTTTTTTCTGCTCTGTGGCAATTATTTCCACTATTTTATGTTCCAGGTCACTTATCTGTTCTTCTGCCTCAGTTATTCTGCTATTGATTCCTTCTAGAGTATTTTAACTTTCATTTATTGTGTTTTTCATCATTGTTTGCCCTTTAGTTCTTCTAAGTCCTTGTTAAACGTTTCTTGTATTTTCCATTCTATTTCTGGGATTTTGGATCATCTTTTCTATCATTGCTCTGAATTGTTTTTCGGGTAGACTAACTACTTCCTCTTCATTTGTTTGGTCTGGTGAGTTTTTACCTTGCTCCTTCATCTGCTGCATATTTCTCTGTCTTCTCATTTTGTTTAACTTACTGTGTTTTTGGTCTCCTTTTCACAGGCTGTAAGTCCATAGTTCCTCTTATTTCTGGTGCCTCTTCCCAGTGGGTGAGACTGGTTCAGTGTCTTGTGTAGGTTTCCTGGTGGGGGGTACTGGTGCCTGTGTTCTGGTGGGTGGAGCTGAATCTTGTCCCTCTGGTGGGCAGGGCCACATCCAGTGGTGAGTTTTGGGGTCTCTGTGACCTTATTATGATTTTAGGCAGCCTCTCTGTTAATGGATGGGGTTGTGTTCCTGTCTTGCTAGCTGTCTGCCATGGAGCATCTAGCACTGGAGCTTGCTGGCCATTGGGTGGAGCTGGGTTTTAGTGTTGAGACAGAGATCTCTGGGAGAGGTCTCGCTGATTAATATTACATGGGGCTGGGAGGTCTCTGGTGGTCCAATGTCCTGGACCCATCTCTCCCACCTCAGAGGCTCAGGCCCAAACCAGGCCGGAGCACCAAGATGCTGCCAGCTGCGTGGCTCAGAAGAAAAGGAGGGAAAAAAACAAAAAACAAAAAATGAATAGAGAGAACCCCAAAACAAATGGTAAAAGCAAAACTAGACAAGCAAAACCACACAAAGAAACATACACACACACACTCACAATAAGAGAAAAAAAAAAAAAAGGAAGAGAGCAACCAAACTAGTAAATCAACCCACAAATGAAAACAATCATTAAAAACTAAACTAAGGTAATAAACATAAAATGAAAAAGAAATCAAATACAGAAAGCAAACCCCAAGTCCACAGTTGCCCGCAAAGTCCACCACCTCAATTTTGGGAACACTCGTTGTCTATTCAGGTATTCAACACATTCAGGGTTTACCAAGCTGATTGCGGGGATTTAGTCCACTGCTCCTGAGGCTGCGTGGAGTAATTTCCCTTTCTCTTCTTTGTTTGCACAGCTCCTGGGATTCAGCTTTGGTTTTGGCCTGCCTCTGTGTGTAGGCCACCCTCAGGCATCTGTTCCCTGCCCAGACAGGAGGGGGTTAAAGCAGTGGCTGATTAGGGCTCTCTTGCTCACTCAGGCTGGGGAGAGGGAGGAGTAAGGTAGTCACAATTGGAATGCGGGGCGTGTCTGCTGTGGCAGAGGCCAGCTTGACATTGCAGCAGCCTGAGTCATGCCCTGTGTTCTCCCAGGGAAGTTGGCCCTGTATCACAGGACCCTGGCAGTGGTGGGCTGCATAGGCTCTCGGGAGGGTGTGGGTAGTGACCTCCTCTTGCACACAGGATCCTTGGTGGCAGTGGTAGCAGTGGTAGTGGTCCGTGCCCACCTCTGGGGTCTGAGGTGATAGCCGTGGCTTGCGCCTGTCTCTGGAGCTTGCTTAGGCTGTGCTCTGTCTTCTGTGGGCACACAGAGCAGGAAGTCCCTCTCCTCACACACCCCAAGACAAAGGTGTCTTGCCTCTTCAGCAGGTGCAGACTTTTTCCCGGACTCCCTCCCGGCTAGCTGTGGTGCACTAGCCCCCTTCAGGCTGTGTTCACACGGCCAACCCCAGTCCCCTCCCTGGGATCTGACCTCCAAAGCCCGAGCCTCAGCTCCCAGCCCCAACCCGTCCCAGTGAGTGAGCAGACAAGCCTCTCAGGTTGGTGAGTGCTGGTTGGCACCGATCCTTTGTGTGGTAATCTCTCTGCTTTGCCCTCTGCACCCCTATTGTTGCGTTCTCCTCCATGACTCTGAAGTCCCCCCCCCCCCCACCGCCGTCTCTGCCAGGGAAGGGGCTTCCTAGTGTGTGGAAACTTTTCCTCCTTTGTAGCTCCCTCCTAGAGGCACAGGTCCTGTCCCTGTTCTTTTGTCCCTTTTTTTTCTTTTTTCTTTTGCCCTACCCAGGTACGTGGGGATTTTCTTGCCTTTTTGGAAGCCTGTGGTCCTCTGCCAGTGTTCTGTATGTGTTCTGTAGGAGTTGTTCCACTTGTAGATGTATTTTTGATGTATTTGTGGGGAGGAAGGTGATTTCCACGTTTACTCCTCTGCATCTTGAAGGTCCCCCTCTGTATGTATTCTTTAAAAAATTGCCTATTCAGGTCTTCTGACCATTTTTAAATTGGATTCTTTGTTTTGGCTATTGAGTTGTATGAGTTCTTTATATATTTTGGACATTAACCCCTTATCAAATATACTGTTTCGCAAATATCTTCTCCCATTAAGGAGGCTTCCTTTCTGCCTTGTTGATGGTTTCCTTTGCTGTGCAAAGGTTTTATTTTGATTTAGTCCCTTTTGTTTATTTTTGATTTTGTTTTCCTTGCCTGAGGAGACAGGTTCAAAAAAATATTTCTAAGACTGATGTCATAGAGGGTACTTCCTATCTTTTCTTCTAGGAGATTTATGGTTTTATATCCTACATTTTAGTGTTTAATCCATTTTGAATTTATTTTCGCATTCAATGTGCTAAAGTGGTCCATTTGCATTCTTTTGCATGTAGCTGTCCAGGTTTTGCAACATCATTTATTGAAGAAGCTGTCTTTTCCCTATTGTATATTCTTGGCTCCTTTGTCATAGATTAATCGAGCATATAAGGATGGGTTTATTTCTGCACTCTCTATTCTGTTTCATTGATCTTTGTGTCTCTTTTGTGCCAGTACCATATTGTTTTGATTCCTGTCACTTTCTAGCATAGCTTGAAATCAGGGAGAGTAATAATTCTAGCTTTGTTCTTGTTTCTCAAAACTGGTTTGGCTATTTGGTGTCTTTTGTGTTTCCATAGAAATTTTAGGATTATTTGTTCTAGTTCTGTCAAAACTGTCATTGGTATTTTGAAAGGGATTGCATTGAAGCTGTAGGTTCCCTTGGGTAGTATGGACATTTTAACAATATTCTTTCAATCCATGAGCATGGTATATCTGTCTTTCCATTTGTTTGTGTCCTCTTCGATTACTTTCATCAATGTCTAGCAGTTTTTAGAGTATAGGTCTTTTACCTCCTTTGTTAGATTTATTCCGAAGTATTTTATTCTTTTTGATGCAATTGCAAAGAGGGTTGTTTTCTAAATTTCTCTGGTAGTTTGTTGTTAGTATATAGAACCATGACAGATTTCTGTATATTAACTTTGTATCTTGCAACTTTACTGAATTTATTTGTTATTTCTAATAGTTTTTTGGTGGCATCTTTAGGGTTTCCTATATATAGTATCATGTCATCAGCAAACAATGACAGTTTTACTTCTTCCCTTTCAATTTGGATTCCTTTTATTTATTTTTCTTTCTGATTGCTGTGGCTAGGATTTCCAATACTGTGTTGAATAAAAGTGGTGAAAATGGGCATCCTTGTCCTGTTTCTGATCTTGAGGAAATGCTTTCAGTTTTTCACTGTAGAGTATGATGTTGGCTGTGGGTTTGTTTTATATGGCCTTTATTATGTTGAGGTTATGTTCCCTTATACCCACTTTGTTGAAAGGTTTTATCATAAATGGATATTGAATTTTGTCAAAAGATTTTTCTACTTCTATTGAGATGATCATATAATATTTATCTTTTGTTTTGTTAATGTGGTATCACGTTGATTGATTTGTGATTTTTGAACCATACTTGAAAACCCTGGAATAAATCCTACTTGATCCTGGTGTTTGGTCCTTTTAATGTATTGTTTAATTTGGTTTGCTAACATTTTGTTGATGATTTTTGCATCTATGTTTATCAGTGATATTGACCTGAGATTTCCTTTTTTGTGGTGTCTTTGTCTGATTTTGGCATCAGGGTGATGCTAGCCTTGTAGATGAGTTTGGAAGTGTTCTTTCTTCTGCAATTCTTTTGGATACTTTGAGCAGGATAGGTGTTCTCTTTTCTTTAAGTGTTTTTTAGAATTCGTCTGTGAAGCCATCTGGTCCTGTACTTTTGTTTGGAGTTTTTTGATTACTGATTCAACTTCATTACTAGTAATTGGTCTGTTTGGATTTTTAATTTCTTCCTGATTCAGTCTTGGAAGATTGTATGTTCTTAGGAATCTATCAATTTCTAGTTGCTTTTTTGTTATTTAAAAAATTTTAAGCTGCTGTTGCTGAGGCTGTAGATGTTTACACATGTGATAAATCATCTTTAAATATGGAAAATTTTTATTTACTTCCTCCAATTTATATCATATCTACCTACACTTGTTACTATTTTTTGTCTAGCCAGTCTTCCTCTAAACATCTGTTTACAGTGAGCACCCTTCAAATTCTGTTGCCACCCAACCCTCCAAGACTCCAGTACAATCACAGAAGAGGCTGAGCTCTTTAAATATTATGGGAATCTAGAATATGAGTTCAGAGGGCCCATTGTAATCCTCTAAGTTTTTTTTTTTTTTAATGTGACCTTTTATAGTTATCCAATTTGAAATGTAGCTTATTTATGCAGGTATAGAAAATAAGCTTTCTGTATCCTGGAAGAGTTAAGTCATAACTGGCATAGTCAAAAAAGATCCAAAAGTATAAGTTTATTTGGCAGAGAATTTGTTCCTAATTATAGATATGAACAAGCACTGAGCTTCTAAACAGATCCCAGCATCTCACTGGGATCTCCCAGCATCTTACCTGGATGCAGATCTCACTGCATCCAGGTAGGCAGAATACTCTCTTCTTTGTCTAAGGTTGCATCTTCTTTATTTTTCTTTCTCATATAAAGAAAAAGATACAGTTGTAGTATGAAAGCCAATTTATCATCAAATTTTCTATTCATAAAAGAAAACAGAATTGAAAAATCCTTTAAATTAATTTGGAGAAGAGTTCATGTTTTATAGCTGACATGTTTTTGTCCTTCCTCTTTCCAAATTTTCAGCATAAAGCGATCATTCATACTAAATGTATGAAGAGAAACAATTTAAATTCATTTTTATACTTTATATTTTGTCTTGGCCCAAACAAAACACAAGCCATTTGTCAAGGGACAAAAAAGCAAGAACATTAAAATTAGCTTGCATGGTAAACAAGTAGTAATTAAAAAACTTCTTTGCCTGAATTATTTGTACTTTTTTTTTTTTTAATGTTGAAATCATATTTCAGCTATTCACATTCCCTTGTGGAGTTTTTCAGAAAGTAGCACTAAGAAAAGTGTTAATGGATTTAAGAAGGCTCTATCTTTAGTGAGAAACATTTTATTTTGTTGCCAGATTTATTTTCCAGTTTGAATTGAGATAACCAAAATGAATATTGTTATGGTCACTGATTTCGCCAAAGTCATTTGTTAGAATTACTTTCCTTCTGGGACCTGAGCTTATTTCCTGTACAGTGTCCCAGGTGAAATTAGGGAAAGAGTGAATGTGTTATTTTTTTTCATTCTAAGTTTGTCTCTTTGCTTATACAAACAGGAGTTGGATATGTATGCACAGGCATTGATTTCTGAGGATACTTTTTGCAGTGCTCCACCTACCGTAATGGAGAAAGTGTAGCCTCTGAAATCAGAGACTCATTTTGCTTTTTATTGGCTGTCCAACCTTGAATAAATTATTTAATTTCTCTGAGCTTCATTTGTCTTGTCTCTAAAATAGGGATGGTATATTTACCTCGTAGGCCTGGTAAGAGGACTGTACATAATAAATATAGCACATCTGAACAGCACCTGGCCAATAGTATGTGCTCAGTAAAGGCATGTTGCTATTTTTAGAGAAATTAAATTTATACAGTGACATTGAGCCTACAGTAGTACAAAAGATTATATTTTTTTTCCAAAGGTTTCTTTTTAAAAATTTAAAATGCTTTCATTATTGTGGCTGGAAGAATGGTTGAGGCACACAGGAATGTCATTTTTCCTTGTCCCTTTCCAAGTATCTGAAGCTAATATTTTAAGCTGGGAAGAATAATTAATGACTTGATGCCTCGGGAGGCTATTTACACATTTATTGTAGAAAACACCAATTTGTTAATTTAAATGAGATTCTATGTAGTGATTACAATTGTTCTTACATGAAAATACTGACTGATTCTAGGTCCTGGCTAACAAGTGACATTGGGGCATGTTAATATAAATTGATGACCACTGAGGATTGAATCAAAAATGCAGGAGTGTTACTTAAATGATTAAAGTTGATGAGCAAGGTGTAAATAAAATACTAATGAATGTATTTATTGGTCATTTAAGCTTATAGCTATTAGCTTTTAGCTCTGTTATAGCTATTTGAAAAATACACTTTAGGTACAAGTTAACAGTTTTGAAACAACAATACACATATACTGAAATTGAACAATTAAGTAGCTGGTGAATGGTTTCTCTCTGTTGGAGTGGGAGACAACTCAGATAATCAATGGGGAAAAGGCTAGAATGATCCAGGTGGTAATTGATTAGCATTAGAGACACTGGAGTGAACTCATGTCTTGCTTACTATAGATATATATGGACAGATATTTATAGATATGTGTATATACATGGTTTAGTCCACATCTACTTCCTTGTTCGGTCAGCTAAGAAGCCCTAGAGGCAATGACACCCCATTAGTTTTAAGTACAGTCTTAGTGCCCAGACCTTGGTTTCAATACCATTCTCCAATAAAAGTGCTTCTTGGAGAAATGGCTAATTCTAGGGCTGGAAAAGGAACATACAAGATGAGCCTAAGGACTTCCCTGGTGGTCCAGTGGTTAAGACTCTGTGCTTCCACCACAGGGGACAGGGGTTCAATCCCTGGTCAGGGAACTAAGATCACACATGCTGTGCTTGCAATGCCAAAAAAAAAAAAAAAAAAAAAAAAGACTATTTGTTCTCTTTGGTTCTAAATAATTTAAAACAAATTATAATGATCTCCTAGCTTGATAACATTTTCATGAAATTTTAATTTTTGCAAAATGGATGAAAACAAATTCTTCTCAAAAACCTGTGAACATTTTAGTAACTTGCTTACCCTATGCTTTCTTTATAGTTATGTTACATATTTTAGCAAGTTAAACACAAATTGAATGTTTGTGTTCCCCCCCAATTTCATATGTTGGAAGTGAATCCCCAGTGTGATAGTGTTTGGAGGTGGGGCCTTTGGGAACTGATTAGGTCATAAGGGTGGAGCCCTCATGAATGGAATTAGTACCCTTATAAAAGAGACTCCAGAGAGCTCCCTTACCCCTTCTACCACGTGAGGGCACAGGGAGATGACAGTAGTCTATGAACAAGGAATCAGCTTCTTACCAGACACTGAATCTGCTGCTACCTTGATTTTGCTCTTCCCACCATCCAGAACTGTGAGACATAAATTTTGTTGTTAATAAGCCATCCAGTCTATGGAATTCTATTATAAAAGCTTGAACAGACTGACACCAGCTATCCTTGGTGTTCCATTTAAAAATATTTTCCAGCCAGTAAGTCTCATTTTTAAAAAATGTTTTCCCTTGTTTTGGCATTATTTAAAATATTCATTTAATTAGATAATCTAAATTTGCCTTGAAGAAGAACAAGAAGGAATTCAACTGCAGTGTTGCAGTAAATAACCTGAATTTAATTCAAGAAAATTTATTAAACACATACAATGCTAGGCGTTTGATATGGCACAGTGAACAAGACAGAATTAGTCCTTTTTCTCATAGAGCTTCCATTATAATTAAGAATAAGACTTTGCAAAACCAATTGCAACTCATGTAAGTGTTGTGGGTGAGAATGGCTGGAGGTCAAGTGAGAATAACCGCTGTGGGGTGGGGAAAGGGGCAGGATCTAAGCCAGTCTTAAAGAAGTAAGTAATGACGTTTAATCTGAGGATAATAGGCGTTAACTATGTCAGTGGTTCCCACTACAGCTGTTTGGAAATCTGTGGGAGTGTTTTAGGTTGTCACAATAATGGGGATTGCTACTAGCATTTAGTGTCTGGGTCCAAGGATGACAGATGTATTGCAATCTGTAAGATGGTTCCATACAACCAAGAATTAACTCCTTGTCTATATGACTATTTTTTAAAAAAATTTTATGGGAGCATAGTTGATTTACAATGTTGTATTAGTTTCTGCTGTACAGCCAAGTGAATCAGTTATATGTATACATATATCCCCTCTTTTTTAGATTTCTTTCCCATTTAGGTCACCACTGAGTAGAGTTCCCTGTGCTATACAGCAGGTTCTCATTAGTTATCTATTTTATACATAGTAGTGTATATTTGGGGGTTGACATATATACACTATATGACTTTCTGATGCTCCAGTGCATTAGAAAGTTTGTACAGCTTCTCTGCAAGAATACCATACTACCTCATCTTTTCTGCTTTGATAATCTATAATTTGTCTTGACTTGTTTTTTGATTGTTTTGCTCTTTCTCTTATCTATATACATAAGTCTACTCTGTTATGATTTACCCTAATACAGGTTTTTTAAAAAATAAATTTATTTATTTATTTATTTTTGGTTGCGTTGGCTCTTCATTGCTGTGCGTGGGCTTTCTCTAGTTGCAGCGAGTGGGGGCTACTCTTTGTTGCGGTGCAGGGTCTACTCATTGCAGTGGCTTCTCTTGTTGCGGAGCATGGGCTCTAGGCACGGGGGCTTCAGTAGTTGTGTCTCACGGGCTCTAGAGCACAGGCTCAGTAGTTGTGGCACACGGGCTTCGTTGCTCTGCAGCATGTGGGATCTTCCTGGACCAGGACTCGAACCCGTGTCCCCTACATAGGCAGGCGGATTCTTAACCACTGCACCACCAGGAAGTCCCTAATACAGGTTTTTATTTGAGTGTCTACCCTTATCTTCACTCTTTCATTTTTTGTACTCTCCCTGCAAGTGACCTTTTGGATTCAAACTTACTCAACACTGGCAGGAGAAAATATCAGACTAGGTCATGAGGTCTACCAATATAGCCATGCTCAAGCATTCACATATATAAATATGTGATATTTTATTATAAATTACTTTCCTTTTGTTTGTCCTTCACAATAGGCCTTAGGCATTCATACTATATTGAATTTTTGAAATTCATATATGTAAGAAGGTGTGTATGATCTATGACTTTTGTTCTGGGAGTACAATGGGGACATTATAAAATACTTGTTATATAAAAGGAAGATTAGATCTGATAGAGTTTAAGTTTGTCTCTATAATTGGGGGTGCTTCTAGCATCTACTGGTGTTGAGTGCCAGGGATGCGGAATATCTTGCTATGCATGGGACAGTTCTGTTCATTAAATAAAAACCCACACTCCACACAGATTTTAAAAATTTCATTGGACTTTCACGTGGGCCCAATGGTTCTATGCAAGAATATCATACCTGATCATTCTCTCCTCTTTGACAGTCTGTAATCTTGATTTGACATTTTATTCCTATTTCAGTTAAGATTATTTGGCTCCTTTTATCACATACAAATAAGTCTGGTGTTATAACTCACTTGACTAGATTTTTATTCTCATGCTTCCTGGTACCCATGTATTTTCATTTTTCTATTCTTCAACATACAGAATAGCTTTTGATTTCCTTCTCTTAAATTCAAACTTACTAATTAAAGTAAGTTTAAGCATCTGAGAGTATTTCATTATGTCTTCTAGTAGACATGCACAAGCATTTGTGTATCTTGAAATACACATTAGTTTTAGTTAATTTCTTTTATTTGCACTCTATATGAATATCTCTTTTAGCTAATATATTTTTGAAATGAAAATGAAATATACATTTTGTTTTAAAATATTGAAACCTCTTGGTAATGTGAAACAAATGTCTCCAGGAATCTCAAGGAAGAATGCTTTGGGACCTCAAATGAGAGAAACAGGAAGTCGTTCACTTGGCCTGAATTCAAAGAACCTACAAAGACAACTTTTACGAACAGTTCAATAAGTTATAAAAGTTATACATCTGGATGTAGAGCTTTGCCTTGTCCATCCTAGGTTAACTGAGGCCCAATCCTCCACTCTGTCTCACTGATAATAAAAGTCATGTCTATACCCACTTATAACAATTTATGGCAGTCTTGGACCCAGTGAGAAATTCTAATGTCTGCAGCATATGGCCACCATGCTAAGAGGGAAAACTATCTTAACAGTTGCTACCTGGGCAGAATTCTAGCAAGTCATCTCTAGTTCAGTGATGCAGGAAGTATATATGTGCATAAATATGCAGCATGCAGCAAGAGCCTTTGATTCGTTTGCCCTGTGCAGTGGAGTGAGATTTGGAAAGGACCTTGGGAGTGTATTTGCAATATCACCATATTCTCCAGATGAGAAGACCAAGGCTTAGCAAGGAAACTAGTTTTCCTGATTCCAAAATCCCTTTTTTTTCCTACTCTTTGAACACAACTACTTTATTTAATTATTTATCTATCTATCTATTTATTTATTTATTTATTAACATCTTAATTGGAGTATAATTGCTTTACAATGGTGTGTTAGTTTCTGCTTTATAACAAAGTGAATCAGTTATACATATACATATGTTCCCATATCTCTTCTCTCTTCCGTTTCCCTCCCTCCCACCCTCCCTATCCCAACCTTCTAGGTGGTCAGAAAGCACCGAGCTGATCTCCCTTTGCTATGTGGCTGCTTCCCACTAGCTATCTATTTTACATTTGGTAGTGTATATATGTCCAGGCCACTCTCTCACTTTGTCACATCTTCCCCTTCCCCTTCCCCATATCCTCAAGTCCATTCTCTAGTAGGTCTGTGTCTTTATTCCCGTCTTGCCCCTAGGTTCTTCATGACTTTTTTTTTTTTTCTTAGATTCCATATATATGTGTTAGCATATAGTATTTGTTTTTCTCTTTCTGACTTACTTCACTATGTATGACAGACTCTGGGTCCATCCACCTCACTACAAATAACTCAATTTCATTTCTTTTTATGGCTGAGTAATATTCCATTGTATATATGTGCCACATCTTCTTTATCCATTCATCTGTCGATAGAAACTTAGGTTACTTCCATGTCCTGGCTATTGTAAATAGAGCTGCAATGAACATTTTGGTACATGACTGTTTTTGAATTATAGTTTTCTCAGGGTATATGCCCAGTAGTGGGATTGCTGGGTCGTATGCTAGTTCTATTTTTAGTTTTTTAAGGAACCCCCGTACTGTTCTCCATAGTGGCTTTATCAATTTACATTCCCACCAACAGTGCAAGAGTGTTCCCTTCTCTCCACACCCTCTCCAGCATTTATTGTTTGTAGATTTTTTTGATGATGGCCATTCTGACTGGTGTGAGATGATATCTCATTGTAGTTTTGATTTGCATTTCTCTAATGATTAATGATGTTGAGCATTCTTTCATGTGTTTGTTGGCAGTCTGTGTATCTTCGTTAGAGAAATGTCTATTTAGGTCTTCTGCCCATTTTTGGATTGGGTTGTTTGTTTTTTTGATATTGAGCTGCATGAGCTGCTTGTATATTTTGGAGATTAATCCTTTGTCAGTTGCTTCATTTGCAAATATTTTCTCCCATTCTGAGGGTTGTCTTTTTGTCTTGTTTATGGTTTCCTTTGCTGTGCAAAAGCTTTTATGTTTCATTAGGTCCCATTTGTTTATTTTTGTTTTTATTTCCCTTTCTCTAGGAGGTGGGTCAAAAAGGATCTTGCTGTGATTTATGTCACAGAGTGTTCTGCCTATGTTTTCCTCTAAGAGTTTGATAGTGTCTGGCCTTCCATTTAGGTCTTTAATCCATTTTGAGTTTATTTTTGTGTATGGTGTTAGGGAGTGTTCTAATTTCATACTTTTACATGTACCTGTCCAGTTTTCCCAGCACCACTCATTGAAGACGCTGTCTTTTCTCCACTGTATCTTCTTGCCTCCTTTATCAAAGATAAGGTGACCATTTGTGTGTGGGTTTGTCTCTGGGCTTTCTGTCCTCTTCCATTGATCTGTATTTCTGCTTTTGTACCAGTACCATACTGTCTTGATTACTGTAGCTTTGTAGTATAGTCTGAAGTCAGGGAGCCTGATTCCTCCAGCTCCGTTTTACTTTCTCGAGATTCCTTTGGCTATTCGGGGTCTTTTGTGTTTCCATACAAATTGTGAAATTTTTTGTTCTAGTTCTGTGAAAAATGCCAGTGGTGGTTTGGCAGGGATTGCATTGAATCTGTAGATTGCTTTTTGTAGTAGAGTCATTTTCACAATGTTGATTCTTCCAATCCAAGAACATGGTATATCTCTCCATCTATTTGTATCATCTTTATTTCTTTCATCAGTGTCTGATAATTTTCTGCATACAGGTCTTTTGTCTCCTTAGGTAGGTTTATTCCTAGATATTTTATTCTTTTTGTTGCAATGGTAAATGGGAGTGTTTTCTTAATTTTTCTTTCAGAGTTTTCATCATCAGTGTATAGGAATGCAAGAGATTTCTGTGCATTAATTTTGTATCCTGCTCCTTTACCAAATTCACTGATTAGCTCTAGTAGTTTTCTGGTGGCATCTTTAGGATTCTCTATGTATAGTATCATGTCATCTGCAAACAGTGACAGCTTTACTTCTTCTTTTCTGAGTTGGATTCCTTTTATTTCTTTTTCTTCTCTGATTGATGTGCCTAAAAGTTCCAAAACTATGTTGAATAATAGTGGTGAGAGTGGGCAACCTTGTCTTGTTCCTGATCTTAGTGGAAATGGTTTCAGTTTTTCACCATTGAGAATGATGTTGGCTGTGGGTTTGTCATATATGGCCTTTATTATGTCGAGGAAAGTTCCCTCTATGCCTACTTTCTGCAGGACTTTTATCATAAATGGGTGTTGAATTTTGCCGAAAGCTTTCTCTGCATCGATTGAGATGAACATATGGTTTTTCTCCTTCAATTTGTTAATATGGTGTATCACATTGATTGATTTGCATATATTGAAGAATCCTTGCATTCCTGGAATAAACCCCGCTTGATCATGGTGTATGATCCTTTTAATGTGCTGTTGGATTCTGTTTGCTAGTATTGTGTTGAGGATTTTTGCATCCATGTTCATGAGTGATATTGGCCTGTAGTTTTCTTTCTTTGTGACATCTTTGTCTGGTTTTGGTATCAGGGTGATGGTGGCCTCATAGAATGAGTTTGGGAGTGTTCCTCCCTCTGCTATATTTTGGAAGAGTTTGAGAAGGATAGGTGTTAGCTCTTCTCTAAATGTTTGATAGAATTCGCCTGTGAAGCCATCTGGTCCTGGGCTTTTGTTTGTTGGAAGATTTTTAATCACAGTTTCAATTTCAGTGCTTGTGATTGGTGTGTTCATATTTTCTGTTTCTTCCTGGTTCAGTCTCGGAAGGTTGTGCATTTCTAAGAATTTGTCCATTTCTTCCAGGTTGTCCATTTTATTTGCATATAGTTGCTTGTAGTAATCTCTCATGATCCTTTGTATTCCTGCAGTGTCAGTTGTTACTTTTCCTTTTTCATTTCTAATTCTATTGATTTGAGTCTTCTCCCTTTTTTTCTTGATGACTCTGGCTAATGGTTTATCAATTTTGTTTATCTTGTCAAAGAACCAGCTTATAGTTTTATGGATCTTTGCTATCGTTTCCTTCATTTCTTTTTCATTTATTTCAGATCTGATCTTTATTATTTCTTTCCTTTTGCTAACTTTGGGGTTTTCTTGTTCTTCTTTCCCTAATTGCTTTAAGTGTAAGGTTAGGTTGTTTATTTGAGATGTTTCTTGTTTCTTAAGGTAGGATTGTATTGCTATAAACTTCCCTCTTAAAACTACTTTTGCTGCATCCCATAGGTTTTGGGTCGTCGTGTTTTGATTGTCATTTGTTTCTAGGTATTTTTTGATTTCCTCTTTGATTTCTTCAGTGATCTCTTGGTTATTAAGTAGTGTATTGTTTAGCCTCCATGTGTTTGTATTTTTACAGATTTTTTCCTGTAATTGATATCTAGTCTCATAGTGTTGTGGTCGGAAAAGACACTTGCTACGATTTCAATTTTCTTAAATTTACCAAAGCTTGTTTTGTGACCCAGGATATGATCTATCCTGGAGAATGTTCCATGAGCACTTGAGAAGAATGTGTATTCTGTTGTTTTTGGATGGAATGTCCTATAAATGTCAATTAAGTCCATCTTGTTTAATGTATCATTTAAAGCTTGTGTTTCCTTATTTATTTTCATTTTGAATGATCTGTCCACTGGTGTAAGTGGGGTGTTAAAGTCCCCTACTATGATTGTGTTACTGTTGATTTCCCCTTTTATGGCTGTTAGTATTTGCCTTATGTATTGAGGTGCTCCTATGTTGGGTGCATAAATATTTACAATTGTTATATCATCTTCTTGGATCAATCCCTTGATTATTATGTAGTGTCCTTCTTTGTCTCTTGTAGTAGTCTTTATTTTAAAGTCTATTTTGTCTGATATGAGAATTGCTACTCCAGATTTCTTTTGGTTTCCATTTGCATGGAATATCTTTTTCCATCCCCTCACTTTCAGTCTGTATGTGTCTCTAGGTCTGAAGTGGGTCTCTTGTAGACAGCATATATATGGGTCTTGTTTTTGTATCCATTCAGCCAGTCTGTGTCTTTTGGTGGGAGCATTTAATCCATTTACATTTAAGGTAATTATCGATATGTATATCCTATTCCCATTTTCTTAAATGTTTTGGGTTTGTTATTGTAGGTGTTTTCCTTCTCTTGTGTTTCTTGTCTAGAGAAGTTCCTTTAGCATTTGTTGTAAAGCTGGTTTGGTGGTGCTGAATTCCCTTAGCTTTTGCTTGTCTGTAAAGGTTTTAATTTCTCCATCAAATCTGAATGAGATCCTTGCTGGCTAGAGTAGTCTTGGTTGTAGGTTTTTCTCCTTCATTACTTTAAATATGTCCTGCCACTCCATTCTGCCTTGCAGAGTTTCTGTTGAAAGATCAGCCGTTAACCTTATGGGGATTCCCTTGTGTGTTATTTGTTGTTTTTCCCTTGCTGCTTTTAATATGTTTTCTTTGTATTTAATTTTCGATATTTTGATTAATGTGTGTCTTGGCGTGTTTCTCCTTGGATTTATCCTGTATGGGACTCTCTGTGCTTCCTAGAGTTGATTAACTATTTCCTTTCCCATATTAGGGAAGTTTTCAACTATAATCTCTTCAAATATTTTCTCAGTCCCTTTCTTTTTCTCTTCTTCTTCTGGGACCCCTATAATTCAAATGTTGGTGCATTTAATGTTTTCCCAGAGGTCTCTGAGCCTGTCCTCAGTTCTTTTCATTCCTTTTTCTTTATTCTGTTCTGCAGTAATTATTTCCAATATTTTATCTTCCAGGTCACTTATCCATTCTTCTGCCTCAGTTATTCTGCTATTGATCCCTTCTAGGGAGTTTTTAATTTCATTTATTGTGTTGTTCATCATTGTTTGTTTGTTCTTTAGTTCTTATAGGTCCTTGTTAAACGTTTCTTGTATTTTCTCTATTCTATTTCCAAGATTTTGGATCATCTTTACTGTCATTATTCTGAATTCTTTTTCAGGTAGACTGCCTATTTCCTCTTCATTTGTTAGGTCTGGTGGGTTTTTACCTTGATCCTTCATCTGCTGTGTTTTTTCTGTCTTCTCATATTGCTTAACTTACTGTGTTTGAGGTCTCCTTTTCACAGGCTGCCAGGTCGTAGTTCCCATTGTTCTTGGTGTCTGTCCCCAGTGGCTAAGGTTGGTTCAGTGGGTTGTGTAGGCTTCCTGGTGGTGGGGACTAGTGCCTGTGTTCTGGTGGATGAGGCTGGATCTTGAGTTTCTGGTGGGCAGGTCCACGTCTGGTGGTGTGTTTTGGGGTGTCTGTGGCCTTATTATGATTTTAGGCAGCCTCCCTGCTAATGGATGGGGTTGTGTTCCTGTCTTGCTAGTTGTTTGGCACAGGGTGTCCAGCACTGTAGCTTGCTGGTCGTTGAGTGAAGCTGGGTCTTGGTGTTGAGATGGAGATCTCTGGGAAATTATCGCCGTTTGATATTACGTGGAGCTGGGAGGTCTCTTGAGGACTAGTGTCCTGAAGTTGGCTCTCCCACCTCAGAGGCACAGCACTGAGTGCTGGCTGGAGCACCAAGAGCCTTTCATCCACAGGGTTCAGAATAAAAGGGAGAAAAAATAGAAAGAAAGAAAGAGGATAAAATACAATAAAGTAAAATAAAATAAGATAAAGTTATTAAAATAATTATTAAGAAAAAAATTTTTTAAATTATAAAAACAACAACAAAAAAACCAGATGGACAGAACCCTAAGACAAATGGTAAAAGCAGAGCTATACAGACAAAATCACACACAGAAGCATACACATACACAATCACAAAAAGAGAAAAAGGGGGAAAAATGATATATCTTTGCTCCCAAAATCCACCTCCTCAAATTGGGATGATTCGTTGTCTATTCAGGTATTCCACAGATGCAGGTACATCAAGTTGATTGTGGAGCTTTAATCTGCTGCTCCTGAGTCTGTTGGGAGAAATTTTCCTTTCTCTTTGTTCACACAGCTCCAGGAGTTCAGCTTTGGATTTGGACCTGCCTCTGCGTGTCTGTCGCCTGAGGGTGTCTGTTCTTTGCTCAGACAGGACTGGGTTAATGGAGCAGCTGATTCAGGGGCTCTGGCTCACTCAGGCCGGGGGGAGGCAGGAGTACGGATGCGGGGCGAGCCTGTGGTGGCAGAGGCCAGTGTGACGTTGCAACAGCCTGAGGCACACAGTGCGTTCTCCCTGGGAAGTTGTCCCTGGATCACGGGACCCTGGCAGTGGCGGGCTGCACAGGCTCCTGGGAGGGGCGGTGTGGATAGAGACCTGTGCTTGCTCACAGGCTTCTTGGTAGCTGCAGCAGCAGCCTTAGCGTCTCATGCCCATCTCTGGGGTCTGCACTGATAGCCGCGGCTCGCATCTGTCTCTGGAGCTCATTTAAGAGATGCTCTTAATCCCCTCTCCTCGCGCACCAGGAAACAAAGAGGGAAGAAAAAGTCTCTTGCCTCTTCGGCAGGTCCAGACTTTTCCCCAGACTCCCTCCCGGCTAGCTGTGGCGCACTAGCCCCCTTCAGGCTGTGTTCACGCAGCCAACCCCAGTCCTCAATCCGACCAAAGCCCGAGCCTCAGCTCCCAGGCCCCGCCCACCCCCACGGGTGAGCAAACAAGCCTCTCGGGCTGGTGAGTGCTGGTGGGCACTGATCCTCTGTGTGTGAATCTCTCTGCTTTGCCCTCCACACCCCTGTTGCTGCGCTTTCCTCCATGGCTCTGAAGCTTCCCCCCTCCGCCTCCCGCAGTCTCTGTCTGGGAAGGGGCTTCCTAGTGTGTGGAAACCTTTCCTCCTTCACAGCTCCCTCCCACTGGTGCAGGTCCCATCCCTATTTTTTGTCTCTGTTTTTTCTTTTTTATTTTGCCCTACCCAGGTACATGGGGAGTTTCTTGCCTTTTGGGAGGTCTGATGTCTTCTGCCAGCATTCAGTAGGTGTTCTATAGGAGCAGTTCCACATGTAGATGGATTTCTCATGTATCTGTGGGGAAGAAGGTGATCTCCGCGTCTTACTCTTCCGCCATCTTGGAGCTCCTATCACAACTACTTTATGAAAGTGTTACTTTAGAAAATGATTACAAAAGATATAAATTATTTTTTCATATAAAATATTTCATGTGCTTTTATTTTTTTTAGTGCTAGAATTGGTTTATTGTTTCAACAATATCAGGTCCTTCTGTCCCTTCTATTCTGCCATCCTCTGGGCATCCCTCATGCCTCCTGTTGGGTTTTCTTTTTTTTTTTTTGGAAACAAAAAAATTTATTAATTCATTTATAATAAGAATAATCAACCGATTACGTGTCAGCATAAATCACGTTTTTAATTGAAAATATCTATATTTTCCAAAACAAGAGAAAATATGTGAGAAGAGTGGCATTGTTTTTTTTTTTTTTAATTTATTTATTTTTATTTATTTATGGCTGTGTTAGGTCTTCGCTTCTATGCAAGGGCTTTCTCTAGTTGTGGCAAGCAGGGGCCGCTCTTCATCACAGTGCATGGGTCTCTCACTATCGTGGCCTCTCTTGTTGCGGAGCACAGGCTCCAGATGCGCAGGCTCAGTAATTGTGGCACACGGGCCCAGTTGCTCCACGGCATGTGGGATCTTCCCAGACCAGGGCTCAAACCTGTGTCCCCTGCATTGGCAGGCAGATTCTCAACCACTGCGCCACCAGGGAAGCCCAGAGTGGCATTGTTTTACATTAGGTTCTTTTTACATAAATTTATATCACAGTTTTTTTTTAAATTCAAACAAAGTCACAAAAATTATAATCATCCTCATCAGTTCACTTAGCCCCATGTAATTAATTCTTTTTTCATCTTGATCTTTTGTTAGCACTTTTATGAATTCATCAGTTTTCCATTAGAGTTCTGAAAATGCTTATTCATTCAGTTCAGCAGTATAGTCAGTTACCAGAAACCAGTATTTGTCAGAGTCTTTTCAATGAATTCCTTGAAGATGAAACCCTTTTATAGAAACATTTTTGCAAAAGCATCAGAGTACACCCAGAACTGTCTGTAAATGACAAAAGACATAAAAATGACTATGGTTAAAGGTTTGGTGAAAGTTCATAATAATGCAATTGACAAGGAAATTTAGTGATTTCTCAGATATACATTTTAAAGTAATAAATAGAATTATGACTATTTAGATCATCTGCCCATTTTTGGATTGGGTTGTTTGTTTCTTTAATATTGAGCTGCATGAGCTGTTTATATATTTTGGAGATTAATCCTTTGTCCGTTGATTCATTTGCAAATATTTTCTCCCATTCTGAGGGTTGTCTTTTTGTCTTGTTTATGGTTTCCTTTGCTGTGCAAAAGCTTTTACGTTTCATTAGGTCCCATTTGTTTATTTTTGTTTTTATTTCCATTACTCTAGGAGGTGGATCAAAAAAGATCTTGTTGTGATTTATGTCAAAGACTGTTCTTCCTATGTTTTCCTCTAAGACTTTTATAGTGTCCAGTCTTACATTTAGGTCTCGAATCCATTTTGAGTTTATTTTTATGTATGGTGTTAGGGAGTGTTCTAATTTCATTCTTTTACATGTAGCTGTCCAGTTTTCCCAGCACCACTTGTTGAAGAGACTGTCTTTTCTCCATTGTATATCCTTGCCTCCTTTGACATACATTAGTTGACCATAGGTGCATGGGTTTATCTCTGGGCTTTCTATCTTTTTCCATTGATCTGTGTTTCTGTTTTTGTGCCAGTACCATATTGTCTTGATTACTGTTGCTTTGTAGTATAGTCTGAAGTCAGAGAGTCTGATTCCTCCCACTCCATTTTTTTCCCTCAAGACTGCTTTGGCTATTTGGGGTCTTTTGTGTCTCCATACAAATATTAAGATTTTTTGTTCTAGTTCTGTGAAAAATGCCATTGGTTATTTGATAGGGATAGCATTGAATCTGTAGATTGCTTTAGGTAGTATAGTCATTTTCACAATATTGATTCCTCCAATCCAAGAACATGGTATATCTCTCCATCTGTTGGTATCATCTTTAATTACTTTCATCAGTGTCTTATAGTTTTCTGCATACAGGTCTTTTGTCTCCCTAGGTAGGTTTATTCTTAGGTATTTTATTCTTTTTGTTGCAGTGGTAAATGGGAGTGTTTCTTTAATTTCTCTTTCAGATTTTTCATCATTAGTGTATAGGAATGCAAGAGATTTCTGTGTATTAATTTTGTATCCTGCAACTTTACCAAATTCATTGATTAGCTCTAGTAGTTTTCTGGTGGCATTTTTAGGATTCTCTAGGTATAGTATCATGTCATCTGCAAACAGTGACAGTTTTACTTCTTCTTTTTCCAATTTGTATTCCTTTTATTTCTTTTTCTTCTCTGATTGCTGTGGCTAGGACTTCCAAAACTATGTTAAATAACAGTGGTGAGAGTGGACATCCTTCTCTTGTTCCTGAACTTAGAGGAAATGTTTTCAG
Source organism: Eubalaena glacialis (assembly GCF_028564815.1). NCBI lineage: Eukaryota > Metazoa > Chordata > Mammalia > Artiodactyla > Balaenidae > Eubalaena > Eubalaena glacialis. The sequence continues at coordinate 45,341,740 of NC_083729.1, read as the reverse complement.
TTCTTCATCATTGAGAATGATGTTTGCTGTGGGTTTGTCGTATATGGCCTTCATTATGTTAAAGTAGGTTCCCTGTATGTCCACTTTCTGGGGAGTTTTTATCATAAATGGGTGTTGAATTTTGTCAAAAGCTTTTTCTGCATCTATTGAGATGATCATATGGTTTTTCTTCATCAATTTGTTAATATGGTGTATCACATTGATTGATTTGCTCATATTGAAGAATCCTTGCATCCCTGGGATAAATCTCACTTGATCATGGTGTATGATCCTTTTTATGTGTTGTTGGATTCTGTTTGCTAGTATTTTGTTGAGGATTTTTGCATCTATATTCATCAGTGATATTGGTCTGTAATTTTCTTTTTTTGTAGTGTCTTTGTCTGGTTTTGGTATCAGGGTGATGGTGGCCTCATAGAATGAGTTTGGGAGTGTTCCTTCCTCTGAAATTTTTTGGAAGAGTTTGAGAAGGATATGTGTTAGCTCTTCTCTAAATGTTTGATAGAATTCACCTGTGAAGCCATCTAGTCCTGGACTTTTGTTTGTTGGAAGATTTTTAATCACAGTTTCCATTTCATTACTTGTGATTGGTCTGTTCATATTTTCTATTTCTTTCTGGTTCAGTTTTGGAAGGTTAAACCTTTCTAGAATTTGTCCATTTCTTCCAGGTTGTCCATTTTGTTGGCACAGAGTTGCTTGTAGTAGTCTCTTAGGATGCTTTGTATTTCTGCGGTGTCTGTTGTAAGTTCTCCTTTTTCATATTTAATTTTCTTGATTTGAGTCCTCTCCCTCTTTTTCTTGATGAATCTGGCTAATGGTTTATCAATATTGTTTATCTTCTCGAAGAACCAGCTTTTAGTTTTACTGATCTTTGCTATTGTTTTCTTTGTTTCTAACTCATTTATTTCTGCTCTGATCTTTATGATTTCTTTCCTTCTACTTACTTTGGGTTTTGTTTGTTCTTCTTTCTCTAGTTCCTTTAGGTGTAAGGTTAGATCGTTTATTTGAGATTTCTTGTTTCTTGTGGTAGGCTTGTATAGCTATAAACTTCCCTTTTACAACTGCTTTTGCTGCATCCCATAGGTTTTTGATCGTCGTGTTTTCATTGTCACTTGTCTCTCGGTAGTTTTTGATTTCCTGTTTGATTTCTTCAGTGATCTCTTGGTTATTTAGTAACGTATTGTTTAGCCTCCATGTGTTTGTGTTTTTTACGTTTTTTTCCCTGTAATTCATTTCTAATCTCATAGTGTTGTGGTCAGAAAAGATGCTTGATATGATTTCAATTTTCTTAAATTTACTGAGGCTTGATTTGTGACCCAAGATGTGATCTATCCTGGAGAATGTTCTGTGCACACTTGAGAAGAAAGTGTTATCTGCTGGTTTTGGATGGAATGTCCTATAAATATCAATTAAATCTATCTGGTCTATTGTGTCATTTAAAGTTTCTGTTTCCTTATTAATTTTCATGTTGGATGATCTGTCCACTGGTGTAGGTGAGGTGTTAAAGTCCCCCACTATTATTGTGTTACTGTCAATTTCCTCTTTTATAGCTGTTAGCAGTTGCCTTATGTATTGAGATGATCCTATGTTTAGTGCATATATATTTATAATTGTTATATCTTCTTCTTGGATTGATCCCTTGATCATTATGTAGTGTCCTTCCTTGTCTCTTGTAACATTCTTTATTTTAAAGTCTATTTTATCTGATATGAGTATTGCTACTCCAGCTTTCTTTTGATTTCCATTTGCATGGAATATCTTTTTCCATCCCCTCACTTTCAGTCTGTGTGTGTCCCTAGGTCTGAAGTGGGTCTCTTATAGACAACATATAGATGGGTATTGTTTTTGTATACATTCAGCAAGCTTGTGTCTTTTGGTTGGAGCATTTAATCCATTCACGTTTAAGGTAATTACTGATATGTATGTTCCTATGACCATTTTCTTAATTGTTTTTGGTTTGTGTTTGTAGGTCCTTTTCTTCTCTTGTGTTTCCCACTTAGAGAAGTTCCTTTAGCATTTGTTGTAGAGCTGGTTTGGTGGTGCTGAATTCTCTTAGCTTTTGCTTGTCTGTACAGGTTTTGATTTCTCCATGGAATCTGAATGAGATCCTTGCTGGGTAGAGTAATCTTGGTTGTAGGTTCTTCCCTTTCATCACTTTAAGTATATCATGCCACTTCCTTCTGGCTTGTAGAGTTTCTGCTGAGAAATCAGCTGTTAACCTTATTGGAGTTCCCTTGTATGTTATTTGTTGTTTTTCCCTTGTAGCTTTCAATAATTTTTCTTTGCCTTTAATTTTTGCCAATTTGGTTACTATGTGTCTCGGCATGTTTCTCCTTGGGTTTATCCTGTATGTGACTCTCTGCGCTTCCTGGACTTGGTTGGCTATTTCCTTTCCCATGTTAGGGAAGTTTTCAACTATAATCTTTTCAAATATTTTCTCTGGTCCTTTCTCTCTCTCTTTTCTTCTGGGACCCCTATAATGCGAATGTTTTTGTGTTTAATGTTGTCCCAGAGGTCTCTTAGGCTGTCTTCATTTCTTTTCATTGTTTTTTCATTTTTCTGTTCCATAGCAGTGAATTCCACCATTCTGTCTTCCAGGTCTTTTATCCGTTCTTCTGCCTCAGTTATTCTGCTATTGATTCCTTCTAGTGTATTTTTCATTTCAGTTATTGTATTGTTCATCTCTGTTTGTTTGTTGTTTAATTCTTCTAGGTCTTTGTTAAACATTTCTTGCATCTTCTCAATCTTTACCTCCATTCTTTTTCTGAGGTCCTGGATCATCTTCACTATCATTATTCTGAATTCTTTTTCTGGAAGGTTGCCTATCTCCACTTCATTTAGTTGTTTTTCTGGGGTTTTATCTTGTTCCTTCATCTGGTACATAAGCCTCTGCCTTTTCATCTTGTCTAAATTTCTGTGAATGTGGTGTTTGTTCCACAGGCTGCAGGATTGTAGTTCTTCTTGCTTCTGTTGCCTGCACTCTGGTGGATGAGGCTATCTAAGAGGCTAGTGTAAGTTTTCTGATGGGAGGGACTAGTGGTGGATACAGCTGACTGTTGCTCTGGTGGGCAGAGCTCAGTAGAACTTTAATCTGCTTGACTGTTGATGGGTGGGCCTGGGTCCCCTCCCTGTTGGTTGTTTGGCCTGAGGCGACCCAAGACTGGAGCCTACCTGGGCTCTTCGGTGGGGCTAATGACAGACTCTGGGAGGGCTCGCCAAGGAGTACTTCCCAGAACTTCTGCTGACAGTGTCCTTGTCCCCACGGTGAGCCACTGCCATCCCCCACCTCTGCAGGAAACCGTCCAACACTAGCAGGTAGGTCTGGTTCAGTCTCCCCTGAGGTCACTGTTCCTTCCCCTGGGTCCCGATGCACAGACTAGTTTGTGTGTGCCCTCCAAGAGTGGAGTCTCTGTTTCCCCCAGTCCTGTCAAAGCCCTGCAATCAAATCCCGCTAGCCTTCAAAGTCTGATTCTCTAGGAATTCCTCATCCCATTGCCGGACCCCTAGGTTGGGAACCCTGACGTGGGGCTCACAACCTTCACTCCAGTGAGTGGACTTCTGTGGTATAAGTGTTCTCCAGTTTGTGAGTCACCCACCCATCAGTTATGGGATTTGATTTTACTGTGATTGTGCCCCTCCTACCATCTCATTGTGGCTTCTCCTTTGTCTTTGGATGTGGGGTATCTTTTTTGGTGAGTTCCAGTGTCTTCCTGTCGATGATTGTCTAGCAGCTAGTTGTGATTCTGGTGTTCTCACAAGAGGGAGTGAGAGCACGTCCTTCTACTCTGCCATCTTGGTTCCTCTCCTCTTTCATGTGCTTTTAAAAGTATTTTATGCTCATTGAATGAAGTTTAGAGGGCTTGGAAAATACCAATAAATAAAAGACATAACTGGCTCCTTTGAGGCTCTTACCCAATTATTAACATTTTGCCACATTTTTTTCAGGCTTTCATATATATCAAACTTTAGGTGAATATATTCATTGATTATGCACCAGGCACTGTTCTAGGTGTTGGGAAGATTTTGGGGATAAAACAGTCAAAGTTACTGCTGTCATGGGGCTTAACCTTGAGTTAAGGAATAATCAATCAATAAGTAATCAAATAAATATTATAATTGCAGGTGGCGATTAGTCTTGTTAGCAAAATAAAACATAAAATGGGATAATAATATAGGCAGCTCTGGGCAGTAGACAGGGAGTGTGGTGCAAGGATAGGTTAAAAGAGGGAAAATTGGCTTCTTTTAGGAGGTGACATTTGATCTAAGGCCTGTACAGGAAACAGAAGAGTCGTTCTCAAGTGGGAACAAGCCAGCTTTGTGTGTTTTAGGACCAGAAGAAAGGCCTGTTTGGCTGGATTATGGTGAGTAAAATGGAGGAGGAGATAAAGCTGAAAATATAGGCAGACATGAGATTTTTCAGGGTCTTGAGGGTCTGGAAGGAATTTGGATTTGAATTGTGATGGTAAGCTCTTGAGAGATGATGTGATTTGATTTCTGTTTAAAGAGGTTCATTTTGGTTGCTCTGTAGGAATGTAATGTTAACACCAAGAAATAGTGTATTAGTCAGGACATGTTAACTGCTGTAACAAGTAGCTCTCATATCTCAGTGGCTTAGCATAATGTCAGGTCATTGCTTCCTCACTTCATAGGTTAATACAGCTGATGGGGGAAGACCTGACTCCACACTGTGTTTTAGGGCCTCATGCTCCTTTTATCATGTGATGCTACCATCTTAATTCAACACATGACCTCCAAGGTTGTTGCAAAAGGAGGAGGAGAGTGAATGGGAATTCAGCAGGTTGCCTGGAAGTGGACTGCGAATGGCCACTTACTACTGGCCAGAATTCAGTCACAGTGTTCAAATTTACCTTCAAGGAAACTGGGAAATGGCGTCTTCCTTTCTGTGTCTTTCCTTGTCTCTGCAACACAGGAAACAAGCTAGGAGGCCATTGCAACACTCCAGGCAAGAAGCTATAATGGTTTGGGCTGTTGGTTCATTAAAGAAATATTTACTGAGCACCTTATATGGACTAAACCCTGTTCTGGGTGTGGAAACATAGTGGAGAATAAGACAAAATTTCTGCCCTCATGGGGCTTATGCTTTAGTTGTAGAGAGAAAACTACAACAACAGTGACAATGACAAACCAAACACACACACACAGACACACACACAGACTATATTAGAAAGATATTGTAATGAGTAAAGTAAGGTAGAGTGATAGTAAGGTAAAATATATTTTGTGTGTCTATATATACATTTGTATATATATTTCCATGTATATATATACTTTTACAAAAGTTAAATCTCACCTTATGGGTATAGTATTTTTACAGATTTCTCTAGTGTGTGTATTAATCAGTATATGCTCATTTCTACTAGAAAAAAACCCAGAAACCTGTTTCCATTTAAACAGTAGATGTCAAAACATACCTTATGGAAAAGATAACACTTTCATGAGTTTTCCCTGGTTATCTACCTTCTGCTATTTTTTAGACTCTTGTCGTGGGTGCTGAGCCTCTGGGGCACTCAGATCACTGTCTTGGGAAATGCCTTGGTAACTTTTCTCTTGAGACCCATCTTCAGCCTCATGACAGAGATAGCTCCCCAAATATGCCCCTTCTCCCCAAATGCCCACTCCTCCTCAGTCTCAGGTTTCCTTTCATTGACATTTTAATACATATGGCCTTATTTCTAAATATCTTTTTGGCAGCTATGAGATGCTCAGTTTTATATGTAGCAATGATAATTGAAATAAAACGGGGTATTGAAGTTTGGAGGAGAACAAGGGAGTAAGTGTCTGACAACAGATGTAAGGTTTTTGTAATGAAGGTAAGGTTTTTTTATTTCTTGGAAGAAATAAAGATGCTGAAAGGACGGAACAGAGACACAAGCGTCAAACCTGTGATTGTGCAGCTGCTAGAAGGGAAGGCTACAGCTGTGTTCTGAGGTGTTTCCACTGAGAACTAGTCAGGGTCAACTACTTTGACATAGTTTTTTTTTTTTTAACCAAATCCAAAAAGCATTGAACTTTGGATAGAGAAATAGGAGGAGAAAGAAAGGGATATTATATTCAATGAAATTAAATTAATTGCCAACATGTAATTAAAATGTGACAAAGCAGATCCTGATAACTTGGGAAGTTCAAAGAATGACAAATGGAAGTTTATTGTGCATTCCGCATCATTTCTATTTTAAAAGGTATACAAAGTTATTCAGTTGGAATGTGGTATTATTTTATTTTAGAGAATAGAAAAATGCATATGAAGGTTTTCACAATTTCATTTGTGTCTTTCTCCTCACTTCTGTATCCCCAAAACATTTTCACTGTTTAACTGCCAGTTTTCTACCACAGAAATTCTCAGGACACTAACTCTTAGGTTTGGGAATAAGTAATTATCTATATAGTTTATTAATGTACTCACAAAATTAAAAGTGGATCATATTCTAAAAGTTCAGATAATAGTGAGATATATGTTTGGAAATAAGAAGCATAGCTGTGTGTGAATTAAGATAGCAAATCAAATCCCTGGTCAGCCTTAAACTACCCATTCAATATCCACTGAGCAGATAGTACACATTTTAAAATTTGGAATCAGCAGGAAGAGGCAGAAGAGAAAAATGAGTTCCTGATCCCCCCACAGACCCCTAGGAAAAATTTTGAAACAGGGGTTCTTTCAAGTACCCTCCCACCTTCTTTCTGTACTCCTCTCCCATTTCCTAATATTGCTTATCCCAGATGCCCTGATCTTAATATACTGATGTTGCTTTATGTTCCTCACTGGGGCATTCTGTTGAGGGATGCTTCACTGTCCCACTAAAAGTAATAAATGGTGGTCCAGAGTCAGCTCCCTCATTTTCTATTCCCCTTCCTCCTCCTTTCACAAAACTTACTTTACATTTGCCAGACAGTTGGAGCGGATGATAAAGGCTCAGCTCTTTCAGAAGCGTTTGTAAATATGTTTTAAAAAGGTGTTTGATAACTCAATGCATATCCATTTAGTGGAGGTTTAGATCAATAAATTAAATAGGAGAATACACATGAAACACTGAGCATAGTGCCAGGAACTTTCTACATGCTAATTCTCATCCAATTCCTCGTATTAAGTTAAACAAAGTGAAATTTTCTTTAAATTGCCTTGTGGAGAAGATACTATGATTCATCACGGTGGTGTCATATTTGTATTTTAGACCTTGTGAGGAGCACAGAATCAGGGTGGGGAAAATTGTGTGTAGGAGAAGGTGGGCCTCAGATAATCTGAATATAGTAGTTTTAGACTTCTTTGCAAGGTGGCACTCATAATCTTTCTTTGTTTCTATTTTCGTTGAAGAAATAGACCCATGTATTACGTGACCATTTTTATGTTTCTGACAAATTGTTTTTTTGTATTTTGGAACATTATGCTAGAATGTCAGTTGGGGTTTCTAGAGCCCTGGTATTCTTCCACATTTTACTTGTTTATTGAACTTTACTACAAGCTTTAAACTTCTTCCTACCCTCATTGCAACCCATAGAGTTTAAATTCCATACTCTCTGGTGGTCTTTGATAGGTTTAAGTGTAGATGGAAGAACTCATTCTTATGAGTTATATCTAAGTTGGAAATGTCTTGTATATTTTGCTTTTATGGTTTTGTTTGTTTTCTCATGCACATTTAAAAACCTCTGAATACCCGGGAAGAGTGTAACATGTAAACTTAGACCCAATTTAAGAAAAAATATGTGAATTGAGTGGAAGAAATAATGCACGTATTTTCACACTATGCACAATATATGAAGGGCTGGTTTGTTTTTTTTTTCTTTTGGTCATAATTCTACCTTTTGATTTCTTTAGAGGATATACCAATGTCTCTAGATAAGTTGCATTTTCTTCTGTACAAGTTTCTTTTATGGATCTTAAGATGCTTTAAATGTATTAATAATAAGTAGCATAATTCTATATTTATGTGTTTACCACATTCTACAAGTCAGTGCATATTCTTTGTATTTTCAGTTTTATAGGAAACAATTTTAATTTTTCTGTTTCACTTATCCTTTCTTAGTTGCCCATTGAAAGTTTGGCTATTCTATTAAGCTTCATTCAATTTTCTATTATAAATCTCACTTTTCTTCAAAACCCTTCTTCCAAAATCTATCCTTTCTCATGTTATTGCTCTTTCTACAGACACTCATCAATATTTGAAAGCTGCTATATTATGAATTTTGGCCACCTGAGCTCTCCAACTTAGATATCCCATCTGGTCCATTTCTAGTTATAATTGCGTCTGATCCTTCTGACTTTTCAACAGTCTGGATAAGGAGAAATCTTGTATTAATTTCATAAAAACTACTTTACTTTGTTTTTTTCTCATTATTAAAGAGATACCTCCAAACCACTTTATTCAGCAGATTAATAATACCTTTTTTTTAATCCATTGGTGGTAATGGTGATGGTAATGGTGATATTTTATAAGCTACATTAATTTCTGAACAGCAAACTTATTTTTTCTGAAAAGTTTAAAAATAGTTATTAGTATAGGTTCATTATAGTAAAAGTAGTAAACAGACGAAAAGAAAACTAAGAAAAGGGAAAGTACCATTTCCTTTTTAAATGAATAGTTATTATAATTGGAGTGTAAACATCCAAAATTTTATGGGCATATATATTTTTCTTTAACACATTAAATCTTATTGTAAAGAGCAGTCTTTTTATGTTCAGAAGTCTGTCCCTATTTGAATTTGAAGCACAGAATGTTCCCTAAATTTCTAAGATGGAAATGAAATCAAACGAGTCAGTTAGGAACTTGATTAGGGACTAAGTATATGGTGTTAATATGAGTTTAGAATTTATGACAACTCCATTATGCCTGTGTCAAAAAAGACAGCTCACCATTTAGTGGAGTCTTAGGACTTGGTGTAATCTGTAGTGAAATAATACATATATAGAAAAGGTGGGATAAATGGAGAAGATGGATTATGTGCCCGTATGTCTGGCTATGCAAGCATGAGCTGAATGCTTTGAAGGTGGCATGTAGGAAAGCCTTTATTGGTAATAGTATCACTGAAGAAGGTACTGGGACAATGTATTGAGTTAACACATTTATTCTGTCTGACTTTATTTAGAGGGCATCCTCGCTAAACTCTATTCAGTTTAAACAATCCTATGCATTCTTCTTATTACTATTGGAATTCCTTACTATTGGAGTTCTGAAGAACACTTTGTTCACACACAACATTCTTTATGGCAGTCTAAATAATTTTTTATCATTTGCTTAGATTCTACCGATTAAGGAAACTGTACAACTTCATAAAAGATGAAGATTCTATCTTTTCCCATTAAAGATATATTTTATGGAGAAAAGAGGAAATGAACACGATTAAACATATTTCATGCCTCTAAATCCTTTTTCTGTAATAACATAAATTATTATACTGTAAATCCCCTACATATGAACCTTCAAGTTGCGAAGTTTCAAAGATGCAAACGTGCGTTCATGTGTCCATTCATGTAAGTTAGTTCACGTGTCTCGTGTACATTGTCATGTGCTTGCATCCTCTACAAGTGGAGCAGGAAATGGCAAGGGGATTTCCTCTATTTGAGGAGGCACTGTTTGAGGCACAAGACCTGAATGTACAACGGTACCGAAGGTTGCAGCAGCTGTTCAGAATGCAATCCACTGCTACTGTGTCATCTATAATGAGAAAAAAAGAGCTACTACCCAGACATCACTGGATCATTTTTTCAAGAGGGTAGATAGAATTGAATCCAGCAAGGAACCAGAACCTGTGCCATCAACGTCAGGTGTGAGTGAAATTGCAGCTTGCCTTCCGTCTCCTGTTGCTGACGATCCTTCAGCTCTACCATCTCCCACCTTCTCTCCCTCCTCCAGTCAGTAACTCTTCTTGCCTGTTCACTCGATGCCAGCCCCTGTATGCCACCTGTTGTACTGTGCTACTGTACTTTTCAAGGTACTGTACTGTAAGATTAAAAATGTTTTCTTTATTTTTTTGTGTTTGTTTTTTATGTATCATTTGTGTGGAAAGTATTATAAACCTATTACAGTACAGTAATATATAGTCGATAGTGTTAGTTGTGTACCTAGGCTAACTTTGTTAGACTTATGAATAAATTGCACTTACAGACATGCTCTCGGAATGGAACTCGTTCATATGTAGGGGACTTACTGTATATGTTTTTGCTTTCATAGTTGTTAAATCTGATACTTATTATAGTTATATCATCTGAGTAAATTCATGGTGATGTCACTTATTAATTCTTAAGTGCTTTGTGAGAAAAACTCTCCTATTAGCAGATAAGAATGGGGCTAACATGGAGAAAATCCAGTTTTTAAAATTCCAATTCTATATGATTCTACACAGTTGTGGTTAAGTATCTCATGACAACTTTACAGATAAAACTCTAGGATGGTGACTGACTGAAAGGAACTTAATTTCCACTTGGCATTTGTCTTCTAATTGTTTAACAGTTCATCAGCAATGTTCTTTGCAAATAGCACAGTTTTTAGAAGACAGTGCATAGCTCAATACAGATAAGCTACTGAAATTTTTTAGCTAAAATGCTTCTGAAATATTTGGAAACTGAGAAAATATTGTAAGAGAACCAGCATAAAATTAGAAAGTATCAGTAAATAACAAAGGCAACAAATTAATGGTGAAATCAGAAAATCATTTAGATGAAAGTGAATTTACTAAAATATGAAATTAACCATTTTCTGTATTAATGTTTGAAAGTCAGGAAAGTTTGCCTGCTTTGTTTTAATATTTGCGAGGAAAAACTGAACTTTGCCATTAACATAGTTGTACCATTTTAAAGATTAATGGAGTTTCAGTTTTCAAGAGGTTGCCAATTATTGAGATCTGTAAGGACTACAGATGGGCATGGCTTTCTTTTCTGTTTTTTAAGGTTATTGAATGTAAAGTCACCTCTGAGCTTCTGTCCTGAGTACTTTCTTACTTCTGTCTGACAACTTTCTGTAGTTGTCAACTCGGGGCAGATTTTATATCCCCAAACCTTGGCCTTGAATAAAGTAGGTCTGGATCCTCAGGTTAGACCACTGGTTCTTGTAATCTTGAAAGATGTCTGGAAGAAGAGGATTCCTTAAGGTCAGGCTTGGGCCAGGAAAATTCCTTATGCTTCCACAGTCTTTAAACTTGTAGACAAGATAGGTAATTTGTGAATATGTCATTAATAGAATGTGTCATTTACTGAGCACCTGATATGCCCATTTTTTTAATGTGAGACAGAGACCAAGACAGTTCCAAAAAAGAAGTTGACTCATGGGTTCACCTTTGGTAATTGCACAGTCAGCAGCGAGCTCTGCCACACAGGTGGAGAGCACAGTTCATCTTGTTGATGCTAGTTCTACCTTGAAACTTGTGCTTCTGCTTGGAGATGAGACTTATGGGTCAGATAGTCATTCAGTTCAATAAATTCAGTTTGTTTCTCGCTCTGCAGGTCTTACCTAATTTCATTCTCCATTGGGAGGGGTTTCTAGTATGGGCACTTTTGTAACTTCACTGAAGGGTCTGGCAGGAGAAATTTCCACCCCTAGACTGAGGAAGAAGGTCAAGAGGAAAATGGTCAGTTATGTTCAGAAGAGATTAGTGACTATACACTTGCTTTCATGGGAAACAGATTCCATCACTGAGTGTGTAGCAAGATAAGTGGGTGAGCAGAGACTCTGTCCTCTCTTATGTATACCTGGAATAAGATTTAGGCATTATGTGTCTTCTTTAAAGAATGATTTTCAAGTGACACAAATTCAAATTCTCCATAAGTATTGATTAACTTAGAACCTACCTGCCTAGAATGCTTGCAGTTTTAGTTTTATTCCAAATAATAAAAGTTTCAAACCCAAAGAATACATCACTTTTTTGAATGCACTAGAATTTTTAGGGACACAGGCATTTTCCTGTATATTATACATGACTAGTGTCTCCCACACATAAAAAGTAAATTTGTTGTCACGGGTAAGAAATATGGGCCATTTTCTAAATTTCCTCTTTTAAAATAGTTTAAAGGGAATCATTATTCAATCAGCTCCTAGATAGTTTCAGTTTCTGATATCCAGAAAGCTCTATGTGTTTCCCAAGCAGAGAGTACACACGTGTGTGTGGGCTGACTCTTGCTTCTCCTTGCACTGTGGTAGAGATGAGTAGGAGCTGCCGGTCTCCATCAGGGAAGGAGCACAGCTGACTTCACCTTGTCTCCTTCCTGTTCTTCACTCTAGTCCCTACAACTCACCTATGTGCTCACAAGTTATAGAATAGGGAAAATGTTTATATTAGAAGATATGCATATTAGTTTAGTTACAATGCAGAAATGATCTAAATGCTCAGGGGTTGGACACAGTAGTTCACTTCTCTTTTGCATTTCATGTTCCTGCAGGGCTCTTAGGGGGCCCAAGCCCCATCGTATCACTTGGTGACCTAGGCTTCAGCACTTCTGACTGGCCCATCTAGAATCTTCAGCCTGTCTAGTTTGTTAGTCTCCATGGTGGGGAAGGAGAGGACTATAGAATTTCATGTGGGTTTTCATTGCCTTGGACTAGAAGCAGCACATGTCAATGTCACTATCACTTCACTGGCAAGAAATAGTTGCATGACTTCATCTAATTGCAAGGAGATCAGGAAATGATGGGGATAATGGGGAACAATGGAATATTTGGTAAGTATGTCTGCCATAAAATTCTCTTTCTAAGCCTCGATAACAGGAGAATATCTTTAAAGACATGGATGAGAGAATGCAGATGGTTGGAGATAGGTAGGAACTGGAACATTAGTATTTCGTAAGTTTAATGTCAAGACAGGTATTGCTCTTATGTTATTATAACATTTGGAAATTTTGTTAGAGGATTAATTGTGAACTTATAGGTTTAAGTCCCTAGAAGTGGAGTTGTTATAAATGTTATGGCAAAGATGTTCCATCTTTTATAATATAAATTCCTGCATTTTTCTTAGGGTTAAGGGCCTGTAGATACTTTATTTTGGTTTACTTATTTTGATTTCCATTGAAATGGGTCTTAAGATCTCAACATTGCTTATGTTCATCTTATGTTTTTAAACTTAAATCACCCCGCTTCAGGTATCAATGTGTAATTTTATCTACACAGGCACTTTTTAATTCTTCAGATTATGGCATAATTAACATTGGTCATTTACCTTTGAAAAATTTCTATTCACCATTATGTCACAAGTTTAAGAAAACTCTAAGCTTTAAGAAAACTAAAGCCCAGAGGTATCAGGTACCTTGTCCACTGTTTAATTATTTTCTGCTCTGTAACAACACTCTTCTAATACTTAATGGATTGGCAGGCACAGACATAAGTAAGGAATAGTCGTGACACTTGAGGATTTCATTTTATGGCAGTGGCTCCAAAACTTTGCTGTTTATAGCAATCCCTCAGGCTTCTTGTTAGAAATGTAGTTTCACAGGTTTCCCACAGGGATTTGGATTTAGTGGGTCTGGGAGGATCTACATTCCAACAAGCGTGTTCCACATGACTATGGTGCAGATGACCTACAGACATTTGGCTAACTGCTGGCTCACATCATAGATCGCCTACACCCATCCTATCCTCTCTCCCTCCCACCTCTCTCCTCTGTTCTATTCTACTGAGGGGAAAACTGGGAGGGATTTATCACATAGAAATATTTATATCTGTATCAGGGTTCTTAGTTACAAACAGTAAACATTAACTCTGGTTGTTTGAGGCAGAAAAGGAATTTATTAAAGGGAATTAGATAGCTCAGGGTACCTCTGGGAGGGCTGCAGAACTAAGCATAGAGATCAGCTACCAGGAACAATGCCTAAAGTCTACATAAGAGCAGTTCCAGAGGATAAACCATTGTCACATGTCTGAGCATAAATGCTGCAGCTTATCCAAATGATGCCCCCAACTCTGAGCACTAGATGCTACCACCAGAAGTTCTACTCCAGCTGCCGCAGCCATGTCCAAAAACTGCTTTGAGCTGCCGCCACTCTCACTATGAAGGATTATATGTGGGGCCTGCTTTAGGGAGCTGATTCAAAGACCAGCTCATCTCATCTGATTGACAGAGCTTGGTCACAGTCTGCACCTGGCTCTAAGGCAGGCTGGGAAAAAAATACCTGGCTTCTGTAGTGGGAGGTGTCCTCTGTTTTCCATCAAGAATCATGAGGTGATGGTGCTTAAAGGTGCCATGTTGTCCAAAACAACAATGAAAAAGCAACACTGCATTTATCACATTTGAATTTGGGAACATATGCAACTTTGTCTTGCATTGCTAATTGTTAGCTTATGGTGCTGAATTAATGAATGGTCCTATGTTTGAAAATCAGTTTTATTGCATGTAAATTTCAGCATATAATTTATAAACTACTGTTTTCAAAGAGATGTTTAGTTTCGTATCCTTCTGACTTAAGAATATTTCATTTAAAAACTAATACCCATGTTGGCTGAAAAAAATTCTCTCTTCCATCTCAGAGAAAATTTAGTAAAGAAAAGCAACCTTTTTTGAGAGTCTTGTGGGAGGAATTAATGTGAAACAGGAGGAAAAATTCTCTTCCTCCAGAGGAAAAATATTACCGAGCCATGAAAGTTTTTCTATTGCGAGAGAAAAACTTGGATGATTCAGGGTATGGGTAATATTTTTTTTCTCAATAAAAATGCTTCTTACATAAAAGCATATGGCAGAGGAGATTGGTTCAAGATGGCAGAGTAGAAGGACATGCTCTCACTCCCTCTTTTGAGAACACCAGGATCACAATTAACTGCTGAACAATCATCGACAGGAAGACACTGGAACTCACCAAAAAAGATACCCCCCATGCAAAGACAAAGGAGAAACCCAATGAGATGGTAGGAGGGGCGCTATCACAATAAAATCAAATCCCATAATTGCTGGGTGGGTGACTCACAAACTGGAGAACACTTATACCACAGAAGTCCACCCACTGGAGTGAAGGTTCTGAGCCACATGTCAGCCTTCCCAACCTGGGGGTCCGGCAACGGGAGGAGGAATTCCTAGAGAATCAGACTTTGAAGGCTAGCGGGATTTGATTGCAGGACTTTGGCAGGACTGGGGGAAACAGAGACTCCACTCTTGGAGGGCACACACAAAGTAGTGTGTGCATCGGGACCCAGAGGAAGGAGCAGTGACCACATAGGAGCCTGAACCAGACCTACCTGCTAGTGTTGGAGGGTCTCTTGCAGAGGTGGGGGGCAGCTGTGGCTCACCAAGAGACAACTCCCAGAGTCTGCCATTAACCCCAAAAAAGAGCCCCTGTAGGCTCCAGTCTTGGGTCACCTCAGGCAAAACAACCAACAAGGAGGGAACCCAGCCCCACCCATCATCACACAAGTGGATTAAAGTTTTACTGAGCTCTGCCCAACAGAGCAACAGCCAGCTCTACCCACCACCAGTCCCTCCTATCAGGAAACTTCCACCAGCCTCTTAGATAGCCTCATCCACCAGAGTGCAGACAGCAGAAGCAAGAAGAACTACAATCCTGCAGCCTGTGGAACAAACACCACATTCACAGAAAGATAGACAAGATGAAAAGGCAGAGGGCTATGTACCAGATGAAGGAACAAGATAAAACCCCAGAAAAACAACTAAATGAAGTGGAGATAGGCAACCTTCCAGCAAAAGAATTCAGAATAATGATAGTGAAGATGATCCAGGACCTCGGAAAAAGAATGGAGGCAAAGATCGAGAAGATTCAAGAAATGTTTAACAAAGATCTAGAGGAATTAAAGAACAAACAAACAGAGATGAACAATATAATAACTGAAATGAAAAACACAGTAGAAGGAATCAGTAGCAGAATAACTGATGCAGAAGAACGGATAAGTGACCTGGAAGACAGAAGGATGGATTTCACTGCTGCAGACAGAATAAAGAAAATAGAATGAAAAGAAATGAAGACAGCCTAAGATACCTCTGGGAAAACATTACACTCAACAACATTTGCATTAGAGGGGTCCCAGAAGGAGAAGAGAGAGAGAAAGGACCTGAGAAAATATTTGATGAGATTATAGTTGAAAACTTCCCTAACATTGGAAAGGAAATAGCCACCCAAGTCCAGGAAGTGCAGAGAGTCCCATACAGGATAAAGCCAAGGAGAAACATGCCGAGACACATAGTAATCAAATTGGCAAAAATTAAAGACAAGGAAAAATTATTGAAAGCAGCAAGGGAAAAACAACAAATAACATACAAGGGAACTCCCATAAGGTTAACAGCTGATTTCTCAGCAGAAACTCTAAAAGCCAGAAGGGAGTGGCATGATATACTTAAAGAGATGAAAGGGAAGAACTTAAAACAAAGATTACTCTACCCAGCAAGGATCTCATTCAGATGCAATGGAGAAATCAAAACCTTTACAGACAAGCAAAAGCTAAGAGAATTCAGCACCACCAAACCAGCTCCACAACAAATACTAAAGGAACTTCTCTAAGTGGGAAACACAAGAGAAGAAAAGGACCTACAAAAACAAACCCAAAACAATTTAAAAAATGGTCATAGGAACATACATATCAATAATTACCTTAAACGTAAATGGATTAAATGCTCCAACCAAAAGCCAGAGGCTCACTGAATGTATACAAAAACAAGACCCATATATATGCTGTCTACAAGAAACCCACTTCAGACCTAGGGACACATACAGACTGAAAGTGAGGGGATGGAAAAAGATATTCCATGCAAATGGAAATCAAAAGAAAGCTGGAGTAGCAAAACTCATATCAGATAAAGTAGACTTTAAAATAAAGAATGTTACAAGAGACAAGGGAGGACACTACATAATGATCAAGGGATCAATCCAAGAAGAAGATATAACAATTATAAATATATATGCACCCAACATAGGAGCATCTCAATACATAAGGCATCTGCTAACAGCTCTAAAAGAGGAAATCGACAGTAACACAATAATAGTGGGGGACTTTAACACCTCACTTACACCAATGGACAGATCATCCAAAATGAAAATTAATAAGGAAAACATGCTTTAAATGACACAATAGACCAGATAGCTTTAATTGATATTTTTAGGGCATTCCATCCAAAAACAGCAGATTACACTTTCTTCTCAAGTGCACACGGAACATTCTCCAGGATAGATCACATCTTGCATCACAAATCAAGCCTCAGTAAATTTAAGAAAATTGAAATCATATCAAGCATCTTTTCTGACCACAACACTATGAGATTAGAAATGAATTACAGGGAAAAAAACGTAAAAAACACAAACACATGGAGGCTAAACAATACGTTACTAAATAACCAAGAGATCACTGAAGAAATCAAGCAGGAAATCAAAAATTGCCTAGAGATAAATGACAATGAAAACACGACGATCCAAAACCTATGGGATGCAGCAAAACAGTTCTAAGAGGGAGGTTTATAGCTATACAAGCTTACCACAAGAAACAAGAAAAATCTCAAACAATCTAACGTTACACATAAAGAAACTAGAGAAAGAAGAACAAACAAAACCCAAAGTAAACAGAAGGAAAGAAATTATAAAGATCAGAGCAGAAATAAATGAAATAGAAACAAAGAAAACAATAGCAAAGATCAATAAAACTAAAAGCTGGTTCTTTGAGAAGATAAACAAAATTGATAAACCATTAGCCAGACTCATCAAGAAGAAGAGGGAGAGGGCTCAAATCAGTAAAATTAGAAATGAAAAAAGAGAAGTTACAACAGACACCACAGAAATACAAAGCATCCTAAGAGATTACTATAAGCAACTCTATGCCAATAAAATGCACAACCTGGAAGAAATGGACAAATTATTAGAAAGGTATAACCTTCGAAAACCGAACCAGGAAGAAATAGAAAATATGAACAGAACAATCACAAGTAATGAAATTGAAACTGTGATTAAAAATCTTCCAACAAACAAAAGTCCAGGACCAGATGGCTTCATAGGTGAATTCTATCAAACATTTAGAGAAGAGTTAACACCCATCCTTTCCAAACTCTTCCAAAAAATTTCAGAGGAAGGAAAACTCCCAAACTCATTCTATGAGGCCACTATCCCCCTGATACCCAAACCAGACAAAGATACTACAAAATATAAACCAATATCACTGATGAATATAGATGCAAAAATCCTCAACAAAATACTAGCAAACAGAATCCAACAACACATTAGAAGGATCATACACCATGATCAAGTGGGATTTATCCCAGAGATGCAAGGATTCTTCAGTATATACAAATCAATCAATGTGATACACCATATTAACAAATTGATGAAGAAAAACCATATGATCATCTCAATAGAGGCAGAAAAACCTTTTGACAAAATTCTACACTGATTTATGATAAAAACTCTCCAGAATTTGGGCAAAGAGGGAACCTACTTCAACATAACAAAGGCCTTATATGGCAAACGCACAGAAAACATCTTTCTCAATGGTGAAAAACTGAAAGCATTTCCTCTAAGTTCAGGAACAAGACAAGGATGTCCACTCTCACCACTATTATTCAACATACATTTGGAAGTCCTAGCCACGGCAATCAGGGAAGAAAAAGAAATAAAAGGAATACAAATTGGAAAAGAAAAAGTAAAACTGTCACTGTTTGCAGATGACTTGATACTATACATAGAGAATCCTAAAGATGCCACCAGAAAACTACTAGAGCTAATCAATGAATTTGGTAAAGTTGCAGGATACAAAATTAATGCACAGAAATCTCTTGCATTCCTATGCACTAATGATGAAAAATCTGAAAGAGAAATTAAAGAAACACTCCCATTTACCATTGCAACAAGAAGAAAAAAATACCTAGGAATAAACCTACCTAGGGAGACAAAAGACCTGTATGCAGAAAACTATAAGACACTGATGAAAGAAATTAAAGATGATACCAACAGATGGAGAGATATACCATGTTCCTGGATTGGAAGAATCAATATTGTGAAAATGACTATACTACCCAAAGCAATCTACAGATTCAATGCAATCCCTATCAAATTACCAATGGCATTTTTCACAGAACTAGAACAAAAAATCTTAAAATTTGTATGGAGACACAAAAGACCCTGAATAGCCAAAGCAGTCTTGAGGGAAAAAAACAGAGCTGGAGGAATCAGACTCCCTGACTTCAGACTATACTACAAAGCAACAGTAATCAAGACAATATGGTACTGGCACAAAAACAGAAATATAGATCAATGGAACAAGATAGAAGCCCAGAGATATACCCACGCACCTGTGGTCAACTAATCTATGACAAAGGAGGCAAGGGTATACAATGGAGAAAAGACAGCCTCTTCAATAAGTGGTGTTGGGAAAACTGGACAGCTACATGTAAAAGTATGAAATTAGAGCACTCCCTAACACCATAAACAAAAATAAACTCAAAATGGATTAGAGACCTAAATGTAAGACCGGGCACTGTAAAACTCTTAGAGGAAAACATAGGAAGAACACTCTTTGACATAAATCACAGCAAGATATTTTTTGATCCACCTCCTAGAGTAATGGAAATAAAAACAAAAATAAACAAATGGGACCTAATGAAACTTTAAAGCTTTTGCACAGCAAAGGAAACCATAAACAAGATGAAAAGACAGCCCTCAGAATGGGAGAAAATATTTGCAAATGAATCATCAGACGAGGGATTAATCTCCAAAATATATAAACAGCTCATGTAGCTCAATATTAAAAAAACGAACAACCCAATCCAAAAATGGACAGACGACCTAAATAGACATTTCTCCAAAGAAGACATACAGATGGCTAAGAAGCACATTAAAAGCTGCTCAACACCATTAATTATTAGAGAAATGCAAATCAAAACTACAATGAGGTATCACCTCACAATAGTTAGAATGGACATCATCAGAAAATCTACAAATAACAAATGCTGGAGAGGGTGTGGAGAAAAGGGAACCCTCTTGCACTGTTGGTGGGAATGTAAATTGATACAGCCACTATGGAGAACAGTATGGAGGTTCCTTAAAGAACTAAAAATAGAATTACCATATGACCCAGCAATCCCACTACTGGGCATATACCCAGAGAAAACCATAATTCAAAAAGACACATGCACCCCAATGTTTATTGCAACACTATTTACAATAGCCATGTCATGGAAGCAACCTAAATGCCCATCGACAGATGAATGGATAAAGAAGATGTGGTACATATATAGAATGGAATATTACTCAGCCATGAAAAGGAACGAAATTGGGTCATTTTAGTGACGTGGGTGGATCTAGAGACTATCATACAGAGTGAAGTAAGTCAGAAAGAGAAAAATAAATATCGTATATTGACGCATATATGTGGAACCTAGAAAATGGTACAGATGAACCAGTTTGCAGAGCAGAAATTGAGACACAGATGTAGAGAACAAACGTAGGAAACCAAGGGTGGAAAGCGGCGGGGGCTGGGGCTTGTGGTATGATGAATTGGGAGATTGGGATTGACGTATACACTGATGTGTATAAAGTTTATGACTGATAAGTAAATAAATAATAATTTTTAAAAAAGCATATGGGAGGTTCTTGATTCCTTTGGACAGCATGTGATCTGCAGATAGGTTTTATTCTTTGCCTTTCAGCTTTTTTATTGCTAGGCACTGCGATAAGGGAAAGAAACTGCACTAGGGAAAGAAACTCTAAATTTGCCAACTTTAAAATAGAAATAATGGAGAAATCAGTTAAAAAAAAAGCTTCATTTATTCATTTGGCAAATGTTTATTGACTGCCCATTCTACAAAAATGTGTATCCTATGGTCACTACTCCCAAGAAGCTCACAAACAAGTGGGAACTCAGCAATTATTGGATTATAAACATAGGGTCTTGTGAGAGTAGAGGCAAGACATATTTAACTTAAACTGGGAGGTGTCAAACCTGGCTTTCTAGAATCAATAATGCCTTTCAGTATCTTCAAGATGGAGAAGGAGTTAGACAAATGGGGGGTATGGGAAATATTACAGAGAACAGCATGGGTCAGAAGCAGGCACATGGCACAGAGCCATGAAGGGGCATTTAGCAAAACTAAGAGACCATGATTTGGAACTAGGAGAGGTAAGACTGGAGGGGCTGGTTAGATGGGGTCAAGTCAATTGCCCTCAGGCAATGGAGAACCAGAGAAGAAGTTAAGTTAGATATATATTAGTAATTTGTTTGAATACAGAGAAAGGGGATGATGGATGATGAGGGTGGGAATGAGATTGGAATGTTTCATTAATCCTATTAGGAAATGATGAGGCCATAAATTAAGATGGAGAAAATGGAATGGATTTCAAAGGTACATATATGAGAGAATTGATGAGACATAGAGAATAATTGGATATAGGGTGTCCAAGAAAGTGTTAAAGATAATTTCTAGATATATAATTTGAACAACTCAGTGGATTATGTTGCCACTCACCAAGACAGGATTTCTTTGGGAGAAAGAAAATGAGTGTAGCTTTGGGTGTGTATGGAGGAGGACACCCAAGTGGAGATGTATGGTTAGCAGTTGGCCATGTGGGAGTGGAGCTCAAGAGAAAGGTCTAAGCAGACATATGGATTTGTCAGGTTTTGGGTTGTAGTTGAAGCCATTGGCAAGGGTAAGACTGCCCAATGAGATTGTGAAAAAGAGGGCAAAGAATGGAACCCTGAGAGTTACCAGCATATGAGGAGAAGGTTGACATGCAGTCCATAAAGGACACTGGCAGTGTCAGTGTAGGGGGGAACCCTTAACAACTCCCTTTGCCTCCTCACTCATTCCTCCCAGGTAAATTGGCCCAGTCCCTACCCACTTTCTCTAAATTTTAGGACCTGCTTCTCTGCATAAAGTGAGTGTTTCTGTCTGCACTTGGCCTGTGCTAAGAAGCTTGTCTCTGTGGGACATCCTGAGGCTGTTCAGCTGTGCCGAACCCTTATGAGTAAATATGTTAATTCAAAGTAGGGTGTTAATAGACCTCCTTGACTGCGTATCTAATCAGAGATTCTCAACTGGAAGAAATTCCCCCCACCCCCACCCTAACACTGGAGACATTTGGCAGTGTCTGGAGATATTTGGGGTTGTTTCAATTGGGGGGAGGGAGAGAGTGCTATTGTCATCTAGTGTTTAGAGGCCAGGGATGCTGCTAAACATCCTACAGGACACAGGACAACCCTCCTTTCCTAACAAAGAATTATTTGGCTCAAGATGTCAATAGTGCAGAGGCTGGGAAACCCTGATTTAAATCATATTCTTCAATAGTGTACATTAATAAAAAGGGGATATTTTTATCTAGTTGTTTGGATCCTGAGTTTGTCTCTGGTTGGCTACAGAGTTTGGTGGGGAAGAGAATGGTGTTATTTATTGGCCCCCTAAAACACCATCAAGGGGTGGTCAGAAGACCTGAGAAAAATCAGAAAGACATCGTGGAAACAAGGATGGTAGCATGCTTAAGAGGAAGAGGCCATCAAGGCCAACTGCTTCTGAGAGGTCTGGTGAGTCAAACTGAAAAGTGTTTTTAGAATTTAACATACACGACTTCCCTAGTGAGCTTCAGAGGCATTTGGGTGAGAAGATGAAGCTAGAGTGGGTTACCTTGAGGAGCAAAGGAATGGTGAAGGAATAAAAGCACCCAGCGCCATGTGCTTTCCTTGGACACTGAGGAAAAGCAAGAGCGGATGACAGCTAGAGGGGAACACAGGAATGGGGGAATGTTGAAGAAATTTGTTCAATGAATGGAGAGGCTAGTAGAGAAGGGATATCTGAACACCAGGCAAAATGTATAAAGTAACATTCCTGAGGAGGTCAGTGGGAAAGGAAATCCAGAGCTCAAGTGAAAGGACTGGCTTTGCTCAGGAAAAGCGATTTCTCTTCTATGAACATGGAGATGTAGGACGAAGTAAGTGGATGCAAATAGGTTTGTATGACAGAGGCTTCCTGGAGGTGGGGCAGGAGCGAGAGGCAGCTGCAGCAGATCTCCCCTGACAGCTTCTTTTCTGACTCACTGAACTAAAAGGCGGTGCCATTTTCTGAGACTTCAGAGGGAAGAGGTGGAATATGGAGCCTAGAGGGCCTGTGAAAGTTTGAAATCAAAATCCAATGGGCCAAAGAGTCAACAAGGGGCCCTTCCATTAGCTTACTTTCTTTTTCAAAAATGTAGTTTGGCTTTACATTTTTTAAATGGAAATATATTTGACATAGAACATTGTATAAGTTTAAGTTGTACAACATGTTGATTTAATACATTTATATATTGCAATATGGTTACCACGGTAGCATTAGCTAGCACCTCTAATTCAGTCACATAATTATAATTTCCGATTTGTGGTGGGAATAATTAAGATCTAATCTCTTAGTAAGTTTGATGTTTATAATACAATATTGTCTCTAATCACTGTACTGTGCATTAGATCTTTAGGACTTATTTATCTACTAGTTGCAAGTTAGCCTTACATTATTATGTTTCACGGGAATTTTGGGGGAGGCTGGGAGGGAGAGATCTGATCACCCACACTAACAACCAAGTCAAGTTAGAAATCTCAGCCTCTCACATTCTATTGTCCCCAAACTGACCTCCCAGATATCAGGTAGAGGAGGCCAGTGGGATGGGATGGCTGCACTCCTGGCTTCCTGTTTCTTTTTTGCCTTCCATGATCAAATTCATGGAACCATCATTCTGGGTGTCTGGTTTTTTCCCTAAACTTAACATTTCCCACGTGTGATGTGAATTTACCCTGCTGCCTTCCCATAGCTGCTGCGACTCTTGGTACCTTAGCAGATAACCCATCTCAGACTCAGGTGCATCATGTCTAGTGCTTAGACTATGGCAAACAGTATCTCTTGTACCAGTGGTTCAGAAAGTATGGTTACTAAATGTGATATTGTTTGCATCCCAAGTTGTTGGAATTTTTGTGAGTACTTTAATGGCCCATATAGACAAGAGGATGGAATATTTGAAATAGATGTCATACTAGGACATCCAGGAAAAGGTGGCCATAAAGGCAACCACCTGCTTCACCTCCTTGCAGGAATGACTTTAGAATATTTTGCTCCACTGATTTGAGTTTCTGAAATGCTCATGGTACTCACCCCTAGCTACAGCCCTACCACAAGGGGAGCTTGAATGTTTTTATTTGCTTTTCTAAATTCCTGAAAAGGTTTTAATGTTATTTTACCCACTGGTAAATGTAATAAACAGTGATACTCAGATAGTGCACATCTAAGCTTGCCTTTCCTCTCTACATGAAAGTGCATGCTAATGGTCGCTGGATAATTAAAATGAAGCCACATTTAATAGATAAACAAATTAAAGCAGAGCAAATTGTGTGCATGCCTCCCTAAACAGCACACACATTATCAGAGGGGCGACTCTAATTATTCAAAAATATAGCAAGAGCTATTGAAGGAGCTATTGATTTTTTTAAGATAAAGTGTCTTCAGTATTAATGAGTAGTATTTGTTTACAAGTCAAATTGTAATACTGTAGAAATTAAAAAGGAAATAGGATCAAAGCTACCCAAACCTTACACAGAAATCAGGACATATGAAATAATAGATATGGTCTGCTACTATTATTTTTAACATTTATTTTTAATTACAAGGTAACACATGAATTTATTTTCTTTGTAAAATATTATAATATTTCTGACCATCCCCAAGTATCCATCCATTTTTCAGAGATAACACTTGGTATTGGTTTGGTGTGGATACTTTCAGATGATTTCTAATGCATTTTAAATGCATTTATCTATATATACTCATACATGTTTTTGAATGTTGTATTGTGGATTTTTTGTTTGCTTTTTGGTTTCCAAAATAAATGAGATCATTCTATATTCACCTTTCTCTAAAATGCATTTATCATTCAATCACATGCCTTAGAGATTTTTGATAATGGTACACAACAAATCTACTTCAATATTTCCCCTCGTTTCATTTCTTTTTCCTCTTAAGACATTTGTATCAAAGCAATAAATGCCTTTGATCGAAAAATCAGAAGGGACAAGAAAGGCTTGTACTAAGATGAAACAATCTGCTCCATGGCCACCAGACCCCGTCTCACTTCTCATAGGCAGCCAGTCTGAGCAGGTGCCAGTGGATATTATCTACAGATGTCAAAATAATCTGTGCCCATATCATTATTAATGAGTTTCAATTGCAGACACTATAGTGACTTTCTGCTTGGTGGAATATGATTCTCCATACTTATACTGTTGCTACTTCCTTCCTCATCTTCCCCCATATGGTCCTAACATTGCATTTAGTTTCTTTATTATACTAATTATACCGTTTAGTAAACAGAACTTATTAATTCTGTCTAATGATTAGTGATTTTTGTATTTTGGTTATAAAATCTGTCTCTACCACAAGATCATGTGGATATTGTTACACATTATTTTTTTAAAAATCTTGCTGTTTTATCTTTAATACATATGGAAATGATTTTTGTTAGTGGTGTTAAGCGCAGGTCCAATTTCCCCTTTTTTAATGTACATACCAGCTTGATCAACACCATGTATCGAAAAGAACATCCTTCTCCACTATTTCTCGAGTACAACTATTATGTAAATCAAGTGTCCACATATAGTAGGTATGTTTCTGGGCTCTCTTTTCTGTTTCACTGGCTTATTTGTCCCTTTTTATATTAATGTCACACTGCTTTAATTACTGTCATTTAGTGATAACATTTAATAGTCAACATGATAGATTTTTCCAAATAAAAAAAAATTATATCCTTTAGACTATTAACTTGGATTACCTGCTTTGTTTATAAGCTGAATCTAAAAGCAGAAAATCAACAAATGGCATTTACATTCTTCTAACTATGCAAATATGACATGCACAAAGAGTATACACTATCTATGATTTTTCAGAATATAGTTTTCAGTTTTTGCTTCTGATGGCATTTTATTTGCCTTTATCATATCCTTCTAAAAAACTCCTTCAATAAACTATTTATGGATTCTTCCTTCCCAGAGATCTTTCTCTCAGGGCCACCATTCTATTGTTCCAATAAGGACTATTGTTCTCTAGGCTTGTTGCCCAGCTTTTATCCTCACTGCTTCTCTAGAATGTTCCCCTCATTTCTTATTCCCATATCTTTTTTGCTCTAGAATATTCTCAAGTAATTTACTAAGAAATGGTGTCTGAGGGGTAAATTTTCTGAGCATGTCTGAAAATATTTTTTCTACCTTAAAACTTGATTGATAATTTGGTTGGGTAAGAATTAAAGTTTCAAGATTATTTCTCCTTATAATAATGAAGGCATCAAATGTTATTGTGAGCAGTCTGAAGGCGATCAACTTGTTATTCCTGTGTCCATGACCTTGTTTTTTTGCCCCATCTGAAAGCTTTCAACATCTTTATTCTCAGTATCATAAAACTTTACAGATATTTCCCTAACTGTGGGCCTTTCTGTTTTTAAAGTGGGTATTTCACTTTGGACTCTCATGTCTTTCTTGTATTATTTCTGACATAATTTTTGTCTTTCATTTTCTCTGTCTCATTCCTATTAGAATGAAATGTCTGATCCTTGGGTCATGTGTATTAATTCTCCATTTATATATTTTTATTTCTCTTCCTTTTATTCTCCTTCTTGGGATATTTCTTTGACTTTATTTCCAAACTGTCCCTTGATTTTTTTAACTTAATATAGTTTCAACATATAAGAATTTCTGTTTTTTCATTGACTTCTCCTTTTTAAGTGATCTCTTATTTTTCTATAGAAAAATAGCATCTTGAGATTTCTGAAGATAACAGAGGTTTTTCTTCATTTTTATTTATTAGTTACCTATTTTATAAATATTAGTGTTTATATGTCAATCCCAATCTCCCAATTCATCCCATGACCCCCACTTTCCCCCCTTGGTGTCCATATATTTGTTCTCTACAACTGTCTCTCTATTTCTGCCTTGCAAACTGGTTCATCTGTACCATTTTTCTCGATTCCACGTATATGCGTTAATATACGATATTTGTTTTTCTCTTTCTGACTTACTTCACTCTGTATGACAGTCTCTAGGTCCATCCACGTCTCTACAAATGACCCAGTTTTGTTCCTTTTATGGTCGAGTAATATTCCATCATATATACGTACCACATCTTCTTTATCCATTCGTCTGTCGAGGGGCATTTAGGTTGCTACCATGATCTGGCTATTGTAAATAGTGCTGCAATGAACACTGGGGTGCATGTGTCTTTTTGAATTATGGTTTTCTCTGGGTATATGCCCAGTAGTGGGATTGCTGGATCATATGGTAGTTCTATTTTTAGTTCTTTAAGGAACCTCCATACTGTTCTCCATAGTGGCTTTATCAATTTACATTCCCACCAACAGTGCAAGAGTGTTCCCTTTTCTCCACACCCTCTCCAGCATTTGTTGTTTGTAGATTTTCTGATGATGCCCATTCTAAATGGTGTGAGGTGATACCACATTGTAGTTTTGATTTGCATTTCTCTAATAATTAGTGATGTTGAGCAGGTTTTCATGTGCTTCTTGGCCATCTGTATGTCTTCTTTGGAGAAATGTCTATTTAGGTCTTCTGCCCATTTCTTGATTGGGTTGTTTGTTTTTTTAATATTGAGCTGCATGAGCTGTTTACATATTTTGGAGATTAATCCTTTGTCCATTGATTTGTTTGCAAATATTTTCTCCCATTCTGAGTGTTGTCTTTTCATCTTGTTTATAGTTTCCTTTGCTGTGTAAAAGCTTTTAATTTTCATTAGGCCCCATTTGTTTATTTTTGTTTTTATTTCCATTACTCTAGGAGGTGGGTCAAAAAAGGTCTTGTTGTGATTTATGTCAAAGAGTGTTCTTCCTATGTTTTCCTCTAAGAGTTTTATAGTGTCTGGTCTTACGTTTAGGTCTTTAATCCATTTTGAGTTTATTTTTGTGTATGGTGTTAGGAAACAATTTGAGGTTTTTAAATTTTTCATTCCCCTAAATGAATCTTTCCCTCTGGCATCATTTTTCTTTTCTTTTTAGATCTTTATCTGTGCCTTCCCTTTGGAAATTTTCTTCAAGTGTTAGGTGATCTTAATGTTAAGGTCTTCTTTCACCTTTTTAGGATGAGGGTATAAGAAACTGTAATGGGAGCTCTGTGTGTGTGGGCAGGGCTTGTCCTCTGGAGGCCTCTGCTCCAGGACAGTTGCTCTGAGAACTCTAAAGTTCTCTGAATGTGGATGTTTTCTCTTTGTGCATATTCTGGAAGGGGGGGAGATGACTGTGCAGCGAGGCTCCACAGCAACTTCACAGGAGCCCTCACTCAGAAGGGCCCCACTTCCTCCCCAGAACAAGGTTTTCTGAGGCTCAACTCTATGCACTCTGTATCCCCAGCTACCCCATGGTTCAGTGACACTTGGGATGAGCCACTCAGGGCAGTGACTGGGGTGTGTATGTGTATGTGTAATGGGGGTTGGTGGGGGAGAAAGGGGTTGTGTTTTACTGTGGCCCACCACTCCCAGAGAGGGCCTGAACATAGATGTGGGGTGCGTTGAGCTTGGGTGCAGGTCCCACAGGGCCACAGTACCTGTGGGGTAGCTCTGGGGGGACAACTCAGCAGGGGTTTCTCACCTACCCGGGTCCAGGAAACTAAGACATCACAGGTCAGATGTTACAATCTCTTGAGTCATCTGTCCTTTGTAGACCTTCCCTGCCCTCAGATTTGCATTTGCAATTTGCACTGGGTGTTTTAATTACACAGTCAACTCTGAGTGTAGATAATGAGATAATGAGAATGGGAATCACTTTGTCATCTAAGTGCACCTTTAAATTTAAATGAGTAGAACGGAAGCCTTAAAGCAAGAAAGCATTCAACGGCCTGACATATTTAGCCAGCTCTACACTGATCCAACTTGCTGCCGTGTGGCTGACAGGGTCTTGGTGCTCTGGCTGGGTGTCAGGCCTGAGCCTCTGAGGTGGGAGAGCCGAGTTCAGAACATTGCTCCACCAGAGACATCCAGAGCCCACGTAATATCAAACGGCGAAAGCTCTACCAGAGATCTCTTTCTCAACACTGAGACCAGCTCCACTCAACGACCAGCAAGCTACAGTGCTGGGCACCCTATGACAGATAACTAGCAAGACAGGAACACAACCCCATCCATTAGCATAGAGGCGCCTAAAATCATAATGAGTTCACAGAGACCACAAAACACCACCAGACGTGGTCCTGCCCACCAGAAAGACAAGATCCAGCCTCATTCACCAGAACACAGGCACCAGTCCCCTCCACCAGGGAGCATACACAACCCACTGAACCAACCCTACCCACTGGGGGCAGACACCAAAAACAATGGGAACTATGAACTTGGAGCCTGTGAAAAGGAGACCCCAAACACAGTAAGTTAAGCAAAATGAGAAGAGAAACAAATACACAGAAGATGAAGGAGCAAGGTAAAAACCCACCAGAACAAACAAATGAAGAGAAAATAGGCAGTCTACCTGAAAAAGAATTCAGATAAGTGATAGTAAAGATGGTCCAAAATCTTGGAAATAGAATAGAGAAAATACAAGAAAGGTTTAACAAGGAACTAGAAGAACTAAAGGGAAAACAAACAATGATGAACAACACAATAAATGAAATTTAAAAAATCTCTAGAAGGAATCAATAGCAGAATAACTGAGGCAGAAGAATGGATAAGTGACCTGGAAGATAAAATAGTGGAAATAACTACCACAGAGCAGATTAAAGAAAACAGAATGAAAAGAATGGAGGACAGTCTTGGAGACCTCTAGGACAAAATTTAACACACAAACATTCAAATTATAGGGGTCCCAGAAGAAGAAGAGAAAAAAAAAGGGAATGAGAAAATATTTGAAGAGATTATAGTTGAAAACTTCCCCAATATGGGAAAGGAAATAATCAAGTCCAAGAAGTGCGGAGAGTCCTATACAGGATAAATCCAAGGAGAAACACACCAAGACCGTATTAATCAAACTATCAAAAATTAAATACAAAGAAAAAATATTAAAAGCAGCATGGGAAAAGCAACAAATAACATACAAGGAATTCCCCATAAGGTTAACAGCTGATCTTTCAGTGGAAACTCTGCAAGCCAGAAGGGAGTGACAGGACATATTTAAAGTGATGAAAAGGAAAAACCTACACGAAGATTACTCTACCCGGCAAGGATCTCATTCAGATTTGACTGAGAAATTAAAAACTTTACAGACAAGCAAAAGCTGAGAGAGTTCAGCACCACCAAACCAGCTTTACAACAAATGCTAAAGGAACTCCTCTAGGCAGGAAACACAAGACAAGGAAAAGACCTACAATAACAAACCCAAAACAATTAAGAAAATGGTAATAGGAACATACATATGATAATTACCTTAAATGTAAGTGGATTAAATGAGCCAACCAAAGACACAGACTGGATGAATGGATACAGAAACAAGACCCGTATATATGCTTTCTACAAGAGACCACTTCAGACCTAGGGACACATACAGACTGAGAGTGAGGGGATGGAAAAAGATATTCCATGCAAATGGAAATCAAAAGAAAGCTAGAGTAGCAATTCTCATATCAGACAAAATAGACTTTAAAATAGAGACTATTACAAGAGACAAAGAAGGACACTACATAATGATCAAGGGATCAATCCAAGAGGAAGATATAACAATTGCAAATATTTATGCACCCAATGTAGGAGCACCTCAATACACACGGCAACTGCCAACATCCATAAAAGGGGAAATTGACAGTAACACGATAATAGAAGGGGAATTTAACACCCCACTTTCACCAGTGAACAGATCATCCAAAATGAAAATAAATAAGGAAACACAAGCTTTAAATGATACATTAAATAAGATGGAGGTAATTGATATTTATAGGACATTCCATACAAAAACAACAGAATACATTTTCTTCTCAAGTGCTCATGGAACATTCTCCAGGATAGGTCATATCTTGGGTTACAAAAGAAACCATGGTAAATTTAAGAAAATTGAAATCATATCAAGTATCTTTTCTGACCACAATGCTATGAGACTAGATATCAATTACAGGGAAACAATATGTATAAAATAGAAACACACGGAGGCTAAACAATACACTACTAAATTACCAAGAGATAACTGAAGAAATCAAAGAGGAAATCAAAAAATACCTAGAAAAATATGACAATGAAACAACGACGACCCAAAACCTATGGGATGCAGCAAAAGCAGTTCTAATAGGGAAGTTTATAGTATAAAATCCTACCTGAAGAAACAAGAAACATCTAAATAAACAACCTAAACTTACACCTAAAGCAATTAGAGAAAGGAGAACAAAAAACCCCCAAAGTTAGCAGAAAGAAAGATATCATAAAGATCAGATCAGAAATAAATGAAAAAGAAATGAAGGAAACAGTAACACAGATCAATAAAACTAAAAGTTGGTTCTTTGATAAGATAAACAAAATTGATAAACCAATAGCCAGATTCAACAAGAAAAAAAAGGAGAAGGCTCATATCAATAGAATTAGACATGAAAAAGGAGAAGTAACAATAGGCACTGCAGAAATACAAAGGATCATGAGAGATTACTACAAGCAAGTATATGCTAATAAAATGGGCAACCTGGAAGAAATAGAAAAATTCTTGGAAAAGCACAACCTTCTGAGACTGAACCAGGAAGAAATAGAAAATATAAACAGACCAATCGCAAGCACTGAAATTGAAACTGTGTTTAAAAACCTTGCAACAAACAAAAGCCCATGTCCAGACAGCTCCACAGTTGAATTCTTTCAAATATTTAGAGAAGAGCTAACACCTATCCTTCTCAAACTCTTCCAAAATATAGCATAGGGAGGAACACTCCCAAAATACTCTACGAGGCCACCATCACCCTGATACCAAAATCAGACAAAGATGTCATCACATAAAAAGATAACTACAGGCCAATATCACAGATGAACATAGATGCAAAAATCCTCAACAAAATACTAGCAAACAGAATCCAACAGCACATTAAAAGGATCATACGCCATGATCAAGTGGGGTTTATCCCAGGAATGCAAGGATTCTTCAATATATGCAAATCAATCAATGTGATACACCATATTAACCAATTGAAGGATTAAAAACCATATGAACATATCAATAGATGTAGAAAAAGCTTTTGACAAAATTCAACACCCATTTATGATACAAACCCTCCAGAAAGTAAGTATAGAGGGAACTTACCTCAACATAATAAAGGCCCTACATGACAAATCCACAGCCAACATCGTTCTCAGTGGTGAAAAACTGAAACCATTTCCACTAAGATCAGAAACAAGACAAGGTTGCCCACTCTCACCACTATTTTTCAACATGGTTTTGGAAGTTTTAGCCACAGCAATCAGAGAACAACAAGAAATAAAAGGAATCCAAATGGGTAAAGAAGAAGTAAAGCTGTCACTGTTCGCAGATGACATGATACTATAGATAGATTATCCTAAATATGCCATCAGAAAACTACTAGAACTAATCAATGATTTGGTAAAGTAGCAGGATTCAAAATTAATGCACAGAAATCTATTGCATTCCTTTACACTAATGATGAGAGTTCCGAAAGACAAATTAAGGAAACACTCCCATTTACCAATGCAACAAAAAGAATGAAGTACCTAGAAATAAACCTACCTAAGGAGACAAAAGACCTGTATGAAGAAAACTATAAGACACTAATGAAAGAAATTAAAGACGATACAAGCAAATGGAGAGATCTACCATGTTCTTGTATTGGAACTACCAAAAGCAATCTACAGATTCAGTGCAATCCCTATCAAACAACTAATGGCATTCTACACAGAACTTGAACAAAAAATTTCGAAAAACACAAAAACCCCAAACAGCCAAAGCAATCTTGAGAAAGAAAAACGGAGCTGGAGGAATCATGCTCCCAGACTTCAGACTATATTACAAAGCTACAGTAATCACACAGTATGGTAGTGGCATAAAAACAGAAATATAGATCAATGGAACAAGATAGAAAGCCCAGAGATTAACCCACACACAAATGTTCACCTTATCTTTGATAAGGGAGGCAAGAATATACAGTGGAGAAAAGACAGCCTCTTCAGTAAGTGGTGCTGGGAATACTGGACAGCTACAGGTAAAAGAATGAAATTAGAACACTTCATAACACCATACACAAAAATAAACTCAAAATGGATTAAAGACGTAAATGTTAAGTCCAGACGCTATAAAACTATTAGAGGAAAACATGGGCAGAACACTCTATGACATAAATCACAGCAAGGTCCTCTTTGACCCACCTCCTAGAGAAATGGAAATAAACACAAAAATTAAAAAATGGGACCTAATGAAACTTAAAAGCTTTTGCACAACAAAGGAGACCATAAACAAGACAAAAAGACAACCCTCAGAATGCGAGAAAATATTTGCAAACGAAGTAACTGACAAAGGATTAATCTCCAAAATATACAAGCAGCTCATGCAGCTCAATATCAGAAAAAAAACAACCCAATCAAAAATTGGGCAGAAGACCTAAATAGACATTTCTCCAAAGAAGATATACAGATTGCCAACAAACACATGAAAGGAAACTGAACATTACTAATCATTAGAGAAATCCTATCAAAACCACAATGAGGTATCACCTCACACCAGTCAGAATGGGCATCATCAGAAAATCTACAAATAATAAAGGCTGGAGAGTGTGTGGAGAAAAGGGAACCCTCTTGCACTGTTGGTGGGAATGTAAATTGATACAGCTACTATGGAAAACAGTATGGAGGTGCCTTAAAAAATTAAAAATAGAACAACTGTACAACCTAGCAATCCCACTACTGGACATATACCCTGAGAAAACCATAATTCAAAAGGAGTCATGTACCACAATGTTCATTGCAGCACTATTTACAATAGCCATGACATGGAAGCAACCCAAGTGTCCATTGACAGATGAATGGATAAAGAAGATGTGGCCCATATATACAATGGATTATTACTCAGCCATAAAAAGAAACAAAATTGAGTTATTTGTAGGGAGGTGGATGGACCTATACTCTGTCATACAGAATGAAGTAAGTCAGAGAGAGAAAAGCAAATACTGAATGCTAACATATATATATAGAATCTAAAAAAAAAAAAAAAAGGTTCTGATGAACCTAGGAGCAGGACAGGAGTAAAGACACAGATGTAGAGAATGGGCTTGAGGACACGGGGAGGGGGACGAGTAAGCTGGGATGAAGTGAGACAGTGGCATGGACATATATACACTACCGAATGTAGAATAGATAGCTAATGGGAAGCAGCTGCATAGCGCATGGAGATCAGCTTGGTGCTTTGTGTCCACCTGGAGGGGTGGGATAGGGAGGGTGGGAGAGAGACTCAAGAGGGAGGAGATATGGGGATATATGTATATGTATAGCTGATTCACTTTTTTATACAGCAGAAACTAACACACCATTGTAAAGCAATTTTACTCCAATAACAATTTAATAAATAAATAAATAAATAAATAAGCAAATAAAGACCAAAAAAAAAAATTTTAAATGAGTACATTTACCTGACTCTCCAAAGTGGTTGCCCTTGCATTATTACCAGAATTTCCCCACACTTTCATCTCAGGTGTTAACATTATCCTTTTTTAATTTTGCCATTCCTGTGATTGACAAATGGTCTCCTATTGTTTTACATTACTCTGCTTATTAGTGAAGTTGACTACTTTTTCATATATAAATTGTTTTATATTAACCTTTTCATACAATTAACTTTATGTATGATTAATCCTCTCATATAATTAACCATTTGTATTTACTTTTGGTGAATATTTAGTGTTCAAGCCTTTGCTTTTTTGTCTTTTTCTTTTTGATCTGTGTAGTTGTCTATATATATGTTTTTCACATATATACTTAATATTTTCCAGGCACTATTCTAAATTTATATATAAACTCATTTAATTGTTGCAACAAACCTGCAAGGTAGTTTACTTTTATTATCTTCATTTTACATATTAAAAAAATTATGGCACTGAGATGCTAAGTACTATGAAGGAGTTGATACTGTTAGTAATTTGTTATATCCATTGTAAATATTTTCTCCATAGATTTTTCGTTTGTATTATCCCTTTTTTTTTTAACATGTTTATTGGAGTATAATTGCTTTGACTGTTGTGTTAGTCTCTGCTGTACAACAAAATGAATCAGCCATATGTATACATATATCCCCAAATCCCCTCCCTCTCATGTGTCCCTCTTACCCTCCCAACCTCACCCCTCTAGGTGGTCACAAAGCACTGAGCTGATCTCCCTGTGCTTTGTAGCTGCTTCCCGTTAGCTATCTATTTCACATTTGGTAGTGTATATATGTCAGTGCTACTCTCTCTCTTCGTCCCAGCTTACCCTTCCCCCTCCCCACGTCGTCAAGTCCATTCTCTATGTCTGTGACTCTATTCCTGTCCTGTCCCTGGGTTCATCAGAACCATTTTTTAATTTTTTTTAGGTTCCATATATATGTGTTAGCGTACTGTAGTTGTTTTTCTCTTTCTGAGTTACTTCACTCTGTATGACAGACTCTAGGTCCATCCACTTCACTACAAATAACTCAGTTTCTTTCCTTTTTATGGCTGAGTAATATTCCATTGTATATATGGGCCACATCTTCTTTATCCATTCATCTGTCGATGGACACTTAAGTTGCTTCCATGTCCTGGCTATTGTAAATAATGCTGCAATGAACATTGTGGTACATGACTCTGTTTGAATTATGGTTTTTTCAGGGTATATGCCCAGGAGTGGGATTGCTGTGTCATATCATAGTTCTGTTTTTAGTTTTTTAAGGAACCTCCATACTGTTCTCCATAGTGGCTGTATCAATTTTCATTCCCACCAACAGTGCAAGAGTTTTCCCTTTTCTCCACACCCTCTCCAGCATTCATTGTTTGTAAACTTTTTGATGATGGCCATTGTGACTGGTGTGAGGTGATATCTCATTGTGGTTTTGATAGCATTTCTCTAATGATGAGTGATGTTCAGCTTCCTTTCATGTGTTTGTTGGCAATCTGTATATCTTCATTGGAGAAATGTCTATTTAGGTCTTCTGCCCATTTTTTGATTGGGTTGTTTGTTTTTTTATATTCAGCTGCATGAGTTGCTTGTATATTTTGGAGATTAATCCTTTGTCCGTTGCTTCATTTGCAAATATTTTCTCCCATTCTGAGGGTTGTCTTTTTGTCTTGTTTATGGTTTGCTTTACTGTGCAAAAGCTTTTAAGTTTCATTAGGTCCCATTTGTTTATTTTTGTTTTTATTTCCATTTCTCTAGCAGGTGGGTCAAAAAGGATCTTGCTGTGATTTATGTCATAGAGTGTTCTGCCTATGTTTTCCTCTAAGAGTTTGATAGTGTCTGGCCTTACATTTAGGTCTTTAATCCATTTTCAGTTTATTTTTGTGTATGGTGTTAGGGAGTGTTCTAATTTCATTCTTTTACATGTAGCTGTCCAGTTTTCCCAGCACCACTTATTGAAGAGGTTGTCTTTTCTCCATTGTATATTCTTGCCTCCCTTATCAAAGATAAGATGACCATATGTGCATGGGTTTATCTCTGGGCTTTCTATC
Organism: Eubalaena glacialis; assembly: GCF_028564815.1. Taxonomy (NCBI): domain Eukaryota; kingdom Metazoa; phylum Chordata; class Mammalia; order Artiodactyla; family Balaenidae; genus Eubalaena; species Eubalaena glacialis. Next base: position 45,305,249 of record NC_083729.1, on the reverse strand, counting down.
CTGTTCCATTGATCTATATTTCTTTTTTTGTGCCAGTACCATACTGTCTTGATTACTGTAGCTTTGTAGTATATCCTGAAGTCAGGGAGCCTGATTCCTCCAGCTCTGTTTTTCTTTCTCAAGATTGCTTTAGCTATACGGGGTGCTTTGTGTTTCCATACAAATTGTGAAATTTTTTCTAGTTCTGTGAAGAATGCCATTGGTAGCTTGATAGGGATTGCACTGAATCTGTAGATTGCTTTGGGTAGTATAGTCATTTTCACAATGTTGATTCTTCCAATCCAAGAACATGGTATATCTTTCCATCTGTTTGTTTCAACTTTAATTTTTTCCTCAATGTCTTATAGTTTTTGCATACAGATCTTTGGTCTCCTTAGGTAGGTTTATTCCTAGGCATTTTATGCTTTTTGTTGCAGTGGTAAATGGGACTGTTTTTTTAATTCTCTTTCAGATTTATCATCATTAGTGTATAGGAATGCAAGAGATTTTTATGTATTAATTTTGTATCCTGCTACTTTAGCAAATTCATTGATTAGCCCTAGTAGTTTTCTGGTAGCATCTTCAGGATTCTCTATGTATCATGTCATCTGCAAATAGTGGCAGTTTTACTCCTTCTTTTCTCTTTGGGATTCCTTTTATTTCTTTTTCTTCTCTGATTGCTGTGGCTGAAACTTCGAAAACTATTTTGAATAATAGTGATGAGAGTGGGCAACCTTGTCTTGTCCTGGTCTTAGAGGAAATGGTTTCATTTTTTTTTTACCATTAAGAATGATGTTGGCTCTGGGTTTATCATATATGGCCTTTATTATGTTGAGGTAGGTTCCCTCTATGCCTACTTTCTGGAGAGTTTTCTATCATAAATCGGTGTTGAATGTTGTCGAAAGTTTTTTCTGCATCTATTGAGATGATCATATTGTTTTTCAGTTTGTTCATATGGTGTATCACATTGATTGATTTCCATATATTGAAGAATCCTTGCATTCCTGGGATAAACGCCAGTTGATCATGGGGTATGACCCTTTTAATATGCTGTTGGATTCTGTTTGCTTCTATTTTGTTGATGATTTTTGCGTGTATGCTCATCAGTTATACTGGCCTGTAGTTTCCTGTTTTTGTGACATCTTTGTCAGGTTTTTGTATCAGGTGATAGTGACCTCGTAGAATGGGTTTGGGAGTGTTCCTCCTTGTGCTGTATTTTGGAAAAGTTTGAGAAGGAGTTAGCTCTTCTATAATGTTTGAGGGAATTCACCTGTGAAGCCATGTGGTCCTGGACATTTGTTTGTTGGAAGATTTTTAATCACAGTTTCAATTTCAGTGCTTGTGACTGGTCTGTTTATATTTTCTATTTCTTCCTAGTTCAGTCTTGGAAATTTGTGCTTTTCTAAGAATTTGTCCATTTCTTCCAGGTTGTCCATTTTATTGGCATAGAGTTGCTTGTAGTAATGTCTCATGATCCTTTGTATTTCTGCAGTGTCAGTTTTTATTTCTTTCTCATTTCTAATTTTGTTGGTTTGAGTCTTCTCCCTTTTATTCTTCATGGTTTTGGCTAATGGTTTATCAATTTTGTTTATCTTCTCAAAGAACCAGCTTTTAGTTTTATTGATCTTTGCTATCGTTACTTAATATTTTCTCATTTATTTCTAATCTGATTTTTATGATTTCTTTCCTTCTGCTAACTCTGGGGTTTTTTTGTTCTTCTTTCTCTAATTGCTTTAGGTGTAAGTTTAGGTTGTTTATTTAGGATTTTTCTTGTTTCTTGAGGTAGGATTGTATTGCTGTAAACTTCCCTCTTAGAACTGCTTTTGCTGCAACCCATAGGTTTTGGGTCATCGTGTTCTCATTGTCGTTTGTTTCTAGGTATATTTTGATTTCCTCTTTGATTTCTTCAGTGATCTCTTGGTTATTTAGTAGTGTATGCTTTAGCCTCCATGTGTTTGTATTTTTTGCAGTTTTTTTCCTGTAATTGATATCTAGTCTCATAGTGTTGTGGTCTGAAAAGATACTTGTTACAATTTCAATTTTCTTAAATTTACAGAGGTTTGATTTATGATCCAAGATATGATCTGTCCTGGAGAATGTTCCATGAGCACTTGAGAAGAAAGTGTAGTCTGTTGTCTTTGGATGGAATGTCCTATAAATATCAATTACATCCATCTTGTTTAATGTACCATTTAAAGCTTGTGTTTCCTTATTTATTTTTATTTTGGATGATCTGTTCATTGGTGAAAGTGGGGTGTTAAAGTCCCCTACTCTTTTCTTGTTACTGTCGATTTCACCTTTTATGGCTGTTAGCAGTTGCCTTATGTATTGAGGTTCTCCTATGTTGGGTGCATAAATATTTGCAATTGTTCTATTTTCTTCTTGGATTGATCCCTTGATCATTATGTAGTGTCCTTCTTTGTCTCTTGTAATAGCCTCTATTTTAAAGTCCATTTTGTCTTATATGAGAATTGCTACTCTAGCTTTCTTTTGATTTCCATTTGCATGGAATTTATTTTTCCATCCCCTCACTTTCAGTTTGTATGTGTCCCTAGGTCTGAAGTGGGTCTCTTTTAGACAGTATATACACAGGTCTTGTTTTTGTATCCATTCAACCAGTCTATGTCTTTTGGTTGGAGCATTTAATCCATTTATGTTTCAGGTAATTATCGATATGTATGTTCCTATTACCATTTTCTTAATTGTTTTGGCTTTGTTATTGTAGGTCTTTTCCTTCTCTTGTGTTTCCTGCCTAGAGAAGTTCCTTTAACATTTCTTGTAGAGCTGGTTTGGTGGTGCTGAATTCTCTTCGCTTTTGCTTGTCTGTAAATGTTTTGATTTTTACTTCAAATCTGAATGAGATCCTTGCTGGGTAGAGTAATCTTGGTTATAGGTTTTACCCTTTCATCTGTTTAAATATATCCTGCCACTCCCTTCTGGCTTGCAGAGTTTCTGCTGAAAGATCAGCTCTTAACCTTATGGGATTCCCTGGTATGTTATTTGTTGCTTTTCCCTTGCTGCTTTTAATATTTTTTCTTTGTATTTAATTTTTGATAATCTGATTAATATTTTTCTTGGCGTGTCCTTGGAGTTATCCTGTATGTTATTCTCTGTGCTTCCTGGACTTGATTGACAATTTCCTTTCCCTTGTTACGGAATTTTTCAACTGTAATCTCTGCAGATATTTTCTCAGACCCTTTCTTTTTCTCTTCTTCTTCTGGGACCCCTGTAATTCGAATGTTGTTGTGTTTAATGTTGTCCCAGAGGTCTCTGCGACTGTCCTCAATTCTTTTAATTTTTTTTTTATTTATTCTCCTCTGGGGTAATTATTTCCACTATTTTATCTTCCAGGTCATTTATCCGTTCTTCTGCCTCAGTTATTCTGCTTTTGATTCCTTCTAGAGAATTTTTGATTTCATTTATTGTGTTGTTCATTGTCGTGTGTTTTCTCTTTCGTTCTTCTATGTCTTTGTTAAACGTTTCTTGTACTTTCTCTCTTCTATTTCCAAGATTTTGGATCACCTTTGCTATCATTACTCTGAATTCCTTTTCAGGTAGACTGCCTATTTCCTCTTCATTTGTTTCGTCTGCTGGGTTTTTACCTTGCTCCTTCATCTGTTGCATATTTCTCTGTTTTCTCATTTTTTTTAACATACTGCGTTTTGGGTCTCCTTTTTACAGGTTGCATGTTTGTAGTTCCCGTTGGTTTTGGTTTTTGCCCCTAGTGGCTGAGGTTAGTTCATTTGCTTGTTTAGCCTTTGTGGTGAGGGGACTGGTGCTTGTGTTCTGGTGGGTGGGGCTGGATCTTGTCTTTTTGGTGAGCAGGGCTGCATCCAGCGGTGTGTTTTGGGGTGTCTGGGAACTTAGTATGGTTTTAGGCATCCTCTCTGCTAATGGGTGCAGTTGTGTTCCTGTCTGCTACTTTTCTGGAATGGGACGTCCAGCACTGGAGCCTGCTGGCCGTTGGGTGGAGCTGGGTCTTAGCGTTGAGACAGAGATCTCTGGGACAGCTCCTGCTGGTTGATATTAAGTAGGGCTGGGAGGTCTCTGGTGGTCCAGTGTCCTGAACTTGGTTTTCCCACCTCAGAGGCTCAGGCCTGACACCAGGCCGGAGCACCAAGACCCTGCCAGGCACACGGCTCAGAAGAAAAGGGAGGGAAAAAAAAAGAAAGAAAACATAAATAAATATAAATTAAAAAAATAATAAATAAAAAAAAATTTTTTTAATTAAAGAAGTATTAAAATAAAAAAAAATAATAACGAAAAAAGTGAGAAACCAAACCAATAAACAAATACACCAATGATAACAAGTGCTAAAAACTAAACTAAGATAAACATAAAAATCAGAGACAAATCAGTCACAGACAGCAAATCCCAAGTCTACAGTTGCTCCGAAAATCCACCTCCTCAATTTTGGGACAATTTGTTGTCTATTCAGGTATTCCACAAATTCAGGGTACATCAAGTTTATTTTGGAGATTTTATCTGCTGCTCCTGAGGCTACACAGAGAAACTTCCCTTTGTCCTCTTTGTTCGCACAGCTCCTGGGGTTCAGCTTTGGTTTTGGACCCACCTCTGTGTGTAGGTCACCCTCAGGGGAAGGAATCCCCTCTCCTTGTGCACCCTGAAACAATGGTCTCTTGCCTCTTAGGCACGTCCAGACTTTTTTCCGGACTCCATCCCGGCCAGCTGTGGCGCACTAGTTCCCTTCAGGCTGTGTTCACGCAGCCAACCCCAGTCCTATCCCTGGGATCTGACTTCCAAAGCCCGGGTCTCAGCTCACAGCCCCCACCCTCCCCGGAGGGTGAGCAGACAAGACTCTCACACCAGTGAGTGCTGGTCAGCACCGATCCTCTGTGTGGGAATCTCTCTGCTTTGCCCTCTACACCCCTGTTGCTGCACTCTCCTCTGGGGCTCCAAAGCTTCCCCCCTGCCTATCCCCCATCTCTGCCAGTGAATGGGCTTCCTAGTGTGTGAAAACTTTTCCTCCTTCACAGCTCCCTCCCAGAGGTGCAGGTTCCATCCCTTTTAGTTTGTCTCTTTTTTTAATTTTTTCTTTAGCCCTACCCAGGTACGTGGGGATTTCCTTGCCTTTTGGGAAGTCTGAGGTCTTCTGCCAGCGTTCAGTAGGTGTTCTGTAGGAGTTGTTCCACATATAGATGTATTTTTGATGTATTTGTGGGGAAGAAGGTGATCTCCACGTCTTACTCCTCCGCCATCTTGACGGTCCCCCCTCTCCCTTTATTTATAGTGTCTTCTGTATCATGGAAAATTTAAAATTTGATCTAACAAAATTCTTCAAACTTTCATGAAAATTCATCAAAATGTCTTTTGTCATTTTATGTTTTGTTTAAAAAGATCTTTCCTATCTTAACTTCATATACATTGACTTAGATTTTTAAATATACAGTTCTGCTGGTTTTATTGAGAGTTTTCATTTATCTTGATTTTTTGTGTGTGAAAATTTTTACCTAAATAATGAATTGTCTATTGTTCCAATAGTTCATCTTTTTTGAATAGTTTATCTTTTGCCCATTAATTTAAGTAACACCCATGTCATACTCTAGATTCACATATATTCCTTGTTGTATTTGGGGTTCTTTTTTTTTCCTTTTTAGTTTTACATTCTTAGTTATTGTAGCTTATGATATGTTTGAATATCGGGTTGGTATTTGCCCTTTATTTTTCTTATCCAAAATTGTCTTGCATATTATTGTGCATTTAGTTTTCTCCATGAAGTTGAGAATCAGTTGATCAGGTTTGGTGAAAAGTCCAGTTGCAGACTCTATGTGGACTGCTTTGAAGTTAACATATTGTTTGGAGACTGTTGACATATTTATTTTAATGAGCATGTTATATCACTGTATTTATTCAAGTCTTTTTTAACATCTAGAAAATATATTTTAGAGGTTTTTTTGTTTTGTTTTGTTTTTTAAATGAAGATCTTGCATGTATTTGTATAGTCTTATTCCTATCTAAGTATTTCCTAGTAGTTGCTGTGGTAAATGGCATTTTTTTTCTGTTACATTTTCTAATTGGTTACAGGTAATATAGGGGAAAACTATGGATTTTTGTATGCTGCTCTTGTATCTGACCATCTTTCTTTTTGTATATCAATTAATTTTTAAGCTGATTCTCTTGTTGCTAGCTCTTCAGCTAGTGTTGCTGCCTAGGTCTTCCTCTTCAATGATTTGCCATGATTTCCATTGAAAGGCAGCAAATGCTTCTGAACTTTACTGTCACTAGAATTGCTTCTCAAGTACTTCATGGTCAACATGTCTGCTGTTACCCCCAAACTCATTGCAAATGTACTTTACCCAGAAGCTAGGTTTGTCAGTGCACTAATATGATGAAAATAATTCAATTCCTAAATTGCATTTTGGAATACTTGGTGCATTCTGCCAAAAGATACTTGAAAGGGCATGTGTTTTCCATGGCTCTTGACAATTTATATTGGTCAAATATTTCTGTTTAATTTTGGTCTACTTGGGCTCAAAAATAGGGGCCTAGTTTTGGACAAGGGGGAAAATACCTTTAAAATAGCTTCAAAAGCATTTATATGAAGTTAATTTAGGTTAGTTCCTTTGATGACTTGGCTCTAGAATTAGAGTTGCCTAATAAAATACAGGATGCCCAGTTAAATTTGAATATCAGATAAACAACAAATAATTTTTTAAGTGTATGTCCTATGCAATATTTGAGACATATTCATTCTATGTAATATTTGGGACATATTTATAATAAAAAATTATTTTTTGTTTATCTCAATTTAAATTTAACTGGGTGTCTTGTATTTTTCTTTGCTACATCTGGTGACCCTGTCTGAGAAGGCATTGTGAGCAGACATAGATATTGCAGTATGTAGACACCAATAGTAACAATGTGACCATCTCTTCTGATAAAGGAAGTAGAGGAAAACAGAAGAAAGTTACTTTCAGACAAAAAGACTTTGAAGTCTTATTCACTCACCTTAGTCTGTTCAGGGCTGGGAATGATGAATTTTTCAGCTTCTCTCTTCAGCTTAAGCCCCTGTTAGGAAAGTAGCAAAACAGTCATGTAATGTTACATAAAAATTATTTTAAGATTTCTGCCACTTTTTGAGTTACATGTTTGGATTAGTTTCATTACAGTTTTAAAAAGATAATTGAAGTAATGAAAAACTAGGAGTCAGGGCCCTGAATTTGAATAGTATCTCAGTGCCTCTGTAACTATGTGACTGTAGCAGGCATTAAATTAGAACTGTTCATAAATACACTGGTTCTCTTTGTTCCAGGGATATGGTGGGATCGCACCTCCCAACCCCAAAGACTCGTGACTTGCTTTGGTTAATAAACTATGATTGGAAACTTTAAAAGCCAAAGTTTTATTTGCTATGTCCCTACCCTGGCCATAGTGATCTTGGAAATGTGTTAAGACGGAACCTCAGATTGCTTGAGTCCCTGAGTGACCATGATGAACAAAGCTGACCCTTCAGTCACACGCTGAATATGTAATATGAATGAGAAATAGTTTAAACCAGCAGTTCTAAGGCTGTTTTGTTACTGCAGCATAACATAACTCACATTGACAGATATGTGTGGTATTAGCTTATTGGTTGGGTGCTGGCTGGTAGAAAAGTATTATTAGAGATGAGACAAATGGTGAACCCTCTCCTGTGATAATTTGGAAAGGAGTTAATATACTTACTTAATTTGTATCTCTAGAAGAAGAGGTAGAAAATAGAATGTTAGTAGTGTGTGTGTTGCTGTTCACTGTGACAAGAAAACTCAAGAAAGGTGAATCTGGATAAGGATTGGCCAATTTACAAGCAGGAATAAAAGTAATAGAGTCCACAAATTCAAATAATTGTAAAGTTGGAAGAGGCCACATCCTCCCAGTATCAAAGAGGAAAAAATAAAATTGAGAAAGATTTTGGTTAAAAAAGGCTGATTGAACTCAAATGTATGGTCATTACATGTATTGTTAAATCCTCTGAATGGATAAAATATCTCCTTCAATGTCCAACTAAAAGTATGGAACCAAGTAAATCTTTCTATTAGACAAAGTCGCTCAGGAATAAAAGACTAATATGAGCAGAGCCCTCTGCTAAACTTTGTTGCACTTATATTAAGAGGCAAGAAATAAACATTATTTTTTTCTAAGTCACAGAGTTCTTGGGCTTCCAAGATTAAGATGTTGACTTTAACTTCTTATCTTTTTCTTCTCTGTAAAATGGGGTTAATTATACTTGCCTTGTGTACTCCACAAGACAATTGTGAGAATCTTGGATTTGTTCATTAGCATACGTTTACTGAACATCTTTCACATGCTAAGCTTGTGCTAAGCTTAGAAAAACCAAACCTGATCTTTTCTTATAGAGTCAGAAAATTTTAAATACTGTATGATCATTAAGCACAGTGGGCTTTGGTTCACAAAGGAAGCTCAGCTCTCCCAGTATTAGGAAGAAAGCTGTCAAAGAAGAATTCCTAGAGGAGATAAGTGCACTAAATCTTGAAGAATATTTTAGAGTTATGTCTAAGCAGAGACTGTAGTGAGAATGATGGAAGAAGGTACAAAATCAGGAATCAGTAAGTGCTTGTGGGGTAGTGGTGCTGGGTATGGTTGGAGGGTAGGGAGAAGACAGATCATTAGTCTCTTGTGTGCTAAGTCAAGAAATTAGACTGTTTCTAAATCAAATCATGAATCAAAAAAGGATGTTAATTATGGAGAGAAACGATAAAAATTGCCTTTTTAGAAATACCACTAAGGCAACAATATAACTTAGCTTGGAGGGGCAGAAAGTACTGGGTAGAAGTTTCCTGAGGTAATATAGGGAAAATAATGCGATGGCAATGGGAGTAGGGAGAAGGGGAAACATTTGAGAGATACTTAGAAAATATTTTGGAAATATTACGATTTGGGTCCTGATTGACTCTGAGATCTCTGGTGTAAGTGGGGGTGGATAAGGATGGAATATAAGAAAGGAAAGATTTTGAGGGAAAGACAGTGTGTTCAATGTTGTCCTTATAGAGTTTGCTATTTGCCTGGGTGTTGTACAGGAAGAAAAGTTCAATAAACAATTGGTTTTATAGGACTTGCTCCTAGACCCAAGGTCTGAGCAAAAAACATGGATATCAGAGTCATTATCATCCATGAAATAGATGAAGTCTGGGTTTTGTTGAGATTATCTAGAGAGAGGGATAAGGGCATAGGGCCAGGGGTGAAGCTATGGGGAATGTAAATATATAATCATATATGACAGCTCCCTTTTATTGAGTACCTACCATGAACCAGGCACTGTATAAAGAGATTTGCATGGATTATTGTTTAACTTCAGTCACATCCTATAAGACAGCTGATGCTCTTAAACTCATTTTACAGAGGAGAAAACAGAACCTCAGAGAGGTAGCTTGCTCAAGGTCATGGAGCTGGTGAGTGGTAGAGTTGAGACTCAAAATCAAGTGATCTGATGTGAGAATTAGCAGTCTTAATCACTGCTTTTAGGGAGAGAGCCATGAAAACAACCAGGAGGGTGTGACCCAGACTTAGGAAGAAATTTGGATGAGAAGGGTATACCAGAAGCCAAAGGAGAAAAGATTTTCAAAGAAAACTCAATCAGTGAAGGATTATGTGGTAAAATGTTCTGAATGTTGTGAGGACATCAAGGAAGGTAACATGCCTAACTGTTTTTGATGGTTGAGGCAATATTAGTGACCATGGAAAGAGTGGAAGACAAGAGGTAGTGACTTGAGTAGAAACTAGAGAGAAGCAGAGATGTTGAGTATAAGCTGCTTTGTAGAAGACTCGTGGCCAGGGGTGACCTGTGATTTCGGGGTGCATGTGAGGGATGTTTTATTTTATTTTGTTTTGATTTGTAATGGGAAAGATGTGATCATGTTTAGAGGCTAATTAAATAGAATCAGTAGGGTAAAGAGGAAAGAGAGAAAGATGATTGAAATTGGGAGAATGGGTCTAGGAAGCAAGTAGAAGTTTAGCTTGGATAGAAGAAAGGGCACTTCTATTGAGGAAAGAGAGAAAGAATTAAGGAAGGTTCTTAGTCAGCAAGTTTGCAGGCAAAGGAAAGAAAGTGTATGTCTGTAAGGTATTTCTCCTACAGACATAAAAACACTTTGAGAGAGGCAAGTACTGTGCATATACAAATTAAACTTTTTAAGGATTGATAATATGAACATTTTTTCTCAAGTTGCTTAACAGAGTTATAGCAAGCAAGGCTTAAAAATATGTGTCTCTAAATCTTGAAAGGATGTCTAGATTTGTCTTTTACTTTTTGCTTGGTGGCTAGAGGACAGTTACTTTAATACGAACTTGGTTATATTCAAGAGAAATTGCATTGGCTGTTCATGCTACAGTATTAAATTAAATCAACAGAAGTTTTCAAAGAGTAGACCCTGTAAATCCACTCTGGAAAAGGAAGTGACCCCCACGTCCCTCACTCTGTCTGCCCTGGACCCTTTCATGTTGACTTGATGCCTGACACAGGAAACTCAGTGTCTTAGTAGGCTTGGGCTGCCACAACAAAATATCACAGAATGAGTGGCTTATAAACAGCAGACATTTATATCTTACTTCTAGAGGCTGGGAAATCCAAGACCAGGATGCTTGTATAGTTTGGTTCTGGGAGAGCCCTCTACCTGGCTTGCATATGGCTGCCTTCTTGCTGTGTCCTCTCATGGCAGAGAGAGAGAGAGAGGGAGGGAGAGAGAGAAAGAAATCAAGTGAGCTCTCTGGTTGATCTCTTCTTGCAATCTCATCATGAGGATGCTACCCTTATGATCTCATATAAACCTAATTACCTCCCAAAGGCCCCATCTCCAACTTACCATTGCATTGGGGGTTAGGGTTTCAACATATGAGTTTGGAGGGGACACAAACATCCACTCCATAGTACCCTGTGACCCAGGAAGACTTGTTTCCCTTAGAATAACCCCTGTTCCTTTTGCTTTTATATTATCCAGTTAAATCAGAACCTTGCTGATCTTTATTTACTCAAAAGGGTTCAGGTGGTTTTATACTTTAAAAAAATTACTGTACTTTATTTGCTAAATTGATGTGAAAACTCATTTGTCTTGTAAAATCACTGTCTCTTTTCTCTGACCTAAAAAAAGGCATCATAAAATACATACTTGTGCATGCTTAGCAGAACACGACACATGACATACTAAACATATGCCTTTTTAACTCCTAAGACTTCTGAGTCTACCTCTTACTTTTTAGGCAGGATTTTTGTTGTTGTTGTTGTTGAAATTTTTACTGTGTCCTCACAGGGATTTTTATTTTGTTCAAGCAGAGTTTCCTGAAATCAGAAGCAGGGGCTTTAGTGGATACTGCCTGCCTGTTATTTCTTTAGAAAGCTGTTTTCCAATCTGCTGTCGGCTATCAAAACAGCATTCTAAACAGATGAATTATTGAAATGTTTGAGGGTGACAAGGGAGCTGATAAAAGTCTGCTACAGAGGCTGGGATGGCATTTGGGAGAGAAGTGCCTTGGGTTACCTAGTAACAAACAAGGCAGCTCCAAATGAGGGATGTTTTCCAAGCTTATTGCTGGCAAATCCATAACATCTGAGTGATCAGTGATGAGTGTGCTTATGCCTTGAGATGACAAGGCATCGAGATGATGACACCGGAAAATCTAATCGTGCTGTTTGATAGAAAAGGCCATGTTGGAAGAGGATTTTGAGCTGCATTTTTTCCCCTCCCTCCCTCCCTCCCTCCCTCCCTCCCTCCCTCCCTCCCTTCCTTCCTTCCTTCCTTCCTTCCTTCCTTCCTTCCTTCCTTCCTTCCTTCCTTCTTTCCTTCCTTCCTCTTTCTTCCGCTTTCTTTCTCTCTCTCTTTCTTTCTTGGGATTTCTTTAATTGAGCTCTTTCTTGTGCCAGTATGATGATGAGTACATTACAAATATATCTCATTTAGGTCCCCCACAATGCTAGAAGGTAGGTCATATTATATCCATTTTATTTTTTATTTTATTTATTTATTGGAGTAAAATTGCTGTACAATGTTTTGTTAGCTTCTGCTGTACAATGAAGTGAATTGGCTATATGTATACCTTGTCTATTTTAGAACTGACAAGATCGAACAGTTAGTGGATGCAAGTTATTTTGGAATGGTTTATGCAGCAAATGCCATCTCTCTGTCTCCTCTATGAAATCCCAGTTAATCTAGTATTAATCACTAGTATTTTATAGAAGTGGGTTTTTGGGAGGTGGCTTAAAAAGGAGTTTGAGAACCCTGCTGAAATTTAGGTTATACATTTAATGGACATCTAACTCAAAGTGATGGGATCAGATACTGCTTCTTGGAAGAGATATAATTTGAAGAGACTTGTAAGGATAGGATTCAGCCAAAGGTGTGTGGGTAGGACACAAGTTATATCAGGGAGAGAGAGGAGCATATAGCACGGCTGAGAGTCAAGAGAACCTACGGCATATTTGAAGAACTGTTAAATGTTAGCTTTTGCTACATGAGGGTCATATATAATAAAGAATATCACATAGGACTATGTTTCAGTTTCTTTCTTCCTCTTCTTTACTTAATCACGGGTCCCATTAGGGTTATACTGCCAATCAACATTCTGAATATGCATAGAAGATGTAGAATATTGCAAAGCAGCCATTTGTGTAAAAAAAAAAAAAATGATTTTGAAGGGAGAGATTAAAGTATCATTGCCTATTTTAAATCATTAGCCAAGGAGATCCAACTATTTTATTAAATGTGTTTTTTCTATTATTGTGCCATATCTATCACAGTTGTCTTTTTTAATTTTTTTGTATGCATATTTCAAGATTTCATTAAGTGCACATTTTTATTTTATTCTCCCTTCTCTATGTTCATATACTCCTTTTTTTAAAAATATATTTTCCTTTTTAAAAACATTTTATTGGAATATAGTGGATTTACAATGTTGTGTTAGGTTCAGGTGTATAGCAAAGTGATTTGGTTATACATATACATGTATCCACTCTTTTTTAGATTCTTTTTCCATATCGGTCATTACAGAGTATTGAGTAGAGTTCCCTGTGCTATACAGTAGGTCATTTTTAGTTATCTATTTTATATATAGTAGCGTGTATATGTCAATCCCAATCTCCCAATTTATGCTCCCCTTTCCACCCTGGTAACCATAAGTTTGTTTTCTACATCTGCGACTCTATTTCTGTTTTGTAAATAAGTTCATTTGTAACTTTTTTTAAAGATTCCATGTATAAGCGATATCATATGGTATTTGTCTTTCTGTATCTGACTTACTTCACTCAGTATGACAATCTCTAGGTCCATCCATGTTGCTGCAAATGACATTACTTCATTCTTATTTTTTTTAACATCTTTATTGGAGTATAATTGCTTTACAATGGTGTGTTAGTTTCTGCTTTATAACAAAGTGAATCAGTTATACATATACATATGTTCCCATATCTCTTCCCTCTTGCGTCTCCCTCCTTCCCACCCTCCCTATCCCACCCCTCTAGGTGGTCACAAAGCACAGAGCTGATCTCCCTGTGCTATGCAGTTGCTTCCCACTAGCTATCTATTTTACGTTTGGTAGTGTATATATGTCCATGCCACTCTCTCATTTTGTCACATCTTACCCTTCCCCCTCCCTATATCCTCAAGTCCATTCTCTAGTAGGTCTGTGTCTTTATTCCCGTCTTGCCACTAGGTTCTTCATGACCTTTTTTTTTTTTTTCCCCCTTAGATTCCATATATATGTGTTAGCATACTGTATTTGTTTTTCTCTTTCTGACTTACTTCACTCTGTATGACAGACTCTAACTCCATCCACCTCACTACAAATAACTCAATTTCATTTCTTTTTATGGCTGAGTAATATTCCATTGTATATATGTCCCATATCTTCTTTATCCATTCATCTGTCAATGGACATTTAGGTTGCTTCCATGACCTGGCTATTGTAAATAGTGCTGCAGTGAACATTGGGGTGAATGTATCTTTCCAAATTATGGTTTTCTCTGGATATATGCCCAGGAGTGGGATTGCTGGATCATATGGTAGCTCTATTTTTAGTTTTTAAAGGAACTTTTGTACTGTTCTCCATAGTGGCTGTATCAATTTATATTCCCACCAATAGTGTTGGAGGGTTCTCTTTTCTCCACAACCTCTCCAGCATTTATTGTTTGTAGATTTTTTGATTATGCCCATTCTGACTGGTGTGAAATGATACCTCATTGTAGTTTTGATTTGCATTTCTCTAATAATTAGTGATGTTGAGCATCTTTTCATGTGCCTGCTGGTCACCTGTATGTCTTCTTTGGAGACATGTCTATTTAGATCGTCTGCCCATTTTTTGGTTGGTTTGTTTGTTGTTTTAATATTAAGCTGCATGAGCTGTTTGCATATTTTGGAGATCTGTTGTCAGTCACTTCGTTTGCAAATATTTTCTCCCATCCTGAAGGTTGTCTTTTTGTTTTGTTTATGGTTTCCTTTGCTGTGCAAAAGCTTTTAAGTTTAATTAGTTCCCATTTGTTTATTTTTCATTACTCTAGGAGGTGGGTCAAAAAAGATCTTGCGATTTATGTCAAAGTGTTCTGGCTATGTTTTCCTCTGAGAGTTTTATAGTATCAGGCCTTACATTTAGGTCTTTAATCCATCTTGAGTTTATTTTTGTGTATGGTGTTAGGGAGTGTAATTTCATTCTTTTCCATGTAGCTGTCCAGTTTTCCCAGCACCACTTATCGAAGAGACTATCTTTTCTCCATTGTATATTCTTGCCTCCTTTAAAATAAAATTGCCCTATTAGTTATTGTCAAGAGGTTTTTTTCTCATGTTTTAAAAAAATTATTGAAGTATAGTGGACTTACAATATTACATTACTTTCAGGTGTACAACATAGTGATTTTTTTTTTGTGTGTGTGTGTGTGTTTGTTTTTTTTTTAAAACATCTTTATTGAAGTATAATTGCTTTACAATGGTGTGTTAGTTTCTGCTTTATAACAAAGTGAATCAGTTATACATATACATATGTTCCCATATCTCTTCCCTCTTGCATCTCCCTCCCTCCCACCCTCCCCATCCCACCCCTCTAGG
The DNA here is from genome assembly GCF_028564815.1 of Eubalaena glacialis. NCBI lineage: Eukaryota > Metazoa > Chordata > Mammalia > Artiodactyla > Balaenidae > Eubalaena > Eubalaena glacialis. The sequence continues at coordinate 45,290,226 of NC_083729.1, read as the reverse complement.
TGGTCACAAAGCACCGAGCTGATCTCCCTCTGCTATGTGGCTGCTTCCCACTAGCTATCTATTGTACATCTGGTAGTGTATATATGTCCATGCCACTCTCTCACCCTGTCACATCTCACCCTTCCCCCTCCCCATATCCTCAAGTCCATTCTCTAGTAGGTCTGTGTCTTTATTCCCGTCTTGCCACTAGGTTCTTCATGGCCTTTTTTTTTTTTTTTTTCCTTAGATTCCATATATATGTGTTAGCATACTGTATTTGTTTTTCTCTTTCTGACTTACTTCACTCTGTATGACAGAATCTAACTCCATCCACCTCATTACAAATACCTCCATTACATTTCTTTTTATGGCTGAGTAATATTCCATTGTATATATGTGCCACATCTTCTTTATCCATTCATCCGATGATGGACACTTAGGTTGCTTCCAGGTCCTGGCTGTTGTAAATAGAGCTGCAATGAACATTTTGGTACATGACTCTTTTTGAACTATGGTTTTCTCAGGGTATATGCCCAGTAGTGGGATTGCTGGGTCGTATGGTAGTTCTATTTGTAGTTTTTTAAGGAACCTCCATACTGTTCTCCATAGTGGCTGTATCAATTTACATTCCCACCAACAGTGCAAGAGTGTTCCCTTTTCTCCACACCCTCTCCAGCATTTATTGTTTCTAGATTTTTTGATGATGGCCCATCTGACCGGTGTGAGATGATATCTCATTGTAGTTTTGATTTGCATTTCTCTAATGATTAATGATGTTGAGCATTCTTTCATGTGTCTGTTGGCAATCTGTATATCTTCTTTGGAGAAATGTCTATTTAGGTCTTCTGCTCATTTTTGGATTGGGTTGTTCGTTTTTTTGTTATTGAGCTGCATGAGCTGCTTGTAAATCTTGGAGATTAATCCTTTGTCAGTTGCTTCATTTGCAAATATTTTCTCCCATTCTGAGGGTTGTCTTTTGGTCTTGTTTATGGTTTCCTTTGCTGTGCAAAAGCTTTTAAGTTTCATTAGGTCCCATTTGTTTATTTGTGTTTTTATTACCATTTCTCTAGGAGCTGGGTCAAAAAGAATCTTGCTGTGATTTATGCCATAGAGTGTTCTGCCTATGTTTTCCTCTAAGAGTCTGATAGTGTCTGGCCTTACATTTAGGTCTTTAATCCATTTTGAGTTTATTTTTGTGTATGGTGTCAGGGAGTGTTCTAATTTCATACTTTTACATGTACCTGTCCAATTTTCCCAGCACCACTTATTGAAGAGGCTGTCTTTTCTCCACTGTATATGCTTGCCTCCTTTATCAAAGATAAGGTGACCATATGTGCGTGGTTTTATCTCTGGGCTTTCTGTCCTGTTCCATTGATCTATATTTCTGTTTTTGTGCCAGTACCAAACTGTCTTGATTACTGTAGCTTTGTAATATAGTCTGAAGACAGGGAGCCTGATTCCTCCAGCTCCATTTTTCGTTCTCAAGATTGCTTTGGCTATTCGGGGTCTTTTGTGTTTCCATACAAATTGTGAAATTTTTTGTTCTAGTTCTGTGAAAAATGCCAGTGGTAGTTTGATAGGGATTGCATTGAATCTGTAGATTGCTTTGGGTAGCAGAGTCATTTTCACAATGTTGATTCTTCCAATCCAAGAACATGGTATATCTCTTCATCTATTTGTATCATCTTTAATTTCTTTCATCAGTGTCTTATAATTTTCTGCATACAGGTCTTTTGTCTCCTTAGGTAGGTTTATTCCTAGATATTTTATTCTTTTTGTTGCAATGGTAAACGGGAGTGTTTTCTTAATTTCACTTTCAGATTTTTCATCATTAGTGTATAGAAATGCAAGTGATTTCTGTGCATTAATTTTGTATCCTGCTACTTTACCAAATTCATTGATTAGCTCTAGTAGTTTTCTGGTAGAGTCTTTAGGATTCTCTATGTATAGTATCATGTCATCTGCAAACAGTGACAGCTTTACTTCTTCTTTTCCGATTTGGATTCCTTTTATTTCTTTTTCTTCTCTGATTGCTGTGGCTAACACTTCCAAAACTATGTTGAATAATAGTGGTGAGAGTGGGCAACCTTGTCTTGTTCCTGATCTTAGTGGAAATGGTTTCAGTTTTTCACCATTGAGGACAATATTGGCTGTGGGTTTGTCATATATGGCCTTTATTATGTTGAGGAAAGTTCCCTCTATGCCTACTTTCTGCAGGGCTTTTATCATAAATGGGTGTTGAATTTTGTCAAAAGCTTTCTCTGCATCTATTGAGATGATCATATGGTTTTTCTCTTTCAATTTGTTAATATGGTGTATCGTGTTGATTGATTTGCGTATATTGACGAATCCTTGCATTCCTGGGATAAACCCCGCTTGATCATGGTGTATGATCCTTTTAATGTGCTGTTGGATTCTGTTTGCTAGTATTTTGTTGAGAATTTTTGCATCTATGTTCATCAGTGATATTGGCCTGTAGTTTTCTTTCTTTGTGACATCTTTGTCTGGTTTTGGTATCAGGGTGATGGTGGCCTCGTAGAATGAGTTTGGGAGTGTTCCTCCCTCTGCAATATTTTGGAAGAGTTTGAGAAGGATAGGTGTTAGCTCTTCTCTAAATGTTTGATAGAATTCGCCTGTGAAGCCATGTGGTCCTGGGCTTTTGTGTGTTGGAAGATTTTAAATCACAGTTTCAATTTCAGTGCTTGTGATTGGTCTGTTCATATTTTCTATTTCTTCCTGGTTCAGTCTCAGCAGGTTGTGCATTTCTAAGAATCTGTCCATTTCTTTCAGGTTGTCCATTTTATTGGCATAGAGTTGCTTGTAGTAATCTCTCATGATCGTTTGTATTTCTGCGGTGTCAGTGGTTACTTCTCCTTTTTCATTTCTAATTCTATTAATTTGAGTCTTCTCCCTTTTTCTCTTGATGAGTCTGGCTAATGGTTTATCAATTTTGTTTATCTTCTCAAAGAACCAGCTTTTAGTTTCATTGATTTTTGCTATTGTTTCCTTCATTTCTTTTTCATTTATTTCTGACCTGATCTTTATGATTTCTTTCCTTCTGCTAGCTTTGGGTTTTTTTTATTCTTTCTCTAATTGCTTCAGGTGCAAGGTTAGGTTGTTTATTCGAGATGTTTCCTGTTTCTTGAGGTAGGCTTGTATTGCTATAAACTTCCCTCTTAGCACTGCTTTTGCTGCGTCCCATAGGTTTTGGGTCGTCGTGTCTCCATTGTCATTCGTTTCTAGGTATTTTTTGATTTCCCCTTTGATTTCTTCAGTGATCACTTCGTTATTAAGTAGTGTATTGTGTAGCCTCCATGTGTTTGTATTTTTTACAGATCTTTTCCTGTAATTGATATCTAGTCTCATAGCGTTGTGGTCGGAAAAGATACTTGATACGATTTCAATTTTCCTAAATTTACCAAGGCTTGATTTGTGACCCAAGATATGATCTATCCTGGAGAATGTTCCATGAGCACTTGAGAAAAATGTGTATTCTGTTGTTTTTGGGTGGAATGTCCTATAAATATCAATTAAGTCCATCTTGTTTAATGTATCATTTAAAGCTTGTGTTTCCTTATTTATTTTCATTTTGGATGATCTGTCCATTGGTGAAGGTGGGGTGTTAAAGTCCCCTACTATGATTGTGTTGCTGTCAATTTCCCCTTTTATGGCTGTTAGTATTTGCCTTATGTATTGAGGTGCTCCTATGTTGGGTGCATAAATATTTACAATTGTTATACCTTCCTCTTGGATCGATCCCTTGATCATTATATAGTGTCCTTCTTTGTCTCTTGTAATAGTCTTTATTTTAAAGTCTATTTTGTCTGATATGAGAATTGCTACTCCAGCTTTCTTTTGATTTCCATTTGCATGGAATATCTTTTTCCATCCCCTCATTTTCAGTCTGTATGTGTCTCTAGGTCTGAAGTGGGTCTCTTGTAGACAGCATATATATGGGTCTTGTTTTTGTATCCATTCAGCCAGTCAGTGTCTTTTGGTGGGAGCATCTAATCCATTTACATTTAGGGTAATTATCGATATGTATGTTCCTATTCCCATTTTCTTAAATGTTTTGGGTTTGTTATTGTAGGTGTTTTCCTTCTCTTGTGTTTCTTGCCTAGAGAAGTTCCTTTAGCATTTGTTGTAAAGCTGGTTTGGTGGTGCTGAACTCTCTCAGCTTTTGCTTGTCTGTAAAGGTTTTAATTTCTCCATCAAATCTGAATGAGATCCTTGCTGGGTAGATTAATCTTGGTTGTAGGTTTTTCTCCTTCATCACTTTAAGTATATCCTGCCACTCCCTTCTGGCTTGCAGAGTTTCTGCTGAAAGATCAGCTGTTAACCTGATGGGGATTCCCTTGTGTGTTATTTGTTGTTTTTCCCTTGCTGCTTTTAATATGTTTTCTTTATATTTAATTTTTGACAGTTTGATTAATATGTGTCTTGGCATGTTTCTCCTTGGATTTATCCTGTATGGGACTCTCTGTGCTTCCAGGACTTGATTAACTATTTCCTTTCCCATATTAGGGAAGTTTTCAACTATAATCTCTTCAAATATTTTCTCAGTCCCTTTCTTTTTCTCTTCTTCTTCTGGGACCCCTATAATTCGAATGTTGGTGCGTTTAATGTTGTCCCAGAGGTCTCTGAGACTGTCCTCAGTTCTTTTCATTCTTTTTTCTTTATCCTGCTCTGCATTAGTTATTTCCACCATTTTATCTTCCAGGTCACTTATCCGTTCTTCTGCCTCAGTTATTCTGCTATTGATCCCATCTAGAGTATTTTTAATTTCATTTATTGTGTTTTTCATCATTGCTTGGTTCCTCTTTAGTTCTTCTACGTCCTTGTTAAATGTTTCTTGCATTTTGTCTATTCTATTTCCAAGATTTTGGATCATCCTTACTATCATTATTCTGAATTATTTTTCAGGTAGACTACCTATTTCCTCTTCATTTGTTAGGTCTGGTGTGTTTTGACCCTGCTCCTTCATCTGCTGTGTGTTTTTCTGTCATCTCTTTTTGCTTATCTTACTGTGTTTGGGGTCTCCTTTTCACAGGCTGCAGGTTCGTAGTTCCTGTTGTTTTTGGTATCTGTCCCCAGTGGCTAAGGTTGGTTCAGTGGGTTGTGTAGGCTTCCTGGTGGAGGGAACTAGTGCCTGTGTTCTGGTGGATGAGGCTGGATCTTGTCTTTCTGGTGGGCACGTCCACATCTGGTGGTGTATTTTGGGGTGTCTGTGGCCTTATTATGATTTTAGGCAGCCTCTCTGCTAATGGATGGGGCTGTGTTCCTGTTTTGCTAGTTGTTTGGCATAGGGTGTCCAGCACTGTAGCTTGCTGGTCGTTGAGTGAAGCTGGGTCTTGATGTTGAGATGGAGATCTCTAAGAGATTTTCGCCGTTTGGTATTACGTGGAGCTGGGAGGTCTCTTGTGGACCAGTGTCCTGAAGTTGGCTCTCCCACCTCAGAGGCACAGCCCTGATGCCTGGCTGGAGCACCAAGAGCCTTTCATCCACACGGCTCAGAGTAAAAGGGAGAAAAAATAGAAAGAAAGAAAGAAAGAAAGAAAGAGGATAAAATATAGTGAAGTAAAATAAAGCTATTATAAAGCAAAGCTATACAGACAAAATCTCACCCAGAAGCATATACATATACACTCAAAAAAAAAAGGAAAAGGGGAAAAATTAATATATCCTGCTCCCAAAGTCCACCTCCTGAATTTGGGATGATTCGTTGTCTATTCAGGTATGCAACAGATGCAGGCACATCAAGTTGTTTGTGAAGTTTTAATCCGCTGCTTCTGAGGCTGCTGGGAGAGATTTCCCTTTCTCTTCTTTGTTCGCACAGCTCCCGGGGTTCAGCTTTGGATTTGGAGCCTCCTCTGCGTGTAGGTCGCCTGAGGGCGTCTGTTCCCCCCCCAGACAGAACGGGGTTAAAGGAGTAGCTGATTCGGGGGCTCTGGCTCACTCAGGTGGGGGGAGGGAGGGATACAGATGCGGGGCAAGCCTGGGGCGGCAGAAGCCGGCGTGACGTTGCAGCAGCCCGAGGTGTGCCGTGCGTTCTCCTGGGGAAGTTGTCCCCTGATCACGGGAGCCTGGCAGTGGCGGGCTGCACTGGCTCCCGGGACGGGCGGTGTGGAGAGTGACCTGTGCTCGCACACAGGCTTTTTGGTGGCGGCAGCAGCAGCCTTAGCGTCTCATGCCCGTCTCTGGGGTCCGCGCTGATCGCCGCGGCTCGCACCCGTCTCTGGAGCTCATTTAGGCGGCGCTCTGAATCCACTCTCCTTGCGCGCAGTTAAACAAAGAGGCAAGAAAAAGTCTCTTGCCTCTTCGGCAGCTGCAGACTTTTTCCCGGACTCCCTGCTAGCTGTGGTGCGCTAACTCCTTCAGGCTGTGTTCACGCCATCAACCCCAGCCCTCTCCCTGCGATCCGACGGAAGCCCGAGCCTCAGCTCCCAGCCCCCGCCTGCCCAGGCGGGTGAGCCGACAAGCCTCTCGGGCTGGTGAGTGCAGGTCGGCACCGCTCCTCTGTGCGGGAATCTCTCCACTTTTCCCTCTGCGCCCCTGTTGCTGTGGGATCCGCGCTGATAGCCACGGCTCGCACCCGTCTCTGGAGCTCGTTTAGGCGGCGCTCTGAATCCCCTCTCCTCGCGCACCAGGCAACAAAGAGGGAAGAAAAAGTCTCTTGCCTCTTCGGCAGCTGCAGACTTTTTCCCGGACTCCCTCCCGGCTAGCTGTGGTGCACTAACCCCTTCAGGCTGTGTTCACGCCGCCAACCCCAGTCCTCTTCCTGGGATCCGACCGAAGCCCTAGCCTCAGCTCCCAGCCCCCGCCCGCCCCAGAGGGTGAGCAGACAAGCCTCTCGGGCTGGTGAGTGCTGCTCGGCGCCGAGCCTCTGTGCGGGAGTCTCTCCGCTTTGCCCTCCGCACCCCTGTGGCTGCGCTCTCCTCCGTGGCTCTGAAGCTTCCCCCCTCTGCCACCCGCAGTCTCTGCCCGCGAAGGGGCTTCCTAGTGCGTGGAAACCTTTCCTCCTTCACGGCTCCCTCCCACAGGTGCAGGTCCCGTCCCTATTCTTTTGTCTCTGTTATTTCATTTTTCTTTTGCCCTACCCAAGTACGTGGGGAGTTTCTTGCCTTTTGGGAGGTCTGACGTTTTCTGTCAGCATTCAGTGGGTGTTCTGTAGGAGCAGTTCCACGTGTAGATGTATTTCTAATGTATCTGTGGGAAAGAAGGTGATCTCCGCGTCTTACTCTTCTGCCATCTTCTTCTTATCCAACATAGTGATTTTTATAGATTACACACCATACAAAGCTATTTTAAAATATTGACTTGTAGTCCCTGTACTGTACATTACATCCTTATGAATTATTTATTTTATAACTGGAAGTTTGTACCTCTTAATTGCTATCACCTATTTTTCCTCTCCACTTCCCCCCAAGTTTGTTCTCTGTATCTACAAGTATGTTTCTGTTTTATTTGTTCATTTGTTTTTTGATTCCATGTATAAATGAAAACATACAGTGTTTGTCTTTCTCTGTCTGACTTTACTAACTGTAATACCCTCCAGGTCCATCCATGTTGTCACAAATGGCAAGACTTCATTCTTTTTAATGGCTGAGCAATAGTACATTGAATATATATATCACATCTTCTTTATCCATTCATCTGTCAATGGGAACTTATGTTGTTTCTGTATCTTGGCTACTGTAAATTGTGTTGCTATGAACATTGGAGTACATATATCTTTTCCAATTAGTGTTTTTGTTTTCTTCAGATAAATACCCAGGAATTGAAATCCTGGGTCATATAGTAGTTCTATTTTTAATTTTTTGAGGAATCTCCATACCGTTTTCCATAGTGACTGCACCAACTTACATACCCACCAACCATGTACTAAGGTTCCCTTTTCTCCAAATTCTTCTCAGAACTTGTTATTTCTTGTGTTTTTGATAACAACCATTATGACAGGTGTGAGGTGATATCTCATTGTGATTTTGATTTGCATTTTTCTGATGGTTAGTGATGTTGAGCATCTTTTCATGTACCTATTAGCCATCTGTATGTCTTCTTTGAAAAAATACCTATTCAGGTCCTCTGTCCATTTTTAAATTGGATTGTTTTGGTGTTTTTGTTATTGAATTGTTTGAATTCTTTATATGTTTTGTATATTAACCTCTTATGTCCGCATATTGTTTGCAAATATCTTCTCCCATTGAATAGGTTGGTGTTTTTGATATTGATTTGTTTGAATTCTTTATATGTTTTGGATATTAACCTCTTATGTCCGCATATTGTTTGCAAATATCTTCTCCCATTGAATAGGTTGGCTTTTGTATTGTTCATCATTTCCTTTGAGGTACAAAAGCTTTCTAGGTTGATGTAGTCCCATTTGTTTATTTTTGCTTTTGTTTCCCTTTCCTGAAGAGACAGATTCAAAAACATACTCTCTTGTGATTGTTTGTATTTCTCTGATATCAACTGTAACTTCTATTTCTAATTCTATTTATTTGGGCCCTCTAGTATTTTTTTCATGAGGCTAGCTAAAGATTTATCAATTTTCTTTAACATTTCAGAAAAATACCAGCTTTTAGTTTCATTGATTTTTTTTCTATTATTTTTTAATCTCTATTTCATTTATTTCTGCTCTGAGCTTTATTTTTTCTTCCTTCTGCTAACTTTGGGCTTTGTTAGTTCTTTTTCTAATTCCTTTAGGTGGAAATTTAGATTGTTTATTTTAGTTTTTTCTTGTTTCTGGAGGTAGGCCTGTAATATTATAAACTTCCCACTTAGAACTGCTTTTGCTGTGTCCTATAGGTTTTGGAAAGTTGTATTTCTATTTTCATTCATTTCAAGGTGTTTTTTATTTCTTCATTGGCCTATTGGTTTTTTAATAGCATGTTGTTTAGTTTCCATGTTTGTGGTTTTTTTCCAGTTTTCTTCCTGTAATTGATTTTTAATTTCATAATGTTGTGATAGGAAAATATAATTAATATGATTTGAATCTTCTTAAATTTATTGATACTTGTTTTATGGCCTAGCATGTGATCTACCCTGGAGAATGTTTCATGTGCACTTGAAAAGTATACTTATTCTGCTCTTTTTGAATGGAATGTTCTATAGATAGTTTTTAGTTTATCTGGTCTAATGTGTCATTTAAGGCCAGTATTTCCTCATTGATTTTCTTTCTGGATAATCTATCCATTGATGTAAATGATCTATCCAGTGTTGTAAAGTTCCCTACTATTATTATATTACTATCAGTTTCTCCCTTTATGTCTGTTAATACTTTATAGATTTAGGTGTTCCTATGTTAGGTGTATATATGTTTATAAATGTTATATACTCTCCCTATTTATCGTTATATAATGCCCTTCTTTGTCTTTTATTAAATACTTTTAAGTCTATTGTGTCTAATGTGAGTATTGCTATTTCAGCTTTCTTTTTGTTTCCTTTTGCATGGAATATCTCTTTTCATCCCTCATCTTTTAGTCTGTGTGTGTCTTTAGCTCTGAAGTGAGTCTCTTGTAGACAGCATATAGATGGGTCTTGTTTTCTTATCCATTCAGCCACCCTTTGTCTTTTGATTAAAGCATTTAGTTCATTTACATTTAAAGTGAATTTTGATATGTATGTACTTGCTGCCATTTTGTTTCCTGTTTTCTGGTTGTTCATGTAGATTTTCTGTTAGTCTATTCCCATGTGGTTTGATGATTTTCTTTAGCACTGTGTTTAGATTCCTTTCTCTTTGTTTCTTTTTGTGTGTGTGAATCTGTTGCTGGTTTTTGGTTACCATGAGTTTTCTCTATACATATATACATATACATACACATACACATTTGTATTTGTTTTAAACTGAATAGTTGGTTTTACAACTTTTGTCTTTTAACCTTCGTACTAGCTTTTTAAAATAATTGATTCACTGCTTTTACTGTATATTTGCTGTTACCAGTCAGATTTTTTTCCTTCATATATTTTATTTATTATTATGGCCTTTTAAAAAACATTTCTTGTAAAACACTTTAGCATTTCTTGTAAGGCTAATGTAGTGGCAATGAACTCTTTTAGTTTCTGCTTGTATGGAAAATTATCTCTCCTTCAATTCTGAATTATAACCTTGTTGGGTAGCATATCCTTGGTAGTAGGATTGTTCCTTTCAACGCTTAAATATATCATGCCACTTCTTCCCGGCCTGCGAAGTTTCTGTGAAAAATTAGCTGAACACGTTTTTGGGGTTCCCTGTGTTTGACCCTTTCAGTTTTGCTGGTTTAATGGATATGTCTCAGTGTGGATCTCTTTGAGTTCATATTGTTTGGGACTCTGTGTGCTTCCTGGACCTGGATATCTGTTTCCTTTTTGATGTTAGGAAAGTTTTCAGCCATTATTTCATCAAATATATTTTCTGTCCCTTTCTCTCTCTCCTCATTTTGAGATCCCTAGAGTACGAATGTTAGTACATTTGAGGTTGTCACAGAGGTCCCTTAAGCTATCCTCAATAATTTTTTTTCTTTTTGCTGTTTTGATAGGAGGATTTCTGCTATTCTGTCTTCTAGGTTGCTTAAGTGTTATTCTGTATCACCTAATCTGCTGTTGATTCCTTTTAGTGTATTTTCTATTTCAGTTGTTGTATTCTTCAGCTCTGATTGTTTTCATATATCTTTTATTTTCTAATTCTTTTTTGAATTTCTCACTGTGTTCTTATTTTCCCAAGTTCAGTGAGTATTTTTATGACCATTGTTTCAAATTCTTTATTAGGTAGATTGCTTATCTGTGTTTCATTAGTTTTTCTTTCTTCCTGGGTTTTATCTTGTTCTTTCATTTGAAACATATTCATCTGTCTTCTCATTTTGTTTGACTTTCTCTGTTTATCTCTGTGAAATTAGGAGAAACCATTATGTATTCCAGTCTTGAAGACATGTCCTTGTGTGGGATTGTTCCTATGCAGTTTGTGGTGTCAGGTGGCTTTGGTGGGAGAGCGGTATCTGAAGTGAGTGCCGGCCGGGGCTTTTTCTGGGGTGTGTTGGGGCCATTGCCTTGGCAGAGGTGGGTTTAAGCTATGTGGGCACTATGGCCAGAGCCCAGCACAGCAGCACAGGCTGGGGCTACTTCTGGGGTGCACTAGTGGCCAACTGTCTTGACGGGGGCAGGCTGGAGTCAGGGGTGGCTAGACCTGGAGCTCAGTGTGAGCCACAGCTTCTCCTAGTGACACTGGCATCCAGAGCCTTGGCAGGGGCTAGGGCTGGAGGGGCTGGAGCCAGATCCTGGTGTGAGCTGTGGCTTCTCCTGGGGTGTGCTGGTGACTGCCATCTTGGTGGGGGGAGGTGCAGGGCTGGAGCTGGAGTTGGTGCAGGCTGGGGGGCACACTGGAGAAGTCTTGGTAGGCTGGCAAGAGCACCAGGCACTTTTAAATCTGCTGCCTGTGTGCTGGAACTGGGAACAAGCAAGTCTGTGCATTCCTTTTAAGAGCAGAGACTCTAATTCCCACAGCTCTCTGGCTCTCCTGGTCATAAGCCTCACTGTTTTTCAAAACCAGCAAGGGGAGCTCATCTTCCCAGTGCCAGACCTTAGGACTGGGGTGCCCAATGTGGGGCTTGAACTCCTTGCTCCTTAGAGACAGTCCCTGAGCTTGTGATATTGCCCTCCTCTTCTGGGTCACCCACTGGTACTGCAGGTCCTAACTGGATTGCTTCTCTTCCTCTCCTGTCCATATCAGTGTGTTTGTTTGTCTGTTTGTTTGTTTTGTTTTGTTTTTATATCCTTGGTTATAGAAGAACTGTTCTGCTAGTCATCAGGTTGTTCTCAGAGAAAGTTGTTTACATGTAGTTGTAGTATTGGTGTATTATTTTTGGAGGAGATGAGGTCAGGGTCTTCCTACTCCACCATCTTTATCCTGCCTCTGAGCTGCCTTTTCACCTTCAAAATTAAATTGTTGTATTTATTTCAGCAGCAAACATTTGCCACCTCAGTTGAAACTGCTTTAGCTTATTTCACTGTGATAAATACTTTAAAAAGTTATGGCCATGCTTTATCCCTGCCTCTTGGCCAAGCATATTTTGCAATCTCGGTATTTAAATGTGCACTTGGGATCCACCTGTGGCTCAGTGTGATGGTATGAAAAAACTTGGAGGAGAAAGCCAGGACACTGGCTTTTGTGTCCAGCTTTGCCACTAACTAGCTTGAGACCTGGCACAAGTCATTTAGTCTGTCTGGATCTCAGTCTTTTCCTCTATGGTAAAAGGAATTGGATTAGGTAATATTAAGAGTTGCCTTCTTGATGTACGGTTTTGTGATTTATGTATACTTGAGGTAAGTGAAGGGAATTTTACATGAAACCAGAAAACTCATTATTATGTATTTTACCAAAAAACGGCATGAAGTAAACAGAGTGATATTTGAGTTAACAGGAAGCTTACATTTGTTTTCCAAAAGATTAATTATGGCAAGGAGAACTAACTTAGGGGAATTAGTGTATTATATTGATTTTCTTCTGGTATGTCATATATGGCCAGTGGATCACATAGGAATGTATATAATGGAATTAGGTGACCAAGAAGTACCAAGATTTTTATCTGCATTCAGAAAACAGTTTTTTTGTTGTGTTCTCTTGTAAAGTTAAATTAGGGCACCAAAATACCTCTAAAGTTAAAACTTCAGCTAATTAGTACATATACAATATTATGTTGTCTATGCTGTTATTTTAAAGTAAATTATAGAAATTGTTAAACCAACTTAGTAAGGTATCATACAGTTGGGTTATATTAGAAAATCCTTTCAAAAGCTAATCTTGGCTCCATACAGGTTTATTCATTTGAAATGGGGTGGGCATCTATTAAGATTAATGATTCATTAGGCTCCTTAGCTATTCCAAGAGGATGCCAGCCATACTTCAGCTGGTATGCATTTTGAAGTCTTTGGACTTTTAGACAATTGGAGGTTTTTAATAATTTTTCAAGGGAGCGCGATACGAATCTTATCATCATTGTATGAAATAAATTATAGTATAGAAGTTAGTAGCACCAACCCTGGAGTTAGATTCCCTGAATCTAATTCTGGTGCCACCCCTTACTGAGGGACCTTGGACAAGTCACTTTTTTCCCACAGTTTCCTCATCTGAAAATTACAGATAATGGTAAGGATTAAATGAATGAATATATTGTAAGAAATAAATGTGTTAATATATTGAAAGGGTTTAGAATAAATCATTCCTGGCACATAGCACGTGATATCCAAGTGTTAGCTATTATTATTATAATTTCATCATCATCATCTCCAGGATTTTTTAACACCCAGTTGAATAAAACAATATTGAGGGAGGACTGTGTGAAAGATTTAGAATCTATCTATTCTTCTAAATATTCTAAACTCTGCGTAGTTAATCAAATCAGGTCTACAGAGAGCTGGAATTTTGAATCCTGTATTGATAATGCTTGTTGTTTTAGTCAGGGAAATCAACACACTAAAGTTTTGTTCCTTGCTTATGTCATGGTCTAATTCAGGTTGAATGGCTCTCCTTGGAGACACTCCTCTGAGCTAAGGATATAAGCTCCTTCCATTGTGTGGCACTGTTGTCTTAAATATGGTCCTTCAAGGTCATGGTGGAAGAAGAAAGCAAGGAGCTGTTATGCCCAGGCCTCCATAGAGGGCACATCGCTGTGCACTGGCCAGAATCCAGTCATATGGCCCCAATCTGATCTCACATAGCTGGAAAATGTAGAGTTTCTGCGTGTGCAGGAAGAAAAAAAAGACGTTGAGGTGGCCTCTGTTACATACGGTCCTGCAGACTCACTTTTTACAAGGCTCTGATCAAGTCAGTATAAGAAATGGTTCAAGGCCACATTATCTTATTTTTATTGTATAAGTGCTGTTGAGTAGTGTCCCCAGTGGAGTACTGGGCCTGATCTTAGTTTAAGAATAGTTGTACCCCTTTTAGGAAAATTGTTAATATTTTTCTTATGTAAACTGAACTGAGACCAGATTTCTCTTTTCTAGTTGGCAGACTGCTCAAAAGTTTACAGCCAAATTTGTTGCCCATCTGGAGCAAATATATTCCTTGCTCAGTTTTATGCCCCATAGACTTGGTTTTCTTATATTGTTTCTTTCATAAATAGTTCATGTTATTTTTTTGTTGTATTTTATAAATCCTTATAAATCACAATAAATATTTTTTTAGAGGGAACAAGGTGGTACATAAGTAAATAGGTAAATAAACTCCTTTATGTAGAGATATATATCATGGGAATAGTTATCACTGAGTCAATTAGTTGACAAAGATTCTCTTTCTTAAACTCCTTGAGAAATAAGACACTCCCATCAGTAACCATGGGTCAATTTGGTAGTGATTCTCAACTCAGGAGCTAGGGATAGACCCTGTAGGAAGGTTTATCAGAATGTTTGGCGGGGGGGAGGGAGGAAGGTGGGATTTATCCCCCTATACACAGACCTCAATACCACTGGTACAGACAGACATTTAGATAGTAATGCTCTCCTTCACTGCAATAATATAGCTCTATCCCTCCTTCATATTCTCATAAAATGTTTTGTATTTATCTCATATGTAAATCTTTAATCTAAGAAAAGGGGAAGTCCCTTCTCAGAGTATCAGGTGACCTTACTGCAGTTCAAGTTCCAAATGTTCAACTCAGTAGTTGCTCTTCGTCTAAAGTAGGTACCTTCCTGGCCAGAGAGAAGCCAGGTGCAAGCCTGCTGTGGACAGTATCTCTTTTTTTTCTGAGAAAAACATGGTTTGTTTGAATTATCCTTTCCTTAACATCACTTTCTAATTATCCTAAGGATGTTTTATTTCCTTCTCTGTGCCCGTTTCCACCCCCCAGGAAAATAGCTTCATACTGTCCAGGGAAGGGCAGAGTGCCAGAGAAGGAATTTACACTGAAAGACAAGCACTTTGAAAGAAACTGTGTCTTGTCTTTCCTACCACACTATATGTTTGGTGAATTTGAATTAGAAATTGGAGAAGACTAACTGGCTTAGCTTATGCAGTTATGCAGACTTCACAAGTAGAGAGAGGACACAGATTTACCTTAAAGGTAAAACAGACAAACCTGGGCGAAAGATGGTATATTTATGATTAGTTTACTTTGCGCCCAGATCCCACCAGCTGATCCTCTAGCCATTTTTGTGGTTGGCCAGTACTGCTTTCTTGTAGGCCTCTTGTAAGTTAGGTGATGTGGTGGCACGCCTCCTAGATGACCCCCGATGTTGCGTACCTCCTGGTAGCCATACTCTTGTGTAGTCCCCTCCCACATTATACCAGGATTGGCCTATGTGAACAATAGCATAAAGCAGAAATGATGGTAATTCACTTCTGAGATGAACATATACAAGATTGCAATTTGGGCACTGACTCTCTCTTTTGGATATCTTGCTCTGAATGAGGTAGGCTGCCATGTTGTGAGAAGCCCTATCCAGAGGCCCACAGAGTAAGGAACTGAAGTCTCTGACCAACAACCAGTGAAAAAGAAAGACCTGCCAACACCACATGGATGAGGTTTGGAGCAGATTCTCTTGACTCAGTCAAGTCTTGAGATGACTATAATTCTAGCTGACAGCTTCACTGCAACTTACTGAGAAAACCAGAACCAAACCACCCAGCTAAGCTCCTCCCAGATTCTTGATGATCAGAAACTATTAGAGATAAAAAATGCTTGTTGTTTTAATCTGCTGAATTTGGGGTAATTTGTTACAAGGCAATAGATAACTAATACAGAAAAGATAGAATGAACATAAATCTTTTCTCCCAAATACCAGAATATAAATCACTGGGTTTTCTTGAACATTGAAAGATACCTGACTTTTATTTCTACTTCAAATTCTTTTCTCCTTTCCACCTTAATAAATATACTTATCACTTGGCACTGCAAAGGAAATTAGATTCTCTCCTAATGTTGAAACCCATTTGACAGTATCTTGGAGCGGTGATTGAAGAGATGAGATTGTTCTCAATGCTTAGTGTGAAGAGAATTCCCTCCAACAAATCTTGTAGTAATGGTCATTATTAATTATCATCTAGGCAGCTTTCTCTCTTTTCCCCCTTCTTTTGGAGATTCAGAGAAACATCTCTTCTGTTGGGAAGTAAAGTATGGATTAAGACAGAATCAGTTTCTGGCCAGAGGTTAGCTTTTTCTCTCTACATGTTCTATTTCTCTCCTTTAGTGTTTAGAATAATGGACAGAGAACACATTTCAGGAGCCAGATATTATGCCTTAAATTTTTCCATGAGGTGCTTCAAAAGATCATGGAACAGATCCTTCTTTGACATATAAGAACTGAGTGGGGAAACTCTCTTGAGACAACTGGAGCCTAGTGTCTATTTTAATGCTTTATTTAAATGAAAGGTCTTTAGTATTTAGAAAACTTCACTAATGTTGTAATACGTAATACAACTGCCTTTGTACAGCATGGTGACTATAGTTTTACTACCATTGTCTCAGAGATTCAGATGATATTTACTGTAATGTAATAAAGTGAAAAAGTACTAAAAGGTTCTGTGATTTGTCTGAAGCCCACCAGATATTTAGAAGCATTCATGACTAGAATGTCCATTTCCTACCTTCATTCCAGGCCTTTTTTTTTTTTTTTAACACAAGAATAAGCAGTCAGTTGAATTCAAATTAATTTCCTAGGTATTCAAAGAATGGCTTTCGTACAGTAAGGATGGCCCAAGATAGAGAGGTCCTGTGAAGTTTCTTAAATGGGACTCATTAATCCTCTGAAACAGTGGGTATAGGTTTTAAACAGCATGAAACAGTTTGGACAAGTGCATACAATTTTATTACAACTTAATAAAATTCATTTTGATTAAAATAATACTTCTGCTAAAATTGAATGGTACCTCTTTTTCTTGGATAACACAGTATTATCATATAATATGGCAAAAATATTCAGAATATATTTGAGATTCAGCCATGCTGTATAAATAAAACATACCTAGAAGAATCACTTTTATTTGAATCTGCCTGAATTTGCTCATCTATCTTTGCTGCATCTTGGCTGAAGTGTGTCTTAAAGGGAACACACTTATTCACAGGGTTGCAGTATATAAGCAGGGGCTAACTCCCATCCAAAGCATAGTTAAAAGTAGAGTTAATCTTCATCTGGAATGTGCCTTATTTTTGTTCTATTTGTCCTTGGAGGACATTAATCAGTGCTTCCTTGGAAACAGTGTTCTGGTATATGAGTTAAAATTGTAATGAATCTAAAGAAAGGCAAATGAATAGATCTAAAAATAGATTCCTATTCAGCACAATTCATACCCCTCCCCCTTAGACACAGTTCTCCTGGTTGACTATCTATAGCAGTTAAGGGCACGGAGCTTTGCAAGGGCTTTGTCCCTTGCCTTGGTGCACATGTGAACACACCCAAGATCCAGGACCATTGGTCTCTTGTGCAAAGCAATTAAACTGCCGGATTCCAGCTGTGCAGCACCTTATGGATTTTCCTAACATTAATTTCTACATGAGCCAAGGCAAATGAGCAACTGGGAAAACTGATTAGTCTTCCCAAGGCTTCCTCTGGGGACTATCTCATTTCTCCCCAATGAGAGGAGTGTTTTACAATTCTGCTGT
Source organism: Eubalaena glacialis (assembly GCF_028564815.1). Lineage (NCBI taxonomy): Eukaryota > Metazoa > Chordata > Mammalia > Artiodactyla > Balaenidae > Eubalaena > Eubalaena glacialis. Next base: position 45,272,680 of record NC_083729.1, on the reverse strand, counting down.
GTGCATACTAAACATTCATTTATTATCTTAAAAGAAGGAAGTACTCCTAAATAACATACACATAATTCCCAATTAGATAATTTCAATTTTAATCATTATGCAAATCTAATGAGCCACCTTTGATTTTGTTGCTCCCTAAGTTAGATATCTTTCAAAAATATTTAAAGAAATATCATTGTTCTAAAATACCCACAAAAGTATAGAATAGATTTCTTCATGAATGCTGACCAGATAGGTATCAAATAACTTGAGGGATTCCATCATTTATGAATAAACACAATTTGGAACTGTGTGTAATGTTTGAATTGAAAATTTGCTAAGGTCATTACTGTCATCATTGATTTGGTCAGTATATGTTCTGACGGAGGAACTTTGATGTCTGCTGTTCTACTAAATTCACTGGAATTTATTCACTGTGACTACTTAGGTACATGAACCCTCTACTGCTGGTAAGGATGTGGGCTTTCTGGTTGCTCATCCTGGCGAGATGCCCAGGATTGTGATGGTCCCAAGAACTCTTTTCTCCAGATGCAGTCAGGCCTTAGCAGTCTACTCCACTCCTTATGCGTAGGTTCTCCCTGGACTCTTGAGGGGCAGCAGGAGGTAGGGGCCCAGAGTAAGAACTCAGTCAGTGTTTGTTAAATGAAGGACTGAATTTTGCAGAAAAAGTCTAGGGAAGCGAACATTTTCCCAAATCTAATTTGAATAAGTGCTTTCTGCTTTCCTGTGAAAGTTCTACCACTTAGTGACATGGCTTCTTTTGTGTCTTCCTGAGCCCTCCATTGTGTCCTTGTCTTTCAGAGTGGTTCCTCCATAGAAAAGACCTGGGGAGAGACAAAGTCTTGAGTTCTTCTCAGAGCCCAGGTATTTAAAGGGACTGGGGAGAACTATGAAACAGGAGGAGTCTATGAGTGGACTTTGGGGCATTTGTGACTCCCCTGAGTTGCCATGCAAATTTTAAGTATTTATCCTTATTTGTATATGTGGGGTTTTTTTGTTTGTTTTTTTTTTTTTTTAGGATGAGAATCCATAGCTTTTATCAGATGCTCAAAAGGGTTTGGGCTCAACCACCAAGAATCACTGCCATTGAGGTTATCAGCAGTAATTACAGACAGACTTTGTAACTTAATTACTAATGCTACCAGTTCTGAAAGTGATTCATTAGAAGTAGTTTGCTGGGAGACACACAAAATGCTATTTGAGTAAAAAGTCATGTTGTCCAAATAATCAAGACTCTGTGGAATGCTTCATGGTTCAAACTTTTACTTAAACTCAGAGCTGACTGATTTTTTGCGATATGCAAGTTCTTTCCTTGTTCTGCTCTCATGGACTCTGGAACAGAAGTTCAGTGATAATGGAGCATTTGCAAATTATGTCTTTCAGTACAACGGAAATGGAAGCTTCATTTTTCATTCTTTTCAGTCTAGTAGAGCTCTGATCTCTCATGCCTGAAATATATTTTCTTTTGGAATCTATCTTTTCTACTGGCTAAGTACGCATGATAAAAAGGAACTTCTAGAAGGCAGAATAAGTTGAGCACATTGTGTTTTATCTTTATGATGAAATGCCGACTTCCCATTAAAAGGCAAATACTTCTTTTGAAAAAGTTGAATAGAAAGGTACTTTAAAAAGAGACTTATAGATGAAATTTGGAGGACTAAGAAAAACTGATAAAATTTATTTGATCATGGATACATTTCCATTTATTTTTAATTAGTTCTGATACATACACATATATGTATATATATGTATATACACACACACAATACAGTGAAAAGAACAGAATGCCAGGCCACCTAGTGTTTGTATAGAACTTAACAAGCATTGTCTTGTTTTACCCAAGAAAATTTTAATCAATAAGTAGCAAACTTTCAGTCATTTGTTTATTCATTCATTTATTCAGCAGACATTTGCGGTCTACAAGGTCCTAGGGCCTTTGTTATATTCTGATGTGAAAATATGAACAAGAAGTGCTCTCTCCTCAAAAGCCTGCCTTTCAGCCCAGACAGACTAAACAAAACCCATTATGCTCAGGGTCAGTATTGTCAGTGGAAGCTGCATCATAGGGAGGTATCTAATATGAGATCTCCTGGGTGTAAACTTGGTACTATTGCATGTTAGCCTTGTGACCATGGTCAGTCAGTGCACCACTGAAGGCCTCAGACTCTTTATTTTTAAATTAAGTAACATCACCTCACTGGGTTGTCATGAGTATATAAAGGCCTACATAGAATGACAATGAATCCTACATAAATATTAATTGTTATGATTAATTTTTAAAAACACCGTGTGAACAAAGTACTTGGGAACACAGAGGTGGGAACTATGGAAAACGACTAGAAAGGTTCTGGAAAGATAATACAGAAAATGTACTCTCTGTTCTGAGTGGGTTTGGGGTGAGAAGAATCTTCAAAGGAACATAGATGGCATGTAAATACATAGGTGCTTGGGGGGGATGGTTAAAGTTATGGAGAAAGGGGCTTTCTAGAATGCTTATATTTTCCTTCATGTGTTCAACTTTTTTTTTTAATTGAAGTATAGTTGATTTACAATATAGTGTTAGTTTCATGTGTACTGCTTAGTGATTCCATTATTTTTTTCTGATTATATTCCATTATAGATTATTACAACATGTCGAACATAATTTCCGGTTCTATATAGTAAATTCTTATTGCTTATCTATTTTATATATAGTAGTTTGTATCTGTTAATCCCATACTCCTAACTTGTCCTTCCCCACCTCACTCTCCCCTTTGGTAACCATAAGTTTGTTTTCTATGTCTGTGAGTCTGTTTCTGTTTTGTATATAGATTCATTTGTATTGTTTTTTTAGATTCCACATACAAAGGATATCATGTTGTATTAGTCTTTCTCTGTCTGACTTACTTCACTAAGTATAATATTCTCTAGGTCCATCCATGTTGCTGCAAATGGCAATATTTCATTCTTTTTTATGGCTGAGTAATATTTCAGCTTAGTTTTTTACCTCTCTTACAAAACTATAACTTGCCTTTTAAAGACTTTCTCTTCTTGATATCAAAAAGTAATTTAGGTCTAATGAGATATTGTCACTTTTGGGCCTCTTTCTTCCCAGGTAGCTAGTTTCCCAATGTAGATTTATTAACTCCATAATTTAACTAATAAATATAGATTTTCAAATAGAAATGTATCCTAATTTACTCTTATGTTTAAGGCTAAGGCTTTAAATTTTTCATTTTGCTTTATTTCATAGTAAGCATTTCTAAAATATTCCTATTCTCTGTTAACCACCTTTTATTGAGAATTCTTTGTTTTATACACCGTGTTGTTTCATTCATAATTTGGTACTAAATTTGAGTTTTTATTTGCTGTTTTGATTGACTAGTGCATATCTCAGTCTGTCACGCCACCCTAAAGCAACGAGCTTGTGGAATTTATATATGAGTGTGTGTGCACATGTGTACGTATATGTATCTTAACCAATTTGCAAATGTGAGACAGTTTTAAGTAAAACACATTTTCCTAACTCCCTGAATATTTTGTGAGATATTGAGAAAAGCAGAGTACATAAATAGCAATATGGCAGAGACTGACTGGCAAGATGATTCATAAGAAAAAAATGCTGTATTTCTTCAGTTCACAAAAATGCACTCATTTTTATTTAAGTATATTTGCCTGTGATCATCTTTCTTTTAAATTTAGCCTAAACTCCTCAAGGTCTTGAACCTATGATACTTGAAATTTGAATCGATACAGGTCATGTATCCAATGTGGAAAATAAGAGTTTCCTTGTTACTTTGAGGGGCACATACATTTTGAATAGACTTAGAATTTAAAATAAAATCCTTATCAGTTAATGTTTTCAAAATCAATTCATCTTGTCAGTGCACTCAAATGCTTTAAGAGAATATAGTACTTTCTCTGCACACAAGGGTACTCAATAAGTGCTAGCCTTAATTTTCAGATATATTAGAAATGAGTGTACTTGAAATACTATTATTTTAGCAATACCTATTCTCATGTTTAATAAAATTCTTATCTATGAAAATGTCTGCAAAGAATTCAATGCTGTTAATCTAATTGAAACTATTTGATTACACAGAGATGAACGTTAAAATGACTAATATTTTTTGGAGACAAATTTAATTTGCTTTTAAGTACTATAGCAAATGACATTCTTCTAGATCTCTGAATGGTATTGATGTTTGTGTGTTCAGGTGTTGCACAAATTAAGGAACTAAATCACTTTTATCGGTAGGAGTTAAATGCAGTAGAGAAGCCATTAAAGTAATTTACAGCAGATGATATGTCAAAGCGGTTTCCTATGAAACCCTACAGAGATGGGAGGGAGTATGAATCATTGAGGATTTTTCATCTCTAATTACTTTAGCTCTCTTAGGAACAACACATACATTTTTAATGGAAAAAATAAAGACAACAAACACCAGAGAGGGAATGTTGTACTTAATGCTGGCTCACTTACTTTTTGTTTTTCAAGACCAGAATTCTGAGATCAAGCTGAATCTGTAGATTTGATTTTTAATGCCTTCTCTCTTCATCTTCTCTAAAACAACATCAGCAACAAATTGTTTATAAGGCCTGTGAGATTTCATTTATTTGTCCTATTGTTTGACTAACATGAGTGGAGAATGCTTAGAAAGCTTGCTGTCAGTATGTTTTTCTTTTATCTTTAATGTAAGTTAAATAAACATTTAGACTAAAAAATGATTTCAGGTACTCCTAAATTTGTATATGAAACCCAAGTACGTTAATTGCCATTATTATTTAATTTAATTAAAGTTTTCAGTAGGCATCTATTGCTTGGGTCGTGTAGCACCTACTCACTGTTTTCTGGATAAATCACCCCATTTTTCTTATGGGTAATCTTCATCTATTCTTCATGCAGGGGAGGGGAGGGGTGAGGCTAGTATGTGGCTCAGATCTGGCCAATCAGTACATTATATTCCTATAGCCACTGTGGTTGGCTCAGGGGTGAGTATATAAGCACAGCTATTTTGTCTCTATAAGGACCTTGAGAATGAAGTTAACGTGGAAGAAAGTAGAATAAAATATCAGGGGGAGAGGTCAAGTGTCAGTGACTTTTTGAACCTCTGGAAAAAACACCTAGATGTTTTAGTTATTCCATCCAAGAAGTTCCCCTTTTCATTTATGCTGGTTTGAATTGGGTTTTCTGTCACTTACAACTGAAAGAATCCTAATCAAAATACAAACAGAAGTTTTGAGTTGGAAATCAATGAGTTGCAAGGGTAGCAGGGGTTAAAATGAAGTGCAGCTTCATTCTTGTAGCCAATTTCAGAGGCAAGGATTTTTTTTCTCTCTAATTATCATTCCTTTCCAAATAAGATTGCTAAAACTTATGCCTAGGTGTAGGCATGTACAAAGAATCAATCTGGCAGTTTTGAAATAAAAATCCTGACAAAGTAATCCAAGTTCCTTTATGTTTTCTGAGATAAATGATCTTCTTCTACATTATGCCTCTGAGATGAAGATAAATCTAGGTTTCAATTCTTCAGTAGTCCTAGGGGAATGTGGCAGCATCCATGACTGCTATGCCCAATGCCTCAGCAGCAGAGACTGGCCTGAAGGCTGACCCTGACCATCCAGGCTTGGAGGCACAGAGCTGGGCAAGCTGTGGCCATGTGCCTGCCTTGAACTCAGCATTGGGCCAGCCTGGCCAGAGAAGATGCTCAAATTTGTGGTGACATGGAGGTCTGCATGCAAACCTTGGCCTGGATAACCTCAGGAAAGGAGGCAGCTGGCTGATCTGGCCTCATAGAATCAGCTTTCTGGAGATTATTGCAGGAATACCCACTGACCACCTTACTTAGCCTGCTTAGCCTGCTTAGTCCCTCTATATGCTATACCTTGTCTGATTTATGCTTTTAAATGTTTATTATATTTTTCCCATCATTTTTTTGTTGTTTTGGTAAGATCAAGGTGTCTATTAGCTCAGTCTCCCATGTTGCAACCTGAAGTCTGCAATAAGGTTTTAAGAATTAAAGTCCCCTACTGGTTGTCATTGTACTGGGGTCATTATAGGATTGTCAGATGATTGTCAGACTGTGTGTGAAATGATTAGCTCAGAGCCTGGCTCAGAGAAGGGGCTATGTGCATGTTGGTTAGGGGACTAGAGGAGATGGTGATGTGTGCAGCCTAGCATGTGTCAGCTGGCCAAAAGTAAGAAAGTGTTCTGGAAAGAAAAGGGCTGAGAGCCTCAAAAATCTTCTCTACTTCTTATTTGGAGGCAGCTCTGGTAGCCTCTGTCCCTTGGTCCCATCAGCTCCTCATCACGGGGAAACACTCTCAGAAAACTTCAAAGAGCTGAGGGAAAATACCAGTCAACTGAGTTTCATATCTAGCCAAACACTCTTTCAAGAGTGAGGGCAAAATGAAAAAAAAAATCAGACAAAGACTTGGAGAGCTTACTAATCCATGGTGCATTTAAAGGAAATAGGTATAGTTCAGCAAGAAGAAAACTGAACTGAGGAGGAAGTTTATAAAAAAATATAAAAGAAACTAAAAGAAAAGATAATGAAATTTAACCATTGATGGTGCTTTTTCCCAACACAAGTAAGATAAAACTAAATTTCAACACAATAATAAAATATGTTGTAAAGTTCAAGGGTGATTAAATCATATTATCAAGAGGAGTATATAAAGTTGAACTTTGACTTTTAGAAAAATTCACAGATAAGAGATATCTTAACACTTTAAGAAAATGTTTAAAAGCAACTTTTTGATCTTTAGCTTTCAAACAAAGATATAACAAAAATTTTTATCAGTCTAATCAAAGACAGGAAAAAGAACAAAAGAAGCAAAGAAATGAATGGTAAGTAGAAACTACAAAATAAGATGGTAGAAATAACTATAAATGTGTAAGTATTCAGCATAACTGTTGTCAAGTAACATAATTATTGCAGGTAACAAGTAAATCTTGCCAAGTTACTACATCACGTTGACTTCAGGTTACAGCAACATAGTAGAATGAGCTAATAGAAACCTTGATCTTATCAAAAACACTAACAAATGCTGGAAAAATATAACAAACATTTAAATGTATAATCCAAACAAGTAATAACATAAAGAGGGACCCTAAAGCACTAAGCAGACTTTGTCAAGTAGCAGATATTTTTATCTCCACTTGCCTTACATCTTGATATGTCTTAAATGGTTTTGAACTCTAGTAGAGAAGAACGGGTTATATTATATGGGAATCCCGCTATCCCTAACAGAACAAAATAGGAAGTTCAGAGAAACACACCTACATAAATGAAAACTTGGTATATGACAAGGATATTAGAAATCAGTGGAGATAATCTATTTACTGAATGGAGCAGTCACAGTTGGCTATCTAAATAGGAAAATAAAGATAAAATTAGATCCCTATCTAACATCATATATAAAAATCTATTGTAGGTAGAATTATAAAATATCATACAGCAACATATTAAAATAAAAACTGCATAAATGGGAGAATACCATTTAATTTCAGAGTAGAGAAAAAACATTTAAAACTATTCACAAAAAGCACAAGCCATAAAAAGCTAAATTTCACTAATTTAAAATTTCTTTAGAGCGACAAACAGATAACATTAAAATAAAAGTCAATCTGGAAGAAGATATTTGGTGTACACATAAGTGTCAAAGAAATAGTAGCTTGAGAACATAAAAAGTCCAATAACCCAATGGACAAATGTGGAAAAGACATGAACAGACAATTCACAGAAGAGGAAACCTAAATTGGCCTTGTAGGTTAGCAATGATGTTCAAATTAACTAGTAATCAGTAAATACAAATCAAAACAACAAAATACAGGTTTTTTCCCCCATATATAACATCTTTTTTAAAATTAAAAAATTTTTATTGGAGTATAGTTGACTTACAATGTTGTTAGTTTCTGCTGTACAGCAAAGTGAATCAATTATACATACACATATATCTACTTTATTTTAGATTCTTTTTCCCATATAGGTCATTACAGAGTATTGAGTAGAGTTCCCTGTGCTATACAGTAGGTTCTTATTAGTTATCTATTTTATATATAGCAGTGTGTACATGTCAATCCCAATCTCCCAGTTTATCCCTCCCTCTCCTTCCCCCCAGTAACCATAAGTTTGTTTTTTACATCTGTGACTCTATTTCTGCTTTGTAACTAAGTTCATTTGTACCATTTTTTTAAGATTCCACATATAAGTAATATCATTTGATATTTGTCTTTTTCTGTCTGACTTACTTCACTCAGTATGACAACTCTAGGTCCATTGATGTTGCTGCAAATGGCATTATTTTGTTCTTTTTTATGACTGAGTAATATTCCTTTGTATATATGTACCACATCTTTATCCATTCATCTGTCAATGGACATTTAGGTTGCTTCCATGTTCTGGCTATTGTTAATAGTGCTGCAATGAACACTGGGGTGCATGTATATTTTTGAATTATGGTTTTTCTCTGGATATATGCCCTGGAGTGGGATTGCTCACCTCACACCAGTCAGAATGGTCATCATCAAAAAATCTACAAACAATAAATGCTGGAGAGGGTGTGGAGAAAAGGGAACCCTCCTACACTGTTAATGGGAGTATAAATTGGTACAATCATTATGGAGAATAGGTATGGAGTTTCCTTAAAAATCTAAAAATAGAGCTACCATATGATCAAACAAAATACAGTTTTACACTAGTATAACTGCAGAAATAAAAAGTTATGACCATGCTAAATTGATATATACATATTTATATGAAAAACTGACGTATAACAGTTGAGGATGTGGGGAAATAGGAATCTCATACACTGCTGAAAGGGATGGAAATTAAACCAACTTTGGAGAGCAATTTGGCAATGTGTAGTGAACCTGAAGATTGCCTATGCTAGGTGTATAACTATAGGAGGAAATATAAATAAGAATGTTCAATGCTAAATTGCTTACAGTGGTGAAAAACTGAAAACAGTATAAATATCCATTAGAGGAAAATTAATAAACAAATTATAGCATATTCATATAATACAGTACTATAAAAAAATCAAAATGATCATGTGTTCCAAGTATTAGTATGAGGTAAAATGTTGAGTAAAAAAAAGGAAAAAGAAATTTGTGACATGATACCTATAGAATGATAACATTTTTGTAAAATTTAAATATGCAATCAAATATTATACTGGAATGAAGATGGCATGCATGGATATTAAGCTTATTTGGAATGATTTTGTTTTTAAAAATGTGAAACAAATTTGGTAAACAGAGAATGTATTAAAGTTGGGTAGTAGATACATGATGCATATTTTGATTTTATTATTTAAAAAAATTTGCATGTATGAATATTTTATAATAAAGTTTTTTTTAAAATAGGAAGATAAGGATGATAGAATAAAATAGAAAAAAGGGCAAAAGGTATCAATAAATAATTAACTAAAGAGGAAACCTAAGTGACCAATAAATATACTTAATCACAATTGTAACAAGGTAAATGAAACTAAAGCAAAAATAAAAGCTCACTCTACCCAAATAGGCAAAAATAAAAAATTTTGAAAATACCAAATTGGTGAAGGTGTATGTTAAGATGACCTTTGATGGGAGTGTAAAATACTGTAATTCCTTTGTAAAACAACTTATAACTTTGAAGATAAGCATACTTATGTACAAACAACAATATTATCCTAAATATGCCTTCATGCAGGTGCACAAAGACAAAAGTGTTCATCAGACCATGTATAAGTGGCTAACTGAGAACTAACCTAAATAAACACAAATAGAGGACCAGAAGAATTAAGGTCTATTCACATGATGGAATACTACATATATAAAATGAAACAACTAGGTCTGAATGTATCAATATTGATAAATATATAAAAAAAAGTTTAATAAAAATAAAAATTGTCAAATGTTACATTGACCATTGTACTAATTATGTAGATTTTAAAACATAAGGACTCTTTATTCTGCTTTTTGATCTACTTATCACCACATCAAGAGCACACTTTCCTAATTACTATTGTTTTATAATAGATATTGATGTGTGGGCACATCTCTCTACCTTGATCATTTTCAGTAATATTTTGTCTATTCCTGGTCTTTTATTCTTTCAAATAAATTTCAAATTAGCTTGACAATTTAATTAAAATATGTTGATTTTTTTGAATTACATTGATTCTATTACTCTGATAATTTAGGGAAAATTGCTTTTGTGACATTGAGTCTTCCTACTCATAAAAATGATACTTCTATTTTTAAATTGTTGTCACCAAGTGTTTCAGTGTCTGACTTTCTCCAAAAATATATTGTGTATCTTTTGTTGGCTGCCTGTTACCTCTATTTTCCCCACATTCACCACCTACCACGTTAAATAGTGTGCTTTTCTTTTTTAAATTGAAACAGCCCTTGTTTTTAGAGATGAAAGAAATTCTATCTCCTAATTTCTCTCTATTATTAATGAAGTTGTGGGTGAGTAGAGGGCCATTAATATATATGCCAGATTCTACCATGAATGCTGGTCAGAAATTATAAGAAAATTAATTGCAAAGAATACACTACTATGGCAAGTGTGTCAGAAGCTATGGTTTACTAGTGTATCTAGACTGCCTGATCCAGATAATGCTTGGCAGGGCAGCCTGAGTTATGGCAGATGTGGCTGACTGATCATCATTTAAGGACAGCATTAATAACGTACTTTCAGAGAATGTAAACATAAAGTGGAAGGTTGCTTTTACAAGTAGGGGAGTTGAAGATATTGCACTGATTTTGTTCTTCCTCTTCCCAAATCTGTTTACATATAAGCCATTCTAATGTTGTGGTTCAGAATCAGCCAAGTTCTAGGAGTATTTTTGCATTACTGACTTAAACTTATCTCAAACAGCGGTAAAAACTTCTATTCATCAAACACATCCCAAAGAGTACTTATTTATTACAGTTACCTGTGTGGCCTTTGCCATCATCTTTGAGTCTGTCTATTGGCTCAGAATCAAGCAGCTAAAAATAACAATTACTGTTGTGCCTCAAATGGAGGTTAAAGATGGCTGTCTTTAGGAAGTAGCATAGTCCAGACACTATTGTTATTGAGGAACAGTAAGCAAATAGTAATTAATAAGTAGTTTTAGCAAAGTTTGAATCTGGATCCATTGACTATTTATCAGTGTGGGGAAGACCATCTGGTACCCTGTGGGACATTTCCAAGAGTGTTTGCTTCTGCCCATTTGTACCACTAGGACCTTTGGGTGGTTTCAACACTGATGAAATAACACTCTATGTAGAAATGTTTATTGATCTTAGCTCATCTCTATATTTCATATCAGATAGTAATGAGTTGGAGACATTTTGGCTTCTGGTTATAAGTTCTGAAGCAAAGCTTAGTGCTTATCTATTTAAAAATACATTGCTGTTTGGCTTTCTCCTAGGAGAATTGTAGTAACCAAGAGCAAACAAATCTTAAGAGTAAACTATTCACCTACCTAGTATAAATTTATTCAACTGTATGTTTATATATTGGCTTATACATTCTTTTATGTTCCCAGAATACATTATATGTTTCATGTGTCCTGGGTTATAATTTTCAAGAGGGCAGCATCCATGGTGGTTAATTGTTTTGTGCCATATTAGAAGCAAGTAGTTGCATAACAGGTGCTGTTTAAAGATTGTAGTGGTGGTGGTGACTCTATATACACCTGTCTTCAGCATTAGCATAATGGACCTGATTTGGTGCTAGATATGATTGGTTTGAATGTAAACTTGGAAGAGTCTTAGCAGCTTTCGATAAAATCAAAGTGTTGGTTTCCAGCTTGACTGCCAAACAGGAAATCATTCTTACCAAAGAGGTGAAGGATGAACCTCTGGCAGAGTTTTAAGAGTGTGAGAGGATGCACAGAAAGAACCACAGTCTGAAGATGCAGGATAAGAGGCATGGTTGCCACACCAGGTGGTCATCACTAGAGGAGGAAGCAAAGCCAACAACATGCACTTTGCGGAGCTTCCTGAAGAAAAGCCAAAGCTCCTTAGCCAGGACTTTGATGAAGACTCTTACTTTAAAAGGAATTTTAATCAAGAGCTTAAGACCAAGAACCTTTGTGAGAACAGTAGTACAGTGACAACTTTGTCCTAGCACACCAAAATAAAAGATGTAAAACTAAGGTATCAGAAAAAGAGACAGATCATATGTGTTTGGAAGATAGGGAAAGTTAATTCACGAGCAAATAGATTAGTGCACAGGGAGGATGGGATGGGTCTACTTGATACCTGGGACAGAGGGATTCCTGACACTTTGGGTGTGTGGAAGGCTGGGAGGACAGAATGGAAAGGAATATATCTGTGAGAGTTTCAAGCGTCTGGTACAGGAGTGGGAAAGTGCTCTGGTTAAAACCTCCCTGAGGTGGCTTTCACTGGCAGAGAGCAGCAGAGGCAAGAGCAGGTGTGTCTATCCACCTGCACACAGGGTCTTAATTGTTCTCCTCCTTGCTCAAGGTCCTTGTATGTGTGAAATTATCCTAGGCAAATGTGGTTGCTATGGGCAAGAGTGGCATCTGTTACCCTGAGTGGTGACAAGATCCTCTGGGCCTGCAGAGATGGCCAGTTGGTGATGACAGTGACAGCCATGTAAGAATTAGAAGAGCAGATATGAGATACCTCAGAAATCTTTATCCCACCACCTGAGTCAGAGAAGGAGGAAACTGAAGGGTCAGACTCAGCAGCTTCCTGAAAATCAGCATGCTGGAAGTCAGGGAGCTTCCCAAGAAATTGAGGTGAATGCCTGATCTATAGCCCATATTCTCTCTGCCCCACATCATAACATCACTTGCTTCCTCATTCAGCTTAACAGCTTGACTCCACATTTTTTTGTCCCTTTAAATTTGGTCCCCGAATCAAAATCAGAAAAGAAGAAGTAAAACTGTCACTGTTTGCAGATGACATGATACTATACACAGAGAATCCTAAAGATGCTACCAGAAAACTACCAGAGCTAATCAATGAATTTGGTGAAGTAGCAGGATACAAAATTAATGCATAGAAATCTCTTGCATTCCTATACACTAATGATGAAAAATCTGAAAGTGAAATTAAGAAAACACTCCCATTTACCATTGCAACAAAAAGAATAAAATACCTAGGAATAAACCTACCTAGGGAGACAAAAGACCTGTATGCAGAAAATTATAAGACACTGATGAAAGAAATTAAAGATGATACAAAGAGATGGAGAGATATACCATGTTCTTGGATTGGAAGAATCAACATCGTGAAAATGACTCTACTACCCAAAGCAATCTACAGATTTAATGCAATCCCTATCAAACTACCACTGGCATTTTTCACAGAACTAGAACAAAAAATTTCACAATTTGTATGGAAACACAAAAGACCCTGAATTGCCAAAGCAATCTTGAGAAAGAAAAACGGAGCTGGAGGAATCAGGCTCCCAGACTTCAGACTATACTACAAGGGTACAGTAATCAAGACAGTATGATACTGGCACTAAAACAGAAATATAGATCAATGGAACAGGATAGAAAGCCCAGAGTTAAACCCACACACATATGGTCACCTTATCCTTGATAAAGGAGGCAAGAATATACAATGGAGAAAAGACAGCCTCTTCAATAGGTGGTGCTGGGAAAACTGGGCAGCTACATGTAAAAGAATGAAATTAGAACACTCCCTAACACCATACACAAAAATAAACTCAAAATGGGTTAAAGACCTAAATGTAAGGCCAGACACTATCAAACTCTTAGAGGAAAACTTAGAATACTCTATGACATAAATCACAGCAAGATCATTTTTGACCCACCTCCTAGAGAAATGGAAATAAAAATAAAAATAAACAAATGGGACCTAATGAAACTTAAAAGCTTTTGCATAGCAAAGGAAACCATAAACAAGACCAAAAGACAACCCTCAGAATGGGAGAAAATATTTGCAAATGAAGCAACTGACAAAGGATTAATCTCCAAAATTTACAAGCAGCTCATGCAGCTCAATATCAAAAAAATAAACAACTCAATCCAAAAATGGGCAGAAGACCTAAATAGACATTTCTCCAACGAAGATACACAGATTGCCAACAAACACATGAAAGAATGCTCAATATCATTAATCATTAGAGAAATGCAAATCAAAACTACAATGAGGTATCATCTCACACCGGTCAGAATGGTCATCATCAAAAAATCTACAAACAATAAATGCTGGAGAGGGTGTGGAGAAAAGGGAACCCTATTGCACTGTTGGTGGGAATGTAAATTGATACAGCCACTATGGAGAACAGTATGGAGGTTCCTTAAAAAACTAAAAATAGAACTACCATACGACCCAGCAATCCCACTACTGGGCATATACCCTGAGAAAACCATAATTCAAAAAGAGTCATGTACCACAATGTTCATTGCAGCTCTATTTACAATAGCCAGGACATGAAGCAACCTAAGTGTCCATCGACAGATGAATGGATAAAGAAGGTGTGACACATATATACAATGGAATATTACTCAGCCATAAAAAGAAATGGAATTGAGTTATTTGTAGTGAGGTGGATGGATCTAGAGTCTGTCATACTGAGTGAAGTAAGTCAGAAAGAGAAAAACAAATACCATATGCTAACACATATATATGGAATCTAAAAAAAAGGGTCATGAAGAACCTAGGGGCAAGTCGGGAATAAAGACTCGGACCTACTAGAGAATGGACTTGAGGACACGGGGAGGGGGAAGGGTAAGCTGGGACAAAGTGAGAGAGTGGTAGTGTATATATGGGCATATATACACTACCAAATGGAAAATCGATAGCTAGTGGGAAGCAGTCACATAGCACAGGGAGATCAGCTCGGTGCTTTGTGACCAGCTAGAAGGGTGGGATAGGGAGGGTGGGAGGGAGGAAGATGCAAGAGGGAAGAGATATGGGGATATATGTATATGTATAACTGATTCACTTTGTTATAAAGCAGAAACTAACACACCACTGTAAAGCAATTATACTCCAATAAAAATGTTAAAAAAAAAAAATTTGGTCCCCTATTTCTGAACTTCCACAGGATCTTGGTTCCATGCACAGAACAGTGTAATGAGGATCTTGGAGGTCCTGGAAGTGTTTAGTGGCTGCTGCCATTGAAGTGTATAAATGGCGTGAAGATTTTAGCTTTTGGACTAAGAGAAAACTAAGTAAGTTTGACCTTGCAGGTTGCTGACATAAAGTTCCACTTGAGTTCAAGGTTTCAACAGATGTATAAGATAGTGAGAACATTGGTTGTTGCAGATATTGTGGTGAGGTGGAACAAGTGCTCTTGAGGGCTGCTTTGTGCCAGATACCGTGAGGAGATACTTACGATCCAGGTGCAGGTATTAGGTACACATATGACCACAGGGGCAGAGGCCATTGGTGGAGCACAGTGATTGCCAAACAAATGCAGTGGACATTCAAGGCCAAGGGAGACCAGGGAAAGAGGAGGTCACAGCTGAGCTGGAGAAATCATAGGTGCTTTGGATTAGGAGTTAGGGGGATGTGGGCCAGGAAGCCAGTCCATACCTGCCTCTTATACGGGAGCAAGTCACACAGGCTTTACGGAATTCCTGAGTCCTTTTTAGTAAAAAAGGAGTTTGGTCACAAATGATCTTCAGAATTACTTTATTGTTCTACCCTTTATAGTTTCATAGTCTCCCTAAAAGTAAGAATTAAATCGAACCTAAGGAATTTAGGATTTCGTTATGAGGATGAAGGCACAACACATTTCAGGAGCTGGAAATCACATGAGCCGAAGTGTGGAAAAGGAGAGTGTAAGGTTCTGGTTTGGGGATACAGAGTCGTTTGTCCTAAATATTATAAATAAAATATCAGAAGACAGATATTTGAATTGGTAAGTACTCAGTACTACATGGTGAAGGAAGGGGACAATATAATTGGATTTGGGCTTATGGTGAAAGGTGTTGATTTTGATTTATCCTTTCTTAACTGTGGTTCACTTGAATCTTTAAAGTTTCTTATTGTGGCCTTTGGTCAATGTCTTGTTTCAAACTTTAGCAAAAAAAGGCACAGTAAAGAATTATTCTGTGATCCTATCTTTTTAACACTAAAGGGAATGGGGCTACATCTTTGGTTTCCTATCCTAGAGACCTATAGTCTGTAAATAAGGCATTGCCATCTCCGTTATCCAGCTCCATGAGAACCTGTGATAGTGGAGGGCATGGGCCCCTATCATGAATTTTTTGAGCACACACATTTAGGAAAAATGTATTGATTATACAATATTCAGTGTAACACCAACGTGACAAGTAAACAAAAACTTGTAAATTTTCTCAGAGTCTGAGGGAAATGGAGAGTGACACTCCAGTATTCTCAAATTTACACAGTTCTACTTTAAGCAAATTAGCCGCAGCACTGTTTTAGGGGGTTAACAGCTTTTGTGCAGAAATTATGCCAAGGAGTTTGTTTTGGCTTTGATATGTCATCCTCACAAGATTGTAGTTTTCTTATTAGCTGCCTTTTTATTTCTAAGGCTGTAAGTATTAAAGGGATTATTTTGATGATAATACTGGATAGTTGCTTTCTATTTATAGTTTTAATCCGGTTTCCAAATGATTCATGTTTGGTATTAAATTCAATAGGACAATGAGTATTGAATATTTCCATCTTGAAACTACGAGCATGGCTTTTCTTGCTGTTTGATCTCACAGAAATATTTCTAAGGATGATTGGAATTGTGTATAAATAATCACACTGTAAATATTTAAGAGTCACTTTCCCCTTTCATAGCAAGGATCTTATCAATGAAAATGTGATTAGATCCATAGCAGCAGTGCTTGGAAAAACATCTCTAGTAAAGAGAATATTATTTCTGTTATACCTCTCAGGAGAAGATAAATAAGGAGGGGTATGAGTTATCATGAGTAATTTGTTGCATCATCATGGAGTAACAGACTAGCTTCCTGTGCT
The DNA here is from genome assembly GCF_028564815.1 of Eubalaena glacialis. Taxonomy (NCBI): domain Eukaryota; kingdom Metazoa; phylum Chordata; class Mammalia; order Artiodactyla; family Balaenidae; genus Eubalaena; species Eubalaena glacialis. The sequence continues at coordinate 45,255,771 of NC_083729.1, read as the reverse complement.
TGCTTGACAATGGAGACAAGTTATCACAGAACCATGCCTAAGGTTTCATATTAACTCATTAACCACTATTATTTGTAATTGAATAATAGACTAGTTTCAGGAGGTTTTGGAGAAAGGTCCACACAGTTTAGGTAGATTACATGCAGTTTTAACCTATACTAGTTAGACGCCTCTGAAGTCCTCATTAACGTTATCAATGCTCCCTATTCTTTCCAGTCATCCACCCATCTAGCAGCCTGGCAATCGGGAATACACTTGGTTTGTCATATAAGACATGGTAATCAGAAGATGCATCTAGATGTTGCAGTTAATGGGTATCCAAACCATCTTGAAGCCACTATCCTTGCAGACATATATGGAAATACTCTAATACTCAAGTAGCTTCTGTATCACAGCACCGCCTTCACTGCCTCTCATACTGGGAGATGTTAGTTTTCTACTGTTGAGTAGTATGGTTGGGGATGATTTCTGATATTGTCTATGGATATGTGATCTGGTGAATATAACTGAAGCACAAACAGTCATAATCAGTTAGATTTCGGATGTGCAACCAAACAGGGAAAGACAGACAATATGAACTGTGGAAAAAAAGTGGGAAATATACTATGGATGATGCTTAGAATTATTAGTGGTCCAGGAAACAAGTTTTTTTTGTTTGCTGAGTCTAACATGCTACAGAGGCAGCCAAAAGAAAGATAATAAATAACCTTGGTCAAGACATCTAAAGATACTGTAGAAATACAGACATAGGAGGGAACAGACTTGCTCTCTAGTGGTTGTTAATGGGGAGAAACGCATGAAGATGCCTTGACAGATTACTTGCTTACTTAATCAATCAATCAGTTTTTAATTGAGTGCCTTTCATGTTCTAGGCCACGGTTTAGGCACTAGAAACATTTAATAGAACAAAACAGACAGTTTCTCACCATGAAATTTACGTTCTAGTGAGGATACACAGATGACAAACAAACAAATAACTATATAGTTTTTTTCTCCATAGTATAATAAGCACTATGGAGAAAAATGAAGTAGGATAGATGGAATAGGGAGTGACAGGGAGAGAGTGGTTTTCCTGCTATTTTATAAAGCTGGTGGGGGTTAGGACATCACCTTCCTTTTTGAATAGGAGATATTGCGGCATGTGAATTTTGATAGGAATGATCTAAAAGAGAGGGAATAGAGGGAAATATCATGAGAAGAGTTACTGACTAAGCATGGAATATGGGGTCTAGTAGAAGAGTGGAGCCTTGGATTTAGATTGAAGCTGGATAAGTGTGATGATTAAAATTGAGATTAGTGGAGAGGTACAGTTATTAGTAGTGCCATGATTCAGCCATGGGAATAGGTGCTAAGGTTTAGCTCAAGGACAAGGTCACTGGGGAGGAGAAATTCAAGGAATGAGTAACAAGGGTATTATTGGATAACTCTCTGGTGGATATTGAAATCACCAAAAATTATGACAGGAGGGGTGTTGGAGAGAGTTACAATGAACCAAGGGCTAAATTCTTCAAGGAATAAGCGACATGATCCAGGCGTTTGTAGATGACTGCAACAATATTTAAACAAGTAAATATAAACCTTTTACCACTTAGAGATACTTGCTCCTGTCTGATCCCTCTTCCCTGACCAGAAGACTGGGGAGCAGTTCTGGTTTGCATTAGTCCAGTGGGACTATCCTTTATCTGGAACTTCAGAGACATTGAAAACCAGAGGGTATGCAAAACTGATAGTTGAATGGGATCAGTTGAATCAATCAACTGGAGAAATGGGTACAATTGGGTCATCAAAATGAGGCAGTGCTTGGGCAAGGTAGGAGATCTGAGGACCCGGAAGAGGAGAGCATAGGAGAGTGTGAGGGTCAGGTAATTGGAAGGCTACTGGGAGACGGGAAAGGCAGAGTAGGGGTGCAGAAGGTGGTTGTTACATTTGGGCTTTTTAGAGGTCCCTAAAATGAGTGTGACAGAGGTTGTCCAGCTTTACTTACTTACAGGTCCGAGATCAGAATAGACAACACTCAAGTACCAAAGAATATTGTCTCTCTTGTAAAAAGACATTTTTATAATTATGACCACCCTAACAAGTCCAGAACCCCATCTCTCCATTCTGACCATTGCTTATAAAAGCTTGTGTTTTTATCATTTCATCAGCCTCTTTTATTTGGGCATATTGGTACCTGAAAGCTGAAAAGCATTTTTCTTGGATTAAGAATGTTAAATCAGTTTTACTGGAAGGACTGAAGGTTTTCATTTGAGATTGCCCCACTGGAGGGCATTGGGAACAGCAAGGCAGCATCTGCTTACTACTTCAGGGTGGATCAACATTAATTAATGTAAGTAGGGAAGGGTGGGGTGTAGAGAGGTCCTGTCTACCCCACTGATGCTCTTGGGACTCTAGTGACTGCTGTCATTTGCGCTGACATTTAAAATTCTCTCTCCTTTTTCCATCATGTGGCCTGCTTCCCTCACTGAGTCTCTTTATGTTCACAGCCTGTGTAAGATTTTCTCCTGTCTAGAAAAAGCTGCTCAAAATGCAGAACCTTGCTTCCCATCTCCTCTTTTTACTTCCTGCTGCTGTTCTTGAAAATAATTGCTGTATATAGTCAATCCACAAAACATGAGACTAGGTAGAACCTTTACAGATTCTACATTATAAATTTAAGATTGCAGTCTCTTCATTTTCACAAATGTCAAAGATGGGGGTCTCTGCTTTCATTTCTTTCCTGTCAAAAGGACTAAATTTAGCTGGTTGATTTACTTTTTTATCATCCAAACATTAATTCTGAAAGGCAAAGAAGCTTTTCCAGATGGACTTTAAAAAGATAATACATCTGATCCCTAAAGCCCCAAATCAGAAGTAATAAATACATTAGGGACTTTTTCTGGTAGTAAGGATTTTTTTCACATTCCCACTTACCATTTAGTAGATTTCCTCTCTAAATGCAGAAATAAGGTGTGAGAGTATGCATTCATCTGTATTTTCTATTAAGGTAAAACAGGGGTATATCTTCAATATTATACCATGCTGTGCAGATTATAAATGAACCCTTAGAACTTTGACTTTCAGTATTGACATAAACATATTATTTATTTGTTTTCCTTAATTTATGCTGCTTGTTTGTGAGAGAAATGAGTTGATTAGAAATAAAGACCCCTGAAGGTTGTATGTGTGGAGGTAGTAAAATCACTTTTGAGTTGGTGCATTACAAAACTCTTGGCATGGCCATAAAGTTATTGTCATTCCTCTACCTTAACTCCTTAGTAAAATTTCCAGTTACTGTTCCAAACTGTTCTCATACATATCCAGCTTTCAGCCTACCATCATCCCTTAGGTAACCTTGCCTCCTCTTTACTTGGGAGATTTTGAAACCATCTTTGAAACCATGTGGCTGCCTCAGTCTCCTCCTATAGTAAACTCACTTTATCTTTGAAGGTAAACCACAGTGTTATAACATGGCCATGGTTTTGAGACATTTCTAATTGACTGTTATCCAAGCTGTTTTTAGGGCCCTTCAGCTGCAGTTGGTGCTTTTGAGGGATCAATGTAAGAAGAATCTTTATAATAAACTTGTTTTATCTAGGTTCTGTTTATATTCAACCAGTGCTTTCCATGAAGCATTTTAACATACTTTTCACATTTCTGAGATTTTAACTTTGATTCACCTTTTCAGGTAGCCTGTAAGGGACACATGGGTGTTGTATTTGCTGATTTCTAGTATGCTTGAGAATGTGGATTATGTTGCAGATTAGAAGTATCTTAATGCCAAGATTTAAAATCAGAGTTTTAAAAGTTCTTTTATAATCTGTATAGCAGGTAGAACATTGAAGATATATAATTAAGAAGGGGATGGGGTGAAATCTTAATGGTATTAACTGGAAATTTAGTTCATAATTGTCCTGGGAGCAAACTACTGATTCATTCGTTCTTTAATTCCACCAATATTTATTGACCACCTGCTGTGCGCCAAGCATTATTTTAGGCACTGGGGATACAGTAGTGAAAAAAAGGGACAAAAATCCTTGCCCTGAATGAGCTCATTCTCCTCAAAAATAAACCACATTAATAAATAAAATACAGGGTGATAAGTGCAAAGAGAAAGAAGTAAAGGAGGAAAGGAAATACAGTTGTTGGTTTGGAGACTGAAACGTTAGGTTGGCGAGGGAAGGACTCACTGAAGAGGTGATTCTTATGTAAAGACCTGGTGTATGAAGAAGGTAAATAACTTGCTTTTTTTTTTTTTAAACTTTTTATTTTATATTGGTGTATAGACGATTAACAATGTCATGATAGTTTCAGGTGAATAGCAAAGCGACTCAGCCATACATATACATGTATCCATTCTCCTCCAAACTCCCAGTGAAGGCAAATGAACGAGCAACACTCCCTATGAACACATAAACAGAGACTGGTGCTTCCTTTACTCTGTTTGTTGCTGAGTTAGAGGTGGAAACTAAAGCAGTGGAGTGAGACCTTCCTAGGAGGTCTTGAGCCAGTGGAGCAAGCTGTGTGCTCCAGGTTTGGGTGTTGTATGTGTTTGGCTTAGGTAACTGGTGACCTAGGAATTAATGTTGAAGTTGGAAATGACCTCTAGAAACAATCTGGTTCAACCCTCTCACTGTATAATGGAGGAAATAGAATGGGCCCCAAAAGGCTTGTTAAGCTGAATTGACCAAAACAATATCCGAGAAGATCCAGCACTAAACCCACATATCTCTTTCGTGATTGACTGTTTATTAACAATACCTCACTTTCTTCCAGTACCACTACTGCCGTGGGGGTCATTATGAACTATTTTAAACTCAGCTCATAAGATGTGGCTGGGAAACTTGGAAAATAATCCCATAATAACCATTTCTCTTCTCTGTCAATTCTCTTCTTTAAAAATGATGAAAGTTGTCATGACATTGATTTCTGAAGACACTGACAACATCACAAAAATCTCTATAATGGAAGCTGTGGGGCTCCAATTTCTTTTTTTTTTTAATTTTATTAATTTTTTTATACAGCAGTTTCTTATTAGTCATCAATTTTATACACATCAGTGTACACATGTCAATCCCAATCTCCCAATTCATCATACCACCACCCCCACCCCTTGCCGCTTTCCCCCCTTGGTGTCCGTACGTTTGTTCTCTACATCTGTGTCTCAATTTCTGCCCTGCAAACCGGTTCATCTGTACCATTTTTCTAGGTTCCAAATATATGCATTAATATACGATATTTGTTTTTCTCTTTCTGACTTACTTCACTCTGTATGACAGTCTCTAGATCCATCCACGTCTCTACAAATGACCCAATTTCGTTCCTTTTTATGGCTGAGTAATATTCCATTGAATATATGTACCACAACTTCTTTATCCATTCGTCTGTCGATGGGCATTTAGGTTACTTCCATGACCTGGCTATTGTAAATAGTGCTGCAATGAACATTGGGTGCATGTGTCTTTTTGAATTATGGTTTTCTCTGGGTATGTGTCCAGTAGTGACATTGCTGGATCATATGGTAATTCTAGTTTTAGTTTTTTAAGGAACCTCCATACTGTTCTCCATAGTGGCTGTATCAATTTACATTCCCACCAACAGTGCAAGAGGGTTCCCTTTTCTGCACACCCTCTCCAGCATTTGCTGTTTGTAGATTTTCTGAAGATGCCCATTCTAACTGGTGTGAGGTGATACCTCATTGTAGTTTTGATTTGCAGTTCTCTAATTGGTGATGTTCAGCAGCTTTTCCTGTGCTTCTTGGCCATCTGTATGTCTTCTTTGGAGAAATGTTTAATTAGGTCTTCTGCCCATTTTTGGATTGGGTTGTTTGTTTTTTTAATATTGAGCTGCATGAGCTGTTTATATATTTTGGAGATTAATCCTTTGTCCGTTGATTCATTTGCAAATATTTTCTCCCATTCTGAGGGCTGTCTTTTCATCTTGTTTATGGTTTCCTTTGCTGTGCAAAAGCTTTTAAGTTTCATTAGGTCCCATTTGTTTATTTCTGTTTTTATTTCCATTACTCTAGGAGGTGGATCAAAAAATACTTTGCTGTGATTTATGTCAAAGAGTGTTCTTCCTATGTTTCCCTCTAAGAGTTTGATAGTGTCTGGCCTTACATTTAGGTCTCTAATCCATTTTGAGTTTATTTTTGTGTATGGTGTTAGGGAGTGTTCTAATTTCCTTCTTTTACATGTCGCAGTCCAGTTTTCCCAGCACCACTTATTGAAGAGACTGTCTTTTCTCCATTGTATATCCTTGCCTCTTTTGTCATAGATTAGTTGACCATAGGTGCGTGGGTTTATCTCTGGGCTTTCTATCTTGTACCATTGATCTATATTTCTGTTTTTGTGCCAGTACCATATTGTCTTGATTACTGTAGCTTTGTGGTATAGTCTGAAGTCAAGAAGTCTGACTCCTCCAGCTCCACTTTTTTCCCTCAAGACTGCTTTGGCTATTTGGGGTCTTTTGTGTCTCCATGCAAATTTTAAGATTTTTTGTTCTAGTTCTGTGAAAAATGCCATTGGTAATTTGAAAGGGATAGCATTGAATCTGTAGATTGCTTTGGGTATTATAGTCATTTTCACAATATTGATTCTTCCAATCCAAGAACATGGTATATCTCTCCATCTGTTGGTATCATCTTTAATTTCTTTCATCAGTGTCTTATAGTTTTCTGCATACAGGTCTTTTGTCTCCCTAGGTAGGTTTATTCCTAGGCATTTTATTCTTTTTGTTGCAGTGGTAAATGGGAGTGTTTTGTTAATTTCTCTTTCATATTTTTCATCATTAGTGTATAGGAATGCAAGAGATTTCTGTGCATTAATTTTGTATCCTGCAACTTTACCAAATTTATTGATTAGCTCTAGTAGTTTTCTGGTGGCATCTTTAGGATTCTCTATGTATAGTATCAAATCATCTGCAAACAGTGACAGTTTTACTTCTTCTTTTCCAATTTGTATTCCTTTTATTTCTTTTTCTTCTCTGATTGCCGTGGCTAGGACTTCCAAAACTATGTTGAATAATAGTGGTGAGAGTGGACATCCTTGTCTTGTTCTTGATCTTAGAGGAAATGTTTTCAGTTCTTCACCATTGACAATGATGTTTGCTGTGGGTTTGTTGTATATGGCCTTTATTATGTTGAGGTAGGTTCCCTCTATGCCCACTTTCTAGAGAGTTTTTATCATAAATTGGTGTTGAATTTTGTCAAAAGCTTTTTCTGCATCTATTGAGATGATCATATGGTTTTTCTTCATCAATTTGTTAATATGGTGTATCACATTGATTGATTTGCATGTATTGAAGAATCCTTGCATCCCTGGGATAAATCCCACTTGATCATGGTGTATGATCCTTTTAATGTGTTGTTGGATTCTGTTTGCTAGTATTTTGTTGAGGATTTTTGCATCTATATTCATCAGTGATATTGGTTGGTAATTTTCTTTTTTTGTAGTATCTTTGTCTGGTTTTGGTATCAGGGTGATGGTGGCCTAATAGAGTGAGTTTGGGAGTGTTCCTTCCTCTGCAGTTTTTTGGAAGAGTTTGAGAAGAATGGGTGTTAGCTCTTCTCTAAATGTTTGATAGAATTCACCTATGAAGCCATCTAGTCCTGGACTTTTGTTTGTTGGAAGATTTTTAATCACAGTTTCAATTTCATTACTTGTGATTGGTCTGTTCATATTTTCTATTTCTTCCTGGTTCAGTCTTGGAAGGTTATACCTTTCTAAGAATTTGTCCATTTCTTCCAGGTTGTCCATTTTATTGGCATAGAGTTGCTTGTAGTAGTCTCTTAGGATGCTTTGTATTTCTGCAGTGTCTGTTGTAACTTCTCCTTTTTCATTTTTAATTTTACTGATTTGAGTCCTCCTCCTCTTTTTCTTGATGAGTCTGGCTAATGGTTTATCAATTTTGTTTATCTTCTCAAAGAATCAGTTTTTAGTTTTATTGATCTTTGCTATTTTTTTTTTGTTTCTATTTCATTTATTTCTTCTCTGATCTTTATGATTTCTTTCCTTCTGCTAACTTTGGGTTTTGTTTGTTCTTCTTTCTCTAGTTCCTTTAGGTGTAAGGTTAGATTGTTTACTTGAGATTTTTATTGTTTCTTGAGGTAAGCTTGTAGAGCTATAAACTTCCCTCTTAGAATTGCTTTTGCTGCATCCCATAGGTTTTGGATCATCGTGTTTTCATTGTTATTCGTCTCTAGGTATTTTTTGATTTCCTCTTTGATTTCTTCAGTGATCTCTTGGTTATTTAGTAACGTATTATTTAGCCTCCAAGTGTTTGTGTTTTTTACGTTTTTTTCTCTGTGATTCATTTCTAATCTCATAGCATTGTGATCAGAGAAGATGCTTGATATGATTTCAATTTTCTTAAATTTACTGAGGCTTGATTTGTGACCCAAGATGTGATCTATCCTGGAGAATGTTCCGTGCGCACTTGAGAAGAACGTGTAATCTGCTGTTTTTGGATGGAATGTCCTATAAATATCAATAAAATCTATCTGGTCTATTGTGTCATTTAAAGCTTGTGTTTCCTTATTGACTTTCATTTTGGATGATCTGTCCATTGGTGTAAATGAGTTGTTAAAGTCCCCCACTATTATTGTGTTACTGTCAATTTATAGCTGTTAGCAGCTGCCATATGTATTGAGGTGCTCCTATGTTGGGTGCATATATATTTATAATTGTTATATCTTCTTCTTGGATTGATCCCTTGATCATTATGTAGTGTCCTTCCTTGTCTCTTGTAACATTCTTTATTTTAAAGTGTATTTTATCTGATATGAGTATTGCTACACCAGGTTTCTTTTGATTTCCATTTGCATGGAATATCTTTTTCCATCCCCTCACTTTCGGTCTGTATGTGTCCCTAGGTTTGAAGTGGGTCTCTTGTAGACAGCATATATATGGGTCTTGTTTTTGTATCCATTCAGCAAGCCTGTGTCTTTTGGTTGGAGCATTTAATCCATTTACATTTAAGGTAATTATTGATATGTATGTTCCTATGACCATTTTCTTAATTGTTTTGGGTTTGTTTTTGTAGGTCCTTTTCTTCTCTTGTGTTTCCTACTTAGAGAAGTTCCTTTAGCATTTGTTGTAGAGCTGGTTTGGTGGTGCTGAATTCTCTTAGCTTTTGCTTGTCTGTAAAGCTTTTGATTTCTCCACTGAATCTGAATGAGATCCTTGCTGGGTAGAAAAATCTTGATCGTAGGTTCTTCCCTTTCATGACTTTAAGTATATCATGCCACTTCCTTCTGGCTTGTAGAGTTTCTGCTGAGAAATCAGCTGTTTACCTTATGGAAGTTCCCTTGTATGTTATTTGTCATTTTTCCCTTGCTGCTTTCAATAATTTTTCTTTGTCTTTCATTTTTGCCAATTTGATTATTATGTGTATCAGTATGTTTCTCCTTGGGTTTATCCTGTATGGGACTCTCTGCACTTCCCGGACTTGGGTGGCTATTTCCTTTCCCATGTTAGAATTTTTCGACTATAATCTCTGAAAATAATTTCTCGGGACCTTTCTCTCTCTCTTCTCCTTCTGGGACCCCTATAATGCGAATGTTGTTGCATTTAATGCTGTCCTAGAGGTCTCTTAGGCTGTCTTCATTTCTTTTCATTCTTTTTTCTTTTTTCTGTTCCATAGCAGTGAATTCCACCATTCTGTCTTCCAGGTCACTTATCCGTTCTTCTGCCTCAGTTATTCTGCTATTGATTCCTTCTAGTGTATATTTCATTTCAGTTATTTTATTGTTCATCTCTGTTTGTTTGTTCTTTAATTCTTCTAGGTCTTTGTTAAACATTTCTTGCATCTTCTTGATCTTTGCCTCCGTTCTTTTTCCGAGGTCCTGGATCATCTTCACTATCATTATTCTGAATTCTTTTTCTGGAAGGTTGCCTATCTACACTTCATTTAGTTGTTTTTCTGGGTTTTTATCTTGTTCCTTCATCTGATACATAGCCCTCTTCCTTTTCATCTTGTCTATCTTTCTGTGAATGTGGTTACTGTTCCACAGGCTGCAGGACTGTAGTTCTTCTTGCTTCTGCTGTCTGCCTTCTGGTCAATGAGGCTATCTAAGAGGCTTGTGCAGTTTTCCTGATGGGAGGGACTGGTGGTTGGTAGAGCTGGCTGTTGCTCTGGTGGGCAGAGCTCAGTCTCCCATCTCTTTTCACAAAATCTTCCGTAAAGTTTTTTTTTTTTTCTCTCTCTCTCTTGAAGTGGGCAGAGCAGGTGGTTCTCTCTGAGCTATTGATTTGGAATTGGCTGCAATGATTGTTTAATTCTGTGTGCATCATTCAGCTCTAGTCTGCCCTGCTCCAGAACAGACATTTATGGTTGAATGAAGGTGTGCACATATACTTCAACAGGGACTTGCAAAGCACAATGCATCCTGGAAGCTCTTCTATTTAATGCAAAATACCCCTTATACTTTGTAATTATGAATTTGAAGTTTGTCTTTTGGACACCTAATTTCATGGTTTCCTAGATAGTGGGGTTGAGATTTGCAACATTTTGGGTTGGTGAGCAGGTTAATTGTGTATGAAGTAAGCCTTCATTAATGCAACAAGCTGCTTCCTCGCTCTTATATGCACATTGCATTAGAGAAATAGCTTCTACAATGTATAATCATAGAGGACATCTTCAGAGACTGTTTTCTGCCAGGCCTACAAAAATTATCAGGGTGTTTGAGAAATCACAACCATGGTGATTACAAGGGAATACTTGCTGTGATTCATGGAAGGCTGTTTACCTCGTGTGAGTGAAGAGTTGTGTTTCGTGTGTGTCTCTGTGTGTGTACACATAGGCACAAGTACATGCATGTGTCTGAACAGTATCTAATTACTTGGTTTTTCCTCCCTGCCTCTCATTGTTTCTAGAACTGTTTAATTTTCCATTACTATTCTAGGACTTTACTTAGAGATAAAAAAGAATACTTGAAATATAAATACCCTTAAAGGAATCATGATTTTTAGAGACTGACATATTGATTTATTTTAGCTACTTAAGATATTTTTACATGGCCAACCCTAGAGAAAGAATGTTTTTGATATTTAATCATTTCAGATATGCAAATTGTGACTATTCTAGTTACCTGGGATGAAATCAAGTAGCAGATATTTCTAGCAGCAGTGTTCTTCAAAAGATTCAACTAGCATAGTGCTGCATACCTAGCATATGCTATATAAATAGCTGTGGATTAGCTGACCATGGATATTGTCAATTTCTTTTCATTCATTTAAAAAATTCAATTGCCCAAACATGCATGCCTGCAGAGTGTAACAAATACTTATTATGAGTCCATTATGCTTTAGATTCTGGGTATACAATGGTGAACAAGAGAGAGTTTTTGCCTTCAAGGAATTTACTTATAATGGATGATAAAGAAACTTCTAAGGCCATTTTGTTGAATTATATATGTTATATTAAACATACTGAGTGTATTGCCCTATGCATGGTGCTAGCGATACAAAAAAAATTAACGAAGTACTCTTGCCCTCAGGGAACTTAAAGACTAATTAGAGAGCAAGACCCACGCACATGACTAAATAGCTAGCAATGTAAGGCCTTGTAGGGTGACAGATGAGGGATGCTCATCTGGTCCTTTCCTCTGTGTTCCAGACACATGGCTGTCTCCCTCATATACTCCATGGATGGAGTTTCCTGACTCCTCCAGTGACTCAGATTTCTACACTTAGAATTCTTCCCTGCTTTACTTTCATCTATCATTTTTAAACTTCTTTCTTATATTCTCTCATAGTTTCAAAGGGAAAATATCTAGTCGCTCTGTTCTCACAGAATCCTTTCTGCTTGGAAGAATAATCATTCATCACAGGGGCTGGGTTTTTTCAGGTATATTATCTCCACTGAACCATTTAAATCCCTTTTTGCTCTCAGTTTTTGATCATTTCAGATTGCATCCGCCGAAGACCCATTATTGCCACTCTTTAATCAACTTAGTGACCTTCATCACACTGTAGGCAAAGACCCATAGAAGTAATTTTAGCAGAAGTGAATCCCTCATACTTGATTTGATGAAAGGATAAAATCGCTCTATTCAACCTAAGTGACCCTATTTGGACTTTTTATTTAACAAAATCCTGGATTAGCTTAGATTGTCAGTGACCATCCTTGTGTAAGGTAAAATATAATCACATGACAATGTTAACCTCTTGAAATTGGTTTTAAAGGGGAAAGAGGCACAATTAGGTAGAATAGTGAGAGAGGAAAGGAGGGAGGGCTTTAGAGTAGACTTTATTTTTAGTTTCTTTATTGCAGATGATAAATTCAGATTTCTAAATATGAATACAGCGTGTCAGACTGCTTTGTCATGGTGCAGACTGCATCATTTATTCTGTAGATAACTGAGCAGGGGAATGCTCTCAGGTTTTATAACTAAATCAAAAATACATTTCCTTTCTTGTAGATGCCTAAATAACACATATACCATAAAGCCTCTGACTGAATATTTCTTCTACAGAAGAGGTGTATAATCTTATAAAAAGATTAGTTGCTTTGGTCTGTGTTTATATACAGAGATATATTTCGTTCTTTCTTGTCTTGACCATTGAAGTTGCCTTTTCACTGATTTCACTGTCTCCAATTTCTCCCTATTCCAATCAGCTTTGTATTCTGCTATTGAATTAATCTTTGGGAAACTCTTGTATCACTCTTCTACTCCAAACTTTGGCCTCATGTTGTTTCTCTAACAAAGGTCAAGCATTTTATCCTAATATTGTAAATACTCACTTCATTTTTTAAAATGTTATTTATGAGTATTTTCTTTTATTGGTTCTGTTTCAATCAAATGAAACTACTGCTAATTGTCATATCCAATACAAACTTTTCAATTTCTAAGCCCTTTCCTTAAACACACTCTCCATTTTCTTAAAGTACGTTTCTCTGATCTCCGTACACCTAAAGCTTTTCTGTATTTCAAGACTGAAAGGCCACTACTTTTACAAAATTTTCCCAGGATCTCCACTACCATAAGTCATCTTTCTTTAGCTTAAACTCCCAATACGTTTTATTTATGTATTTTGATGTTCTAACACTTCTTATCCTAATGTATGTAATGTATATATGTGTAAATACACACGCACAGTTTATATCTATATCTTATTTACTTTGCTAGACTAAACCTACTAAAGGAAACAATAGTATAATCTTCTTCATTGTACCACTTCTTTGTGTACTATCTTTCATACAATAGTCATCTAATAATTATTCGTAATTTAGAATTTGATATGAGGCTTGTCTGTGTTAATCTATAGCCAAAGGTATAGAATTATGGAAATGCAGAAGTAAAAGGACCCTCAACATAAATAACTTTACTGTGGAGAACAGTGAAAGTGATTCTATTTCATGATGAAACTACATCAGAGGGTATGTGGTAGCCCATCCATATCAGTTGGAATTTCTGGCAAGGGAATAGAAGGATGATGAAAATAGCTTGTGTAGTTAATTGACAATACTGCAAAACGTATTAAAAAGTGATATAATTGAAATACTATGGTTTAGATTCCAAAGAGGAAGAGTAACAGCATGTGATAGACTACAATATATGGTCCTGGTACCAATCAAGAGGGACAGTAAGGTCAGAAATCAAAGGCTACATACAGTTTAGGCAGCTATAAATGCTTGATTCAGAGAGGTGGCTCTCATTTTTCATGGCATTTAACTAAAGAGTTGAGTGGGGTGGGATCAATGTTCAAGATACACAATACACATACTTGGTGCCCCTGGAGGAGAAAAACAAAAGTGGGACAGAATGAATGTTTAAAACCATATTCAAGAAAATGTACTGATATAAATGAAGATCTGAATCTACATATTACAAGGGCCATTTGTATCTGTAAAAATGGACCCATGATGATTATCTCTGAAACAACAAAGAAAGAAGACAAAGTCATTCATAAAGGAAAGGAAGTAGGTTGACATCGAATTTCTCAATAAATGTTCAAAACAATAAGTAAAGGAATAACATCTTCAAGATACTCAAGAAAGAAAGTGAAGGATATTATTCCATTCAAGTTGTCCTTTAAATGTGAAGGCTCCAGGAAAAATATGGAACATGCAAGACCTCAGGGGTTATTGTCCCTAGAAGCTTTTCCTAAGAAAATTACTACAAGATGAGCTTTATAAAAAAGTGCCATGGGGGACTTTGACAGAGACATCAGTGGTGAGTATTTTATATATCTAACTGTAGATCGAAGATCTTAAAGTTGTGGACAAGGACTAAAGAAGAGTTTGTCAGTGTTAAATGCAACACCAAAGTAAAAATGACAGAACTAAAACACAGAGAAAGGTGGGAGGGAGGGAATTAAATGATTTCTTTGGGTATTGTTTAAAGCTGACGAATAATGGAAACTTTAGTATATTTAAGAGTACAAAGATTAGGCATAAGAAAGATATTAATATTGGCTAAAAGTACATGATGGAGAAGAGAAACGGGTGGAAAAGCTATTGTAAATGAATTTTATTGTGACTCAAAATCGTGGAACAATATGTATGTATTGTCTGGTGGAAAAGGGGGGCTATGAGCGTTACCCAAAATATTAATAAAAAGACAACCAACAGAATAAAATTTCAACTTCTTTGATGCCAAAAGAACACAGAAACAAAACAAAACTTAGTGGCATACAGCCTAAGAATGAAAAGAACTGCAAGGAAGTCTTAAATATCATTCAGTAACGTTATTGTAAATAGTGATATTGAGATGGCTATTTTGTGGTTTCTTGTATGTCACAGAATAAACCAATAATTAAACTGAGATTTTCAGTGTATGAAAAACAGATACAAGTATTAAATCGAAGAAATTAAATGAAAATCCCGTAATGTTGAATTTGCTTTGGGAATATCAATTTGATTCATGATAATATATTTCCTGTTTCTGTCCAGTGGAAAGGCACAGGAGCTATGGCACTCTGTCAGGAATCACCATTTTACTGCCCAAATTTTGTTTTCTAAATACTGTTCTTCACAGAAAGGAATCAGGGTTCCTTGGAGAAATGGCTGATTGTAGGCTCGGAGGAAGGAAAATACAAGGTGAATTTAGGACACCTTGTTGTGCTAGAAAGCAAGGGAAGACTCATGGGTTGGGTCATGGGGACAAGCACTAGGAAGTTCTCATTGGCCAAATTTGGCACATTTTGTACGTGCAAAAGAACATGACTATAGTTGATTGAAACACATGGAGTACCTAAGCATCCAGAGTCCTGAGTCTTTCAAGATATAAAAGAAGAGAAAGATTTACAACAATGAGTTATTTGCCACTATTGGAGGTGACTATTAAGTCAAATCCTTCTGAAAATTGGTAATTAAAGACATTATTATACATTTATCCTGGTTCTTCAGTGGGAACTATAGTTCTGGCAAACCAAATGCTCTAATTCATGAGCAAACATTTTCTCTACAGAAGAATGTCAGTTAATAAATATAGAACAAATGAAAGAATTTTAAAAGCACAGAATATAATATTATGATATATTTTATATATTTCTATGTATGTTTCATATATATACATATATATCTCCAGGGAAGCCTATAATTTTATATAAAAGTTTCCTGTTGTTATTTTTTTTTTTTTTTTTTTTGCCAAAAAACATTCATTTATTCAGCAATCATTTGAGGACCTAGTATGTGCCTTTGGGGCAAAAAATGCTGACTGTCTAATGTTTTTGCATTATTTTCTCAAGCCAGGTCACTTAAGAGTTATGAATGCCATTAAACTATATAATTTCAGAACTGGAAGGACCCAAGAAGGTCATTTGGTCACTCCCTGCTCCATGCCCCTTCTCATTTTATAAACAGGAATCACATTATCCACTCTCATAACATGAATACTTTATGAACACTATCGGTAACTGAGGAAAGCGAAAGAAATTGACAAACTTCTAAGAAGCTAAAAAATCATTGCACCATATGAAGGTTCGGCTTGTAATTTTAAAATGCTAAGCACTTCTTTCATTTATTTGTTTTTAATCTTCAGAAAATTAAAACACACAGATGGCCAATCTAGCTCATTATGAATTTTTTTTCTTTCTTTGACCGAATTGCTATTTCCTCTAGATTAATATCAGACTTGAGCTGCATGGCTGAGGCAGAAGTTCAGGGACCAGGGCATACAAGTGCCCTCTCCACTCAATAACCAGCAAACTAATTTGATGTTCCTATTGACATGAATCTGTCTGCTTTATATCTTGAGCCTACGAGTGTGTGACCTCTTCTGCAGAGATCTGCTGCTTCCGGGCATTTTGTAAAGTGCTGAAATGTCTGGAAAACTGCTCTTTGTGCTTTGCAAAATAATGGAAAGAGAGTATTTCCTGACTCCTGCAGTGATTTCCTAGTAATAAAATTGAAGATGTATGTTTTAATTTTATTTCCATTTAGTTTTGAGAGCCATCCTGAGGTATTTTGGTTCCTAACTCTGACTCCTTATCTGTCATCTTTTATGATTCATTGTTTTTCTCAGCTGTAATTTCTTTTTGACTCTTCTTCATAAAAAGCAGCTCCATATTTTCCTGAGTCATTTTCTGTTTCTAATACGAAAGATAATATTTGGCCAGAATCTCAATCTTGAAACGCCATCCATTTCCTAATGTGTTTAGCAATCAGGCAATTAAGAAACTGGCCTTCTCTTTCATCATCTCAGGAAATCAGAGAGATTTTCTTCATGGTTGAATTGCATTTCTGAAAAAAATTGAGAGGGCTTTTGTCATTTATACAGAAATTTTGTTTTCTTTGAACTTTTGTGCATATATTGGTCATTTAAGAAATAAGGAACTTAATTTTCTCTTTTTCCTTTCTTTTTCTTACCTTTGTAATTGTCCTTTTGAAATCTTGCCAGGACCAAAATGAGTTATTTCAGTGTCCAAGTAACTATGCTTTTGTTTTAGCCATTAAAATAGCAAAGCATGTTATTTTATGGAGGTTATGAAGCAATCAAATAGTTTGTTTCTGTAGTCACACAGCAGCAGGCTTTCCCTGGAGGCCTTGAACCACTTTCTGGACATAATTTATTTCCCCAGGTCCTGGGTCTTTACAGACAGCAAGAAGTCTAAAACAGCTTAGGAAGGAAATAACCTTTGTCCTAGGATTTGCACTCATGTCATTGTCTTCTCTTTGCTAGGACTGTTGTTTCTGATTCCCTGACTGAACTCCGAGGCCTTGGGTCTTACCTCCCTGGATCGACTTACCCTGTCAGATATCTTCTCTAATGGAACTGCTCCTCCAGACCCCTGCTCACCCTGGTCACATTCTTCCGGTAAGATTTTTGCTAAGACTGTGACGTTATTGCAGGCTGGTGCTCTGTCTTCTTCATTCCTGCATCCTCTAACATAGCATCTTGCCCAGAGTGGGAACTTGATAAACAGTGGCTGCATGATAGTATTGACTGTAGCACACAGTGAGTTGGTCAGAGGTGAGTTGGAGATGCTGCATTGCTGAGAATTTGTGTGGAATCTTAGTGTGAGAAAGCCGAGGAGGATGGAGTGGGTACCGAATTATTTTCTCGTATACTTCTCTTTTCCCTCTTCTGTATTTATTCGCACTGAGCTGAAGTGAGTGTTGGTCAGTGCTTGACTGGAAATAGACCATTCCTCTGAATTATATTCTCATTGGCTCCTTGATTTTTCCAGTTTCTATCCTTCGTTGCCCTTACCAGAATGATATGAATCCCCTTTACCTGAGTAATAGTGCAGGGGATTATCACCTTCCTCATTTAAAAGCTATAGTGATGGGCTTCCCTGGTGGCGCAGTGGTTAAGAATCCTCCTGCCAATGCAGGGGACACGGGTTCGAGCCCTGGCACGGGAAGATCCCACATGCCGCGGAGCAACTAAGCCCATGCACTACAACTACTGAGCCTGCGCTCTAGAGGCCGCAAGCCACAACTACTGAAGCCCGCACGCCTAGAGCCCATGCTCCGCAACAAGAGAAGCCACCGCAATGAGAAGCCCGCACACCGCAACGAAGAGTAGCCTCCACTCGCCGCAACTAGAAAAAGCCCACGCACAGCAAAAAAACTTAATGCAGCCAAAAATAAATAAATTAATTAATTAAATAAATTTTTAAAAAATTTAAAAAAAGATATAGTGAAATGTCTACATGACCCTGGGAGAGAGGGAGAAATTTGGATCATGAGACGTCCAAAGCTCAATGAAGGTGTATCAAACATTTAAATCTAAACTTCTTTGATGGGGCAAAATGTTTTAGGAGGATCAAGAGACAAGAAACATATAAGTTGTGCCTTCAGTGAACAGCAGGACCATAGAGTCAGGGAAGGAAAGAGGCAAGAGATGTGCTCAGAAGATTCGGAGGGCTCAGGACACTGGGCTCCTGACCTCAGGCAGCTGATCCGCTGTAAGTGTGCCTATGGGAAAGCCATGGGGGGGCTTTCTTCAAGTCTTGAGTAACTGGTGGCCTTAGACATGAGCTATTGCGCCTGTCCTGCTATTGGAATGGGGTTCCCTGTAAAAACAAGCATGTGTTTCACTGACTGCTCAGATGATGGACAGGACTCTGCCTTTGGTTACCACGGAGGACCCCTTCTGCCAGCCTCCTTCCAGAGTCAGGAAATGTCTTTCTCTTTATACTTTCAACTTAAATGCATCATGTGGATTCACGTGGCTGCTTTAAGATAGGGACTTGTTTTATTTTCTTCCTTTTCTTTCCTGCACTTTATCTTGCGTTAGCCTTAGACTAGAAAAATGAAAACCCTGGGGGCACTTGGGAGCTTTGCAGCCCAGACAGCAGAGGCTGAAGAGCTCTCTCCTCTCTGTGTTTTTATGTCCTTTCAAAATGTCAGTTGGCACCTTTAAAATAAAGTCTGCCATCAAAGACACGCTCTTCTCCTCCCTGTCTGGTGTGCCAAAGATAGACATTACTCTGTCTGCTTTAGTTCTCCGCTTCCCGTTATGTTTGGCAAAAACGTAATTGGCTCTCCTTTCAGAACAACTTTTATTTGTTTTCTTCGCTTCAACATTTCCTCTAAAGAAGAGGTTTTGCAGCAGGGGGAATGTAGACAGCTTTTGTTTTTGCTGCTTCATGATTGGCTTCCCAATGTTTTTTACAATGAAATTTTGTGCCCAGAAAAGATGCCACGGGAGCCAGGCAGTGTTGGTTTATCCAGGGTGACAGGTCACATAGGGAGCCAAGAGGCTCAGGGCAGGCAGCGGCATTTCTTTCCTGCCTTCTAGTACCCTTCACATCCTGCCTTTGCAAAATTGAATTAGGTAATAATAATAATAACAATAATACTCCCTCTCTGTCAGCTTCTCTTACCCCAAACTTATGTTCCTTAGAGGGTCCTTGCTCTCCATCCTGGTGATTTTATACCAATCCTTCAAAACCTGGCTCACATGTCATGTGGAATTAACACTGCTGTCTTCTCTGTTGCCATATCACTTTTCACATATGTTGATTGCAGTGCTACTGCACTCACTGCATGGTCGAATGACTCATTGTACATGAACCAAACAGCTTAGCATTCCCGTTCCCCACACCCAAGACTGTGAGAAGTTTAAGGTTAAGGAATGTGTCTCCTACCTTATTCTTTCTCAAATCCCCAACCTTTAGCCTAGGGTACGATACATAGTGGTCAGTTAAAAGGTATTTATTAAATGAGAGGATAAATGCAAATGGTACTTTTGCACATAGATCTCACAGTATTGTCCTGTTGGATGCAAGCTGATGTGCCCTACAGGAGCATGGATTTAAAGGGAGCTGAATTTGTAAGTATTTAAGTGGGATCCAAGGTTAAGGAAAAAGAAACATGTTGAGAATAAGTAAAGGAAGGTGACTAGCTGTCTGCTTTGGATTTTTGTGAAAGAAGTCAGATTCTCTTGAGATTGGTAAATAAAGGGAATGACAAGGCTTTACAACTGAGGAAATGAGAGAATATACTCACAAGGTAATATGATACACCAGTGTGAACAAGAAGATATTCTGAGAGGGTATGGAGAGTTCAGGCCTTTCTGGTGACGCAGAGATGAGGACACTGCCACTACTCTTGAACAGAAAGGAGGAGTGACCCTGAGTGTGAATTCCACTTGGGGGACAAAACATCTGGAGAGGTTGCAACCAGAACTGGGGACTCTGGAGTCTCAGAGAGAAACTGTGTTGGAAGTCCAGGTGAGGGATGAACTATGCATGGATCATGTTGTTAGTAACCTCTGAGACAAGTCAACAAGAAGAGCATCTCCAAATTCATGACACGGGCATGTATCTTTCACCGTTACTCAACGAGGCAGTGTGCTATGGCAGGAGAAGCTCTTTCATGGGAAGGCAGGCAGGTGGCATGAGTTGTAATTCCTTTCCTCTCACAATTAGCTGCATGACCTGGGGGAAGTCACTAAACTGGGTCTCAGTTGATTTATTTGTAATATGGTAATAACTGCATTTTATCTGTGTAAAGGGAAAGTATTGTGCTGAATGATTAATTGAGCTCTTCAGGTACTATAAAATCCATTGTATCTCCCTGGAAATTCTCCACTGTGTCAATTAACGTGGCTGTTCTTAAGAGTTTGTTGTTTAAATTATTTCACTATGTTCACAATATGTAGTTGTCATATAGCATACTTAGGTCATGTGACCCTAAGCATGACTGCCTTGGAAAGGACTTGTTTGTAGTGTTGAAAATCTACATTTAAGACAGGTGAATTTTATATTTTAATAAGAGGAATGAATGTTAAAAGTTGGTTTTTCCTTAACATCTGAAATGTGTAGGGTTGGAGTGATATTTGAACATTACATAGTGGTAGAACTCTCAGAAAAATATAATTCTTTTAACTTGAAGAGATCTCGGCACTTTGAACTCATCAAAGATATGTCTAGCTTTCTGAAAAATTAGAGGTTCCAGAAGATTAAGACTATTTCTTAAAATCATTTTTTATTTCTTAACAGAAGAAATAACATTTAATCAGGTAAATTATCTCTTTTCATTTCCACCCAGCTTTCAAATACTGTATAAACACAACCACACTATAAAAAAAGATATTTTTAATGACAAGAGAATATACATATTATTGTAGAAAAGATGAAAATGAAAAAAAGCCTTAAGAAGAAAATTAAAATCATCCTTAGAAATAACTGTAGTGAACATTGACATCTCTCTTTCGATGTATCTTTATATATCTATCTCCTCTCTGTCGTGTGTGTGTGTGTGTGTGTGTATAGAACCACACACATATACATACACATATACTGGGTTAGCCAAAATGTTCATTTGGATTATTACTATCTTTTGTCTTTTGGTGGGTTCACTTATAACTACAACTCATATTCTGAAAAGTATATTTTATAATGAATCAACTTTGGAAAATGTACCATAGCTCTTTTCTATGTAAGATGAAGAAAGAATACATCTCATTTTCCTTTAGTCTTCTCCCTCATTCCATTAGTTTTGCATCATCAAGGTGTATAACACTGATCCTTTGACCTGTAATTATAATTGTGTTTTCTCTGCTTCATTTTGAAGTTAATTATAAAAATTGAAAACCAATGAAATAATGTAGTTGGTAAAAGCACAGGCCCTGGAACTGTACTACCTGGCTTCAAAGTCTAGTTCTGCCACTTTCTGTCTGGGCTTTTGCAAATTTGGATACATTACTTAACTTCTCTGTGCCTTCACTTCTTCTTATGTAAAATGGTCATAAAATAGTATCTACCTGCTGGTGGTGGTGTGAGCATTAAATAAGAAAGGACTTACTAAGTTCCTAGAATAATGCCTGGCACATAGTAAGTGCTCGGTAATAGTATTTCTTGGAGAGCCCCATGCTGTGAATGACCCTGTATCACTAAATCTATGCTGCTTAAGGGAGAATGTTCTAGGAATCAAAGTGAAATGGTTTTCTTTTCTTCTGTGCATCTCATCAATTATTCAAAAGCATGTGATGTATTAGTTTACTTCACATTTGGACTGTGACTTTCTTGTGCAACTTTTTGTTTTGCCTGGAATTTCTAATTATTTTTCATTTTGTCTGCTAATGAAAGAGAGAAATGCCCTTATCACATTATTGCATTGTTAACCTCTTCTAGGAACCTATTTATTACATTCATTTAAATAGAGATTGAAAATATAACAGCCACTTAGAGAGGCTTCCTTTTTGTAGATTATTGAATTTGATTTGATGTCTATCGTGAGGCCTTATAAGGACCAGATTTGATTCTCTCTCTGGCCTCAAAGACCAGCTCAACACAGCAATTGCAAGTAGAACTTGTTTAACTTTTCTTTCTTCAACTCTCATTATTCCGATTTAATGTATCCGATTGGATAGCTGTGATCCTGACTTCTCAAGAGTTTTCTTCATCTGGAAAAATTTCTTGGAGAAATAAACTGGGTGGCTTTTTGCACCTTCAGGTCGGTGCTTCAGCTTATTTCCTCTATGCACTACCTCTCTAGTACTTTATTCAAGGCCAGGTCTCCTAGACTGAATTTTGGAATTGTCCAAATTGCCTTAGTGACCTGTTTCCCTGAAAAGAACTGTGCAGGAAAGCCCTATTCAGAGCCATCCATGTTTGGATAATTGCCTATTTTTGGAGAACAGTAAACAGTTCAGCATGTCTGCAGTTAAGGGAGTATCTGAGGGAGTAATAAAGTGTGAGGCTGGATAGGTGGACAGTGGTGGGGGGAGATTGTGAAGGATGTAGAACAATTTGCCAAGGAATTTTAAATTTACTCTGTGCTGTAGGGAGGGAACGATGGAAAAATTTTAGTAGAGGAGTGCAGTGATCAGATTCATGCTTCCTAAAACAGATCTTTGATGGACGTTTTAAAGACAGTTACAAGGAGGGCCTGGAGAGACAGAAGACTGATTGGAGGCTGTTACATTTACATTTTTGGCAGTGGAAATTTAACATCAAAACAATTTCTGATAGAATTAATTATATGTACTATTCAGTTAGATGTGACAGATAAAAAGGAGGCCATGTTATAATGTGAACATAAGAGCAGGTTTTAAAGAAGAAGGTAAAGAATCCAGTTTTAGGTGTTTGTATGCCTGTGGGATATGCAGATAGAGATGTTTAGTTGGTAGTTGGAAATCAACAGAGAGGACATCTGGATACACAGATCGAAGAATTATCCATGTTGAGGCTGTAGCCAGTGAATTGGATATGCTCCTTTTTAGAGATTCTATTGCATGAGAAGAGGGCTGAGGACAGGAAAATCCCATGGACCACAAGTGTTTAAGAGATGATTGGAAGAAGAGGAGTCAGTGGTAGGGAATGCATCTTGTTCATCTCTGTGTACCCAGTATCCAGCACAGTCTTTCACATAAATACTTATTGGTAGACTCTATGGGGCTAAAAGGAGAATTTAGGAATGAAGACGTGAAACCAGGAGTACTAGAGACCTGGAAAGCAAAGGCAGAGAGAAATGTAAGCAAGAAGGAGACATTAAATAAGGTGAGAAGTATCCTTTGGATTTGACAATTAGGAGGTCATATTCTACCTTAAGTAGGTGCTTTAGTGGGATGGTGGGGCCAGAGCCATATTGCAATGAGTTGAGGGGTTTGTGCTAGACAAGGGGAGACAGAAGCTATATTAGTCTTTGAAGAAGTTGGACTGTGCAAGGAAAAGAAAGGTGGTATTTATAAGAGGTAAAAATCTTATTGACAAGTAAGCATTCATATTTGATAATTTTGTGGAGGATGGAGGGACCTGAGGAAGGGAGAGCAGAGAAATGACCTCTCACTTGATACTGAACATTAATTCCCTAGTGTTGGTTACGTGTGTGTGTGTGTGTGTGTGTGTGTGTGTGTTTCATTTACCTCCAAGAAGACCATCACTAACTGAGACAGGAGTCTCACCCTGTACTTCTATTCTTCCTCAGCCTATTAATGCATGGTATCTGGTTATTACTGCTTGAGTTATAGCCATTCCATATCACTGTATGAGGAAATATTTGAAGGCAATTCTCTGGATAATTTCTTACTTCTTTGTTTTTAAAAGTAGACAGTGTTGAAACAGTGCCACAGGTCTCTCAGCAGTCAGCTGTAGGCCTCTTGCTGTGTAGGTTGGTATGTAGTTGTACACTTGAATTGGTCCATATCATTTTGGCAGATTTGAACATTGTCACCTCTCTCTAAATAGTAAAATTGGCTCACTTTTGGTAAGATTACAGAGTTGCTAACTCTACACTTTGGATCAGGAAAGCATGTCCTCTCTTCAGAAGCAAAACCAAAAGAAAACCAAGTGTGGTATTATCCCCCTCTCTTTCCATTTCACCTGTTCTGAAACTTTTTCTTTTTTGGGGACAAGGACTTTCCCAAAGCTCTGGGCCCACAAGACTTCTGTGAATGACCGGCTTTTCAATCTCCTACATATCTTTGCAGAACCACTTCTCTGCCTATATTTAAGGAAAAGAGGAGACGTGTTTCACAGTTATGCCTTGAACTTGATTATACCAGTAGATGTCACTCTGAACAACAGGATGGGGTATCCCTATTCTTAGCTGTGGTTCAAAATGGGCTGTGGTATTCCTGCTGCTAACCACTTTTGAACATCTCAGGACTGACACATCTGAATTATGACATTCTCTGCATTGCCAGTTTTACTTCTATGTTGTGAAATAAGAGGGCTGGGAGAGCTGCCATTTCATCTCGTTCTCATTCAGCTAGAATGCCAAATGCTTACATAGTTACACCAATCAACTAGGCAAGAAGAAAATGTTTCAGGGAAAAAATTGGAGGAAATACATATTTTAAAGCAACATATCTGAATTCAGTGTTCAGGCACATTAAATTCTGGTGAGACTTAAGGCATGGGGGAAGCAGTAAATGCTTTCCTGAGTGTATGTGGCTGGACCCAGACTAAGCTCACCTCTCCCCACCTATACAGTATCACTTTCCACTCTTGCCCTAAATCAGTGATTCTCAGTAAAACTCCTGAAATAGGGAAAAAGAGGAATCTTCCTAAAATTCTCAGAAAACAATAAAGTTAATAGATAAGTTTTCCTCAAATTTATTTTTTCCTTCCATACTCCATCCCCTCTCCACAAACCTTTGAAATCTGCTTTAGTACATGGCAAGATCAATGAGAAAATAGCAAATAGGAAACGTTGGGGAAAATGAGTCTAGTTGGACAGATTTATATTTTGCAGACATATGTTTGTGGTTGTCATGCTGTATACAGTTATATCTCATTATACTTTCTTTTAAAGTTGTTTCCATTATGGACATAGTAAATAATGTATGTGAGATGGTATGTATCAATTTATGATATTCTGTCACCTGAACAAGAGTAAGGACTGTGCTCTGCATGAACCACCCTCCACAATTAGTCTTGGATACTCATTGTACCCTGTGCAAGCTCTGCTCAGTTCTAGGTCAAAGTTCTTGGTTGAGCTTTAATGCCTGAGTTGGAATTCCCTTCCATCTCCCCTACCAAATTTATACAATCCAACCAACACTCAGGACCCATCTCAAATATCACCTTCGCCCCTACCATAAGGAAGTATTGGTCAGGCAATAGGATTATTAAGAAAGGGAGGAACAAGACAGTACATGCAGGGTGAAAAGGACTTATCCTTGGGAGGTAAATATGTGACAGTTTTGGGGGCTAGATTTAAGGGCGCTGGAAGCTCATGCAAGGAAAGATCACTCCCAGGAGGTGTGATGGGGCACATTTGTTGAGAAGGTAGAATTGATATTCACCTCCTTGAAGGCTGAGAGGTATGTGGCTGGCTGGCAAAGAGTGAGGAAGAAGGTCCTCTAGGAAGAGAAGACATAAAGAAAAACATAGAGATGGGCAAGGCTCAAGCAGGGACAAGTGGCAGTGAGGTCAAATTGTCTAGAACCCAGGACTTATGACTGAGAGTTATTAGGGATAAGGCTGGTAAGACTTCCTACCCTCATTCCTCCTCTCTGCTGAGACTGAAGACGAAGGGAGTCGTAATATTTTCCAGAGCACATGTGGCTCTCTTGCTTCTCTATGTCAGCTGTGATTCCCCCATCAATCCCATCTTCCATATTCTCTTTATAAAATCGTCTTGAATGTGAATCAACATGAAGACACATGTTTAATAATAATAATAACAACAAAAAGATAATACTTGGCTTCTCTCTATATCTTGTCAAGGTTTAAGAGACTAGAACTGCTACTGATCTTACTAGTGTGGTGTTAGCTCAAAATGTGTCATGAAAAACAGATATGTACAACTCAAAGGAAAAGGCTCCTAGATAAAGATGTAATCCTCTTATAGAGCAGGAGGAGAAAGAGACACAGATAATGCTGCTTTAATTAAGGTCTTCTTAATATCTCCATTATAATTTCCTACTTGAAGGGTTACATAGCTGTTAAATCTATGACACTGCATTGAATAAGTGAATATGTTTCAGTACTAAAAACAATTTTCTCCCTAATAACTGTACTTTCAAAATGCTATTTTAATACTGTTATTTCTTTTCAAAGGTTAAGGACACATTTCTGTTTTCCTATGTTAAGATGACCCCGGCATTTTACAAAATGAGAATAGATGTGCTTCCAGGGACTTTCTTTAAAAATTCACAGTATTTTATTCTTAGAAATTTATATTTACTTACTTGGGAAATAACCTACAGAGTAACCTACAATTTAGATCTGCAGGGAAAGAAAAGGATGACTTCTCATTATGTGAAGAGTTTCAAGCTAAATCTTCTACAATCCTTTATGTTGACCATCCAGCTATATAATGCTGTAAGCTATTGGATTTTCCTCTTTATAAAATCCTTATTAATCAAAACATGTTGGTGCAAAGCAGAGGATTAATTGTTTGCTCTGAAAATTAAGGAAAGGGCATATAGAAGAGAAAAAAGATATTAAATAGCATGATGTTTCATTCTGTTTGGAATTAATGAGCATAGTGATCACCTTATTTGAATTCCTGAACTTTACCATATTATCAAAATTCATTATGTGCACAAAAAGCTATGGAGATTTCAGATGTATTTGTTGTGGACCTAGATGACTTGAGAAAATTATTGTGAACCTTTAGAAACTTTGTAATAAGGATTCTATGATGTCATTTAAATTAGGGCACATGGGCAGTATCTTTTAGTATTGACTTTACAGTATTTACTTGGTTGTGATACCAAGTTGCACAATAAGTTAACTTCCAATATTCGGGGAGATATGGGCATCCTTTTTTTTTTTTTTTTTTTTAATAAAGCATTTCACAAACAGGTTAGGGAATCCTTTTTTTTTTTTTAATTTATTTATTTTATGGCTGTGTTGGGTCTTCGTTTCTGTGCGAGGGCTTTCTCTAGTTGTGGCAAGCGGGGGCCACTCTTCATCGCGGTGCACGGGCCTCTCACTATCGCGGCCTCTCTTGTTGCGGAGCACAGGCTCCAGACGCACAGGCTCAGTAGCTGTGGCTCACGGGCCCAGTTGCTCCGTGGCATGTGGGATCTTCCCAGACCAGGGCTCGAACCCGTGTCCCCTGCATTGGCAGGCAGACTCTCAACCACTGCGCCACCAGGGAAGTCCCTATGGTCATCCTTTTTACAGAGCTTTTCATTTTAGAGAAGAGCTTTCTTCTCTTAGACTCATAACACTTGGACTTCTTACAGTAAGTGACATCTGCCACCTAATACTTGAGAACAAAGACCATGTTTTTCCCACCTTTCTATCACTGACAGAATCAAAGTGAATTCGTAAATAAATATTTATGAGTAAATGTCACGGCCCACTGTGCTGTCAAGAACCAAAAGGCTAAACATAAAATTACATTTTGGTTAAAAGAAACCAGAATCATGTTGCTGTGGCATCCTTTGTATTGTAACTTAATCCTTTTGGCTCCAACTTTTATCATTAAAAGTTGAAAAAAGAACATGCAAGAATGTAGACAATTTTCTTTTCCATTCCTTTACATGTCAGTAAATCCCTTTCTTCCTCTTCTGTACCCCTCATGCAAAAGTAGCACATAAATACAAACTTACTACTATACTTTTGATTCAAATCTGAAATAATTTTCTAAGATGTAAGTGTAAATGTGTAAGAGAATTCCAGTTTTATACTATAGATGTAGGAAGGGAAAAGTCTCCTGTAAATGATTTCCACTAGATCTAAATTATATTCAATACTGTCAGTGATTTTCTTCATACAAGGCTTTAGATTGGGAACTTCTTGTCATGACTACCCAAGAGCAAAAATTCAGACTTTCCAGACAAAGATTAATTTCTTAGGTAACTTTCTCTATAGGGCTCAACAATACAAGCTAGAGAGGCCTTGGCAGTACCAACTTGAACCCTGATAATTCTCTTTAATGGGAGACACATCCAAGAATATTAATGCTTGCTCTGTTATTTTAGATGTTATTTCTGAGATCAATAGTAATACCAATATTAATAATATTATTAGGACAATAATAATACTAATATTCACTGATATTTGAGTGCTACCTATGTACAAGGCACTGTTCTAGCCTCTTAACAGATATTACATCATTATAGCAAACCAATGAGCTAAGTAATTGTATTATCTCATTCTCTTGAGAAAACTAAGGCATATGTCATCCAGGTTATTGCTTCATGCCCTTTTTGAAAAGCATGTGTAGCAACTAATTATCCTGGCTAAGGCTAACCCAGGGCTCACAAGTCAGGGCCTAGACTCATATCTCAATAGGATAGAGACATTTGAGCTTGAGAAAAATGGGGAGATTTTAGTGTATTTCCTAAGGATGCTATCTAATGGTATGAGTTCTTAATAATCTCAAATTAATTTTGCTCTTTGATCCAAACTGTAAAATAAGTTTAGCATTGTTAAGTACTCCAGTCAGCTAGCAATCTTTAGCTATAGCTTATAAACCCAAATGTTCTGTTCAGTACTTAGGTCTGCTCTTTTATATTACTATACTCTACTTTTTAAAGAAATTGTGTTGCATGAATGTGGTTATTTTGCATATTATTTTTAACAATACTGAATCTGCCCGAATAATGTAAACTTTGATTTTGTGGGGAAAATTAGCTTTAGTTTGAGCCTTTGACAAATGTAAATGCCAGCCTATAAGCCAACCTATATTTTTGTAAGTTAATTTTTATAAGACTTTTCACATTTAAAATGATGCTTCAGTTTTGTTTATCTGTTTGCCACTAGAGTCAGTGTAGAAAGTTGAAGCTATTCGTGGCATGTACAACTCAGATATTTCTCACTAAAATATTAGAATCCATCCAAATAAAAGGAAAACTGAAGTAGGAAGCAGATTTGAACTTGAGATTTCCTCTACGATGAAGGTTGCATATAGCTAATTTTTGGGTAGACAATGAATGAGACCTCCTGATAGTTCTCTGTGAAAGGGCATTTCTGCTCTTAAAATTTTGGGGATCCAGAGTCCTGAGTTCTATTTGTCTCTACCGTGACTTTGGGCAAGTTACACTATCTGTGTTTGTTTCCTCAACCACAAAATGAAAGAAGGAAGGATTGAATTACATCATCTTCAAGGCCCTTTTCAGCAATAAGTGCATCATTTTATTCTGTTCTAACCAGAAAACGGCCCAGATAAGCTTTACCCCAGTTTGAAAGGGAGCAAACCAACCTAAAATGACAGTAATAAAGAAGTCACTGATGTTTATTGAGCATTCACTGTGAGCCAAGTACTGTGCTAAGGAATTAGCATATATTCACTGATTCATTCCTTGTATGATACTGGGTTATTGAAACTGTTACCGAACAGGGTTCTTGGACTCCTTAGTCAATAGAAATTGATCGGAGGCCAGACAAGAAACTCAGGCAAGGCTTTATTGGGGTCCCTGCTGCAGCAGGGGGGAGCGAGAACAAGCAACATGTTCCCTTGCTTACTTGCTTGCCGACGGGGGGCGAGCTGGTTCCTTATATGGGGTGAGGGTAGGGGTGTGTCCAGGGGTGGCTTAGATGGTTTGCCCACCCTTTTGGTGGTGGTGTGTGCAGGGGGCATGCGCAGTCGTACCCTGCTTTTGCTCCTGGCTCTTCAGAAGTGGCAGTTGGGATTTTTGGTCTCTTTGTATATTGTTGTCCATAATTTGCCCCAAATGTGCATACATATGCAGTTATTTTTGGTCCCTCCTAGTTTCTTTGTATTTTGTTGCTCAAGGAGATATTTGTCCAGGTGGAAGCACTGCAGCAAAGGGTCCCAGTCCCAGGCTGGTCTCAAAACCCCCCACTTAAAAGGGAGGAAGTGGAGGCAAAGAGACACAGGGAAACTTGCAGAAGGTCTTGCAGCTAGTAAGATGTGGAGCACAGATCCCAATCCAGTGAGCAGGACTTAAGTAAGGGTCCAGAGCCCGAGATAACAGTCTGCCATCCTAGAGGGATTAGAATACCTCTGTGTAGAATGGTTTCTTCCCCGTGTTCTCATCCCCAGTAGGGATGATGGAAAAGATGGAGAAATACTTAATAGCTGGAAAATCAACTCTAAATCTCTTTGGGGACTACTTTATCACTTTGAATGATTTCAGGAACATTCTTCTTTCATGCTTAAGCAAGATGCTGATACAGTGTTATGTTGGCAGATGTTATAAAGTGTCTGTCATGTTGGCATTATAGTGCTACCTTGGGCTTTTTCACTGTCCACCTCCAAGCAATATTTATATGAGAGATCACAGAGGCTGAATTGCAAAGCCTTTCTCATTCAGGCCTTGCTGGTGGCACTTGAGTGTGTCAATTTCAAGCAGCCACAGGCCATGGTGAATAGGTGGGGAAACAGAAGAAACCCTGCACAGATGTGCTCCTCTTTGAGGGAACTAAAAGTACAAAAACACAGTTCTTCAAAACATTTCGTGGGAAGCATGTCGACGCATTGTAAGTGATGTCTTAGGTTTAAACTATTTGATACATAGTTTTCTTTAATATAGAGATTTCCTGGTATTTGTCCATCCTTGTTTACAGATTATGAACTATTTTTAGAGTCACATGGATTAAAAATTGAAAGAGAAATATAAAGCCAACGTGTTAGTCAAAGCCACTCAGAAGTGAGAGGGAAGCATGGCCCCACCCAATTTTAATGTAATTTATCACTTCATTTCGAAGACCTCCTTTAATGTGTGAAGAAAGGTCTATCTCCACTGCTCTAACAGTCAGGCCAGAGAATCTGATTTTAGGAGACATTTTCAAAAAGTATTCTAGTTAAGCCAGTGGTAAAAGTTTGTTCTATTAAATTAGACCTTTCGAGTATCTGTGGTGGGCAGATCCAGCACGTTCACTGTGTTTTAATCTCCTCTTCTTCACCCCATTAGTGAAAGAGGGATTCCCACCCTGCGATTATGGGGATGACTGAACACATAATACCTGACACTGGACAGATGAGATCAACAAAAGTTTATTAATCCCATTACTCATTGCCCAGGTTTTTTACAAATATCAAGAGGATGGAATGGCCCCTGGTTCCCATGGGAGGATGTGATTTCTGTGTTGAATAATTCCATGAACTGGAAGGGAATTGAAACTCACTACTCAGGAATAGGCAGGAACTATGCCCGGTTGCTTTGTTAAGGAAAGTTGTTTGGCTATAGACCAGATCTATGGGAGTGGAGTAGGGATAGGAACTTGCAGTTAGGTCATTCGAGGTCTTTCTAGTTTGACCAGATGTCAAGGCCCGTAATATTGGGTCTTAACTTCAGGCCTTATACCAGACACTGCTAAATTCAACCATTGCACTTAGTGTCTAGGTCTTCCCTCTTGTGTTAGTCTGCTTGGGCTACTATTAAAAAACAAAATAAAACCACCTACTGGGTGACTTAAAAAAACAGAAATTTATTTTCTCACAGTTCTGGAGGCTAGATGTCCATGATCAAAGTGGCAACAAATTCAATTTCTGGTGAGCCACTCTTCCTATCTTGTAGATGACTGCTGTTCTTACTATTTCTTCAGTGACCTTTCCTTGGTGTGTGCACATGGGAGCGGAGGGAGAGAGGAAGAGAGAGAGAGGGAGAGAGAGAGTGTGTTTCTGTGGTGTTTCTTCTTTTAAGGACGCTGGTCCTATCAGATCAGTGCCTCACCCTTATGACTTCATTTAACCTTAATTACTTTCTTAGAGGTCCCATCTCTAAATACAGCCACACTGGGGTTTACAGCTTCAACATATGAATTTGGGGGGAACACAAACATTCAGTCCAAAACACCTCCCCCATATTTTTCAACACTCCTCACACTTTTCATAATCAATTAATATCTGTTTCATTTCTGACAGATTGAATCTTGGAATATTACTAGTTCCTACCATGGTATCTAGCACAAAGTAGATTCTCTAAAATTTGTTGAATTGAGAGAGGAATTTGGATTTAGATTTTGTTTAAGATACTCAATGTATCCAACTTTCTTCCAAATTTTCTTTGAAATTAATTTCTGAATATCATTAGTTAAGCAAATATCAGATTTGGTCAGCACATTATAATTTTCCTTTTTTTTTGGTCTTTACTCTTGGAAGGAGCACTGAACATGGTGTTAGTTTTGATTCCTGGATCTGCTGGTACCTAATATTTGTCACATTTTTAACTTTATCTGTAATGTGGAATCAATGATACCTATCCCATCTCTGCCTGTGAAGATAAAATGAGAGCATGAATATGAATGTTCTGCGTAAATTACAAATCACCATACAAAAGCAGGGTAGGATCTAAGAACACATTGCACATACTACAGCAGCATTACTTCAGTTAGATTTTTAAAGAGTCTGGGGTGCGTTAAAAATGTCAGTTCCACTCTCCTACATTGAATTTACTGAGTTATTGTATCTGATGGGTCCCAGAAATGTGAATTTTAGCAAAACCCCAGGTGATTCTAATACACATTAAAATCTGAGAGCCAATGTACTCTGTTACAGTTAGTTGAAATGAATCAAATAAAAACATCTGCCAATGACATATAACCCTCAAGTTCACAAGGAGATATTAGTTTTTAGTTGAAAACAAGCAAACAGTGAAATTGAGCAACTTCCCACAAACAGCAGGAAGTCTTTGGGTATACTTGGTTTCTATTGTGTATGTGCTCCAGATTCAGAACTATGAATTTAGTGGTTCCCAAACCTGAATGATTTCAGAAACACATGGGAACTTTAAATATATAGATTCCTGGGCCCCACTTTTGGAGAATTTGATTTAGTAAATCTGTGGCAGGATCAGGAAATCTGCTTCTCAAATGCTCATATGATGGTTATGGAGATTGGGGGCAGGACACTGAATTATTGTAAAACTGATTGTAAAGTCAACAAAATTCACAATTTCTTCACTTAACAAACTTCGGATGTACCAATATCAGTGTTGACTTACGTAACATGACATTCATTAGTCTTGATACACAAAATACAGTTTAAAAAAACTGACAAAACTTACTGTAGGCCTTGTATCTTTTTGTTTAGCATTGGATTGTGTACCTACTTGGAATAAAGCCACTTTTTGTTTTGATTTAAGAAATGCAATTGAAAGCTGGAAACTCTGACAGAGCCTAGCTGTTCTGACTGAATGAGTTTTAGCTTTCAAATTCTTATGGTTTTTATTTACTGTCTTCTTTAGCATCCCAAGGCTTGAGATGGAATCTGAATGCAAAACCTACTTAGTGAAATAGATTCTTAATAATATTTATTCAATATGAGAGAAATGAGTCTTAAACACTTCTTTAAACTTCACCTACCCAAATGCGTAATATCATGTTTATGCTCAGTAAATAATATTGAAGATATTAAATTATTTGTCCACAGTATACCCAGGGAATGCAACAATTAACCTTATGGATTCGGGATACTACTCGCTTACTTCAACACTGGTACACGTGCATGGAGGAACATTTTGAAGTTGATTGGAGCAACTCAAATATTAGTTGAAAAATTAGTCTGGTGAAATAGTCTTTTAAAACGCTGTTGCAAATTGTTGTATGATTTATGATTGCATCTTCAGAGGCTTTCAGACATTCTCTTGATTCTTAAAAGCAGCCTAAAGGCTGGGTAGGGTCTGTGTCACTACCCTCCCTTGAGGGAAGAAGAAAGAGAAATGGAATGGCTAAGCTATCATGGGCCATGGACTTAATTAGTGTCAGAAATTGTGCTAAAACCCACATCTTCTGGTCATAGTTCCCTTCTTACTGAAGCTGGTGGGCAAAATACATACCATCCATATATGAAAAGAATGCTATTTTTACATGGCCTAAAAATGAGTTTAAATATGTTGGATCTTGTGGACATCAGGAGCCAAATAATTTTTCCACCTTCCCTCATTGTACTTCTGGTATTCAGAAATTATTGGGGGCAAGAAAAGATTGTGCTATCCTGCCTGGTGTGTGTGCTTCTCAAAATTGCAGCCCATATTTCCTCCTCTTTGGTTAATTTCTGGGAACAAGATTTACAGTTTTCTGAGAACAGAAATAATTTAAAGGCTCTAAATTCTATTAGAGATTAATTTTAGATAAGGGCCAGAAAGTATTTAGACACATTAATGGAATTAACTTCATGGAATCAAGTAGATACATATAATGCTTTCATGACATGTATTCATTAAAAAACAATGTAGAACACTGAAGCATAGACAATTATTGTTTGGAGAGCTCTGGATAATTAAAGAGCAATCTCAGTTTATTAGCATAGAAGTCTTTAAATTCATTTTATCTTTGTTACTGTTTATGCTGTATTATAAAATTCTTCTTTTAAAAAAGAGTAAGGGCTATCTTAAGTCACAAGATACTTCAAGAGACCCCTCAGGTGAGAGGTAGTAAGAGAATTAGAGAAAGGAGTTAACTCTAACAAAATCTTTGCATTTTGACAGTACCAATAATCACTCTCTAAGTAATCCCCAGTCTGTAGTATTTGTTACAGCAGCCCAAGCAAACTAATACAATTACATATATATGGATATATATCCTCTTAACTTCTTCCCACCTTGTAAGGATATGGGAATCTCTTGAAATTGTATGTAAAATATTTGTAGAAGCAGGGCTGGCTACATAATTTCTGGGTTTCAGTGCAAAATGAAAATATGAGGCCTTTTGTTCAAAAAACAGCAAGAAAGTACTTTTTTTTTTTTTTTTTAGAAGCTATAGTACCTTTAAGTACTTTAAGGTACTATAGTACCTTATAGTACCTTTAAGTACCTAACATACAAAAGTTTTCCTTTTTTCCATGGCTTGTCTTTCAACTTGCCATTTTTAATTCCTCAATAAAGAGAAATGAAAACATTTAAAATTATTAGCCTGCATTTTACCATTCATATTTGTATTGTGCATTGCAAGTTTTAAAGGCAAATATTTTTTATTAAAAAGCACTTAACTTGTATGCAGAATTACCACTTTTGCACAGTTCTTATTTTGTCGTTTGTGCATATATATTTTGTTCTTATCAGAACAGTAGAAACACTGCACAAAACTAACTCAACTGATTTTACTTCATTTCTTGATACACATACAGCCTATCAACACTCACTACCTATGGCTTTCTGATGAGTAAAGAAGGACTTAAAGGAACTATGGGTTGCCCTGTCTTTTCCTTCTATGTCATCATTTTCAGTGTAGGTGATTGGCTAATTCAGGGAAGCAACAGAAATAAGAAAGGATACAGTAGGGCTCCTTGGTCATTTGTCTTCTTTCTGCATTTGAAGAAAGTTCTGATTTGATTTGAAAGCGTGGCCTCTTGGGGCTGTTGGCACCCTGCCTACTCAGTAGTAGATGTTCATGTTTACCTTGTCCTTGCTTTGAGTCTTGGTGAATGCCCACACATCAGGGGTCCATTGGAATTCTGTGCTCATGGGCATTGTGAATTCTATATGCAGATGGAGTGGCAAGGACAGGGCACATGCATATTTCCCATTCTCCTCTGCTCATATTCCATTATCCCACTGGACTTCTCTTACAAAACACAAATTCAAAGGTGAAATTATTAAGAATTCAAGATGGCAACATCAGAGTATTAAAGCAAGCATGAGAACATTCTAAGCAAGGGACTCTGTGTGACTGCTCAGGTCACATGCCCATGAAGTCAGCATGTGTAGGGGTTTGTGTGCACTTCTTGCCTACAGTACTTTTCTGCCAAGAAGATGCAAACCCTTTTTCAGATTTTTGAATGAGTGTTTGACCTCACCAAAAATGTGAGATGATACTGTTCTAGAAGGATTGTGGTTCAGAAAAGAACTTCATCACTCTGCAAGGGAGGTGGTCATTCTTATTTCTCTCCTCTTTCAACAGCCTAAGGAACTGGTACAAGTGGATTTGCTGGTGCCACTCACAATGCATTCACCAAGCCATCAAGTTTGGCACTACCCCTCTGAAGGTTTTACTGATTGGAAATATGGGTGTTCCAAGATCATAAAATATCCGAGCTAGAATATCTATCAACTTCATTTTTATATATAAGGAAGAGGGACTCTAGAAAGGAGCTTTTCTGGGGAGCCTGTAACTGCTTAATGCCCTGAGCATTGTCCTTTAGGACTATATATAAAGCTAGAGGAGAAAGGGGCTCTCGGATGGCCAAAGAAAACCTGAGACTCAAATATTTGAAAACAACGCTTTTGGCAAAAGCAGTCGCTGTTCAGTGTTGAGTAACATCTTGGGTCACATGCGCCTGGCAAAATAAATTGCCTGCATCCTGCCTCATCACCTCTGTTAGGCATTGATATCATGCAGTGTAAAAATGGGTGTTTTATGCAGGGAAAGGACACTAACATTTGTGTACACCATTCTGGAGTCTTTGCTGCTGGTGGATGCTGTGATAATTACACAAAAATATTCATTCAGTCTGCCAACCATTTCTTTGTAGTTGACAGTTTCTGACTCCTGGGCTCACTGGAGAATTGTACGCTTTGTGCTGCCGAATAAAAGGCAGGCACGGGTGTGTATACATTGCTCTGTCAGGCAGACACCGTTCTGGGATGTTGGAGTCATTCATTACAGTCTTTGCTGCATCATCCCACGCAACTCCAGCCAGGATTCAGTTGCATGAAGGATTGTTTTCAAGCTTTTAAAGTAAGATGGGTTGCACTCTGAGATAAAAACTAAGAGCGTTATGAATTCATGGTTCTGGCAATACTTTTCTTAGCCATTTAACAACGTGGAGTGGAGAAGTTTTTAAAAGTTTATTAATCAATATTCATAGGTTGAAACAAATTATTTACCTCTTTGATTTTGCCCAATGGAAATTGAAGTGAATTTGAAAAAGACAGTGCAGTAACAGTAGCTGGTAAAATGCAAATGGCTTCTGTCTCTAAAACAGAGAAGGCAAGGTTGGGAATATTCAGAGGTTACTTTTTCCCTCGCAAGTTTCAAACTCAATATGATGTCAGAAACAGTCAACATAATGTATCATCGCTATTCAACAAACAAAACAGTCCCTGTTTACAATAAAAACATATGGTAATTTAGAAGCATCAAAACACATGCTATAAGCATTCTGGAACTGAAATATCTGTCTAAAGGTTTGGGTGATCAGTTGCATTTTATATGTTTTATTAAACATGCCTTTTCCTGCAGTGTCAGAAAATAAAGGCAAAGGAGTGCATGCCATCAGTGGCAGGGAAAAAGAAAGGTGACTGACACATTGAAATACATGATTTCCACACATGATTTGCTTCTTGCCTTTTATAAAATTTGGGTAAAGTAAAACTCTGAGGTCCTTACAAGTGTCTCATTTTCTGATAAGGGTTTTATTAATTTTTTCTTTTATTACTTGGTTACAATTTCAGTCTCATTTCCTCATTTGCATCTAGCCCGAACCCTCAAAATGCACGCCTGTCATGAACCCCCTTTCCAGGCATGCACTAAGAGTTTGAATTAAAGGCCTAGGTACTATTGTTGGGCATAATTTTTTTCCTTATAGGACTTGCCACTTCTGCTCTGTTTTTGTCATAAACTGCCAAGTTCCCTTTGAACAAGAAGATGTTTATTCTAGCAGAGTGACTAAGAGCATTCACATTAGAGGCTAGGAGATCTGCACTGACTCCTGCTTTCTTTTCCCCTCCCCGAGCATCAGGGTCTCAGCAGTAAAAGGGTGTTAATATTTCATATTTCATACCTCAAAAGATTTCTATGACCATGACCTGAGTTAATATACATCCTCAGCACCATGCTTGCTTCACATTGTCGACATTTCTACTGTAGTATCACAAAGAGAAAGCAAGTTTTAATTTTAAAAAAATTTATAAACTGTTTAAAAAGTTTCCCAAAGCTTTCAATTTGTCCTATTCTATATGCCATCGCCTGACTTTATAATCTCAATCTCTCTCTTGCTGTTTCTGAAATTAGCCCATGGCTTCTTTTCCCCCTTAGTATCTTCCTGCATCTTGTTCTTGTTTCCGCCATATGGAAATCTTCTTTCCTCCTCCTAATACATTACACAGTTTTGTTAAGGCAGTTCAAGACTGGTGCCCTTCAATGAGTTTGCACTGCTTGGCCCATTTGGCAGTGACTCCTCCTGACTGTTATGCCCTTAGCCCTTTCTTATGTGACCTGTTGTTTCTTATGTGCTTATGTGTGTTGTAGCTTTCTCTGATGTGCTTATATAGATTATAAGTTTCAAAGGGGTACTATTTTCTACATCATACCTGTTAAAGCAGTGCCAAATACTATCTATCTATCTATCTGTCTATCATCTATCCATCCATCCATCCATCCATGCATATATACACATACATATAGGGTGCTTAATAAATGCTTGTTAAACAAATAAACCATCATCAGCATGCCTCATCTAGGAGTTAAAATGAAAGAATTTCGATTTGGAAGTCTGGTTTTTACTGTGCATTGTTATCCTACTATCTCTCTGCCTCAGTGTTTCCATATACGCCATTTAGAGTGTTTTCAATTATGACCATGTAAAAATGCTTTTGAGGGCATTTCACATTACTTGTTTTTAAATATTTTAATACTAATGTATAAACACTAAATTGTTGGTGATTTCTCTGCTGTCAAACCTCAGATATTTACCATCTAGACCGGGGTCGGCAAATATTTTCTGTTAAAAACCAGGGTCAGGTAGTAAATATTTTAGACCTTGATGGCCACACACAGTCTTCATTGTCACATATTCTTTTTAAAAAATTTTAGTTTTAGTTTTAACAACCTTAATGACATACAAACCGATTTTACCTTACTGTACAAAACAAAGGCCTGCAGGCCATGGTATGTGACCATTGATCTAGATCACTGTACTTCAGCTGTTAATGGCTCCATTGCACAGAACTTCCAGTGCATTCCACCTACTGTACTCTACGCAGTTTTTAAAGAGTGAATTTTCCTTGTGGAAATTATTTAAGAATAGCTGCAAAAATGAAGTATGATCAATAAGGAACTTGAGGAGTGTTCCTTTGGTACCAAGTTCTGTTACTGTCATTGCTGGTTTAACAGCAATCCTGTTAACCCTAACAGTTTGTGACAGCTGGCTAATTTATGGAAGCCCCACCAATTAACCTGTGCGATGTCTCCACAGGCCCAGGATAATTGTGTTTGGACTAAATATTCCAGGCAGAGTCTTGACATGCCTTTACGGACAATTCTAACTCCCTGGGGGAGATTCTAGGCAAGCCCCCTGTGGGCTAGACCACAGAGTTTTCCTTGGAGGACAACTCAAATGCCACGTTTTTCATAAAGCTTTTCTTACTCCCAAAATCTGTTAATTTTCTGAGCCCCGTGACACCGGATTGTCACTTTCATGCCTTTTAATACCTTTCTGACTTTAATTGTAGCT
Source organism: Eubalaena glacialis (assembly GCF_028564815.1). Lineage (NCBI taxonomy): Eukaryota > Metazoa > Chordata > Mammalia > Artiodactyla > Balaenidae > Eubalaena > Eubalaena glacialis. Next base: position 45,216,192 of record NC_083729.1, on the reverse strand, counting down.
ATTCAAATCCTGTTTATATCCTTTGTGTTACAGCTTATGCAAGAGGGATTGTGTTTTTTTCCCTCATGTATTTCTTAGCACAATGCCTCTTGCATGGTAGGTGTTCAAAAACATTGAACTGAATTCAAAACCTACTGATACCCAGTTAAGAGATTTTTTTTTTTTCCCCTGAGCCTTCTGTTACCTTTTAAAGAGACAAAGAACAATCTTACTAAATGATTTAGTGAGAGTCATTTTCCATCAAACAGAGCCTAAGGAGAAATGGCTTCCCCACAGTATATTTTTCTAGGAGTCTATTCCCTTGGCAGTCTGGTCAATTTTGATACATTTAACCATTTCTGAGTCAATGATGAATTCCCAAAGTCTAGCACTTAAGTTTTTAGTAGTTAGTTTTAGTCAAACTGTGTCCAAAAAAGCGGCTTAACAGAGTTTTAAAATTTTCTTAAAATGTCTCCTTCTGATTTGCAACCCACTGAAACTCTTCTGAAATCTTTCTGTTAGAACTTGAAAGGCCATAATAATCCTCCTGTCTCCCCCCGACCCCCCAGAGGTTTGCTTCAGTTTTCTCCCGGACAGCCACGCCTTCAATAGGCTGCCCTCAGCAACACACAAAGGTGGGATTCAATGAAGGTCAGCACTCAGATGGACAAAACAGCTTGAGGCAGAAAGAGCTGCAGGCCTATGGTTTGATTTCAGTGACCCCCATGATCAATCTTTTTCCTACGTCTCCCTGAGATGTAACCTCAAGCTCTCATCTCAGGCAGTCATCAGCCTGGGGGTGTGGAAGAGTGTCAGTGTAAACTTTAGGGAATTAAAAAAAACCCTAATATCTAGAAATGGCCCTGTTAGTTAAGCTAAGAGTAGAATGGGAGTGCTGGAGAATTGGGTGGGGGGAGATACTCACATGGTGTGGTCTGCGGGTTGCCTGTACAACCAATTATTTGTTTATTTTTAACTATTTTTGGTTGAATAATGGGCATTTCTTTCAGACAGGTTCATACCAGTTCTTAGACAAAAGGATTTAATGGAAGTGCCTCTGATGACAGCATGTATTAACTATTAACTTAAATTTATACCTAAGTATATCCAAATCATCAAAACTTGAATGGGGGAAGAACTTGAAAACTCGGAAAGGAACCAGAGAAGAAGATGCTAAGAAGGAGGGAGAAGGGAACAAACAATCATGAAAAATAAATAAGTGTGAAAGTACCTGTCATTATGTCTGACACATGTAGGAATTTATATATATATGTGTAGACATGTTTTCTCCTGACTATAGATCCCTCCCTGCCCTCTCTTTTCCTAGATAGAGCATTTACTTTAGGTAACTTGCCATTGTATGTTCTTTCTTTGCCCTTTTGAGATGTAAATCTTTTCCCAGCCTCTTGTAAGTTTACAACCCAGGAAAAGTCTTTCTCAAGGACGTGGGAACTATCTCTCTGAAATGTAAACATAGAAGGAGAGAGCACCCCATCTCGCAGTCTCTGTGGAGGGTCGTATACTAACTTTGGCCACCAACTAGCAAATGAAGATGAACTAATCACAGAGAAAATCATTTGCAAACTCAGGATACATCCCATTGATCAAACTCTCCCCCAGCATCCTCCAATACTTTTCCACTAGCTCACCCCAGCACTTAAAAATCTCCCGCCTGGGGGAAGCTTCGGAGCCACGGAGGAGAGCGCAGCAACAGGAGTGCAGAGGGCAAAGCGGAGAGATTCCTGCACAGAGGACTGGTGCCAACCAGCACTCACCAGCCTGAGAGGCTTTTCTGCTCACCCGCCGGGACAGGCAGGGGCTGAGAGCTGAGGCTCAGGCTTCAGAGGTCAGATCCCAGGGAGAGGACTGGGGTTGGCTGTGTGAACACATCCTGAAGGGGGCTAGTGCGCCACAGCTAGCCGGGAGGGATTCCAGGAAAAAGTCTGGAACTGCCTAAGAGTCAAGAGACCATTGTTTCAGGGTGAGCGAGGAGAGGGGATTCAGAGCACCGCCTAAACGAGCTCGAGAGACAGGTGTGAGCAGCGGCTATCAGCGTGGACACCAGAGATGGGTGTGAAACTCTAAAGATGCTGCTGCAGCCACCAAGAAGCCTGTGTGCAAGCACAGGTCACTATCCACACCTCCCCTCCTGGGAGGCTGTGCAGCCCGCCACTGCCAGGGTCCCGTGATCCAGGGACAACTTCCCCGGGAGAACACACTGGGAACACACAGTGCCTAAGGCTGTTGCAACATCACTCCAGCCTCTGCTGCTGCAGGCTCACCCTGCATTCCATATCCCACCCTCCCCCTGGCCTGAGTGAGCCAGAGCACCCTAATCAGCTGCTGCTTTAACCCCCTCCTGTCTGGGTGAAGAACAGACGTCCTCACGTGACCTACACGCAGAGGCGGGGCCAAATCCAAAGCTGAACCCCAGGAGCTGTGCGAACAAAGAAGAGAAAGGGAAATATCTCCCAGCAGCCTCAGGAGCAGCGGAGTAAATCTCCACAGTCAACTTGATGTACCCTGCATCTGTGGAATACCTGAACAGACAATGAATCATCCCAAATCTGAGGTGGTGGACTTTGGGAGCAACTGTAGAATTGGGGTTTGCTTTATTTGCCTAATTTGTTTCTAGTTTTATGTTTATCTTAGTTCAGTATTTTGAGCTTATTATCACTGGTGGATTTGTTTATTGATTTGGTTGCTCTCTTCTGTTTTTTTAATATATATATATATTTTTTCATTTTTTTCTTTTTGTGAGTGTGTATGTGTATGCTTCTTTGTGTGATTTTGTCTGTATAGGTTTGCTTTTACCATTTGTCCTAGGGTTCTGTCTGTCTGGTTTTCTTTAGAATAGTTTTTAGTGCTTGTTGTCATTGGTGGATTTGTTTATTGGTTTGGTTGCTCTCCTTTTTTTTAAATTACTTTTTAATTTTTTTATGTTAATAATTAAACACTTTTTTTGGGTAATTATTTTATTTTATTTATTTTCTTTCTTTCTTTTTTTTATCTTTTCTCCCTTTTCTTCTGAGCTGTGTGGCTGACAGGGTCTTGATGCTCTGGCCAGGTGTCAAGGCTGAGCCTCTGAAGAGAGAGCTGAGTTCAGGACATTGGTCCACCAGAGAACTCCCAGACCCGTGTAATATCATTCAGTGAGAACTTTCCCAGAGATCTCCATCTTGACACTAAGAACCAGCTCCACTCAATGACCAACTCAATGACCAGTGCTGCACACCCCATGCCAAACAACTAGCAAGACAGGAACACAACCCCACCCATTAGCAGAGAGGCTGCCTAAAATCATAATGAGTTCACATAAACCCCAAAACACACCACCAGACACGGTCCTGCCCACCAGAAAGGCAAGAACCAGCCTCATCCATCAGAACACAGGCACCAGTCCCCTCCACTAGGAAGCCTACACAAACCGCTGAACCAACCTTAGCCACTAGGGGCAGACACTAAAAACAACAGGAACTACAAACCTGCTGCCTGCAAAAGGGAGACTCCAAACACAGTAAGTTAAGCAAAATGAGAAGACAGAGAAACACACAGCAGATGAAGGAGCAAGGCAAAAACCCACCAGAACAAACAAATGAAGAGGAAATAGGCAGTCTACCTGAAAAAGAATTCAGAGTAATGATAGTAAAGATGATCCAAAATCTTGGAAACAGAATGGAGAAAATACAATAAATGTTTAACAAGAACCTAGAAGAACTAAAGGGCAAACAAACAATGATGAAAAACACAATAAATGAAATTAAAAATTCTCTAGAAGGAATCAATAGCAGAATAACTGAAGCAGAAGCAAGGATAAGTGACCTAGAGGATAAAATACTGGAAGTAACTACCGCAGAGCAGAATAAAGAAAAACGAATGAAAAGAATTGAGGACAGTCACAGAAACCTCTGGGACAACATTAAACACACCAACATTCGAATTATAGGGGTCCCCAAAGAATAGAGAAAAAAAAGGGACTGAGAAAATATTTGAAGAGATTATAGTTGAAAACTTCCCTAACGCGGGAAAGGAAATAGTCAGTCAAGTCTAGGAAGTGCAAAGAGTCCTGCACAGGATAAATCCAAGGAGAAACACACCAAGACACATATTAATCAAACTATCAAAAATTAAATACAAAGAAAAATATTAAAAGCAGCAAGGGAAAAGCAACAAATAACATACAAGGGAATCCCCATAAGTTTCAGCAGATCTTTCAGCAGAAACCCTGCAAGCCAGAAGGGAGTGGCATGACATATTTAAAGTGATGAAAGGGAAAAACCTACAACCAAGATTCCTCTACCCAGCAAGGATCTCATTCAGATTAGACAGAGAAATTAAAACCTTTACAGACAAGCAAAAGCTAAGAGAATTCAGCACCACCAAACCAGCTTTACAACAAATGCTAAAGGAACTTCTCTAGCCAGGAAACACAAGAGAAGGAAAAGACCTACAATAACAAACCCAAAACAACTAAGAAATGGTAATAGGAACATACGTGTTGATAATTACCTTAAATGTAAATGGATTAAATGCTCCAACCAAAAGACACAGACTGGCTGAATGGATACAAAAACAGGACCCGTATATATGCTGTCCACAAGAGACCCACTTCAGACCTAGGGACACATACAGACTGAAAGTGAGGGGATGGCAAAAGCTATTCCATGCAAATGGAAATCAAAACAAAGCTGGAGTAGCAATTCCCATATCAGAAAAAATGACTTTAAAATAAAGGCTATTACAAGAGACAAAGAAGGACACTACATAATGATCAAGGGATTGATCCAAGAAGAAGATATAAAAATTGCAAATATTTATGCATCCAATATAGGAGCACCTCAGTATATAAGGCAAATACTAACAGCCATAAAAGGGGAAATCAACAGTAACACAATAATATTAGGGACTTTAACACCCCGCTTTCACCAATGGACAGATAATCCAAAATGCAAATAAATAAGGAAACACAAGCTTCAAATGACACATTAAACAAGATGGACTTGATTGATATTTATGGTACTTTCCATCCAAAAACAACAGAATACACATTCTCCTCAAGTGCTCATGGAACATTCTTCAGGATAGATTATATCTTGGGTCACAAATCAAGCTTTGGTAAATTTAAGAAAATTGAAATCGAATCAAGTATCTTTTCTGACCACAACGCTATGAGACTAGATATCAATTACAGGAAAAAAACTAAAAAATACAAACACATGGAGGCTAAACAATACACTACTAAATAACCAAGAGATCACTGAAGAAATCAAAGAGGAAATCAAAAAATACCTAGAAACAAATGACAATGAAAACACGATGACCCAAAACCTATGGGATGCAGCAAAAGCAGTTCTAAGAAGGAAGTTTATAGCAATACAATCCTACTTCAAGAAACAAGAAAAATCTCAAATAACAACCTAAACTTACACCTAAAGCAATTAGAGAAAGAAGAACAAAAAAACACCTAACTTATCAGAAGGAAAGAAATCATAAAAATCAGATTAGAAATAAATGAAAAAAAATTAAGGAAATGATAGCAAAGATCAATAAAACTAAAAGCTGGTCCTTTGAGAAGATAAACAAAATTGATAAACCATTAGTCAGCCTCATCAAGAAAAAAAGGAAAAAGACTCAAGTCAATAGAATTAGAAATGAAAAAGGAGAAGTAACAACTGACACTGCAGAAATACAAAGGATCATGAGAGATTGCTACAAGCAACTATAAGCCACTAAAATGGACAACCTGGAAGAAACGGACAAATCCTTAGAAAAGCACAACCTTCCAAGACTAAACCAGGAGGAAATAGAAAGTATAAACAGACCAGTCACAAGCACTGAAATTGAAACTCTGATTAAAAATCTTCCAACAAACAAAAGCCCAGGACCAGATGGCTTCACAGGTGCATTCTTTGAAACATTTAGAGAAGAGCTAACACCTACCCTTCTCAAACTCTTCCAAAATATAGCAGAGGGAAAAACACTCCCAAACTCATTCTATGAGGCCACAATCACGCTGATACCAAAACCAGGCAAAGATGTTACAAAAAAAGAAAACTGTAGGCCAATATCACTGATGAACATAGATGCAAAAATCCTCAACAAAATACTAGCAAACAGAATCCAACAGCACATTAAAAGGATCATACACCATGATCAAGTGGGGTTTATCCCAGGAATACAAGGATTCTTCAATATGCGCAAATCAATCAATGTGATACACCATATTGACAAGTTGAAGGAGAAAAACCATATGATCATCTCAATAGATGCAGAAAAAGCTTTCGACAAAACTTAACACGCATTTAGGATAAAAACCCTCCAGAAAGTAGGCATAGAGGGAACTTATCTCGACATAATAAAGGCCATATATGACAAACCCACAGCCAACATTGTCCTCAATGGTGAAAAATTGAAACCATTTCCACTAAGATCAGGAACAAGACAAGGTTGTGCACTCTCACCACTATTATTCAACATAGTTTTGGAACTTTTAGGCACAGCAATCAGAGAAGAAAAAGAAATAAAAGGAATCCAAATCGGAAAAGAAGAAGTAAAGCTGTCACTGTTTGTAGATGACATGATACGATGCATAGATAATGTTAAAGATGCCACCAGAAAACTACTAGAGCTAATCAATGAATTTGGTAAAAGTAGCAGGATACAAAATTAATGCACAGAAATCTCTTGCATTCCTATACACTAATGATGAAAAATCTGAAAGAGAAATTAAGGAAACACTCCCATTTACTATTGCAACAAAAAGAATAAAATCCCTAGGAATAAACCTACATAAGGAGACAAAATACCTGTATGCAGAAAAGTATAAGACGCTGATGAAAGAAATTAAAGATGAAACAAACAGATGGAGAGATATACCATGTTCTTGGATTGGAATAATCAACTGTGAAAGTGACTATACTACCCAAAGCAATCTACAGGTTCAGTGCAATCCCTATCAAATTACCAATGGTATTTTTCACAGAATTCGAACAAAAAATTTCACAGTTTGTATGGAAACACAAAAGATCCCAAATTGCCAAAGCAATCTTCAGAAAGAAAATGGAGCTGGAAGAATCAGGCTCCCTGTCTTCAGACTATACTACAAAGCTACAGTAATCAAGACAATATGGTACTGGCACAAAAACAGAAATGTAGATCAATGTAACAGGACAGAAAGCCCAGAGATAAAACCACGCACGTATGGTCACCTAATCTTTGATAAACGAGGCAAGAATATACAATGGAGAAAAGATAGCCTCTTCAATAAGTGGTGCTGGGAAAACTGGACAGCTACATGTAAAAGAATGAAATTAGAACACTCCCTAACAGCATACACAAAAATAAACTCAAAATGGATTAAACACCTAAATGTAAGGTCAGACACTAGAAAACTCTTAGAGGAAAACATAGGCAGAACACTCTATGACATAAATCACAGCAAGATCCTTTTTGACCCACCTCATAGAGAAAGGGAAATAAAAACAAAAATAAGCAAATGGGACCTAATGAAACTTAGAAGCTTTTGCACAGCAAAGGAAACCATAAACAAGATGAAAAGACAACCCCCAGAATGGGAGAAAATATTTGCAAATGAAGCAACTGACAAAGGATTAATCTCCAAATATGCAAGCAGCACATGAAGCTCAATATCCAAAAAACAAACAACCCTATTCAAAAATGGGCAGAAGATCTAAATAGACATTTCTCCAAAGAAGATATACAGATTGCCAACAAGCACATGAAAGGATGCTCAACATCACTAATCATTAGAGAAATGCAAATCAAAAGTACAATGAGGTATCACCTCACACCGGTCAGAATGGCCATCATCAAAAAGTCTACAAACAATAAATGCTGGAGAGGGTGTGGAGAAAAGGGAACCCTCTTGCACTGTTGGTGGGAATGTAAATGTATACAGCCACTATGTAGAACAGTATGGAGGTTCCTTAAAGAACTATAAATAGAACTACTATACAACCCAACAATCCCACTACTGGGCATATACCCTGAGAAAACCATAATTCAAAAAGAGTCATGTACCACAATGTTCACTGCAGCACTATTACAATAGCCAGGACATGGAAGCAACTTAAGTGTCCATTGACAGATGAATGGATAAAGAAGATGTGGCCCATATATACAATGGAATATTACTCAGCCATAAGAAGAAACGAAATTGAGTTATTTGTAGTGAGGAGATGGACCTAGAGTCTGTCCTATAGAGTGAATTAAGTCAGAAAGAGAAAAATACCGTGTGCTAACACATATATATGGAATCTAAAAAAAAAAAAAAAAAGGGTTCTGAAGAATCTAGGGGCATGGCAGGAATAAAGACGCAGTCGTAGACAGTGGGCTTGAGGACACGGGGAGGGGGAAGGGTAAGCTGGGACAATGTGAGAGAGCGGCATGGACATATATACACTACCAAATGTAAAACTGGTAGCTAGTGGGAAGCAGCCACATAACACAGGGAGATCAGCTCGGTGCCTTGTGACCACCTAGAGGGGTGGGATAGGGAGGGTGGGAGGGAGGGAGATGCAAGAGGAAAGAGATATGGGGACATATGTATATGTATAGCTGATTTACTTTGTGATACAGCAGAAATAACACACCATTGTAAAGCAATTATACTCTAATAAAGATCTTAAAAAAGAAAATCGCCTGCCCTTTGTATCAGCAGAGCTGAGTATCCACATTTGATCTATGTTCTGTCCTCTATTGCTGGTGACAGTATTGGAATAAAATCTACTTTTGTCTGCTCATCTGGTCCTGTTTGATTTTTCTTTAACAGTCACCGTATCACCTGCCAATATATATGTGTTAAGAGTGATTTCACATCATGAGAAAAGTAGGATGCTGCTTTTTTGCAACAAGTTTTTAAAAACAAATCTCATTTTGGAGAAATTACAACCTTTATATTGTATTTAAATTAAACTTGCATGCGAAGGGAGGTGTAGGTGTTTGTGTGTGTGAATGTGTATGCATTTCTAAGTAGGACCTGAGTGCTAGAAAAATCTCTGTGGAAAATTATTAAATTTTGGACTTTTTTCCCCTTTGGGGTCAGTTTTCCACCTTCATTCTTTCTCTCTCTGTTCTGAGAACGTATTCCAGAGAAGTCAGTTCTGTTCTAACATGAGAGCACCTAGTAACAGCCACTTGACCTTCCCAAGGAGGCAGATATCTTTCTCCGGGGCCTGTCTGTCATAGCAGGTAAAGAGAAAGCTGGCTTAATCAAAGGCTTTCTCACCAAACTGGAATATGATCTGACTGCTTGGAGAGGCTTCTGTGCAAGCAGGCAACAGCTTTCCTAACTTTCAACCGTAAAGGAGGAGGAAAAAAATATCCCACTGAAGATTCATGCCTTGAAATGGCTTTGGAGATCACAACCAAGTCTTCCTACAAATGAAGTACTTTCCTGATGTATTTACTAACAATAGTTTGTGGGGGCATAGAGAGAAGGAGAAGAAATGTCTAAATAAAGTTGCTGCCCTAGCAAATAAAGAAGGGAGAGAGAGCAAGTTCTTACTTGACCAGCTGGAAGATAAGTTTTTTTGTTGGTGGTCATCCAAAGAAAGTAAAAATTGCCCATCTGATGTGTGAAACGTATTTTCTTTAGCTTTTTGCTTTCCGTGTGATAAACCAGTGAATTTCCCCAAACTGCTCAGTTGTACTACGGGGATTAAATATTGATTTTAACCTTGTAAGTGAGGTAGAATGTGAAGCTGGCTGATGGATCCCCTAAGGGAAGACACTATGTTTTAGGTCTTTCCTTCTACAGAAAACTTAGAGAAACGTTGCTCCGTTTGAAAGAATGCTCCATGTGAAAGAAAGTAGACAGACAAGGAAGACAGTCTTTTTCTTAAACAAATTAATATTAACAGCCTGCCTACGGTGTGATGGGTACAAAGGGGGGGGGGGACGTGGAGTATATCCTGCCTTTTTGTGGATAGTGTCCAAAGTGCTGTTTGCGTAAGTGACAATGAATATACTTCAGAATTGTAATGTGCAGTGCAGCAGAGATTATGTGAGTGAATTCTTCCTGTCAGCTGGACCATTTTATATCTTGGGTTCATCGTTAAGTCAGTTCACTTGTGGTCCATTTCCTCTGTAATTTGGTTTAAAGTTGAGGGCAAAGATAAAATCAGCTTAGAGAGGAAGTTGACAATCTGGTAAATAGCTGTGGCTTTTCTCTTTTAGGCAATAGAAGAGATACCAAGGATCAAAGCAGTGAATAATGTTTCTTTAGGAAATAAGTTTTCTGCTGTTATGTCAGATGGCCTTGAATATTCAAAATTGCCAACCAGATAGGCTGACCTGCATACTCACAGGGAGACTCAGGAGGATTGACCTCTATACCTGCCTGAGATTCTTGGCAGCAGAGCACAAATTTCTCTGGACTGGGTGGCAGCAAGTCTTGGTGGGTGGAGGGAGGCCAGTGTACACTGCTCTTTGTTTTTCTTTTTGTAGAAATCTGGGGGGGGGGGTCTTGTCTCCTTTCATGGAAAATCTGTCTTATGAGGGGAGATGAACAGAGTAGAAAAGATAAAACTTCACCTGTTGATGAGGTGCTATATGGATAGAAAGGGCAAAAGACTGGTTCTTGTGTATTGTTTTTTTTAATTAAATAGCATGATGCTCTTTGCTGGACCTCATTATTATTCCAGTAGTTGGCTTATTTTACTTTTTATTTTTACATTTTTTTTGCGCAGAATAACTTACTGTTTAATTTTTTAAAGTCCTCCTCTTACATAATGTCAATCCCAACTAGTTTGGTTCTGTTAGTGAGTCAACTGATTAATACATTGATATTTAAAAAAATTATTGAGAATGCTGTATGCCAGTCATTGTGCTAGGTACTGTCAGATAAGAACCCAGGTAACTTTTCTACACTAAATTCTTATACTTTTTAAGATTCAGCCATAATCATGTGATTGTAAGTTTTTATTTTGTTTTCAATTGTACTGCATATACTGTATGGTTTTTGAACTAAATTTTAATTTCTGAGAAGCAGTTAATGTTTAATACTTTTATTAAATTTCCTATAGTACCTAAAACAGGGTAAAGCATCAAGTAGATACTCAGTTAATTTCTTTCAACTGTCCCCCTTTGGTCAAGTTTTGAGAGTGTTCTTTATATATTGAGTTACAATGACTGTTTCTGCACCTCCAGACTAATTTTTTTCAGTGCTGTCTCTTCCCTTTCAACCTGAGCTTTGATCATAACTTTATATGGGAAAGATATCAAATCAGACCTACCTGGAGCACTGGGAATTTTGAGAAAGCCCAGAAGATAAATATGTCAGAGAAAAAGACCTGAGGCAGATCTGAGCAAACATCAGGAGAGATGGAGCACAAAAGGGGTAGTACAGGCACGTGGGCAGTATCATTTTCAGCTCCATGTCCTCCTTCTGTACCCCATCTTAATAAGTGGCAATCCTGGAATCATTCTTTGATTCTTCTCATTCACTCTCACTTGATGGTCAGCAATTTATCAAATCCTGTTAATACTACTTCCTGCATCATATATCCCCAACCCAACCACTGAATACAACCACTCTGGTTCAAACCACCATTTCTGAACTGGACTTTTGCAATAGTCTCCTGACTGCTCTTCATGTTTCCATACTTGCTTCCTTCCCCACACGACAGCCAGTTGACTTTTAAAAATATAAGCCATTTTATTTCACTTCTGTGTTCAAACCTCTCTTTTGAGAGAAGATCACAGTAAAAATAAGACTCTCAGTCTAAGCATGAAGCTTGTTCTACAGGTCCTACATGAACTGACCCTTGTCTATCAAAGCAATTGTCTTTTGACCTTTTTTTTTTTAAACATCTTTATTGGAGTATAATTGCTTTACAATGGTGTGTTAGTTTCTGCTTTATAACAAAGTGAATCAGCTATACATATACATATGTCCCCATATCTCTTCCCTCTTGCGTCTCCCTCCCACCCTCCCTGTCCCACCCCTCTAGGTGGTCACAAAGCACCGAGCTGATCTCCCTGTGCTATGCGGCTGCTTCCCACTAGCTACCAGTTTTACGTTTGGTAGTGTATATATGTCCATGCCACTCTCTCACTTTGTCCCAGCTTACCCTTCCCCCTCCCCGTGTCCTCAAGTCCATTCTCTAGTAGGTCTGCGTTTTGACCATTTTTCCATTTCTTCTGCTCCAGCCACATTGTTTTCCTGCAGTTTCTTGAGCACACTGATCTTATTCACACACCCGGGCTTTTGTGCTTGCGATTTCCTCTGCTCCAAATGTTTACCCCAAGGTTTTTAAATGGCTCTATCTCTCACTTCACTTAGCTCTCTGCTGGAATCTTTCCTCCTCTCATAGGCCTTGCTTATTCACTTACTTGATTATAGTCCTAATCATTCTCTTTACCCTGCTGCTTTTAAAATTTATTTGCAACACTTATCAATACCTGAGATTATATTCTTTATTTGTTTACTTAGGGTTTGTTTTTTTTCCTTCTATCAGAACGTAAACTAAATGAAGGTGAAGGTATTTTTCCACCCCATGAATAACGCTGGCGCATAGTAGGTACAAAATAAGATTTACTGAATGAATTAATAAAGGAAGTAATGAATGCTACAGCTATTTCTGGGGGTAGGTGTTCAGTGCTGGTAAAATGGCCTTGATTTTCTCCATGCCATTTCTGTTTGTTGAACTTGACCTGGTGTTAATGATTTGTTAAAGAGTCAGTCTCTTCTTTGGGTCATCCCTGGATTAGGCGTGGGGGCCACAAACTATGCAGAGCAGGACAGAAATAAAGAAAATGCTAAATCACAAGGTAGAATGTCATAGAATTATAGCCAAAACGGTCTTAATTGTCTCAGTTTGTAAGTGACAAAATGAGGGTCCACAAAGAATAATAGCTGGAAATATTTGCATGTTCTTGGGGGTTTGTCCAGGATTTATATGTATATTAAATCATTTGATCTTTACTTCTATGATGTAGGTGTTATTAGATTTTCCACTTTATGGGTGAGGAACAAAGGTTCAGGCACAGATGCCCAATGTCTCCCAGCTATCAGTAAAGGTAGATTCAAATCCAGGTTTCATAATGACCACTTAAGTAATGTTTAATGTTTTTATTCCCTGGGGACAAAATATTTTAGTCTAAAGAAATGGTTTTGCAGACAAATCCCAATCAGCTCCACTAATTACTATCTGAATATATCACTTATATTCTAAGAACTTTAGTTTTAACCTTAGTTTTTATATCTATACAGTAGGCATGATACTATCCATTTCATATCATTGAGAGAAGTGAGGAATCATGTCTTAAGTGCCCAGCACACTGCCTGGCTGTGTTCTGGGCACTTAATTAAACACTAAATAAAATATTAACTATTTTCATCCAACCCTTTGGTTCCATTTATGGATATTACATTATCACAGTTACCTTCTTCCTAGAAAAAAACATTTTACAGACATCTGAAAATCAAGGGACTATAGAGTCATCTTACCCTTATTACTCGGTGGAATATAAGCGTGATTTTTTTAAACTAAATTTCAAGTTTGTTTCTTAAAAAGCACTATGGTAGTTAATGGAAGATACATTTCACCAGTTTTGGCACAAGCCAGCTCTCCAACTGGAAGAAAAAGTCCAGTGAATCATTCAACACACTATATTTTCAATATAACCACTGAAGAGTAATGGAAGCTTGTCATTTTCCCTTTAAAGCCATGCACATCGCTGAGTTTTCCATGGGCTTGCTGTGTATACATAACTTTTAAAATGAAAACACTATTCATGTGAAAAGGATGATCAAGGTAGACTGCAGCGGATTGTCACTGCAGTAGTTTGGGATGTCAGTAATTCTTAAGCTAAAAGGATTCATGATTCAAGAGGATGCCTCTAATTTTCCATTTGTTGTCATCTTTCATTTGTTTTCCTGTTTTGGAACCATTTACCAACTGTGCTTATCAGACTGCTTTTGATTCCTATGGAGGAAGGGTCTCTCTTAAAATTTGTGATCCAAGAGGAAGATAGAAAGCATTTGTATTTTGATTTCAAAGTATTTAAAAGATTTGATTGTTTATATACTGTGGGCTTTTGTATTTCATTATTGTAGGCAGCACACAGAGAAGACTACTTTGTGCATTTTTTTCTGAGAGTCTTGATCAGTGAAGCAAGCTTAAAGTACTTTTCCAAAAGAAATAATCACACATAATTAATATAAAGAAATCAGTTGGGTCTATTTATTTTTCTCTCCTTTTTACAAGAATATATTTGACCTTGGAAGTAAAAACAAGAAGTTTCAGTGATGTTACTTCACATGGCAGAATCTCTCAACTATATTTGGGGTATGAGTAGATGTGTCTTTCATAGCTACCGTAACTATCATGCCCGTTGGGTACCCCACAAGCATGTTGGAGTAGGACTTTTCAACCAGAGAACAATGATATGATCCTTAGATGCATAGTCCTAGAATATTATCCTTTGACTGATTTCTGAACTTTATAAAGTTGAAGACACCCTAAATAGACTATTGAAAGTATTTATGCACAATAAAAATGCAGATGAAATTTTTTATCAGCTTGCTTGAAATGATTGGAAACTACCATCAATAGGTCAATTGATTATATCTGAAATCCTCAAGGTAAAAAATTCCACTTGGAAAGGGAACAATACACCTGTCCATTTGCCAGAATCCCGTGAAAACATGGACCAAAGGAGGGAAATGCACTTTCAAACTCCTGGGCAGTAAGAAACATCATGGCCTTGTTGGGTGGGATGGGTGGGGGAGGGAAGTCCCAGAGGGAGGGGATGTGTGTAGGCATATGGCTGATTCACTTCGCTGTTCAGCAGAGACTAACACAACATTGTAAAGCAATTATACTCCAATTAAAAAAAAAACTCAAGTACAAATGGGACATTCTAGAAACCTTAAAGGACAAGAAGAATAAAGAGGTATAGTGATGTGATACAAATAATAAATTTCAGTGGGGGAAACAGAGGACTGTTTTTTAAACTGGCATTTGTGGATTGGTCTTGCCAACACTTCAAAGCAGACTTAGCAGAGAAAAGAAAAAGATCATCACTTATGCGATTCTTTTGACTGGTGCTTTCTAAAGTTCTTGAGAGGTAGATCACACTGGGAAATTGAATCAATTCACTAGCTCTCAAAACATAGAATTCTTCATTACTCAGCTTTGCTGAGCTGGGCTATAATTCTGATTCCCATGAAAATACCTTGGCTGGGGAGAAGACATCTGTGTCACTAAGGCAGCAAGGTGTACCATCCAATGAATTCAGGGCTCTCTTTCATCAATGTGTAGCACTGAGGGTAAATTATACTAATTAAGATTTGGCCCTTAATGGAAGCCAATCTGCAAGCAGATCTGAAATGAAAACTCTTGAAATCTATTATTTAAGTCACCTTAAATTTCCTAGGAATCTGTGGGCTAGGAAAGCCCCAGGTATAGCACTCAAAGATTCTAGAAATTCTCTCTATACATAAGCATGCTTTTTACAAGTACTATGCCATTAAGGAATAGCAGGAAGGCACAGAGTTGCAGTGTCATATGCTATTGTCATTCTCACTAACCATTCTGCAGAGTTTATGTCCAGCCGTTTTCCTTTCCTGCTAATTTGCATGGTTGCTTCTTGATGGTGGTTATTTTCTATGTGTTAAACTTTGAGTAATTCATTCTTACACCACTCTTCTCCCCTTCCTTGTTTATTTAGCACAGAGCTTGTAAAGCTCAGTGACATTTGACTCTGTTGCTGACTGGATTATGGGATGCAGAAAGCATGTATGTATCATTGAGTGCATCTCTGGGGGATGGCCTTGGCATCATGTCAAATCACGGGGTCATCCTCTCTCATCATGTCACATCACATCATGCTTGACATAGACACATGGCTCAATTCTGAGTATCCAGAAGTAATCGGGAAGTAAGCCTTCACAGCAGTATGAGCAATGCTTTCAAATACTGGAAATAGAGAAGATTGACCTCTCCATTTTCTATTTTTTACCACTGCAGATACAGTGAACCCTGTTAGAAGTTGTGCATATAAATGTATTCATATCTCAATGAAAAAAACAAAGCATCTGTACAAGACAGGAATTTTC
This sequence comes from Eubalaena glacialis, assembly GCF_028564815.1. Taxonomy (NCBI): domain Eukaryota; kingdom Metazoa; phylum Chordata; class Mammalia; order Artiodactyla; family Balaenidae; genus Eubalaena; species Eubalaena glacialis. Next base: position 45,200,129 of record NC_083729.1, on the reverse strand, counting down.
TTTCTGATTTTTTTCTCACAGTGGTAAGGCAGTGCTCTTCCTGTGTTTATTATTGTTGTTGATAAGATCTAATGTCTGGAACCAGGTATTAATATAAAGGATTCTATTCATAGAGTGAGCTACATGATAGTTATTAGGGATTTGCAATGTGACAAATCAAACTAAAAGTATTCAGAAAGAGCTGGACTATGCCATTGAGAGATTATTTCTGCAAAGTGTCTCCACTGTTAAATCAATCCAACCTGATACATTAGGCTTCTGTTGCCTGATAAATCTAGTGTATAACTCTGTTAACCATTAGCACTGAATACTTCCAATTCTAAATTTTGCCTTGATTATGGAACTCTAAGACACTGGATATTAGTCCCCGAACCTCCTCTGCCTTTACTCCTCCATCCTTAAGTCTTCTCCACATCAGAAGCTAATAAAAAGGAAAAACTAATCTGAATAAAACAAGATTCTTGAAAATTAATGAATGAACTAATTAATGAATAATTAGCTGATGAACAAAATTTGGATAATATGAACTATATTGTTCATATTTGTTGTGCCCCAGGAATACCCAGGAATCTAGTGAGAGATGGGCTTGTTTCTGAAGCTTTCACCAGTGGAGAAGTAAGTTGTTATTTCAAGAATGTGGAAGTTGTCTTCAGCCTCCCCGGGAACTCAAGGAGTGTTGGATGGAGGTTTTACCACAGTCATCAGCAGAATTAACTTTAATGAGCACTGTGGATCCAGTGAAGCTTTCCTTAGCACCCTCAGCCTCATGTTCAGTAGCTTTTCTACTCATTTTACTCAAGATATTTAGTCTTCTCCTTTATGCTTCTCTTTCATTCTTTATCAAATCTTCCTCTCCTAGCTATGCCTGACAACTTAATATGCTATTCTTCTCAAGCGGTTTAATAGGAATCAAAACCTTAAGCACAGAAATGAAGTAATGGTCATTGGATAAGTGAGGGGTGTTAGGAAAGAGTACACTGAATGGATTAACCCTTAAATTATAAATATGGTCAAAAATATGGTCTATTTTTATGTAAATTTATCTCTGGTCTATCACATTACTCTAAAGTATTTACATTGCCATCAGTTAATATTATTTATCACAGACTGACTGGCAGGTTGTGTTTTAACATGCTATTGTGAAAAAGACTTCCTCATTTAAGTTGATTGTAGATTCAGCATGGGTATGTCACCACTGCTCAGAAAGCTAATGCAAATTTTGGCTACATTCATAACATATTGTGTCTTGATCAAGGGCAGTAATATTCCCTCTGTTCTCTGCTGATCCTATTGCATCTGGAATACTGAGTTCACTTCTAGATGCCTTATGATTGTGTATTGGATCATTTCAGTTAGATTACAAATAAAAGGTCAAATGTATACATGTATTGATATAAAAAGACATATTGTTTGCTTAACTTTAAGGATGTGGTAGGAAACCTCCAGTTTACTAAAAGGGATCAAATGATTCCTGGAAAAGCCTTTCTGATGCGAGGTAAGGGTGAAGTTGGAACAAGGTTGGATTAGGGTTAGAATGAGGTTAAAATGAGCTTGGAGTGAGGCTGGCATGTGCCTAGGGTGATGTTGAGATGAGCACAGGTTGAGCTTTGGGCAAGTTTAGGGTATTATGGGGATGGGAAGAAGCCATCAATGAGTCTAGAGAGGCGCAAGAAACACTGTCAAGCTTGCATAGCAGATTGATATATCCTAGTGGATTTAGGGCACATGTTATGCTAGTCAACATAACACCTCCAGACAGAGTCAACCTAACAATGGATAAAATCAACTTTAGCAGACTGCTCCTGAACTTTTTCACCATATTTATTATATTCAGTCATCTGAGCATCTCCTATGCCTGAACCCTCACTAAATCCTCAAATATGGAAAGGGAATTTAACAAGATGTTAAAGAGTCAAGAGTTACCCAAGGCTTAAGTTGGAGGTTTGTCTAGAAAAAAATTTGGGAAGCCATAGTTCTTGTCACCTAATAATTGAAATGAGGGGCATAACATGAAAGAAACAGCAGTCTTGGTCTTTAGCTTATCAGATAGCAGAGTTTGAATGGGTACCTGGAGGTTAGTGGGAGATATTTGAGGAAAGCTTTCTAATAATAAGAGCTATGCAGTGATGGTATAAGCACCCTTATAACCAGGGGAGTTCCCATTTCTACAAGTGTGCAAGAAGAGGCTGGTGCATTTTGCCTTCAATTGGAAATGCCATTGAAGGATCTCAAAGGTCTTTTCTGAGACTGTGGCCCTGAGCAGCTTTGAATTTTCAACCATTTCAGTTTCAAGATTTTTCCTTTTGAAGAGATCACTGAGTTTTCTTCTTGAGGTAAAAACAGAAAGTAAAGATGTTAATGTCTCTAAAGCATCTAGCACATACCCCTTTTCCTTAATCACTGTCTTCCTTTGACTCTTAAAGAAAACATATTGGAAGAAAATTGAGTAATTGAATAGAACATGCTGTCTAATACAGAAGCATTTCTGTTAGATGAGAAATATCCAACCAGGCAATGGAAGATTTATGGTACGACTCACAAACACATTTTATTGAATATTTTCAAACTATTGCTGACCACCAATTCTTTGTACTTCTATTTTTGCTCATTTTTAAAAAGCAGTTTGAGGCTCCAGCTGCTAAGCCAGGAATGCTCTTTTTCACTGGCAGCATTTTCCTCTGTTGGCAGAATCCACAGGCAATTTCTTTGATGCTTTTTTGGAGTTACATTCAGTGTCTGTCATAGTTCATGCAAAGATAAGCTGATTGGGTTGTCTGGTTGGTCCCAGATGCTTTTGGCTTTAATGCTCCATCAATTCTCTTTGAAAATGAAGTCCTGGGCCAATCCCATCTCTCAAGAGACACTTGCAGATGACTTGTTCATGATCAAAAGGCAACATAATTTCCTGATATCCATATGCTTTCTCTGGAACTTCTTTTGGTGTCCTCAAAATTGATGTTTCTTATAAGTGCATGACAGATCGTCATTTAGAAAAGGTCTAGACTTCAGAAGTGTTTCCTCAAGTGTTCCTACAAGTGAGAGTCAAGAGGGCTGAACTGGTTTCTCAGAACTCCAGGGAGTGGGTTCTAGAACCCAGAGCCATAAAATCGCCCCCTACAAAGATAAAAAACTGGATTTATTGTTTACTCTTGCTTCATGATTATAGTAAGTGGGGATTTGTAAAGTAGAAATTATCCTCATTTTTCAGTTTTCAGTCTTAAATGTCATGTCTGATTCACATATTTCCTCCTAGACAAGCTTACTTACAATCATTTTGTTACAAAGAAATTCAAGGAGCTAGGTAAATTAGTGATGTGATTGTATACAACATAGATTTGCTGGAACTAAGGCTTTAAAAATTGACAAAAAATTATCTAAGTGACATCTTTGAACTCCATCTGACACTCTATATGTTACATGCTTCTCTGTAGGGGCAAGCATGAAAAGCAGATAAAGATTCTTCTGTTTTCTATGTTTGTTTTCCAAGAAGCGCATATCCGACTAGAGGAGAGAATAACAGGGCTGAGCAGCAGGGCTGCTCTGAGAGCCAGAGTCTATGCTTTTTGAGGAGGGACAAAGGGACAGTGTGGCACTTAAATAATGGGCTTATTCAAGTTGAGCTTCTGAGTCTCATTTTTCCTTCCCCAACAAATCCCCTTTTTAAATTTATTTTTGGGAAGAGATGTTTGGACTAGCTCTGTGTACAGTCCTGATTGAAATGTTTCCCACCTTGTATGTGAGGGAGGAGGAATGACAAAATCCCTAATTAGAAAAGTATTTAAGAAAGCCACATAAACATCTGCAATAATGCTTTCATTTGCATAAGGGAGAAAGATGAAGATGACAGTGCAAATTCATAATGTTTTTGGATGGTGTCAAGGAGCAAATTATTCTACCATCTTTTTCTTCTTTAAACAAAGCAATTGGAGTTTTATGAACAGCTTGGAAATAGAAAGATTGAGAACAAAGCCATCTGTCAGCTACCTGTTTTATCACTCGTCTAGTCATAGTTTAACCTTGCCTTCCAGGGTTGTGAGCATTCCAGAGATTGTTTGAAAGATGTGTGTGTCCTGTAAGCAGCCATCATCAGGAAGCAAACTACTGAACTGAAATAGTGAACTCGTCACAATGATTAAATTTAGTATTTTTAGAAAGGGGAAGGCTCTATGTTGGTACTTTATGCAAATGATCTAAAATATTTATTTCAACAAACCTAAGTTTGATATTAACACCCTTATTTTATAGACAAATTGAGGCTGGATAAATTGCATAAGCTCATATAGTTGGTACAAGCAGAGGTGGGATTTGACTCAATTTGACCCCAAGCTCACTCTAAAATCCCACTCTTTCCAGGGTCTCTGTTTTTTTTCTGGTGGACAAGATAAATTGCTTTCTAGACATCATAATTGTTCTGTCTCTCAGAAGGTTCCTTTTATATTTGACTTTCTATTGTTTAAGTGTGAGCTTGAGAGAGCTTCCTAACAGTTACCTATCTTCTACTTCCCGGAGATATATCATCACAGAAATAATTTAAAAGCTTCAAATGCAGGAAAAGTAGGTGTTACTTCCATATATCTAATTGTCTATGGGCATCTAGGTCTGGCTATTCTACAGGAACCTCAAATTCAAGAAGTCAAAAACTGAAGAAATTTTCCTCACACTGATATTTCTGTTTTATTTTTCTCAACTTCTGTGAATGTCATAAGCCTCTACCCAATCTGCTAATCTCTAAACCCAGGTTTTACCCTAGATGTCCATTCTTTAGCCTTCTCTTATCTGTTTCCTCAGATTTATCTTGCTTACTATTTCCAGCTTTCCATTGTGTCATGTCCTTCTGTCATCCCATCCCAAAGGCAAACACATCTACTTGAAATTCTCCAAATTTGTTTTTTGTCATACAGCCCATTCTGGTACACCCTCCCCATTCTCCTCATATATTTACATAGTAGGAGGTAACCTATCTGTCTTTCAAGATTCAGCTCAAAAATAAACTCCTTTCCAAAGCCATTCTGACATGTCCCTATAGATAGATATATATCTCCAAGCATTCTCTTTTCTTTTCCTCCCTGTATTCAGATGTCCATTGTTGCAAGCATAACTTATTTCCTTCTTTACTTTTCTAGTTTCCTTGACTAGACTGTAAGTTCCTGACGGCAAGCTTTGTCTTATTCCTCTTGGCGACAACAGGATCTAGCACAGTGCATGGCTCATAATCAGTTCTCAGACGCTTTGGTGAAACTAATAAATTGCGAATGAAAGCAAAATCTTGAATCCAAAGACTCTAAAGGACATCAGACTAGCAATGGTCTAAAATAATAGATCAATAATGAACTGAATAGTGCGGATCTTACATATTTTACATTTGTTACAGTCAAGAAGCTTGTAAGAGAATTTCTAAGTTAGTCTACAAAAAATACTATGAAGTTCCCTTTCTGAGTATATATTCATGAATTGTCATTTTTCTATGAATGTACTTCAGTGTGGGTCTAGAACAAAATTGTTTAGCCTAAAACAGTGGCAAAAATAACAGATTCATCCCTAATAAAGTGGGTGAGTTATCGTAACAAGAGCTTGGCTCTAATTTATGTTGATAAAACATAATATTTTCTCATGCCCATTATGAATGCATAACATGGGCCAGTGTAATGGCAAGCACCTCAGAAAATTAGAAATAATTCATTAAATAAATGATATACAATTGAAGAAAAAATTTTAGAAAAATCTAATATTGAAAACCTGATAAGCTGAATTGTCTGTATTTACATATGTTCATAATTTATTTTCCCCAACTCTGTGTATTTAGCTCATTTGGAAATCATCTATGAGTTGCAGCTGTTGCCTAAATCATAAGTGCTTCTATATTCTGAGATAATAAGAATCAGTTTAGATTCCAGTGCCCCAAAACATAATCAACTTGCATATAAACTTCATTGCTTAAGGGCAGTATAGTAATTGAGAATGTATGGGCATAATAACTTGGGTTTCTGAGAAATTATAAATGTTATTCTTTTTTCCTTTGTTTCTTAAACCACTCTGTTCTGAGTGCACCTTTTACAGTCCACTATTGGATGATCTATTTTTTTTTCTTTAAGTTCATGCTATTTGGTTGGAATAAAAAGCATATAGGCTCACAAATGACAATTTTTAACTGGGAGAAAATAGATTAAACAAAACCAGGGCAGAGACACAATTTTCCGCATGGTTTTCGTATCTGGGATTTTGGAATGGGGTACCAATAATTGAAGCATGTGGTGAGGGATGATGAGTTCTGGCTCAGCTGTGTAGCCGCCTCACCTCACATCCATATGAATGTGGACAAGTTGCTTTAATTTGGTAAATGGTTCTCAGGCATTATTAGAAGCACATTTATCCAGTTCAGTCTTTCAAATTGTAGTTGACCCAGTCTACATTTGCTAACGTTTACTGATGGTGGTGACACTATCCCAGTGGTTTGTAGTTTGTACTTTAATTGTTCCATATGTGTATGAGTATACTCAGCACGCTCAGCATTATTGAGTAACTGTTTTCTTTTTTTTCCCTCTTTGTTTTCTCTGTCTTTTAGTTATTTTTTCCCTCTTCTTTCATTCCCTCACTCAATCAAGTCCCATCTGAATACTAACCAGGTATTGAGCTGCTCAATTCTGGGCTTGTGACCTATGCCTTTTCTTCAAGGAAGGCAGCTATGCCCTTGTTGAAAATCCTTTCTCCTCATACTTCCCCCTCTCTCCTTCATGCTACTACTCCATCTTCTCCTCTCTGAAGTTGTGCATGTTATCATTTATTTAGTAGATATTATGTGCCAGGCCCTGTACTGTCACTGCATATATATTATTACATCAATTCACACAACCACCCTATGAAGGAGAGTCAGTTACCTCATATTTCATCCATGAGAAAAACAGAGCCCAGTGTAACTTGCTTAAAGGTTTAGAGTTAGTAAGTAGATTCGCCATGAACAGAATCCAGTTGTATCTGACTCAAAGTCCTTTCTCTTCTATTGCTTCATCTTTACTTCTTTAATAGATTTTTAACTTAATTTACAGGTTCCAAAAAGTTTTAGAAATCAAGACACTGAACTTGTTATGAAGGTTTTTTTTACGGCTATGACATCTCTAATATTGGTTTGGCTTTCAGAGAGATTACTTTTCAAAATGAATTTGTAGAAAAGTGGGGAGTGTACATGGAAGAGTGATTATTTTCAAAATTCAATTGAATGCTTAAACTTTTATAATTGAAACAATAATTGGAACAAAATATTTTGATGGCACTTAGTTTTTTTATTTTTAGAGCGATAGATCCTTTAATAACAGATCTGTTTAATAGAGACCTTTAAAAATTGAACAAATGCAGAGCTCTCTCTCCCAGCCTGACTATGAGGTCAGCTATCTGCCCTTAGAGTTTGAATGATGGGGCTGTCATTTAGGTTGGTATTTGAAATCAACCTATTGCTGTGAATTTCTAAATTACAAAGTGAAGAGAGGATGGTTGGTTTATCCAGAGGATATGGAAACTAGCTTCAAATTCTTCCCCCTAAATATCCCAGTTTAGAAGTCATGAAGTATTTTCCCTGGTTTTGGGCAATAACAGACCACCTCTTAATCAGACCAAAAAACAAAATAATTTCCTTTTTAAAATCAGTGAATATTTCCTCAGATTCCAGTGTGCATTTAACACTGTGCTTGATATTATGGGTAATATAAATATACTTTGAGATATGGTACTTGACCCTAAGAAATCTACAGTCTACTTGGGCTGCAATATATTTGTTGAAATAAATATTTATCATTCCAATAGATTTTGAAGATCAAGAAGAGGAGTAAACTCCACAAGTGAAGTTCTTCTTTATTCCTTGGAAAATTTTCGTTAGGGTACTTTTGTTTGATTAGAGCAACACACTCACATCCTCAAATAGAAATTAAAAAACTGACATAATGATAATAGTTTCCACTTCCAGTGTGTGTCATCAACTTATCAAATAGTCTAGGTTGCAGTAATACAGAGACATTTGAATCTAGGAGAAAACTAAAATGTTCTTGGTGTAGTAAACGTGGTTCTAAGTAGGGAGATACATCAAATATCATGTTAACATTCTTAGTATTATGGCAGAATATATAGGTATGTTGGAGGGGCAGTATATGTGGAGCAGGAAAACACAAATGAGATGGAGATTAGCTTATGGAGAAATATATGCGAGAAGTATCTCAACACTATGTCATTAAAGATGGTAAACAATATCACCTTCTAATCTTACATCTTAAAACTGCATAGATTCATAATTAGAATTAGATCTTGGATTTTTCACCTTTCCTCTAATTACTAGGTAAAACCACGTTAGCTTGGTGGTTATCTTACCTGTTGATGTTAGATATTAGACAAAGCGTTAAGATACAGTCGTTATGGTGATGAGAAGGGGAAGGGAATTATACATTATTTTGTAATATGGAGGGTATTTGGATCACAAAGCCATCTAGTGAAAGCCTCCTAAGGGACAGTTTTTTTCTTATGTAGATGAAATGTATTGGTAATTGTAGTTTTCCACTCAGTCAAGTTCAGTTTAGCATTTGGATGCAGCTTTGGGGTAATTTTGTAAAAAATTAAAATTCTTGGAGTAGATTCTCAGTGAAACTGTATTTTACTTTATATGTGTTAACTCTGTGCTAGGAAGTTGAATGAACCAGATTTTTTTTCATGCCTTTGGAAAAGAGGGAACATTATATGATATATGACATCTTGGTTTTTGCTGACTATGTAAAACTTTCCCTCTGAAATCTGGTTAATACTTTCCTGATTTTCCATGTTATACACATTAGAGATTGGTTTACTAGGCAAATTGTGAATACCAGTCTCATTTTTTATTACAAATAAATTAGGTAAATTTATGGGTGGACTAAGTAGTCTAAAACAAAAACCAGTTTTGTTTTTTTTAAGCTAATCCAATTGTTATTTTTCCTAGGAAAATGTGTTATGTGGTGATTTCCAAGTCCAAATGTAATGATTTTGGACTGTAATTCCAAAATTATTATATCTATCTATAATTTCAAATGTCTATAGCTTTTAGGATTTTATGTTAAAGAGGAAAAAGAACTGTGTATAATCAAAACAGTTGTAGTAGAAAAATTTAGCCAATCCATTTTCAAGATAGAAAAGGATAATAATTATTATGATCATGGATATGAGTAAATTGGGTTTGTTTAAATAACAATCTTTGTTCTAATCTCATTTCCCTACCTTTTTTTTTTTTTTTTTTTTAAATCCTGAACAGCACTTTAATTCTTTCTGCCTCCTTTCTTTCCTTTCTCTTTATATCCCCACTATCCAGGTCAATCAGAAATTAATTCCTCTTATCTCGTTGGCAACATTTCTTGAATCTTATCTTACCTTTTTCTTTCCTTTGCCACCAATAATATCTAGGCCTTTACTTCCTCATACTTAGATTATTGCTTTGTTCTCTAAAATAGTTCCTCTCCCACTAATATTGTTTCCATAATGGTCACATTTTTATATAGTTGCTGGATTAATCTTCCAAATGTATAATTTTCATTAAGTTCAGCTTTGCAAAAGCAAATACTCTTTTGCACTCAATTATAATAGCAATTTGCACCTTTATGATAAAGACCCATTTCCTTTTCCTAGTGTACACGATGTTCCATCATTTCCCTCCATTCTGCATTCCCAACGCTATCCTCACTTTAATCCTCTTCTGGATTCTATGCTACAGCCAGAAGGGTTTAACAGCTATAACATTCCATCTTCTAATGTGTTCATCCACTCTCTATCCCCAGCACTACAATTTGTAGTGGCTTCATTTAATTCCATCAAAATCTAAGGTCCAATACAAGTTTTACCTCCTTGATAAAAAATGTGATGAAACTATCCTGCAATGCTTTTATCTACCTAGGAACTTTCATAGCACTCATATCTATACACCTTTATGGTAATTTGGAGAATACGTGTGTTTGTATATATGTGTGTCTGGGTATTTACATATGTACATACATATACATTTATACATGTACATTTCTTTTTCTCACACACATATATATAGATATCTGAGTTTGGAGTCAGGCTTACTGAGTTTTCATTCTAGTTTTGCTGTTTACAAGTCATATGATCTTAGATAAATTACCAAACTTTTCTTAAATTAGGTATTTTCATATATAAAGTGGAATAACAAAGAGTACTTACCTTTATTAGTTTCTTAGGGCTGCCATAACAAGGTATCAAGCCACAAACTTGGTGGCTTTAAACAACAGAAATTTATTCTCTCCCAGTTCTGGATGCTAGAAGTCTAAATTCAAGGTGTTGGCAGGGTCATGCTCTCTCTGAAGGCTCCAGGGGAGGATATTTTCTCACCTCTGGAAGCTTCCTAGCTTCTGGTGGTTGATGGAAATCCTTGGCCTTCCTTGGCTTTCAAATGCATCACTCCAGTCTCTGCCTCTGTCTTCACATGGCATCCTCTCTGTGTGTCTGTGTGTTTCTGTTTTCTCTTCTTATTAGGGCACCAGTCATAGGATTAGGGCCCCTCTGAATCCAACATGATATCTTCACTAATTACACCTGCAAAGTCTATTTCCAAATAAAGTCACATTCTGAGATTCAAGTTGGACATGAATTTTGGGGGGACATTATTTAATCCAATGTACTACCTCAGAATTGTTTTAAGAATTTAATGAGATAATCCACGTAAAGTGTTTGATGAAATGCATTGGTACATGGTAAGTGCTCACAAAGTTAGATATTGATATTATTATTACTACTAGTGCTGTTGGACAGATTTCTTTGATATCATCAAGGGACCATGTACATGAAATCAGAGACTTTAGTCATTTGATCATGCTTGTTCAAGATGTTTTTAAAATCTGAAGCTCAAATATTTAATAAAGAGAAAGTCATCCTCTATAAAAAGCAATAATTATCAAGATTTTGGTAACTTCTTTTTTTCTTTCTACCATGATATATTTACATATGTCAATGATTACTTGCAGTCTTTCAGAATTCTCATCCCTGTTTTTGATAAAACAAAAATGAATCACTTTAACACTATTAAAATTTCTTGATGGAGTACACATTTATAGAAATATAGGCATAAAAGATATAAAAGGGATAAAATTTCAGAGGGATGATTAGGGTGCTTTTAGTCTGGTGGAAACAAGAAAAGGAATTAAGGAAAGAATAAGGATACCACTGGAGGAAGATGCTGTACTGTGTAGAGATGTTAGAAAGCTTAACTATTCAGTTTCTGTTATGCTTTGTTCTTCTTTATCAAGGAAAATAACTTAAAAACTTACAAGTATAGGATAAATAAACATAATTAAGAGAAAATGGAAGTACCAGACAGATACTGTGGGTAATTTGTTCTTTCAAATCAAGTCACTTCTTCAGAACTAAGTGAATACTTTTGGGAGGGAGGTTGAACAAAGATGTAGAGGTGGGAAAACAGCCACTATTGCTAATTTTCAAGAATTGCAGAAAATGGGGGAGGTGCTAGAAAAAAAGGCCTTGCAGAATCCTTGGCTTAGTGTATAGTATTGGGTTGGCCAAAAAGTTCGCTTGAGTTTTTTCTATAACATCTTATGAAAAAACTGAACAGACTTTTTTGCCAACCCAATATTTACCATACTGTTTTTTTTTTTTCAAATTTAATTTTATTTATTTATTTTTATACAGCAGGTTCTTTTAGTTATCTATTTTATACATATTAGTGCATATATGTTAATCCCAATCTCCCAATTCATCACACCACCACAATTCCCTCCCACCCCCTTTTCCCCCCTTGGTGTCCATACATTTGTTCTCTACATCTGTGTCTCTATTTCTGCCTTGCAAACTGGTTCATCTGTACCATTTTTCTAGATTCCACGTATATGCATTAATATACGATATTTGTTTTTCTCTTTCTGCCTTACTTCACTCTGTATGACAGTCTCTAAGTCCATCCACGTCTCAACAAATGACTCAATTTCGTTCCTTTGTATGGCTGAGTAATATTCCATTGTACCATACTGTTTTTAAGTGGGCTAATAAAGTTAATATCTCCCCCGAGCAAATTTTAGAAGACTGACCATGGAATTCACTAGGAGTAACTAGGTCACACTTTTCCTTTTATAGTAAATGATATAGGAATGAAATAATCTAGGTATTTGGATATCAGCAGAACATTTGACAAAGGTTTTTATGATGTTCTCAGTAACGAGTATAATAAATATGGGAATGACAATATCATAGTTTGGGAAATTTGTAACTGGCAACACAACTCTATCCAAGGAATTTTAAATGTATATAAAACTTAGAAAAATATAATAGGTGGGAAGGTGGACTCAACTTTCAAAATTATAATATGGATTTCTGGTCAACATAGCACCATGAGTTAACACTGTAATGCATCTTCTTTACTTCAAACACATAGATAAACTATGACAAGACAAAATAAGAAAACATATTACTATGCTAAAAAAACAAAAACATAAACAAAGAAAAAGAATCTCATGGATCTGAATCAGATGAGGAACAAAAAATGATAAATGTAGATGGACTACACACCTGCTGGCCCTTGACCTCAGCAGGAAGTTGTGGTTTCATTTGAACCTTGAGGGAGAAAGGGGACTTAAGTACTCCATAGGGGATGGGACCCTGAAGAAGACTCCTTGATAGTATCCAGGGACTGCACAGGAGGCTTATGAAAGTAAACTGAGAGAAAAATAAAACCTTGCCATTACATGTGGTATTGGATGTAAGCAAGCATCTGAAATAGAGAAATGGACAGTCCTACATAACCTCCCAACCAGGACTGAACTAAGCTGTGCCCTGGATCATTAACTGGATTTGCAATTTTATCAACATCACAATGGGCATGAGCCCATTAGAGGACACAAGGGTCCTGAGGGTTTGGAAAGTGACAACTGCAAAACCTTGCAATGTGGAAGGAAGAACACAGAGAAAGATGGAAAGAGAAATAATATAAGAAAACAAAACCTAAATATTCAAAATGAACTTGCAAACCAAAATTCCAAAACACATGAGTAAATGTAATCCCCAAAAACAGCCCATCAACACTTAGAACGTGGATTTATTCCCAAAGAAACTAATCATAAGAATAGTAGTGCAAAGTATTTAAAATAAGTTTGCCTAGAATACTTAAGACAATTTTTATGAAAGAGCATGATGTTATAAAATATGTAAGCATAAATAAAACAAGGACAGGTTCTTATGTGAAAAGCAGTAATAATGAAAAATATAGCCATTAAAATATTTTAAAATGGAACAAATTAGATGAACTCTAGACTGTACATGGTGAGTGAGTTTGTGAACCAGAACATGATGCTGAGAAATTCACTTAAACCAGCACACAAAGACAAAGAATACAAATGTAGAGTTAGTAGATATAGAAGGGAGACTGAAATGTTCCAACAAACATCTAAAGGAGATTTAGGGGAGAATGGCAAGAACTGTGGAACATCAATATTTGAAGAGATAAAATCTACAAATTTCCAGAATTAAATCTCTGAATTCTGAGACTGAAAAAAATGAATAAAATAAATCTACAACCTGGAAGATTATTGTGAAACTATAGGACATAAATAATAAGGAGAAGCTCTTAAACCAGTAATACAAGATAGGTTTCCTTCAGAGGAATAGCATTTTGATGGACAGTTGACTTCTAGACATGAGTAGAGACTAGAAAATAGTGGAACAGTGGCTTCAAAGTGCTACAATCAGATGGTATTCAGCATAGAATTTTACTCCCAGCTGTATTATCAATCAGGAGTTTTTTTTTCCAGACCTATATCAATTGAGATTTTAAATTTTTATTAAAACTACTTTAGGAGAAAAAATGTTTTTTAGCACAGAAGTCAAAACCATGTAAAATGAGTACTGACTATAAAATAACATTTTAAAAAGATAATTGTAAACCATTGAACAAGAACTAAAGGAGGCAGGAGAATAATTTTCAATGGGTAATAGAACTGTGGCTCTGAGACATATTTGGGATGAGATGGAAATTTAGAATAACTTTTGCTTTGTTATAGTAATTTATAGTTAAGTTTGTTAGAAATTTAAGGACAGTTACCACCTTATACCCAGGAGGATGGCTACTATAAAAAAATATCAAGTGTTGAAAGGACATGGAGAAACTGGGACACTTGTGCCCTGTTGGTGGGAATATCAGATGGTGCAGCTGCTGTGGAAAGCAGTATGGGGGCTCCTTCAAAAGTTAAAAATAGACTCACTCTATGATTCAATGATTCCACTTCTGGGTGTATATCTAAAAGAATTAAAAGAGGATCTCGAAGATCTGTTTGTACACTCAAATTCATAGCAGCATTATGCACAATAGCTAAAACGTGGACACAATCCAAATGTTCACTGACAGATGAATGAATAAGCAAAATGTGGGGTATACATACAGTGGAATATTATTCAGCTTTAAAAAGGAAAGAAATTCTGACACATGCTACAACATGGATGAACCTTGAAGATATTATACTAAATGAAATAAACCAGTCACAAAATAACAAATACTATGTGATTCTATTTACAACAGTTACCTAGAGCAGTCAGATTCACAGAGACAGAAAGTAGAATGGTGGTTGCCAGGAGCTGGGGAGAGGGAGAGTGGAGGGTTATTGTTTAGTAGGTACAGGGTTTCAGTTCTGCAAGACAAAAAGAATTATGGAGATGAATAGTGGTAATTGTTGTATAACAATGTGAATGTATTTTATACCACTGAACTGTATATCTAAAAATAGTTAAGAGGGTCAACTTCATTATGTGTATTTTACCACAATAAAAAATTGGAAATAATATTAATTACTGAAAGAGTAGATATATAATCTATGACACATACCAACAAAGGGAAAATATAATACTTTATCAATTCCAATAGAAGAAGTAAAAAGGGAAAATAAAAACAAAGGGACAGGTTAATATCAATACATAGAAGAAAATTAGGATGATAGAAGTCAGTGAGATAAATCTCAACACATTATCATATATGATATTCAAATATCCTGCCTTATGATGATACTAACAAGAGAAAGACCTAGAGCAAAACCATGCAGAAAATTTGAACATAAAGGGATAAAAAAGAATATATCAGGGAAGTATGAATTAAAAGAAAGCTACTGTGTCAAAATTAATATTAGGCAAAATAAAATTTAAGGCAAAAATCATGTATAAGAATAAATAGAGTTACTATATACTAATAAAAATTAATCCACCAAGAATATAAAACAGTTTTATACTTGGCATCATTCTGGTTATTGAGGAGTAAAAGTGAACAAAGAACCAAAAATTCCTCATGGACAGAACACAGGCAAATTTGAAAAATACACAATCATAGCGGGAGATTTTGTCACACCTCTATGAAATTGAGAGGAAAAAATTAGAAGGATTTAGAATGTTTAAACAAGAAAACTAGTGAGCCTGATCTAAAATATATTTAAAATTCTATATCCCATTTGTAAAGATATATATTCTTTTCAAGTGCCCATAGAGCAAAAAACTAAATAACTTGGAATAAATTTAACAAAAGTACTTAAGGTTCTTATTGAGAAAAATATAAGATATTATTGAAGAAGATTTTAGAAATCTGATTAAATGGAAAGATATAGTCATGTATGTGGTCACTTGGTGTGAAAAGTATCAATTAACCTATACATTTAATTCAGCTTCTATTTAAATCCTCACAGGAACTTTCCTGGACAAACTGATACTAAAATGTACATTGAAGAGCATAAAGCCAAGAACAATTAAGGCAGTTTTGAAGGGGAATGTATTAGTCAGAGTTCTCCAGAGAAACAAAACCAATAAGATATAGTCATAGGTCGAGATTTATTATAAGGAATTGGCTTATGCAATTATGGCGGCTGAGAAATCCCATGATCTGCCATGTGCAAGCTGGAGACTCAGGAAATCTGGTGGTTTAATTTCAGTATAAGTTCAAAGGCCTGAGAATCAAGGGAGTTGATAGTATAAATCCCAGTCCAGGGGCATGATGAGTCTCATATTTCAGTTCAAACAGGCAGACAGGAAGCAAAAGGGGCAAATTTCTTCTTCCTCTATCTTTTTGTTCTATTCAAGCCCTCAACAGATTGGATGATACCTACTCACACTGGGGAGGTGATCTACTTTACTAAATCCATCTATTCAAATGCTTATCTCATTAGGAAACACTCTCCCAGACACAGCCAGAAATAATGTTTAATCTGGGCACCTCTTGGCCCAGTCAGGTTGACACATAAAATTAGCCATTGCAGAGAGGAACATGGTAAAGGTTCTTCCCTACCAGACACCAAGGCTAATTATGAATTATATTTATTAAGACAGTGTGGGAAAAATGTGGCATTATTTCAGAGATTAAATAGAATAATGGAAAAGAATAGAGAATCCTGAAATGAACCATTAAAATATGAAATATGACGAATGACAGAGTGATTATAAATCAATGGGGAAAGACTGGAGCACTTAATAAATGGTACTGGGACAAAGCTTATCTCTATGGATAAAAAATAACATCAAATTCTATCCCATAGACACAAGTATACATCCCAAGAAGATGAAAAACATACATGTGAAAACCAGAATTTTAAAACTTTTAAAAGAAAATATAGGTTATTTTTATGACCCCATGGCAGGAAAAAATTTTGTTTAGAGTAGACACAGTAATCACAAACCATAAAGAATAATATTCACAAATTTGACTACATTAGCACTAAAAATATCTGTACAGCGATAAATTATAAGCCACACATTGGAGAGATTGAATGATTTTTATCAGAATATATAAAGTAAAAAGAAAAAAAAAAAGACCAGAAACTCAAGAGGAAAAAAAGACAAAGTACATAAATAGGCAATTCATGGACAAAGAAAGCTAGATGGTCAACCACTATAAGCAAAGACTCTTAGCCTTGTTGGTAATTAGGGAAATGCAAACAAAACTACAATGAAATAGAATTCCCATCAGATTAGCATAAAGTACCAAGTCTTATAATACCAACTATTGTCAAGACAGTGGAGCCACAGGGCTCCTGGTATGTGTATAAATTGGTTAAATCCTTGCTCCTCTTTACAACAGCCAAGTAATTTTATGTCTAGGTTTATACCCTAGAGAAACTCTTCCAAGTGTACTTGAGTACACAGATTTTTACAGCATTTAGTTTTTTATTTTGGTTATTCAGAAGTTAAAATGAATTAACTGGAGCTGTATGTATCAACCCAGACAAATCTCAGAAGTTAAATAGAATAAAGCAAGTTTTAGAATATGACATATGTTTAGTTGACACTTGAACAACATACCTTAGGAGAGCTGACCCTCTGAGCAGTGGAAGATCTGTATATAACTTAGAGTAGGACCTTGGTATCCAAGGTTCCTCCATATCTATGGTTCCACATACCCTGATTTAACAAACTGAGGATTGTGTAGTACCACAGTGTTTACTAGTGAAAAAAATCCACATAAAACTGGACCAGTGCAGTTCAAACCTCAGTTGTTTCAGGGTCAATTGTATGTGTATGTGTCTATCTATCTATCTATCTATCTATCTATTGAGAGGGTGATAACATTTATGCAGAATTTGAAATTTATTAAATATCTCTGTATTGTTTATAGATACATACATATGAGGAAAACTATAAAATGCAGAGAAGTGATTCAAGGTAAATTCAATACGGTGGTTAGTTCTGGGGAGAAAGGAAAGGAGATAGGATTTGGGAGAATCACACAAGATGATTCAGCCATATTTGTGAAGTTTTTGGTTATTGTTTGTTGTTTGATTTACTTTGCTCTTATTTGCTTTGTTTTAATATTTAAAACAAACATGGCAAAACGTGAAGACTGTTAACGTTAGTTGGTATATGAGCATTTATTTTTATTATTTTAGGTTTTTCTGTGTGTTTAAAATATTTCACAATAAAGGTATATTGTAAATTTATTTTAATACTGACCTAAAATAAAATGGGGAGCAAGGCAAACTTTCAAGCTAGGTTCTAAAAGTAGATCCAAGAGACTGACTGACTTAAGAGTTCAAGTGAAAATGTCTCATGACATTTAGTTAACTGCAAATCTCTAGAGATCAAAA
This sequence comes from Eubalaena glacialis, assembly GCF_028564815.1. Lineage (NCBI taxonomy): Eukaryota > Metazoa > Chordata > Mammalia > Artiodactyla > Balaenidae > Eubalaena > Eubalaena glacialis. Next base: position 45,182,052 of record NC_083729.1, on the reverse strand, counting down.
CTAAAATAAATGCAGTCGACTCAATTAAAGATAGATTTTAGGTGAAAAAGAAAGAATTTGGTTGTCCAAATTGGATGGACTAATGGTAGGGAGTGACTTCCTTGTTCTTGGAAAGTGTTCAAACAGAACTAGTGACCACAGTCAGTTTTGTAGGGAAGGGGGTGGTATTTTGGGTGTAAGAGTCAGTAAGATAAGTACTAAGGTCTCTTTCAACGACTACTGCTAAATATGATCATTTTTTTTCTTTGTTGATTAAACAGGCACTTCTTATAGGGTTTCTTTTTTCTTTTTTTTTTTAACATCTTTATTGGAGTATAATTGCTTTACAATGGTGTGTTAGTTTCTGCTTTATAACAAAGTGAATCAGTTATACATATACATATGTTCACATATCTCTTCCCTCTTGCATCTCCCTCCCTCCCACCCTCCCATCACACCCCTCTAGGTGGTCACAAAGCACCGATCTGATCTCCCTGTGCTATGCTCCTGCTTCCCACTAGCTATCTATTTTATGTTTGGTAGTGTATATATATCCATGCCACTCTCTCACTTTCTCACAGCTTACCCTTCCCCCTCCCCATATCCTCTAGTCCATTCTCTAGTATGTCTGTGTCTTTATTCCTGTCTTGCCCCTAGATTCTTCATGACCTTTTTTTTTTTTTCTTAGATTCCATATAAATGTTTTAGCATACGGTATTTGTTTTTCTCTTTCTGACTTACTCCACACTGTATGATACACTCTAGGTCCATCCACCTCACTACAAATAACTCAATATCGTTTCTTTTTACAGCTGAGTAATATTCCATTGTATATATGTGCCACATCTTCTTTATCCATTCATCTGTTGATGGACACTTAGGTTGCTTCCATGTCCTGGCTATTGTAAATACAGCTGCACTGAACATTTTGGTACATGACTCTTTTTGAATTATGGTTTTCTCAGGGTATATGCCCAGTAGTGGGATTGCTGGGCCATATGGTAGTTCTATTTTTAGTTTTTTAAGGAACCTCCATACTGTTCTCCATAGTGGCTGTATCAATTTACATTCCCACCAACAGTGCAATAGGGTTCCCTTTTCTCCACACCCTCTCCAGCATTTACTGTTTGTAGATTTTTTGATGATGGCCATTCTGACGGGTGTGAGATGATGTCTCATTGTAGTTTTGATTTGCATTTCTCTAATGATTAATGATATTGAGCATTCTTTCATGTGTTTGTTGGCAATCTGTATATCTTCTTTGGAGAAATGTCTATTTAGGTCTTCTGCCCATTTTTGGATTGGGTTGTTTGTTTTTTGGATATTGAGCTGCATGAGCTGCTTGTAAATTTTGGAAATTATTCCTTTGTCAGTTGTTTCATTTGAAAACATATTCTCCCATTCTAAGGGTTGTCTTTTCATCTTGTTTATGGTTTCCTTTGCTGTGCAAAAGCTTTTAAGTTTCATTAGGTCCCATTTGTTTATTTTTATTTTTATTTCCATTTCTCTAGGAGGTGGGTCAAAAAGGATCTTGCTGTGATTTATGTCATAGAGTGTTCTGCCTATGTTTTCTTCTAAGAGTTTGATAGTGTCTGGCCTTACACTTAGGTCTTTAATCCATTTTGAGTTTATTTTTGTGTATGGTGTTAGGGAGTGTTCTAATTTCGTACGTTTACATGTATCTTTCCAGCTTTCCCAGCACCACTTATTGAAGAGGCTATCTTTTCTCCACTGTATATTCTTGCCTCCTTTATCAAAGCTAAGGTGACCATATGTGCATGGGTTTATCTCTGGGTTTTCTATCCTGTTCCATTGATCTATATTTCTGTTTTTGTGCCAGTACCATACTGTCTTGATTACTGTAGCTTTGTAGTATAGTCTGAGGTCAGGGAGCCTGATTCCTCCAGCTCTGTTTTTCTTTCTCAAGATTGCTTTGACTATTCGGGGTCTTTTCTGTTTCCATACAAATTGTGAAATTTTTTGTTCTAGTTCTGTGAAAAATGCCATTGGTAATTTGATAGGGATTGCATTGAATCTGTAGATTGCTTTGGGGAATAGAGTCATTTACACAATGTTGATTCTCCCAATCCAAGAACATGGTATATCTCTCCATCTAGTTGTATCATCTTTCATTTCTTTCATCAGTGTCTTATAATTTTCTGCATACAGGTCTTTTGTCTCCTTTGGTAGGTTTATTCCTAGAAATTTTATTCTTTTTGTTGCAATGGTAAATGGGAGTGTTCTGTTAATTTCACTTTCAGATTTTTCATCATTAGCCTATAGGAATGCTTGAGATTTCTGTGCATTAATTTGGCATCCTGCTAGTTTACCAAATTCATTGATTAGCTCTAGTAATTTTCTGGTAGCATCTTTAGGATTCTCTATGTATAGTATCATGTCATCTGCAAACAGTGACAGCTTTACTTCTTCTTTTCTGATTTGGATTCCTTTTATTTCTTTTTCTTCTCTGATTGCTGTGGCTAAAACTTCCAAAATGTTGAACAATCGTGGTGAGAGTGGGCAACCTTGTCTTATTCCTGATCTTAGTGGAAATGGTTTCCATTTTTCACCATTGAGGAGGATGTTGGCTGTGGGTTTGTCATATACGGCCTTTATTATGTTGAGGAAAGTTCCCTCTATGCCTCCTTTCTGCAGGGTTTTTAGCATAAATGGGTGTTGAATTTTGCCAAAAGCTTTCTCTGCATCTATTGAGATGATCATTTGGCTTTTCTCCTTCAGTTTGTTAATATGGTGTATCACATTGATTGATTTGCGTATATTGAAGAATCCTTGCATTCCTGGGATAAACCCCACTTGATCATGGTGTATGATCCTTATAATGTGCTGTTAGATTCTGTTTGCTAGTATTGTGTTGAGGATTTTTGCATCTATGTTCATCAGTGATATTGGCCTGTAGTTTTCTTTCTTTGTGACATCTTTGTCTGGTTTTGGTATCAGGGTGATGGTGGCCTCGTAGAATGAGTGTGGGAGTGTTCTTTCCTCTGCTATATTTTCGAAGAGTTTGAGAAGGATAGGTGTTAGCTCTTCTCTAAATGTTTGATAGAATTCACCTGTGAAGCCATCTGGTCCTGGGTTTTTGGTTGTTGGAAGATTTTTAATCACAGTTTCGATTTCATTACTTGTGATTTGTCTGTTCATATTTTCTGTTTCTTCCTGGTTCAGTCTCAGAAGGTTGTGCTTTTCTAAGAATTTCTCCATTTCTTCCAGGTTGTCCATTTTATTGGCATAGAGTTGCTTGTAGTAATGTCTCATGATCCTTTGTATTTCTGCAGTGTCAGTTGTTACTTCTCCTTTTTCATTTCTAATTCTATTGATTTGAGTCTTCTCCCTTTTTTTCTTGATGAGTCTGGCTAATGGTTTATTAATTTTGTTTATCTTCCCAAAGAACCAGCTTTTAGTTTTATTGATCTTTGCTATCATTTCCTTCATTTCTTTTTCATTTATTTCTGATCTGATCTTTATGACTTCTTTCCTCCTGCTAACTTTGTGGGTTTTTTGTTCATCTCTAATTGCTTTAGGTGTAAGGTTAGGTTGTTTATTTGAGATGTTTCTTGTTTCTTTAGGTAGGATTGTATTGCTATAAACTTCCCTCTTAGAACTGCTTTTGCTGCATCCCATAGGTTTTGGGTCGTTGTGTTTTCATTGTCATTTGCTTCTAGGTATTTTTTGATTTCCTCTTTGATTTCTTCAGTGATCTGTTGGTTATTAAGTAGTGTATTGTTTAGCCTCCATGTGTTTGTATTTTTTACAGATTTTTTCCTGTAATTGATATCTAGTCTCGTAGAGTTGTGGTTGGAAAAGATACTTGATACAATTTCAGTTTTCTTAAATTTACCAAGGCTTGATTTGTGACCCAAGATGTAATGTATCCTGGAGAATGTTCCATGAGCACTTGAGAAGAATGTGTATTCTGCTGTTTTTGGATGGAATGTCCTATAAATATCAATTAAATCTATCGGGTCTATTGTGTCATGTAAAGCTTGTGTTTCCTTATTTATTTTCATTTTGGATGATCTGTCCATTGGTGAAAGTGGGGTGTTAAAGTCCCCTACTATGATTGTGTTGCTGTCGATTTCCCCTTTTATGGCTGTTAGTATTTGCCTTATGTATTGAGGTGCTCCTATGTTGGGTGCATAAATATTTACAATTGTTATATCTTCTTCTTGGATCAATCCCTTGATCATTATGTAGTGTCCTTCTTTGTCTCTTGTAATAGTCTTTATTTTAAAGTCTATTTTGTCTGATATGAGTATTGCTACTCCAGCTTTCTTTTGATTTCCATTTGCATGGAATATTTTTTTCCATCCCCTCACTTTCAGTCTGTATGTGTCCCTAGGTCTGAAGTGGGTCTCTTATAGACAGCATATATACGGGTCTTGTTTTTGTATCCATTCAGCCAGTCTATGTCTTTTGGTTGGAGCATTTAATCCATTTACATTTAAAGTAATTATTGATATGTATGTTCCTTTTCCCATTTTCTTAATTGTTTTGGGTTTGTTATTGTAGGTCTTTTCCTTCTCTTGTGTTTCCTGCCTAGAGAAGTTCCTTTAGCATTTGTTGTAAAGCTGGTTTGGTGGTGCTGAATTCCCTTAGCTTTTGCTTGTCTGTAAAGGTTTTAGTTTCTCCATCAAATCTGAATGAGATCCTTGCTGGGTAGACTAGTCTTGGTTGTAGGTTTTTCTCCTTCATTACTTTAAATATGTCCTGCCACTCCATTCTGCCTTGCAGAGTTTCTGTTGAAAGATCAGCTGTTAACCTTATGGGGATTCCCTTGTGTGTTATTTGTTGTTTTTCCCTTGCTGCTTTTAATATGTTTTCTTTGTATTTAATTTTTGATATTTTGATTAATGTGTGTCTTGGCGTGTTTCTCCTTGGATTTATCCTGTATGGGACTCTCTGTGCTTCCTGGAGTTGATTAATTATTTCCTTTCCCATGTTAGGGAAGTTTTCAACTATAATCTCTTCAAATATTTTCTCAGTCCCTTTCTTTTTCTCTTCTTCTTCTGGGACCCCTATAATTCGAATGTTGGTGAGTTTAATGTTTTCCCAGAGGTCTCTTAGGCTGTCTTCATTTCTTTTCATTCTTTTTTCTTTATTCTGTTCTGCAGTAAATATTTCCAATATTTTTTCTTCCAGGTCACTTATCCGTTCTTCTGCCTCAGTTATTCTGCTATTGATCCCTTCTAGAGAATTTTTAATTTCATTTATTGTGTTGTTCATCACTGTCTGTTTGCTCTTTAGTTCTTCTAGGTCCTTGTTAAACGTTTCTTGTATTTTCTCTATTCTATTTCCAAGATTTTGCATCATCTTTACTATCATTATTCTGAATTCTTTTTCAGGTAGACTGCCTATTTCCCTTCATTTGTTAGGTCTCGTGGGTTTTTGCCTTGCTCCTTCATCTGCTGTGTGTTTTTCTGTCTTCTCATTTTGCTTAACTTACTGTGTTTGGGGTCTCCTTTTCGCAGGCTGCAGGTTCATAGTTCCCGTTGTTTTTGGTGTCTGTCCCCAGTGGCTAAGGTTGGTTCAGTGGGTTGTGTAGGCTTCCTGGTGGAGGGGACTAGTGTCTGTGTTCTGGTGGATGAGGCTGGATCTCGTCTTTCTGGTGGATAGGTCCACGTCTGGTGGTGTGTTTTGGGGTGTCTGTGGCCTTATTATGATTTTAGGCAGCCTCTCTGTTAATGGATGGGGTTGTGTTCCTGTCTTGCTAGTTGTTTGGCCTAGGGTGTCCAGCACTGTAACTTGCTGGTCGTTGCGGGAAGCTGGGTCTTGGCGTTGAGATGGAGATCTCTGGGAGATTTTCGCCATTTGATATTATGTGGAGCTGGGAGGTCTCTTGTGGACCAGTGTTCTGAACTTGACTCTCCCACCTCAGAGGCACAGCCCTGACACCTGGTTGGAGCACCAAGAGCCTTTCATCCACATGGCTCAGAATAAAAGGGAGAAAAAATAGAAAGAGAGAAAGAAAGAAAGAAGATAAAATATAATAAAATAAAGTTATTAAAAATAATTAAGAAAAAAAATTTTTAAAGTAAAAAAAAAAAAAACAAAAAAGAAATGGACAGACAGAAGGCTAGGACAAATGGTAAAAGCAAAGCTATACAGACAAAATGACACACAGAAGGATACACATACACACAGAGAAAAAGGGAGAAATATATATATATCTTTGCTCCCAATGTCCACCTCCTCAATTTGGGATGATTCGTTGTCTATTCAGGTATTCCACAGATGCAGGGTACATCAAGTTGATTGTGGAGATTTAATCCTCTGCTCCCGAGGCTGCTGGGAGAAATTTCCCTTTCTCTTCTTTGTTCGCACAGCTCCTGGGGTTCAGCTTTGGATTTGGCCCTGCCTCTGCATGTAGGTCGCCTGAGGGCGTCTGTTCTTTGCTCAGACAGGACGAGGTTAAAGGAGCAGCTGATTTGGGGGCTCTGGCTCACTCAGGCCGGGGTGAGGGACGGATAGGGAGTGCGGGGCGAGCCTGCGGCTGCAGAGGCCAGCATGACGTTGCACGAGCCTGAGGCACGCCGTGCGTTCTCCCGGGGAAGTTGTCCCTGGATCACGGGACCCTGGCAGTGGCGGGCTGCACAGGCTCCCAGGAGGGGAAGTGTGGATAGTGACCTGTGCTTGCACATAGGCTTCTTGGTGGCGGCAGCAGCAGCCTTAGCGTCCCATGCCTGTCTCTTGCCTCTTCGGCAGCTCCAGACTTTTTCCCGGACTCCATCCCGGCTAGCTGTGGCGCACTAGCCCCCTTCAGGATGTGTTCACACAGCCAACACCAGTCCTCTCCCTGGGATCCACCCTCCGAAGCCCGAGCCTCAGCTCCCAGCCCCTGCCCGTCCTAGCGGGTGAGTAGACAAGCCTCTCGGGCTGGTGAGTGCTGCTCGGCGCTGAGCCTCTGTGCGGGAATCTCTCCGCTTTGCCCTCCGCACCCCTGTGGCTGCGCTCTCCTCCATGGCTCCGAAGCTCCCCCCCTCTGCCACCCGCAGTCTCCACCCGCGAAGGGGCTTCCTAGTGTGTGGAAACATTTCCTCCTTCACGGCTCCCTCCCCGAGGGGTAGATCCCGTCCCTATTCTTTTGTCTCTGTTTTTTCTTTTGCCCTACCCAGGTACGTGGGGAGTTTCTTGCCTTTTGGGAAGTCTGAGGTCTTCTGCCAGCGTTCAGTAGGTGTTCTGTAGGAGTTGTTCCACATGTAGATGTATTTCTGATGTATTTGTGGAGAGGAAGGTGATGTCTGCATCTTACTGTTCCACCATCTTGAAGCTCCTTCTTATAGGGTTTTAAGGTCATCTCTTTTCACATGAATAGTCATTATCCTACGACCATGCAAACATTTTTATATTCTTATTTTAAGGTGGTCTGAAATTTGGATGAGGCTTTGTAGCAGCCAAAATTATTCTTTCCTTTATGAGCAAACTTTTGGTTAAAACATGTCAGATAAAATCATTACTATTTATTCAATAACATTTAGTAATCATTTACTGAGTGCCATACTCTGTATTACTATTCTGCTACTCTCTAAGCTTTGTCTAAGTCATTTCCTTGGATTAGAAATAGTTTTAAAAAGTCAGACATATTCAATTTTTATCCATTTATACTATTCTCCAATTGTTGAAATCAAGTTATTTGATGGTATTAAAAATCAGTAGTCTCAATATTATTGCATTGTTTTAGAGATAGAAGTACAACAGCTAACATTGCTTATAGCTTAACCTGCAATTTATTTTCCTACTTGTGTTAGAAGTAGAGAAGCTGACCTTGGCCTCTCTCTCTAGAGATTACTTGAGAGAAACAAAGACATGGTCTGCCAAGGTCACCCTAAAAACCCATTAAAAATTTATTAAAGACTTGAGTTAGTAGTAGGCAGATGGAAAATATAAGTATCCAAATAGAAAATAGATATTGTGGTGCAGCAGGAAACATAGGTATATAGCCATGAAAAATCAATGGAAGTAACTCAAAAAGGTAATAAATCTCTCTTAAGGAATATTGTCATGTTTTCTGAGCCTGCAACTATAGCCTGAGTTAAACTTTTTATCTGATAAGTTAAAAGTTCCTTGCACTTTCTCATCTAGTAACAAATTAAGAGTGTTTTCTTTAGTGATTGAATGGCAGGATAGATAAATTTTTTCTAAAAAAAAAAATAATCATCTATTGAAGCCCTGTGTAATTGTTCTGATACGATCTTTGCTGCTGCAAAAACAAGGAACTATATAATTGGTTTCTAGCTTTTATGAGCAAGAACATAGTGGTGTGACCCAATCGGTCATTTCCTCTTTAAGTTTCATGATTCAGAAGGAATGTCTATTCCACAGCCCATATCTCCAGATCACAGATGCATAATTAGTCAGGTATAGCTGCCTGTTTGAATCAAAATACATATAAAAATGATGACTAGAGAAGGTGAGGAGGTTGTCATGTGTACAAAAGAGTGCTTTTTAAATAAAAAAGGGAAATAGTTTTTGGAATGTCTGAGAATTTTGTCCTTTTACTCAGAAGGACCCAAAAAAGGTCTGTTCATGTTGCTTGAAGGCATTCGTGAGAGTTTTTTATTCCAGTCAGAAACAGAGAACAATGTTTCTACTCTAAACAATTTTAGAATTTGTGTCTAAATGAGTATCTGGAGGCTTCAGGAATGGGCGGTCCCTCATGCTACCTAGACTGTTTGTGTCGTGTTTGTGTCTGTAAATTTTTGCTACTTGCTTTTGCCATGATGACTTACCTATTCAGGGAGCTCCTACAGTGAAGACTTTTTCTGAGTGATTTAAGAATTTATTTTTTAAAGTGTGATTTCTTAAGAGAACTCACCACTGCAGAAACATACTTTGTGTCCAAAATTTCCAGTTGGGTCTGAAGTGTTTCTAGATTGCTTTGGATCACATTAACTTGGTGGCTTTGAAAGTAATGGAGTGAAACCTTCCAAATAGTTTGAAAAAATTGGCAGTGCTTCAGAAAGAGGAGAGCCAAATGGAAATGTCCCTGTGGAAAATGTACTGCTCAGACAGTTGTAATAGCGTGGATTATGATAGAACAATACATATCATGTTTTCCTTGTGTATCAAGGCCAGAGAAAGCACATGTTCTGTGGTCTTTTGTTATGAAACAAACTTGTACAGCATATTGACAGCTCTAATTTAGTTACAAGGACATAATAGATTCATTACCCTTTTAGTTTTCTAGTCTGAAAATAACCTAGGTATTTTTCCTTTAATATTATTAGAATAAGGTTGCTTGTGAATAAAAGATGTATTGGCTTTACGTGTTATACATTGTTTAGGCAAACACAGTTATGGTCATTAACTGATATTTTGACACTGAAATGTAACAACTATATTTCTACTGTGTGCAGAAGTTACTCTAGACAAGCAAATGTAATAAAAAGGTACTTTCTAGTCTATCAATTTATGACAGAAAAGTTATCAAATTTTTCTTATTGTATATTGTGTTTGGCATGTAATTTTTAAGAAACCTTTTTTAGTTGACTTTTTTCTCTCTCTCTTAATTAATAGACTTTGCTTTTACAGCAGTTTTAAAATTACAGAAAATTTGATCAGAAAGTATATTTACATATGCTCTCCTCTCCCCCCTCCCCACAGTTTACCCTATTCTTAACATTTTGCATTAGTGCGTACATTTGTTACTACTGAAGAAACATATTGATATTAAATAAGTAAAAAGTATTTTTGTGTGTTATATAGTTCTATGAGTTTTGGAAAATGTATAATATCATGTCCACCATTATAGTATCATAAAGAATAGTTTCACTGCTTTAAAAATTCCCTATTTATCTCTAACACCTCCCATTTATTTTTATTTTAAACACCTTTATTGGAGTATAATTGCTTTACAATGTTGTGTTAGTTTCTGCTGTATAACAAAGTGAATCAGCTATATGTATACATATATGCCCATATCCCCTCCCTCTTGCGTCTCCTTCCCACTCTCCCTATCCCACCCCTCTAGGTGGTCACAAAGCACCGAGCTGATCTCCTTGTGCTATGCCTGTGTTTCCCACTAGCTATCTTTTTTACATTTGGTAGTGTTCGGTTGATCTTAATATCATTAAAGGTGAGATAGATTATCCAGTTATCTTATGATATATATCCTTCATGACTTGCTTTTTGGATAGCAAAATTGCCAATTCTTTTTTACCTTCATGTTTAAGGGGCAAACAAAAATACTTCCTTTGTTTCAATTCTTCAACAGCCCAGGGAAGCAAAATAAATGACAGCATGGTCTGGAATTGAATTTCTAGCACTAAAATGAAATCTTGTAGAAATTTAACATCTTCTGCTTCAGGGGCTAGACAAATTCCATTCTACTATATAAAGTGCTTCATTTGTGTGTTTAAAAAATTTTTTTTGGCAGGAAGAGAAAAGAAGTGTGAAGGTGACAGCAGAGGATAGATTTGATTTGACTTTGTCCCCACATGGCCAAAGTGATTCTCTGCTTTAGGAAAATTCACTTTAGGGAAGACTGGAAAGGGCCTGATGGGCTCTGTGTCTGAATAGAAGTAAGCATGGAACAGATGAGTGATTTTTGTCCTATTTGGTCTTATTCACTTTTTTGAATTATATTTTTTATTGTATACTAACGTACTTCACTATTCCCTTTGGTGGATACAGAAAAAAGATATACTCCATGAAAGCTTCCCTTTCACAAACTTCTCCTTTTCTTTTAAAGAGAGAGTTACACACACACTCACAAATCATCCCCCGCTCTCCCCACCACAGCACACATCTCCATACACATTAAATGCTATAAGAGTGCTTATAATGGATGTATAATCTCCTGCCTCATGCGTTCGCACTTCTAATACCAGAGCTTTAGAGCTAATGATTTATAGCTATTTCTAGTTTCCTTTGGTGGTTATTTTCACCTCATTAATAAATGTTTATATATGTCTTTCTGGATTTAGACACTAAACTTCCTACTATGCTAAAGATTTAGCTTAACTGCACTCTATCACCAATTTTTTCGTCCCCTTTCTGGCATACTTAGAACACTTTTCAGTTTTTGTTTGTTACTTTTATATCTTCAAATAGTGTAATTAAACTTCTATATCTTGTTTCACCAACCACAGAAAGTATTTATCTTTTTTATGTGTGTTTATTTTTATAGTCACAGTTGACTTATTATCTAAGATCAAAAGGGAAGGTTCAAAACCAACTTATGTGGCAAGCTTCCCTAGGAATGCCTGTGTAAAATGTCAGCCTTCTCAATGCACTGATTTTCACATGGTGTTCTGTAGATCAGTAGGCGTATCTTCAGGGGTTTCACAAACAGTGGGCTTTTTCTTCTGCCATTCCGCAGATCATCTGTCTTTTTGTTTTTCTATGTCCTACCTTTGGATTTTTATTTTTAAATGAGATTGGTTTCTAGGAATTGTGGGTTCTAGCCCAGCTCTTCTCACTTGCTTTGTTACTTTGACTAGGTCATCTGGGCTCTCTTTTCAACAATTTCAACAGTACCAACAGCAGCATCACCAAGCAACAAGAAGATGGGATTTGTATTAGTCTGCTCAGGCTGCCATTACAAAGTATCACAAACTGGGTGGCTTAAACAACAGAAATTTACTTTATCATAGATCTGGAGGCTAGAAGTCCAAAGTCAAGTTTTCAGCAGGGTTGGTTTTTTTCTGAGGCCTCTCTCCTCAGCTTGTAGATGGCCACCTTTATATTGTGTCCTCACATGATCTTCTCTCTGTCTGTGTCTGTTTCTTAATCTTATCTTATAAGGACACCAGTCATGTTGGATTAGGTCCCACCCTAATGACCTAATTTAATTTCATTATTTCTTTAAATACCTGTATCTGAATAAATACAGGTCACATTCTGAGGCTTTCAACATATGTATTTAGTGGCAGGGGCCACAATTTAGCCCACAACAAGATTGGTACTCTCCAATTCTATTTGACTCTACAATTAAATGAATACTGCTAACCAAGAAGCAGGGACTTGTTCACATTTGTTTAATATTTATTATTTAATTTGTTGATAAAGACAGTATGATGCAGAGAACAATCACTGGTCTTTTCACTGTGTCTTACTTGTATAATAGATATTTCTGCCTCTAAGTTTCCCCCCTGATTCAGATGCTCACTGTCAATCAAAAATTTTCATTCCTGGATTAGCACAAAAGCCTATATATAATGGTGGTTGGTAAAAAAAAAAAACACACAAAAAACAAACATTAACCAGGGACAATTAAAAACCCAGACCAAGTTTATCCAGTATGAAAGTAAGTCTTGAAACAAACATCTGGGAGGGGCAATGGATCACAATTTCTTACAGTAAATATAAGCAAGTGATTAAAAGCTAACTTACCAAATTTAACTCACCAGACCTAGAGTATGGCCCCAGATTTTACTCTGTCCTAGCAGCAGAAAGGCAAACTTTAATATCCTCTACTCAAAATTATAGAGCTAGTTATCTTTTGGATACACCCTGAAAACATAAGACCAGCTGTCTATTTAATAAATTTTTGGGCATGGATCTCTTGCTATAACTGCATACTCAGTGTGAAGAGAGGCCAGGTATACACAGGGTGTCTTTTCCCAGTGTTTTATTTTCAATATCTTGTGTATTTATTTTTAAAAATCTTGTTTTTTATTTAGTCTGATAATTTTAAGTGGGATATTTAGGCCATTATCATTTAATATAATTATTAATATAATGTAGTTATGTTTAAGTCTACTGTTTTCCTATTTATTTTCTGTTTGTCCTAATGGTTCTTGATTTTTACTTTGCTCCTTTCTCTAGGCAAATAACCTTGAGTATTCAATTTAGTTTTATCTTTTGGCCTTTTAACTATACCTTTTTGTATAGAAGTCACTCTAAGGTAAGGCTAACAGTACCACATATAACTTATCACAGTATGTTTTGAATTAATATTATACTACTTAATGTATAATGTAGCAACCTTAAATGGTATAATTCTGTTCATCCCCTCCCATCCTTTGTGCTGTTATATTTTTTCACTTCTAGATTTGTTTGCTATATAGGGTAATAGTCACAGGTCATAGAAATTAGGGCTCAGATGTATCCTTGGGGGGCCACCATTCAGCTCCACTCTACCACTTCTCTGTTTACAGCCCTCCAATTGCTTTGTAAATCACTTAGAGTAAAAGGCAAAGTCCTTACAACAGACTGCAAGTTCCTACGCAAGATGTCCTCTCCCTGTTTTTCTTCTTTGACCTCATATCTAACTAATTTTCTTTTTTCTCTTTTTACTCCAGGCATACTATAATCCTTTGATTTTGGAACATAGCAGTCATGCACCCCTCAGAGCAATAAACTTAATGGAACACTTTGGCTCCAAATTCCAAGTTCTCCCTCCCTCATTTTAGGGCTTAGATCTAAGGTTTCCTTCTTATTGAGGCTTTCCCTGACTTTCTGTTTAAAATCGCAACTCTTTCAAACACTCTTCCCTATTTCCCACAATCAGTCATTGTCTTTTAAATTTTTTTCCGTAACATATCACTTATCTCCAATATATATTTTATTTATTATTTTGCTTATTGTCAGCCTCCAACCATTAAAATGAAAGTTCTGTCAGGGCAGAAATTTTTGCTTATTTTGTTTACTATTTTAAACATAACACAATAGCACAAAGAACTCTACTCAGTACTCTGTAATGACCTATATGGGAAAAGAATCCAAAAAAGAGTGGATATATGTGTATGTGTAACTGACTCACTTGGCTGTAAGCAGAAGCTAACACAACATTGTAATTCAACTATACTCCAAAAAATATTAATTTTAAAAAACACATAGTAAATACTCAACAAGTATTTCTTGAATAAATGAATATATGTATTAATACTTCCATTTTTACTGTTTAGAAATCTGTCAGTTTGGTTAATTTTATTTTGTGGATAAAAGTACTTTCTCTCTGACTACTTTAAAGATATTCTTACAGAGTTTCTGGTTTCATGGCCAAGTAGCTATGTACGCATTTATTTTTATGTATTCTGCTTAATGTAGATTATATTTCCTTACCTGTGGATTCATTTCTTTCTTTAGCTTTATAAAATTTGTAGCAATGATGCTTTAAATATAGCTTCTCTTCTATTCTGTCTCTTCTCACCTATGGAACTCTGACTCTATTCTCTTTTTTTTTGTTATTTTTTCATAACACCCACCATGCTATGATCTACTATCTACCTCCTACTTGCTTTGCATCTTTTTTTTCCTTACCTTTTCCCTTCCGAGAGTAGAAAGTGCCTAATATACAACAGATGCTAAAGAAAGCTTGTTTTTTTTTAATTTAATTTAATTTATTTTTTTATACAGCAGGTTCTTATTAGTCATCCATTTTATACACATCAGTGTATACATGTCAATCCCAATCGCCCAATTCATCATACCACCACCCCCCACCCCCACCGCTTTCCCCCCTTGTGTCCATACGTTTGTTCTCTACTTCTGTGTCTCAATTTCTGCCCTGCAAACCAGTTCATCTGTACCATTTTTCTAGGTTCCACATATATGCGTTAATATACGATATTTGTTTTTCTCTTTCTAACTTACTTCATTCTGTATGATAGTCTCTAGATACATCCGCATCTCTACAAATGACCCAATTTTGTTCCTTTTTATGGCTGAGTAATATTCCATTGTATATATGTACCACATCTTCTTTATCCATTCATCTGTCGATGGGCATTTAGGTTGCTTCCAAGACCTGGCTATTGTAAATAGGACTGCAATGAAAATTGGGCTGCATGTGTCTTTTTGAATTATGGTTTTCTCTGGGTATATGCCCAGTAGTGGGATTGCTGGGTCATATGGTAATTCTATTTTTAGTTTTTTAAGGAACCTCCATACTGTTCTCCATAGTGGCTGTATCAATTTACATTCCCACCAACAGTGCAAGAGGGTTCCCTTTTCTCCACACCCTCTCCAGCATTTGTTGTTTGTAGATTTTCTGATGACACCCATTCTAACCGGTGTGAGGTGATACCTCCTTGTAGTTTTGATTTGCATTTCTCTAACAATTAGTGATGTTGAGCAGCTTTTCATGTGCCTCTTGGCCATCTGTATGTCTTCTTTGGAGAAATGTCTATTTAGGTCTTCTGCCCATTTTTGGATTGGGTTGTTTGTTTTTTAATATTGAGCTGCATGAGCTGTTTGTATATTTTGGAGATTAATCCTTTGTCCATTGATTCGTTTGCAAATATTTTCTCCCATTCTGAGGGTTCTCTTTTCATCTTGTTTATGGTTTCCTTTGCTGTGCAAAATCTTTTAAGTTTCATTAGGTCCCATTTGTTTATTTTGTTTTTATTTCCATTACTCTAGGAGATGGATCAAAAAATATCTTGCTGTGATTTATGTCAAAGAGTGTTCTTCCTATGTTTTCCTCTAAGAGTTTTATAGTGTCCGGTCTTACATTTAGGTCTCTAATCCATTTTGAGTTTATTTTTGTGTATGGTGTTAGGGAGTGTTCTTATTTCATTCTTTTACATGTAGATGTCCAGTTTTCCCAGCACCACTTATTGAAGAGATTCTCTTTTCTCCATTGTATATCCTTGCCTCCTTTGTCATAGATTAGTTGACCATAGGTGCGTGGGTTTATCTCTGGGTTTTCTATCCTGTTCCATATATGCTGTCTACAAGAGACCCACTTCAGACCTAGGGACACATACAGACTGAAAGTGAGGGGATGGAGAAAGATATTCCATGCAAATGGAAATCAAAACAAAGCTGGAGTAGCAATGCTCATATCAGATAAAATAGACTTTAAAATAAAGAATGTTACAAGAGACAAGGAAGGACACTACATAATGATCAAGGGATCAATCCAAGAAGGACATGTAACAATTATAAATATATATGCACCCAACATAGGAGCACCTCAATACATAAGGTAACTGCTAACAGCTATAAAAGAGGAAATCGACAGTAACACAATAATAGTGGGGGACTTTAACACCTCACTTACACCAATGGACAGATCATCCAGACAAAAATTAATAAGGAAACACAAGCTTTAAATGACACAATAGACCAGTTAGATTTAATTGATATTTAAAGGACATTTGATCCAAAAACAGCAGGTTACACTTTCTTCTCAAGTGTGCACAGAACATTCTCCAGGATAGATCACATCTTGGGTCACAAATCAAGCCTCAGTAAATTTAAGAAAATTGAAATCATATCAAGCATCTTTTCTGACCACAACGCTGTGAGATTAGAAATCAATTACAGGGGAAAAAAAAAGTAAAAAAGCACAAACACATGGAGGCTAAACAATGCGTTACTAAATAACCAAGAGATCACTGAAGAAATCAAAGAGGAAATCAAAAAATACCTAGAGACAAATGACAAGGAAAACACGATGATCCAAAACCCATGGGATGCAGCAAAAGCAGTTCTAAGAGGGAAGCTTATAGCTATACAAGCCTACCTCAAGAAACAAGAAAAACCTCACATAAACAATCTAACCTTACACCTAAAGGAACTAGAGAAAGAAGAACAAATAAAACCCAAAGTTAGCAGAAGGAAAGCTTGTTGAATGTTTATAGAATGGGTGAATAAATAAATATTAGCTATTTTCTTTCTATCCTCAATATGTCTTAACCTCTCTTTCAAATTTTCTATCTGTTTTTCTCTCTGTGCTACATTTGGAGTAATTTCTTCAGTGATGTCTCTGAATTCATCTTTTCAGTTTTGCCTATTCTGATATTTAATCTATCTATTAATATTTTTATTTCAACCATGTTTTTTCATTTCTTTTTAAAAACAGATGTATTAAAGTTAATTGATGTACAATAAACTGCACATATTTCATGTATAAAATTTGATGAGTTTGCACACCACTGTAATCAATGTATCAGGCATATCCATCACCTCCCAAAGTTTCCTCATGTTTTGTTTTGTTTTTGTAAGAACACTTATGAGATCTACCCTCTTAAAATTTTCAGTGAGTGATATGGTATTTTTGACTATTGGCATTATGCTGGACAATAGATCTCTAGAACTAATTCATCTTGCATAACTGAAAATTTGTGCCAATTGAACAACTCCTCATTTCTCCCTCCTCCTGGCCCCTGGTAGCCACAGTTATAGTCTTTTGCTTCTCTGAGTTTACCTGTCCTAGGTACCTGTATAAGTGGAATCATGTGGTGTTTGTCCTTCTGTGACTGACTTATTTCACTTATAATAATATCCTCCAGGTCTACCCATGTTGTTGCAAATGGCAGGATTTCCTTCTTTTTAAATTCTGAGTAGTATTCTGTGGTATGTATGTACCATATTTTCTTTATCCATTCATATGTTGGTGGAAATTTGGGTTGTTTCCATAATATTTTTTCATTCGTAAAATTTCTATTTTGTTATTTTTTTCAGGTTTGCCTGATCAGTTTTGATAGTATCTTATAGCTTGCTCATTCTGAAAATTTACTTATTTCTTTACATATCTCATTCATAGCTATTTCATGATCTTTAGCTGATAAAATACTTCAAGTTCTTGAATATCTAAAACTATTGTCTATGCTTTTATTGATTTGTATTCATGTGTACTTACATGTTTGGTGATTTTGATTATGTGTGTATATGTAAGCATACATATAATGATTTATGATATATAAATCGATATATACACACATAGTTTTATGAGTTTTATAAAGGACCTTATATAAAATAAAACCTGTAAACCTACAATGCAGAAGCTTTTCTGAGAGATGATTTGCATTTGTTTAACCTGACAGCAGCAAATCTTTAGCCCTCTTCCAGAGTCTTGGCTTAATCCAAGAATCTTGCATTCAGCTCTACCTTTTTGCTCTATACCAAGACTAAGTGTCTTCATTGCAATGGTGCAGTGCATTTATCTTCAGAGCGACACGACTTTCATATTTTCTTACTACTTTTTGCTTTTAGTTTCTGATTTTAGTTCTCTTTTTTGTTTCTATCTCCTTGATGTATCCCTTACCTCCTCCAAGCCCATCAATGTAGCAAGTATTATGAATAAATATGTTTATATCTCTATCTATATTTATATTTATATATGTATGTATACTTTTTTTTCCTTCCATGGGCTTTCACTTATCTAGGAAAGTAGTTTAGTGTGCTTTCTCTACTTTTCATTGGATTTCTTGCAGAATTGGTAAGAATTTTACTATGAGGATATCAATACTTGGATAATAAACTATTCTTAAGTTAATAAATATGGAAGTATCACTATACAAGTCTATCAGTTATTTGCATCATTAACAGTAAATAACCATGTCCTCATAATTTCAGGTCTACCAGTATAAGAACATTATAGTTCCATTTGTATACCTACAGAATATTTTTGACAGGTAAATTAGAACTGATTTTTCTGCTAAACTCCTTTAGTGAGATATTTTTAATATTTTTCCTTTGATAGGAAAAAATAAATTACCACTATGTCCCCTTGAAAACCACTCTGGAACTAACACCTGTTGTTTCTTCTTGTTGGTGTGAAAATATGAACCTGTAAACTTGTGATATTAGCTATGACTAAGTACGTCCTCCCTATATTTCTGTTTTTCTGTCTTTTGTCTGAAAATTCATCCTAATTTAGTAGCATTCAGCAACCTGGTGCAGATTTCAGACTAGGGGAAAACCTTGGGGTAAATTCTTATTATGCAAAAGTAAAACGTTTTAAGACCTGTAGAGGAAGTCAGTGGTTTTTTATGGAGAAGAGTGCCTCCTGTTAACAATACAGGCACTAGTAGTTGCTGTTGGTGTAGTAGTCATGGGTAGTATAACAATTTCACATGAGACATTCTGTATAGTTTTGGAAAAAATCATGCTGTTAGGTTTCCTGACCTAAAATTGATTCTTTCGTCTAAGAAGTTCACTGACATTTAATTTTATTTTTATTAAACAAGAGTTAGCAATTATTTAGGATTTAATGTAAGTATCTTTAGAAATCTTTTAAGCTTTACCCATAAAAACCTTTGACTAGTTCTTACTGCTAGACTTCAAATCCTTCTTTTTCTCTATGTTGCACTTTCAGACCAAGGCGATCAGTAGTGTGGAGTTTAGGGATCAGAGAGGCTAAAAGAGCAGGAAGGAAGGGACTGTAAAATATCATACTGAGGAAAGAAGAGGCTGTGTTCTGGTTAAAAAATGCAAAAACTATCTGGGGTTCCCAAGCCCGTACATACCAAAAAAATCCAGTTAAAATGATGAAATGAATGACAAAATATTTCTCCATTTTTTAGACAGATGGGCTCTGTGTTTAAGTGAATGTCTTAATTTTTATTTAAAACTGTTGAACTGTGCTATCATCAAAGTCCTTCAAGTAACACATTTAAAGGTGTATATTTACTTTTAAATTATGGATGTTTTGCTTTCTTGTTTAAGACTTACATATCCCAATGTGATACCTAACGTCAACACACAGAATACAACTTGAAATGCTAGGTTTTGCCTTTCTGTATGGCTTCTGTTGTTGTTATTCAGAAGGAGGAAATGTTAAATCTTTTTTTTTCCGTGTGGAGAGGAACTCAAGGAAGTTGATAAAGAGGATGGGAAAAGAAATACAAGATGATTATCCTCCTTTTAATAGTGATAAAAAGTATTCTCTTTCTATAATTCAAAAGTTGATAGCACTTTGGGGTTGTAGATAAATCATTCAGGGAGAGGGCTGGGACCTGTAGCCTACTATAAGAAAGGCCTGTTCTCTTTGGAATTCCAAAGGCAAATTTTATCTGGTAAAACTGGGCATATCAATTCATATTTTTTATCCATTGTTTGCATAAAAGTAATTAATATTCTCAATTTATGCTTCTAATCCCTAATTATGACCCATTTCTGAACTCTTGAAAACTTTGCCAAACCTTGTCTTCTTTTCATTTTTTTTCTCCACTTCCTTTTCCTCCATCTAGACTTCTGTTTTTTTCTAATATTGCCAGTGACTTGGAGGTTGTGGTCAAAGGCAGAAAAATAGCAAGCAATGAAATGAAAAAACGCTTTTAGATTCTTCTTTCTTCTTATCTTAAGCTTGAATTTGAATTCAAATTTGGTGGGGTCCTCTGCTAAGACCAGCGTCAGTTATGACCCGAAGACCATTTATTAGTATCGTCTCTGAAATGAGAGAACAGTACAAGGATACAGTGAAGCTGAGAACAAGAGGGAAAGTAGGAGCTCCAGAACTTGGAAGATTTGCCTGATATTCATACAGTGTATCTCAAAAATGTATTTTTTCTCCCTCATTGCATGAGAACAGGACTACTCAAACTACTCAAACTTTGGTTGAAACCCTAATTATGGGTCTCAACTTCCAGGGCATCCTCCCATTTGCAAGTGGTATTAATATATTATTTTAAGCATTAGAGTTATTTAAGTACTTAGCAATTAAAAGGTCATTGTCTTTGTAGTCAGAACTGGGTAAACTTCGTTTTCATCCTTATGAAAGAACTTATGGGCAAGATAGTTTTCATCTTTATACCTTAGTTTGTCATCTTTAAAATCAGGATGTAAATCCCCAGTTTGTAAGATTTTTGTGGATATTAAGTGAAAATAAGTATTTATAGCACACATAATACAGTTTAATAATTTAGTTTTACCATTCTTAATAAGAGCCTGATAAAGGATGAGGTATACTAGCACATAAGTAGAATGAGCAAAGTCACAAAATGTAATTCCTTTTATTTTAAAGTTCCTCCTTTTAGGGAGGGAACATTTTGTTTTGTTTCATCTATGAGAATGCAGTTATGTACCGTAATCACATTAGTGATATTAAATGGAAGTATGCATGTGTTAGTCTACTTAGACTGCTTAGTGCCCAATGTCTAGCTGAAAAGGTGAAACAATTCAGTGAAAGAACTGGGTATTTACAAAGCTTGGATATTGGGATGATAAAGTAGTAGACTTTTTGGTTGACACTTCTTTCTTCCGGAGGTGTCAGTGACCACAGCTGAGGTCCTGTCTACACAAAGGAGGGACAACATATTTGTGATTTGTTTGAATTAGTGTGTTTCTAAATCTTTGGGTTTACCCAATTTCTAATGGGAGAATATTTTAATCTGTGTTTAATTGAAAGAAATAAAAATCTGTATGTTTGCCTTTTTTCTTTTTTTGTTTTTGGTGATACTTTTGATAGACATTTAACCTCTGAGTGTTCTTTCTAATATAAAAACTGTGTGAAAACTGTGTGAATTGCCTTTTCATGTGCTTTCAAAAAATCCAAACTAAAATATATAATTTCTTGCCTCATTGGTTGACAGTGTTAGTCCTTTTATAAAAATCTCCCAGACTTGCTAAAAGTTCAAAATGACTGAGATTAACTTTATCTATTGAAAATTCCCTTTAGAAATATTATTTTACCCAGACACAATGTCAAATCTCATGCCAACAATAAATTAGAGGTGGAAAGAACGAACTACGTTATTACAACCATCCAAGTAGCAAGAAAGGAATATGCCTGACAGTACATTATTTTGGTACATAATTTATCTCATAGCAACACTTGGAAGAACTTCCAAAGCTTATGCAAAATTGCCATGTGTCAGGGCGACTTATTTTTAATTTTTTTTTTTTTTTTTTTAGCATTTATCTAAAGTGAAGAGTGTGAATGTATAAATTAGTCCATCTGAGTTGACACATGCAGAATGAAAGGGAAAGAGCACTGGGGCAGAGATAACAGGGCTGAGAGGTTTTTAGATCCTACAGCCTGTGTTCAGTTCCATACCCTGCCACTTAATAGTCTTGCTAACACAGATGAAAGTACTGAGCTCATAACAGACACTCAATCAATGTAACTCCTGATATTTACTTATCTGGTATTTCAGTGATTTTGATCATAATCTACATTTTATACCTTATACATATAGACACATACACATTTGGTAAGGTATACCAGAGAATGGCAGGACAATCTATTAGAGGTGTTAAAAAATTGTGCTTCTAAATAATTTATAGCAGTATTAAGATATTAATAACATCTCCAAAGTGTGAATATATGCTGACTGCTGATTCTCTAGTGGTTTCTTGCAGGTAGTTTTTTTCTTTTTATTATCTTCTACAATATCTCTGGTTCAGTATTGAAAAGACACCTTAAAGTTTTTTTTTTTTTTACACACTATTTCTCTCGTGGTATTGAAAACATACAATACTTAGAGTTGTTGAAGAAAAGCATTTTGAAGTAAGAAAAGGCTCTAGTATAGAATTTTTAAATGTCTGGAGGCCTATTGGTTGACCTGAGCACTCTATTTTCTATCTTCGAACTATGAATCTACTCCTAACTCTTCTCTCTGTGTCAAAAAGAATTTCAGGTGGCTCAATAGTTATCACTTTCTCCTATAGCTGTGTTTTGAACTTAAGGCACCTACTTATTCCTAACCAGGGTATCTACAAGGTTCCTGCTTCAGTTTCAGAGGAATTCTCTCACACCCTGAAAGAGAATATGCATGCCATTTTTAGGGTCAGATATCTCTGAGGGAAAATCATTAATGTAAATCTGTCCCTCTAACCTCCCATCTCCCATTAAGGACAATTTCCTTTTGCGGCCTTCATGTGCCTTGCTCATTACCACCTGTCATTTTTTTAGGGTTTTCTGGTTTCCAGGCACTATGCTAGATTCTTGAAGATGTAACAGATGAATGAAATATGCTGACTGCCTTTAAGTCACTAATAGTCAATCCCTTTGAATCATTTCTTCCACTAAGTTTCTGTACCCTCTTTTGAGTGACACCTTTTTCTCCTATTAGATTTCTGTCTTCCAGTATCTCTCTCTACCACACCTTTGAGATGTCATTGGTCTCATGCCCATACATACCATGTGTACACTGACTACTCCCAAATGTATATCACTGGCCTCTTATTTCCACGGAGCTCCAGTTCCTATATGCAACGTCCTACTCCCTACTCATTGTCTCCATGCATCTCAAAATTAAATCATCCAAAAATATACACTTGATTCCACCTCCTCCAAACGTGCTCTTTCCACAGTTCTCTCCACCTCAGGAAATGGCCTTTTCTTTTCTGTGGTCTGAGCAAAAAACCTTGGAGTCTATCTTAATTTTGGTTTTTGTAATAGTTATTAAATCTTGTTGCCTCTACTTTCGAACCACCACTACCACCCTAACCTGAACCACTGTTGTACTTGTTTTCTTTTTTTCTTTATAAATTTATTTATTTTTAATTTTATTTATTTTTGGCTGTGTTGGGTCTTCTTTGCTGTGCGTGGGCTTTCTCTAGTTGCGGAGAGTGGGGGCTACTCTTTGTTGCAGTGCATGGGCTTCTCACTGCAGTGGCTTCTCTTGCTGTGGAGCACGGGCTCTAGGCACGCAGTCTTCAGTAGTTGTGGCACGTGGGCTCAGTAGTTGTGGCTTGCAGGCTCTAGAATGCAGGCTCAGTAGTTGTGACACACGGGCTTAGTTGCTCCATGGCATGTGGGATCTTCCTGGATCAGGGATCGAACCCATGCCCCCTGCATTGGCAGACAGATTCTTAACCACTGCACCACCAGGGAAGTCCCTGTACTTGTTTTCTATTGCTGCATAACAAGTTACCCTAGATTCACAGCTTAAGACAACATACATTTATTATCTTACAGTTTGTAGGAAGTCCGGGTGTAGCTTTACTGTGTTCTCTGGTTCAGAGTTTTCCTTCCTCAGGCTCCAGTCCAGATGATGGCCTAGTCAGCAGTCTCATCTGAGGCTCAACTGGGGAAAGGTAAGCTTCCAAGTGCCAACAGGTTATTGTCAAAAAAATTTCCTTGTGGCTGCATAACCGAAGCTTCAGTTTCTTGCTGGAGGCTGCCATTAGCAATTCAAAGCCTTCTTCTGATTTTTGCCCCAAAGGCTTCTCCAACATGGCCACTTACTTCATGGCACCTTACTTCTTAAAGGCTAGCAAGAGGGAATCTCTCCACTGGCTCTGCTAGCAAGATGAAGACTCAGATATATGGCAAGGTAATCGGGCTAATGACATCCCATCATCTTTGCCGTATTCTATTGGCAGCAAACAGGTCCTATACCCAAAAGAGGAGATTGTCTAAAGGTGTAGACACCAGGAGGCAAGGATCATTGAGAGTCACCTTAGGGATTGTCTGCCACAACTGTCATCTCTTGGTTAGATTTTTGAAATAGCCTCCTAACTCCTTCCTGCTTCTTCCCTCTCCCACCCTCATTTGATAGTTAGAATGATCTTTTAAAAAGTTAAGCCATATCACATCATTCCTAGGCTCAAAACCTTAAACAGTTTTCATTTCATTCACAATAAAAGCCCAAGTCTTTATATGGCCATAAAAGATCTGAACATTTACCTCTTTGATCGTATCTTCAGAGGGAACTGGTTATTCTTTTTCTGAAGTATTTTTTTCCCTAGTTATCCATATGTATTATTCTCTTACCTCTTTCAAGTCTTTGCTTGAACATTACCCTTTAAGTGAGGACTTACTAGGATCCCTACCCCCTATTTAATATTGTGACATTCAGCTATTCCTCTTCTTTGCTCTGTTTTTCTCCTTAGTACTTTTTACCAACTGATATCATGTATAACTTTACTTTTTAAATTTATACTATGCATTATTCCCACTTGAATACAAAATTCATAAAGCATGGCTCCATGAGATCTGTTCTAGTTCTTGCTGTATTTCTAGCATCTAACTAGAGGACACACAACAAATATATGTTGAATAAATTAATGATATATCTCAGTTAGGCCTCAGTTCCTTAATATAGACTTCTTATTATCCAAATCCATGGAAATACTCACCTTATAAAAATTCTATTAAAACCATTTTCTGTTCAAATTTTTCTTTCATCTTTACAAGTTTATTCATGTATATAAATAATATATATAGTTTTACTGTATATATAAATTATATATATAGTTATATATAAGTTTTTATATAGTATATTTATATATAAATATGTAGTATTATTTCTCAGATCATTTTGGGAATTCTTGAGGATCGGAACAATGGCTCAAACTTTAGAATGAGTTGTGTTGGTTTTCAGTAACTATTTGTTCATTGGTTTTGAAACTCACACATTAAGGACTGGTAGAGTGATATTTTAATATGTAACATGAATTTTTTTGTAGAAGTCCTATTTGTTATCACATAAAAAAACTAAGCTACTTCAATCTGGGCTTTCAGAGGTTTACTTAGATAGGACTCTCATTGGCCTTGTTAGCTGATCAAGAGTTTTTGCTACTATATGGCAGTTAAGGAGGGGTCAAATAAGGTTCTATCTTAAAAATAAGTTTTTATTTTAAAAACTCAGAATAATAAACAATGAAGACTTTGATGTGTCTTTTGCAGAAAAATTTTCTTTTTTATTTTTAGAATGGCTTTATTGATGTATAATTGATATACAATAAACTTCACATATTTAAAGTGAACAGTTTTTTTTCATTTTTGACCTCTGTATGCATCCATGAATTTTTACCACAGTCAAGATAGTAAACATATCCATAACCCCCAAAGGTTTCCTTATGGCCCTTTGTAATTCCTCCACCTTCTCTTAAATGTCCCTCTGCTCACTGGTTCCCCAGAAGCCACTGATCTTCTTTCTGTTACTACAGATGCATTTGCCTTATTTGGGACTTTGTATAAATGGAATCATACAGTATGTGCTTTTATGTCTGGTTTCTTTTACTCAGCGAAATTATTTTGAGATTTATCCATGTTTCTGTGTTCGTCAACCCCTTCTATTGCTGAGCAGTATTCCATTGAATAAATATGCTATAATTTGTTTCCATTCACTTTTTGATGGACGCTTGGGTTGTTTCCAGTTTTTTATTTTTGCAAATAAATCTTCTATGTATATCTGTGTCCAAGCATTTGTGTAGATATATACCAAACTGTTTTCCAAAGTTGTTGGAAATTCCCAGCAATGATGTGTGAAAGTTCCAATTGCTCCACATCCTCTCCAGCAACACTTGATATGGTCAGTCTTTTTGATTTCAGACATTCTAAAAGGTGTCAAGTTGTATCTCATTATGATCTTAATTTTCATTTCCCTGATTACTAATAATGCTGATATTTTTTCACGTGCTTATTTGATATCTGTATATCTTCTTTGGTGAACTGTCCTTTTACTTCTTTTGCACACTTTTTAATTGAGTTTTTTCCCTTATTATTGAATTTTGAGAGTTCTTTATATATCCTGGATAAAGTCCTTTATAAGACGTATGGTTTGCTAATATTTTCTTCTAGCTTATGAATGGTACTTTAATTTTTTTAACAGTGTCTTCTTTTTAACAGTGTCTTTTGAACAGCAGAAGTTTTAATTTTGATAAGGTATAATATATCAGTGTTTTTTTTTTATAGTTCAAGCTTTTGGTGTTGTATCAGAACAATATTTAAAATTTTTAAATGACATGATGAATTAAGAAGCACTGACTTCTTTAAGATATACTTTAATATAGAAATAATATACAAATCAAGAATTAAACTGTAGCTCAGTTAGTTTTTATGTGCTTTGACCTATAAACAAATTTCATTGAACTTAATGTATTGTGTTTCAAACTTTAACTTTTTATCTGCCTATCATTTATACACACGGGTATTTCCCTAGGCCAGGTTTTCTTAACCTTGGTACTACTGACATTTGGGCCAGATAATTCTTCGTGGTGGGGGATGATGTCCTGTGTATTTTAGGATATTAGCAGTATCCTTGGCCTCTATCCACTAGATTCCAGTGGAAACCTCAAGTTATGATGATCAAAAATGTTTGCAGATATTGCCAGTTGTCCCCTGGGTGGGTGTGTGTGGGGGGGGGGGGGCAGAATCACTCTTGGCTAAGAATTATTCTAGTCTACTGTACTGATGGGCCTAATTCTGGTTCTCCTTGTCCCAGGCCACCTGATTTGATAGTTTAAGCCAGATGATGAATCCAGGAAAATCATGTTGTTCCTTTCTCCCTTGATTTGGCCACCAATTATATCAAGATAGATGCCCCTCTCTGAGCCCATACCCATGTAAATAGGCCCCAAACAATACATGAAATTGTTCTTCAATGGAATCCCTTTCCCATTTTCTACTTTAATATGAGTGGACACAGGAAAACCATTTGAGTCCTTTCCCTGTGGTAGACACAAAGAATTCTAGGAATCCTGTTATTTCTAATTCTGGAGGTGGTGGTTTTCTACTTCTATAAGAGTTACCCAATTCTCTTGTTTTCCATCAGCACATACATTTGATACTAACTTGGACATGATCTTTTCTGATGGTTTACTTCAGATAGAGAATATATTAGTTGTCAGCTAAACTGACTCCTAGTTGAGAGCATTTGTGCAGTTTTAGCTCAAAGTATAAATAAGTTTTTCTAAATTATACAGAAATAATAGAGAAAATTTTGAGGGCAAGCAGAAGGAGGAAAATACTTGTAAAATAATCACTATCTTATATATCACTTAATGTTATTCTTTTCAGTTTATGATACCCATGGACTTAATTTCTTCAAAAATATCCACTCCCTATTTCAGACCATTTATAAGTTTTAGAACATAATTTGGTATATTAAAGGATTTTCATTTCTCCATTGCTGGGGTTCCCTTGGAGAAGATTGGGAATATCTTCTCGTTTCATGACAGAGAAATGATATTTCTACCATTCTACAGGTTTCAGAAAACAGCTGAGCTTCTTGTCTTGCCTCACAAAAATATAAGATTTGAATTTCATTTTTTCCTTTGGGAAATTTACAAGCAGATTTACAAGTGACACAGGATGCAGTTTGAAAACAAGACAAATGCCAATGACAGTAGGAAATTTCTTGGAATAGGAGTCTGCATGAAATTGTTGGCTAAAACTGAACATCCCCTTTTGGCTGATATGCCACATTAAGAGACTGTTAGTGCAATTAAAGGAGCTCAAGAGTAAGATGATAAGAGATGTTGTATGAAACTCATTTTGTTTTTAGAATTGACACCAAGTATTTTGATGTCAGTATTACCAGAACTACTCTGTACAGTGGTGATTCAAATAGTGATAGTTAGGCCCTTCTGAAATAATAAATTTGGTGGTAAAACATTTATTTTCAAGACAGGGAAACAAATGAATGATGTTTTGAAGACTTTAGGTCACCAGCAAGCATCACATTATTTTACTGGGTGAGCCAATTGTCATTCACCCAAATTACAAGGCAAGTTGCTGGAGAAATCATTTTATTGTAACATCTTGCTGAATGTGGGATGGCATTTTTCAATTCAGACTGAGAAAGTTAGAGAAGAATGGTGATTAAATGCTGGGAGTCACTGAGAGTGTGATCTGATTCCACAAACTGGCAGAATTCGGACTGGAAGTTCCTATTATCACTTTTTCTCTGACTACTTTTCTTTTCCCCCCTAGGGTGGAAAGATCTTTCTCCTCCCTCCTTTCCTCTTTACTTTACTTTCTTCCTTTCTTCCCTCCTTCCTTTTCCTATTCAAGATATCAAGGAACAGAAATTCTTTTTTTTTTTTTTGAAATTTTGAATTTTATTTTATTTATTTATTTTTTATACAGCAGGTTTTTATTAGTTATCTATTTTATACAGATTAGTTTATATATGTCAATCCCAATCTCCCAATTCATCCCACCACCACCTCCACCCCCCCCCCCCACCACTTTCCCCCCTTGGTGTCCATATATTGGTTCTCTACATCTGTGTCTTTATTTCTGCCTTGAAAAGCAGTTCATCTGTACCATTTTTCTAGATTCCACATATATGTGTTAATATACGATATTTGTTTTTCTCTTTCTGACTTACTTCACTCTGTATGACAGTCTCTAGGTCCAACCACATCTCTACAAATGACTCAGTTTTGCTCCTTTTTATGGCTGAGTAATATTCCATTGTATATATGTACCATATCTTCTTTATCCATTTGTCTGTTGATGGGTATTTAGGTTGCTTCCATGACCTGGCTGTTGTAAATAGTGCTGCAATGAACATTGGGGTGCATGTGTCTTTTTGAATTATGGTTTTCTTGGGGTATATGCCCAGTAGTGGGATTGCTGGGTCATATGGTAATTCTATTAACATAGGCAGAACACTCTTTGACATAAATTGCAGCAAGATCTTTTTTGACCCACCTTCTAGAGTAATGGAAATAAAAACAAAAATAAACAAATGGGACCTAATGAAACTTAAAAGGTTTTGCACAGCAAAGGAAACCATAAACAAAATGAAAAGACAACCCTTAGAATGTGAGAGAATATTTGCCAATGAATCAACAGACAAAGGATTAATCTCCAAAATATACAAATAGCTCATGCAGCTCAATATCAAAAAATAAACAACCCAATCCAAAAATGGAAGGAAGACCTAAATAGACATTTCTCCAAAGAAGACATACAAATGGCCAACAAGTGCATGAAAAGATGCTAAACATCACTAATCATTAGAGAAATGCAAATCAAAACCACAATGAGGTATCAACTCACACTGGTCAGAATGGCCATCAACAAAAAATCTACAAACAATAAATGCTGGAGAGGTTGTGGAGAAAAGGGAACCCTCTTGCACGGTTGGTGGGAATGTAAATTGATACAGCCACTATGGAGAACAGTATGGAGGTTCCTTAAAAAACTAAAAATAGAATTACCATATGATCCAGCAATCCTACTACTGGGCATGTACCCTGAGAAAACCATAATTCAAAAAGACACATGCACCCCAATGTTCATTGCAGCACTATTTACAATAGCCAGGTCATGGAAGCAACCTAAGGAATGGAAATTCTGTTTTAAATTTTTGTTCTCTCTATTTAACCTTAATTTTTTCTCCTCACATGATTTCTTGTATAGTAATTGCAGTTTGTGATAAAGATACCGTAACTATTGATAATAAGGACCTACTGCATAGCACAGGGAACTCTTCTCAATACTCTGTAATGACCTATATGGGAAAAGAATCTAAAAAAGAGTGGATATATGTATATGTATAACTGATTCACTTTGCTGTACAGCAGAAACTAACAGAACATTGTAAATCAACTATACTCCAATAAAAATTTTTTTAAAAGATACTAGGAACACAAAGGAATTAGCCAACTATATCTCAGAAGCAGCATTGACTGTTTCTCTCTCTGGTTAGCTGTTTTGCACTTTTCTTTCTAATTGGTTTCAAAACTAGTCCTACTTAGGCTGCTTGGGTCCGTTGTCACAAAAGTAAAATCAGTAGTCACATACTGCCATGGAAAGCCAGAAACAAATGTGTGTTACCTCTCAATTCTTATTTGGGAAATGGAGAATCATGTTATATTTTGGAATAAATAGGTCATATAGCTCAGTATAGCATGTTTATGCACCAAATTACTTAGTAAGCAAGGCTGCTAACGTATTTCAGTGGACTTGCATACAGTAAAAAATAAAAATGTGCCTATTTGTCTTACTAGAAGGAGGCAGTGTGATGGGCTTTTCCTAGCTCACATGATTTAACTTCTTCAGGGCTCATTTTTCTCATAGAAGATAGAAATAATAGCTCCTTCCTTGCAACTTTACAAGATTAAATGAGGTAATACATCTAAGGCAGACTATTCTATAAGCTCCAGAATCAGAACTGTGTTTATTTTTGGTTCTGTCATTTGTGATTGTGGTAATATTTAACCTTTCTAAGCCTCTGAGTAATCATCTATAAAATAGGGGTT
The DNA here is from genome assembly GCF_028564815.1 of Eubalaena glacialis. Taxonomy (NCBI): domain Eukaryota; kingdom Metazoa; phylum Chordata; class Mammalia; order Artiodactyla; family Balaenidae; genus Eubalaena; species Eubalaena glacialis. The sequence continues at coordinate 45,151,497 of NC_083729.1, read as the reverse complement.
GTTCTCAAGAGTGAATGAGATAATATCAACTGGGCACTTAGAAAGGCTTCTGTAACGTGTGATTATAAATGTTATTGCATAACAGTGTTATCCTTTTTTAGAAACCACTTTTACTATAAAATACGACACATATATAAAAAATTAGATGTATAAATAGATCTTCCAATAAGTGTTCTTTTTGCATATGGCTTCTTTGTTCAGCATGTTTGTGAGATTCATCCATGTTTTTACATATAAGTATTGTCTATGCATTTTCACTGCTGTTACAGTGTTCTGTTGAATGAATATAATACAATTGAATTATCCAATCAATTGTACATGGACATTTAGGTTGAGTGCAGCTTTTGACTGTTAATAGTGAGACTGCTATTAAAAATTCTTTATTTGTCTCTTGGTGCACGTGAATGAATTTTGGTTGAATCTATACATAGGAATGAAATTGCTGAGTTATAGAGGGTGAGCGTCTTCAGCTTCTGTAGATAATACCAAACTTTATGAGTATACCTATTTCTCCTCATCTTTGCTAGCACCTACCTTGTTAGTCTTTTTAATATTAGATATTCTGGTGGGTGTATGTGATATATCATTATGGTTTTAATTTACATTTCTCTGATGAATAATGAAGAGGACTAATTTTTCATTTGACAGTGGGCCATCTGAACATATCCTATGGTGTGGTGTTTATATTCTGCATTTACACCTCCTTTTTTGGTTCTATGAATGGGAAACGCCAACTCAATTCTATGACTTGCCTCCCAACTCTTGATTCTTGTAGAGAAAAAGAATTTAATTTTAATGCAGTCATAAATATCAGTCTTCACATTTATGGTTAGTGCTTTTGATTTTTCTGTTAAAAACAAAACTGAAAACATTTTCCTTCCCTGAGGATTTTACGATATTCTTCTCTATTCCTCTAAAAGTTTCATCGTTTGTGCTTAAAATCCACCAGGAATTGATTTTTTTTGGTATGGTAGAAGAAAAGAGTAAAGTTTTGTTTTCTTCTTACATGGATATCTAATTATCCCAGCATCATTTATTGAAAAGACCATCCTTTCCTCATGGCTTTATAGTGTCACTTTTGTTGCCTATCAGTAGAGATTCCATATATCTATATGTCTGTTCTAGGATCTTAATTTTGTTCCATTGGTCTATTTTTTCTCTTTCTGCCAATACCATACTGTTTTTTAAAATTTTCCTTAGGGATTTATTAATTTTATTACTCTTTTCAGTGAACCAAATTCTGACTTGCCAATTCTTTCTATTGTATGTTAGTTTTTATTTCATTAATTTGTGTTCTTATTGTTATTTCTTTTTTAATCTATTTAAATGTATTTTTAAATCCCTTTTCTAACATCTTGAGATGGATTCATAATTTATTAATTTTTCTGTCCTATCCCTATTCTCATGTCTGAAATTGAGGCTGCAAGTTCCTGATAAGTACAGCTTCAACTATTTTCATAACTTTGATATGCAGAATTTTAGCTAGCTTTTAATTCAGAATGTTTTCTAATTTTCTTGTAATTTGTTTCTTGACCCAAGGGGTCTAAAAAATTATATTTCTTAATTTCCAAAAAGTATGGAACATATTATTGTTATTGATTTCTATCTTAGTTCTACTATATCAGACATTTTCTATATGATTTTAATAATTGGAATTATACTGAAGTTTACTTTGGTCAGTTTTTTTAAGCATTTCAGATAACCTCTGAAAAGAATTTGCATTCTATAATTGTAGGGTGAAATATTTCATATATGTCTATCAGGTCAAATTTGTTAATCATCTGTTCGAATCTTCTATACCCTTACTATATTTTCTATGTTATTGAGAAAGTTATATTAAAAATTCCTACAATAATCATGGATTTGTAAACTTGCCCTTTTAGTTTTATCAGCTTTGTTTTATGTAATTTGAAAACAAACATTATATTGCAGAGAAAAGTAGAATTATTCATTGGTGAATTGAACATTTATTCTTAAGATGTCTCACTTTTTTCTTTTAATGCTTATTGCCTTTAAGTTTACTTAGTTTGAATCAGTATATCGATAGCTCTTCCCATTTTAATTTTTGTTATTTTTTACACAGTACATTGTTTGTTTTCATCCTCCTACTTTCAGCTAATCTTTCTGTATTTTTATGTTTTATATACAACTCTTGTAAGAAGCAAACGTGGGTTTTTATGATTGTAAATGTATAATCTTTGTCTTTTAATTGGAGTTTCTAGTTCAATTATATCATTGTAATTACTAATCACTTTGTAATTACCTTTTTTTGGTGCATTACCTATTTCCTACACCTGTTTATTCTCCTTTTCTTTCCTTCTTGTTTTCTTTGCATGGGTAGATTAGTTTATTTTATTCAATTTGCTTCACTATTTATTTGCAACTCATACATTATTGTGCTTTTTTTAGTGGTTATGCTAGAGGTCATTCAATGTACACTTGACTTATCAAGTCTGATATTAATTAGTATTTTTATCCTTCTCCCAGACAATACAAACACCTTAGCACACATTAAATCAATCAATAAATCAATCTGCCTTTCATCCATATATGTCATCCATATATATGTATGTTTATATATATGAATATATATGTTAATATATACTTATATGTGTATATATACATAGATGCGTGTTTGTATATGTATATACATGTATGTGTATATACACACACATACATATACACGAATATATTTTTTTCTTTGTAGTGAGTGTCTGCTTGTAATGAATTCTCTTTTTTCAACTGAATAAAAATTCTTTTTTATCATTTGCATTCTTATTTCCACTGGATATGGAATTTAACATTGGTAATTATTTTCTTTTCTATGCTGAAAATATTAATCCTTTTTTCCTTGTTTCTGTTAAGAAGTTAGCTTTAAAGGAAAATTGGCTCTTTCTCTTTTTTTGGCAGCTCTCTGTTTTTTGTATTCTGTAGTTTTACTGTAAGGAAACCGTGTGCAGATTTTTAAATTTTAGTATGCTTTGGGGCCAGGTGGATGTTTGAATCAATGAACTGATGTTTTTCATCAGTTTTGGAAAATTTTTAGTTACTATATCTTCAAATATTGCTTTTGCTCCATATGCTTCTCTCTTTCTGGGGTTATAAGTACATGTATATTAAAACTTGTCAATGTATTCAATTTGTCTCTTACTTATTCTTATTTTGCCTTCCCATTATATTTCATTTTCAGTATTTTTTAATCACTTAGTTTCTTGTTCTTTAATTCTCTCTTCAGCTTTGTCTAATGTATTGTTAAATACATCTGAGTTCAAAATTTTAGCTCTTGTATTTTTAAATTCTAGATTTTTGGGATTCTTTTTCAAATATGCAAAGTGATTTTTATTCTTTCCAGTTTTATGCTAAATTTTTCATTTTTCTTTTGATTCTTGGATAGAATAAGTGGTTATTTAAAAATTTGAGTCTGATAATTACAACACTTTAAACCCCCCTTTAAATCTGATATCATTAATTTTTATTTCTGCTCAGTTTCCTTTATGTTGTTCTATTTTCATGTTTTCTAAATATTATGTTTGTGGAAAAATGTTTGTGGAAATAATTTGAGGCCTGGATGATGTTTTCTTCTTCTAAAGAGGATTTTAGGGTCTTTTCCATGATATTTTTCCAGTTTTTCTATTTTTCCTCAACAGAAGCTTTAGTCTGTTTTACTTAGTCCACAATTACAGGAAATAGACCCAATTTTATCTTTTTGAATATTGGAATGGCATTTGTCTGTGTCCACCTTCTACAGTTACTCTAATCTTAGCAGTTTTTAAAAACTGCAACAGTGGTCTAATGAAATGATTCAGTGATTTCCTGTGTACAATATTTAGGTGTTTTAGAATATAATTTATTGGTTAAGAGGTAGTATCATTTTTTATTCAACGAAATTTTAAATGTAAGAGCCAAGAAATATTTTCATTTGAATTTAATTGATATTGAATTGTTTATTATAGCAGTGGGAATTTTACTTTACGCCATTTCTAGGTGATGATATTGAGGCCATATCATTAACAATAAAGAAAATTATATTCTGATCTATTAGCTGTTGTACACAAGTCATATAAAACTTAGGTCAGGGTTTCTAACTCTATAACCTCCACACTAGGGAGTTTATATATTGTAGTGATAAGAATGTGGGTATTGGAGTATCAGGAGTGGCTTTAGGTCATGACTTACCCACTAGCTATGTGACACAGACATATTACTTAACCTCTCTAAGCCTGTTTCTAGGTTGTTAAATGGAGATGGACAGTCCCTATCTCAATGAAATTGACATGAAAATTAAATGGGATTATGCATATAAACTGCTTAACACATTGCCTGGAACTCTCTGAATACTTGATAGCTCTTCACTGTTCATTTTACTTTGAGGATCGGGTATTACAGTCAGCCTTCTGTATCCATGGTTTCCACATCTGTGGATTTAACCAAAGTCAGGTGGAGGATCAGTGCCCATGGATACAGAGGGTCAGCTGCGCTAGGCCACTTTATATCAGGGACTTGAGCATCTATAGATATTTGTATCTGCAGGGGTCCTGGAACCAATCTTCCAAAGATACTGAGGGATGACTCTATTGTATTTCATTTAAGCTTGATTAAGGAAGACCTCATTCTCTCCAGCTTTGATTCTTTAGGTGGTATTCATCTGAAAACATATTTCTATAAGAAGATGTATAACAACCTATAGTTCAAGCTGCTCTTGACTGTAATTTTCACAAAACTTAATTTCAAGGATGCTCTTCTGACTGCATATATGTGCAATTGTTTTGGAACCCACTACAGAGCTTACATTTATACATGTTCAATTTTATGTGTTTGGATTCTTTTGATACTATATCTGCCTTTCATTATTTTATCTGTTATAATATTTATCATGTTTGTCCACAAATAGCAGTGTTCATTCAGATCATTGATAAAAATGTTAAACTCAGTAGAACCAAGGTGATATTGCAGTAAATTATTTGTAATATAATCTGGCTTGAAAATCTTAATACATCTTTCACAAAAGGAAGCAAATTTAATTTAGCATGAGCCGTCACTCTGGTGGCTCATACAGATTGCTATAGTCTTTTCTAAGAGTGAAGAGACTTTCATGTTTAGTTAAATCTCCAGATTTTTCATGGACATCAAGTCAATAAGTTAGCTTATAGTTTTCAAAATTTAAAGTCTGGAATGTAATTTTAAAATTTGATACCAGAATTTTAATAGGATTTTCCCACAGATTATTGTCATGAGATCACTTTTACACTTACCACAGTATAATCACTTATGGTTGGGAGAAATTGCACTTATTTTAAGGAATCATTTGCTTTTTCCTACACTTTTCATGAATAACCCAAATCTTAGTCTTCCTTCTTAAAAATAGCCAATATTTATACTATATCATTTAATTGCTAAGAACTTTTCATAATTTGGGGGGGGGTCTCTTTTTTCTTGATGCTATTGTATACCTATTTATGTGTTTCATTATTGTCTGATTAAGTTGACATCATCTCCCTCCCTACCTTTGTGTGGCAAATAACTTATTTTGATGCTGAGAAATAATAGGTTTGTGGTGTGTGTGTGTGTTTGTGTGTGTGTGTGATTCTGTCAATAGGTTGTAATACCCTCCTCTTTAGTAAAGCAATTAAGCCATAAGTGTTCTTATGAAGCCAAAGTAGAATTAAGTGCATTAAGAACCATTAGGAGAATATTAAGATTATAATATACGCTGTGTTTAAATATATACTAAATCCATTAAATACGCACATATATATAAAGTGCTAAGTCAAATAACAATGGAATAAGATGACTATTATTCAAAAATCATTATTTCATTAGCATGTTATATAGTTACCTACAGAATAATATAATTTTATAAGTACAAAGGACATTAGCAAGCATTGAATTAAGAATTCTTATTTTTCAGTGAACAGAACAGAAGCCCAGAGAGGGGAAATAACTTGCCCCAAATCACATGGTTTTGCTGGTGGTAAGGACTATATCCATGTCTCTTGACTTCCACTATGTTTTGCCCACTTGCTCTTATAATCCAAAAATTTACCATGTGGTAGGAATGGATTTCCTGCCATAGGAGAAGATTTAGTGTGTACTGTTCAGTCTTATTATGGGAAGAAAAAAGGCAAAGTGGAGTTTGTTTGAAATAAATCCTACAATAAGAAAAAGAATCCACCAGTTTCTCCTCTCTTTTGATGTTTGAATTTGAAGAAGTGACCTTTGGGATCAAAGAAATAAAAGATATATTTCAGTATCATCATGTGTGGAGGAGGCAGGATTAGGCTTGTAGCAATAATATGAAGTTCTAAGGCCTTAAAGATTTCTTCTTTAATTATCTTTGAAAAGTTCAGTTGTTTGTTCTGAACAAAATGAAACCATGGGCTGAAGGAACAGAATAAAAATATCTAACTCCTGGGAACTGCTCAAGATATTCCTCATAACTTTTACACAGGGCACAGTAAAATGTAACAACTTTACTGGGTAGACTGTTTGACTTCTTTTTCTTCTCTGTTTAAACCACGTTTGGAGTCTCTGTCTCTTGTCTCTTTCTGTGTCCCTTTGTCTCTGTGTGTGTCTCTGTCTCTCTCACCTGTTCAATACCTCTTCAAAATCCATCTCTGACTTCTTATCTGCATTACTGTGAACACCTTGCTGATGCTTTGTCTGTTCCCTTCTCCAAAGACATGGCCTCAAAGTTCATTTCTCACAATTCCTCCTGAAAAACTTTCTCTAGCAGCTTGGTATTCTAGAGGAACAGGGAGAGGATATTAGGGCCTCCAAGAGCTGTGTCACTGCTCTCAAGCACCTTTCTCTCCTGGAATGTTTACCCTCTCCATTTTCTAAATGGCAAGTGAGAAAAATGCAGTTTTAAGTCAACTAGAAGGTTCTATGATGAATGTTATGTTGTTAAAAAAATCCTGTTTCCCAAAGCATCATATAAAATGAGTAATTTTGTATCCTCATTAGCAAGTAGGTAGTAATATTTCAAGGTGATTGTATCTATATGCAAATATATAAGGAGTGTTTCTTTTGAAATCTGTTTCAGAAGTAATTATATTTGGGATGCTGAGTGTATATGCCCCCTTTCTTTTTATATGTATATGTTATCTTATATAGCATTGGCAATGGCACTGAGGTTACAGATAATAGGCCCAAGCATTTTTTTTTCTTTCTTTTTTGACATACTTAGCCAAACAGTAACATTGGGTATATTCAAAATGGCAGTATTTCCATTTAATCATACATATTTTTCTCATATCTGTGTGGTCACATAATTTTTAATGCCTCTGTGGCTTATATACTTTGCAGAAATATGTCTTTCATTTATCACATACATAACCACAGCCTTCCTGAATAGGACATAAAAGCAAAAGAGAGCACACAACCCGAAGATTTTATTGTTCGTATCTTCTCGACAGTTGCCTATTTGTATATACAAAAATCAATTCTATTTTAGATTATGTACACGTTCCTTTGCCCAGTTGGGAAATAAATTCCCTGTAAAATGATAATGATTAAAAAATCACTCCCAGATAGTATTTTCCGCTTTGACAAGAGCTTTCAATATCTTGATCCAATGGAGCAATCCAAATTTGTTCCATTTTTGGGTCAAAATGCTGCTTTTTTTGTTACTTGTTTGTTTTACTGGAGGGCCTCTGCTGTACAGCAAATACAAAGTCATCTGTTTTGTCTGTAACAGTGGTTAAACTGACAGGCCCTTTCCACACCATCCAAGTCCAGCTGTCATGTAGTCATAGGCTATCCAGCCCCTTTCTGAACTTTTGAGGAGGCGAAATTCACTGCTTCATGAGGAGACTATTTTTTTTCTTAGCTTATTGAGATATAATTAACATATAACATTGTGTAAGTTTAAGATGTACAATGGGATGATTTGATACATACATATTGTAGAATGATTACCACAATAAGATTAATTAACACATCCATCACCTCACATAATTATCCTTTCTTTTTGGTAAGAGCATTTAAGATTTACTCTCTTAACAGCTTTCAAACATATAATACAGTATTAACGATAATCACCATGTTGTCCATTAGATCCCTAGAAATAAATCCCTCTTATAACTGGAAGTTTGTAGTTTTCGACCAACATCTCCACATTTCTCCCACCCCCTAGCCTCTGGCAACCACTAATCTACTCTTTGTTTCTACGAATTTGACTTTTTTTAGATTCCACATTTAAGTGAGCTCATATGGTATTTATCTTTCTCTGTTCAGCTTATTTCACTTAGCATAATACCCTCAAGGTCCATCCATGTTGTCACATATTGCAGAATTTCTTTCTTTATCCATTTATCTGTTGATGGACACCTAGGTTTTTTCATCGCTTAGCTATTGTGAATAATGCTTCAGTAATCATGGGGTGCCGATATCTCTTCAAGATAGTGATTTCATTTCCTTCAGATATATACCCAGACGTGAGATTGCTGGATCATATGGTAGCTCTGTTCTTAATTTTGGGGAAACCTCCATACTGTTTTCCATAATGGCTGCACCAATTTACCTTCCCACTAACATTGTACAGGGTTCCTTTTTTTCGGAGACTATTCTTAATTCTAGACAGTTTTAGGTTAAAAGTTACTTACTGTTTTAATCCAAATAGCTTCTTCTCTGTAATGTCTCCATTCATTCTTCTTGTTCCCTGCTGAGCTGCACAGCCCTGGCTTAAACTGTGTGACCTTGGGCTTGAAAACAGCTCGCTTTGCTCCTCAGCACATCTCCTCCCCGAGCCCAGCATTCTCCTTTTACAGAGCTGCCATTCTAACACCCCACTTCTAGCCTTTACCAACTAGTGTTTGCTCTCCCCTAGATGCACTCAAGACTGTTGAGGTTTCCTCTAAAGTGACAGAAAGGAAGCGGCATAGAGAGATAAATAAAGAGGGAGACAGGGAGCGAAAGATACCTAAGAAGGATGCTTGGAGAGCAACAAAGAAAGAGACAGAGACAGCAGAAGGTAGATGTTCCAGAAGGGATGTGTGTAGCCAGGGGCTGGGTTGGCACGTGTGTACATTCCCATAGGCTTCTGAGTCTTGATATTTTCCTTCTTTTAATGAAGCGCCAGGTCAGTGTATTTTGGCAATCTCATAACACTGTTGATTCACATTGAGATGTTAGCAATAGAAAAATACCCCCCCTTTTTTCCACAAACACAATAGTACTTAACATTCATTGTGATTTGACTCTGTGCCTGAACAAACCTTAGACTCACTTAATCCTACAACATTCATAAAAGATCATACTCTCTTTATTAAATCAACTTTACAGATGAAGAAACTGAAACACAAAGAGGTTAAGCAACTTGCTCCTGTGTATAAAGTGAGTAAATGGCACAGCAAAGATTCAGACTATCCTGTGCTTGTGCTTGCACAGCTTTGATAAAATGTACTTTTAATAAATCCAGACTATATTTAACTGTATTCATTTTCTTTTCTGATAAACTTGGCCCATTGTTTCATTCTATCATTTCTAACTTTAACTAAATTTTTGTGTTGGGCTGTTTCTCTTTAAAAAAATTTTTTTTATTCTATTGGGGGGTATAGTTGTTTTACAATGCTGTGTTAGTTTCTACTGTACAGTGAAGTGGAGTTCCCTGTGCTATACAGCAGGTTCTCATTGGTTATCTGTTTTATACATATTAGTGTATATATGTCAATCTCAATCTCCCAATTCATCCCACCTCCCCACACACTTTCCCACCTTGGTGTCCATATGTTTGTTCTCTACATCTGTGTCTTTATTTCTGCCTTGCAAACCAGTTCATCTGTACCATTTTTCTAGATTCCACATATATGTGTTAATATACGATATTTGTTTTTCTCTTTCTGACTTACTTCACTCTGTATGACAGTCTCTAGGTCCAACCACATCTCTACAAATGACTCAGTTTTGCTCCTTTTTATGGCTGAGTAATATACCATTGTATATATGAGCCACTTCTTCTTTATCCATTCGTCTGTCGATGGGCATTTAGGTTGCTTCCATGACCTGGCTGTTGTAAATAGTGCTGCAATGAACATTGGGGTGCATGTGTCTTTTTGAATTATGGTTTTCTCAGGGTATATGCCCAGTAGTGGGATTGCTGGGTCATATGGTAATTCTATTAACATAGGAAGAACACTCTGACATAAATCACAGCAAGATCTTTTTTGACCCACCTTCTAGAGTAGTGGCAATAGAAACAAAAATAAACAAATGGGACCTAATGAAACTTAAAACCTTTTGCACAGCAAAGGAAACCGTAAACAACATGAAAAGACAACCCTTAGAATGGGAGAAAATATTTGCAAATGAATCAACGGACAAAAGATTAATCTCAAAATATACAAGCAGTTCATGCAGCTCAATATCAGAAAAAACAAACAACCCAATCCAAAAATGGAAGGAAGACCTAAATGGACACTTCTCCACAGAAGACATACAGATGGCCAAGAGGCACATGAAAAGATGCTCAACATTACTAATTATTAGAGAAATGCAAATCAAAACTACAATGAGGTATTACCTCACAGAATGGCCATCATCAAAAAATCTACAAACAATAAATGCTGGAGAGGGTGTGGAGAAAAGCGAACCCTCTTGCACTGTTGGTGGGAATGTAAACTGATACAGGAGAACAGTATGGAGGTTCTCTGTTTCTCTTAATAAGCAAATAACAAGCATATCTCTTTTTCCTCATCCAAAGTGTTCATGGACTTGATAAGCAGAATGGTCAAGGATGGAACACAATGGTATATGCTGTGAGCCTTTTTTCCAAGCGATATTGATTCATGTGTCTATACCATTTTAGATCAAGACATTTTCTAATTTTAATGTAATCTAGAATTAATTAGTATCCGGTTATATTTTTCCATCTTATTATCCAGGATATTATAATAGTCTATTGCTAATACTTGGCTGTGTTCATTTATACCAGCTGTTTCTATTCTAATGGTTTACCAGGAGCCCTATCAAATTATTTGAGTAAAATTATGTATGCTCAAATATCTCCGAAGTAGTTTCAGTGGGATAATTTCCCAAGGTAATTGACATTTCAATGATTTTGAATTATTTAAAATAGTTTTCTACAATCTGAGAGTCTTCATCTGTTCCTTAAAATATAGATATAAATATACAGTTAAAGATCAATGTTAATGTGTGTGTGTATGTGTACACGTGTATATGTGTTTATGTATAAAAAATTTAGATGTATACACTTAAGCCAACTTTATTTATAAAATTTTAATTTTGGAAATAGAAATTTGACTATTTATAGTATTAATTATAGTTCTAATCCTGGAAAATTTTCATAGCTCAAGTAGTGAAAGTAGCTTAAGTAGTAAAGAACTGTATTTCTGTCACTTTTCTACCTTCTAGAATCATCCATGTTCTAATTTTATATCATCGTGAATACATAGCCCTTTTGCCTTCGAGGGAAGCTCAGGTAGCAAGGAAGTGAGTTGAATTTCCAAATCAAAGTATAGGCTGTTTTAATCTCCTACCTTCACCTCTCAGTTTCTTTCCAAATGGACTGTTAGAAAGTAGAATTGAAAATTATGCTTATTGCAGCAATACTGAATCCCTGGCTTTCTGTGGGGGTATTTGGAAAACTCATTGTCAGTAAGTAAGTATTAAACTTTGCCTGAGTGTTTTATTAAATGCTGGGCCATGACAAGTACTCAGTGAGAAATGTTTGAACAAATGGTGCCAGGTTGATGTCCACTGGCAATTGCATAAATTGTCCAACTTCCTTATCTTTGTTTCTGCAGCTTCTTTCCCTTATCAAAGAGAGAGAGAGACCCATCCATTTTACAAACAGAAGATGGTCATAGGGTAAAACAAAATTAGCATGTACGCCTATAATTGCTCAATCATCTCACCCCTCCAAAATCACTGCAAATGACTCTTTTTCTTTGTAGGAATAATTGCGCACCTGCTTTTCAAAACACAAAAGCTGGTTTTGCCTTTGTGCATAAAGTGTGATTTGGAGAATTTGGGGATCATGCAACCACATATTTACATAATCAAATGGCAAACTGCAATTTATTTCACGTTCATGGATTCTTTGTTCTTCCTTACCCAACAATCACGTAAAAAATGCCAAAAGCACTGGTGCCTGTCTGACACTGGGGGTGGGGGTTAGGTTTAGTTTGTATAACGCTGTATCAAGGACACATGGCAGAGTAATGAATACACATGATTCTAGGACATTCTGAAAATACCACCTATTTTTCTGGTACATGCTAAAGCCATTTTTAGAATCTTTTCCCCATCTACCCACCTTGTGCACATTACAATTTGTATTCCCTGGGGGGAAAAGAAGTATAAGGTTTCTTGTTGATGATCCAAGAAATGTGAATAACGTCGTCGGCAGATGGTTCGCACATTTCATTCTGAAATATCTTATAGTGACAAATAACAAAGTGTATATAATTAGCTCTATGCAGATGGCACGCCAAGTGTTGATATTCATCTCTGCAGACTTTTTTTACAAAGACACTATTTTAAGAGTTAAGATTCAGAGACAGCCCATGAACCCTCTAAAGAGGAACTAGGCAGGGTTTTACAAAAAGGATCATGGCTATCAAGTAAGACTTTTCTGGTCCAAGTTTCCTGTCCTATACCCATTTTGTACTCCATGGAGAGAAAACTCCACAGTTGTGGAGTTGTGTCTACACACACCTAACTGGACTGTTCTGACTGATTTAGCAGAGGCATGTACTGATGAGTTTAGGGGTCTGTGTTCACTGCTTTAAACGATAGCACTCTTCTTTCTTTTCCGCCATCCAGCCAAGCCTTTGAACCTACTGTTCTCTTCACCAAGAATGCTCTGCTCTCAGATCATTTCATGGCCGGAGCCTCTTATCAATTAGGTTTTAGCTTAAATGTCACCTCCTCAGAAATGCTTTCCCTGATGATCCACAACTTCCTATTCCTTCCCACTACTCGTTCCTCTCATATTATCCTGGCTTATTTTTCTTTTAGTTTTTATTACTATATTTGATATAAGTGATAAGGGAGAACCTTGATCCTCTGGTTCACTGCCATATCCCCAGCCTCCATTGCAGTACATGGCATGTGAGAGTCCTTAAATATTATTTACATAAATGACTTTTGTAACTCACTCCTCACTCGTCAAAGTAATCAAAAGGTTTAAGCCAATACCTTTTTCTGTATTTGTCCAGTATTAGTATATACAGCTGAAGTTAACACATTGAGCTAATATTATCTCTGCCATAAAGATTTTATTACTTTTTTTTTTTTCAATATTTGCTTTCATTTAGTTTGATAGCTACATATGGTAGGCAGAGATTTTGTGGAAGCAGACCAGGACTGAATATAAATAGAAAACAGAGTTTGACATACTTGTTTATTTTCTTTTATAGTTTTCCAGCAAATAGGTATCATGTCAGTTTAACTTATTTATACATTGGCTACCTCGAGGCCATGTGCCTAACAGTTACAATGTGGTATTAATGACATACTGGATATATTGGAAAGGAAAAGTGTTGTTGTAACGAAGAGATTGGATTTCATTTCCATTTTGCTTCCTTTGTAAATTTATCATTATGATTAAAAAATATTCTGTGCCTGTGCTCAATAATCTATATATAAGAAAATATTTATAATGTAATATGTTTCTGGATTGGTGGGGCTAATGAAAAGAATGTAATCCAAAGAAATAGAAGTACGCATTATTCGGCTTTTATTTTGAATTAATCTTTTACAGAATAGTGTCTCTGAGTTTCCATTTTGGAGAGACTGCATTTTCTCAAAAATTGTCATATGTTTCATGAGACTCACTGCTTAAAATAATTATTTTCCCATCTCAGTCCACTGAACTTTTGAGAATTCTGTTTCTTTAAAGCAATTTGAGTGTTTGTCTTGATTCATAATCTTGTTCCAGCTCTCCAATATTTGCACCTCTGGTTTTAAGCAGGAACAGTTGAAAATTTTGAGAACTCACTCAGTGAAACATAAACTACAGGTTTAAAGTACCAGAATGGAACATTACCTTCTTCCCCAGTGTCTTTTTAATTGTTAAATTTAAATGCTTTAGACTGAGTATCCATAAAATGCAATGATTGCCTCAGCTGGGATTCTGCTGGTTTCCAGTTTCTTCATATATTTTTTTAAAATACAGCTGTTTTGTTTGTAAAGATGTTGTAGGTTCTATGTACTTTCTCTATTCTCTAAACTGTTAGTGCATAAGGGGATCCTTATAATAGCCTTGTTTTCAACTCTCATTGCAAAATGTTGGGCACATTAAAGTCATCAAATCTCTAAACTCTTAGTCTACATGGACTCTAGTAGGCCTCAAACTGCTGTGAATGGAGAACAGCTGATCCTAACTGCTCCCTAATGGAAGGGCTTCCTGGAAAGCAGGTTTCTACATGGGAACACTTCAGAAGCCATAGGGAGCCCAGCAAATGGAGGTGAAAACAATAGCATCATATCTGAAGTCTCAAACACTAGAGTAACACAAGTCAGTTTCCAGGTCTCAGGCCACTTTGGGTGCTGAATTGTGATCAAGGCTGTGTATTCTAGCTTGGTAAAAGACACACACACACACACACACACACACACTAGACTAGAACTTAACACTAAATGTTTTGCTTTAAGCAAAAGAAAGAAAACATTACTAATTTCTAAATTACTAATTTCTATGAAAGAAAACATGAGTAAGTTACTAATTTCTTCTCCTACCTTTATGGATATCCAATTTAATTCATTTTCTCCTCATTTCTGTCATAAATTCAGGTCCAACTCCAGGGTCATTTTCTCCTTGAAATCTTCTAAGTCAATCATGACCAGCATAAGATGCATTTAAAGAGTCTGTTTGCCTTCCTCCACTGATGAGCTTAGAAATTAACAGAGCCTTCAGAGGATCCATTTGAGTGATAAAATGGAGACTGTCACTCAGTTTTCACTGGGTAAAAGAAGCTTCTGAAATAATATAGATTTCATATTTTTTTTCTAACACGAAGTCTAATTGACTGTCTTCTTTCTATATAGATAGAGGGCTATGTGATGACAGGTACAGAAGACACCGCTTCTTCTCAGATAAATTTAGGTCTAATATTAGAAAAGATTTAGGTCTAATATTATGGTATTGACCCTAAGTGCAAAAGAGCACGGAGGAGGAAAAGACTAATGTGGTTTCAAACAGAGCTAGGAGACTCAGAGAAGACAATGGTCCTTGAGTAGAATACACAGGTCATCATTTCAATTATAAGGAACCATCAGACAAGCCCAAACTGAGGGACATTCTTCAAAGAATAACTGCCCTCCACCCTCTGAGACTACCAATAGCATGAAAGATCAAGAAAGGGTGAGGAACTTTTGTAGATTAAAGAAGACTAAAAAGATACAACTGCGTGGTCCAGGATTATTTTTTGCTTATAAAGGGTATTATTGGGACAACTGGTGAACTTAGAATAATACCTGCAAATTAGATGCTGTATTGTATCAATGTGAATTTTCTGACTTTGATAATTATATTATGATTGTGTTAGAGATGTTCTGTTGTTAGGAAATTTACACTAAAGTATTTAGAAGGAAATGGGTAAGATGCCAGCAACTTACTCTCAAATGTTTCAGAAAAAAAAATGTATGTAGACAGGGAAAACGGAAGGGAGAGAGGGAGAGAGAGAGAAAATAAGTTTGGAAAAAATGTTAAAAGTAATGGTAAATGGTACAGTACAGGGATGTTCTGTGAACTATTTAGTAACTTTTCTGTGAGTTTGAAACTCTTCCAAAATAGGAAGTTAAAGACCTGGCCCTCTGTTCTGAATCCTTCTCTTAGAGCTGAACCACAAAGGAGAGGGCTGGCTTCTCTGGTGGGTGTTATGCCTGACCCACCTGATTTCTCTTCCTATCTGTGGTAGTTTTTCTAAACACTTCTTAAACATTGAAGAAAGTATACTTTCAATCTACAATCTCTTAAGTTAATGATCTCTCTCAGTTTATTTACAACACTTGGCATTTCAGAGGTGCTAGGATTAGTATATTATTTTTCTACATTTATATTTTATATTTAGGAGGTTATGCTTTTTATTTTTAAAATCTATATCTATATGCCCTTCCAATATTCCCAAAACATTTAAGATGACTTGCCATTAAGGGTAGACAAGAGAAGCTATAGGAGGCAAATTACACCTATGTTGTTTCCACTATGTGTTAGGCACTATGCTGAACACATTGTTTATAAATTTATTACTCATAATAATACTGTGAGATAGTATATGTATTACTGATGAGAAAAGAGGCTTAGAGAGGTTATGAAATTTTTCCAAGTTCTCACAGCTAGTGAATGGTAGAGTCAGAATTTGAACCAATGATTGTCTAGTTTCAAGTTCAATCTCTTTTTACTGCTGTGCTGCTCTCCACATGTCACATACCTCTACATAAATTAAAGATAAAAGTCCATTTAGTGAGGATAGAATGGGTAGAAAATATTATATAAACATTGGATAGGTGAGTGATATAATTGCAAAAAAAAAAAAAGATAAGTTCTTTTCATTCATGCAAAAAAGGAAGGATAACAGTGTATCTGGAGAGATAAATGACCGAATGGAACCAAATCCTAAGAGTTTTCAAGATTTTGGTGTTCTCTACCTCTAGCATTCCAGGGCTTAGAGGACATGCTGGTTTTCAAATGCTTCCTGATTTAAACTACTTTCAATGGAAATTGAAAATTATTTTTAGTTCAGAATTTTACCGGACACCCTGAAAAAGATACATGTATGGCGCATGTGCCAAGCTCTTTCACCACTGGAAAATAATGGTCTAGAAACTGGTATGACTCTTAAAGGTGAAAATTTTAAGTAATTTCTGGTGAGCCAAACCTAAATATCATTTTTGAGAGAATTGACCAAAAAAGAATTGTAATAAAGGACAGAAATGGGGATCCAGCCATTATTTCTTTGGGAATCCTCAGTTCAGATCTGTAAGGTGTTTTCTCAACTCCCTTTAACCTGTCCCCATCCATATGCATGATTTCATGAGTTGATGAATCATAAGTGTATTCACTCAATGCAGTATTCACTTACTGTCTTCCAGGCATTGTTGTAGGTACTGAGGTTATGTAAGTGAACAAGACAGACAAACATTTTTAGGGCTTATATTCTAAAAAAGGAGCAAAATAAACAAACCATTGGAGAAGGTTGTGTCATATTTTGGCAAGTGTGCTATGAAGAATGTATGCATGGCATATGAAGCTGAACAACATGAAAGGACTATGGGTGTCCAGGAAAGGCCTCTCTGAATTAGCTGATGGTTATTGTACAACTTGACACACTGTGGGTTCCATCTAAGGCGAGGAGGAACCAGGTTCAGCAGGTGGAATGATAGGTGCAAAAACCATGAGACAAGCAAGTTCTTGGTGTTTCCTAGGAAAAGAAAGAAAGCCAGTCAAGCAGGGTTATATTGAATGAGGAGAAAAAAGGTAGAAAATAATGTCAGCAAATTAGGAACAGCCATGATAGGCTTTGGTAGGTAGTGTGGATTGTGTTCTAAACACGATGGGCATCATTGGAGGGTGTTAAACTGGGGTATTATATGATCTATTATATATTTTAAAGTGATCTTTTTGGCTTCTCTTTGGGAAGTGGATTATAGAAAGACAAGAGTAGAATAGCTGAGAGGATGTGGTAGGCTATGACAGTAATCTGGACAAGGATTAGGGAACTAGCTGTAGCAGTGGAAACGAGGGGACAGATTTACATTTTGGGAGTAGAGCAGTCAGGTAGGACGGACTGACTGATGGATTGGAAGAGAATGAGGAAATCAAGGACGACCATCTAAATTTTTGGTTTAAATAACTGGGTGGATGCTTGTGCCATTATGAAAGAAAATGACCTTACTAAGGTGTTAGTTTTTTTCCCTTCTGCTGCATTGGGTCATTTAAATGGCAAAAATTTCCAAAAGCCTCAAATGACCTTTTTCCTAGCATATATGTTTCATCAAAAAATCATAGTACCAGTCTTTTCTAATATTATATAAATAAAATAAGAAAAGCTTGCATGCATTATTTTTGAGGCTTAATTGATACCAAATTAAAAATGATGTTGATATTAAGAATTAATTTTAAAAAAAGAATTAATTTTAGGACTTTCTAAGTACAGTATTCAATCACAGACAAATGGTGACCCATAGATGAACAAACATTGATGACTATCCAACATCCAAAACTATGTCTGGTACTATGTCAAAAAATAAAAGTTTTTGAATAAATGTATGAATTAAGCAATCAAATGCTTCCCAAGAAATGTGCTATGAAATCTGGGAAGCCCCATGATATCGTCTTTGAATAACTATAGCTAAGTGACCAGAAAGGAGGAAATCCATTTCCTAGAAACTCTAAGTTGAATGTCAAGGCTCTTAAAACAAAGTGAAATATTTCATCTTCCTGGTGCAGGAACAGATAGAGGCAACATCTCTTCCTTAAGTATTGACAGCCACAGTTTTGTGAAAACTGTACCAGGATCAACAAGGTTCTACTGAGATTGTTTTGAAGACTTTAGGTTTAGCAGGACTACAGAGGATGCTCAGAGCTGCAGGTGTTCTCAGGGGGGCCCTGATCCAAACTATGTATTTTGGGCTGAGTCAGTCTCAATGGCAGTCTGAGTTCTGACTAGTTTCTTTAAGCTCTTGTTGCTGAATTTATTTTGTTATCCTCGAATTTGTAACCAAATAAGGCTTTGCATATAGTCATTAGACCATAGTCTTTGTAAAATTAAGCCCAGTCTTCGTCTAAATTTACTTATACAAATATACTACTTTACATGGTAAATACTTAGACTTAGTTTTTTTATGTAAGGTCGTTAGAACTTTAGGTTTGAAAGTGTGCCATTTGTTTTTTTTGTTTCTCTTTTTTTTTTTTTTTTTGCCATTAACCTGTTTATTCTCCTGCTGCTTATTTTGCTTTTGCTGCTGTCTGTGTATATGTACAATCTGTTTTTATATATTTTTGCTGTTTCCTGGGTTTTATAATATATAAGAGAATCTTTCATAGGGAATAAGTGGAGGAATAAGCCAAGTAAGTCTCAATTTTTAAGCAAGCCAGCTCTGAGGACTAATGGTTTGTTAGACTGGTGACCAATTCATGAAAAGTTAATTGGTCAAACTTTGCCCTGGGTGACCTAAAAGTCTTTCATGAAAATCCTCCCTTTTTTGTCAATTTGTGAAAGAAGTTTCCTTTGTTTACTCTGCATTCCAGCATAAACACCATAAGATTGTTGATCATATGGTCCCTTCCAAGCCTCTGCTTGGTTTGGGAACACAAGACATTATTTGTAAGCACATACTATTCACCAGTCTTAGTGGCCTTTATTTCTTGTCTGTTTTTGGTTTTTCTGTGTCAGAGTAACAACCTCCTATTGGAAGATCTTGCTTCCCCAAACCACTATATGAAATCAGCAGTCTGTTTTTCCTGATCAGCATAGCTCTCCCTTATTATAAAAATCATTAATTTGCCTTTTTATTTTAGATATTGAGAGGTGTTCTCGTAATCCTTTGACAATTCTGGGTTTGTCACTGTCTAGAATATAAAGATAAAGATAAATTTACTGCTTATTAGAGTAAGGCAGAATTGTGTTTGTCAGGTACAGTCTACCCAATGAGAGAACCCTGTTAATTTTATACAGGGTTTTGAGAAGCATGGAGTTTGGGGATAGGTAGATTTTCAGAGATTCAAATGGTTTGACCACATCTATATATGTGTGGTAACTGTTGATTGGTTGGCCTTGAATAGTGTGTTTATTGGAATGAGTTCATTCCTGATTGTCTGACATCCAAAACCAAAAAGCTCTCACTGACTGGCTTGTAAAAATGTTCACAGAGACAGATTTTCAGTAACTGATGAATAGGTTTAAAACCAGTTCTGGTGGCTACTTGTTAACATAGCTGTGGGACAATCAGTCATTTCCTAGGAGTGTGGGAACCTCTCTTTGTTTTCAGACCCTGTTCTCTTTCTCATTCAGCCAAAGTTGCTTCTATCAAGAGAAAGGTTTCTCAACTTCAGCATTACTGATATTTTGTATCAGATAATTCTTGGTTGCGTGTATTTGTGGTGGGGAGGCTGTTCTGTGTATGGTAGGATATTTAACAGTGTTTCTGGCCTCTACCTAATAGATGCCAGTGGCACCACCTTCCCCCCAGTCATGGCAACTAAAAATGGGCTCTAGACTTTGCCAAATGTCCCTTGTGGGGTTGGGGACTCAAGGCAAGATCACCCAGATAAAAAACCATGGGTGTAGAGATGAGTGTCTCTAGTAAAACCTAGTCTTCAGAAAGGGACCACTAAAGGCTAAATTGGAAGGGTCAGATCTTAAAGAGGAAAAGTGTGAAGACAAGAATAATAAACCAGAGTATGCAAAGGACTGTGTAACATACAGGAGAATTCATGTTTTCCAGTGGTTTTGTGAGGAAGCTGTCTACTTCGTGTCATCAGCTTGTTGCAATCATCTTGAATAAGCAGTAAATTTCCACAGACTGTCTGCTCGGGGAGGGTCACTGAAACCTCTACTTATCTAAAGGGAGTAACTTTCCAGTTCTAATACAAGGTCCCTTCCATTTTCTTCCCCAGAGAATTGGGTCTGATAAGGACAATAATATTTGAGTAAGAGGCAAAGCCTGCATAATTCAAATCTGTGAATAAATGTTCCAGTTAAATATGTCCTTATATCACTGGATACATATGTTGGAACATTTTCGGTAGAGATCACAAATCTAATAGGCTTTTGTTTTGTTTTTGCCACTATGAATGTTTTGGATTTTTATCGGGACATGATTCAATCAATACAGGAAATCAACAATAGATATATATCTATAAACAATAGATAGAAGCAATTAATAAAGTCCATTTGGAGATACTCCTCAGAGGATCCTTTATAGCATGATTCTAATCCATGCTTCACCTTTATAAGGATATAAAAGTATATAAAATTCTATAAAATTTATAAAAGATTAAAGTTACGTGAGGTCCTGCCACTCAGATAAAATAGCTGCTGACATTGGTTATGATTCTTTCTGTCCTTGCTCTATGTTCACACCCATACATACATGCATTACATTTTATGTAGATGGAATCATATGTCTTGGACAACTTCTCAGGTCAAAAGTGTATTATGTACGTGTGTGTATGTATAATCAAGATATCTAAACATTTTTCTATTGTATATTTGTACCATAATTTAAATGGTTAGCTATCTATTGATGGGCATGCAAGTTTTTTATATAATATTTTTACTGAAATAAATCATAATACCATAAATACATGTTTATTTATGTCTTTTTATAGATATTATTGCAGGGCCAAGATTTCTATGCATTGAAATTTTGATTCATATTGCCAACATGGCCCTCAGAATTCCCTAACAAACACTTGTACTGAGCTAGCAGTCCTAAAAAGTTGCAAGTTGATAAACTTGGGCTGTGAGTGATTAAGGGCAGTTTGACTTACTCAGGGGCATTTATGTTTTCAAGGAAGACACCTGGAGAATGGAATGAGTTAATTCAAAAGGAAAGAAATATTTAAAATATGATTTGTAGGAAATCCTTCTAAAGTCCCACAACAGAAACCACAATTTATGCCAGTTAGGAAATTGATACATTTATAAGGGCTGAGAAACATGGTATTAGTGTAAAGTTGGAAGGATTAGGTAATCATTCCCTTTTTAACTTGTATGCTTTCCTTAAGGAATTGGTTAGGACCTTTGATTGCTAGCTTCTATTTTAATTACAGGGATAATAAGTGGGTATGAAGTGATTTAGGTATTCAGAATACATAGAACGCTTTTTGAAACAATAATTTACATAGTTAATCTTTTAATTTTACCTTGATATAATGCTTACATAGCTAGACACCTCCTGATTAGCCCCTGGGAGAAATTCAAAAAAGAAAACAAAAAAAGAAACCATTATTATGAGGTGAGTAAACAAACATAAAGGAGAAGGTGAAGAGAGAACTATTTTCTGTGGGTGTGTGGTAAAAGGGTAGAAAGGATTTGGGTAAGAAAAAAGAAAACTTGATAGATTTTACTGGAAGGAAGTTACACATTTAATACAGAGAAGAGAATGAAAAATTGGAATTTGACACTCTGATCGCTGTAATTATCAGTAACAGTCAATTGTAATTATTATAATTTAGAAAAATGAAGGAATCTGGCTGGCACTCAGGCATTTAATTACCATGTTATGACCACACCATTTGGAAAGCTTTCATTTGCATTCATGGAGATGAATCATTTCTTTTTGATTTAATGAGAAGAAAGCAAATTTCCTCTGCTTTACTTATATCTTACAATCTGCTGGAGAAAGTTCTCATTCAGATTCCTTTTATGCAAATGATCTGCATTATGATCACAGAGGTATAGCAACTTTTTCTCTCCTTTGTTGTAAATTCTCCTCTTTTGAGAAAAGCGTTTACAGTCCTCACTTAGTGCCCTAAACCTCACCCCTGAATAGTATGTTCTAGCCACAAAGCACTCCCTAAAGTGCAGCAACTCATTGGTTAAAATACACTAATATTTCTGTTTTGCATTTACAGGTGACTTTATACTGTTCTTCTGATAAGAACTTTCATATCCTCTGTGTCACATCTTCACTGTGAGAGAGTTTATATATCCTTATTTTTCAGATAAGAGATCTTAGCTAGAGAATTGATTTTTTACTTTTCTTTTCCTATTTCTTTTCTCCTTTCTTTTTTCTTGACCTGATATCCATTTCTGTGATGTGAGGCAAGGGTTTAAATTAATTTTATCAGATACTATTCGTTATTCCAGTGACATGTTAAATAAACCACCTTTGCTCTTGGAGTTGAAATATCACTTTTATCATATATCAACTTCTCCGATGCATTTATATCTATCTATACATTTATGTACACATATATACATGCATATATTCTTTATGGACTCTCTACTTGTACTCTTTTTCAATACCATACTATTTTGATCACAACAAATATATAGTCAATTTAAATATTACATAAGGCAGATATTCTTCTAACACATTGATATGAATAATACAGAAGAATCTCTAAAGAATAGTATAAAAATTATAAAACTCAATAGATAATAGATTAGGTATATAAACTGATAATTCACAGAGGAAGAATTGCTATAACCTCAGTAACAGTGAAAAAATAAACTGTGAATTAAAATTCAATGCGAGACTGTGATTTTTATGCATTAATGAAGGAATGGAAAGAATAAAGCTAGCATAAAAAGAGAAAGAGACCAGAATGGTGGCAAAGGGATTTCTAGTGATTACTGCCTCCCTGGAAACATCAATTTGAACAACTACATGTATGAAAATACCTTCACAAGAGCCAAGGATTCCAGGTGAGGGAATTCCAGGTGAGGGAACTACACCTGGGTGAAACATAGAAATAAGAAAAGGTGTATTGAGGAGGGTAGGAAAAATCATGTCACATTATCCTCATCACCCCTCCCCAAGCCCAGGCAGCCTAGCACAGAAAGATATGCCCTCCCCATGGAAGAAGATTGTAGCAGCAGCCAGCTTCACCATAGACCCCAGAGCTGGCTCACCCTAGCACCAGGCCTGCTCCTGTGGCCCTAGGTGGCTCCCATAAACCCAGATTCCTGGCTTACTCCAGCACATGCTGATTCAGTATTCAAAATTCTCCCAACAAAGAAAAGCCCAGGACCAGATGGTTTCACAGTGAATTCTACCAAACATTTAAAAATAAAAAGAATTAACAGCAATCCTTCTCAAAGTCTTCCAAAAACTTAAAGAGGAGATAACATTTCCAAACTCATTTTATGAGACCAGCATTACCCTGATTCCAAAGCTGGATAAGGATAGCACAGGAAAAGAAAACGATATAGTCCAATATTCTTGATGAATATAGATGCAAAGATTCTCAACAAATTATTAACAAACAAAATTCAACAGCACATTTAAAAGGATAATACACCCAAGTTGGATTTATCCTTAGGATGAAAAGTTGCTTCAACATACACAATTCAGTAATGTGATACACCACATTAATATACAGAATGAAGGATAAAAATCATGATCACTTCAATAGATGCAGGAAAAGCATTTGACAAAATTCAGCATCCTTTCATGATAAAAGCCCAACAAATTGGATATAGAAGAAACATATCTCAACACAATAAAGGTCATATGTGAAGAACCCACAGCTAACATATACTCAATGGGTGAAAGTTTAAAAACTTTGCTTCTAAATTTGGAAACAAGACAAGGATGCCCACACTTACCACTCCTAATCAACATAGTACTGGAAGTCCTAGCCAGAGCAATCAGGCAAGAAAAATAAATAAAATGCATCTGAATTGGGGAAAAAAACTAAAAATCGTCTCTCTTTGCAGATGACATGATTTTATGTATGGAAAATCCTAAAGACTTCACCCCAAAATTGTTAGATCTAATCAGAGTTCAGTAAAGTTGTAGGATACAAAGTCAACATACCAAAATCAGTTGTGTTTCTATAAACTAACAATGAAATATCTGAAAGAGAAATAAAGAAAACAATTTCATTCACAATATCATCAAAAACAATAAAATACTTAGGAATAAACTTAACCAAAGAGGTAAAAGATTTGTACACTGGAAACTGTAAGACTTCATGAAAGATATTGAGGAAGATACAAATAAATGAAAAGATATTCCATGTTCATGGACTGAAAGAATTAATACAGTATTGTTAAAATGTCCAAACTACCCAAAGCCATCTGTAGATTCAATGCAATCGCTATGAAAATTCCAATGGCATTTTTTATAGAAATAGAAAACACACCTAAAATTTGTACAGAACCAAAGGAAAAAAGAACAACCAAGGAGCAAACAAACCAAAAAACCTGAATAGCCAAAGCAACCTTGAGAAAGAATAACAAAGCTGTAGGCATCACACTTCCTGATTTCAAACCATACTACATAGCTAGAATAATCAAATCTGTATGGCACTGATATAAAAAACAAACACATAGACCAACGGAATAGAATCAAGAGCCCAAAAATAAACCCACATATATGTGGTCAACTAGTATTTGATAAGGGAACCAAGATACTCAATGGGGAAATGATAGTTTCTTCAATTAATGATGTTGGGAAAACTGGACAGCTACATGCAAAAGAGTGAAATTGGACCTCTATATTACACAACTCACAAATACTAAATCAAAATGGATTAAAGGCATAAATATAAGAACCCAAAATATAAAACTAATAGAAGAAAACATAGGTTAAAAACTCCTTGATATTGGTCTTAGCAACGATTTTTTTTTTATATGACACCAGAAGTACTAGTAAGTAAGCAAACATAAACAAGTGGGACTACATCAAACAAAAAGCTTCTGCACAGCAAAAGAAACAATCACCAAATGAAAAGGTAACCTATAGAATGGGATAAAATATTTTGAAACCATCTTTTGATAAGGAGTTAATATCCAAAATATAGAAGGAAGTCATACAACTCAATAGCAAAGAAATAAACAATCCAATTTAAAAAGTAAGAAAATGACTTGAGTAGACATTTTTCCAAAAAAGACATATAGATGGCCAACTGATATATGAAAAGATCTCAGCATAACTAATCATCAGGGAAATGCAAATCAAAATCACAATGAGATACCACCTCACAACTGTTAAAATGATTGTTATCAAAAAGAGAAGAAATAACAGGTGCTGGTGAGGATGTGGAGTAAAGGGAAGCCTTGTGCACTGTTGGTGGGAAAGTAAATTGGTGCAGCCACTATGGAAAACAGTACAGAGGTTCCACAGAAAATGAAAAATGAAACTACTGTATGATTCAACAGTCCCATTTCTGGGTATATATCTGAAAGAAATGAAATCACTATCTCGAAGAGACATCTATACCCACATGTTTACTGCACATTATTCCCAATAGCCAAGATATTGAAATAAACTCAGTGTTTTTTGATGGATTAATGGATAAAGAAAATTATATATATATAATGGAATATATTTTAGCCATATAAAAGAAGGAAATCCTGCCTTTTGTGACAACATGGATGGACCTTGAGGGCATTATGCTAAGCAAAATGTCAGAGGAGACAAATACTGTATGTTTTTACTTTAATGTGGAATCTAAAAAAGATGAACTCTAGAAATAGAAATTAGAATTCTGGTTGCCAGGGACTCTGGGTGGGGGAAATGTGGAGTTGTTGGCCAAAGAGTATAAACTTCCAGCTATAAGATGAATCATTTCTGGGGATTTAACGTACAGCAGGGTGACTATAGTTAACAGTACTGTATTACATACTTGAAAATTAAGAGAGTAAATCTTAAAACTACTTACTACACACACAAAAATGGTAACTATGTGAGGTGATGAATGTGTTAACCAACTGTACTATGGTAAAGATTTTACAATATATACGTGTATCAAATCATCACGTTGTATACCTTAAACTTACATGTGTTATGTGTCAATAGTATCTCGATGAATCTGGAAAAAAAGAGAAAGAAATTCTTCATTAGATTATGCATATTTTTATAAGTGTTGAATATGTTGTGGAAGGTTATACACTACACCATGGAGAAATGGGTTATCTCAGTAAAGTAGAAATAAGAATGGAAATTAGATCATTATCTTTTTTAATATTTTTACCTTAAAACATACATGTATTATTTTTGTGGTTAAAAAATTGAATACAATGAAATTTAGAAAAAATGCAATTTGTGAACACCTAGAGAATTAATGATGTTAACATAATTTCAGAAGTATGAGAACTGTTCTCATTACATGTCTCAGTTTGGATTCTCCAATATCAGACCCTGAAAAAAGGCTTTATGCTCAAGTAGTTTACTGGGGAAGAATACTAAAAAATTCTTGACTGTATAAAAGAACACAAGAAGGGATGGAAGTCAATATAGGGTATGGTATGAAACACTTGGCCACTTTGAGTTATTCTGGCCAAGGGCCAAAAGAACTAAGGTATTTACATACCAACTCTAGTCAAATAGACATTAATTCCTGAAGGAGACATTAGCTTTAGTCTTTTGAAAGTTCGAATCAGGGTATTTCATCACTTTAGAGTCTCATCTGCAGTTTGTGAACATTTAGTTGTGTGTGTGTGTGTCTGCACGATTTCTCTATTATTACAGTGAAGTTTAACTGATAATCTATAGGCAAAAAGATGAGCCTAAAGGCAGGCAGACTGCAATTTCTTATTTATACCTTTACGCTCTTTTTACCTGATAACTGTCAGGTTACATATATACATAATCTTATATGTTTATATCAGTTTCTATTTTAAAAGAATTTTTCTTTTTCCTAGATATGGTTATTTTATTATTAGGCACAATGTCTATAATATTTTGGAAATTCAAATACACTTCAGCAGTTTAAGATTCTCTTTCTATTATTTTCAGAATGGACCATGCACGTTTGAAAACTTGAGATATCTTTCTCAAATATGTGAAGTTGTTATCTTGTTACCCAGTCTTTGTAAATGAATTACAAATAGACTAATTTTTAGCAATAAATATACTCAATTAAATTCTCATTTAAATTTTGGTGGCTTTGTTGTTGAATGAAAGGGGGAAATCTTCATACAGATCTAATGATCAAGCTTTCTGTGCACTTGCCACATTCTTTGCTGGCCATTGCTTTGACATCCAGCTGACTTCCAAATGACTGAGCAACAAGGTGATTTCTCTCTTCCTTCTGTCTCTTTTATAGTCAACCTTGTTTAGAGTTGTTTATTGATTTTTTTCATTGTAATACAATATGAGTTTGTTTTTATAGTACTGTTCCAATAGGTTATTATTTCCTTAGATTTGTAGAAGGACTAATGATAAAGATGCCTGTAAGTACCCACAACAGAATGTGCAAATATATGGAAAATTGAAGTAATTAATACAAGGTGAAGGGTAAAAGACAATTTTATTTTACTTTTTTAAATCTTGAAAATGGCTGGAGAAAAGCCGTGTATGCAAGAAACACTGGTAGTCTCTAGGTAAAATAAAACTAAAGCCTTTTTCCCTCTATAGCTCTATCGAAGCCAATACATCTCTGAGGTATTCTGAATTGTAAATCTCATTTCTGAAAATGGATCTGGGAATGATACCATGATTAGAAAACAAACTAAAATGCAATTAGTAATAATTGATTATGTGACTTAAGCCCATTGCTGGTACCATCTAATTTTAAGAGAAATAAACTTCCTTTCAATTTCTTCTGTGCCCATACTTTACCAATTATAAACATTGATGACCTAGTTTTGTCATATGTTTCATTTCCTCAGGAAAACAAAATGAACCTATACGAACTGATGTGAACTTCACCTTTCCAGTATTCACTTTAATCCACATCAATATTTTAAGAGAGTTAATGGTCAAGCCCTTATCCTGCTGTGCAGAGTTCTGTAAATAGCCAGACGAGGCCCTTTACCTGGAGGAGCTTTTTCAGTCAGAACTCTTTATTGTGACAGATATCCAACTTGGCCCAGCTTAAGCAAAAAAGGGTATTTATTATCTCTAATAACTCAGAAGTCCAGAGAAGGATTCGTCTCTGGCTCAAACAAATCTAGGGATACAAATGAGGTCACTGGGTTGTTCATTTATTTTTTTCCTATACTTCCCTCCTTTCTTCCCTCCTCCTCTTCTCTCCCCTCCTCTCCTATTCCATGCATTCCCCTCCCCTCATCCTCTTCCCTTAGCCCTCTTTTGTGCTCTGTTGGTCTCATCCTCTTCTACTGAAGCCAGTTTTGTAGCCTTTGATTCATATCTTGTCAGCATAACAAACTATGCCAACCTATTAGCCTGAAAGAAAACAACTATTTCATAATTTTTTTATCGTTCTGTGGGTCAGGAATTTAGACAGGGTGCAGAGAGATGGCTCATCTCTTATTCACTTGGTGATGGCAGGAGCTTGAATATCCAGGATGCCTTCTTTACCTACATATCTGGCACTCCAGCTAAGATAACAAAAAGCATCCATAATGATGCTAAAGTAATAATGATAGGTTGTAGGTTTCACTGTTTGCCTCCACCTTTTAAGAAGGAATCTTATAATAGCACGTTAAGTGTTAGATTTTATTCATCCTGTAGACATGTATCCTTACTCTAAGTGATTTTAGAGAAAGCACTGTTTATTTTATTTTAAAAACTTGATTGCATGTATAGAAATAATCATGTGGTTTTTCTTAATTTGTCAGTATGATATGATTATAGACATTTATTACTAAATAACTTTTACAATTCTTGTAAGTAGGGTAAAACACTACTATGCCTTAATGGATTACATTTTAATAAAAAGCCAATTTTGATTCATTAGTAATTGAAGGTGTTTGTAAGTGAGATTTTCCAAAATTTCCTTTTCTTTCTTTTGTCTGAGATTGGTGTTAAGTCATGGTATCTTCATAAAATTAATTAAGTATCCTTTGAACATTTTTTTCCTATGTAAAATGTAATATTTTCCTTGGAAACCTTGGGAGAAATGACCATAAAATCATCTAGAACAGGAGCCATTGTTTTAGGCAATATTCTAATAACATTTTAAATTCTTCCACGTTTATGGGATTTTTAGTATTTCTATGCTAGAGTCAGTTTTTATAAATCATATTTTCCAGAAAAATTACTCATTTTATTGAGGTATAAATTTTACTATTACAGATTTTGTGTTTTAATCTTTCCACTTGCCTCTCTATATCAACCTTTCATCCATCTTTGCACCCCATAGACCTATATGGACTGTATGAGTGAGATGCCTTACCCTCTAGCTTCTCGTTGGGCTCAGTTAGTGGGAAGCCATATCAGGATATGGGAGGAAAGGGAGGCCAGGTACTCACTACCCTGGCTCTTTCATTGCAGTTCAATTCAGGCTGTCAGTGTCACTGATGGTTGCCTTGTATTCAGCATTCTTCTTCCATGTACTGCATCAGGCTTTGTGGTTTCCCTATACCTGCACATTCCTTTATTAAAACCTCCTTGAATTATCTGTGCCATATGTTTCCTCCTGATACAGAATTGAAGATACAGTTTCTTGATATTCATATCCATTTTTGTCTTTGCTATTTGTGGTGGTTTGTGTGTGTGTGTGTGTGTGTGTGTGTGTCCACTTGACTGGGCCATGGGGTGCCCAGTCATTTGGTCAAACATTATTCTGGGTGTGTCTGTGAGGATGTTTTGGGATGAGATTAACATTTGAATTGGAAGACTGAGTAAAGCAGATTGCTCTCCTTAATGTGGATGGGCCTCATCCAATCAATGAAGACCTGAATTGAACAAAAAAACTTAGTAAGAGGGAACTCCGCCTGCCTTACTACTTGAGCTAAGGCAGCAATCTTTTCCTGCATTTAGACTTGAACTGAAAGATCAGCTCTTTTTGGGTGTTGAATCTTCTGGCCTCCAGACTGGAACTTACATCATTAACACTCCTGGTTCTCAGACCTTTGGACTTGGACTGGAACTGCACCACTGACTCTCCTGGGTATCCAGCTTGACAACTACAGATTTTGGGACTTCTCAGCTTCCATACTCACATGAGCTGATTCCTTATGATCTATTCTTTCTATCTATCTATCTATCTATCTATCTATCTATCTATCTATCTATAGATCTGCACGTATGTGTGTTTGTATATATATGTATTCTTGAGCCTTAAGATCCAATGAAATTTATCTGGCTAGGTTTTGGACTTGCTTGAGGCCCTTCACTACTTCCTTCTGACTTCTCCCTTTTGGAATGGGAATGCCTATTCTATGGCTGTCCCACCATTGTATTTTGGAAGCACATAACTTGACTGGTTTCACAGGTTCACAGCTAGAGAGAAGTTTTGCCTCAGGATGATTCATATCTTCAGTCTCACCCATATATGATTTAGATGATATTTAGGTGAGACTTTGGACTTCAGACTTAAAGTTGATGTTGGAATGAATTAAGAATTTGAGGCTGTTGAGATGGAATAAATGTATTTTGCATGAGAGAAGGACATGAATTTTGGGAGGGTCAGGGGTTGAATGCTATGAGCTGAATTGTGCCCACCCCCCACCCCACCACCAATTCATATGTTGAAGCCCTAATGTGACTATTTGGAGATAGGGCTTTTGGTGGTAATTAACGTTAAGTGAGGTCATAAAGGTGGGGCTCTAATTGGATAGGATTGATGACTTTATTAAAAAAGCAAGAGAGGCAGATCTCTTTCTCTCTCCATGCACATGCACTGAGGAAAGGCCATGTGAGCACACAGTGAGAAGACGGCCATCCATAAGCCAGGAAGAGAATTCTCACCAGGACTCAAACGTGCTGGCACCATGATCTCATATTTCCAGCCTCCAGAACTATGAGAAATAAATTTCTGCTTAAACCATCCAGTCTATGGTATTTTGTTATGGCGGCCTGAGCTAAGACACTGTT
Source organism: Eubalaena glacialis (assembly GCF_028564815.1). Lineage (NCBI taxonomy): Eukaryota > Metazoa > Chordata > Mammalia > Artiodactyla > Balaenidae > Eubalaena > Eubalaena glacialis. The sequence goes on along the minus strand of NC_083729.1, from coordinate 45,120,132 downwards.
ATATCCCCTTTAAATGTGTACAGTTTATAATTTGCATATTCACTATTTTTATTAGAGTTTTCATAAGTATGTCAATTTTTTTTAAAAGAGCCACCTCTCAGGTTTATATACAATTGCACTTATCATTCCAGTTCCTAAATCATCTACTTTAGCTTTCGTCACTCAGTATTTTATTATTTCTTTTATTTTGTTTTATTTTGTTTCCTTTCTTTTCCTTTCTTTCACTTTCCCTTTTGCAGTCAAAATAATATTTTGAGCTGAATGTTTTGTTCATTTTCTGCCTTTTCCTGGTATTCACATTTAGAAAGGACTAGACCTTTCACCTGAATACAGCTTTCTTTAGCATACACCGTGAGCTGCATTTATAGATTTTGAAAGCCTGTAATTTTATTTTGATGTGACCATAGGAGAGGAGATCCTTCTGGAACAAAGCAGGCATATACACGCTAACTTTCCCAGTGAACCAACTTGCTTATCTACAAGTATTTTGTACATACATGCATGGAATAATGTTTTTCAAATATCTGATTGGATTTTTAAAAATGAAATCTCTTATTTAGAATTTTGTGCATTTTGGGCAGAAGGTAGTCTGTGCAATTTGCTTTCTATCATTATTGAATTTTTATTTGTTCTGTAAAAATATGGCAAATTTTGTGATTCTTCCAACTATGTTAGGGGCAAAAAAACCCTGGGCTTTGTTTTCAGGATGCAATACTGTATGTAACACATTAATTTAACATCATTATTATATTATTTTAATTCTCCATGGCCCAATTTATTTTTGTCTCTTTGATTTATTATTGATTGATAATAGTGTATCAGCACAATATAAAAACTTTAAATGAGTAAGGATGATTTGAATAATAAGGCTTTAATGATGAGAAGAATCTTGAATTTTTCTCTACCTTATTTTGTCTCTAAGTAGACAACAATTTGTCACACACATACATCTATGTCACACCAGTTGTACTAGTTTCCTATTGCTGCTGTAACAAATTACTGAAATGGCTTTCACTGGGCTAAAATCAAGGTTTTGGTAGGGCTGCCTTTTTTCGGGAGGCCCTAGGAAACAATACTGTTTCCTTTGCCTTTTTCAGCTGCCAGAGGCCTTCTACATTCCTTGGCTCATGGCTCCATCCTCCATCTTCAAAATTAGCACAGCCTAGCATCATCAGATCAATATTTCTCTCATTTTCTTTGTCTAACCCCTACTTCTGCTGTAATAGCTCCTTCTCTGACTCTCCTGCCTCCCTCTTTCACATATATGGACCTTTGTGATTTTGTTGGACCCTCCCATATAATTCAGAATAATCTCTCAATCTCTGAATTCTTAATCACATCTACAAATTACTTTTGACATGTAAAAGAATATATTCACAGGTTCTAGGGATTAGGATATGGACATCTTCAAGAGGCCATTATTCTGCTTATGATACCAGACACTTCTAAAATGTTTTTCCCCAAGCCTTTCATGGTTGAAAATCATATAACTACATGGCTAGTCATTTGCTTTTCACCATAAGTGGAAAGTAAATGTGCTGACCTTACATTATCATCTGTTTTTTAAATCTCAAGAAAATGTTTAATAAAGTGAATTTTAGAATCACTGTATGATGACTTTCACATTTCATTGGCTTAATTATGCTTCAGTAATGGGTTATTTTGATTTTTGTATGTTAATCTTCAATTCATTTATCAGCACAATGATGATTTTTATCATGTTTGAAAATGTGCCCAAAAGTTTCTAATTAGAATGATTACTAACCTGTTAATGGGCAGTATGAAAAATATAAACTCATTGTATGTTTTTGCAAAGGTGGAAGGATTAATTAATTACTTTACCTTGTCATCCATCCCCCAAGGAAGAATAACATAACTGCCTTTCTTCTGTAATTTAAATGGATGTGATTTTTAGCTTCTTGGAGCTGGTAAGGAAAAGATATGACACATTATTTGTCAAATATACAATAAACCATATTTTATATGCATTGTTTTTCTAATTTTGACCCCAAATATAGTTAAGGTGTGAATAAAGTATAAAACTGGCATCTTTTATTTATTTTTAAGGATATATGCTAGCATCAAAAAGCTGTAAGCTGAAAATACTTAATATTGATCTTTATTTTCTGCAGAGTTCATCAAACCAGAAATCTCTAGTCATTTCTTTTAAAACATTTTTGTATTTGCTCATTGACAGATAAAATATTTATTTATCCTAGCCCTGAACACCTTACTAGCTAAAAGCCTGGCACTATTTAAAAAAAAAAAAAGGAAGAAAAAAAGGGTTCTGAAGGCTTCGTATTTATCAGCCAAAATATAAAACATCTCAGATTGATCTGGCCAAGAACAACAGCAGCACAAGTACCTTATGAGAATTGTCATTTTCTAAAAACTAGATTCACTGTCACAAATCTTCTAAAGGTCAAAGAAATAAGAAGATAGGAAGGAAAAAACAAAACAAAGCAAAAACCTTAAGTCATATATTGAGCTTCATGGCTTTCCCGTTTAGTTACACAGTGATTATTAACATCAAAATATGACCTAAAAGGTGAGGGGAATTAAAAATTAAGCTTAACTTATTTTCAATAGAGTGTCTTTAATAATATAGATCTTAATGGTAATGATATTACATGGTTTATTCAAATGACCAAATTGCCATTTATTTTATAGATAAATATTAAGCAGAAAACTAAACACTGTCCTAAACCAGAAAATAAAGAGCTACTGAGGCTATAGGATTAGTATGCCTCTTACAGAATATAAGTAGTGAATAAACTTCATGCTGTGAACTTGTAAAATATGGACCTTGGAATAATTTCCACTTGATCAAAATAATAATGAAAAATATGTAGGAGGGAAGGGGAGAAGTAAGAGAACTCAGAAAAGAGGAGATGATCTTGAGCAATTTAGAAGGCCCTTAATTTACATATTTTCTTAAAAGTTTATATTTAGTTACTGATCCTGATTTTTGGAAAGGGTATTAGTGGGTGAGGATGAACATGCTTTTTTTTTTAAGGCTTAAAGCTATTTAAACATTACAAATTTGAAGGATGCTAAGCTTAAAAATTTGTTTTAATATTAAGTATATACAGAAGAATATTTATAGCAAATGTAGGTTAAAACAAATAAAAATATAACCAATATGATCATATGAACGCTCAGTTTAAGAAATAAAGCATCATCAGGGGGCTTCCCTGGTGGAGCAATGGTTAAGAATCCGCCTGCCAATGCAGGGGGTCTGGGAAGACTCCACACGCCGCGGAGCAACTAAGCCCGTGTGCCACAACTACTGCACTCTAGAGCCCACAAGCCACAACTACTGAGCCTGTGCACCACAACTACTGAAGACCGCGTGCCTAGAGCCCATGCTCCTCAACAAGAGAAGCCACCACAAGGAAGTGTAGCCCCCACTCACTGCAACTAGAGAAAGCCCGTGTGCAGAAACGAAGGCCCAATGCAGCCAAAAATAAAAATAAATAAATTTTAAAAAAAGGAATAAAACATTATCAGGAATCTTAAAACTCCTTGATTTCTCCCTCACCAATCTGATCCTCCTTTCTCCACCATAAATGACTGTATTATCAATTGTATTTATATAATTTCTTTGCTCTTCTTTATAATTTTATCACATGTTTAGCTTTGCATGTTTTTGAATGTCACATAAAATTGTATATCCTTCTAAAGATTGCTTTTCAAAATTATTGATAATAAGTTTCTAAGGTTCATCCATGTGTGTTTCTATAGGTTGTCCAATGTCAGGGTAGAATAATCTAGTTTATAAATATACAGATATTTATAACCCAAGCTTCTTCCATGGATATTTGAATTGTTTCCATTTTTTTTTCCTATCACAGCACAACATTTCTATGAACATTCTTGGATGTGCCCTCTGATGCACAGAGGTAAGAGTTTTCTCTGGTGTACATGAACAGAAGTAAAATTTCTGGGTCACAAGGAGTGAAATTTGAGTTGACATTTTTCAGTTGACTAAATATGCCAAACTGTTTTCCATAGTGGTTATACTCCTACCAGCAATCTATAGAGGTTCTTGATCCATATCCTTGCGAACTTGGTATTATCAATTTAGTTTTTCTCCAAGCAATGGATGTAAAATATTGTCTATTTGAAGACTTTAGTGTGTATTTCCCTGACTACTAATGAGGTTGAATAACTTTTGGTATGTTTATTACTCATTTGTTTTCTTTTTATGTGTTGGATCTGTTCATAATTTTCTGTACATGTCCTCTTGTGATGCTTGTCTTTTTCTTATTGATTTGCAGTTCTTTTTATCCTTTTGATACTAAACATTTATTAGTTGTATATGTTGCAATATATTTTTACTTTATGGTGTGTATTGATGAACTGAAATTCTTGATTTTGAGTAGTCAAGTTTATTGACCTTTTATTATATTTCTTGCATCTTATTTTGTGTCTTGTTTTAGAATTCCTCCTTTCTTCTCAAGTATCTCAAATATGTGCTGTGGTAGTTTCATGTGTCACCTTGGCTAGGCTATAGGACCCAGTTATTTAATCAAACACTAATCTAGGTGTTGCTATGAAGGTATTTTGTAGATATGGTTAGCATCTATAATTAGTTAAATTTAAGTAAAAGAGGTTACCCTTGATAAATATGAGTAGGTTTCATCCAATCAATCGAAGATTGAAAACTGGGGTTTCCTGGAAATGAAAGAATTCTGACTCAAGACTGCAGCATTATCTCCTGCCTGAGTTTCTAGGCAGCCAGTCTGCCCTACAGATTTTGGGCTTAAGACCATAGCTTTACCTTCTGCTGAGTTTCTAGACTGCTGACCTAATTTATGGATTTCAAACTTGCCAGTCCCCACAATCATGTGAGCCAATTATTTAAAATTAATCTTTCTCTCTCTCTTTCTCATCTATTGCTTTTTTTTTTTGTAAACCTGATGGATATATGTGCTTATGTTATTTTCAGAAAAGTTTATTTTTTCATGACTCATATTTAGAACTTTTAGCAACTTGGAATTGATTTGGTTGCATAGTCAGGTAGGGATAATATTCCCAATACTACTTACTGAGTAGCCCCTCTTTACCAACTAAGATATAATAACAGTTCTGTCCTAGACCAAGTTTCCATGTACATGTGGATTTATAACTGGTTTCTCCATTCTATGTCATAGTCTATTCATCATTTACTGAGGTATGACCAAGCTACTCTAATTACTAGAAAAAAAACCTGGTATCTACTAAGACCATAAAAATTGTAAAGTGCCATACAAATATGCTGCTCAGGTTTTTTATCACATTAAATGATATGGATCAACGTAGAGAAAACTGAAAATTAAACATACTGAACATTTTTATCAATAAACATAAACTACATCACTTATTTAGGAATTTTTAAAGTATTTATATATGGTATTTAAAATTTTCTCCTTAACACTCTTACAAGTCTTTTGTGATCCTTCTGTATCTGTTTGCTATTGTAACTAGTTTCATATTCTAAATCAAATATCCTGTCAATACAAATGTAATTAACTTTTTATTTAGATATTTTATATCTGGTAAACTTTCTAAACTCTATCATTATTCTTTGGGGTTTTATGCATAGATAATCATATATGTGACTAAAGCTATATTATTCTTTATTCTCTAATCAGTCTTCATTTATTTTATGTTTATTTCTTATATATACATAATTCCATATCTTGGCTATTGTGAATAATGCTGCAGTGAACGTGCAGCATTGAGTGTAAATATCTCTTTGATATCTTTTTTTCATTTCCTTTGAATAAATACCGAGAAGTGGGATTGCTAAATCCTAAAGTAGTTCTACTTCTAATTTTTAAAGGAATCTCCATACTGTTTTCCACAGTGGTGGTTCTGATATACATTCTCACCAACAGTGCACAAGAGTTTCCTTTTCAAATTATAGTTTTGTCTGGGTATATGCCCAGGAGTGGGATTGCTGGATCATATGGTAGTTCTATTTTCAGTTTTCTGAGGAAACTCCATACTGTTTTCCATAGTGGCTGTGCCAACTTACATTCCCACCAACAGTGCAGGAGGGTTCCCTTTTCTCCACACCCTCTCCAGCATATGTTATTTGTAGACTTTTTAATGATGGCCATTCTGACCAGTGTGAGGTGGTACAATACGTCATTTTAGTTTTGATTTGCATTTCTCTAATAAGTGATGCTGAGCATCTTTTCATGTGCCTACTGGCCATCTGTATGTCTTCTATGGAGAAATGTCTATTAAGGTATTCTGCCCATTTTTCAATTGAGTTGTTTGTTTTTTTGTTGTTGAGTTGTATGAGCTGTTTGTATATTTTAGAGATTAAGCCCTTGTTGGTCGTATCATTGCAAACACTCTCCCATTCCATAGGTTGTCTTTTCATTTTATTATGGTTTCCTTTGCTGTGCAAATCATGTAAGTTTGATTAGGTCCCATTTGTTTATTTTTGTTTTTATTTCTATTGCCTTGGGAGACTGAACTAAGAAAACATTTGTACAATTTATGACAGAGAATGTTTTGCCTATGCTCTCTTCTAGGAGTTTTATGGTGTTATGTCTTATATTTAAATCTTTAAGCCATTTTGAGTTTATTTTTGTGCATGAGGGTGAGTTCTAACTTCATTGATTTACATGCAGCTGTCCAACTTCCCCAGCACCACTTGCTGAAGAGACTGTTTCCCATTTTATATTCTTGCCTCCTTTGTCGAAGATTAATTGACTGTAGGTGTGTGGGTTTATTTCTGGGTTCTCTATTCTGTTCCATTGATCCATATGTCTGTTTTCATACCAATACCACACTGTTTTGATTACTGTAGCTTTGTAGTATTGTCTGAAGTCTGGGAGAGTTATGCCTCCTGCTTTTTTTTTTTTTCCCCCTCAGGATTGCTTTGACAATTCTGGGTCTTTTATGGTTCCATACACATTTTTGGATTATTTGTTCTAGTTCTGTGAAAAAAGTCACGGGTAATTTGATGGGAATCACATTAAATCTGTAGATTGTTTTGGGTAGTATTGCCATTTTAAAAATATTAATTCTTCCAACTCAAGAGCATGGGATATCTTTCCATTTCTTTGAATCCTCTTTAATTTCCTTTATTAATGTTTTATATTTCTCAGCATATAAGTCTTTCTCCTCCTTGGTCAGGTTTATTCCTACGTATTTTTATTTTTGGTGCTATTTTAAAAGGAATTATTTTACATTCTTTTTCTGATATTTCATTGTTAGTGTAAAGAAATGCAACCGATTTCTGAATGTGAATCTTGTATTCTGCTACTTTGTTGAATTCATTTATTACATCTAGTAGTTTTCATGTGGAGTTCTTAGGGTTTTCTATATATAGTTTCATGTCATCTGCATATAGTGACCAAAAGATACATGCACCCCTATGTACATAGCAGCACTATTCACAATAGCCAAGACATGGAAACAACCTAAATGTCCATTGACAGATGAACGGATAAAGAAGATGTGGTACATATATACAATGGAATACTACTCAGCCAAAGAAAAAGAATGAAATAATGCCATTTGCAGCAACATGGATGCAACTAGAGATTATCATACTAAGTGAAGTAAGTCAGAAAGAGAAAGACAAATGCCATATGATATCACTTATATGTGGAACCTAAAATATGGCACAAACGAGCCTATCTACAAAACAGAAACAGACTCACAGACACATAGAAGAGACTTGTGGTTGCTGATGGGGTGGGGGGAGGGAAAGGGATGGAGTGGGAGTTTGGGGTTAGCAAATGCAAACTATTACATTTAGAATGGATAATAAACAATGAGGTTCTACTGTATAGCACAGGGAACTATATCCAATCTCCTGGGATAAACCATAATGAAAAAGAATATAAAAAAGAATGTATATATGTGTATAACTGAGTCACATTGCTATACAGCAGAAATTAGCACAACATTGTAAATCAACTATACTTCAATTTAAAAAAATAGAGAATTAAAAGAAGTTCCCTTTTCTCCTCATCCTTCCCAATATTGATCGCTTGTCTCTTTAATGATAGCCATTCTAACAGGTGTGAAGTGGTATCTCATTGTAGTTTTGACTCGAATTTCTCTGTGAGTTCATTTTTGTGAGTTCACGTGGCTATTCAACACCAATTTATTGAAGAGACTATCCTTTCCCCATTAGGTATCTTGGGTCACTTGTCAAATATCAGTTGACCATATATGTGTGGGTTTATTTCTGGTCTCTTTATTCTGTTCCACTGGTCTATGTGTCTCTTTTTATGCCAGTACCATACTGATTTGATTACTATTGTAGAATAGATTGAAATGAGGAAGTGGGACACCTCCAGTTTTGTTCTCCTTTCTCAAGATCTCTTTGAATATTTAGGTCTTTTATGACTCCAACAAGTTTTAGGATTGCTTTTTCTGTGCCTTTGAAAAATGCTATTGGACTTTGGTAGAAATTGCATTGAATACATAGACAGCTTCAGGTAGTATGAGCATTTTAACAATATTAATTCTTCCAATTCATGAACATAGTATATCTTCCCATTTGTTTAGCCTTTTAAATTTCTTTCATCAAAGTCTGGCAGTAAAGATCTTTACCTCTTTGTTTATGTTTATTCCTAAGTATTTCATTGTTTTAATGCTATTGTGAATGGGATTGTATTTTTTAGTTCTTTATCTGATATTTCATTGTTAGTGTATAGAAACACAACTGATTTCTATATGTTGACTTTGTGTCCAGCAATTTTTGAATTCATTGATTTGTTCTAACAGGTTTTTGGTGGTGCCTTTAGGATATACTCTATAGAAGATCATATCATCTGCAAAAAGAGATAATTTTACTTCTTCCCTTTTGATTTGGATTTCTTTCATTTTTTTTTTTTTTTCCTTTCTTAATTTCTCTGGTTAGGACTTCTAGTACTTTGTTGAATAGGAGTGGTAAGAGTGGGCACCCTGGGACTTCCCTGGTGGTGCAGCAGTTAAGAGTCCGCCTGCCAATGCAGGGGACATGGGTTTGAGCCCTGGTCCAGGAAGATCCCACATGCCATGGAGCAACTAAGCCCATGAGCCACAACTACTGAGCCTGCGTTCCACAACTACTGAAACCTGCACACCTAGAGCCCATGCTCTGCAACAGAGAGAAGCCACCACAATGAGAAGTCCATTTATGCAACGAAGAGTAGCCCTGTTTGCCTCAACTAGAGAAAGCACACACACAGCAATGAAGACCCAACCCAGCCAAAAAAAACAAAAACAAAAAAGAGTGGGCACCCTTGTCTGTTCCTGACCTTAGAGGTGAAACTTTCAACATTTCACCATTGATTATGATGTTAGATGTGGGCTTGTCATATATGGCCTTTATTGTGTTGAGGTATGTTCCTTCTATATCCAATTTATTGATAATTTTTATTATGAAAGAAGGTTGTATTTTGTTGAATGCTTTTTCTGCATCTATTGAGATGATCATATATTTATAGTTCATTCTATTAATGTGGTGTAGCACATTTATTAATTTGCATATGTTGAATCATCCTTGCACCCCAGGGATATATTCATCATGGTGTATAATTATTTTTAATGTGCTGTTGAATTTTGATCTCTAATATTTTTTTGAAAATTTTTGCTTCTATATTCATCAGGGCTATTGGTCTGTAGTTTTCTTATAGTGTGCTTATCTGACTTTGCTATCTGGGTAATGCATAAAATGAGTTTGACAGTGTTCTCTCTTCTTAAGTTTTTGGAAGAGTTTGAGAAGGATAGCATCAATTCCACTTTAAAACTTGGTAGCATTGAGCAGTGAAACAATCTGGTCCTGGGCTTTTCACTGTTGGGAGAATTTTGATTACTGATTCAATCTATTTACTCATTATTGGTCAGTTCAGATTTTCTGTTTCTTCACAATTCAATCACTGTAGGTTGTGTTTTTAGAAATGAATCTATTTTATCTAGATTATCCAAATTTGGGGCATATAATAGTTCATAATAGTCTCTTATAATCCTTTGCATGTCTGTGCTATCAGTTGTAATGTCTCCTCCTTTGTTTCTGATTTTATTAGAACCTTCTCTTTTCCTTAGTCTAGCTAAAAGTTTTAAAATTTTGTTTATCTTAAAAAAGAAAAAGAGCTCTTAATTTCATTGATTTTTTTTCCTATTCTTTTCTGGTGTCTATTTCACTTATTTATACTCTGAATTTTGTTATTTCTTTCCTTCTTCAAACTTGGTTTAGTTTGTTCCTCTTTTTCTAGTTCCTTGATGTATAAAGTTACACTGTTTATTTGTGAGATTTCTTTTTCTTAAAGTAGGTGTTTATCATAAGCTTCTTTCTTAGAACTGCTTTTGCACCTCCCATAAGTTTTGGTAAGTTGTGTTTCAATTTTTTTGTGTATTTCAAGATACTTTTTGATTGTTCTTTTGATTTCTTTTTTGACCCATTGATTGCTCAGTAGTGTGTTGTCCAAATTCTACATATTTGTGAATTTTCCAGGTTTTATCCTGTTATTGATTTCTAGTTTCATACCAATGTGGTCAGAAAGATTCTTGGTATGATTTCATTCTTCTTACATTTGCTAAGACTTAGTTTTTGACCTATCATGTGATTTATCCTGGACAGTGCCTAGATAAGAATGTGTCTTCTCATGTTGTTCTGTATATGAATGTTAGATCCATTTGGCCTAAATTATGGTTCAAGTCCAATGTTTCTTTGTTGATATTCTGTCTGGATTACCTATCCATTGTTGAAAGTGGGGTATTGTAGCCCCCCACCATTATTGTATATACTGTATATATATATTTATGATTATTATATCTTCTTGGTGAATTGACCCCCTTATCATTATATAATGTTTTTGGCTTAAAGTCTATTTTGTTTTTTGGTATAAGCATAACTACCTTTGCTTTCTTTTGTTTCCCATTTGTCTGGAATATCTTTTTCCATCACTTCACTTTGAGCCTACATGTGTCCTTAAAGCTGAAGTGAGTCTCTTGTAAGCAGCATATAATAAGGTTTTGGTTTTTTTAATCCATGCAGCCAATCTATGTCTTTTGATTGGAGAATTTAATCTGCTTACATTTAGAGTAATTGTTGATAGGTAATAAACTACTAAGACCATCTTATTTCTTGTTTTTTGCCTGTTTTCTAGTTCAATTGTTCCTTTATTCAACTTTTGCTGTCTTTCTTTGTGAACTGATGATTTTCTCTGGTGGTATGAATGATTCCCTTCTCTTTATCTTTTGTGAATATGCTTAGATTTTTGCTTTGTGGTTACTATGAAGCTTACATAAAATATTTTATAGATATAGCAGTCCATTTATGCTGATAACAGCTTAACTTTTATCACATACAAAACTGTACCCTTTTACTTCATTCCTTTTTTGTATCGAGTGCTAACAATTTCCCTCTTTTTATATGTATATCCATTAATAAATATATTACTGTAGCTGTAGTTATTTTTAATATTCTTGTTCTTTGACCTTTATAGTAGAGCTAGATGGTTAATACTCCACACCACATTATTGTATTAGAGTATTCTGAATCTGACTATATATTTACCTTTATCTATGTGTTTAACATTTTCATGTTTTCCTGTTATTAGCATTTTTTTATTTCAGTTTGAAGAAATCCTCTCAGCATTTCTTGTAAGGCAGGTCTATTAGTGATGTATTCCTTTATCTCCTTCATTTATGAAGGACAAGTTTGCTGGGTGAAGTATTCTTGGTTGGCAGGGTTTTTAAAAACACTTCAAATATATCATGTCATTCTCTTTTGACCTGTGTGGTTTCTCATGAGAAATCCACTGATAGCCATATGGACTTTCCCTTGTAAGTTATAAGCTCTTCTTTTCTTGCATCATTTAAGATTTTCTCTTTGTCTTTTATTTTTGACAGTTTTATTATAATGTGTTGTGGAGAGGTTATCTTTAAGTTGACATTGTTTGGTGATATATGAGCTTCAAGAACTTGGATATCCAAATATCTCCCCAGTTTGGGGAAATTCTCAGTCATTATTTCTTTAATAAGCTTTCTGCTCTTTTCCCTCTCTTCTCATTCTGGACCTCTAATAATTCATAACTTGGTTCTTATGTTATTCCATAGATCATGTAGGCTTTCTTCACTCTTTATCATCTTTTTTCTCTTTTGTTCCCTTGATTGGATAATTTCAATTGATCAGTCTTCTAGCTCACTTATCCTTTCTTCTGGTTATATATGCTGTTGAAGCTTTCTATTGAATTCTTTAGCTCCATCATTGTATTCTTCAGCTTCAGAATTTCTGTTTGGTTCATTTTTATGTTTTCTATTTCTTTGTTGAACTTCTCATTTCTGTTTTTTATTGTTTTTCTGATATTGTAAATTTGTTTCTTTGTGTTCTCCTGCAGCTCTCTGAGCATCTTTAGAACAATTATTTTGAATACTTTGTGGGACAGTTCCTGAATCTCCAGTTCTTTGGGGTCAGCTACTGTAAGTTTATTGTGTTCATTTGGAAGACTCATGTTTTCCTGAAACTTCATGATCCCTGTAGCCATGCATGGGTGTCTGCACATTTGAAGAAGCAGTCACCTCTTCCAGACTTTATGGACCCTTTTGGTATGGGAAGACTTTCACCTGTGGGTTGGGGCACACTAGAGCATGCTGTGACCCTGGGTCTAATGGTGCAGGGTGCCAACTGTGAAGGCATGTGGCAGCACTGGACCCAAGGGGTGGGTGATGTCTCTTTAGTTCAGGCTGCCCAGATACAGCACTGACAATCATATGGTTCTGGGTGAGCACTGTGGGGGATCTTCTATGACTGCAAGGCTTTGAGGTCCTTAGTGGCATCTCTAAGTCTAGCATCTAGGGACAAGGGCAGGCAGTTGTAGTGGCTGGAGCTGCTGGTGTTCACATGCTTGTCTGCAGGGGCCATGTATAGGTGCCTTTGAAATGGCCAGGATGATAGCAGACACACAGATAATGGTGGGAGCCAAGGAAGGTAGCTAGGGCCAGGCCAACTGCCCAGGCACTGGTAGCTGTGTGGGCTCTGGTTGTCAGGATGTACTACTGTGGCTGCTGGATCTCATCACAGGCAAATGGAAGTAGAGACAATTGATATGGGGTCAGACCTGAGGCATGCAGGTGCACAGTTGGAGGGGGCTAGCTACAGGTGAATGCAGTCACAGAAAACTGCCTGATCCAGGCTAGGCTCACAAACAGCTGTGGGGGTCCTGGTTATCAGATGTGCCCTCATGTGGCTGCACAGTCTCGCCCTGGGCATGAGCATGGCACGGTGGAGGCTTGTAGCAGGCATCAGGCTGGTAGTATGCAAATGTATGGCTGGAGGGGCTAGTCCTAAGTGTGTGCATGGTAGTAGGGGTCAGTCCTGAGTGTCTAGCCTGGTGTCTTGCACTCAAGCAGCTGAAGAGGTCTGGACTAGCTGCCATGTGGTCTTTGGGCTCTGGTGGGAGCAAGTGGGGAAAGAACAGGGACTCAGGCAACTGGCATCAGCAAATGCCAACACCTGTGAGGCAAAAGCTGGTGAAATCTACAAGAGGTCTATGGCAGCTATGATGGCCACTGGTTCCTTCTTCAGTAGTGAAAGTTGTTGGGTTTATCTGCAGAGCAGGTCATTGTGATTTGCCATCACTCCCACTGTGTGACTGCTATTGGTAGCCCTGCTTTTCTTCCTTGTTCCTAGACATTTCTATACATTTCAGCTTTGCCAGTCTGGGTGAGGTGAAATCGAAAGGAACCTCTTTGTGGTGCCCTGAAAGGTTGGGAAAGTTGGTCACTCACCCTGTTCTTCCTTTCCTCGTGAGAGGAACTCTTTCTAGCTGAGCAATGCTATATCCTATTTTTAATATCAAGGTTATTGTATAGGAAAGTAGGCCTAGGCTACTGAAACCGTGTGCATTACCTAGAAAAACATGTCTTTAGAACTAGCTCTTGGCCAGCACCTGGGAAATGAGTCATGAGCCCTTGGAATATTCTGCCTGATAAGAGTGTTTTTTGTGCTTGAGGCCTTGGGTCACTTGGTACCATTTCAATCAGATAATTAATGCTAAAAATATGATTTATGGTGAATGCCTATTTTTGATCTGGGGGTCTGGAGTCTGAGTATCTAAGGTCAGTCATATGAGCACTGCATGTCTACCTGACAGACTCTAATAAAAACCCTGATGCCAATCCTCACTTGGACTTCCCTGGTTGGTAGCACTTTTAATGTGTTGTTATATATTCTTGCTGGGAGAATTGTGTCCGTGAGACTCTACCAAGTGTGTACATCTGGAAGCTTGTACCTGGATTCTCCTGGCATCCACCCATGTTCCTTTTTCTTTTCCTGACTTTAATCTGTATCCTTTTGCTGTAGTAAACCATAACTATGAGTATAACAATTTTTCTGAGTCCTGTGAGTCCTAGCTAATCATTGAGCATGAGGATGGTCTTGGGGTCACAGTGGACTTCTGAAGTGGAATTTACTAGAATGACACTGACTCACTGAAATATGGTGAAAACATTGTTTGGGAAAAGGAAGGATGATGGGAGTGGAGGATGACAAACCTTTGAAACCTAAGTGGCTACCACATCTCCTATGGTGTAGGACAGCAGGTGTGATGTGATTAGTTACTCTAGGTAAAAATTATCAATGGAATTTAGAAATGATAGATCTACTTCTTGAGGAGTTGGCTCACTGGATACATACAAAAACACAAAATAATTAGAAACAAGCCAAATATGAAATCGTTGGTTATTTTTTTCTGTAGTAGATAATATGAAAGTAAAGGACAGGGTTGGCGTGGGTCCTGGCATTAGATTTTGGCTTTCCTGAGCTATGACCACTAGCTTCAGGGCTGTTACCAATAGGAAAATGTATTATAGAAAAAACAGGTAGCACTCCTAGTATCTATGGTCATTAAGAAGGTAGTTCAGGTGGCAGGGGTAGGTGTGTATGTCTTTACAAAACCAAGAAACTACTGAAACTGGGAGATATTGTGAAAGGGTTGTCTGATTTTGTGGATTAATATGATCAGCTTCCTGAAGAACTTTTACTAAAGTAAATTATGAGGGTGACTAACTTTGAAGCAATCTTCTTATTTTGAATGCAGTGGAGTGGAGGAATATGTTTGGGTTGATGCTGAACCCATAGCTTGCTATTGAACAATCAGAACTGGCTGCCGTACATTATCCAAACACACAACAGGTTTCTTCCTGAAGGGGCAACTGGCCTGGTGGACTGGAGAAAAGACACTATAAAGTTCATTTATCCTGAGAAGGGGAATTGTCCTTTCCCTCCTTCACATGACAAGTGGAACGCCCCAGCTAAAGTGGCTGATATGCTGCATATGAAAGGCATGCTGGAATAATTTTATAATTATTAGGATGTACATCCATTTAATAGTCTCTTTAACCATATTATGGTAAATACTGTGATTAAGTGGATGCTTTTGGCATGGGCACTCCATGTCACCTGCTGTAAAGTCAGGGAAAGATCAAAAAAGCCATATTAGATTTGTTGTCTCAGCTTCCCCTTCTGAGACTCAAAGATTCTAAGAAAATTAGAATGATTTGCTGGGTATGAGGAAAGACAAAGGAAATAATAGTCAAGGGATCCATCACAGCAAGTTGAAGGTTTTTAAATACTTACTAAGGAATTGGATGAATAAAAGGACATTGAAGGGTTCAAAACAAAAGTCTTCAGAGATTTGATAAACAGATGGGAGCCACTCCTGGTCCCCCAACATTGAAGAGCTCTAAACAAATCTTTTCTATTTACCCTAGTTTGGAGAAGTTTAAAAAACCAGAAGACAAAGATCACAATGACAAATGTGACCTCTAATTAGCAGGGGGTGATAATCTAAAAAATTAATGAGGATGAGGATTGATGAAAGCACCAGGGTCTCTTGGCCTGACCCTTGGCTGGGGGCCCAACACGATGTGCACATGTGTGGGCAAACTGGAAAATGGACAGGGAGTTGGAGAGAACGCTACCTGGAGCTCCTTGACATGGAAGTCCAATGCACTTTGATTCCAAAACCTATTGGTGAAGTCCCAACAGGGACTACAATTATAATGAGATTATATAGAGATGCAATCGTCAGTGGGATTAAGGTAAAAGCTTGGGTGAAAATTAGAATGTTTGAAGAGACTTTATGTGACATAGTCATGTCTCCTTTACCTAAATGTATTATTTGAATGGATATTATGTCTGACTGGAGAATACTTCTCCAACTTAATGTTATAAAACAGAAGGCATATAAGTTTGTCCTTCAGGTATTATTAATTGGACATGCTAAATGAGAATTTATAGTATATCCCATACAGGTTATTAATTTAAATCAATATTAAATAACTGGTGGATAAAAAGAGATTATCACTTTAATTAGTGACATGTTAGAAATGGGAGTACTGATACCATTAAATTTTCTGTACATTTGCCCTATGTGATCCATACAAAATGCAGATGGCTCATGGAGACAAGAAGTAGATTATCAAGGCTTGAGTGAAATAGTATTCACTGTAGCATCAGCAGTCCCTGGTATGGTTTCAAAAGTATAAAAAAATACAAGGTAAAGGAGACTGGTACTTAATGACTGATCTTACAAAGGCTTTTGCTCCATCCTGATCTTACAGAAGAGCCAACCAGTTTGCCTTCACCTGGGATGAAATCCAGTTTACCTTTATTATATTGTCATAGGGTTATTTGGAGTCACCAATTTACTGGCATAATTTTGTTAGAAGGGATTTGGATTTGAGGCATGTCCCAAGTGTGGTAATATACGATCTCGATAATATGATAATATCATAAACTAAAGAATAAGCTAGAACAGACAGATTTTATGGTGACACACGTGAATAACAGAGGCTGCTTGATAAATCCAGGAAAGGTCTAAGGATCCACTCAGATGGTGAAATTATTAGGAATAACCTGGGCAGGAGACATCCATGACGTTCCACAGGCAGCTAAAAGTAAATCATTGTATTTCCTACCTCTAGAACTAAGCGAGAAAAACAGTACATGGTCAGGTTGTTTGGATTTTGTAGGATGTATATTCCACAGTTAGGAATATTCTTAGTTCCTATCCATAAAACTGCCTGAAAGGAGGCAGTTATTTGAATGGGAACCTAAATAACACCAGGGTCTATCAGAATTTCAAAAAGCAGTGTCTCAGCCGATGCCTTTGTACTTTTATGATCAGTACTCAGGTACAATTTTGGAAAAATCTGTAACCTACATAGATTGGAGGTTATGGCAAAATCCCATGAGTGCCACTTAACAACAACAGCTGGGCTTTGTACCAGAAAATTTCCATATGTGGTGGTATGGTACAAGCCATTTCAGAGACAATTATTGACTTGTTATTGGACATTAATAGAAACTAACCCTATTACTGAAGAGCATAAAATAGACCCTGAAACCTAAAATACCTATAATGTTCTGGTTGTAATATCAGAGAAACACTCTAATGAGGAAGTCAATGTCCAGAAGAATTCTATAATGTAATGGAAATGGTTTATATAGGAACATGCTACCTGAGGAATGTAAGGAGATACTTACCGTATTCATGAGCAGATAGCCTCTTTTCCTCTAGGACTGACTTGGAACATCTGAGTTGTTGCCTGATCCTATTGCCATATGAGTGGTGCCCTATGAACAGATCTCAACTGATCAAAAGGAAGCTGCTTGGTTTATGGACAGCAGTTCCAAGTACACACTTTGAAAGTCCACTGCTCCACGAGCGACTCCTGGAAAACCCTGATTGATAAAGGTTGCAAAAAATCAGCTCAGTTGACTCAACTGCATGCCATTTGTTTGCAGTGATAGAATAGTTAAACGGTCAGAAGAACCCCAATGTTTGGGTATATGTAGTGTCATGAGCAGTGGCCCCGCCATTGAGTCAGGCAGATGGGCAGTGGAGAACTGTACTGTTAAAAGAAATACCTGTATGGGGCATGGACCTATTGATATCACTATAAGAAATTATTTGGCACATTAATGTAGTATTAGAGCAGGCAGATAGCTAGATATGAGCAGAGAAAGGGAGACAAAGGCCAAATGGCAGGAAGCCATACATCTTGTGAACAATGGGGTTCCTTGGGCAGACAAAGAAAAGCAGGAACCTCTGGACTGACAGGAAGCTGTATATCTTGAGGTGACAGGGGTCCTAGAGGCAGACAAAGAAAGGTGAGGAAAGGTAGGAATCTCCGGTGTCCGAATGTAACATTTTGCTCATTATGCCCTCATTATAGTAAAATTAGTCTTGCAGATAAGAAGTACTGATCATGCACTGATGCCCTGACACTTCTGATCAAGACTGAATAAAGGACAAAAATCCCTCCTCCCCTAGGGAAGGTGGAGCTGGGATGAAAATCAGGAAATACAACCCCAAATCCCTCCCTCCTCAATGAATATTCCACCCATTCATTTTCAAGTCCCATATAACCAGCTTGCCAAAGAAACTCAGGGCATCTACTCACCTAAGTCTGCCTACTTTCCTCTTGAGAGCATACTATCATTTAATAAATCCTCGCTTTGCTTTCTTGACCTCCCTGTCTCATCTCTGAATTCTTTCTGTGAGGAGACAAGAACCTACTTTCTGGTAACAATAGGGCATGTTGATGCCCATCAAAAGAACCAGGATCAGAAGTTGATTGGGGCTTCCCTGGTGGCACAATGGTTAAGAATCCACCTGCCAATGCAGGGGACATGGGTTCAAGCCCTGGTCCGGGAAGATCTCACATGCCACGGAGCAACTAAGGCCGTGTGCCACAACTACTGAGCCTGCATTCTAGAGCCCACAAGCCACAACTACTGAGCCCACATGCCACAACTTCTGAAGCCCGTGTGCCTAGAGCCCATGCTCTGCAACAAGAGAAGCCATTGCAATGAGAAGCCCACGCACTGCAATGAAGAGTAGCCCCCTGCTCGCCGCAACTAGAGAAAGCCCACATGCAGCAATGAAGACCCAACACAGCCAAAAATAAATAAATAAATTTTTTTTTTTTTTTAAAAGTTGATTGGAACCAGCATGTGGATATCCTGGTGTACTTGCTTGATGTGGTCAGCTGGGTTCATAAAACGAGAGTAAATGGAGGAGCTGCAGCAATGCAGAGATGGGCTGGGCATTGACATATTCCTGTTGCACCATCTGAGACATGAAATGTCAGCAAGATCTGTCCTGTTTGCCACCAAGAAAGACAAACTGCAGATGGCTATGGGGGAAGACTCCCCAGGGGAAAGGCCCTCACACAAAGCTGTCAAGGAGATTATATCAGACAACTGCCAGTAGCCCCAGGAGGCTATAAATGGACTCTAACAGAAATAGACACTTATTCTCGACTAGGTTTTGCCTACCCAGTGGTTGATGCAAATGCTCAGAACACTGTAAAAAACCTGGAATAGAAGATACAGTACTAATTTGGACTACCAAGTTACATTTCTTCAGACAAAGTAATACATTTACAGTTCATAGTGTCCAACAATGGGCAAAGGGTTATCACATCAAATGGACATATCACATTGCATATCATCCCCAAATAAATGGCTTGATAGAGAATTGGAACAGACACTGGAAACAGTTGTCTAAACTATGATGACATAAAGGCATAAAAGACTAGTTTACATGCCTTCACAAGTGTGTGATCACACACAACATAAGGGGCCCCAAGGGAGAGGTCCTCTGCTTTTCTAGGGGATACGAAAAAGAGGGTGTGGAGTAAGATGCTGGTATGACTATATAATCCTCCCCAATGTCACCTCAGCTTTCTTTTTCTCCTGCTTACTGCAGTGGTCTTGGGACCAGGGCTGCAACTGTGGGTGCTGGGAAGTGGAATGACCCCTAAGAAGAAAATGTAACCATACCTTTTAACCTTTATACCAGGATTTTTAAGGGCCTTCACCCCATCTGGAAAAATTAAGATCAACAGTGAATGTAGCTGTATTGTCTAGTGGTTGGGATAGCCCATTAATTCTGAACCTATGTAACCCTAAACTCTCTGCATGAGAATGGACTGACAGGGAGGTAGTTGCTAGACTGCTATTACTGTCAGCAATTTGGGCAAGCACACTGGCTGAACCTAACATTCCTTCTAAAAGTGGGAAAATTTGGGTTAAAATCAGTCAAAAGAGAGAGGGAGATATAGTAGCTGAGAGTAAAGCTTATGCAGAGAGGGAAATCCATGACATTGGTGCCTTGAAACAGGCTCAGAGAAAGAGAATGACACTGTCTCTTAGCACAGTTATACCACACCGAAAGGGTGAAGCCACAAGTGCAAGAT
Organism: Eubalaena glacialis; assembly: GCF_028564815.1. Taxonomy (NCBI): domain Eukaryota; kingdom Metazoa; phylum Chordata; class Mammalia; order Artiodactyla; family Balaenidae; genus Eubalaena; species Eubalaena glacialis. The sequence goes on along the minus strand of NC_083729.1, from coordinate 45,099,921 downwards.
CTCCAGTTTTTTGGAACCTGACAAGGTCAAATGGAAGCTGAAAAGCCTGAGGGGTATCACGCTGGGAGACATTTTGGCCATACACTATGATCACGTACTGAACCAGTTTTTGATGACCGAGTAGAGCTCTAGTAATCTGCCAGTATCAGTTGACCCCTATTTTTCAGGTTGCATCTATTCAAAGGATGTAATTTAGAAAGAAATTTCCAGGAATTACTTTCCTCTGGGCCATCAAACCATGCATTGTACAATCCTGGCAGACTGATTATTGTATAACTATAAATCTTGATGATCAACTTTTTAGAAAGGTACCTGTTCATAATGGACAAAATATAGTAGCTGCATATCAGCATGACAATGTATGCTGTGCTTAAATACATACTACCCTTATTTATGTGGGTGGAAAGCTACTGAAAATGTTCTTGGTTTTTTTTTTGTTCTGGAGCAGGTTTATTTCTAGTTCTACTTTACACTGTGGATGTAGCCCTGGAGCTAGGATTTTGCAGGAGGTCTTATTAGGTTGTCAGCATTGGGCAAGTGTTAGGTTTTCTCTTATCCCTCATTTTCTTTCAAAAATACACATCAAAACAAAAGCAAAGGGGCTTCCCTGGTGGCGCAGTGGTTAGGAATCCGCCTGCCAATGCAGGGGACACGGGTTCGTGCCCCGGTCCGGGAAGATCCCACATGCTGCGGAGCGGCTAGGCCCCGTGAGCCACAACTACTGAGCCTGCGCATCTGGAGCCTGTGCTCCGCAACGGGAGAGGCCGCGACAGTGAGAGGCCCGCGCACCGCAATGAAGAGTGGCCCCCACTCGCCGCAACTGGAGAAAGCCCTTGCACAGAAACGAAGACCCAACACAGCCAAAAACAAACAAACAAATAAATAAATTTATTTAAAAAACAAAAGAAAAAAAAAAAACAAAACAAAAGCAAGGATTTGGCAAATGCCATATGGTGAAAACCAGCCTCAGAGCTGGCTTTACCTGTTAGATTTCAGCCGTCACCGATTTTTGGCTCCTGATCAGTGAGCTTATTTTTTCATTATATTAATTATTCATTTAGTTTTTCTTTAACTTTGTAATTTGTTTGTATTTATGAAAGTTCCTGTGTATTTATTCAAAAAGAATCATGTAATACCTTATCTTCTCATTTACAAAAGCATGGAGTGGAATTCTGATTGTTTAGAAAAGTAAAAATTAAATTATCACATAGAAAATGTATTAGCATTTTGAATATATCTTATTCCAATCACACACACTCATACACGCATGCACCTATACACTCCATGTGTGACACTAGTTACTTTATGAAGAGCATTTTGTCATGTTAAACTTTCTTTAGAAACTTAATTCTTTATATCTTCTTAACTTTGTACTGCAAAGATAATAAGTGGTGATTTAGGAAACAAAATAAAGACAGTGAGAGAAAGAGAATTAAGAATTACTACCACCTGTTTAGAGTGGCTATAGTTTGATCTTATGACAAATACGAGTTCACACCATACATGCTCTCCTGTAGCTTCCTTTTCTTTACTAAAAATATTGTAGATGGTTTTCCCAGTTATTGAATGTACTTCCAAAATATTTGAAAAGATTTATAGTATTGCATTTTACATAAGCAAGGTGCTTTTAAAACCAATGCTATATTTCTGGGCTTATGTGTTATAAAATATATTTATCCACATTTCAGATTATTTCCTTCGTATAGATTTCTAGAATTAGAGTCATTGAGACTCCAAGTAGGAATGTTCTTAAGGATCCTTGTTGATTATTGCCAAATTGCTTTTTGGAAAACTTGTACTAGTGTCAATTCTTACCAGCATTTTATGAATATTTACATTTCAAGTTAGGTTTTCCCCTCATTAATCATCAGTTAAAAAGAAAATCTTTGCTTATTCTTTATGTTAAAAAATTTATAAGAAGTATTTTATTGTTTATATTTCAATATTTTAAATTACTAGGCTAGATGTTTTTATATACTGATAGGGTGTTTACATTTCTTCTGCTACTAATTTTTAATGAAATTACCTGGTTTTCTACTTGGTTTTAGTGCTTTTCTCCTCATTTTGACAATCATTTTTAATCAAACTTTCATAATATTTGTACAATGTTATTTCTTAGTGCTTTATTGGCTATTTTTATTTATTTATTAAAATTTTTCTTTTTTTACTGAAGTATATAGTTGACATACAATATTAATTTCAGGTGTACAACATAGTGATTTGACATTTATCTATATTACAAATCTATCACCATGATAAGTCTAGTAACCATCTGTTACCATACAAAGTTATCACAATTTTATTGACTGTATTTCCTATGTTGTACATTATGTGCTGGTGATTTATTTTTTATAAGTGGAAGTTTGTGTCTCTTAATACCCTTCACCTACTTCCTCTAATCCCCCACCACCATCCTTTTTGACCACCACCAGTTTGTTCTCTGTATCTATGAGTCTGTTTCTGTTTAGTTTTATTTGTTTGCTTTATTTTTCAGATTATACATATAAGTGAAATCATATGTTATTTGGCTTTCTCTGACTTATTTCACTTAACATAATCCCTCTGGGTCCATCTATGTTGTGCAAATGGCAAGATTTCATTCTTTTTTATGGCTGAGTAATATTCCATTATATATACGCATGCATATATATATATATGCAATATTTTCTTTACCCATTCATCTATTAATGGACACTTAGGTTGTTTCCATATCTTAGCTATTGTAAATAATGCTGCAATGAATATAGGAGTGTATATATCTTTTGAATTAGTGCTTTTGTTTTCTTCAGGTAAATACCCATAAGTAGAATTGCTGGATCATATGCTAGTTCTCAATTTACTTTTTTGAGGAACCTATATACTGTTCTCCATAGTGGCTGCACCAATTTACATTCCCACCAACAGGCACAAGTGTTCTCTTTTTCTCCACATTCTCACCAACACTTGTTTTTTATTATTATTCTAACAGATGTGAGGTGATATCTCATTATGGTTTTATTTGCATTTCCCTGATGATTAGTGATGCTGAGCATCTACTCATGTGTCGGTTGTCCATCTGTATGTCTTCTTTGGAAAATGTCTATTCAGGTCCTCTGCCCATTTTTTAATAGCAGTTTTGATAATGAGTTATGTGAGCTGTTTTTATATTTTTTTGATATTAACCCCTTATTGAATATATCATTTGCAAATATCTTCTCTCATTCAGTTGGTTGCCTTTTCATTTTGCTGACAGTTTCCTTCACTGTACAAAAGCTTTTTAGTTTGATGTAGTCCCATTTGTTTATTTTTGCTTTGGTTGCCCTTGCCTGAGTAGATGGATTGCCCCAAAATATTGCTAAGACTGATGTCAAAGAGGGTATTGACTAGGTTTTCTTCTAGAAATTTTATAATTTCAGGTGTTACATTTAGGTCTTAATCTGTTTTGAGGTTTTTTTTTTTTTTCTTCTCTCAGTATGGTATAAGACAGTGGTCCAGTTTCATTGTTTTGCATGTAGCTGTTCAGTTTTCCCAACATTATTTATTGAAGAGACTGTCTTTTACCCACTGTATATTCTTGTCTCCTTTATCATAAATTAAATGATCATATAAGCATTGGTTTATTTCTGTTCCATTGGTCTATGTGTCTGTTTTTGTGCCAGTACCATACAGTTTTGATTACTATAGCTTTATAGTATAGTTCGAAATCAGGGAGTGTGATACCTCCAGTTTTAATCTTCTTTCTTAATATTGCTTTGGATATTTGGGGTCTTTTGTGTTCTACACAAATTTTAGGATTATTTGTTAAGTTCAGGAAAAATGCCATTAGTATGTAGGCAGAGATTGCATTGAATTTGTAGATCGCATTCAGTAGCATGAACATTTTAACAACACTAATTCTTCCAATCCATGAGCATAGTATATCTTTCCATTTGTTTGTGTCATTTTCAATCTATTTCATCAGTGTCTTATAGTTTTCAGAGTACAAGTCTTTACCTCTTTACACCTAGGTATTATATTCTTTTTGATGCATTTGTAAAGGGGATTGTTTTCTTAATTTCTCTTTCTGAGAGTTTGTTATTATTATACAGAAACACAACAGATTTCTGTTTTATATCCTGAAACTTTACTGAATTCATTTATCAGTTCTAATAGTTTGTTGGAGCCTACAGGGTTCTCTATATATAGAATTATATTATCTGCAAATAGTGACAGTTTTACTTCTTCCCTTTTAATTTGGATGTCTTTTATCTCTTTTTCCTGCTTAATTGCTATGCCTAGGATTTCCAATACTGGGTTGAATAAAAATGTCAATAGTGGGCATCCTCGTCTTATTACTGATCTTAGAGGAAAAGCTTTCAGCTGAATGTGATGTTAGCTGTGGATTTGTCATATATGGCCTTTATTATGTTGAGGCACATTTCCTCTATACCCACTTTATTGAGATTTTTTAACATAAATGGATGTTGATTTTGGTCAAACGGATTTTCTGCATCTATTGAGATGATCATATGATTTTTATTCTTTGTTTTGTTAATGTGGTGTATCATGTTGATTGATTTGTGAATATTGAGCCATCCTTACATTCCTAAATCTACTCCACTTGATCATGCTATATGATCCTTTTAATGTATTGTTGAATTCAGTTTGTTAAAATTTTGCTAAGAATTTTTGCATCTATATTCATCAGGTATAGTGACCTATAATTTTTTTTTCTAGTGTCTTTTCTGGTTTTGGTGTCAGGGTAATGATGGCATGTAGAACGTGTTTGGAAGCATTCCTTTATCTTCAACTTTTTGGAATAGTTTGATAAGAATAGGTATTAACTCTAAAGGTTTGGAAGAATTCACCTGTGAAGACTTCTGGTTCTGAACTTTTACTTGTTGGGAGTTTTTTGACTGCTGAATTCATTTCATTACTAGTGATTGGTCTGTTCAGATTTTCTATTTCTTCCTGAATCTGTTTTGGAAGATTGTATGTTTCTAGGAGTTTATCCATTTTTTAGTTATAGCTTGTCCAATTTGTTGGCACATAACTGTTCATAGTTTTCTGTTATGATCATTTGTATTTCTATGATGTCGGTTTCAACTTATCCTCTTTTTTACCTAATTTTACTTATCTAGTCCTCTTTCTTGATGAGTCTGGCTAAAGGTTTATCAGTTTTTTGTTTTTTTTTTTAATCTTTTCAAAGAACCAGCTCTTAGTTTCATTGCTTTTTTCTTTTTTCTTCCAGTATCTATTTCATTATTTTTGCTCTGATCTTTATTATTTTATTCCTTCTATTAATGTTAGGCTTTGTTTCTTCTTTTTCTAGTTCCTTAAGGTTTAAGGTTAAGTTGCTTATTTGATATTTTTGTTATTTCCTGAGGGTAGGTATGAACTTCCCTCTTAGAACTGCTTTTGCTGTATACCACTGATTTTGGACAACTGTGTTTCCATTTTCATTTGTTTCAAGGTATTTTTTTGCTTTCCTTTTTAATCTCTTCATTCACCTATTGGTTGTCTAGGAGCATGTAGTTTAGCCTCCACGTGTTTGTGTTTTTTCCAGTTTTCTCCTTGTAATTGATTTCTACTTTTATACTGTTGTGGTCAGAAAAGATGCTTGATATGATTTCATTCTTCATTAATGTATTGGTACTTGTTTTACGGCCTAACATGTGATCTATCATGGAAAATGTTCCATCTGCACTTGAAAAAAATGTATACAGTAGGCCCCCTACATACGAATCTTCAAGTTGTGAACTTTCAAAGAGGCAAACGTGTGTTTGCATGTCCGATCATGTAAATTAGTTCATGTGTCTAGCATACATTGTCACGTGAGTGCATCCTCTACAAGTGGTTGTGCTTTTGTATACTTTACTGTACAGTACTGTATAGAGTACAGTAGTACAGTATCTTTATTTCAAGCCCAGGATGTCTGGAAGCAAGCATAAAAGCAGCAGTGATGTAGCTGGTACTGCTAAGAAGTGCCAAGTGATAACGATGGAAACAGAAGTGAAAATAATTGAGAGAGCGGAGCAAGGCAAAAAGATGGTAGACATCACTCGTTCTTATAACAAGAATCGTTCAACTATAGGCACGATTCTAAAGAACAAGGACAAGATCATGGAAGATGTGAAGTCTGCTGTGCCAATGATGCTGACAATAACACTGAAGAAGAGTGGAAAAGTAATGGAGGAGATGGAGAAACTTCTCAGTGTGTGGCTGCAGGATCAGCATCATCAGCATCGATTCCCACTCAGCTTAATGCTGATTCAAGAGAAAGCTAAAAACCTTTATGAAGACTTGAAGAAGAAACACAGTGAAGAATCAGAGGGCACAACTTTTAATGCCAGCCATGGCTGGTTTCATTGGTTCAAGGCTAGAGCCAACCTTCACAACATAAAAGTAAGTGGCGAGGCAGTGAGTGCTGCCTGGGAATTTCCTGAAACGTTTTGAGAAATTGATGAAGGTGCCTGTTTACCTGAGCAGGTTTTTAATGCGGATGAGACAGGACTGTACTGGCAGAGGATGCCAGACTGAAGTTACATCAGTAAGGAGGAAAAGTTGATGCCAGGCTATAAAGCAGCAAAGGATAGGCTAACTCTGTTGTTTGGTGGCAATGCTTCTGGAGATATGAAGCTGAAGCCTCTCTTAGTTTATCATTCAGAGAACCCAAAAGCCCTTAAAAACACAGCCAAGGGCTCTCTTCCTGTTGTGTGGAAGAGTAACCCCAAAGCCTGGGTTACACAGGCCATTTTCCAGGACTGGTTTTTCCACGACTTTATCCTGGAGGTAGAGAAATATTGCTTGGAGAAGGATGTCCCATTCAACATTCTTTTACTGCTTGACAGTGCTCTGGGCCACCCCTCATTCATGGACGACTTTCATCCCAATGTCAAAGTAGTGCATCTGCCACCAAATACTATGTCACTCATCCAACCTATGGACCAGAGAGTTATAGCGACTTTCAAGAAATATTATTTATCTCATACTCTTTGTCAGGAAGTAAAGGCGAGTGATGAATCAGGAACAACCTTGCAACAATTTTGGAAGGACTATAACATCTACAAGGCCATGACTTTGCTTGGCGTGAGGTTATAGCTGTCACCATGAATGGAGTTTGGAAGAACCTTTGCCTGAAGTTTGTTCACGATTTTCGTGGATTTGAGAAGGTGGATGAGGAGCCTAAAGAGGTCTTCAGCAACTCAGTGACCCTCAGTGAGAAGCTGGAGCTAGATCTGCAAGAGGACGACTTCATTGAACTCCTTGCTATGTAACACAAGGAGCTTCCAAATGAAGACCTGATGGAATTGGAGGCCCAGAGAAAGGACAAAGAGAGACAAGAGGAAGAAGAAGTAACTGAAGAGATTCATGACACAGGAAATGGCAAGGGGATTTTCTTTATTTGAGGAGGCACTGTTAGTTTTTGAGGCACAGGACATGAACATAGAATGGTACACAAATGTTGCAGCAGCCATTCAGAACGCAATCCAGTGCTACCATGTCATCTATGATGAAAAAACAGAGCTACTACCCAGACATCACTGGATCGTTTTTTCAAGAGGGTAGTAGAATTGAATCCAGCAAGGAACCAGAACTTGTGCCATCAATGTCAGGCATGAGTGAAATTGCAGCTTGCCCTGTCTCCTATTGCTGAGGATCCTTCACCTCCACCATCTCCCACCTCCTCTCTCTCCTCTGGTCAGTAACTCTTCTTGCCTGTTCACTTGATGCCAGTGCCTGTATGCCAGTTGTTGTACTGTACTACTGTACATTTCAAGGTACTGTACTGTAAGATTAAAATTGTTCTCTTTATTTTTTGTGTTCACTTGTTTTTTATGTATTATTTGTGTGAAAAGTATTATAAACCTATTACAGTACAGTACAGTCCTATATAGCTGATTGTGTTAGTTGGGTACCTAGGCTAACTTTGTTGCACTTATGATCACATTGGTCTTATGACTGCACTCTTGGAATGAAACTCATTCGTGTGTAGGGGACTTACAGTATTCTGATGGTTTGGGGTGGATTGTTCTCTATATATCCATTAAGTCTATCATGCCTAATGTGCCATGAGGCCAATTTTTTTAAATTGATTTTCTGTTTGGATGATTTATCCACTGATTTAAGCATGGTGTTAAAATCCCTTACGAGTTTTATATCCTGTCCATATCTCCCTTTATGTCTGTTAATATTTGCTTTATGTATGTACGTGCTTCTATGTTGGGTGCGTAGATATTTACAAGTGTTATATCCTCTTGCTGGATCGATCCCTTTATTTTTATGTGATGTTCTTCTTTGTCTCTTGTTACAGTCTTTTTGTAAAGTTTATTTTGTCTATTATTACCCCAGCTTTTAAAAAATTTCCATTTTCATGGGATATCTTTTTCTATCACTTCATTTTACCCTGTGTTTTTCTTTAGATCTGAGGTGAGTCTCATGCAGGCAGGATATATATGGGTCTTTTTTTTTTTTAATGCACTCGCTGCCCTATGTCTTTTGATTGAAATATTCAGTCCATTTATACTTAATGTGATTATTGATAGGTAGGTACTTATCACAGTTTTGTTAATTGTTTTCTGGATGGTTTTGTAGTTCTCTGTTCCTTTCTTCACTTGTTATCTTCCACTGTGATTTGATGATTTTCTTTAGTGTATGTTTGTATTCCTTTCTCTTTATTTTTGTGTATCTGTTAATAGGTTTTTGTTTTGTGGTTACCATGAGGTTCATATAAAACAACATATTTATATAGTAGTCTATTTTAAGCCGATGGTTTCTTAAGTTGGAGTGCATTCTAAAAGCAGTACATTTTTACTCTCCTTACTACATTTTATGTTTTTGACATTATTTTTTTAATTCAAATTGAAGTATAGTTGATGTACAATATTATATAAGTTACAGGTGTACAACAGTGTGACAATTTTTAAAGGTTATACTCCATTTATAGTTATTATAAAATACTGACTATATTCCCTTGACATATTTTATATTTTATTATTTTGTGTATTGCTTAACTATTCTAGATATAAATACATGTATAAAAGTCTTTCAACCTGTATACTAGATTTATAGGTAGTTGATACACTACCTTTACTATATGTTTGCCTTTATCAGTGAGATTTTTTCTTTCATAATTTTCTTGTTTCTAGATATGGTCTTTTTTTTTTCCTTTTAATAAGTCCCTTTAACATTTCTCATAAGGCTGGGTTAGTGGTGATGAACTCCTTTAGCTTTTGCTTCTCTAGGAAACTCTTTATCTCTCCTTCAATTCTGAATTGTAATCTTGCCAGGTACAGTATTCTTGGTTGTAAATTTTTCCTTTCAGTAGTTTGAATATATTGTGCCAGTCCCTTCTGGCCTGTAAAGTTTCTGCTGAAAAATCATCTGAGAGTCTTAGGGAGGTTCCCTTTTACATGACTATTTGATTTTCTCTTGCTGCTTTTAAGATTCTCTCTTTAACTTCTGACATTTTAATTATAATGTGTCTATCTCTTTGAGTTCATCTTGTTTGGGACTTTGTGCTTCTTGGACTTAGCTGTCTGTTTCTTTTGCCAGGTTAGGGAAGTTTTCAGCCATTATTTCTTCAAATAGTTTTCTGTCCCTTTCTCTCTCTCTCTTCTCCTCCTGGGACCTATATAACGCATATGTTAGAATTCTTGAGGATGTCCCAGAGGTCCCTTAAACTATTCTCATTAAAGTTTTTTTTTCCTTTTTGCTCTTCTGATCATGTGATTTCCACCACCCTGTCTTCCAGATTACTGATCTGTTCTGCATCCTTTAATCTGGTCTTGATTCCCTCTAGTTGATTTTTCATTTCAGTTATTCTTCAGTTCTGATTGGTTATTTTTTAAAATATTTTCTGTTTGTTGATGTTCTCACTGAGTTCATTCTTCTCCTAAATTCAGTGAGTATCTTGATGACTATTACTTTGAATTCTTTATCTGGTAAATATCTTATTTCCATTTTGTTTACTTCTTTTTCTGAGGATTTTTCTTCTTATTTCATTTGGGAAGTATTTCTTTGCATTCTCATTTTGCCTAATTTTCTGTTTTTGTTTCTATGTATTAGGTGTATCATCTACACCTCCCATTCCTGAAGGAGTAGCGTTATGTAGACAGCATCGAATGGTGCCCAGTGAAAAAATTCCCCGTAGTCACTAGAGCCAGGTACTCCAAGGGTATCCCCTGTGTGGGCTGTGTGTACCTTCCTGTTGTGGTTGGGCCATGATTACTGCAGATGCCCTGGTGAGCGAGTGTGGCCCCCAGCTCAACTGGCTCTGAGGCCTGGCCACAATTATTGTGGGTATGTTGCTGTGCTGGTCCCCCAGATCAAGAGCCACTTCAGAGGGACACCAGTGCTGGCTTGGGCCACCTCTTGGGGTAGGGTGGGAGCAGCTTTGAAGGGGCCAGCTATGGTGGGTGGGTTGGGCAGGGGCAGGGCTTGTCCTCAGGGGAACACTGGGGTGGGACTCACTGTGTTTGCTAGGTTGATGGAGAGTGATATCAGTGGTGCCCACCAGAACTGGGCCAGCTAAGTGGAAGGATAGTAAGAAAAATGGCACCCGCCAGTGCTTCTCTCCCTGGAGAAAGTTCCGCTAGATCCCTGCACCTCCAGCACATGCCGTAAATTAGTCAATGAATCTCCTTTTCATATGACACAGGCACTTTTCAAGCTGCTGCCTCTGCACTAGGATTTGGAGTGAGTGTGTTTGTGTATGAGCCCTTCAAGAGCAAAGTCTCAGTTTCCCATAGTCCTCTGGCTCTCCCAGATATAAACCCCACTTGTTTTGAAAGTCAGACATTATGGGAGCTCATCTTCTTGGTGTAGATCCCCTGGGCTGGGGAGCTCTATGTGGGGACTGGAATTGGACACTTCGGTCCTGAGGAGGGACATCCACAGGTGTTATATCCCTCCCACTTGTGGGTCACTGTACCAGGAAGGTGTGCTCTGACTAGACCACATTTCTTCCCCTCGTACCTGTCTCAATGTGGCCTTTTCTTTATATCCTTAGTTGTAGAAAAATCTTTTCTGCTAGTCTTCAGGTCATTTTCAGAAATAGTTTTTCTATATGTAGTTGTAGTTTTGGTGTGTCTTGGGATGGAGGTGTACTCAGGATCTTCCTACTCTACCATCTTGATCTGGCCCCTACCTGATTTTTTAATGATGCCTTGGCATACAAAAAACTTCCATCTTTATATCTTCACTTTATTAGTTAATGATTTTGTTATCATTGCTTGTATTGCATTTTTTTAAACCATCTTTGTTGGAGTATAATTGCTTTACAATGTTGTGTTAGTTGCTGTTGTATAACAAAGTGAATCAGCTCTATGTATACATATATTCCCATATCCCCTCTCTTCTACATCTCCCTCCCACTCTCCCTATCCCACCCCTCTAGTAGGTCACAAAGCACCAAGCTGATCTCCCTGTGCTATGCAGCTGCTTCCCACTAGCTATCTATTTTACATTTGGTAATGTATATATGTCAATGTAAATCTCTCACTTCATGCCATCTTACACTTCCCCCTCCCCGTGTCCTCAAGTCCATTCTCTACGTCTGCATCTTTATTCCTGTCCTGCCCCTAGGTTCATCAGAAAGTTTTTTTTTTTTTTTTAGATTCCATATATATGTGTTAGCATTCAATATTTGTTTTTCTCTTTCTGACTTACTTCACTCTGTATGACAGACTCTAGGTCCATCCACCTCACTACAAATAACTCAATTTCGTTTCTTTTTATGACTGATATTCCATTGTATATACGTGCCACATCTTCTTTATCTATTCATCTGTTGATGGACACTTAGGTTGCCCCTATGTCCTGGCTATTGTAAATAGAGCTGCAATGAACATTGTGGTACGTGACTCTTTTTGAACTATGGTTTTCTCAGGGTATATGCCCAGTAGTGGGATTGCTGGGTCATATGGTAGTTCCATTTTTAGTTTTTTAAGGAACCTCCATACTGTTCTCCATAGTGGCTGTATCAATTTACATTCCCACCAACAGTGCAAGAGGGTTCCCTTTTCTTCAAACCCTCTCCAGCATTTATTGTTTGTAGATTTTTTGATGATGGCCATTCTGACCGGTGTGAGATGATATCTCATTGTAGTTTTGATTTGCATTTCTCTAATGATTAATGATGTTGAGCATCCTTTCATGTGTTTGTTGGCAATCTGTATATCTTCTTTGGAGAAATGTCTATTTAGGTCTTCTGCCCATTTTTGGATTGGGTTGTTTGTTTTTTTGATATCAAGCTGCATGAGTTGCTTGTATGTTTTGGAGATTAATCCTTTGTCAGTTGCTTCATTTGCAAATATTTTCTCCCATTCTGAGGGTTTACTTTTTGTCTTGTTTATGGTTTCCTGTGCAAAATCTTTTAAGTTTCATTAGGTCCCATTTGTTTATTTTTGTTTTTATTTCCATTTCTCTAGGAGGTGGGTCAAAAAGGAGCTTGCTGTGATTTATGTCATAGAGTGTTCTGCCTATGTTTTCCTCTAAGGGTTTGATGGTGTCTGGACTTACATTTAGGTCTTTAATCCATTTTGAGTTTATTTTTGTGTATGTGTTAGGGAGTGTTCTAATTTCATTCTTTTACATGTAGCTGTCCAGTTTTCCCAGCACCACTTATTGAAGAGGCTGTCTTTTCTCCACTGTATATGCTTGCCTCCTTTATCAAAGATAAGGTGACCATATGTGCGTGGGGTTATCTCTGGGCTTTCTATCCTTTTCCATTGATCTATATTTCTGTTTTTGTGCCAGTACCATACTGTCTTGATTAGTGTAGCTTTCTAGTATAGTCTGAAGTCAGGGAACCTGATTCCTCCAGCTCCGTTTTTCTTTCTCAAGATTGCTTTGGCTATTCAGGGTCTTTTGTGTTTCCATACAAATTGTGAAATTTTTTGTTCTAGTTCTGTGAAAAATGCCATTGGTAATTTGACAGGGATTGCATTGAATCTGTAGATTGCTTTGGGTAGTATAATCATTTTCACAATGTTGATTCTTCCAATCCAAGAACACTGTATTATCTCTCCATCTATTTGTATCATTTTTAATTTCTTTCATCAGTGTCTTATAGTTTTCTGCATACAGGTCTTTTGTCTCCTTAGGTAGGTTTATTCCTAGGTATTTTATTCTTTCTGTTGCGTGGTAAAGAGGAGTGTTTCCTTAATTTGTCTTTCAGATTTTTCATCATTAGTGTATAAGCATGCAAGAGATTTCTGGCATTAATTTTGTATCCTGCTACTTCACCAAATTCATTGATTAGGTCTAGTAGTTTTCTGGTAGCATCTTTAGGATTCTCTATGTATAGAATCATGTTGTATTGCATTTGGTTGAGAAAGTCATTTTCACATTATATTGTTGGAATTTTCCATTAAAATATATTTTAGTTAAAATATATTTTAATAGCTGATATGAAATGTGGATCCAACTTTATATTTTTTTCACAATAGTTAGCCACATAACCAGCCCAAGTACATTTGTATCTTTCAACTCAGTTGTACTCATGGCGTGTGCCTTTTATTTTAGTACATAAAAAAAATTAAGAGCAAAAAGCTAAAAACAGATGTATGAAAAATAAAAACATTTTCTTCTACCTCTACCTTTCCGTCATTCATGTTTAATTGTAATATGGCTGCTCATCTTATTTTATATGCTTGCATCATTAAATAAAACACTACATAGATTTTATTTCTTCCTAAGTATTGGCAAAGTTTCTTTTTTCTCTACTTTATTTCTTCTTGGCCAGTTTTGCCAATTATAATATAGATTGGTTGTGGATGGATGTGTCTAAAAGGATATTTATATCTGAGCACAGCTAATTCTAGTCACAGATCTAGTGTCAAAATAAAGTAATCAGCATATATACTGTCCCCTGCCTTTCTTCACCTGTTTCAGATTCTGTTTCAGGAAGCAAAAATACAGCCCCCTTTTCTTCTGCAGTGATAATCCAAGTGAGGTAACAGAGGGTTCAATTAGCTGAGCTAATGGAGCAGCTCCCCCAGTTAAACAGTGAGAAGGGTTTTGAAGCCTTCATGCTTCCTGTTCAATTTCACTCTCTCTGATAACATTTTTAACTGCCTTGCGAATCTTCTTTATTTAAAGGCATTCTTCCCATACCTTATTGGTAGGGCGATATTCCAGCTAAATCCCAAAGATGTCAATCTTGCTGGGCACATGGAGCAACACTTAAGTCTTATACTCAGTACATTTCTCCAGCCCATCTTACCTCTTCCATCTTTGAATTCATTCAAATTTAGGGGAGAGCTGCCACCTGTGGGAGAAATCCTTGCCACAGTCCTTCCCATAGTTTGCTCCAGATCTACTGTCTTCCTGGAGAGGAAACTTTCAAATGTCTGAGAGAAGGAAGTTGAATTTCAATTTCCCTGCAATATACAGTGTTGACAGCAAATGTGGTAATTAGCAGAAAATAAGGAATGCAGACACAGCAGTGGGACTAATGGTAAGAATTCATTCCTTTAACTCTGTCAATGCTGGAGGAAGCTGTGATGAGCTGATGTGTCTGTGGCAAATGGAACACTGGACTTGCATTCAGAAGATTTGAGTCTGAGAACAGGCTCTAACACTAACTGTGAAGGTTGACACTCCCTTCATCCTTCAGCCTGTTTCCTTATCTTTATTCCATCTAGTTACTCGAGAGATGATTTTGAATGTGTTTTATAAACCCAAAGTGTTGTACAAAATAAAATAAAATGCTATTATTGTTATTCTTAATATATAAACAATGAGGGAAGGAGGGAATTTTACTTATAAACCTTTTCTAGGAAGACTTGTAGAGTAAGACTATGAGGTGTATGACAGAAAAAAAAAACAAAAACAAAACCAGAATTACAGATGGTCAGTCATCTTACAGGTTGCATAAGTCCCCAGGCACGTCCTTCAGAATCTGGTCAGAACATTTACATTTTATTTACTTTGCTTGAAATAGACACAATGAGAAGATGTTATTTTTTGACTGAGTAGGTAAATCCTAAAACCCAAGTCTTTAAAAATAGGTTCATGTATCTATCCATCTTTCCATCCATCTATCCACTTATTCATACATATGATTAATATGCATTCTGTGCTGATTCTGTGTAATGTATTATGTTAAGCTATGTGATTGCAAAGATGTAAAAGACAAGGTTTCTGCCTTTGAAGGTTCTCAAAGTTTTAAAGAGGATATACATATAGCAAGTACAGATGTGGGTATTCTTTTTTAAAATAAAATCTTAAAAGAAGGCCAGATAAATAAAATTAAAAGTGGTGTACAAAAACCACTCTTAGGTACAAATTTGAAGACAATGCTATATAATTTTGAGGGGCTCCTGACTACTCTTGTTTCTTTCTATTTTCAGGCTATTTAATTTTACTCCAATGTGGCTAGTATGTACTTCTTATTTTAAAACTTCCAGATCTATTTAAACATTTCTTATAAAGTCGGTACTTGTATACTAGCTGAAACAATTGTGTTTAAGCATCTTCTAGTAAGTCTAGCCAAGTTACCAGAATCAAAAACAAGATTATTCAAATAAGACTAAAGCAGAACCTTCCAAACTACATGGGACCTAGACAGGCTAATGATTTAGTTTACATTTAAATGTTTTCTTTGTGAATAATTTCAACATTTATTTAAAGGGGTTAAAAGAAACTTGGGTTAAGGCATATTTTGTTGTTGTTATTTTCTATTCTAGGGAAGGAAGTCAGTCATTTTATATTTCACTAGTTGATCATGTGTAGAGAGATCTGTGTTAAATGGCAACAAATTTTAGATTTACTGAAGTGATATTTTAGTCCTTTTTATAAGTTGACTTGGTTGGCAGCTACCCAGCTGGCTTCCCCTTAATCTGGCTTGAAAAGGAGCCATGCATATTCTTGTCTTTTATGCTTTACCTCTCATTAGAGGAGAAACACAACCCTGACAATTCTGTGTCAGGGGAGAATCAGATCTCAGTGTTATCAGTTTTCTCCTCTGTCTTCCACTCACTCACCTTTAGGGAACTCTGATTAAGCAGCTATAAAGGACTATGGGCTATACTTAAATTAGGCTTCTCTTTCTTTTTTCTTCCTCCCTTCTTTAAAATAAAGAGAAATTTTATCAGAGAATATTTAGAAACCACATAAGAAAGTAAAAGTCACTCAAGAAAGGAAAGATTACTCATATTTTAGTGCATTTCTTTCTACTTCCTATATAAATATATATGTAAAGGTAAGTGTATGTGTATACATTTTAAAATATGACTTGATACCCGTATATATGCTGTCTACAAGAGACCCACTTCAGACATAGGGACACAACAGACTAAAACTGAGGGGATGGAAAAAGATGAATATCTTTTTCCATGCAAATGGAAATCAAAAGAAAGCTGGTGTAGCAATTCTCATATCAGACAAAATAGACTTTAAAATAGAGACTATTAAAAGACACAAAGAAGGACACTACATAATGATCAAGGGATCAATCCAAGAAGAAGATATAACAATAGTAAATATTTATGCACCCAACATAGGAGCACCTCAATACATAGGGCAAATACTAACAGCCATAAAAGGGGAAATCGACAGCAACACAATAATAGTAGGGGACTTTAACACCTCACTTTCACCAATGGACAGATCATCCAGAATGAAAATAAATAAGGAAACACAAGCTTTAAGTGATACATTAAACAAGATGGACTTAATTGATATTTATAGGACATTCCATCCAAAAAAAACAGAATACACTTTCTTCTCAAGTGCTCATGGAACATACTCCAGGATAGATCATATCTTGGGTCATAAATCAAGCCTTGCTAAATTTAAGAAAATTGAAATTGTATCAAGTATCTTTTCCACCCACAATGCTATGAGACTAGATATAAACTACAGGAAAAAATCTATAAAAAATACAAACACATGGAGGCTAAACAATACACTACTTAACAACCAAAAGATCACTGAAGAAATCAAAGAGGAAATCAAAAAATACCTAGAAACAAATGACAATGAAAACACGACGAGCCAAAACCTATGAGATGCAGCAAAAGCAGTTATAAGAGGGAAGTTTATAGTAATAAAATCCTACCTCAGGAAACAAGAAACATCTCAAATAAACAACCTATCCTTACACATAAAGTAATTAGAGAAAGAAAAACCAAAAAACCCCAAAGTTAGCAGAAGGAAAGAAATCATAAAGATCAGATCAGGAATAAATGAAAAAGAAATGAAGGAAACAATAGCAAAGATCAATAAAGCTAAAAGCTGGTTCTTTGAGAAGATAAACAAAATTGATAAACCACTAGCCAGACTCATCACGAAAAAAAGGGAGTAGACTCAAATCAGTAGAATTGGAAATGAAAAAGGAGAAGTAACAACTGACACTGCAGAAATACAAAGGATCATGAGAGATTACTACAAGCAACTATATGCCAATAAAATGGACAACCTGGAAGAAATAGACAAATTCTTAAAAGAGCACAACCTCCCAAGACTGAACCAGGAAGAAATAGGAACTATAAACAGACCAATCACAAGCACTGAAATTGAGACTGTAATTAAAAATCTTCCAACAAACAATAGGCCAGGACCAGATGGCTTCACAGACGAATTCTATCAAACATTTAGAGAAGAGCTAACACCTATCCTTCTCAAACTCTTCGAAAATATAGCAGAGGAAGGAACACTCCCAAACTCATTCTACGAGGTCACCATCATCCTGATACCAAAACCAGACAGAGATGTCACAAAGAAAGAAAACTGCAGGCCAATATCACTGATGAACATAGATGCAAAAGTCCTCAACAAAATACTAGCAAACAGAATCCAACAGCACGTGAAAACAATCATACACCGTGATCAAGTGGGGTTTATCCCAGGAATGCAAGGATTCTTCTAAATATGCAAATCCACCAACATGATACACCATATTAACAAATTGAAGGAGAAAAATCATATGATCATCTCAATAGATGCAGAAAAAGCTTTTGACAAAATTCAACACCCATTTATGATAAAAACCCTTCAGAAAGTAGGCACAGAGGGAACTTACCTCAACATAATTAAGGCCATATATGACACACCCACAGGGAACATCATTCTCAATGGTGAAAAACTGAAAGCATTTCCTCTAAGATCAGGAACAAGACAAGGTTGTCCACTCTCACCACTATTATTCAACATAGTTGTGGAAGTTTTAGCCACAGCAATCAGGGAAGAAAAAGAAACAAAAGGAATCCAAATTGGAAAAAAAGAAGTAAAGCTGTCACTGTTTGTAGATGACTTGATACTATACATAGAGAATCCTAAAGACTCTACCAGAAAACTACTAGGGATAATCAATGAATTTGGTAAAGTAGCAGGATACAAAATTAATGCACAGAAATGTCTTGCATTCCTATACACTGATGATGAAAAATCTGAAAGAGAAATTAAGGAAACACTCCCTTTTACCATTGCAATAAAAAGAATAAAATACCTAGGAATAAACCTACATAAGAAGACAAAAGACCTGTATGCAGAAAACTATAAGACACTGATGAAAGAAATTAAAGATGATACAAACAGACGAAGAGATAATACCATGTTCTTGGATTGGAAGAATCAACATTGTGAAAATGACTCTACTACCTACAGCAATCTACAGATTCAATGCAATCCCTGTCAAACTTCCATTGGCATTTTTCACAGAACTAGAACAAAAAATTTCACAATTTGTATGGAAACACAATAGACCCTGAATATCAAAGCAATCTTGAGAAAGAAAAACAGAGCTGGAGGAATCAGGATCCCTGACTTCAGACTATACTACAAAGATACCGTAATCAAGACAGTATGGTACTGGCACAAAAAGAGAAATATACATCAATGGAACAGGATAGAAAGCCCAGAGATAAACCCACGCACATATGGTCACCTTATTTTTGATAAAGGAGGCAAGAATATACAATGGAGGTAAGACAGCCTCTTCAATAAGTGGTGCTGGGAAAACTGGACAGCTACGTGTAAAAGAATGAAATTAGAACACTCCCTAACACCATACACAAAAATAAACTTAAAATGGATTAAAGACCTAAATGTAAGGCCAGACACTATCAAACTCTTAGAGGAAAGCATAGGCAGAACACTCTATGACATAAATCACAGCAACATCCTTTTTGACCCACCTCCTTGAAAAATGGAAATAAAACCCAAAATAAACAAATGGGACCTAATGAAACTTAAAAGCTTTTGCACAGCAAAGGAAACCATAAACAAGACAAAAAGTAAACCCTCAGAATGGGAGAAAATATTTGCAAATGAAGCAACTGACAAAGGATTTATCTTCAAAATTTACAAGCAGCTCATGCAGCTCAATATCAAAAAAACAGACAACCCAATCCAAAATGGGCAGAAGACCTAGATAGACATTTCTCCAAAGAAGATATACAGATTGCCAACAAACACATGAATGGATGCTGAATATCACTAATCATTAGAGAAATGCAAATCAAAACTAAAATGAGGTATCCCCTCACACCAGTCAGAATGGCCATCATCAAAAAATGTACACACAATAAATGCTGGAGAGGGTGTGGAGAAAAGGGAACCATCTTGCACTGTTGGTGGGAATGTAAATTGGTTGAGTCACTATGGAGAACAGTTTGGAGGTTTCTTACAAACTAAAATAGAACTACCATATGACCCAGCAATTCCACTACTGGGCATATATCCTGAGAAAACCATAATTCAAAAAGACTCATGTACCACAATGTTCATTGAAGCTCTATTTACAATTGCCAGGACATGGAATCAACCTTAGTGTCCATTGACAGATGAATGGATAAAGATGTGGCACATATATACAATGGAATATTACACAGCCATAAAAAGAAACTAAATTGTTTATTTGTAGTGAGGTGGATGGACCTGGAATCTGTCATACAGAGTGAAGTAAGTCAGAAAGAGAAAAACAAATATCATATGCTAACACATATATATGGAATCTAAAAAAAAAAAAAAAGGTTCTGAAACGTAGAGGCAGGACAGGAATAAAGACACAGACATAGAGAATGGACTTGAGGACACGGGGAGGGGGAAGGGTAAACTGGACGAAGTGAGAGAGTGGCATGAACATATATACACTACCAAATGTAAAATAGATAGCTAGTGGGAAGCAACTGCATAGCACAGGGAGATCAGCTCGCTGCTTTGTGACCACCTACAGGGGTGGGATAGGGAGGATGGGAGGGAGTTGCAAGAGGGAGGAGATATGGGGATATATGTATATGTATAGCTGATTCACTTTGTTATAAAGCAGAAACTAACACATCATTGTAAAGCAATTATACTCCAATAAAGATGTTTTAAAAAAAAGTTGCGGTTTAAGGCCAGAATGTAATAACTGTAATAGTTACATAACTGTTGAGTTACATAGTTCACTGAGATTGGTTATGTTGCTTGACTTCATTCATTCATTTGTATACGAAAAATATATTGTGCACCTTTAACATAAATGGTACTGTGAAGGCTTCTTAAGATGTAATATTTAGAATATATTAAAGTTACTCCATCTTTAAAAAAAAGAATAAGTGGAACTAAGCCTGGCAATTTAGAGGCACAATATTCTAGTGTAGGAAATATTCAGTCTAAAGGTAGAAGTCAAAAGGAGAGTGTGGTGCATGCTGGGAGTGACAGTTTATTTTAACCATAGCTTAGGGTAAATGTGGGAATTTATATGACATAAACCTGGAGAGGTGGTTGAAGGCTACATCAGGAGGACTCCTTATTCTGTACTGAACAATTCAATTCCTATTTCCAAACTATGCTAAGTATTAGGGAATTTTAGGTAGGAAAGGATCTGATTAGATTTGGATTTTGGAGCAATTACTGGTAGCAGTTTTTGAGGATGATCTGTAAAAATGTTATTTATCTCTGCTATGGACTGAATTGTGTGTGTTTCCCCCAAATTTATATGTTGAAGCTCTAACTCCCAATGTGATAGTATTTGAAGATGGGGTCTTTGGGAGATAAGTAGGTTTAGATAAGATTATGAGGGTGGGGCCTTCCTGATGGGATTAGTGCCCTTATAAGAAGCCACACCAGAGAGCTTGCTGTCTCTTTGCCACATGAGGACACAGCAAGAAGGCAACAATCTGCAAGCCAGAAAGAGAGTCCTCCTCAGGAACTGAATTGGCCAGCACCTTGATTTTGGACTTCCCAGCCTCCAGAATTGTGAGAAAGTAAATTTCTGTTGTCTAAACCAGCCAGCATATGGTATTTTGTTATGACATTCTGTGCAGACTAATACAATCTATTTTATGTATTTGGCTAATTGTGAAACTAGGAACAGGAAGGATATTACAATAATTCAAGTAAGTAACAGTCATTTGGCTTAGTCTGTTTTGAAAAATATTTGACTGTGGAACTATTCATGTTAAACTTAAAAAATCTAGTTTTGAGATATTATTGTTAGAACATCACTTCTGTGATAAGTCTTATGAGAGATCTTTCTTAAACATCTCAACATACTACCTTTTATTAAAGTAATCCACTCATGCCTTGAAAAAAAAAACTTAACGTGACTGGTATTCATGTGTTATCCTTCGTGGATAACTGTGTAATGCTCCCTGGTTTGGCATGATGCCATCATGATCATCATCAGGATCATCATCACATCTAACATTCCTGTGTGAATATTTTGCTTTAAATATTACAGACATTACATTTGTAGTGATGAGTAGATATTGTTATTCCGATTTTATAGATAAGAAAACTCAAGGTCAGAAGGTTTAAATGATTTGCCCAAGGTTTCTCAGCTAGTAGGTAGACATGAATTTAAAACCATTAATATCTAAACTCAAAGCTCATGGTTTTTGTTACAATGATTTGAAGGTGAATGACAAGTACATGGCTGATTCAATGGTCCTGTTCTTAAAGCAGAAAAAATGTCTAATTTTGTGAAGGTCTCTGGTCTATCTTATGGGTCTGAATTCTTTAAACCAATTGAATTTTTCCACTTAATATTTTAAATACAGAACATAGTGTGTCATAAAATAATGTGAGATGTTTGTAAGTGGAAGATGGAGTGGTTACCAACGTTTAGTTTTCTGTAAACTTTGTGTAAAAGAAAAACAAACAAGCTGTTCTAACAACATTGTCTTTACAAAAGAATAATATTGGATGGTTAAATTTTGTCAAAATCCATGCTTCTAAGTGCTGGAGCTGTGAAAATTTACTATCTTTATAAGACAAGTCATTATGTGAAGGGTAAGAGTGTGTAAGCAAACATTTACTCTGGAACATCACGTCTCCCAAAGGAAGGCTTTTCCCACATCTATCTCCTTTCTGATATGATGTTTTGTCAGGGTGTTTTTATTTCTAACTGGCTGAAAAATAGGAATGATTCCTGGGCACTTGAAACTTATTATGTTCAAACTTTGAACTTCAAAAAATTTCCTTCATGTTGATATTTATTTAGTTTTTGAACAGCTACAACTATTCAAAATGAGCAATAGATGAAAATGAAAGTTTAAATGATCAGGTGATTTGTACAATCTTACCTTATCTGTGTGGTGAGATTTCTATGATACATTTTCTAGAAGATAAACCAATTCTTTTTAAAAACAGATATTTAATTTTGGTTTGTAAATACATGTGTAAAACTGAAATAAGGAATACTTATGTATTCATTCAACTAATATATCTTGAGTGTCTCCTGTATGCCTTATGCTATGTGCTGTGGGTAGAAAAATGAAAGAGATAATCAGATTTCAAGAAACTCATAGTTCACATGAAAAATACCAATATAGCCAATTATAATAAACTAGGTTAATTGCTAAGATAGAGACGCACACCTGACTCTGGGAATACTGAAGAACATCCAACCTTATCTCATATGTGCCTAAAATATGAGAAAACCGACCATCAATTTGAGTTGAGTATTGATGGAAGCATGGAGTAAAGCTATGTTCTAAGCTTCAGTGTTGTGGCGATCACAGAATTTTTCATTTAATTACATTCTTTTTTTCCTACAGTGTTGTAAGATGGATATACAGCTTAGTGGTTGAGAGTGTGGCTTCTGAAATCAGATATTTTCATGTATAAAACCTGTGTTACCACTGCTTTGGGAAATTTCCTACCATTTTAAAGCCTCATATTCTTTAATTTAAAAATATAAATAAGTAGCATTGTTTTGGAAGATAAAATGAAACAATCTATGAATGCATATTTAACACATTTTCTGTCATGTAGTCAATAAATGATAGCTATTATCATTATTGTTATTATTTCCTCTCTGGATTGTAAGTTTATTGTAGACATGGTACAGTTTTTATAGTAGGAAAACCACTGAGATCAAGGATCAGAAGTGTTTTGATTCTAGTTCTGGTCCTTGACTTGTTCACTTAATCTTCTTGGACGTACACTTTTCTGAAAATTGGAGATGGGCATGGAGAATGAGGCTGAGCTCTGTAGATTCATGGGTCCCTTTGGTATCTACCTCATTTGCCTTTCCAACAGGCTCTAGAATTCTGTACTACTGGAAAATTTGAAGAATATTCACAAGCTGAAATTTCATAGAATTCAATAACAAGTCTTTAAATCCAAGAAATTAATCAGGCGAGTGTGGCAGGGCAGAGGAGGTGATGGTGTTAGGAGCAGTTCAAGTCCAGAAGGTAAAGGTCTTTAAATTGACTAAGTTCATTGTGAACCAAAAAGTGTGGCAAGTCTGTTAAAGTGTTAATGGGACTTTAACTTTACATAGACCATGATGTCGTCTTCCTGATCAGAGCCATTGTGGAGGCTGCATCCAGTTCTGGGTAAGGACATATGCAAGAACAATGTTGCCAAGTGTGAGACGGCTAGACAGAGAGAAGAGGAACGTTGGAATGGTGAAGGTTCTGGGAATCATGCTGTGTGTAGAATGTTTGAGGAAACTGGAGCTTGTCAATCTAGGAAAAGGACAAATTCAAGAGATGGCAAGAGGCAAAAGCAGGGAGTTCTCTTCAAACATTTGAAACACGTCTATATGTCAACGTGTTTTGATATCCTCAGAGCAGCCCTAGGAGGCTGAACTAGGGCCACTGGTGGAAATTTCAAGAAGAAAAATTTGACTTAATCAGCAGTGTAATTATAAACAATTAAAGCTCTTCTAAAAGGGTTTTTGGGTAGAGTAATATGCTTTCACCAGAAATGCTTACTTACGATTAAATCAGTATCTCTCAAACTTACTCCATGAAAAGAATAACCTAGGCTTCCTAACAAAAATACAGACTGCTTTTATTTTCTTAATTTTTGAATTTTATTTTATTTATTTTTTAATACAGCAGGTTCTTATTAGTCATCAATTTTATACTCACTAGTGTATACATATCAATCCCAATCGCCCAATTCAGCACACCACCATCCCCAACCCCCCGTGGCTTTCCCCCCTTGGTGTCCATACGTTTGTTCTCTACATCTGTGTCTCAACTTCTGACCTGCAAACTGGTTCATCTGTACCATTTTTCTAGGTTCCACTTACATGCGTTAATATACGATATTTGTTTTTCTCTTTCTGACTTACTTTACTCTGTATGACAGTCTCTAGATCCATCCACGTCTCAACAAATGACTCAGTTTTGTTCCTTTTTATGGCTGAGTAATATTCCATTGTATATATGTACCACTTCTTCTTTATCCATTCGTCTGTCGATGGGCATTTAGGTTGCTTCCATGACCTGGCTGTTGTAAATAGTGCTGCAGTGAACATTGGGGTGCATGTGTCTTATTGAATTATGGTTTTCTCTGGGTATATGCCCAGTAGTGGGATTGCTGGCTCATATGGTAATTCTATTTTTAGTTTTTTAAGGAACTTCCATACTGTTCTCCATAGTGGCTGTATCAATTTACATTCCCACCAACAGTGCAAGAGGGTTCCCTTTTCTCCACACCCTCTCTAGCATTTGTTGTTTGTAGATTTTCTGATGATGCCCATTCTAACTGGTATGAGTTGATACCTCATTGTAGTTTTGATTTGCATTTCTCTAATAATTAGTGATGTTGAGCAGCTTTTCATGTGCTTCTTGGCCATCTGTATGTCTTCTTTGGAGAAATGTCTATTTAGGTCTTCAGCCCCCTTGTGGATTGGGTTGCTTGTTTCTTTAATATTCAGCTGCATGAGCTGTTTATATATTTTGGAGATTGATCCTTTGTCCGTTGATTCATTTGCAAATATTTTCTCCCATTCCGAGGGTTGTCTTTTCATCTTGTTTATGGTTTCCTCTGCTGTGCAAAAGCTTTGAAGTTTCATTAGGTCCCATTTGTTTATTTTTGTTTTTATTTCCATTACTCTAGGAGGTGGATCAAAAAAGATCTTGCTGTGATTTATGTCAAAGACTGTTCTTCCCATGTTTTCCTCTAAGAGTTTTATAGTGTCTGGTCTTACATTTAGCTCTCAAATCCATTTTGAGTTTATTTTTGTGAATGGTGTTAGGGAGTGTTCTAATTTCATTCTTTTACATGTAGCTGTCCAGTTTTCCCAGCGCCACTTATTGAAGACACTGTCTTTTCTCCATTGTATTTCCTTGCCTCCTTTGTCATAGCTTAGTTGATGATAGGTGCGTGGCTTTATCTCTGAGCTTTCTATCTTGTTCCATTGATCTATGTTTTGGTTTTTCTGCCAGTACTATATTGTCTTGATTGCTGTAGCTTTGTAGTATAGTCTGAAGTCAGGGAGTCTGATTCCTCCAGCTCCGTTTTTTCCCCTCAAGACTGCTTTGGCTATTCGGGGTCTTTTGTGTCTCCATACAAATTTTAAGATTATTTGTTCTAGTTCCATAAAAAATGCCATTGGTAATTTGACAGGGATTGCATTGAATCTGTAGATTGCTTTGGGTAGTATAGTCATTTCCACAATATTGATTCTTCCAATCCAAGAACATGGTATATCTCTCCACTTGTTGGTATCACCTTTAATTTCTTTCATCAGTGTCTTATAGTTTTCAGCATACAGGTCTTTTGTCTCCTCAGGCAGGTTTATTCCTAGGTATTTTATTCTTTTTGTTGCAATGGTAAAGGGGAGTGTTTCCTTAATTTCTCTTTCAGATTTTTCATCATTAGTAGGAATGCAAGAGATTTCTGTGCATTAATTTTGTATCTTGCAACTTTACCAAATTCATTGGTTAGCTCTAGTAGTTTTCTGGTGGCATCTTTAGGATTCTCTATGTATAGTATCATGTCATCTGCAAACAGTGACAGTTTTACTTCTTCTTTTCCAATTTGTATTCCTTTTATTTCTTTTTCTTCTCTAATTGCCATGGCTAGGACTTCCAAAACTATGCTGAATAATAGTGGTGAGAGTGGACATCCTTGTCTTGTTCCTGATCTTAGAGGAAATGCTTTCAGTTTTTCACCATTGAGAATGATGTTGGCTGTGGGTTTGTCATATATGGCCTTTATTCTGTTGAGGTAGCTTCCCTCTATGCCCACTTTCTGGAGAGTTTTTATCATAAATGGGTGTTGAATTTTGTCAAAAGCTTTTTCTGCATCTATTGAGAAGATCATATGGTTTTTCTTCTTCAATTTGTTAATATGGTGTATCACATTGATTGATTTGCGTATATTGAAGAATCCTTGCATCCCTGGGATAAATCCCACTTGATCATGGTGTATGATCCTTTTAATGTGTTGTTGGATTCTGTTTGCTAGTATTTTGTTGAGGATTTTTGCATCTATATTCATCAGTGATATTGGTTGGTAATTTTCTTTTTTTGTAGTATCTTTGTGTGGTTTTGGTATCAGGGTGATGGTGGCCTAATAAAGTGAGTTTGGGAGTGTTCCTTCCTCTGCAGTTTTTTGGAAGAGTTTGAGAAGAATGGGTGTTAGCTCTTCTCTAAATGTTTGATAGAATTCACCTGTGAAGCCATCTAGTCCTGGACTTTTGTTTGTTGGAAGATTTTTAATCACAGTTTCAATGTCATTACTTGTGATTGGTCTGTTCATATTTTCTATTTCTTCCTGGTTCAGTCTTGGAAGGTTATACCTTTCTAAGAATTTGTCCGTTTCTTCCAGGTTGTCCATTTTATTGGCATAGAGTTGCTTGTAGTAGTCTCTTAGGATGCTTTGTATTTCTGCAGTGTCTGTTGTAACTTCTCCTTTTTCATTTCTAATTTCATTGATTTGAGTCCTCTCCCTCTTTTTCTTGATGAGTCTGGGTAAAGGTTTCTCAATTATGTTTATCTTCTCAAAGAAACAGCTTTTAGTTTTATTGATCTTTGCTATTTTCTTTGTTTCTATTTCATTTATTTCTGCTCTGAGCTTTATGATCTCTTTCCTTCTGCTAATTTTGGGTTTTGTTTGTTCTTCTTTCTCTAGTTCCTTTAGGTGTAAGGTTAGATTGTTTATTTGAGATTTTTCTTGTTTCTTGAGGTAGGCTTGTATAGCTATAAACTTCCCTCTTAGAACTGCTTTTGCTGCATCCCATAGGTTTTGGATCGTCGTGTTTTCATTGTCATTTGTCTCTAGGTATTTTTTGATTTCCTCTTTGATTTCTTCAGTGATCTCTTGGTTACTTAGTAACGTATTGTTTAGCCACCATGTGTTTGTGTTTTTTACGTTTTTTCCCTGTAACTCATATCTAATCTAATAGCATTGTGGTCAGAAAACATGCTTGATATGATTTCAATTTTCTTAAATTTACTGAGGCTTGATTTGTGACCCAAGATGTGATCTATCCTGGAGAATGTTCTGTGCACACTTGAGAAGAAAGTGTAATCTGCTGTTTTTGGATGGAATGTCCTAAAAATGTCAATTAAATCTATCTGGTCTATTGTGTCATTTAAAGCTTCCATTTCCTTATTTATTTTCATTTTGGATTATCTGTCCATTGGTGGAAGTGAGGTGTTAAAGTCCCCCACTATTATTGTGTTACTGTCGATTTCCTCTTTTAGAGCTGTTAGCAGTTGCCTTATGTATTGAGGTGCTCCTATGTTGGGTGCATATATATTTAGAATTGTTATATCTTCTTCTTGGATTGATCCCTTGATCATTATGTAGTGTCCTTCCTTGTCTCTTGTAACATTCTTTATTTTAAAGTCTATTTTATCTGATATGAGTATTGCTATTCCAGCTTTCTTTTGATTCCCATTTGCATGGAGTATCTTTTTCCATCCCATCACTTTCAGTCTGTATGTGTCCCTAGGTCTGAAGTGGGTCTCTTGTAGACAGCATATATATGGGTCTTGTTTTTGTATCCATTCAGAAAGCCTGTGTCTTTTGGTTGGAGCATTTAATCCATTCACGTTTAAGGTAATTATCAATATGTATGTCCTTATGACCATTTTCTTAATTGTTTTGGGTTTGTTTTTGTAGGTCCTTTTCTTCTCTTGTGTTTCCCACTTAGAGAAGTTCCTTTAGCATTTGTTGTAGAGCTGGTTTGGTGGTGCTGAATTCTCTTAGCTTTTGTTTGTCTGTAAAGCTTTTGATTTCTCCATCGAATCTGAATGAGGTCCTTGCTGGGTAGAGTAATCTTGGTTGTAATGTTCTTCCCTTTCATCACTTTAAGTATATCATGCCACTCCCTTCTGACTTGTAGAGTTTCTACTGAGAAATCAGCTGTTAACCTTATGGGAGTTCTCTTGTATGTTATTTGTTGTTTTTCCTTTGCTGCTTTCAATAATTTTTCTTTGTCTTTAATTTTTGCCAATTTGATTATTATGTGTTTTGGCGTGTTTCTCCTTGGGTTTATCCTGTATGGGACATGCTGTGCTTCCTGGGCTTGGGTGGCTATTTCCTTTCCCATGTTAGGGAAGTTTTCAACTATTATCTCTTCAAATATTTTCTCTGGTCCCTTCTCTCTCTCTTCTCCTTCTCAGACCCCTACAATGCGAATGTTGTTGTGTTTAATGTTGTCCCAGAGGTCTCTTAGGCTGTCTTCATTTCTTTTCATTCTTTTTTCCTTATTCTGTTCCGCGGCAGTGAATTCCACCATTCTGTCTTCCAGGTCACTTATCCGTTCTTCTGCCTCAGTTATTCTGCTATTGATTCCCTCTAGTGTAGTTTTCATTTCAGTTAGTGTATTGTTCATCTCTGTTTGTTTGTTGTTTAATTTTTCCAGGTCTTTGTTAAACATTTCTTGCATCTTCTCAATTTTTGCCTCCATTCTTTTTCCGAGGTCCTGGATCATCTTGACTATCATTATTCTGAATTCTTTTTCTGGAAGGTTGCCTATCTCCACTTCATTTAGTTGTTTTTCTGGGTTTTTATCTTGTTACTTCATCTGGTACATAGCCCTCTGCCTTTTCATCTTGTCCATCTTTCTGTGAATGTGGTTTTTGTTCCACAGGCTGCAGGATTGTAGCTCTTTTTGCTTTTGCTGTTTGCCCTCTGGTGCAAAATACAGACTTCTTGACTCTCCCCTGGAGTTCTGATTCAAGAGGTCAGGGAAAAGGCATAGATACATGTAATCTTTAGCCAGCATATCATGAAATTTTTATGAGCAAGAACGTTTGCGAAAGCCTTCGCTGTTCATCTGCCAAGGGTATAATAGGAAGGTTCTTGATTTTGATGGGAGAATTGTTTCTATGATGCTGAAGATTCATTTTAAATTTCTGGTAGATTCTCAAAAGACTTAGTGATTGACTGTTATTGTGATCGTTGTAGTAACATTTTATGAAATACATATTAATTTGATACATATTATACACACCAGCATGGAGAAGGTGTTTTATCTTAATATGTGAAAATATTTTTAGAAAGCTTAGGAATAATTTAATGATCAGTATTCAGGTTTTTTAATGATGTACATATTTTCATACTCTAAGATGAGATTTTTCTGTATGTCATTCCATGAAAATAGAGGTATATTTTGCTAGGTAATATGATGGATACCTTTTTAAATGACATCCCAAGGTTGAAAAAATACTAGTCTGCAAAGTATAAACTATTAAAGTTTGAGCAATTTATGAATCCACAATTCAGGATATATATTTTTGTATGATTCAGAAAAAATTAGCCTCTGACATTTCAGACTGTGGAAGCGATGGCTGTTAGCAGAAACATCCACTTTTAAATTATTATTTTATAACCTAAGTTACAGTAACCATGTAGGGATCTTTGTGCTTCTGACTTTGTGTCAATTTTATTTCTGTGGTAACTGAGCCAAATCTAGGGTAGTGTCAGAAATTTGATTTTGCAAAATGAAGAAAAATATGTCAAACTAAAGTAAACTAAGGAAACATTCAGAAATCCTTTCTAGTTATCAGGAGCAAAACCAATTTATCAGCATACAGTGTCATTTTCTTTTACTTCTAGAGGGGAGAAAATGGAAATTTAGACACAGGAAAACTTGCCAGCATTTATTGTGGAGGAAGGATAAGAATCAGGAGGATTTATATACTGCCCATTAGGTAGAACAATAAAGCTTATAATGTAGAGGCCTTCCAAGCAGCTTGGAAAGATGGGAGTGTGAAAGAAAGTATCTGACGAAAGGGTTTTTGATTTCCAAGAAGAGCATAACCTTTGGGCAAACACATAATGCTATTTCTGTGGTTTTAAAATTTGTCCACGAATTCTTTGATTCTCTTTATTCAGGAGGCAGAGCGTTATTCACTTCCCCCTGAGTGCAGTCTTGCCTTCGCTCCTTGAGGAAGTGACAGTTTGCAACATCAGAGACTAGGTAACCAAAAGCCTGTGTAGATTCTGTCTTGGTTGTTCTGACTTGCTCTCTCTGGAATCACTTAGGCTGTGAAGAAACTCAGGTAGCCTATGCAGGGGTCCATGTGGCAAACAACTGAAGTCTCCCACTGATGGCCAGTGAGGAACCGAGGCCTCCTAAGAACTTGGAAGTGAATCTTCCTCTAGTCAAATATCTAACTGCAACCTCATGAAAGATCTTGAGCCAGAATCAACCAGCTAAGTGTTTTCAAGATTTCTGACCTAGAGAAACCTCAGGATAATAAATGTGTGCTGTTTTAGATACTGACTTTTGAGGTAAAAGTTGTTACTCAGCAATAGGTAACTAATACAATCATTGACTTCCATGTTTGTTTTTTCTACGCTTGAGTTAGGAGTCTTTTGGGCCCTACTCTTCTGCCAACTTAATTACTGCATCTTTTAAAAATAAATGTTTGGGTTTTGGATATGGTTCAAGAAATATTTTAGAAGAGCCTTGAGACAACTTTGTATCCCTTCTAGCTAAATCTTGTCTCTGTCATAAAAATGAAGTGTGGTGGTTATTTTTTAAGGTGCTTTAACTGAAAGCACCCTAACTGATACATTCTAAATGATCTCACTTTATCTTATCTTTACATAATCTCAGATACTTACATATTATCTTTTTAGAGATTGTTAGAAATCATGAGAGATTCTTGTGTAAATGACCTTCCTTCCCTTAGTGCTGGGAGAATCCTTTTGCTCTACTTAAATATAATATTCTTGGAAAGAATTCCACAAAAATGATCTGTGTTCTTCTCAGTGTATCATATCAAGGATCACATCCATATGTCTCATTGTTGGTGATGCTAACTTTGATCACTTAGTTGAGGTTTTATGTTCCAGGTTTTGCTAATATAAAGTTATTATTTTTCACTTTGTAATTTAGTAAGTATTTTGAGACTAGGCAGATATCCTATTTCAGATCATATGTTTGCTCATTAATTTTATCTTAGGATAATTATTACCGTGCTGTTTGGCAAATGTTGATTTTCTATTTCTATCACTGTTTCTACATTTAATAATTGGAATTCTGCTATAAGAAAGAGCATTCCCTTCCTCTCTTTAGCTTATTTATTCAATTATTTATTTAGAATTATTTGGTACTATTTTTGTAATTTTCTTGCAAATATAAAACTATTTCAAAATAAAAAGTTAGAAAATTTAAATATCTTATAAATCTCTTAACGTTCAATTGCGGAAGGCATAGAGGGGTCTGGTAACTTTAATGTAGTGTCAGGCTATTTGTAAATTTAGATGTTTCCAAATAATATGTACATCATCAAAATAGCATTGACAGAGAATTGTCAAAATCACCATTGACGTCACCAATTATAATATGATGTCTATTAGAGCAGCGATCCCCAACTTTTTGGCAGCAGGGACCAGTATTGTGGAAAGCAATTTTTCCATGGACCTGGGCGGGGGGGGGAGTGGTTTCGGGATGATTCAAGCGCATTACATTTATTGTGCACTTTATTTCTGTTATTATTACATTGTAATATATAATGAAATAATTGTACAACTCACCATAATGCAGAATCAGTGGGAGCCCTGAGCTTGTTTTACTGCATCTAGACAGTCCCATCTGGGGGTGACAGGAGACAATGACACCCAAAGTGTGTTGCTTATGTCCAGTCTACTCCGTAATCTCGTTTTGGTTGCTGTCACTGCAGAAAACCCTGCTTCACAAAGATAGGATGCTGGAAATGGAAGCAGGCTTTTCATTGCTTTTGTGGCAATCTCAGGATATCCCGCCTTGTCTTTAATCCAGAGTGTATGGAAATTTGAAGTAGCGTCAAACATACTTTTAAGGGCACCGTCATGTGGAGTCTCAAGCAGTTGATCCTCTTCTAGCACGGACAAAGTCGATTCATCTGGCTTATTCACAAATGGGTTGCAAATCTACTCCTTCCCAGTTTGGGGGTCTTTTGTGGTTGGGAGGTAATGCTCAAACTCTTTTGAAAGCTGAGATAGGTGATCATGCACCAGCTGGGAGAAAGAAGGCCCTGGCTCAGTCTCTTTCAAAATCTCTGCTAATGTTTGAAACGTCAAAAATCTCAATGTTCACTCATCACTCCCATAATTCCAGTTTGGCTTTGAGTGCAGCCACTTTATCTGCTGACTTGAACACAGTTGTCGTTCTCCCCTGAAGTGACAGATTGTGTGCGCTGAGCAGGTTGAATATGTCACACAAGTAAGCAAGTTTTCAACCCATTCTGTGTCACTAAAATGTGCTGCCAGTGGTGACTGTTTTTCTAAAAGAAATCACTGGAGCGGCTCTCGTAACTCAAAAACTCTGGCCAGTGATCTACCTTTAGAAAGCCATCTCACTTCCGTGTATAAGAGAAGACGTGTGTGCTCTGCGTCCATCTCCTCACAGAGCTGCACGAACAGACGTGAGTTAAGGGCATGTACTTTAGTGGTTGATAATTTTAATCACATCCTGCAAAACGTTGTTAAGTTCAGGTGACATTTTTTGGCTAGCCAGCATTGCTCTATGGATGACACAGTGCGTAGACTCACATTCAGAAATGACCTCTTTGACCCAAGTAGTGAAACCAGAAAGCCATCCACTCATGGCAGCCGCTCCATCCATGCATATACCAACACAAAATGACCAATTCAGTTTTCCTGTTATATAATCATTCAAAGACTTGAATAGTTCTGTAGCTGCGGTGCTGGTTGGCAACAAAAGTGCACATAACATATCCTCATGCACATCCTCCTGAAAAATATATCACACCAAAACAAGCATTGTTGCCTTGTTGTCAACATTGGCAGACTTGTCAACCTGGATTGCATAACACGGTGACTCATTAATCCTCTCTAACAATTGTGCCTCAATATCCTCTGCTTTTTTGCCAATTCATCTAGTTATGGTGCTAGCTGAAAAAGGAACACGTGCCATCTTTTGAACTGCAGTCTCTCCTAAAAGTTCATGAAAAATGTCCTTAGCAGCAGAATTCTTCACCAATAGTAAAGGGCTTCTTAGCTTTAGCAATGCAGTTAGCCACTAAGAATGATGCTCTCAGTGCAAACAAATTTGATGAAGTGGTGGCCTTCAATAATTGCTTCTGTTCTTCGTGTTCCCTTTTTTTTCTTTTGAAAAACTCCAAAGGCTTGTCTTTGAATGTAAGGTGCTTGGTCTCCATGTGGCGAAGCAGTTTTGAAGCTTTCATGGTTTCGTTGGACAGCCGGTCAGCACATATTATACAAAGTGGGCTTGGAGAATGTGAATCACCCGTTGCAATTAACCTGTAATTTAAGTAGGACTCCTGGTATTTTCTTTTAAATGCAGCTTTCTTTTTGTTGTCAGTCTTAGACTCTTCTGCTGTCTCATCATTGGGTCTTTCCCCCTTTTCAAAGAAGCTCTCCAGTGACATTTGTTTTTTACTCGTTTTGGCTAGGGTTAGCTTGTGGGTTTATCAAAACTGTGACTGAGTGCAAAGTGCAGGAAAGAGGTGAGGATAGAAGTGGTAAATAAAATAATAAATAAATAAATAAAATAATGGGCAGGCCATGCACAGACTAAAATAAGTGTCAGATTCTGACTTAAAGCCTACCACCAGATGCAGCTGGACAATTGAATTACATCAACTCACTTGCCACTATAAAGCCTGCCACCTGATGCAGCTTAATTTTCACTTGTCACTCACTGATAGGGTTATGATATGAGTCTGCAAGCAATTGATTTATTATGGTCTCTGTGCAGTCAAACCTCTCTGCTAATGATAATCAGTATTTGCAGCCTCTCCCTGGTGCTAGCATCACCGCCTCAGCTCCACCTCAGATCATCAGGCATTAGATTCTCATAAGGAGCGCGCAACCTAGATCCCTCGCATGTGCAGTTCACAGTAGGGTTCGTGCTCCTATGAGAATCTAATGCCGCTGCTGATCTGACAGGAGGTGGAGCTCAGGTGGTAATGCAAGTGATGGGGAGCAGCTGTAAATATAGATGAAGCTTTGCTTGCTTGCCCGCTGCTAACCTCCTGCTGTGTGGCCCAGTTCCTAACAGGCCATGGACTGGTACCAGTATGTGGCCTGGGGGGTTGGAAACCCCTGTATTAGAGGATAATCAATGTATACAGAAATCTGAGACAAATACTATTATAGTACTCATCTCTTTCAATTATTGGAATTCATCCTAGTAAACTTCCTTTCAATGTGTACATCTCCAAATTCTAAATAATGAACAACTTTATTTTTAAAGAAAGAAGCATATGTTGAGGAGTCTTTAAGTTTATCCCAGTTTTTCCAGTGTAAGTGTAAGCACAAAGAATAGAGAAATGCAAAAATAAAAAGATTTATTTCATATATTAAAATCTTTAATCTCATATTTTAAATTCATATACTGTCAAGGAAACTAAATTTAATTGAACTTGTACCATTCAATTGAATCTATTACAGATTTTTATACATATATAAGATAGTATTTATCAACACTGATAGCATTTTCATCAATATTAGATTAATGGATTCTCAAAACAACTTTTGTGATAGGTATTATTTCCATTTTTTTCCCCCTGGATTCTCTGATCCTACTTCTGTCATTATATCTCTTTCTGTCTCTCTCTCTCTCTCTCTTTTTTTTAATATTTATCTATCTATTTGGCTGCACTGGGTCTTAATTGCAGCACACGGGATGTTCATTGCTGCATGTGGGATCTTTGTTGTGGCATGCAGGATCTTTAGCTGCAGCATGTGGGATCTTTAGTTGCAGCACACGAAGTGTTAGTTGTGTTATGTGTGATCTAGTTCCCTGACCAGGGATCAAACCCAGGCCCCCTGCTTTGGGAGCCTGGAGAATTAGCCACTAAACCACCAGGTAAGTCCAAGTATTATTTCTATTTTATAGATGAGAACATGGAATCAGAGAAGCTAGTTATCTTTTCCATGTCTCCCAGTGAAAACTATAAGGATTCTGATTGTAAACCCCATGATTTTTCCTTTATATTGTAATTGTGTCTATATTTCTACAAAGAACCATGTTTAACCAAATTATTCTATATTTATTGAGATAGTAATAATTCTTATCTGTATTTTATCTTCTTTTCTTTTTTTAACATCTTTATTGGAGTATAATTGCTTTAAAATGTTGTGTTAGTTTCTGCTGTATAACAAAGTGATCAGTTATACGTATACATGTATCTCCATATCCCCTACCTCTTGCATCTCCATCCCAACCTCCTTATCCCACCCTCCCTATCCCACCCCTGTAGGTGGTCACAAAGCACTGAGCTGATTTCCCTGTGCTATGTGCCTGCTTTCCACTAGCTATCTATTTTACATTTGGTAGTGTATATATGTCAATGCCACTCTCTCACTTCATCCCAGCTTACCCTTCTCCCTCCACGTGTCCATTCTCTACATCTGTGTCTTTATTCCTGTCCTGCCCCTACGTTCTTCAGAACCTTTTTTTTTTTTTTAGATTCCATATATATGTGTTAGCATACAGTACTTGTTTTTCTCCTTCTGACTGACTTAACTCTGTATGACAGGCTCTAGGTCCATCCACTTCACTACAAATAATTCAATTTCGTTTCTTTTTATGGTTGAGTAATATTCCATTGTATATATGTGCCACATCTTCTTTATCCATTCATCTGTTGATGGACACTTAGGTTGCTTCCATGTCCTGGCTATTGGAAATAGAGCTACAATGAACATTGTGGCACATGACTCTTTTTGAATTATGGTTTTCTCAGGGTATATGCCCAGTAGTGGGATTGCTGGGTCATATGGTAGTTCTATTATTAGGTTTTTAAGGAACCTCCATACTGTTCTTTTTTTTTTTTTTTCCCCACACACACACGGTATTTTATTTTTACAAGAGATAAATAGACCGACACCAAGCATTGTACATGGATGACCACAACAAAAGCAACAATGATTGCAATTACCAAACATGAAACACACTCATACTATGTCATAATATTGACATTCAGTCCAGTAATCCTCCACTGTAACAGCTCCTTTACTTTGCAGTGAAAATTGATTTGTATATTCTTTGCCTCTGAGTCCTTGTGGGATTTTTTCTTTTTTAAAATTCAACCAGAAAGTCACAAAAATTACACTCATCCTCATCAGTTCACTCAGTCCCATGTAATTAATTTTTTTTTTTCCATCTTGATCTTTTGTTAGCACTTTTATGAGCTCATCAGTTTTTCATTAGAGTTCTGAAAATGCTTATTCATTCAGTTCAGCAGTACAGTCAGGTACCAGAAACCTGTACTTGTCAGAGTCTTTTCCATGAATTTCCTGAAGGTGAAACCCTTTTATAGGAACATATTTACAAAAGCATCAGAGTACACCCAGAACTGTCTGTAAATGACAAAAGACTTAAAAATGACCATGGTTAAAGATTTGATGAAAGTTCATAATAATGCAGTTGACAAGAAAATTAGTTATTTCTGAGATATACATTTTAAAGTAATAATTAGGATTATGACTTATAACATTATACCAGAACATATAAGATTTTTAGAAATTTCATGTAATGTCTGAAACATTTATATTAACATATTTCCATACAAATAACCCAATGAAAGTTTAGTGTTAGTTGTTTTGTTTGTTTGTTTATACTGCAGGTTCTTATTGGTCATCAATTTTATACACATCAGTGTATACATGTCAATCCCAATCGCCCAATTCAGCACACCACCATCCCCACCCCACCGCTGTTTTCCCCCCTTGGTGTCCATATGTCTGTTCTCTACATCTGTGTCTCAACTTCTGCCCTGCAAACCGGCTCATCTGTACCATTTTTCTAGGTTCCACATACATGCGTTAATATACGATATTTGTTTTTCTCTTTCTGACTTACTTCACTCTGTATGACAGTCTCTAGATCCATCCACGTCTCAACAAATGACTCAATTTCGTTCCTTTTTATGGCTGAGTAATATTCCATTGTATATATGTACCACAACTTCTTTATCCATTCGTCTGTTGATGGGCATTTAGGTTGCTTCCATGACCTGGCTATCGTAAATAGTGCTGCAATGAACATTCGGGTGCATGTGTCTTTTTGAATTACGGTTTTCTCTGGGTATATGCCCAGTAGTGGGATTGCTGGCTCATATGGTAATTCTATTTTTAGTTTTTTAAGGAACCTCCATATTGTTCTCCATAGTGGCTGTATCAATTTACATTCCCACCAACAGTGCAAGAGGGTTCCCTTTTCTCCACACCCTCTCCAGCATTTGTTGTTTGTAGATTTTCTGATGATGCCCATTCTAACTGGTGTGAGGTGATACCTCATTGTAGTTTTGATTTGCATTTCTCTAATAATTAGTGATGTTGAGCATCTTTTCATGTGCTTCGTGGCCGTCTGTATGTCTTCTTTGGAGAAATGTCTATTTAGGTCTTCTGCCCATTTTTGGATTGGGGTGTTTGTTTCTTTAATATTGAGCTGAATGAGCTGTTTATATATCTTGGAGATTGATCCTTTGTCCGTTGATTCGTTTGCAAATATTTTCTCCCATTCTGAGGGTTGTCTTTTCGTCTTGCTTATGGTTTCCTCTGCTGTGCAAAAGCTTTGAAGTTTCATTAGGTCCCATTTGTTTATTTTTGTTTTTATTTCCATTACTCTAGGAGGTGGATCAAAAAAGATCTTTCTGTGATTTATGTCAAAGAGTGTTCTTCCTATGTTTTCCTCTAAGAGTTTTATAGTGTCCGGTCTTACATTTAAGTCTCTAATCCATTTTGAGTTTATTTTTGTGAATGGTGTTAGGGAGTATTCTAATTTCATTCTTTTACATGTAGCTGTCCAGTTTTCCCAGCACCACTTATTGAAGAGACTGTCTTTTCTCCATTGTATATCTTTGCCTCCTTTGTCATAGATTAGTTGACCATAGGTGCATGGGTTTATCTCTGGGCTTTCTATCCTGTTCCATTGATCTATGTTTCTGTTTTTGTGCTAGTACCATATTGTCTTGATTACTGTAGCTTTGTAGTATAGTCTGAAGTCAGGGAGTCTGATTCCTCCAGCTCCGTTTTTTTCCCTCAAGACTGCTTTGGCTATTCGGGGTCTTTTGTGTCTCCATACAAATTTTAAGATGATTTGTTCTAGCTCTGTAAAAAATGCCATTGGTAATTTGATAGGGATTGCATTGAATCTGTATATTGCTTTGGGTAGTATAGTCATTTTCACAATGTTGATTCTTCCAATCCAAGAACATGGTATATCTCTCCATCTGTTGGTATCATCTTTAATTTCTTTCATCAGTGTCTTATAGTTTTCTGCATACAGGTCTTTTGTCTCCCTAGGTAGGTTTATTCCTAGGTATTTTATTCTTTTTGTTGCAATGGTAAATGGGAGTGTTTCCATAATTTCTCTTTCAGATTTTTCATCATTAGTGTATAGGAATGCAAGAGATTTCTGTGCATTAATTTTGTATCCTGCAACTTTACCATATTCATTAATTAGCTCTAGCAGTTTTCTGGTGGCAGTTTTAGGATACTCTATGTATAGTATCATGTCATCTGCAAACAGTGACAGTTTTACTTCTTCTTTTCCAATTTGTATTCCTTTTATTTCTTTTTCTTCTCTGATTGCCGTGGCTAGGACTTCCAGAACTATGTTGAATAATAGTGGTGAGAGTGGACATCCTTGTCTTGTTCCTGATCTTAGAGGAAATGCTTTCAGTTTTTCACCATTGAGAATGATGTTTGCTGTGGGTTTGTCATATATGGCCTTTATTCTGTTGAGGTAGCTTCCCTCTATGCCCACTTTCTGGAGAGTTTTTATCATAAATGGGTGTTGAATTTTGTCAAAAGCTTTTTCTGCATCTATTGAGATGATCATATGGTTTTTATTCTTCAATTTGTTAATATGGTGTATCACATTGATTAATTTGCATATATTGAAGAATCCTTGCATCCCTGGGATAAATCCCACTTGATCGTGGTGTATGATCCTTTTAATGTGTTGTTGGATTCTGTTTGCTAGTATTTTGTTGAGGATTTTTGCATCTATATTCA
The DNA here is from genome assembly GCF_028564815.1 of Eubalaena glacialis. Classification (NCBI taxonomy): domain Eukaryota; kingdom Metazoa; phylum Chordata; class Mammalia; order Artiodactyla; family Balaenidae; genus Eubalaena; species Eubalaena glacialis. Next base: position 45,060,333 of record NC_083729.1, on the reverse strand, counting down.
TCAGTGATATTGGTCTGTAATTTTGTTTTTTTGTAGTGTCTTTGTCTGGTTTTGGTATCAGGGTGATGGTGGCCTCATAGAATGAGTTTGGGAGTGTTCCGTCCTCTGCAATTTTTTGGAAGAGTTTGAGAAGGATAGGTGTTAGCTCTTCTCTAAATGTTTGATAGAATTCACCTGTGAAGCCATCTGGTCCTGGACTTTTTTGTTTGTTGGAAGATTTTTAATCACAGTTTCAATTTCATTACTTGTGATTGGTCTGTTCATATTTTCTGCTTCTTCCTGGTTCAGTCTTGGAAGGTTATACCTTTCTAAGAATTTGTCCGTTTCTTCCAGGTTGTCCATTTTATTGGCATAAAGTTGCTTGTAGTAGCCTCTTAGGATGCTTTGTATTTCTGCGGTGTCTGTTGTAACTTCTCCTTTTTCATTTCTGATTTTATTGATTTGAGTCCTCTCCCTCTTTTTCTTGATGAGTCTGGCTAATGGCTTATCAATTTTGTTTATCTTCTCAAAGAACCAGCTTTTAGTTTTATTGATCTTTGCTATTGTTTTCTTTGTTTCTATTTCATTTATTTCCGCTATGATCTTTATGATTTCTTTCCTTCTGCTAACTTTGGGTTTTGTTTGTTCTTCTTTCTCCAGTTTCTTTAGGTGTAAGGTTAGATTGTTTACTTGAGATTTTTCTTGTTTCTTGAGGTAGGCTTGTATAGCTATAAACTTCCCTCTTAGAACTGCTTTTGCAGCATCCCGTAGGTTTTGGGTTGTCGTGTTTTCATTGTCATTTGTCTCTAGGTATTTTTTGATTTCCTCTTTGATTTCTTGAGTAATCTCTTGGTTATTTAGTAACGTATTGTTTAGCCTCCATGTGTTTGTGTTTTTTACGTTTTTTCCCCTATAATTCATTTCTAATCTCATAGCGTTGTGGTCAGAAAAGATGCTTGATATGATTTCAATTTTCTTAAATTTACTGAGGCTTGATTTGTGACCCAAGATGTGATCTATCCTGGAGAATGTTCCGTGCACACTTGAGAAGAAAGTGTAACCTGCTGTTTTTGGATCAAATGTCCTTTAAATATCAATTAAATCTATATGGTCTATTGTGTCATTTAAAGCTTTTGTTTCCTTATTTATTTTCATTTTGGATGATCTGTCCATTGGTGGAAGTGAGGTGTTAAAGTCCCCCACTATTATTGTGTTACTGTCAATTTCCTCTTTTATAGCTGTTAGCAGTTGCCTTATGTAATGAGGTGCTCCTATGTTGGGTGCATATATATTTATAATTGTTATGTCTGTTCTTGGATTGATCCCTTGATCATTATGTAGTGTCCTTCCTTGTCTCTTGTAACATTCTTTATTTTAAAGTCTATTTTATCTTATATGAGTATAGCTACTCCAGCTTTCTTTTGATTTTCATTTGCATGGAATATCTTTTTCCATCCCCTCACTTTCAGTCTGTATGTGTCCCTAGGTCTAAAGTGGGTCTCTTGTAGACAGCATATATATGGGTCTTGTTTTTGTATCCATTCAGCAAGCCTGTGTCTTTTGGCTGGAGCATTTAATCCATTCACGTTTAAGGTAATTATTGATATGTATGTTCCTATGACCATTTTCTTAATTGTTTTGGGTTTGTTTTTGTAGGTCCTTTTCTTCTCTTGTGTTTCCCACTTAGAGAAGTTCCTTTAGCATTTGTTGTAGAGCTGGTTTGGTGGTGCTGAATTCTCTTAGCTTTTGCTTGTCTGTAAAGCTTTTGATTTCTCCATCAAATCTAAATGAGATCCTTGCCAGGTAGAGTAATCTTGGTTGTAGGTTCTTCCCTTTCATCACTTGAAGTATATCATGCCACTCCCTTCTGGCTTGTAGAGTTTCTGCTGAGAAATCAGCTGTTAACCTTATGGGAGTTCCCTTGTATGTTATTTGTCATTTTTCCCTTGCTGCTTTCAATAATTTTTCTTTGTCTTTCATTTTTGCCACTTTGATTACTATGTGTCTCGGCGTGCTTCTCCTTGGGTTTATCCTGTATGGGACTCTCTGCGCTTCCTGGACTTGGGTGGCTATTTCCTTTCCCATGTTAGGGAAGTTTTCGACTATAATCTCTTCAAATATTTTCTCTGGTCCTTTCTCTCTCTCTTCTCCTTCTGGGACCCCTATAATGCGAATGTTGTTGCGTTTAATGTTGTCCCAGAGGTCTCTTAGGCTGTCTTCATTTCTTTTCATTCATTTTTCTTTAGTCTGTTCCGCAGCAGTGAATTCCACCATTCTGTCTTCCAGGTCACTTATCCGTTCTTCTGCCTCAGTTATTCTACTATTGATTCCTTCTAGTGTAGTTTTCATTTCAGTTATTGTATTGGTCATCTCTGTTTGTTTGTTCTTTAATTCTTCTAGGTCTTTGTTAATCATTTCTTGCATCTTCTCAATCTTTGCCTCCATTCTTATTCCAAGGTCCTGGATCATCTTCACTATCATTATTCTGAATTCTTTTTCTGGAAGGTTGCCTATCTCCCTTTCATTTAGTTGTTTTTCTGGGGTTTTTTCTTGTTCCTTCATCTGGTATATAGCCCTCTGCCTTTTCATCTTGTCTATCTTTCTGTAAATGTGGTTTCTGTTCCACAGGCTGCAGGACTGTAGTTCTTCTTGCTTCTGCTGTCTGCCCTCTGGTGGTTGAGGCTATCTAAGAGGCTTGATGGGAGGCTCTGGAGGTGGGTAGAGCTGACTGTTGCTGTGGAGGTCAGAGCTCTGTAAAACTTTAATCCACTTGACTTGATGGGTGGGGCTGGGTTCCCTCCCTGTTGGTTGTTTGGCCTGAGGCAACCCAACACTGGAGCCTACCCGGGCTCTTTGGTGGGGCTAATGGCAGACTCTCGGAGGGCTCACGCCAAGGAGTACTTCCCAGAACCTCCGCTGCCAGTGTCCTTATCCCCACGGTGAAACAGAGCCAGCCCCCGCCTCTGCAGGAGACCCCCCAACACCAGCAGTTATGTCTGGTTCAGTCTCCCCCAGGGTCACTGCTCCTTCCCCTGGGTCCCGATACACACACTGTTTTGTGTACGCCCTCCAAGAGTGGGGTCTCTGTTTCCCCCAGTCCTGTCGAAGTCCTGCAATCAATTCCCACTAGGCTTCAAAGTCTGATTCTCTAGGAATTCCTCCTCCCGTTGCCGGACCCCCAGGTTGGGAAGCCTGACGTGGAGCTCAGAACGTTCACTCCAGTGGGTGGACTTCTGTGGTATAAGTGCTCGCCAGTCTGTGAGTCACCCACCCAGCAGTTATGGGATTTGATTTTACTCTGATTGCACCCCTCCTACCGTCTCACTGTGGCTTCTCCTCTGTCCTTGGACGTGGGGTATCCTCCTTGGTGAAGTCCAGTGTCTTCCTGTCGATGATTGTCCAGCAGCCAGTTGTGATTCTGGTGCTCTCGCAAGGGGGAGTGAGAGCACGTCCTTCTACTCCACCATCTTGGTTCTCTCCTCCCTCCATACTGTTCTGCATAGTAGCTGTATAAATTTACATTCTCACCAACAGTTCAAGAGGGTCCCCTTTTCTCCACATCCTCACCAGCATTTATTGTTTGTAGATTTTTTTGATGATGGCCATTCTGACTGGTGTGGGGTGATACCCCATTGAAGTTTTGATTTGCATTTCTCTAATGATTAGTGATTTTGAGCATCCTTCCATGTGTTTGTTTGTTGGCAATCTGTATATTGTCTTTGGAGACATGTTTATTTAGGTTCTGCCCATTTTTGGGTTGGGTAGTTTGTTTTTTTGATATTGAGCTGCATGAACTGCTTGTATATTTTGGAAATTAATCCTTTGTCAGTTGCTTCATTTGCAAATATTTTCTCCCATTCTGAGGGTTTACTTTTTGTCTTGTTTGTGGTTTCCTTTGCTGTGCAAAAGCTTTTAAGTTTCATTAGGTCCCATTTTTTTATTTTTGTTTTTATTTCCATTTCTCTAGGAGGTGGGTCAAAAAGGATCTTGCTGTGATTTATGTCATAGAGGGTTCTGTCTATGTATTCTTCTAAGAGTTTTATAGTGTCTGGCCTTACATTTAGGTCTTTAATCCGTTTTGAGTTTATTTTTGTGTATGGTGTTTGTTAGGGAGTGTTCTAATTTCATTCTTTGACATGTAGCTGTCCAGTTTCCCCAGCACCACTTATTGAAAAGGCTGTCTTTTCTCCATTGCATATTCTTGCCTCCTTTGTCAAAGATAAGGTGACCTTACATGTGTGGGTTTATCTCTGGGGTTTCTATCCTGTTCCATTGATCTATATTTCTGTTTTTGTGCCAGTACCATACTGTCTTGATTACTTTAGCTTTGTAGTGTATTCTGAAGTCAGGGAGCCTGATTCGTCAGCTCCGGTTTTCTTTCTCAAGATTGCTTTGTGTATTTGGTGTCTTTTGTGTTTCCATACAAATTGTAAAATTTTTAGGAACAAAATATTTTAAAACAAATGATCTATAGCACTTTGTACACAGTTGCTGTCCAATAAATATATATTGACACTGATTAATGCCTTTATCTAGTGTCTGTCAGTGAATTGATGTGCAGTACCTTCAAGAATTAAAGTTATAGTGTCTTAGATATGAAGAGCTATTCATAGCATCCTGGCGAATGGCCTGGTGCCTCACTCTTTGTTCTGTATCTATCTGCATCACTATGTATTCCCTTTTTCTTCAAACTGTAAGAATCTGATAACACTGTTCCATTCCCATATATAGCCCAGCAAAACTTTTAGAGCTAGACATGAGCTCTAAATGAGCAAAGCCTTGAATCAGATCATTAAGCAGATGCTGGGCTCTGGGTCTGAAGAAATGGACATCTTGGGTTATAAATATTAATTGGACAACATAGCAGTCAGGCAACACTTCTAATTTTGAAAAATGTGCAACAACAGAGAGTGTTATAAGTACATGATAAATAAGCCACTCTGAAGACATCCTCTGAGAAAAAACCACTTGAAAATGCATAAACAGAGTTGTAACTTGTTACAGTAATTAGAGAGAAATACTCTGATTTTCTAAAGTATTTTTAGGATAGACATCTTACTTTTACTTTTCTTTGTGATTCACTGGGTTTAGAATGCTCATTCGGGAGTAATGTCAGTAAGAAATTAGAATACGAAGTTCCAGCCCTTGTCCCCCACAGAAACACTGATTTAACAACAATATATGGAGCAAAATATTTTATGAGAAGTTCTGTATCCAGTTAAGAAGCTGCAGTGCTCTAGACAAACACACACACACACACCTTACATTGAAATGGGTAAAAAGAGCAATTTTACCTTATCCCCATCAGCCTGTCCTCCAAGCCAGCACAGCTCAGTGATTTGGCCTGTGATTTTCCCCTCAAGGAGAAAGAGAAAGAGGAGTGTTTATCTAAAGTCCCTGGACTCTCAGTACACTGCCTGAAAGAGTTGTTTCTACCTCACCTCACCTGGAACACTGACAGAACTGGCATAGTTTTGGCAACTAAGAACAAAAGAAAGGTGTGATGGCTTGCTGCTGCCAGCACACTCTGCAAGATTGTGAACACACAGAATCTGAGGCACAGTATCTCAGCGAGAGGAGTAGACCATGCCTCCAACATTCTGGTCTTAAGTGTGCTTCCAAAAGACTCATTTCTATCTTGCCTCACATAGAGGGCTGATGGAATCAGCATAGTTTGGTTGCCTGGGGATAGCTGAAAACAAAGGAAAGGGGAAGGAGGTTTTTGCCCAGCATGCAAGATTGGGAGAAGGTGCAGAACCTGAGGCTTCTTTCCAGAAGAGTAGTGGAGCATGACTCCAATGTTCTGGGCTGCAGTGGAGTCCAGACACCAGAGGGAGCCAGAGATTAAGGGCTCCTAAAAAAATAGTGAAACTGGTAAATCCCTCTAATTAGGAGTCTACACACAAAAGTTTAGAGAAGATACATTCGTAGAAAAGATTTGAGAGGCTCCTAGAATGTCTAGCTGGGATGATTGGTGAATATCTCTCCCCATTGAAACCAGCCTGTAAAGACTGGGAAAAGTAGCTGTTTCTTCAAATTTGTAGATACCAACACAAAGCTACAAGGAACAGCAACAACAACAACAAAAATCAGGGAAACATAACCCAATCAAAGGAACAAAAAAACTTCCAGTAACCAACCCTAAAGAAATGGAAATCTATGTATTATTTGACAAATAATTCAAAATAATTGAATTTAAAAGTCTCAGTGAATTACAAGAGAACACAGATGGACAACTAAACAAAATCAAGAAAATGATACATGAACAAAATAATATCAACAAAGAGATAGAAACTAAAAAATAACCAAAGAGAAATTCTGGACATGAAGGAATACAGTAACTGAACTGAAAAACTCACTAGAGTTATTCAACAGCTGACTTTATCAAGCAGAAGAAAGAATCAGTGAACTTGAATATGGATAATTTAAAATTATCCAGTAAGAAGAAAAAAAGAAAAGAGTGAAGAAAGCCTATGGTCACCAGCAGACAATCCAACATATACACTATGGAAAAAAATTTCTAATTCCAAGGAGAAAAACGGAAATCCAGATTCATGAAGCCCAAATATGATGAATCCAAATCAAGACAGAATATAATCAAACTGTTCAAAGACAAAGACAATTGTGAAATCAGTGAGAGAGAAGTGACTCATCATGCACAAGGGATTCCTCATAAGACAATGAGCAGATTTCTCAGTAGAAACCTTGCAATTCAGAAGGCACAAGGATAATATATTCAAAGGGCCAAAGGGGAAAAAAAAAAAAACTGCCAACCAAGAGTGCTGTATGTGGTAAAACTGTCCTTCAAAAATGAAGAAGAGAAAAAGACTTCCCAAACGAAAGCTGAAGGAATTTATCACTGCTAGACTTGCTTTAAAAATGGCAAAAGGAGTCCTTTAAGTCCCACATTCAACAAAGGATAAAACATCCAGAGAGAAAATCAATAAGGAAACAGCAGACTTGAGAAACACCATGGATCAAATAGACCTGAGACATATACAGAACATTTTACCCAACAGCATCAGAGTATACATTCTTTTCAAGTACATATTAAACATCCTCTAGGACAGATTACACGTTAGGCCACAAAGCAACTGTTAACAAACTTAAGACAATTGAAATCACACCAAGTAACTTGTCCATCCACAATGCAACGAAACTAGAGATCCCTAATAGAAGGAAAACTAGAAAATTCATAAATATGTGGACACTAATACACTCTTGAAAAATCAATGGATCAAAGAGAAAATCAAAGGGAAAATCAAAAAATAGTTTGAGACAAATGAAAATGATAATATGACATACCAAAACTTATGAAATGCAGCAAAATCACCCTAAAAAAATTTTATAGTGATGAACACCTACATTAAAAAAGAAGAAAAATTTCAAGTAAGCAACCTAACTTTACACCCCAAGGAATTAGAAAATAAAGAACAAACTAGACCCAAATTTGCAAAAGAAAGGATAATAGAGATTAGAGCAGAAATACATGAAATAGAAAAACAATTAAATCAAAGCTAAGAATTAGTTTTTGAAAAGCAAACAAAATTGACAAATCTTTAGGTAGAAAGGTCTAAGAAAAAAAGGAGTGAAGGCTCAAATAAATTATAAACAAAAGATGAGACATTACAAGTGATACCACAGAAACACAGAGGCACTTAGGAGACTGCTATAAACAATTATATGCCAACTAATTGGATAAACAAGAATAAATGGATAAATTTTTAGAAACACAACAAACCAAGACTGAACCATGAAGAAAGAGAAAATCTGAACAAACCAATAAGGAAATTGAATCAGAAACCAAAAACCTCCCAAGAAAGAAAATCCCAGGACCAGATGACTTCACTGGTGAATTTTATCAAACATATAAACAAGAATTAACATCACACAGTGTTAAATGTCAAATATATTTCAACAAAAATCAAAATATCTTTATTACACGGTTTTTAAACCACTTATGTAAATGTATTACAGAAGAGCTATCACAACTATTCCCTGAAATAATACTCTTATCAAAGTAGCTTGTACAGACCACTCATATACTCATGGTTAATACAAACAAAGAGAATTCAACAGCAATTCTTCTTAAACCTTCCAAAAATTTGAAGATGAGGAAATACTTCAAACTTATTTTACAATGCCAGACTTACCCTGATACCAAAGTCATACAAGGAAACTACACAAGGAAAACATTACAGTTCAATATCTCTGATGAACATAGGTGCAAAAATTCTCAACAAATTACTAGTAAACAGAATTTAACAGTACGTTAAATGGATCATATACCATGATCAAGTGGGATTTATCCCTGGGATGCAAGGTTGGCTCAACATATGCAAATCAATAAATGTGATACATGACATTAATGAAATGAAAGATAAAAGTCATATAATCATCTCAATAGATGCAAAAAATTTGACAATATATAATATCCTTTCATGATAAAAACTCTCAACAAATTGGATTTAGAAAAAATGTTTTTCAATGTAATAAAGACCAAATATGATAAACTCTCAGCTAATATCATACTCAGTTGTAAAAGTTTGACAGCTTTTCCTCTAAGATAGGAACAAGACAAAGGTGCCCGCTGTCACTACTCTTATTCAGTATAGTACTGGAAATCCTAGCCAGAACAATCAGGCAAGAAAAAAAAAAAAACAGAAGGCATCCAAATCAGAAAGGAAGAAGTAAGATAGTCTCAGTTTTCAGATGACATAATCTTATATGCAGAAAACCCGAAAGTCACCACTGAAAAACTTTTAGACTAATAAATGAATGTAGTAAAGGTGCATAATAAAAAATCAGTATACAAAAATCAGTTGTGTTTCTATATACTAACAGTAAACTATCTGAAAAGGAAATTAAGAAAACAATCCTATTTACAGTAGCATTAAAAAGAATAAAATACTTAGGAATAAGTCCAATCAAGGAAATACACCAAAAACTATAAAACATTGATTTAAAAAATTTTTTAAAGACACCAAAAAATGGAAAGTCAGACCTTGTTTGTGGATTAGAGGACTTAATATAATTTAAATGTACACACTATTCAAAGCAATCTGCAGATTCAATTCACTCCCTATCAAAATACCAAAGGCAGTTTTTGCAAAAACTCAAGAAAATCCATTCTAAAATTTGTAATAAACCATGAAAGACTCCAAATAGCCAAATAAATCTTTAAAAGAACAATGAAGTTGGAGACATCACACTTCCTGATTTCAAAATACACACAGATCTACAGGATTAAAACAGTTGGTACTGACATGGAGACCTACAGAACAATAAAATAGAGAGCTCAGAAATGAACTCATACATATTTGGTCAACTAATCTTTTTTTTTTTTTTAGATTTTTCTTTTTGATGTGGACCATTTTTTTTTTAATTTATTTATTTATTTATTTATGGCTGTGCTGGGTTTTTGTTTCTGTGCGAGGGCTTTCTCTAGTTGTGGCAAGCGGGGGCCACTCTTCATCGCGGTGCGCGGGCCTCTCACTGTTGCGGCCTCTCTTGTTGCGGAGCACAGGCTCCAGACGCGCAGGCTCAGTAATTGTGGCTCATGGGCCCAGTTGCTCCGCGGCACGTGGGATCTTCCCAGACCAGGGCTCGAACCCGCGTCCCCTGCACTGGCAGGCAGACTCTCAACCACTGCGCCACCAGGGAAGCCCCTGGTCAACTAATCTTTAACAAAAGTGCCAAGAACACATAATGGGGAAAAGAAAGTCTCTTCAACAAATGATGTTGGAAAAACTGGATAGCCACATGTGAAAGAATAAAATTGGACCCTTATTCCACAGACAAAAAATAATTCAAAATGGATTAAGACCTAAATGTAAGACCCAAAACTGTGAAACTCATAGAGGAAAAGCATAAGGGAAAATCTCATGACATTGTTTTTTTTTTTTTTTTTTTTTAAATATTACATTCTTCCAGAGGGATATATATATTTTATTTATTTATTTATTTATTTATTTATTTATTTATTTATTTATTTATTTATTTATTTATTTATTTATTTATTTATGGCTGTGTTGGGTGTTCGTTTCTGTGCGAGGGCTTTCTCTAGTTGTGGCAAGCGGGGGCCACTCTTCATCGCAGTGCATGGGCCTCTCACTATTGCGTCCTCTCTTGTTGCGGAGCACAGGCTCCAGACGCGCAGGCTCAGTAATTGTGGCTCACGGGCCTAGTTGCTCCGGGGCATGTGGCATCTTCCCAGACCAGGGCTCGAACCTGTGTCCCCTGCATTGGCAGGCAGATTCTCAACCACTGCGCCACCAGGGAAGCCCATGACATTGTTTTTGACAATGACCTCTTGGAGACGAGACCAAAACCACAAGCAATGAAAGCAAAAATAGACTAATGGGAGTATATCTAAGACACTCTTGCACAGTAAAAGAAACAGTCAACATAGTGAAAGGACAACTTTGGGAACTGGAGAAAGTATTTGCATATCATGTATCTGATAAGCAGTTAATATCTAAAAATGTATAAAGAAACACAACTCAACAACAAAAAACCAAATAGCTTGATTTAAAAATGGGCAAAGGACTTGAATAAACATTTTTCCAAAGAAGACATATAAATGACCAACAGGAGTACGAAAAGATGCTCAATATCACTGACCATCATGGAAATATGATTCAAAATCACAATGAAATATCACTTTACACAACTTAGGATAGATTTTATAATAACCCCCTCACCACAAAAAAGATAAAAATTGTAGTAAGGAGCTGGAAAAATTGGAACCCTTGTACATTGTTGGTGGGAATGTAAAGTGATGCAGCAGTTATGAAAAACAAAATGGTGGTTCCTCAAAAAATTAAAAATAAAACCACCAACATTCACACTTCTGGTTACACACCCAAAAGAACTGAATTCAGGACCTCAAAGAGTTGTTTGCATTCTCATGTTTATTGCAGCACTAGTCACAATAGCCTAGATATGGAAACAAGCTAAATGTCCAACAACATATGAAGAGATAAAGAAACTGTGGTATAGACATACAATGGAATATTATGCAGTCTTAAAACACTAGGAGATTATGCCATTTGGGAGATGTGATTAGAAAGCCAAGTTAAAAAAAAAAAAAAAAGAAAGCCAAGTTGAGCATATATTAATTTCCTAGGGTTGCCATAACAACCGACCACAAACTTGGAAAGCTTAGAACAATAGAAATTTATCATTTCACAGTTCTGGAGGCTAGAAGACTGAAATGAAGGTGTCAGTAAGGGCCTTGATTTCTCTGAAAACTCTAGGGAAGAATCCTTCCCTGCCTCTTCCTAGCTTCTGGTGGTTGCAATTGTTAATGTTCCTTGGCTTGTAGATGTGTCATTACAATATCTGTTTCCGTAGTCACATGGAGTTCTCCCTGCGTCTGTGTCCAAATTTCCCTCTTCTTACAAGAACACCATTGATTGAATTAGGGCCTGTATTAATCCAGTACAACTTCATCTCAACTTGATTACATCTGCAAATGTCCCACATCTAAATAGAGCCACATTCACAGGAATCTGTGTTTAGGACTTGAACACATCTTCTTGGAGGATATAATTCAACTCTCAACCAAGCCAGATTATAGAGGACTTTGAATCCCAGGTCAAGATACTGTTTTGTATAATAAAGGCAGTGGAGAAGCATGAAAGCTTTTAAGCAAGAGAATAAAAATTAAAAATTCGCTTCAGAAAAAAGGATGCTGTTATAGTGGAGATGATCTGTAAAGGAGAGAGGAGAGAGAACTAGAAATCCCTAAAAACTTTATTGAGGATTTTATTTTTAAGTTTACAGAAAATTTTTTCTCATAATTATTTTATGACTAAAGACCTATAACTATTTAGTATCTAAAATCTGTGGCATTATCAAGTAAGAAAATATTGTTATAGTAATAGAAGACCATTATTTTAATGTCAGAATTTGATTCATTCCTTTCCTTGATCTTCTAGTGGGGAAAAAAAACAGTAAAAAAATGAATGCAACTGCCTAATGAGTTTTTGGAAGTAAGATCATAGTAATAAAATGTCATTCTCATCATATCATATCAAGAATGCATACAATCAACATGACTTATCACTGTTGTTGTTCATCTGACCAACTTGCTCGGGTAGTGTTTATTATGTTCATCCATAGTTGCTCTTCTCCTCCATTACCATACTATACTCTTTGGAAGGAAGTCCTACTTCAGTCCACGCTTAAGGAATGAGGAGCTATATTTCACCTCCTTGAGGATGAATGAAATTTCTACATCAATTATTTGGAATTCTCCTGCATGGGAAACTTGTTTGTTTCTCCCCATTTATTTATATCAGTATGGATTCATGGATATTTGTTTTATACATTAGGTTATAATTCAATACTATATTATTTATGTTGTTGCTAAAATTGTTCCAGTTTTGTCCATTGGGAGTTCTTTCAGTTGATTCCTGTGTCCCTTTGACATACTCCATTATTGTAAATTTTTAAAACACTTCCTTACTTTTGGGGCACTACAAAATGCTCCAGGTTCATCTTGCATATTCCCTCCCCCAGTCCTAGTGTCAGTCATTTCCCCAAGGAGCTCCAGTTCCCTAGGTTGAAGAGTGATATTAGAAACCAAGATGGTGCTAGACGTGTTCATTGACCTCTTAACTGACACAAAAAGGAAATAATATGCGTGCACACCTAATCATATATACACACATATAAATATTTCTATATGTATCCATCTGTATCTATATTTAGCTAAATGTGTGTTCATTTTAGGTCTCCAAATGTAATACATTACCACAAGGAGCATTTTAACCTTCTCCCCTTGCTTGTCTGTGACCCCTCACTCTATCAGTGAAAAACCTGACTTCCCTCATCTGCCATCCATTTACTTAATTGTTTAATTCTGGTATATATGTATAGAAGTTTCAAAGTTGTTAATCCATACCCTTGTGGGAAACAATTTTATCAACTAAAGTACAATGCTATGTACAGTTCCTTCTGTCTTTACTCTTCCAGGCTCCTTTCATTTCTAAAGTTACTTAGATCAGCACCTCTTTCCTTTACCCACTTCTGTGAGGTTATTTTATGTATTTGTGATACGGTTATATCTTTTGTCATACTCTGCAATCCTTCCTGGGATTTCCTGAATTCCTAATTGACTTTTTAAAACATCTGCATACATTAAGGTTCATTCTTTTTACTATACATTTTTATGAGTTTGACAAATGCATTGTCATACATCCATCATTACAGTATCATATATATTAGTTGTATGGCCCTAAAAAAAAGACACTGTGCTTCATTTTTTCAAATCTCTCCTTCCCAAATTCCTTGTTACCATGATCTGTTCACATCTCTATGGTTTCTCCTTTTCCAGAGTGTCATATAAATGGAATCACACACTACGTAACCTTTTCAAAAAAGTGGAAAAAGTGGCTTTTTTTTTTCACTTAACAATATGCATTTAAGATCCATCCATGTTTTTGAATGGCTTGATTACTCATTCCTGATTATTGTTGAATAGTATTCCATTATACAAATGTACCACAGTTTGTATATCCTTTCACCTATTGAAGGACATCTTGGTTGAAGAAGTCAAGTATTTAATCTAACTGCAAATATTATTTGACTCAAAGTTGGCCTGAATTTGCTTAAATGCTTCAACCACTAATTAATTCTATTTCCTCCTTGCTCTTCCTATCAAGAAGTGAGTGTATTGTTCTGTTTAAATTGAAAAGCCTATTATTCTGTTTAAATTGAAAAAATTACTTGTATGTTAGCTTTTCTCTGATCATTCCAATGGATTTTGTTAAAGACAACAAACATTGTTTTGGTACAATTTTTTCAAAGTGTAAAGCCATTTACATGAAAATACCTTTAGAAATGATGCAAAGAAATGACAAAATAAGCTATGAATCTTAATCATTATTTTTGATCTTATTTGTTTTTCTTATAGGTATTTTCTTGCTTCAAGATAGCAATCCTACCCCACCCCTGGGACTTTTATTTAACAAATCATGTATTTAAAGCCTGTTTTTGTCCCTTATTTCCAGAACAAAAATATTACTCAACCTCAAAACTTCAAATGTTGATTTTACATTAGAGAATTTGATTTTAAAATGTTTTTACTTTCTACATTTTTTTAATACTATTCATTTTAAGGGTGTGCTGTGTCAAGGAAACAGTTGATAGTGAAGAAAATGCTCAAGAAAATTAGCTCTTTGAAGTAGATAATAGTAAATTCTAAAGTGGTAAAATAAAACATATTAAATAATACTGAAAAAATTAGGTAATTTCATAATCATAATAGCCAGCAATGATTGGGAACTTATTATATACCAGACACAGTGGTAGCTAATTTGTGTTCAATAAATTACCCCAACAATTCAAGGGAAAGTTATTATTATCATATTATTATTATTATAAATATTAATTACAGAAGGAAATTGAGGTTTATGTAGGATTATGTAAGTTTCCAAAGTCCATATTGTTAGAAAGTAGTAGAATTATGTTCAAAATGAGGTCTTTATGGCTTCAAATAACATGTGTTTAGCCATAGTTATCCATTTCGGTGCTTCCTTCTGTTCATGATAATGTAGTATCTACAGAATATCATAACGGAATATATACCTGGTCCTTACTGGTCATGGTGAATGTATTTTAGATTTTCCAATAAGACTGAGAATACAGATATGCCCATAAAATGATGGTTTGTCTTGACCAATCTTAGGAGGCTAGACTTAAAGAAACTTAAAGAAATGAGGCTTGGCTCTTCTGAGACGACTGATTGGAGCTGTTGTTTCTGGCTTTCAAAATAAGTTCTGCCACCCTACCTCCGGCTGGCAACAGATGCCTGCAAGCATAATTTCCATTAAGACATCGATTTCCCTGTGGTCTTTCTCAAGAGTCATCCTGCAGTAGAGAGGCTAAGCATCACATTGAATATTTGAAACTACAGCAACAAATGGAGAAATAAATTCCTGTGTCATTTGGGACACTGTGTGAGAATTGAATCAGGGGAGACTTCTTCAATCAGGTAAATCTGGAGTCAGCTCTTCATAGCTTATGAATAATTATGGACAATAGACAGAATCATTAAACCACATGGAGATCTAACTGCAAACTTATTCACTCTTAATATTCACCAAAAGAAAATATGGAGGCAGAAAGAAAAACTTAATTATTTGTGCATTTACCATCTTTTATATGAGTTTCCCAATTTGGCAATTCATGATAATAAAAATTCAAGTTTGGCTCTTTTCAAAGTGAGTGGTACTTAATCATAATTGTAAAGCATTTATTCTTAAGAAATTACAAAATTCTAGTCTGAGGAGTTTAAGTTAAAAAGTGGAACTATTGTCATGTAATTCCGGAGTGATTTCCACAGAGTGGAAGTCAGATTTTATAACTTTAGGAAATAGCTCCAGCTTCCCAGAAGACAATATTTTAAATCCAGAAAGTGTCTGCCACTCACATATTCACTCTGAGTAGAAACACTAACCATCTATTACTCCTGTTGTGAGAAGAGTGATAATATTGAAGGTATGAAGTTTTATATTTTTTAAATACGGTTTAATTTTAGATTTCCTGAAGGCTTTTAGATGATGATGATGAGGATAATAATGGCATTATTACTGATATAGTAACCATTCATTGACTATAACTGACAGTGCCAAGTCAGTTCATGATTATATCTTTCTATATTTACCACAGATATATGTGATATCTACTATTACTTATATTTAAACAAAATTTAAATACATTAACTAACATGTTCAAGGCCAAAAAACTTTAAAGAATGGCATCCTAACTCAAATATGATCCAGTTTCACTCTAAAGCCCTTTTTCTTAATGACTGTGGTATACTGATAAGCAATAATGCTCACTCTAACCACATTTAAAAATCAATTTATTGAGGTATAATTTACATAAAATATAATGTACCCATTGAAAGCGTACATTTAGATAAATTTTAGGAAAATTTACACACCAGGGAAATCATCAGCACAATAAAAATATGGAAAATATCCATCACTTCAAAGAGTTACCTGGTGTGCCTTCTGATTCAAACCCTCTATGCCCACCTTATTTCTTTTAGTCATACTTGTTTTCTTTAGAGGTTCATCTAGGGATTGTATAATATGTAGTCTTTTGTATCTGGCTTCTTTCACTTAGCAGAATATTTTAGGTTTATTTGTGTTGTGTTTTGGTTCAACAGTTGCTTCTTTTAAGTTTCTAAGTAGTAGTCTATTGTATGAATATTAAAAAAATAAGTTCATTCTCCTGTTGATGGACATTTGGGATGTTTCCAGTTTAAGGCCATTACAAATAGAGCTGCTATCAAAATTTAAGTACAAGTCTCGTTTGAGCATGGGTTTCATTTATTTGGTAAATGCTTAGGAAAAGGATTGCTGAGTTTTATAGGGTGAATATATATCTAGCTGTGTTAAGAAACTGTCAAACTGTTTTCTAAAGTGGTGGTGCCATTTTGCATTCCTACCAGCAATGAATGAGAGCTCCACTTGCTCCACAGCAATCCATAGTGTTGTCAGACAGGTTAATTTTAGTCACTCTAATGTGTGTTTTTGTAGTATCTCATTGTAGTGTTAATTTGCACTTACCTGATGACTAATGATGTTGAGCATCTTTTTGTATATTTTCTTTGATAAGTGTCTATTCAAATTTTGCCAATTTTTAATGGGTTAGTTGTGTTCTTATTAAATAGAGTTCTTTATGTAGTCTGGATATAAGTATCTGTCATTTATATGTAATGTGATTATTTTCTTCTACTTTATAGCTTTTCATTCTTTTAATGTGCATCTTTTCATTTTTTTGTATGAGATCTAATTTATCAAGTTTTTCTTTTATGATCTATCCTTTTCCAGGACTACTTATTAAATCCCAGCCTGTCCCATCATCATGAAGATTTTCTTTCTGTTTTCTTCCGGACAATTTATAGTTATAGCCCATAGTCTTAGGACTATAATGAACAAAAATCTTGCACTTCTGGAGCTTTGGTTCTGAACTTTTATAATGACAGAGCACCACTGATATGTCAAGTTGATTACACGTAGCAACAATTGATTATAATCTGGTAGCAACAATTCAGAGTAATGAGATGAGCCAGATCAAATTAGTAGAACAGAAGGATACTTTTAAGATTATACTTGTTAATGAAGAAGAGACTTTAAAATTATAGTCATTGAAATATTATTGGCTTCATATAGCACTTTGTATCGTGCTATGTTTTAACATTTTTCAACAGCTGAAATTGAGATAGTGGATGGCTCTAAAACATCGATTATTTCTCAATGATAGCATTGAGGTAAAACATTGATAATAAACTAGTTGAACCTATCTAGCAATATTTGTCATTAAAATGACTTCAATTACATAGTGCTGAAGTTTGAAAATATGGAATAAATTGTCCTGGAAACTATAAAGCATTCACCCTGGGTTCCAGCTTTAGATTTTAAAAGGATGTCATAGTAATTCAACTAAAATTATTTTGTTAGAGGTGTGTCTAATTTATGCTGAACCACTAAATATGTGGTTGGTAAGTGTGAAAGCTTTGTTGTATGTTTCTGGCTATGGTGGCTTGCAATAAAATTTGCTGAAAGACGTAAAACCAAATAGCAAATTTGACATTAGAAGTAGTGAAAGGCAACATAATACTTAAATGAAAGTCATACTGTCCTTTATGTGGTGGGTTTTTGAAGAGAGAAATCCTAATGTTGTGAAAATTATCACCCTGAAAATTAGCCTTCCATTACTAATTTTCAATATAGCCTTAAGAATATTTTAGAAGGCACATTTTGAAATTCATTTAGAAACATAAACTATTTTAATTAGTACTTATTCCTTAGTATATATAATATTTCATTGCATATATCATTTTATTTAATCCTTTCAGTAATCTTATAAGGTAGATAATACCATTTCCCCATTTCATTGATGAAAAACTAAAGTTTTAGGTTGACTTATAGTTTCATAGCTAGTAAGAGAGAGAGCTAACACTTCGATTCAGGCACATCTAACTTCAAGCTCATGTTCTTCAACACTATACAACTCTGGTCAGTAATTAATATATAGTAAATAAAAAATAGTAGGGCTTATGGAATTTTGTTCCTCTAAAATTTCTGTTTCAGCAATAAGCCTTAAAAGATATAGAACAAATATCGTATATTAACGTATATATGTGGAATCTAGAAAAATGGTACAGACGAAGCTATTTGCAGGGCAGGAATAGAAAGGCAGATGTAGAGAAAGGATGTGTGGATACAGGGGGGAAAGGAGAGGGTAGGATGAATTGGGAGATTAGGTTTGACATAAATACGCTACCATGTGTAAAATAGATAGCGAGTGGGAACCTGCTGTATATAGCACAGGGAGCTCAGCTCGGTGCTCTGTGATTGCCTAGTTGGGTGGGATGGGGTGGAGGCGGAGAGGGATGTCCAAGAGGGAGGGGATGTGTGTATGTGTATGGCTGATTCACTTCTCTGTGCAGCAGAAACTAACACAACATTGTAAAGTAATTATATTCCAAAAAAAAAAAAAAGATATATCAATATCAGTGGATTTGCTTAAGGAGTTGAAGGAAATAATATAGGATATCATATAATGTAGTTTGTTGGTTACCTTTGTTTCTCCTCTTAAAGAACTAGGAATTACGTAATGCTATTATCCACTTAAAAGGAATACTTCTGAGTATCTTATGCCATTAAGATTTGAATATTTTTGGTTAATTTATTAAATGTAGAATTTTAAGTCCAAGCTAACTGTAAAAGCACAAGGATAATATAAATCTAACGAGAAAGCTCTGTATCATCCTTACTGTTGCACTTGCACAAAAATAATGCTATCAGTGTTTTAAATGAAAAAAATACAATTAAGAATGTATATTAACATACTGCTGTGAGAAAACTGGATGATGAACACAGCATTGAAACACAATAAAAGTAAGGACATATAATAGAAAATTTGAGGTCCAAAATAATAGAAATTTAGAAAAGATTTTATTTAGCCTTAAAATAATTACTTGAAAGTATTTATTAATGTAAAAAGCAAAAATATTGAATTGAAACATCACATCTGGGGATAATGAAATAGTTCTTGTTGCCATTTTTTGCTGCAGTTAAATTGAAATGTTTTTAAACTTGAAGAAATAGATTGATGAAAATGGAGAAATGAGTTAAATTTTAGATTAAATGTAATATATTCAGGAAACAATCTTATACTTTTATTATTCCAAGTAAGATTTATAAGGGGCCTGGAATAGACTAGTGCAGATCAATCAATAGCACATTGTCAGTAGAGGATATTTTTCAACATGGCGTGGAAGATTAGGAAAGGACACACAGTTAAAGAAGAAGGTATTCAGAAGAGTAACAGGAGAGTAGATTTATATGGTAACTTCCATAAAGTAATGACTTTGAAGTGCCTTTAAGAAGAGAAAGATAGCAAATCAACTGTTTTTCATGTACGTTTAAAGTAACAGATCCAACAGCGCAGGATTAGAAAATAGCAGAGGAGAGAGCAGCCTCTGCACAGTGCACAGAGAGGACAAACGCAAAGGGAGGTATGCCCATGTTTATGGACAATCCAGGATCAATGTTCCATGCTAGACTGATGAACTAGACTCGTTAAATAACTGAAAATGGAGTTTTAGAAGCAGTTCAAGGTAAACATGGGCATTTGAATCTCTCTCCCCTGGGTCACAGTAAGCCAACACAGCATCAGTTTCTTGGAGCTGATGGAAAAAATTAGTACCACTGTTTCCTTCCAGTTGTGGTGGGTCCAATATTGTGTTTGGAAACACACTTAAGCTATGTCTACTTCTGATACTGAGCTCTCATTCAGTCCAAATAGCATGACCTGTCTGGAAGGCAGCATTGTGGCTGGCAGAGGCTTAGAGAGTGACTTGGGCCCATTTGTAGGTCACAGTATATACTGATTTTATGATGACATAGTCAGAACAGTTCAAAAAATCATTTTAGTACTAAAGTGTAGCAGGTAAGGATTTACGTTTACAGACTCAAGGGATAGAAGTTAAATTTTTATTATGGTAAGAACACAACTTGAGATATACCTCTTAACAAATTTTTAAGTGTGTAATACAGTATAGTTGACTATAGGTAAAATGTTGTACAACAGAGCTCTAGAATGTATTCATCTTACTTAACTGAAACTTTATGCCTATTGATTAGTAACACCTCATTTCTCCTTCCCCCAGCCCCTGACAACCACCATTCCACTCTCTGAGTCTATGCATTTGATTATTTTAGATACCTTATGTAAGTGGGATCATGCAGTATCTGTCTTTCTGTGACTGGCTTATTTTACTTAGCATAATGTCCTCAAGGTTCATGTATGCTGTCACATGTTGCAGAATTTTCCTTCTTTTTAAAGGTTAAATAATATTCCATTGTACATGTATACCACGTTTTCTTTATCCATTTATCTGTTGAAGGACACTGAAGTTGTTTCTGTATCTTCTGCTTCTTGTGTTGTGACTAGTGCTGTAATGAACACAGGAGTGTTAGTATCTTTTTGAGATCCTGATTTCAATTCTCTCAGGTAAATGGGAGAAGTGGGATTTCTGAAAGCCTCTTTTCTAGAATTGAAATGATTCTCCATTTGAGAGCCTTTCTCAGAGTCCCTTGCCAGCTCCTGAGCAGTGCACAACTCCAGGCAAGCCGTGCACATAGATCATGCCATACAACATGTGTCCCAGAGCTGTGCAGTGCCCTGCTGTCTTGTCAGGATGAAAAAAATAATCCTGTCAGCCAGTTTGGAACTTCTAACCCTACATCCCTTTGTTCCTGAGATTTTCTCTAAATAACAGGGCATGGTGGGGATCATTCATCTGATTTTTTATGTCATTAGCCCATGCTCACATCTCTGAAATACTGTCTGGTTGTTCTTTGCTCAGTGATCTGTGCAAGTTGCTGATATGTGGAAAATTCTGTGAGGAAGGATGTGTAAGGCCCCCTGCTGGAGGTCGGGTTGAGATTACAGATCATAATTGATTGATAAGGAGTTTTTCTTATATTAGGACTCTCAAGGATTTTTATCCAAAGATTTTAACGTTACATGACTAGTCTTATTTCTTTGGACTCTGCCAGTAGCATTTGCCAGGAACTGCTGGTGGATTAAGTAGGAGTTGATAATTTGACACCTGAAGTACTAAATGAATCTGTTCTCCTATTCTGATTTAGTAGTATTGTAATTTTATAAAATTTCTCTATAATCTAGTATTATCTTTTAGCTGAAGCTTAACACATAAATAATTGATTTTGAGCTAATGAATTGTTTAAAGCCATAATTATAACTAGTAATTAGCAGCACTGCATTCCTGTCCCTTCTAGTAAACTGTATCCTTATGTTATCCCTATCTATCTATCTATCTATCTATCTAATCTATCATCTCTTTGTTTCCCTGTAATAAAAATTGTGACTTCTACTTAAGACTGATATTTAAGAGTGAGTCTCTACTCCTCCAAACCTTGCTCATAAGTCATTGTCACTCTGGTCAAATCACTTACATTTCTGGTTCTCAGTTTCTTTATCTGCAAAACAAGTTTGGAACAAATAATTCTTAAAATTACTCAGAACTATGTAATTCTATGAATTTATGATTCTCAGGCAGTGAAAACTATTATCTATTGACGTGCCGATAATTGAGTATAGACAGTTACTACAAGGAGGTTTTTCAGTTGCTGTCCTCAAAGAGCTTGTATTCCAGTGAGAAGCTTACAGTCATCATACCCTAAAGCATCGTAATAGCTATAGTATCATGTAGGTCCAGAAAAAGAGATTGAATTAAAGTTACTCTTGCTCAGCAGATCAGAACAGTGCTATAAGACATGGTAGCAAAGTTTAATTAGGAACCCTAGTTTGGAGGTAGGATATATATCCCATAGCTAAATAAACAGTAACAAGTAAAATAAAATTCACAAAAAGGAAAATGAGGAGCCTTAGGAAATTATTTTATAGATAAGAGAGGAACTAAGTTTTCTAGGGTCTTATGTCAGTGCTAAGGAATTAGTAATAAAATAGGTATTGAAATGCTTTAGGCAAGGGAGTGACATGGTCAGATTTGAGTTTCAGGTCACCTACACTGATGGCATTAAGAATGGCATTAAGTGGAATGGAAAAGGGAGGAGATAGGTTTTAACTAGGCAGTGGATGGAGAGGGGATCTCAAGTAGATCTAGGTATGAACAGCTGGCAAAGAGGCTGTCAGGGGAAACTATGGGGGGAAGACAAGCACTACATTCTTCATGCAGGACTTTCCTGTTTCCTCAACCAGATCATACCAACTTGAGATGACACCATAATGTCTACTCCTTGTTTATTCCCCATAATTTCTAATAGAGATTTGACTCATAGTTTTTGCTCAGTAAACATTTTTTATTAGCTTTGACCGATTATACCAGAATAAGATCTCTGTGAGCTAGTATAGTATTTTATACTAGAACTGATAGCATTTTATATACTTGTGTGCAGTCAACCTATTCCAGAGACTTTCTGACATGGTATTGTCAATTACTGGGAGCTTTGTGAAATTCAGCCCTCTTGATTACAACATCAGTAAAACTGGCTTGATAATAGCTATTGATGTCAATAAAATTTAAGTGTTTTGCCATAGTCATTATGTCATTGGGATGCTAACTGACATTAATACTAGACACAATTTATGACTTCTTTTATTATTGCTATTTTATGAACTCATGTTCTCCATGAAGGCAAGGAAAACACTGCACATAACTTTCCTGTTCTCTCTCAGTATGAATAAACTAGTTAAATCTAGTATGCATAAGTACATATATGTATGCATATATACATAAATGTATGTATACATAAATGCCTATGTGTATATATGTAATATATGTATTTTCATATGTATAATGTTTCTGATTCACTGACATAGAGCAATGGCTCCCAAGCTCACAGAGCCATCTAAGTAGCAAAATCCATGAAATAGTCTCATTACTTCAAAAAGTCTAATTAATAGGAATCATATATTTACTCACGACAAGACAACAGGGGCTATTGACCCACATTTCTTGTGGTTTTTTTTTTGAATTATAATTAACATACAATATTATATTAGTTTCAGGTATTATACAACATAGTGATTCCATAGCTTTATACATTATGAAATTATCACTACAATATGACCAGTTACCATCTGTCACCATACAAAGTTGTTACAATATTATTGACTATATACCCTGTGTGTACATTATGTCCCTGTGACTTACTTATTTTATAGCTGGAAGTTTGTACTTCTTAATCCCCCTTCACCTATTTTGTTCATCCCTCTACCCCCTTCCCCTTTGGCAACCACCAGTTTGTTCTCTGTATCTGTGAGTCTGTTTCTCCTTTGTTTTGTTTTGTTTTTTCGATTCTACATACAAATGAAATCATACAGTGTTTGTTTTTCTCTGTCTGACTTAGGATATTGTGATATCCTCCAGGACTATCCAAACTGATGCAAATAGCAAGATTTCATTATTTTTTATGGCTGAATAATATTCTATTGTGTATATATTCCATATCTTCCTTATACATTCATCTATTGATGGACACAGTTGCTTCCATATCTTAACTATTGTAAATAATGATGCAATGAACATAGAGGTACATATCTTTTTGACTTAGTGTTTTCAGTTTTTTTGATAAATACCCAGAAGTGGAATTGCTGGATCATATGTTAGTTCTATTGTTTGTTTTTTGAGGAAACTCTATACTGTTTTTTATGTTGGCTGTACCAATTTACATTGCTACCAATAGTACACAAGGATTCCCTTTTCTCTACATCCTTGATAACACTTGTTTTTTGTTGTCTTTTTTGATAATAGCCATTCTGACAGGTGTGAGGTGGTATCTCATTGTGGTTTTGATTTGTATTTCTCTGATGATTAGTGATATTGAATCCCTTTTCATGTATTGGTTGGCTATTTGTCTTATTTGGAAAAATGTTTATTCAGGTCCTCTGCCCATTTTTTAATTAGGTTGTTTGTTTGTGTTTTTTGATATTGAGTTGTGTGAGTTCTTTATATGTTTTGAATATCAACCCCTTATTGGATATATCATTTGTAAATATCTTTTCCCATTCAGTAGATTGCCTTTTTATTTTATTAGTGGTTTTCTTTACTTTGCAAAAGCTTTTTAGTTTGATATAGTCTCATTTGTTTCTTTTTGCTTTTGTTGCCCTTGCCTGAGGGGACATATCTAAAAAAATATTGCTAAGACTGATGTCAGAGAGGTTACTGCTTACGTTTTCTTCTAGAAGTTTTATGGTTTTAGGACTTACATTTAAGTCTTTAATTCATTTTGAGTTTATTTTTGTACATGGTGTATGCAAGTGGTCCAAATTCATTCTTTTGCATGTAGCTGTCCAGTTTTCCTAATACCAGTTATTGAAGAGACAGCCTTTTCCCCATTGTATATTCTTGCCTCCTCTGTCTGTCATAGATTAATTAATCATATGAGCGTGGGTTTATTTCTGGACTCTCTCTACTCTTCCATTCATCTATCTGTCTGTTTTTGTGCCAGTTCCACATGGTTTTGATTACTGTAGACTTATTGTATAATTTCAAGCCTGGAAGAATAATACTTCCACCTTTGTTCTTTGTTTTCAAGAGAAAACCATGATTCAAATAGACACATGTACTCCAATGTTCATTGCAGCACTATTTACAAGAGCCAGGACATGGCAACAACCTAAATGTCCATTGACAGATGAATGGATAAAGAAAATGTGGTACATATATACAGTGGAATATTACTCACCCATAAAAAGGAATGAAATTGGGTCATTTGTAGAGATGTAGATGGACCTAGAGTCTGTCATACAGGGTGAAGTAAGTCAGAAAGAGAAAAACAAATGTATATTAATGTATATATGTAGAATCTAGAAAAATGGTGCAGATGAACATATTTGCAGGGCAGGAACAGAGATGCAGACGTACAGAATGGACATGTGGACACAAGGTGGGAAGGGGAGGGTGCGATGAATTGGGAGATTAGGATTGACATAAGTACACTACCATGTGTAAAATAGATAGCTAGTGGGAACTTACTGTACAGCACAGGGAGATCAGCTTGGTGCTGTGTGATGACCTAGATGGGTGGGATGGGTGGGAAGTGGGAGGGAGGTCCAAGAGGGAGGAGATATATTTATACATATAGCTGATTCACTTCGTTGTACAGCAGAAACTAACAAAACATTGTAAAGCAACTATACTCCAATTAAAAAAAAAGAATTCTTTGGCTATTTGGGGTCTGTTTTGGTTCCATTCAAATTTTAGGATTATTTGTTATAGTCCTATGAAAAATGCCATTGGTATTTTGATAGAGATTGTATTAAATCTGTAGATTGCTTTGGGTAGTATGGACATTTTAATATTAATTCTTCCAATCCATGATCATGGTCTATCTTTCCATTTGTTTGTGTCATTTTCAGTTTCTTTCCACAAGGTCTTATAGCCTTTAGAGTACAGGTTTGAGAACTGTACTCCTTTTTAAATTCCTAGGTATTTTTCTTTTGATGCAATAGTGAATGAGGTTGTTTCCTTCATTTCTCTTTTACATAGTTTGTATTAGTGTACAGAAATGCCAGAAATTTCTATGTATCAGTTTTGAATCTTGCAACTTTACTGAATTCATTTATTGTTCTAATAGTTTGCTTGGTAAAGTCTTGGGGTTCTCTATATATAGTATCATGTCATCTTCAAATAGTGACAATTTTATATTTTCCTTTCCAATTTGGATGCCTTTAATTTCTTTTTCTTGTTTGATTGCTATGTTTAGGACATCCAGTACTATGTTGAATAAAAGTGGCAAGAGTGGGCATACTTGTCTTTTTCCTAATCTTAGGGAAAAGCTTTCAACTTTTCACCATTGAGTATGATGTTAGTTGTGGGTTTGTTTTATATGGCCTTTATTAATTTGGGATATGTTTCCTCTATACGCACTTTGTTGAGAGTTTTTATCATAAATGGATGTTGAATTTTGTCAGATGCTCTTTTTGCATCTATTGACATGATCGTATGATTTTTAGCCTTTGTTTTGTTAATATGGTATATCACATTGATTGATTTACAGATGTTAAACCATCCTTGCATCCCTGGAATGAATCCCATTTGATCATGGTATATGATACTTTTAATGTATTGTTGAATTCACTTTGCTAAAATTTTGTTGAGGATTTTGCATCTATGTTCATTAGTGCTTATTGGCCTGTAATTTTCTCTTTTTGTAGTATTTTTGTCTGGTTTTGGTATCAGGGCTATGCTGGCCTTGTAACGTGAATTTAGAAGTGTTCCTTCCTCTTTAATTGTTTGGAATAATTTGAGAATAATAGGTGTTAACTCTTCTTTAAATGTTTGGTAGAATTAACCTGTATAGCTGTCTGGTTCTGAACTTCTTTGTGTATGTGGAGGGGGGCAGGTTTTTGATTACTGATTCAATTTTGTTACTAGTAATCAGTCTATTCAGATTTTCTATTTCATCATGATTCAGTCTTAGAGGATGTATTTCTAAGAATTTATCCATTTTGTCTCTGTTGTCCATTTTATTAGTGTATAATTGGTCATAGTAATCTCTTATGATCATTTGTATTTCTGTGGTGTCAGTTGTAACTTCTCTTTTCTGATTTATTTATTTGGGCTCTCTTTTTTCTTGATGACTCTGGTTAATTGTTTGTCGATTTTGTTTATCTTTTCAAAAAACCAACTCTTAGTTTCATTGATCTTTTCTACTGTTTAATTTTTTAGTCTCTTTTATTTCTTTCTGCTCTGATCTTTTTTATTTCCTTCCTTCTAATAACTTTGGACTTTGCTTGTTCTTTACTTTAAATGTACATTTAGGTAGTTTGAGATTTTTCTTGTTTCTTGAGGTGTAGGCCTGTTTCTCTATGAACTTCCCTCTTAGGACTACTTTTACTTTGTCCCATAGATTCTGGACAGTTGTGTTTCTATTTTCATTTGTCTCAAGATAGTTTTTGATTTCCTCTTTGATTTGCTCATTAACTCATTGGTTATAATAAATGAGCAAGTTGTTTAGAATCCACGTGTTTGTGTTTTTTTCAGTTTTTTTCTTGTGTTTGATTTCTAGTTTCATACTGTTCTGGTCAAAAGAATGTTTGACACTATTTTAATCTTCTTATATTTATTGAGATTTATCTTGTGGCCTAATATGTGATGTATCTTGGAGAATGTTCAACATGCACTTGAAAAGTACATGTATTCAGCTGTTTTGGGATGATATGTTCTAAAAATATCTATTAAGTCCATTTGGTTTAATGTGTCATTTAATGCCAGTGTTGCCTTTTTGATTTTCTCTCTGGATGATCTATTCACTGATGTAAGTGGGGTATTAAAGTCCCCTACTATTATTATATTGCTGTCTATATCTCTTTTTGATTCTGTTAATATTTGCTTTATATATTTATGTGCCCCTATGTTGTGTGCATAAAAATTTTTAAATGTCATATTCTCTTGTTGGATTAACCCCTTTATCATTATATAATGTCCTTCCTTGTCTTTTTTATAGTCTTTGTTTTAAAGGCTATTTCATCTGATATGAGTGTTGCTACCCCAGCTTTCTTTTATAGTCCATTTGAACGGAGTAACTTTTTTTCCATCCTTTTACGTTCAGCCTATTTGTGTCTTTAGATCTGAAGTGAGTCTCTTGTAGGCAGTATATACATTAGTTTTGTTTTCCTTTATCCATTTAGCTACCTTAAGTTTCTGATTGGAACATTTAGTCCACTTATGTTTAAAATGATGAGTGATAGGTATGTACTTATTGCCATTTTGTCACTTGTTTTCTGATTGTTTTTATAGTTCTTCTTTGTTCTTTTCTTCTTCTTTTGGTATCTTCACTTGTGGTTTGAAGGATTCCTTTAGTTTTGTGTTTGGATTTCTTTCTCTTCACTTTTTTGTGTATCCATTATAGTTTTTTTGGTTTGTGGTTACCATGAGGTTCATATATATGGACCTGTATATACAGCCATCTAATATTTTAAGCTGACAGTCACTGACATTTGAGGGCATTCTAAAAACAATGCATTTTTAGTCTGTCCCACACTTTATGTTTTGATGCCATATTTTACATCTTATTATTTTGTGTATTCCTTAAATACATGCTGTAGTTATAGGTGATTGTATAACTTTTGTCTTTTAACCTGCAGACTAGCTTTTTAAGTAGCTAATCCACTGGTTTTACTATATATTTGCCTTTACCAGTGACATTTTTTTCCTTTCGTATATTTTCTTATTCCCAGTTGTGGGCTCTTTTCTTTTCTTTGCCTCCCTCCCTCCCTCCCTCCCTTCTTCCTTCCTTTCTTTCTTTCTTTCTTTCCTTTCTTTCTCTTCTTTCTTTCTTTCTTTCTTTTCTTTCTTTTCTTTCTTTCTCTCTCTCTCTTTTCTTTCTTTCAAGGTGTTTTTAGAAAATACATTTGCAGTTCCATTAAATAACCATTTAAAGGCTACAAATGTAGAAAAATTATTCTCATCATACCCAAAAATATAGTAAACTTTTAATTATATGTTATGATCAGGAAGTTCCAATGAACCCCCCTTTTAAAATGGATGTGATATAGTATAATTTTTTTTTTAATTTTTTAAAGATTTTTTTCTATTCTTTTTCTCACACCAGTCAGAATCTGTAGATTTTTTTGGGTAGTATAGTCATTTTTACAATATTTATTCTTCCAATCCAAGAACATGATATATCTTTCCATCTGTTTGTGTCATCTTTGGTTTCTTTCATTAGCATCTTATAGTTTTTGGAGTACAGGTGTTTTGTCTCTTTAGGTAGGTTTATTCCTAGGTATTTTATTCTTTTTGATGCAATGGAAAATGGGATTGCTTCCTTGATTTCTCTTTCTCATCTTTCATTGGTAGTGTATAGGAATGCAAGAGATTTCTGTGTATTAATTTTGTATCCTACAATTTTACTAAGTTCATTGATGAGCTCTAGTAGTTTTCTGGTAACATCTTTAAGATTTTCTATGCATAGTATCATGTCATCTGCAAACAGTGACAGTTTTACTTCTTTTCCAATTTGGATTCCTTTTATTTCTTTTTCTTCTCTGATTGCTGTGGCTAAGACTTCCAAAACTATGTTGAATAAGAGTGGCAAGAGCGGACATCCTTGTCTTGTTCCTGGTCTTTGAGGAAATGCTTTCAGTTTTTCACCATTGAGAATAATATTTGCTGTGGGTTTGTCATATATGGCCTTTATTATGTTGAGGTGGGTTCCCTCTATGCCCACTTTCTGGAGAGTTTTTTCCATAAATGGGTGTTGAATTAACTCAAAAGTGTTTTCTGCATCTATTGAGATGATCATATGGTTTTTATTCTTCAATTTGTTGATGTGGTGTATCACACTGATTGATTTGCAAATACTGAAAAGTCTTTGCACCACTGGGATAAATCCCACTTGATCATGGTATATGATCCTTTTAATGTGTTGTTGGATTCAGTTTGCTAGTATTTTGTTGTGGATTTTTGCATCTATGTTCACCAGTGATATTGGCCTGTATTATCTTTTTTTGTGTGTGATATCTTCGTCTGGTTTTGGTATCAGGGTGAACGTGACCTCGTAGATTGAGCTTGGAAGTGTTCCTTTCTTTGCAGTTTTCTGGAAGAGTTTGAGAAGGTAGGTGTTAAATCTTCTCTAAATGTTTGATAGAATTCACCTGTGAAGCCATCTGGTCCTCAACTTTTGTTCCTTGGGAGTTTTTAAATTACAGTTTCAATTTCATTACTTGTGATTTGTCTGTTCATATTTTTTGTTTCTTCCACGTTCAGAGTTGGAAGTTATACCTTTACTAAGTATTTGTCCATTTCTTCTAGGTTGTCTATTTTATTAGTATATTGTTGCTTGTAGTAGTCCCTTATGATCCTTTGTATTGGGTTGGCCAAAAGTTTGTTTGGGTTTTTCCATAAGATGGTATGGAAAAACCTGAACGAACTTTTTGGCCAACCTAATATTTCAGTGGTGTCCATTGTAACTTCTCATTTTTCATTTCTACTTTTATTGATATGAGTCCTCTCCCTTTTGTTCTTGATGAGTCTGGCTAAAGGTTTATCGATTTTGTTTATCTTCTCAAAGAACCAGCTTTTAGTTTCATTGATCTTTGCTATTGTTTTCATCTCTATTTCATTTATTTCTGTTCTGATCCTTATGATTTCTTTCCTTCTACTAACTGTGGGTTTTGTTGGTTCTTCTTTCTCTAGTTGCTTTAGGTGTAACGTTAGTTGTTTATCTGAGATTCTTCTGTTGCTTGATGTAAGATTGTATTGCTATATACTTCCCTCTTAGAACTGCTTTCATTGATTCCCATAGGTTTTGGATTGTTGTATTTTCATTGTCCTTAGTCTCTAGGTATTTTTTTATTTCCTCTCTGATGTCTTCAGTGGTCTCTTGGTTATTTAGTAGCATATTGTTTAGTCCCCATGTGTTTGAGTTTTTTTCAGTTTTTTCCTGAAATTGATTTCTAATCTCATAGCGTTGTGGTTGGAAAAGATGCTTGATATGATTTCAGTTTTCTTAAATTTATCAAGGCTTGATTTGTGACCCAAGATATGATCTATCCTGGAGAATGTTCCATGAGCACTTGAGAAGAGACTGTATTCTGCTGCTTTCAGATGGAATGTCCTATAAATATCAATTAACTCTATCTGGTTTAATGTGTCATTTAAGGCTTGTTTTTCCTTATTAATTTTCTGTCTGGATGATCTGTCCATTGACGTAAGGGGGGTGTTAAAGTCCCCCACTCTTATTGTGTTACTGTCAATTTCCCCTTTTATGGTTTTTAGTATTTGCCTTCTATTTTGAGGTGCTCCTATGTTGGGTGCATATATATTTACAATTGTCATATCTTCTTCTTGCATTGATCTCTTGATCATTATGTGGTGTCCATCTTTGTCTCTTGTAACAGTCTTTATTTTAAAGTCTATTTTGTCTGATATGAGTATTGCTACTCCAGCTTTCTTTTGATTTTCATTTGCATGAAATATCTTTTTCTATCCCCTCACTTTCAGTCTGTATGTGTCCCTAGGTTTGAAGTGGGTCTCTTGTAGACAGCATACATACAGTTCTTGTTTTTGTATCCATTCAGCCAGTGTATGTCTTTTGGTTACAGCATTTAGTCCATTTACATTTAAGGTAATTATGGATATGTATGTTCCTATTGCCATTTTCTTAATTGTTTTGGGTTTGTTTTTGTAGGTCTTTTTTCTTCCCTTCCTCTTTTGTTCTTTTCTCTTGTGGTTTGATGACCATCTTTAGTGTTGTGTTTGGGTTGCTTTTTCTTTTTTGTATGTGTATCTATTGTAGTTTGTTGGTTTGCATTTCCCATGAGGTTTTGATAAAGCAGTCTATGTGTATATACAAGGTTGTTTTAAGTTGCTTGTCTCTTAATTTCAAATGCAGTTCCCTTTTCCTGCATTTGTACTCTTCTCATGGTTGCTGGTTTTGATATCATGTTTGTGTATGGATGATTTCCTGCTTTTACTGTATGTTTGCCTTTACCAGTGAGCTTTCCCATTTGTGATTTTCTTGTTTCTAATTGTGACCTCTTTTTTTTTTTTTTCTTTTTTTCCTTTGCCTAGAGAAGTTCCTTTAGCATTTGTTGTAAAGCTAGTTTGGTGATCCTGAATTCTTTTAGCTTTTGATTATCTGTAAAGCTTTTGATTTCTCTGTCAAATCTAAATGAGAGCCTTGCTGGGTACAGTATTCTTGGTTGTAGGTTTTTCCCTTTCATCACTTTAAATATATCATGCCAGACCCCTTTGGCTTGCAGTTTCTGCTGAAAAATCAGCTGTTAACCTTATGGGGATTCCCTTGTATGTTATTTGTTCTTTTCCCTTGCTGCTTTTAATATTTTTTCTTTGTATTTAAATTTGTTAGTCTGACTAATATGTGTCTCGATGTGTTCCTCCTTGGGTTTATCCTGGATGGGACTCTGTGCACTTCCTGGACTTGGGTGACTATTTCCTTTTCCATGTTAGGGAAGTTTTCAACTATAATTTCTTCAAGTATATTTCTCAGGCCCTTTCTCTTTTTCTTCTTCATATGCGACCCCTATAGTTTGAATGTTGGTGCATTAAATGTTGTCCCAGAGGTCTCTGAGACTGTCTTCATTTCTTTTCATCTTTTTTCTTTATTCTGTTCCACCACAGTGATTTCCACCATTCTGTCTTCCAGCTTACTTATCTGTTCTTCTGCCTCAGTTACTTTGCTATTAATTCCTTCTACTGTATTTTTCGTTTCAGTTATTGTATTGTTCATCTCTGTTTGTTTGTTCTTTAATTCTCCTAGGTCTTTGTTAAACCTTTTTTGTATCTTCTTGATCTGCACCTCAATTCTTTTTCCGAGATCTTGGATCATCTTTACTCTCATTACTCTGAATTCTTTTTCAGGTAGATTGCCTTTCTCCTCCTCATTTAGTTGTTCTTGTAGGTTTTTATCTTGCTCTTTCATCTGTAACATATTTCTTTGTCATCTCATTTTGTCTAACTTACTGGGTCTATGGTCTCCTTTCCACAGACTGCAGGATTGTAGTTCATCTTGCTTCTGGTGTCTGCCCCCGGTGGGTGAGTTTGGTCCAGAGACTTGTGCCTTTATCCCCTTGATAGACAGTTTGACTGGTGTTGTGGTGACCTGAGCCTGCCCTGGATATTGAGTGGGGCCTCCCCTTTGTTCTGTGGTTGTCACTTCCCTGTCAGGGGTGGGCTCTGCTCCCTAGTTGTTGGAGTAGAGGCCCCCAGATCTGTTTCTTAGCTGTGATTCTGATCTGTGGTGTGAGGTAGGTGGCATTGGAGCACTCCCACTGGGAGAGAAGCCACTGAGTATTCCTTCTCTGGAGCTGTTCACCTGTGAATGTGCTCTGTTGTGTCCCCTTTTGTCCACTGTGCGGGCTCACAAAATACACTGTTGTTGGCACTGCTCTCAATCCCACCTTAACTGTGGTTATGCTGGCAATTGGCCCTGGTGTCTCTCAGGTGTTGTTTTCACCAGGCCATCAGCACAGATCCACTGAGCTCAGGTCCCAGGACTGAAGTAGTTGTGCACCTGGACCCACTGTGGGAGCTATGGAGGCAGCTCAGACTCTGGCCTGGCCCAACCCCCATTTGTACTTGCCCAAAAGCTCACAGCTGCTAAAGCCAGACCTGTCCCAGCTGCAGGATCACTTGTCCTTTTAGACGTTTCATAGGTGCTTAATTTAGGAAGTCATCAGTGGAGGTGAAACTCTGTAGTTCATGCAGCTGCAAGGAGAGATTTCAGCTCTTCTTCCTTAGTCACACAGCCCCTGGGGCTCAGCAGTAGTTTCAGCCCCACCTCTGCATGTGTTCTTCCCACCACAGTCTGCTCTAGAGGATGCCAGAGCACATGAGCTCGTCATGCAGGAAAGAGCGAAGGCAGTGATCTGGGTGAGCAGGCTGCCCAGGTGGGAGGGTGCTGGAGTGGGAGGGTGCTAGCAATTGGAACATGTGAGCCTGTAAGGTGGCAATTTGGGCAAGCATGCTTCCCAGGTGGGGTGGGAGGGAGGGCAGAGGAGGCAATGGCTGGGGTGCATGAGCCCACTCTGGTGGGAGCCCTCCCTAGTGCTCGTGGAGGCAGGGACTGGCTCATGAGGAGAGAGGTTTCAATGGTGGCCCTGCCCTTTGCACATCACTTGACAATGGCGTTTTGCTTCTGTGGTGGTCCAGGCTTTCTCAAGGAGCATTCCCGGTTGCAGAGCCCCTCACTCCCATCCCTTCAGGTTCTCTCCTCACAGCCAATATAAGTCTCCTCTCCCAGTCTGCTCTCCAACCCCACGTTCCAGCCCCCAGCCCCCAGCCCCCATGCGCACTGGTGTACACACGTCTCAGGCTGGGGCATGCACGGCTGTGGCACAGACCATCTGTGTAGGTATTATTCTGTTCTGCCTGCCACAGACTGGCTGCTGTCTCTCTTCTGAGCCCCCAACACTCCCCTTCTGTCTCAGCTGATCTCCCCACTGGTAAGGGGATTTCCCAGATGTGGGAACTTCTCCTCACCTTCAGCTCCCCACCAGGGATGCAGGCCCCATCCTGCTTCCTCTCCTCTTCTTTTTCCCTTTGTCTTTCTTTCATCCTACCTGGTTACATGGGGATCTTTCTTGTTCTTTTAGGTGTCTGAGGTCCTCTTCTAGTGTTCAGT
The DNA here is from genome assembly GCF_028564815.1 of Eubalaena glacialis. Lineage (NCBI taxonomy): Eukaryota > Metazoa > Chordata > Mammalia > Artiodactyla > Balaenidae > Eubalaena > Eubalaena glacialis. The sequence continues at coordinate 45,026,185 of NC_083729.1, read as the reverse complement.
AGGTGCTCTGTGAGAATTTTTCCATTCGTAGATGTATTCTTGGTGTGTTTGTGGGGAGAGATGAACTCCATGTCCTCTTACTCCTCCACCATCTTGGAAAGTCCTCCTTTAAGTTTTTTTTTTTTTTTTTTTTTTAAACATCTTTATTGAAGTATAATTGCTTTACAATGGTGTGCTAGCTTCTGCTTTACAACAAAGTGAATCAGTTACACATATACATATGTTGCCATATCTCTTCCCTCTTGCATCTCCCTCCCTCCCACCCTCCCTATCCCACCCCTCTAGGTGGTCACAAAGCACCGAGCTGATCTCCCTGTGCTATGCGGCTGCTTCCCACTAGTTATCTATTTTACATTTGGTAGTGTATATATGTCCATGACACTCTCTCACCCTGTCACATCTCACCCCTCCCCCTCCCCATATCCTCAAGTCCATTCTCTAGTAGGTCTGTGTCTTTATTCCCGTCTTGCCACTAGGTTCTTCATGACCTCTTTTTTTTTTTTTTTTTTTCCCTTAGATTCCATATATATGTGTTAGCATACTGTATTTGTTTTTCTCTTTCTGACTTACTTCACTCTGTATGACAGACTCTAACTCCATCCACCTCATTACAAACACCTCCATTTCATTTCTTTTTATGGCTGAGTAATATTCCATTGTATATATGTGCCACATCTTCTTTATCCATTCATCCGATGATGGACACCTAGGTTGCTTCCATGTCCTGGCTATTGTAAACAGAGCTGCAATGAATATTTTGGTACATGACTCTTTCTGAATTATGGTTTTCTCAGGGTATATGCCCAGTAGTGGGATTGCTGGATCATATGGTAGTTCTATTTTTAGTTTTTTAAGGAACCTCCATACTGTTCTCCATAGTGGCTGTATCAATTTACATTCCCACCAACAGTGCAAGAGTGTTCCCTTTTCTCCACACCCTCTCCAGCATTTATTGTTTCTAGATTTTTTGATGATGGCCATTCTGACCGGTGTGAGATGATACCTCATTGTAGTTTTGATTTGCATTTCTCTAATGATTAATGATGTTGAGCATTCTTTCATGTGTCTGTTGGCAATCTGTATCTCTTCTTTGGAGAAATGTCTATTTAGGTCTTCTGCCCATTTTTGGATTGGGTTGTTTGTTTTTTTGTTATTGAGCTGCATGAGCTGCTTGTAAATCTTGGAGATTAATCCTTTGTCCGTTGCTTCATTTGCAAATATTTTCTCCCATTCTGAGGGTTGTCTTTTGGTCTTGTTTATGGTTTCCTTTGCTGTGCAAAAGCTTTTAAGTTTCATTAGGTCCCATTTGTTTATTTGTGTTTTTATTTCCATTTCTCTAGGACCTGGGTCAAAAAGGATCTTGCTGTGACTTATGTCATACAGTGTTCTGCCTATGTTTTCCTCTAAGAGTTTGATAGTGTCTGGCCTTACACTTAGGTCTTTAATCCATTTTGAGTTTATTTTTGTGTATGGTGTTAGGGAGTGTTCTAATTTCATACTTTTACATGTACCTGTCCAATTTTCCCAGCACCACTTATTGAAGAGGCTGTCTTTTCTCCACTGTATATGCTTGCCTCCTTTATCAAAGATAAGGTGACCATATGTGCGTGGGCTTATCTCTGGGCTTTCTATCCTGTTCCATTGATCTATATTTCTGTTTTTGTGCCAGTACCAAACTGTCTTGATTACTGTAGCTTTGTAATATAGTCTGAAGTCAGGGAGCCTGATTCCTCCAGCTCCATTTTTCGTTCTCAAGATTGCTTTGGCTATTCGGGGTCTTTTGTGTTTCCATACAAATTGTGAAATTTTTTGTTCTAGTTCTGTGAAAAATGCCAGTGGTAGTTTGATAGGGATTGCATTGAATCTGTAGATTGCTTTGGGTAGCAGAGTCATTTTCACAATGTTGATTCTTCCAATCCAAGAACATGGTATATCTCTCCATCTATTTGTATCATCTTTAATTTCTTTCATCAGTGTCCTATAATTTTCTGCATACAGGTCTTTTGTCTCCTTAGGTAGGTTTATTCCTAGGTATTTTATTCTTTTTGTTGCAATGGTAAACGGGAGTGTTTTCTTAATTTCACTTTCAGATTTTTCATCATTAGTATACAGGAATGCAAGAGATTTCTGTGCATTAATTTTGTATCCTGCTACTTTACCAAATTCATTGATTAGCTCTAGTAGTTTTCTGGTAGCATCTTTTGGATTCTCTATGTATAGTATCATGTCATCTGCAAACAGTGACAGCTTTACTTCTTCTTTTCCGATTTGGATTCCTTTTATTTCTTTTTCGTCTCTGATTGCTGTGGCTAACACTTCCAAAACTATGTTGAATAATAGTGGTGAGAGTGGGCAACCTTGTCTTGTTCCTGATCTTAGTGGAAATGGTTTCAGTTTTTCACCATTGAGGACAATGTTGGCTGTGGGTTTGTCATATACGGCCTTTATTATGTTGAGGAAAGTTCCCTCTATGCCTACTTTCTGCAGGACTTTTATCATAAATGGGTGTTGAATTTTGTCGAAAGCTTTCTCTGCATCTATTGAGATGATCATATGGTTTTTCTCCTTCAATTTGTTAATATGATGTATCACGTTGATTGATTTGCGTATATTGAAGAATCCTTGCATTCCTGGAATAAACCCCACTTGATCATGGTGTATGATCCTTTTAATGTGCTGTTGGATTCTGTTTGCTAGTATTTTGTTGAGGATTTTTGCATCTATGTTCATCAGTGATATTGGCCTGTAGTTTTCTTTCTTTGTGACATCTTTGTCTGGTTTTGGTATCAGGGTGATGGTGGCCTCGTAGAATGAGTTGGGGAGTGTTCCTCCCTCTGCAATATTTTGGAAGAGTTTGAGAAGGATAGGTGTTAGCTCTTCTCTAAATGTTTGATAGAATTCGCCTGTGAAGCCATCTGGTCCTGGGCTTTTGTGTGTTGGAAGATTTTTAATCACAGTTTCAATTTCAGTGCTTGTGATTGGTCTGTTCATATTTTCTATTTCTTCCTGGTTCAGTCTCGGCAGGTTGTGCATTTCTAAGAATCTGTCCATTTCTTCCAGGTTGTCCATTTTATTAGCATAGAGTTGCTTGTAGTAATCTCTTATGATCGTTTGTATTTCTGCAGTGTCAGTGGTTACTTCTCCTTTTTCATTTCTAATTCTATTAATTTGAGTCTTCTCCTTTTTTCTCTTGATGAGTCTGGCTAATGGTTTATCAATTTTGTTTATCTTCTCAAAGAACCAGCTTTTAGTTTCATTGATTTTTGCTATTGTTTCCTTCATTTCTTTTTCATTTATTTCTGATCTGATCTTTATGATTTCTTTCCTTCTGCTAGCTTTGGGGTTTTTTTGTTCTTCTTTCTCTAATTGTTTTAGGTGCAAGGTTAGGTTGTTTATTCGAGATGTTTCCTGTTTCTTGATGTAGGCTTGTATTGCTATAAACTTCCCTCTTAGAACTGCTTTTGCTGCATCCCATAGGTTTTGGGTCGTCGTGTCTCCATTGTCATTTGTTTCTAGGTATTTTTTGATTTCCCCTTTGATTTCTTCAGTGATCACTTCGTTATTAAGTAGTGTATTGTGTAGCCTCCATGTGTTTGTATTTTTTACAGATCTTTTCCTGTAATTGATATCTAGTCTCATAGCGTTGTGGTCGGAAAAGATACTTGATACGATTTCAATTTTTTTAAATTTACCAAGGCTTGATTTGTGACCCAAGATATGATCTATCCTGGAGAATGTTCCATGAGCACTTGAGAAAAATGTGTATTCTGTTGTTTTTGGGTGGAATGTCCTATAAATATCAATTAAGTCCATCTTGTTTAATGTATCATTTAAAGCTTGTGTTTCCTTATTTATTTTCATTTTGGATGATCTGTCCATTGGTGAAAGTGGGGTGTTAAAGTCCCCTACTATGATTGTGTTACTGTCGATTTCCCCTTTTATGGCTGTTAGTATTTGCCTTATGTATTGAGGTGCTCCTATGTTGGGTGCATAAATATTTACAATTGTTATACCTTCCTCTTGGATGGATCCCTTGATCATTATATAGTGTCCTTCTTTGTCTCTTGTAATAGTCTTTATTTTAAAGTCTATTTTGTCTGATATGAGAATTGCTACTCCAGCTTTCTTTTGATTTCCATTTGCATGGAATATCTTTTTCCATCCCCTCACTTTCAGTCTGTATGTGTCTCTAGGTCTGAAGTGGGTCTCTTGTAGACAGCATATATATGGGTCTTGTTTTTGTATCCATTCAGCCAGTCTGTGTCTTTTGGTGGGAGCATTTAATCCATTTACATTTAAGGTAATTATCGATATGTATGTTCCTATTCCCATTTTCTTAAATGTTTTGGGTTTGTTATCGTAGGTGTTTTCCTTCTCTTGTATTTCTTGCCTAGAGAAGTTCCTTTAGCATTTGTTGTAAAGCTGGTTTGGTGGTGCTGAACTCTCTCAGCTTTTGCTTGTCTGTAAAGGTTTTAATTTCTCCATCAAATCTGAATGAGATCCTTGCTGGGTAGAGTAATCTTGGTTGTAGGTTTTTCTCCTTCATCACTTTAAGTATATCCTGCCACTCCCTTCTGGCTTGCAGCGTTTCTGCTGAAAGATCATCTGTTAACCTTATGGGGATGCCCTTGTGTGTTATCTGTTGTTTTTCCCTTGCTGCTTTTAATATGTTTTCTTTATATTTAATTTTTGATAGTTTGATTAATATGTGTCTTGGTGTGTTTCTCCTTGGATTTATCCTGTATGGGACTCTCTGTGCTTCCAGGACTTGATTAACTATTTCCTTTCCCATATTAGGGAAGTTTTCAACTATAATCTCTTCAAATATTTTCTCAGTCCCTTTCTTTTTCTCTTCTTCTTCTGGGACCCCTATAATTCGAATGTTGATGCGTTTAATGTTGTCCCAGAGGTCTCTGAGACTGTCCTCAGTTCTTTTCATTCTTTTTTCTTTATTCTGCTCTGCAGTAGTTATTTCCACCATTTTATCTTCCAGGTCACTTATCCGTTCTTCTGCCTCAGTTATTCTGCTATTGATCCCATCTAGAGTATTTTTAATTTCATTTATTGTGCTTGTCATTGTTTCTTGGTTCCTCTTTAGTTCTTCTACGTCCTTGTTAAATGTTTCTTGCATTTTGTCTATTCTATTTCCAAGACTTTGGATCATCCTTACTATCATTATTCTGAATTCTTTTTCAGGTAGACTACCTATTTCCTCTTCATTTGTTAGGTCTGGTGTGTTTTGACCCTGCTCCTTCATCTGCTGTGTGTTTTTCTGTCTTCTCATTTTGCTTATCTTACTGTGTTTGGGGTCTCCTTTTCACAGGCTGCAGGTTCGTAGTTCCCGTTGTTTTTGGTATCTGTCCCCAGTGGCTAAGGTTGGTTCAGTGGGTTGTGTAGGTTTGCTGGTGGAGGGAACTAGTGCCTGTGTTCTGGTGGATGAGGCTGGATGTTGTCTTTCTGGTGGGTTCGTCCACGTCTGGTGGTGTGTTTTGGGGTGTCTGTGGCCTTATTATGATTTTAGGCAGCCTCTCTGTTAATGGATGGGGCTGTGTTCCTCTCTTGCTAGTTGTTTGGCATAGGGTGTCCAGCACTGTAGCTTGCTGGTCGTTGAGTGAAGCTGGGTCTTGATGTTGAGATGGAGATCTGTGAGAGATTTTCGCCGTTTGGTATTACGTGGAGCTGGGAGGTCTCTTGTGGACCAGCGTCCTGAGGTTGTCTCTCCCACCTCAGAGGCACAGCCCTGATGCCTGGCTGGAACACCAAGAGCCTTTCATCCACACGGCTCAGAATAAAAGGGAGAAAAAATGGAAAGAAAGAAAAAAAGGGGATAAAATAAAATAAAATAAAGCAATTATAATAAAAAATAAGAAAAAAAATTATTGAGTAAATTTATTAAGAAAAAAAAATTTTTTTAATTTTTAAAAATAGATTTATTAATTTTTTATACTAAAAATAAGAAAAAAATTATTTAGAAAAAATTTATTAAGAAAAAAAATTTTTTAATTTTTTAAAATAAAAAATATGAAAAAACTTATTAAAAATTTTTTTAAAAATAGAAAATAAGGAAAAAATTATTAAGAAAACATTTATTAGGGAAAAAAAAATTTTTAAGCCAAAAAAAAAAAAAAAAAAAAAAACGGACGGACCTAACCCTAGGACTAACGGTGAGAGCAAAGCTATACAGACAAAATCTCATCCAGAAGCATACACATCTACACTCACAAAAAAAAGGAAAAGGGGAAAAGTTAATATATCCTGCTCCCAAAGTCCATCTCCTAAATTTGGGATGATTCGTTGTCTATTCAGGTATTCAACAGATGCAGGCACATCAAGTTGTTTGTGGAGCTTTAATCCGTTGCTTCTGAGGCTGCTGGGAGAGATTTCCCTTTCTCTTCTTTGTTCGTACAGCTCCCGGGGTTCAGCTTTGGATTTGGACCCGCCTCTGCATGTAGGTCCCCTGAGGGCGTCTGTTCCCCGCCCAGACAGAACGGGGTTAAAGGAGCAGCTGATTCGGGGGCTCTGGCTCAGTCAGGCCGGGGGGAGGGAGCGGTACGGAGGAGGCGGGGCGAGCCTGCGGCGGCAGAAGCCGGCGTGACGTTGCAGCAGCCTGAGGCGTGCCGTGCGCTCTCCCGGGGAAGTTGTCCCCGGATTACGGGAGCCTGGCCGTGGCGGGCTGCACAGGCTCCCGGGAGGGGCGGTGTGGAGAATGACCTGTGCTCGCCCACAGGCTGTTTGGTGGCGGCAGCAGCAGCCTTAGCGTCTCATGCCCGTCTCTGGGGTCCGCGCTGATAGCCGCGGCTCGCGCCCGTCTCTGGAGTTCGTTTAAGTGGCGCTCTGAATCCCCTCTCCTTGCGCGCCGCGAAACAAAGAGGCAAGAAAAAGTCTCCTGCCTCTTCGGCAGCTGCAGACTTTTTCTCGTGCACCCTCCCGGCTAGTTGTGGTGCGCTAGACCCTTCAGGCTGTGTTCACGCAGCCAACCCCAGTCCTCTCCCTGGGATCCGACCGAAGCCCGCGCCTCAGCTCCCAGCCCCCGCCCGCCCCGGCGGGTGAGCAGACAAGCCTCTCGGGCTGGTGAGTGCTGCTCGGCGCCGAGCCTCTGTGCGGGAATCTCTCCGTTTTTCCCTCTGCGTCCCTGTTGCTGTGGGATCCGCGCTGATAGCCGTGGCTCACGCCCGTCTCTGGAGCTCGTTTAGGCGGCGCTCTGAATCCCCTCTCCTTGCGCGCCGCGAAACAAAGAGGCAAGAAAAATTCTCTTGCCTCTTTGGCAGCTGCAGTCTTTTTCCCGGACTCCCTCCCGGCTAGCACCGAAGCCCGAGCCCCAGCTCCCAGGCCCCGCCCGCCCCGGCGGCTGAGCAGACAAGCCTCTCGGGCTGGTGAGTGCTGGTCGGCACCGCTCCTCTGTGCGGGAATCTCCGCTTTGCCCTCTGCACCAATGTGGGTGCGCTCTCCTCCGTGGCTCCGAAGCTTCCCCTCTCTGCTACCCGCAGTCTCTGCCCACGAAGGGGCTTCCTAGTGTGTGGAAACCTTTCCTCCTTCACAGCTCCCTCCCACTGGTGCAGGTCCCGTCCCTATTCTTTTGTCTCTGTTATTTCTTTTTTCTTTTGCCCTACCCAAGTACGTGGGGATTTTCTTGCCTTTTGGGAGGTCTGACGTCTTCTCCCAGCGTTCAGTGGGTGTTCTGTAGGAGCAGTTCCACGTGTAGATGTATTTCTCATGTATCTGTGGGGAGGAAGGTGATCTCCGCGTCTTACTCTTCCGCCATCTTGCCCCTCCCTTCCTCCTTTAAGTTTTGATTGTCTGGGACACTCTTCATCTTTCCTTCAATTCTGAATGATAACCTTGCTGGATACAGTACGCTATTTTTTTTTCTTTCCTTACAACACTTTAAATATATCCTGCTACTCCCTTCTTGCCTGTAAAATTTCTGCTGAAAAAAAAATCAGCTGATAGTCTTATGGGGTTTCCCTTGTATGTGATGAGTTGTCTTTTGTTCCTGCCTTTAAGATTATAATTAAAAAGGCAAAAGTTAAAGATAATGTCTTGTGTGAATCTCTTTGGGTGCATCTTGTTTGGGATTTTTTTCTGTGTTTTCTGTACCTGGATGTCTGTTTCCTTCCCCAAGTTAGGGAAATTTTTAGCCATTTCTTCAGATAGTTTTTCTGTCCCTTTCTTTCTTCTCTTTTTTGTACCCCTATATTGCAAATGTTAGTATGCTTGATGTTGTCCCAGAGGTCCCTTAAACTGTCCTCATTTTCAAAAAAAAAAATTTTTTTTTTTTGCTATTCTGATTGGGTGATTTCCTTTTCTCTGTCTTCCAGAGTACTTATTCATTCTTTTGTATTCTCTAATCTGCTCTTGATTCGCTTGAGTGTATTTTTAAATTTTAGTTATTGCATTGTTCAGTTCTGATTGGTTCTTTCTTATTTATTCCAAGTCTTTGTTGAAGTTTTCACTGAGCTCTTTAATTCTTCTAGTTTGGTGAACATCCTATGACCTTGTCTTTGAATTCTTTATCAGGTAAATTACTTATCTCCATTTCATTAGGTTTTTTCCCCTGGGGTTTGATTTGTTTTTTTGTTTGTTTGTTTGGAACATATTCTGCTCTCGTTTTGTTTGACTTTCGGTTTTTGTTTGTATGAATTAGGCAAAACAGCTACCTCTCCTGGTCTTGAAGGAGTGGCCTGGTGTGTGAGCATACCCTGTGTAGACTGCTTGTGACTGGTGGCTTGGCCAGCTGGAGCTGGATTTGGTGTGAGCTGGGGGCATTTCCTGGGGAGTGGTGTGCCCAAGGCCACTTTAGCAAGGTAGCTGGGTCTAGAGTGGGTGCTGTCTGGGGGCAGTCCATGGGGAGCATTGTGCCTGAGGCTGCCTTGGTGGGGTAGCTGGAGCAGGCAACGCTGGGGGGAGTCCTGGGAGGGCTCAAGCAATGTTGCTCACTGGTGCCTCTGACCCTGGAGAGGGCTCTAGCAGATCCCTGCCCATTTGGCAGAAACTCTAGGGTTAGTAAAAGGATTTCTTTCCGATATAGTCTAGGTGCCTTTAAACTGTTTATTTTGCTGTGTCCCAGGGTGGGTGAGTCTGTGCTTGGGCTCCTCAGCAATATCTCTCCCCACTGCAGGTTGTTGCATTGGAGGTGGGGTTCCCATGGATATTTGTAACTATGTGTTTGATACCCATTTGTATGTGGTCCATGTATACACAGTAGCTGTTCAATCAGCCTGCAGGTCTTCTTCAGGAGGAGTTGTTCTATATGTAGGTATAGATTTGGTGTGTCCATGGGAGGAGGTGTCTTCCTGCAGGGTCTTCTTGCAACCTGGACCCTTCTCCACATTTCTTGTTTTGAGTAGAATTTTATATTCACTCAATATGGCAACATTCTTTTTCTCATACTCATTTTTTGATTAATAATTTAAAACACACGTGTGCACACCTATACAAATGGAAAACTGTTACTTAATATAAGCCAATTGGTAGATCAAATTGTTCAAAACATGAAATCCAAGGTGAATAAATAGTAAATGGTATCCTTGGAAGTAAAAAAATTAGAACCACAGATACAGACAACATAATGCAGACTCTGAATTTATGCCTAATCAGATAATAGGTAGAAGGTGCGAATTCCTCAACAAACATTCATTAAGCAACATTATTTATGCATCAAGCACTGTTTTTGGTGCCCATGATACATCAGTGAGCAGAACAGAAGCATATCCCTTATTAGTGGAGCTTATGTTCTAGTAAGAATGAGATTTTTATACAATACTGCAAAGAGGCAATTTATTGGATTGTGCTAGATCGTGGAGTTAAGAAATATTGATGATCTGCAGAGAAGGAGGAAGTATGTCAATGATATTAAAAATGTCTATAGAAATCAGAACACAATAGAAATTTCTGGGTAGATGTCATAGACACACTGCTTCTTTTAGGAATTTTCTGTAAAGCCTGTCTCCTTTTTTCTCTAACAATTTCTATTTCTTGATATTAAAATTATTTGAAAGGTAAGGTACTTCTCATTACCAGAGAATTATATCATTCCTCTGGTGACTGAGGTTATTTTGTGGTTGGACTATTTTATGCCTCTTCTGTTCCACCTAAGTGTGATTGTACTATGTGCTTTGTGGTATTTATTGATTAGTTGTACTGTGAAAGGAACAGGAAATGTTACATATTGATGACCTGCATGAGGGTTTAGTCTTGTTAAGCTACAAGCACTTGTTTCTTTTAGGACAAAATATGAAGTAAACCTTCTGAACATTTTATCTCTGGAATCTGCTCCTTTCAAAGAAAAAAAGCCATAATCTGTAGGCAATTTATGCCTCTTTCAAAAAACCACTATAACATCCAAACTCCCATAGCATTTGGCAGCTGGCTCCATTTTATTTTGTTTGGAAGAATAACTATTTTAAAATAAAATTTTACTCAGTGAAATGCTTATGGAGATGCTAGAGTGATTGTTAGAAAATGGTCACAAGAGTTATATAATTAAAAAAAAAGAGGGGAGGTGGTATAATGAAAGATTATCTTGATAATTCTAACTGTTGGAACATTCATGCTTTTTATAGAAAAATTTGACCAGAATGATTCAGATCACATGTCTGCATGAAAAAACTTACTAGGCTGTTATTGAAATATTCTCATTTGCTATCTCCATAGGCATAACTTAAAGCACATATAGCTAATTGCATGTATATGTTATTCATGTTTAATTGCCCTGGTAGTTCATTATGAATGAATGTTTGAAGTGATTTTTTGTTTTTAGAATTTCCCCTTGAAAACCATAAAATAATGAAGAAAATACATTAAAAATATTATACATCATTTGTATTAATAGTGAATTTGGACATAATCACAAATGGACTCAAACTATTTAGGGAGGTCTCTGATTTGCCATTATGTATAAGTGTATATGTAGTTAATTTCAAGACATGCAAAGTTAAGGCAATAGTGTTGTTACATTTATGTGTTTATATGCTAAGGGTTGAGTTCAGAAGACAGTGGCATAATCAGAAATTTGCCAGTGTAGTTCCTCAAGGTCACATTCTTAGAGTCTACAAATCTAGGTGGGCAGATTTTAGTCAATTTTCCAGGCAGTTGTAGATAGGCACAAAATAGATGTATTGGAGGCGGTATTGATTCTGATGTCTGTTGCTGCATGTGCACTCCAGGAAAGTATGTCCTTCTTTTCTTTCTTTTCCTTAGAGGATAATTTCTCTCCCCCTTTAGAGGCTCCTCTTTCAGCATTGACTCTTGCAAGAAAGGCCACCTCTCATGATGAATTCCTGCCACTGCCTATACTGTGATTTGAGTAGCAATTTCTATCATTAACAAAGAAAAATGCAATAAGAAAACAAGTCTAATCTTTATAGGGCACCCTGCTACATTTAATACTGCCATTTATTTCACATTGGAGATGTCTAATTAAATGGATGTAAAGAGATAAGAGACAGATTGAATTAAGAAGATCAATGCTCTCTGTGTGCTCTTTGGTTTCATCTTTGGCAGCCTTTCCTGGATCTTACTAGAATTTTCCTCCATTATGTGATGTATTTTTGTGATGGAGATACAATAGATAGCATCGGTCTTTAATGAAAAAGGGATAACTTTTAACGTCTAGGGGTCTTGAGACAAAAGAAGTTTATTTTAGTGGGAATAATATCTAAGAAGACCTGGGAGGAATGTGGCAGTGAAAAGCAAATACTGATTTGGAGAGTACACAATTCAGGAAAAGGAAAGGAGCAGAGATGAGGATGTCCTAGAGCATGGGAGGAAGACAGTAGTCAACTACTCCCTCCAGAACTGAGAATCAGGAGGAACTAAAGAAACCAGAGAGGAATGGTGATAGCTGACTCAGCAATACACCAGATTACTCTAACGCTCTTGATCTCCCTAGTATCTTTCTTCTTCTCCCTTTCCCTTCCTCTGTATCTTTCAGCCATCTTTCATAGATCCTCCCTCTGGTATTTATTGAGCAATTCCTTGTTGCTAGACTTTGGGCTAAGTGCTGGGGAAATAAGGTGACACTGACCTTGAGGAGTTAATTGATACCTATGATAAAAGTATGAGAAAATAAGTACAGGTTGCTTGAGGGGCATGTAGAAAGGGGCACACCTCAGGATTAGGAATCAGTTAAACTCTTCTTAGATGGAGGGGGAGAACATGGTGGTTTTAGGGGCCTGTAAGGGAGTCAAGAAAGTCAGTGTGACTAGAACCCAGAGTACTTGGTTTTGTGTGGCCGGGGAAGTAGTGTAAGAGAGGAGTGTATTACAAGGCACAGGGTAGAGAAAGTGTGAGAGACAATCAGGGGTTGATCATAAAGCTCTTTTTAAAAATATAATAATTTGGACATTATCCTGAGGACAATGGGGACTTGTTGAAGGATTTTAATCAAGCAGTGACATGATTAGATTTGGAGTTTCAAAAGATCACTTTGGCTGCCATGTAGAGAGAGGATCAGGAGGAAATGAAATTTATCTATTATTCATTAAGGTATTAAAATTGGTCAGGGAGCATTTTCACAGACAAGACTTCTCTTCATTTACTCAAAAAATTTACAGGCGAGATTTAAGCTCTTGTTTTGTGACTTAGAAAAACCATAGTGAAGACAAAAATGGGAGAAAGAGCAGCCATGTTTATGCAAGAGTGGTGTTTACTTCTCAGGTTTGAGAATTATTTTTATAACAATTTTCTCCCCATCAATCTCTAGGCACATACACCTTCTATCACTAAAACAACAATTATCATTCTATCTGGATTTGTTCTAAAAATATAAATCAAGGGAAATCAACATTGTCCTTCCCTCATTGTCTTATCTGAAATGAAAATGGATCCATATAAAAAGCTTGTCATAGTGATTTGCCATGGCTTGACCAATATCTCCCATTTTAGGGTCATCCTTGGTTAATGAAGACCAGACACATTTCAGCCTGTCTGACACTAAGCTCTGAGGTGTAGCTTAGGGGCCCCCAACTGATAATAGTTATCATTCACTGTATTTGCATTGTGAGATGCTCTGGTTTCCATCACAGGGCCATTATTTCCTGCTTCAAGGTCTTTATGAACAGTATAGTGATAAGAACAACTTCAAGGGACTGATATTATGAGTTTGCAGGTTGGAGCTTTTCTCCTTCCAAGACTAGTCACGGAGTCCGTGTTCGCTTCCTCAGGAGAATTGTTCATAGCACAGAATTATCACACAATTGAACACAGCTGGCACTCTGGCCTCAAGAGGAACCAGAAAAAGATTGGGGAGGATAAATGGCAGGTAGGTTAAACATAGGCTAAGAAAGGGACCTGGAGAAGAGAGAATCTCATTATAAGTTTAGGGATATTTTAAATCTCTAGAGGTTTCTATTCACATTCAGCCAAATTCTACTACAATTGCAAAGTAGTATCATTTGATTATTAGTCTTCCTATGATCACATTTAATATAGTTTTCTAAAAGCTTTTCTAATTATTTATTACCTCTTTTCATCTTTGCATTTTCTTATGAGATGTATAGTATATTATTATCAATTGGCAGCTGAAGAAAATGAAGTACAAAAATATTAAATAACTTATCCAATGTCATATAATTAATTAAAAACAGAGTGAGGAAAAGACTCCAGTTCAACTTCCTAATTCTAGCCTCTTTCCATTCAGTGGTAATCAAAACAGATTTGGATGTAATCATTAAGTTTGCAAATAATTAAAAATAGAGTTACTTGGTCCATAATTTGGGGTTTGATTATTTGAATATCACTCCCCACCCCACCACCTTTTTGAAAATGAAGCAAATACTAACAAAGGTTAAGAAAATATTAGAATAAGAAAAAATTTGATTTTGTGAGGAAATTTCTTATCAGCCTCCTATCTTGAACAAGGTTTTGTTTGTTTTTTTCTTTCTCTGTCTAAACATAAGTTCCTTGTTGTATTCTTATTTATTTCTTTATTTTAAGATGTGGTGGTAGAAGATTGAAAGGAATGGATATGGGAATATCAAAAACTCATTTGTTTAACTCAAATATGAGAGTATCAAACACATTCAAAGCATTGTAGTAGACTATGAAGGGGAGAAACAGAGTTAAGCTTAACAAAGAGTTTGCCTCAGTGGGTTTCATTGAGTTCCCACAGTGCTTACTGTAGAAGGCACTAGTGGGAGGATTTAAGGAAAAGAAAATCAGACAAAATTCCCACATTAGAGAAGCTTTGCAACCTAATTAGAGAAATATACATACTTGAAACAGCTAAGTAACAGCATGAGGTAATATGTGATTAAGTGTAAAAACGGGTGATTCCTGGCCACGTTTTTTTTTTTTTTTTTTTTTTCTGAAAGTATCATAAAATTACTTCAAACCACAAAGCAAAAAAGGAATTAGATGGATACCTGAATATCTTTGCCCAAGGCAGGATATGCAGTAAAATATCACAAGAGAATGCAAAACTGTTAGAAACCTTGTCAGCAGTTGACTTCAAACCTCATCTCTGCACCCCTCTGCCTACCATTTTCCTTCTTTGTTTTTCTGTAGATCAAGATTTTCCTGCTTCATTGTGCACATGGCTAAAAATGCCTTCCTTGTTATTCTGAACTTTATGTGGTTTTTTTTGTTTGTTTGTTTAAGTAATCAAGCCAGAGTCATTAGCTATCTCTGAGTCCCAATTCTAGTTATTAGGACAGAGATTCTGACTGGTTCATCTTGGTCACTACTTCCTGATTCAGTCAGCTGTGGCTGGGTTGGAGAGCCATATATACAAAATAAATGTTGGATCAAACATCTGGGGGACTAAGAAAGTTCTAAGAAAAAAAGTGTCATATCCTAGCAGGATATCTTAAACTCTGTTTATAAGAGAAACTAATTCAGAAAAAAATTATGGGCTGAGATGCATTGTTGGAAGGCCTTGGGAACTGGTAGAACATAAAGAATCAGTAATATTTGGATTAGTGCAAGAGGATGGAGGAAGGAGTAATTCCAATAGAGCAATTGAAATGGCATAAAAGTAGAGATGAGTCAGGTATGTTTGAGGAGCAATGGGTAGATGGGTCTTCCTAGAGTCAAGGATTCATGTAGTACAGTTTTGACAAATAACTCAATATCATTTATGTGGGAAATACATTAGAGGTGGGTTTCTGGTTTCCTTTTCAGGTTATAAATGTAGCTTTAGAGATTGTCAGCATTTGAATGCTAACTTTTCTAAACTTATGAGAATAGATTAAATAATCCATGGATGTACATTTAAAATGAATAGGGAAGAGGATTAAGGATAGAACCTCGAAAAACATCAACACTTTAGGGATGGAGAAAAGAAGGAAATCCTGAGGAAAAGCCTGGAAAGGAATGGCTACAGAGATAGAGGGAAATGCTGTCATAAAGGGCAAAGGAGAAGAGAATTTCAATTAGAAAGTAGTGAACAGATCAGTTGCAGGAAATTCAAATAAGATAAGGCCTGAAAAATGTTCATTGGATTTGACAATTGGAAGAAAAACAGGTGGATAAAATGATGTTAAGTCTGTGGAGAAGACAAATATACGGGTCAATGTGTGAATGAGAGGGTATAGATGATGGAGGCATGAGGTCACCATCTAGAAGATTCTCTGTGAGGAGGAGATGAGAGGAGGGAAGTCACTGGGGAAGGAAGAGGGAGGCAAAGAACTAGGGAAAGGTTTGAAACTGGGGAGCACATTGACCAAGTCAATAAACTGAGGAGAAAAAATAATGAGGGAAAATTCACAGAACGATTTGTGAGAGTATGGAACGTGGTTGAGATGTGTTTTGGAGAATGACAATATGCAGAAAGAGTCAAGGACTGAGTTGAGGTCATTAAATTTGAAAATAAAATTATAAAGGGATATTCTGAATTACATGGTTTCTCAATCACTTTTATTTACCTGATTGCATTAAATCTATCTAACCAGTCTGTGAGGTTGGCAGCCCAAATATTATTGAGCCACTATTCAGGAATGAGGAATTGGAGATTACTTAATTAAAAAGTTTGCCTGGGGTTCCAAGGTATTAAGGTGCAGGGACTCAAATCCAGCTTCTAAAACTCTAGTTCATTCAGCTTCACTGTGATTTCTAATACCTGTGTATCTGCAGCTATGTAGAATAACTACAGTTATCGTGAGACCAAAGAGCAGATGTCACAATTTAAGGTGAGTAATAAGGGAGTAGAAATAAGACATATAGACCTATGTTTTGAGAAATTTAAAAGTAAAGGGAAAGGAAATTTCAGAACAGAGTAGGGGTTTGGGTATTTTTTTTATGGTTTTAAATTGATGTAGAAGCCTTGAGGTGCTTGTCCCATAAGGAGAAATACCAGAGGTGAAGGAGAGCCTGGGGATGAAGGAGAAAGAAATGGTCAAATGCAAAGTTCTGAGAAAGACAGCACAGGTGGAGGGGTCAGCTTTCAAAAGAGTAGCCACAGCTCCTCCTTGGTGAGCCATGGAGATTAAAGGATGGTGAAATGTGGGGACATTTTGAGACAAATTAGTCTACAAGTTCTAGGTTTCCTCCTTTGTCAACAGATAATATGCATGATAAAAAGGTTTTGTGAGAACACCATTAGAAACTCTGTATAACTGCTTAGAAAACAGTAAGAAATGAATTTTTGGTGGCTATAAGTGTTATGTTGAATGCTAGTAGGCTAGACTCACCAAAAATTCCATCAACTCTCTCATGTTCCTCATACTCCTTGCAGCTAGCTGGGGTCATTCTGGTCAAGGGCTATGAGCAGAAGTGATGCAAATTCCTTCTGGGTCAACATGTGAACAGTCAGTGATTCTCTCATTGTCTTTTCCTCTGCCCAGCAAGGAAATGTTCCATACGGTAGAGACACTGTCAGCCTGGATGGAGTAGAGCTTCCCCTTCTACCTCTTCCTGACTAGCATTAGTCACGTGTCACGATGAAAAAAAGGTACTTTTCTTGTGTTATGTCACTGATTTCAGGGTTAATTTGTTAAATCTGCATAACCTAGCCTATCCTGACTACTGCTACTGCTACTGCCACTAGGCTAATGGCAGTTTCCACAGCCTATTCATCTTGTTTCTAAGAATATATGTTAAATTAGACCCTAGTTAGTTATAAAGTATTTTTATATTTAGCACTGGGAATCTTCTGTAAAGTTAAATTTACTTGACTTCCTTTCAAAGAGATTCAGAAAGTACTGTTTTAGCATGGACCATGGTGCCCTGTGCTGGGAGTTTAGAACACAAAGTTAATAATAATAATAATGAGTATGTATCAAGCTGCCTTACTCCAGGTGTAGTGTGCTTCACAACAAAACTCACAATTAACTCCATTTTACAAATGAGGGAACTGATCCCAGAGAGATTAATTACTCTACCAAAAACATAGAGCTAATGGGTGGTAAAACTAGAATTCTAAATTAGGCACTAGAATTAATACTTTCAATCACTCTGTAATATTTTCCCCTTACTCAGTGGTATCTACCCCAGGGAAGTTCAGAATCTCTGGAAAGAATTCTAAAATTCTAGGCCATGGATTGGGTGCATTAGAATTAGCTGAGGAACTTTTACAAAAATAGGTATTCATGAGCTCTTCCTAGACCCACAGAGTCAGGAGCTCTATGGTAAGGCTTTGCTTATTCTAATTGCCAATCAAGTCTGGAAACCACTGTCTAGGAGTAATATAGGCACTTAAGTACTTCTGATATGGTGAGAGAAAAGATAGATTCCCTGAAAAATCCAATGGAACAGATATGAGGGCAATTAATTCTGCTTTTGTAACTATAATACAAGGTGAGTTTGTAGTTGAAGGAGGAGGGGTAATAGTTTGATAAAAAGATGGATAAAAGAAAATCTATGATATAAAATAAGCAAACTCAAAAAGGAATATTTAGTCCACTTAACCTGTAAATACTGGGGTTTCAGAGGGCTTAATGGAAGTTCCCTTCTCTCCTTTCCTTATATTTTCTCCTAAGTGATCTTAATTATTGCTATGGGCCTAAATACTATCTCTATATTAGTGACTTCCAAATTTATATCTTAAGCCCAAAGTCTCCCCTGAGATCAAGGTTCTTACAGGAATTGGTTACTGTTCTCTTCCCACATACATTTCACAAGCTTCACAAACTTAATACGTCTGAAACTCTTGATTTCTCTCCTAAACTAGTTCTTCAAAACTTTTGAATCTTAATAAATGACACTGGTCCTATTACCTATTGTTGCATAACAAAGATCCCAGAACTTAGTGACTTAAAGCAATAATTTATTATTATATCCCAAGATTCTGTGCATAAGGAATTTGAGCAGGGGACAGTGGGGATCACCTATCACTCCCTAGACACGCCATAATGTCTGGGGCCTCAGCTGAGATAAAACTACTGGCTGGAAGTTGGAAGAGCTGGGGGCTGGATAGGCAGCTTTCCCTCCCCTCACCTCCCTGTCACTCCTGCCCCTGCTGGTATCTCCACTTGGCTGTCTGAGGCTTTCTCATAGTATGACTGACTCACGGTAGTCAAACTTCCTACTTGAAAGCTCAGGGCACTAAAAGCAATTGTCCCCAGAAACATGGGTAAAGCTTCTTCTAACCAAGACTCAGAAGTCCCAGAATGTCATTTCTGCTGTATTTCTGGGTCAGACAAGTTCAGCTCAGAGTCAAAAGGTGTGTGTAGTATGGTAGTGGTAGTGGTGGAGATTATAATCTCTCTTTCAATGAAGGGATTAGCAGAGAATTTGTAGCCAAATTTAATCTACCACAGACACCATCACATCAATTTCTCAAGCCTGAAATTTAGGATTAATCCTTAATTCCTTCTTTCTGTGACCTCCAGTAAGTCTTGCTGTTCTTACCTCCACAGCTTATCCTGAATCTCTTTCTTCTGACACTACCATAGTCCAAATTGCCATCGTCTCTTGCTTGCAGATGCATCCTAACTATTTTCACAGCTGTCTTTCTTGCCTTCCTATAATGTATTCTCCACCTAGAAGTCAGGGTGTGATCCCATTACTTCTAATTAAACTACTCCATGGCTTTACATTGAGAATAAAATCCAAATTCCTTGACAAGACCTAAAGGCCCTTCCGGATCTATCCCCTGTTTAAACTTATGTCAAACCATTTTACCCTAACTCATTACACTCAAGACACACTGCTCTTCACACAGTCCCTAGAGCAGTGGTTCTCAACTGGGGGAAATTTTGCCCCCTCAAAAGGCATTTGGTAATGTCCTGAGACGTTTTCAGTTATCACAATGGGGAGTGGGGTTGCTATTGGTAGGCAGTGGGTAGGGGCCAGGATGCTACTAAGTATCCTCCCAGGTGCAGGAAGCCCCCACAAGAAAGGCTGATTCTGACAAAGGATGGGAGGTGTTTCTGTTTATCAACCAAAGAGGTACTACACCGTGCAATTCACTTGGTCCCAGCAGCTTTAAAACATATGATTCTTTACACATTAAAAATGTCGGGAGTTTTCACTATATCAATTATTTGCATAAATTGAGACTTTGCTACGATTTTTGTGTCACATTCTTTCAAATTTGGATAATTCAAAATCATATAAAATGTATTGTGTGTTATTTCCAGTCTATCTAGTTTAGGAAGAATGAAGTAGCATTCTCTCTCTACTACTCGATCTGTTTTTGGAGGTCTCTGGACCTGGCCCTCCTTCTCTTGTTAGTAATCAGCAACTCCCTGCAATTCTACAGCTTTCTCTGAGGCATGATGACCACTGTTGCTATGGAATCCGATGTGACATTAGGCTCCAAAGGTTGATGGTGCCTTTGTCCTTGGTGTTTAGGCTGGTGATCAACTCCCTTCTTCCCCACACTCTTTTCAGTACTTGCTGACATGAATTTAGACTCCAGTGTTGTCACTGACCCTGACCCTGAAATGCATTTATCAACAGACTCTGAGCAGTATGGAAACACACACTTTGGGCAACCTTAATATAGATTAAGTTATTCCAGCAAACATAGATTTGTGAATTCTTCCTTTCTTATCCAACTCTGCCCCCATTACTTGTCCAGAAGAGAGTCTCTGCAAGGGAAAGTGATTTGCCACCTCTAGATAACACTAGAATAACACTTTTTTTGGCCCAGCCCGAAGAGGAAAACAGACACACACACGTGCATTCCATCTAGCACTGACTTTGTGTTGCATTTGGCCCATTGGTCGGGGGGTGGGGGGTGGAACCAACACAGGATGGCAAGGAATACCTGTTTAATCATTTGCCAATTCTGCCTTTGGACATAAAAAATGCTATTTGAGGTCAGATTTCCTGCGAGTCTGATTGAGGTATCATTGGCAACTGTGAAATCTGAAGGTTCAAGAGGAGTAGCCATACCAGGCAATAGCTGATTCTTTTTGCTACGCTTTCATTTCACTCTTAGTTAAGGACAATTTTCAGGGACTATAACCTATAGAAAGCTATTGACACTTTAGACTGTACTCAAAACAGCTAAATGTAGAATCAAAATTTATTTTAAGCGTCTGTGTAATACTTTGAAATACACACAGAGGATTTTTTCCTGCTTGTTTTGCATAATTTCTGCACTCGGCAATATCATCAAAGAAAAAGTGAGCTCTTTTCTTTCAGCTGTTGTATGCCTGGTTTGTTAAGTAAAATCCTTTAGTCTCATTAGACCAAGGAAGAAGACTATGACCTCTTGTGGAAGCTAGGTGAAGCATTTTATTGCAATAAGAATTATGTAGCCAAGTACATAGAAATATATGTAATAGCTTCCATGATTCCCTGATCATAGCAGCTAGAAGTGTTTTCTCCCTGTTGTGACCTCCAATATCATGCATCTGCTCTTGTCATAATTCTTTTAAATACTGCCATGTTTTGTGATTATTTTATTTATTCAGTATATTTATTTAACATGTCAGCCATTTTTATGTGGCTAAGATTATGAATAAAATACAGTTCTTTCCCTTAAGCTACTCACAGCCTACTAAGAAATTGCATAAAAATAAATATATAATTACAATGGAATGTGAAAGAGTGCTAACAGAGATTTGTGCATAGAGTTTTGAAAGCTCAGATGTATTGATAATATATCTTATTTTTCAAACTAATTTGTAAAAAAATTTTCCCTATGTCCATTCCCATAATAACTTGAATTTATTTGGAAGTTCTTCAGTGTTTATTAATTTTGTTTCATTTTTGGTTTTGTTTTTGAATACTTCCTCATTGGGAGAGCACATCCTCTAGAACTCTTAACGTTTTATTTTTATTGAAGTATATAATATACAGAAGGTACTCCACATCCTAAGTTTATATCTCAATGAAATATCTAAAGTAAACATGGCCATGAAACCACACCCCAGGATGATGTGCTGGAGATGGCTTGTACCAACTTGTGGGATCTAACTGTTAAATATTCAGGAATTTTGCCACTGGTTGTTCAAATGTTGGTAGCTTGAAACTGGGCAGCATGAGAATATTTAACTACTAGGAGCTTTGTTCCAGAAAACAAGTTGTTAAACTTGTTCTAAACATTTAACATCACTGATTAATCACTGCTGATTAATAAATACAGAATTAACAGCATCCCTGAAGCCACTCCTATGTCTACTTCCAATCATTAACCATTCTATTTTAGGGGTAACCACCACCTTGATATCTAGCACTATAAGGTTAATTTACTACTTTACAAATGTATAGGTTGAGGAAAGAAGAGATTCATGAGGGTGTGAAGCTTAAACGATTTGGGGCTCTCTTTAAATAAGCAAATACATAATTATAAATAAAATAATAGGCACAGGGCCTTAGATGGAATCTGAGCAAGTTAAAGGACCTCCATATTATAGTAAATCTAACTCTGCTGGTGTGCGTATTTTCTTTCATTCTTTCTTCCTTTTTTTTTTTTTTTTTTGGTCTTCTATCATTTACTATGGTGTTTGAGAGATTCATCTATGTTGTTGCATGCGGCAGTCTGTACATTTCATTGTTTGAATTTACCACAATGTACTTACCCATTCTACTGTGGTTGTTTCCAGTTTGAGGCGCCTACCAATACTCCTGCTACAAACACAAGTACATGCCTTTTGGTGCACACGTGTTTCATTGTGTTGGACGTATATCTATGAGTGGCATTGTGACATAATAAGGTGTTCATGTGTTCAGCTTTAGTAGATAGTGCCAAACAGTTTTTCCAACTGGTGGTAAAAGTGTACGGTCCCAACAGCAGTGTATGGGAGATCCAGTTCTACCTTTTTGCCAAAGCAGGGTATCGTGAGACTTAAAATAAGCCATTCTGTGCATTGCCCTGATGTCCAGTTAGCTTTAGCATATTTTTCTAACAAGTTTTGCTCCTTTGGATATTTTCTTTTGTGCAGTGTTTTGTGCATTAAAAATTGGGTTATCTATTTTTAATGTCTTCTGGCAGTTATTTTTATATTATGGATATGAATTCTTTGAGGGGTATATGCAATGCAAATCTTTTCTCTCATTTTCTAGTTTGGGTTTCACTCTTTTAAAGTTATCTTTCAATGAAGCTAAGTTCTTGATTTTGTAGAAATTTAATCATTTTAATAGCTAGCACATTTTGCACTCTGTTTATGCAATCTTTTCCTCCCCCCAAACACTAAGGATACTCTCCTGTGTTATTTTCTAAAAGCATTACTGTTTTACCTTTCATTTACTGAAAAATATCTATCACTATGATGGAGGATTTTTCTATATTTCTTTTAGTTCTGTCACATTTTGTTTTATATAATTTGAATCTATTATTCATTGCAAAGAAATCCAGAAGTATAATGTATTCCTGGTGGACTGATATTCCCTTCATCTTCAACAATGCTTCTTGCCTCAGAGTCTATCCTTTTTAATATTTGTATACTTACAATAGTTTCCTTTTATTTAGTATTGACATTGTAAACTTTCCCCTTCCTTTATTTTCAATCTATTTGCATCCTTATTTTTAAGGTGTGTCTATTGTATCTACTGTTGTTTTTATCCAATCTGACAAACTTTGTCATTTAATAGGAATATTTAGTTCAGTTACATTTAATAGTTACTTATGTGTTTGGACTTAAATCTACTATCTTATGATTTGGTTTATATTTCTCCAATGTGTTCTGTGTTCCTTTTGCCATGGTCATTTTCTTATTTAATAGGTTATTGTAAATGCTTTACATTTTCCCCTATGGGCTTGTTAGTTCTACCTTTGTTTACTATTTGTATTGGTTGCCCTAAATTTTACAACATGCATTTCTGACTTATTCTAAAAAAAATAGTGTTTTTACCACTTCTCCTCCTACTCCTAATTAGGCTTTTGCTGTTTTTTGTCATACAATTTATTATACAAATGTCTGTATATCACAAGGCAACATTTTTATTATTTTACACAGTTAATGGCCATTTAAATTTAGCCACATATTATCCTTTCCATAATTCTCATTCCTTCCTGAACTGCCATGATTCTATCTAGGTTCATTATTCAAATATTGAATGTCCTTTAATATTTACTTTAGTGCATATCTTTTGTCTTAATTACTGTAGCTTTGGAGTAACTCTTGAAATCAGATTGTTTATGTCCTCCAAATTTGTTTTCGTCTTCAAAATTGTTTTGGCTTTTCTACATCTTTTGCATTTCTACATAAATTTAAGGTTATCTTGTCAATTTCTAGAAACATAACTCTTCATTTTATTCTTTGACTTTGCTATTAGTTCTAGTATCTTTTTGAAAATTAATTTTTTTAATACACATGATCATGTTGTCTATGAATAAAAGGAGTTTAACTTCTTAATTTCCAACCTGTATGACTTTTCTTTTCTTCCTCAGTTGCACTGGCTAGGACCTCTAAACCTATGTTGAATAGGAGTACTGAGAGTGGACAGAATAGTGTTGTTCCCAGACTTAGGGAGAAAGCATTGAGTCTTTTCCCTTTAACAACTGATACTAGCTGTAGGTATTCTACAGATGCCTTTTATGGGATTGAGGGTATTATTTTCTATTCCTAGTCTGCTGAGGGTTTTTATAAATGGGTGTTGAATTTTTCAAAAAAATTCTTATGTATACTGTATATTGGAGCAGTCATGCAGTTTTTCTCTTTATTGTGTTAATATGGAGGATCATATTATTCAATTTTCATATATTAAACCGAACCTGTACTACTTGAATAAATCCCACTTGTTCGTGATGTATTAGGCTTTTTGTATATTGCTGGATTCAATTTGCTAACATTGTTAAAGACTTTTGTATCTATGCTCATGAAGTATATTGGTCTGAAATTTCTTTTCTTGTAATAATATCCTTTTCTGATTTTGGTATCAGAGTAGCACTGGCCTCATGGAATAAGTTGGGAAGGGCTTGTTTTTCCTCCATATTCTGAAACAGTTTGCATAGAATTAGTATTTTTCATTTCTAAGTGTATAATAGAATTCATCAATGAAGCCTCTGTCTCTGAAGGGTTTTATGTGTGTGTGTGTTTTGGGGGGAGTTTTTATTTATGAATTTGGTTCTTTAGCTATATAGTTCTACTGTGTCTTGAGTTCATTTTGGTCATTTGTGCCTTTCAAAGTTGTCCACTTCATTTACATTTTTAAATTTATTGACATAAATTTTTCATAATATTGTCTTATTTTAATGTGTGTAGGATTGCTAGTGGTTTCCCCTCTTGCATTCTTCTTGGTATTGGTAGATCTTGTGTTCTCTCCTGGTTTTTTTTTTTTTTTTCTTGATCAGTCTAGCTTGAGGTTACTCTTTTCTATGGACAAGTTTTTGGTATCTTTTTTTTCCTCTAGTGTTTGTCTCTTTTCTCTTTCATTGATTTCTGCTCTTATTTTATTCCTTCTACTTACTTTGAGTTTAATTTTCTCTTCCTTTTCCAGCTTATAAAGTGGAAGTTTAGAAAACTGAGTTTAGATCTTTCCTCTTTTCTAATATAAGAATCTAAAGCTATAAACATCCTGTGAGTGCTATTTTAAATTCATCCTACAAATTTTGATTTGGTGTATTTTTATTTTCATTCAGTCCAAAATAACTTCTAATTATGTGTGAGATTTCTTTATTTACCCCTGTTTTTTTAGAAGTGTGTTGATTAATATCCATATACTAAGGGATATTCCAGATATTTTTGTTACTGATTACTAATTCATTTGTTGTCAAAGAAAACACTTTGCATGATTATAATCCTTTTAAATTTATTGAAAATTGTTTATGGACCAGCACATGTCTACCTTGGAGAATGTTTCATGTGCGTTTGGAAGGAATGTGTATTCTCTAGTTGCTGAGTGGAGTGTACTAAAATGTCAATTAGATTCATACTTACTTTGCGCCTACTTGCTTTACAAATTACTGAAGGAGGATTTTGAAATTTCTAGCCCTTATTATGGATTTATTTGTATCTCCTTACATGTCTGTTAGTTTTTGTTTCTTGTATTTTGAAGCACTAATTTTAGGTGCCTAGCCATAGCTTCTTAAAGAATTGAAGCTTTTAAATGTACAGTCGATTCTTATTATTCATTGTAGTTATGTTCTATAATGTCACTGTGAACGCTGAATTAGTGAATACTGAAAAATCACTCCCAGAGAAAATATATACACATATGTACATGTAGGACATAGATTATAATCTTAAATGCTAAAAAAACAACATGGCATGGTAGATTCTTCTTCCTTTATTTTACAAAAGAAAAAATGAGGCTCAAAGACATGAAGTGACTTGCCTGAGGCTGCCCCACTAACATATGCCAGAGCTGGGATTTAAACCCTGTCTATCTGGCCCCAGAGATGGATCTTCTTGCACTACATCTCACTGCCTTCTGCTGTCTCTTTACTCTGGCCATCATGATATGAGAACTGGAAAAAGTAGGAAGAGCATTGCTTTGTTCAACCTCAGCTGGGAATGTGTATGTCGGAAGGCCAAAATTTGCCCCCAATCCTCATAAGCCCATGAATGACCACGAAAGTAAGGGGAACGTTGATTTGGGGATTAAAAATAAATTTTAGCCAGGAAGTGAATCCACAAATAATGAGGATCAACTGTACCTCATTTGATAAGTAGGAAGTTGATAAATAATAAGTAATATCCTTATTCTGAAGTCTATTTTATCTGACATTAAAATAGGCACTTTTCTTGATTAGTGTGTTTGCATGGTTTTCTTTTTCCATCCTTTTTTACCTGTAATTTTTATATCTGTATGTTTGTTTAGAGTAAGTTGCTTTTAGCTATAGGTGGGTCTTGAATTTTTATAAAGTCTGACAACTCTATCCTGTTAATGTTTTATCCATTTATATGTGATGTTATTACCATTATGATTTGAATCTACCATGTTTCTATTTGTTTCTTATTTGTCTCATCTGTACCCCTCTATTTATTCTTTTTTCCCCACTTTTTTTTTTGTATTAAGTGATTTTTAGGATTACAATGGATTCACTAGTTTCTTATTGCTATACCTCTTTATGTTGTTTCTTTAGTTTTTTCTCTTGAGCAGAGGCTTTTGTAGGTCCTTGAGTTTCTTAAGGAATCTGTGAGGTCAAACTGTTTTCACAGTGATGCTAAGAGTTATTTGCATTTTTTTCTCTCTTGTATGGTGGGGTTTTCCAGGAGCTATATATCATGTCATGCTACAACAGATTAAAGGTGCAGCAGATATGAAAATCTAGTCATCTTTTATTAGGCCAACATTAAAATAATTTGCAAAGTGTGAAGTAATGATACTTTTAAGTACTCTTTTGTTTTGTTAGACACAGTATTTTTTCATTAAAATATGTTCTATGTATGTTAACATATAATGAGTTTATCACTATTTTTAAACAAATATTTAAAAATTAATTTAATTTATAGTATGATAAATACTGAGAGATAGAACTAATATAAATAAGCTCTTTAGAGTCCCAAATAATTTTAAGACTCTAAGTTTTTCTAAGATCAAAAAGTTGGAGAATTAGTGCTCTGGGTTTTATCATATGTATCTCTAATTTATCACAGTCTACCTGCAAATAATAATATACCACACTGCACATAGTATAAGAGCTTTGCCATAGTGTACTTTCATTTTTCATCTTCTATTGTTTGTGTCATTGTTATTATACATTTTATTCCTACATATGTTATAAACTCCACAAAGCATTGTTAATGTTCTCTCTTTAAACCATCTTTTACCTGCATATTTACCATTTCCAGTAATCTTTATTTCTCTATGAAAATACGACTTCTACATATTTACCATTTCCAGTAATCTTTATTTCTCTATGAAAATACGGCTTTCTTTCAGGTGTCATTTTCCTTTTACCTGAAGAATTTCCTTTAACATTTCCTGGAGTGTGGCCTGCTGTCAATGAATTCTCCCCAGACAGGGAGATGCTTAGGAGTCATAAAGGTCAGTTAGTTTTGATGAGTGACTGATATTAGGACAGATATAAAATATAGGAGAGAGATATTTTAGAACCAGAGTTGGCAAGATTTAGCAACTGATTGGATGGATTGGGGATGAAGTGTTACGTGCTAAAATGCCTCTTAAACATCATAGTCAATGTAATAAGAATAAAAGAGTAAATATGGGGAAGGTTCATCCAAAAGTATTATTTGCAGATAATAATATTGTCTAACTGGAAAACCCAGAATCCACTGAAAAATCATTAAAATCACTACATTTAATAAAGAAATTAATGTGTATATAAAATTTATTTCTTGTATATAAGAAAGCTATTATCTGTTAGAAAATATAATAGTAAACAAACAACAGCAGCAACAAAAACCATAAAAATATCTGATCAAAATAGAACAAACGTTTGAAATACCTGGCTAAGGAGCTACTAATAAGAAATATAAAGAGCTGATTGATAGAAAGAAAACTATAAAGAACATGAATGAAAAAATGAATAATTAGATGCATCTTGAAATATGAGGCATAATATGTCCATTCTCTCTAAATTAATCTATAGGTATAGTTAATTCAAAATAAAAATTCAAGTAGATAAATTTGATTCTAAATGTTTATTTTGAATGAATGAGAATATGATATAAACATTTTTTAAATGGTAAAGAATCTTGTCCTATCAAATATTAATATACATTATAAAGTCATTATAATGCTAGTACAGGAATGAATAGACAATTAGTAAAATAGAATAAAGGTCATGGCCACATTTAAGTATACATATCAAGATTTACTGTATAATGACTATGGGCCAAATTAGTGGGGGAAATAGAGATTGACAGTATTAGACAAGAGCTGCTATTTGGCAAAAAAAAAAAAAAATTAGATCTCTACTACATAATATATGTTAACATAAATTTCAGATAGGTTAAAGATTTGAATATAAAAGTAAAGCCATAAAATTACTAGAAGAAAAATACAAGTAGAAGACTGTGTGGTCTGGAGTTAGAAGACTTTCTAACATAATAACAAATATATAAACCTTAAGAAAACGACTTACTTTGGCTCATTTAAAATACATAACTAGTGGATGGAGACACAATGGCAGAGTAGAGGATGTGATCTTACCACTTCTTATGAAAACACCAAAATCACAGCTACCTGCTGAATAACCATCAAAAAAAAAAAAAAAAATGCTAGAACGTACCAAAAAAAGATGCCTTGCATCCAAAGATAAACAAGAGGCCACAACAACATGGTAAGGAGAGTGCAATCATGATAAAATCAAATCCCACACCTGCCAGTTGGGTGACCCACAAGCTGGAAAATAATTATATTACAGAAGTTCTCCCAGAGAAGTGGAAGTTCTGAACCCCACATAAGTATCCCCAGCCTGGGGGGTCTGGCATCAGGAGGAGGAGCCCCCAGAGAATCTGGCTCTGAAGGCCAACAAAGGTTGATCACAGGAATTCCACAGGACTGGGTGTAAGAGAAACGCCACTCTTAGAGGAGACACACAAAGTCTCGAGCACCAGGACTCAGGGAAAAAAGCAGCAATCTCATAAGAGACTTGCCAGACCACCCTGTTAGTATTGGAGGGTCTCCTGCAGAGGTGGGGGGTGGCTGTGGCTCATTGTGGGGACAAAGACACTGGCGGCAGTAGTTCTGTGGAATACTCATTGGGGTGAGCCCTTCTGGAGGCTGCCATTTTCTTACCAAGACCTGGCCCCACCCAACAGCCTGCAGGCCCCAGTGCTGGGATGCCTCAGGCCAAACAACCAACAGGGTGAGAACATAGCCCCAACCATCAGCAGACAGGCTGCTTAAAAAGTCTTCCTGAGCCCACATCCCTCTAGACATGCCACTTTGTGCAGCCCTGCCCACCAGAGTGACAAGACTCAGCTCCACCCACCAGTGGGCAGGAACCAATCCCTCTCACCAGGAAGCCTGCACAAGCCTCTTAGATAGCCTCATCCACCAGGGGGCAGACAGCAGAAACAAGGAAAACTACAACCCTGCAGCCTGTGGAATGGAAACTGCAAGCACAGAAAGTTAGACAAAATGAGACAGCAGAGAAATATGTTCCAGATAAAGGAACAAGATAAAACCCCAGAAGAACAACTAAGTGAAGTGGAGATAGGCAAACTACCTGAAAAACAATTCAGAGTAATGATAGTAAAGATGATCCAAGATCTCAGAAAAAGAATGGATGCACAGATCAACAAGATACAAGAAATGTTTAACAAAGACCTAGAAGACCTAAATAAACAGAGATGAACAATCAAATAACTGAAATGAAAAATACACTAGAAGGAATCAATAGCAGAATAAGTGAGGCAGAAGAACGGATAAGTGAGATTGAAGACAGAATGGTGGAAATCACTGCCACAGAACAGAATAAAGGAAAAAGAATGAAAAGAAATGAGGACAGTCTAAGAGACCTCTGAGACAATATTAAATGCACCAACATTTACTTTATAGGGGTCACAGAAGGAGAAGAGAGAGAGAAAGGACCTGAGAAAATAAGTGAAGAGATAATAGATGAAAACTTCCCTGACATGGAAAAGGAAACAATCACCCAGGTCCAGGTAGTGCAGGAAATCCCAGGCAGGATAATCCCAAGGAGAAACACGCTGAGACACATAGTAATCAATATGACAAAAATTAAAGATAAAAAATATTAAAAGCAACAAGGGAAAAAAAAACAAGTAACACACAAGTGAATTTCCATAAGTTAATCACCTGATTTCTCAGCAGTAATTCTGCAGACCAGAAGGGAGTGGCACTATAGATTTAAAGTGATGAAAGGGAAGAACCTACAACCAAGAATACTCTATGCAGCAAGGCTTTCATTCAGATATGACAGAGAAACCAAAAGCTTTACTGACAAGCATAAGCTAAGAGAATTCAGCACCACCAGACCAGCTTTGCAACAAATGCTAAAGGAACTTCTCTAGGTGGAAAAGTACAGGCCACAACTAGAAACAAGTAAATTACAAATGGAAAAGCTCACCAGTAAAATCAAACATACAGTAAGAGTAGGAAATCATCTACACACAAATATGATATCAAAACCCACAACTGTGGGACAAGGAGACCACAAATGCAGGATATTGGAAATGCATTCAAAATTAAAAGACCAGCAACTTAAAACAATCTTCTTTATATATAGACTGCTATAGCAAAACTTCATGGTAACAGGAAACCAAAAATCTACAATAGATACATACATAAAAAAAGAAACAGGAATCTAAACACAACACTAAAGTTAGTCATCAAATCAGAAGAGAAGAGAACAAAAGATGAAGGGAAGAAAAAAGACCTACAAAAACAAATCCAAAACAATTAACAAAATGGCAATAAGAACATACATATCAATAACTACCTTAAATATAAGTGAATTAAATAGTTCAACCAAAAGACATAGACTGGTTGAATGGATATGAAAACAAGACCTGTATACATACTGTCTACAAGAGACCCACTTCAGATCTAGGGACACATACAGACTGAAAGTGAGGGGATGGAAAAAGGTATTCCATGCAAAAGGATATCAAAAGAAAGCTGGAGTATCAATAGTCATATCAGATGAAATAGACTTTAAAATAAAGACTGTTACAAGAGACAAAGTAGGACACTACATAATGATCAAGGGATCAATTCAAAAAGAAGATATAACAATTGTAAATATATATGCGCCCAGCATACGAGCACCTCAATATATAAGGCAAATACTAACAGCCATAAAAGGAGAAATCAACAGTAACACAATAATAGTGGGGGATTTTAACATCCCACTTTCATCAAAGGACAGATCATCCAGACAGATGATCAATAAGGAAACACAGGCCTTAAATGACGTATTAGACCAGAAGGACTTAATTGATCTTTATAGAGCATTGCATTCAATAGCAGCAGAATGCAGACTGTTCTCAAGTGCACATGGAACATTCTCCAGGTTTGATCATGTGCTGGGCCACAAAGTGAACCTTGGTAAACTTAAGAAAATTGAAATCATATCAAACATCTTTTCCTACCACAACACTATGAGATTAGAAATTGACTACAAGGAAAAAGAACGTAGAAAACACAAAGATATGGATGATAAACAATATGCTACTAAACAACCAATGGATCACTGAAGAGACATCATAGAGGAAATAAAAAAATAGCAAGAGGAAAATGAAAACAAAGGGATGACAATCCAAAACCTATGGGACGCAGCAAAAGCAGTTCTAAGAGGGAAGTTTATAGTAATACAATCTTACCTCAGGAAACAAGAAAAATTTCAAATAAACAACCTAACCTTACACCTAAAGCAACTAGAGAAAGAAGAACCAACAAAATCCAAAGTTAGTAGAAGGAAAGAAATCATAATGATCAGAGCAGAAATAAATGAAATAGAGATGAAGAACACAATAGCAAAGATCAATGAAACTAAAACCTGGTTCTTTGACAAGATAAACAAAATTTATAATTCTTTAGCCAGATTCATCAAGAAAAAAAGGGAGAGGACTCAAATCAATGAAATTAGAAATGAAAAAGAAGTTACAACACACATCACAGAAATACAAAGGATCATAAGAGACTGCTATAAGCAACTATATGCCCAAAAAATGGACAACCTGACAGAAATGGACAAATTCTTAGAAGGGTACAACTTTCCAAGACTGAACCAGGAAGCACTAGAAAATATGAACAGACCAATCACAAGTACTGAATTTGGAACTGATTAAAAAACTCCCAACAAACAAGAGTCC
Organism: Eubalaena glacialis; assembly: GCF_028564815.1. NCBI lineage: Eukaryota > Metazoa > Chordata > Mammalia > Artiodactyla > Balaenidae > Eubalaena > Eubalaena glacialis. Next base: position 44,994,161 of record NC_083729.1, on the reverse strand, counting down.
AGGACCAGATGGCTTCACAGGCGAATTCTATCAAACGTTTAGAGAAGAGGTAACACCTACACTTCTGAAACTATTCCCAAAAATTGCAGAGGAAGGAACACTCCCAAACCCATTCTATGAGGCCACCATCACCCTAATGCCAAAACCAGACAAAGATACCATGAAAAAAGAAAATTACAGGCCAATATCACTGATGAACATAGATGCAAAAATCCTCAACAAAATACAAGCAAACAGAATCCAACAATACATTAAAAGGACCATACAACATGATCAAGTGGGATTTATCCTAGGGATGCAAGGATTATTCAATATCCACAAATTAATCAGTGTGATACACCACATCAACAAATTGAAGAATAAAAACCATATGATCACCTCAATAGATGCAGAAAAAGCTTTTGACAAAATTCAACAGCCATTTATGATAAAAACTCTCCAGAAAGTGGGCATAGAGGGAACATATCCCCACATAATAAAGGCCATATATGACAAACGTAGAGCTAACATCATTATCAATGTGAAAATCTGAAAGCATTTCCTCTAAGATCAGGAACAAGAGAAGAATGTCCACTCTCACCACTTTAACTCAACATAGATTTGGAAGTCCTAGCCGTAGCAATCAGAGTAGAAATACAGATAAAGGGGATCCAAATTGGAAAAGAAGAAGTAAAACTGTCACTGTTTCCAGATCACATGCTGCTATATGTAGAAAATCCCAAAGATGCTACCAGAAAGCTATAGAGCTCATCAATGAATTTGGTAAAGTTGCAGGTTACAAAATTAATACACAGAAATCTCTTGCATTCCTATACACTAACAACAAAAGATCAGAAAGAAAAATTAAAGAAACAATCCAATTTACCACTGCATCAAAAAGAATAAAATACCTAGGGATAAAATTGCTAAGGAGGCAAAAGTTCTGTACTCCAAAAACTATAAGATGCTGATGAAAGAAATCGAAGATGACACAAACAGATAGAAAGATAGACCATGTTATTGGATTGGAAGAATCAACATTGTGAAAATGACTATAGTACCCAAAGCAATCTACAGATTCAATGCAATCCCTATCAAATTATCCATGGCATTTTTCCCAGAACTAGAACAAAAAAGTCTTAAAATTTGTATGGAGACACAAAAGACCCCAAATAACCAAAGCAATCTTGAGAAAGAAAAATAGAACTGGAGGAATCAGGCTCCCTGACTTCTGACTATACTTCAAAGCTACAGTCATCAAAATAGGAAATATTGATGACTGGCACAAAAATGGAAATATAGACCTATGGAACAGGATAGAAACCCCAGAAATAAACCCACACCCTTATGGTCAATTAATCTATGAAAAAGGAGGTAAGACTGTACAATGGAGAAAAGACAGTCTCTTCAATAAGTGGTGCTGGGAAAACTGGACAGCTACATGTAAAAGAATGAAGTTAGAACATTCTTTAACACCATACAGAAAAATAAATTAAAAATTGATTAAATACCTAAATGTAAGACTGGATACTATAAAACTCTTAGAGGAAAACATAGGTAGAACACTCTTTTACAATAAATAGCAGCAGTATCTTTTTGGTTCCATCTCCTAGACTAGTGGGAATAAAAATAAAAATACACAAATTGGACCTAATTTTACTCTAAAGCTCTTGCACAACAAAGGAAACCACAACAAATCGAAAAGAGAACCCAGAGTTCCCTGGTGGTACAGTGGTTAAGAATCTGCCTGCCAATGCAGGGGACATGGGTTCGAGCCCTAGTCCGGGAAGATCCCACATGCGGTGCAGCAACTAAGCCCATGCGCTGCAACTACTGCGCCTGAGCTCTAGAGCCTGCAAGCCACAACTACTGAGCCCATATGCCACTACTACTGAAGCCTGTGTGCCTAGAGCCCATGCTCCACAAGAGAAGCCACCACAATGAGAAGCCTGTGCACCGCAACAAAGAGTAGCCCCTGATCGCTGCCAACTAGAGAAAGCCTGTGCACAGCAACAAAGACCCATCGCAGCCATAAATAAATAAATAAATAAATTTTTAAAAAAGTGTCAGATTTAAAAAAAAAAGAAAAGACAACCCACAGAATGGGAGAAGATATTTGCAAATGAGGTAACTGACAAGGGATTAATCTCCAAAATTTACAAACAGCTCATGTGGCTGAATAACAAAAAGAAAAAGAAAAAAAACATGGAAACAATCAACCCAATCAAAAAATGGACAGAAGAACTAAATAGACATTTCTCTAAAGACGACATACCTTTGGCCAAAAGGCAGATGAAAAGATGCTCAATCTCGCTAATTATTAGAGAAATGCAAATCAAAACTACAATGAGTTATCATCTCTCACCAGTCAGAATGGCCATCATCAAAAAGTCTACAAGTGCTGGAGAGGGTGTGGGGAAAAGGGAACCCTCCTACACTTTTGGTGGGAATGTAAATTGGTACAGCCACTATGGAGAACAGTATGGAGGTTCCTTAAGAAACTGAAAATAGAACTACCATATGATCCAGCAATCCCACTCCTGGGCATATATCCAGAGAGGACCACAATTCAAAAGATACATGCACCCCAATGCTCATTGCAGCCCTGTTTACAATAGCCAAGACATGAAAGTGACCTAAATGTCCATCGACAGAGGAATGGATAAAGAAGGTATGGTACATATATACAATGGAATATTACTCAGCCATTAAAAGAATGAAATAATGCTATTTGCAGCAACATGGATGGACCTGGAGATTATCATACTAAGTGAAGTAAGTCAGATGGAGAAAGACAAATATCATATATTGCTTATATGCAGAGTTTTTAAAATATGAAAGAAATGAACTTATTTACAAAACAGAAGCAGATTCACAGACTTAGAGAACAAACTTTGGTTACCAGAGGGGAAGGGTCGGTGGGGGGAAGGATAGATTGGGAATTTGGGATTGACATGTACACATATATAAATTTTACAGATAACTAACAAGGACCTAATATATAGAACAGGGAACTCTGCTCAATACTCTGTAATAACCTAAATGGGAAAAAAATTTGAAAAAGAATAGATATGTGTATATGTGTAAATGAATCACTTTGCTGTACACCTGAAACTTACACAACATTGTTAATCAACTATACTCCAACATAAAACAAAAATTATTTTAAAAATACATGACTAACTAAAATAATACTAAATACAATAAATTTTATTTATGAATTTTAAGTGAAATCAACAATTCATAAAAACTTGTGATGGACAAAGGCTAAATATAATTAACATACAAGCTCCATTTATAAATCTTTATGGAAAGCATATCCATACACTTATAAAAATATTGCACAAAACACACGACCTGGTAATTTGTAAAATAGCAAATACAATTCACAAAGAGGCATATGACAAGATATTTTTTTAATCCAATAGTAAGGGTAGAATACAATAGATCAGGATTATGGCACTTGAAAGAGCAAGTAGGATAAGTTAAACAAAAGAAAGCAAAACCCTAAAAGAAGAGCAAGGAAAATGTCCAAGAAAAGATGTGTGCTAAGTTGAATTACTTTTTATTATCAACACTTCACTCCTTTGGTGAAATACACTTTCCTGCCACAATGAAGTCAATTTGGACTGTGTAATTTTCTTTGGCTAAAAAATTTCTCTTTCAGGCAAGAATTTTAAGAACCACTTTGTTCTTTGCAAGATTTTCTTTTTATTTGCTACCATAACAGAGAAAATACCATATAGACACTGCTCACCTGGATCCAGAGTGAAAAGTTCATGGAGCAGGCCCCCAGCCAAACCACAGTGCAAACGTAGTCTGGGTGAGAAATATACCTTTGCTGTTGTAAGCCACTGAAATGTTGGGGTTATTTGTTACCTCAGCATAACCTGGTGCATCCTGTCTGTTACATCTGGTCAACTTTATGTTTTTGACTTCCTATTGGAAAGCTGACTGACCCATTGGGTAGAGATTCCAAACAAAAGAGATTATCTACCCAAAGAATGTATACGAAGAAGATAAGGTTTGGTAGGAGAGGAATATTAACAGATTAACTTTTCATGAGTGGAGAGATTTAGGTAGAAAGTGATGAGAAATAAATGTAGTGAAAAGGGAAAAGGTAATAGACGGTAGATGGTCAAATGCCTGAACAAAAGGTTTATATTTAATTGAGGACTTGAATGACAGTGCTTCAGTTTTGAGACAACTACTTTTTTCTTCCTCTTCTTATTATTTTTATTACTTATTAGTTTGTCTAAATTATTTCTATGGGAAAAGGAATAGTTAGGATGGAGGAGCAGCATGCCAAATTATCAGCGAATAAATATGTCCCATACTATCTCTGTTTCCATTATATTATCATAAAACTTCTAAGACCTTTAAACTAGAGTTATTACCAGGAAAATCCTAATAACCCTTCTTGACTTATCAACTGTCCATTTTCTAGGGTGTCTAAAGAATGGAAAGAAATCCACAGAGAATGCAGGTAACAGAGAAGTTATGTGTTAGTATAAAGCTTTTTATATCATAAATAAGACTGGAATGCAGGTGCCCACAATTCTAGCCTACTGCCAGACCTAATAAAGTACACTGGCTCAGCAGTTGAAAAGCTTGGAGTTGCTATTTTTGTGCGAAGATTTCAGACCCATGGGGGGAGACTGAGCCATAAACTATGTTTGCCTCTTCAGATGGTAAATGAAATGTTACTTTGCAGTGTGTTTAGTGTGGGAACACTGTGAGGACGTGTGCAGGTCACAATTACCCATTGTGGCATATCATCTTTGAGATATCCTCAGTGTGAGTTCCAACTGCTTCCATGGCTTTCTTTCACACTATCTAAACTTACTTTTTTCTCTTAAATCCTTTTTCTAACCTTTGCTGAATCCTCTTTCTCTTCTGATTTCTTTAATATCTATGGATCCCACATTTCTGTCTTAGCCCTTGTTTCTTTCCCTGTATAATCTTTCTGGTTGTTCTTTCTGGAGTTCAGTATTAGGTACATTTGATAATACCTACGTCTGTGTCTCTGAATCAAACTTTTCTACTGAGATCCAGGACTGTATCTTTGTTTCCCTGACATCTCAAGTTCAGGTTGTCCAAAATGTGTTCCTAACTGTACCTCTAATGCACAACTAGTGGTACCGTCATTTACCAAAACACTAAAACTCAATAGCCTAGGTGTAGACTATAATTTCCTTTTCTTTTGCTCCTTGAAACTTTTTAGTCTAAATCCTATCAGTCACATTTCTTGACTATTTCTTGCATTTGTTCCCTCCTCTCCATCTCCATCTGAATTGGTTCTTGTCACCTGTTACACAGACTATTGTAATAACACTTCAGAGGGTCTCCTTTGCTCTAGCCTTCTCCTTCTCCACTTTATCCACCATGATGTCTTACCATCGACACCGAGAATTATGATTCTAAAATGCAAATTAGATCATATTACTCCACTTCTTAAACTTTCCAATATTTCTCCATTGCCTAGTCCATAGCATTCATATTTGTGTGCATACAAGGCCCTTTGTGACCTGGCATCTTGTCCACTTCTCCAGCTGTGTTTCCTCTCATATCTCTTGGTGCCCCTAGAAGTGAGTTCATTTTGTTCCTTCACACGTCTTGGCTGTGCACATGCTTCTTACTCTGAAATAGCCCTCTACTGATTGTCTACTGGTCAAACATTGGTTAAACTTCTACTCTCCATTCAGGAATCAGTCTAAACACTCCCTGTGCAAAGCCCTGGGTGGAAAGCGCATGTATGTCAGGCTGTCACTGTATCTTCCTTCTCAAAGCCTCATATTAGCATTATCATATGTAGTCCTTTGTTTACTGGTCAAGCTTTATATTAGACAGCATGCTCCTTTAGGAAAAGAACTCTATCTTCATACACTCAGGACTCAGCTCAGTGCCCAGCACATGGTTAGTATCAGTAACAAGTGTTGGGCTTCCCTGGTGGCACAGTGGTTGGGAATCCGCCTGCCAATGCAGGGGACATGGGTTCGAGCCCTGGTCTGGGAGTATCCCACATGCCGTGGAGCAACTAGGCCCGTGTGCCACAACTACTGAGCCTGCACTCTAGAGCCCACGAGCCACAACTACTGAGCCCGGTCACCTAGAGCCGGTGCTCTGCAATGAGAGGCCCACGTGCTGCAACGAGGAGTGGCCCCTGCTCGCCGCAACTAGAGAAAGCCCGCACGCAGGCAACAAGGACCCAACGCAGCCAAATTAATTAATTAATTAATTTTAAAAAAATAACAAGTGTTAAATATGCCAGTGAATAAATAAATGCATATATATATTTTTGGCTTTAAAATAATTCAGTATATTCCCTCTTCCCGCTGTACTAGGAACAGTAGTTTAAGAATACCTTTGTCACTTACTAATTTTATTTGCTCATGAGATTAATTAACAAAGTTATGGCACTTTAAACTGGTGGGGCAGCAGTAGTACTGGGTGAAGGCTGAGGGCTAACAATGCTGGATTTATTATGCTTATTTGTACTTTCATGGATAATTAAAAATTATTTTTCTATTCTGGTTAGTATCTTGCATGCCCACATAGAGGCAAAAGTAATTGATATTAAGAAATCTTTCTTTGATCAGATTTTCTTTTCTTCTGGGAAAAAAATATTTAGTTGTCATTTTTCAATTTAAATATAAAAGTGAAACCTGTATTTTTTCATTAATCTGTACAAAATTTGTACATATACAGTAACCTATATCTAGGTTGGTCTAAAATTGTTGCTGAGTTTTGAACAATTCAGACTTTATAGGTCATTCAATGATGTATTTCCTCAGTTTCTGGGATCTAGCACTATAACAAACTCTGGGAGGTGAAGCAGGGTGGGGGGAGCAGTTGTTTTTATTTCATTAAAAAAATCATGTTATACGAAGAACAAAACAATTGTTTCAGACAAGGCATGTAAGAATTTGGTTAGATCTGACTCAAATGAAAATGAAATAAGCTAATTTTGATTCAAAAGCTGCAGACTTTGCCTAGTTGTGGAATGAAAGGTTCTATGAGGTTGTCGTCATGGCAACCAGCACTGAGGAAGCTAAGCTTTGAGTGCTCTTGTCCTCCATCACTGTCAGGTTAGAGATCCCCTATCTGGAGGAATGGTGTTGGTGAGTTGGTAGTAAGAAATCACCAACTGAACCATTTACCACCATTAAAGCTGTCTTTTGTATCATTAACTCCTAGTTATGACTCTATCCTACCTCCTATCAGGTTGCAAATCGAAACTGCTTCCAATAGAAAAACCAAAATATTTGGTGGTCTTTTTCTGCCTTTAAAAAAAAACATTTCGCTGAGGATCTTCTCAATTCATTGCATTTCCACATGGGCCTCTGTTTGCTTTGGGGAGCGATTAGTTTTGGTCTTACCATAAAAATGCCTGTCGTTTACCTCTCCCTGTCCCTGCCTTGGTTACTCTGTTAACAGCCCCATAGAGTAAGCTGTCAACATGTGAAGAAAGAATTGATGGCACAATGATTTTCTCAATGTAGGGAGGAGATTGAGGGGACCCACAATCTCTTTCAGAAGGTTTGCCAGAAGCACCTTTAAGTAAAGATTAGATCTACTGCTCTTGAAAGGCTCTGTTAAGGAGCTGGCAGTGGTTTCTGAAACAGAATTCTCATTAAGACTTTTCCAAATCCTTCCTCCTACTTCTCCTCTACTATTACCCCATTTTCACCATTATTCCAACAATAAGTATGCAATGAACGCTTGTGGATTGCTTTTAACCTTGCTTAGTGACAGTTTACATAGGAAAGAATGTTGGAAACATTTAAAAAGTGGAATAACAATATAATAATAATTTCCAAGTCCTTAATGTGAGACTTTGTGCTAAACACTTTATATACTACTAGTTCTTTTAATTCTCAGTAATCCAATGAAATGGTATTTTCATCTTCATCTTAAAAATGAGGAAATTAAGTCAGGAAGGTTTAACAACTTGTTACAAGGTCAACAACTAGAATGTGTCAGAACTAGAACCCAAACACAGACTTTTCTGGCTCCAAAGTCTGAGGTTCTTAACCACTCTATTGCCTCCCAACATCAGGTCTTTAGGGAGTTAAGCTGTTAGACTGATGTTAATGTGATACTTTTCTTCTGAATAATTAGTTTCGGCTTTCTATTTCTTATTAGGCCAAATTCATATCAAATGCCTACTATGTGTTGACCTGAAATAGACTTTATATATTTTTCAGATATTTCTCAGCAAAGATGAATTTATTCAGGATCAGCAGAGAATTGCAAGCCAGGGTCTGCAACTCTGTCGAACAATGTGTAAGTCCCACATGGCAAGGGAAGGAGAAAGTGTTTACAGAGGGGAGAAGTCAGGCGGGCTCTAGTACACAAAGAGTCCATGGCTTTTCATTGACCAAGTCCTTGCCAGGAAAGCAGAGGAGTCTTTCTTCTTTATGTGAGGCTCTGCTATCATCACAGTGTGAGAGATCCTCCTTGTCTCCCAACTCTATTTAATTCAAGTTTCTATTTATTAATTTTTAACATTTCCCTGTCTTGAGCCAGATCTTTCTCTGAAAGCATCACTGATCAAGAGTCAGGTTTTCTAGTTTCAGAGGCTTTTTGTCACTCATTGTAAGGAAGGACCTTTCTTGGATGTAGTGTCTCACGTAGTAAGGAAAGTGCACAGATTGGAAACCTATTAAGATCACATTTGAGTAACAAGGAGACGTAGGAAGGACAACTCTCAGATATTATACTTTTTTAAAATCTAAAGTCCAACGTTATCAGATTATAGACATCGGAGATTATCTGAAGCATTACATCATTATCAAAGGTTTGGCAACAAACTTCCAACAGGCTTAGTCTGGATATCTTGGGAAAACTGTCTCATCAGATGTTGTCTGCTTTAATTCTTGAAAAACTTTACTTTCAGGTCACCAGATGATGTGTAGTTCTAGTCAGGTTTCGGCAATTTCTTTAGGTGTGTCACGTGAATCCAAGAGTTTATTCCTTGGAGTTTGATGGCACAAGGGTTGCTTAGTAGTACTTGATAGGGGCCTTTCCAGTTAGGTTGAATAGAGTTCTAGAGATGTCTTTTCCAATAGATGATAATAGATGTGCCCCCTGAGGGCACACTGTGAAAAGACTGCTCCACCAAAACATGTTTGTTTTTTTTTAAATTTTATATTGGAATATAGTTGATTAACAATGTTGTGTTAGTTTCAGGTGTACAGCAAAGTGATCCAGTTATACATATACAGGTATCTATTCTTTTTCAAATTCTTTTCCCATTTAGGTTATTATATAGTATTGAGCAGAGTTCCCTGTGCTATACAGTAGGTCCTTGTTGGTTATCTGTTTTAAATATAGCAGTGTGTACATGTCAATCCCAAATTCCCAATCTATCCTTCCCTCCCACCCTTCCCCTCAGTAACCATAAGTTCATTCTCTAAGTCTGTGAGTCTGTTTTTTGTTTTGTAAATAATTCATATGTATCATTTTTTTAGATTCCGCATATAAGCGATATCATGTGATATTTGTCTTTGTCTGTCTTACTTCACTTAGTATGATAATCTCTGGGTCCATCCATGTTGCTGCAAATGGTATTATTTTCTTCTTTTTACTAGCTGAGTAATATTCCATTGTATATATGTGCCACATCTTCTTTATCCATTCATCTGTTGATGGACATTTAGGTTGCTTCCAGGTCTTGGCTATTGTAAACAGCATTGCAATGAACATTGGGGTGCGTGTATCCTTTCAAACCGTAAAACATGGTTATTTTTAATAGAAGCAGTTAGGCCTTTGCAATCTCCTTTTATCACTTGTGGGTCAAAAGAAGCAGGATACAAGGCATTGGGGATCCTGTGACTATCTCAAAGTGTAAGAGTTTTGAGTTCCAAAAGGGGTGGATCTGAGATTTAGAAAGACAAATGGCAATGCTTTTGGCCAAGGTATTTAGAGGGCCTCCACAAATTTTGCCATTTGAGTCTTAGTAATGCTATTAGTGTGTTCAGCTAACCCAGAGGATCAAGGGTAGTAAGTACAATGAACGTGTTGTAAAACCAGCCAAACAGTGGAGAATTGTTGAAGCACCTGGCCAGTAAAAATGTGTTCCTCCATTACTATGAAGTTCAAGAGGAGTTTCCCAGGTAAAGATAATCTTTTCCCAAAGGACTTGAGCCACAAAAGAGGCAGTAGCCTGCCTGCAAGGGAAGGTTTAGTCCAATGTGAAAACATACAGACCATGACTAAAACGTTTATATCCATATGTATGATCAGGCCACCCAAGACGGCTGTTCGCTTGCTCTCTGTACATCCCCTGCTTGACCAGTCCCTTCTTCACCTACACCCTACTCACATGAGTGACCTTCCCTCTTAATCAGAGAAACTCATCAGTAAATGCCTACATACTTACCCTTGACCCCGGCTAGTGAGTGAGTGGATCTTTAGATCAGAACATCTCTACCATGATAGCTTATCAAAGGGGCAGTGAGGGGCATGCTTCTCTGCTGGTTTCCCAGATAACCAATGAGCTAACCTGATGTTAATTCCCCCTATAACTGGTAACCTCCCTCTCCCCTGTGCTTCCCTCCCCTCAGAGTGAAGACTGCTGCCATGTCCTGCTTGCTGTCTGCCACACATGGTGTGGGGTGTCGCTCCAGGACCTTGCTTCAGACAGGTAAGATCCCCCTATCCATTCAATCACTGATGTTTCTGTCGCTGACTCCGGGCTCTTTCTTAGGTCTTGAGGCTGGGCAAGTACAGGGCTTGCAGGTCTTCGGGGTGCAACCCATCACCATGAGAAAGAGGAATTTGTATGAAATCCATTTTCCAGACCTCAAATAGTCCATTAGGCAGTTTATAATGTCTGGGAGCAGTACGAACAGACTTCCCTGGGTTGTACTTTGGATAAGTGGGACAAGTGATGTAGGCACTGTTTGTGGCCTTGTTAATATTTTCCCACCTATATTGATTCATGAATGCTATCATTTTGTCAGTAGACCAATGGTTTAATGCACATGTAGCATATCTACTATTAATATAAATATTGACAGTTTTGTCCTTGGCTAAAGTACAACCCCATATAAGAGGATATAATTCAGCCTATTGAGCTGAAGTAGCCATAGGTAAAGATGCTGCCTCAACACAATCAAAAGGAATTGTAATAGCATAGTCAGCACAATATTTGTTACTGTCACCTTATAATAAGAACCATCAGTGAACAATAAGTCAACATTACCCAATGGAATTTCCTGTAGGTCATTATGAGGAGTCAGGAGGTGACCTGTCAGTATTAAGTAGTCCTGACATACTTTGTTGGTGACAGGGGAGAAGAGTAGCAGGGTTAAGGTTATTATAATGTAAAAGAATTATGTAAGGGGCAGTTAACAAAAAGACTTCATAGGAGGTGAGGGGGCTACCTAGAAATGTTGAGTGTGATGAGAATTCAGGAGAGCTTCTACTGCATGAAGTACAAATGTGGTTAAAGTGTATACCACAACAATTTTCTTGGTGGCCTTACCCGAAAAGGCAGTGGCCATAATGACTCTAAAGCAAGGGGGATATCCCCATGCCACAGGGTCTAGTTGCTGGCTACAATACCCTATGGATTGATGGTAGTCCTTGTGTTTTGGGTGAGTGCCCCAAAGGCATTCCCTTCCTTTTCATATACAAAAAGGAAAAAGGGAATCTACTAATTGGGATGCTCAAGGATGTGGGGTAGGGGGGTAGGGGGAAAGGAGGAGGGGGATCATCACTAAAGGCTATGTTGTTCTGTTCTTCCCATAAAATTGGGTCAAGTTTGTTACTGTTGAGTAAAACGTATAGAGGCTGGAAATAAGAGATTATTGCTGAAAATGGATTTCAAAATTATCAGCTGGCCTAAGAAAACCTTGCAGTTGGCACTTAGTTTTGGGAAACTCAGGACACAATGAATTATTTCTGGATCTAGGTGTAGCCCTGGTTCTGATATCAGATGCCCTAAATATCAAACCTCGGTTTGGGCAAACTGCAGTTTCTCTTTGGCGACCTTATGTCCCTTTAAGGCTAAATCTTTAGCAAGTAGATGCTGTCTTCCTGTGAGGAGGCTTGAAAAGGAGGGAAAAGAAGCACATCATCCATATATTTCAACAAACTGTAATCTCTAGGGAGCTTTATGTGATCCAGATTAGCCTTCAGGATTTGAGAGAAATAAAAAGGGCTCTCTGTATAACCCTGAGGCATTACTGTCCAGGTGAATTTTCTTTTTCCCCAAGTGAAGGCAAAACGATATTGGCTAACTTCATCAGCTGGCATACTAGGGAACACCTTGCATGAATCAATTACACTAAAGAATTTACTTTCAGTGGGAATGGAAGTTACTATGGTATGATGATTAGGAACAATAAGGTGTCCACGGCTAACAGCATTATTTATTGCTCAGAGTTCCTGGACAAACTTCCACCCTCGACTTTTAGGTTTTCTCACTGGTAAAATGGAAGTTTTACAGAGACTAGCACAAGGGATAATGAGGCCTTGAGACTTGTAATCTTCTATTATGAGCTTTATGCCTGGAAGGGCTTCTTTATTTATAGGGTATTAGTTTATTCTGGGAAGAGGTTTTGAAAGGTCTATTTGAATTTTGATGGGAGGTGCACTGTGAATTTTGCCAACGTCAGTTGGATATTTTGCCCATAAGGAAAGTGGTAGCTGATTCATTAGAGACAAATGATCAGTGTTTCCAGACAGCTCTAGTACTGTCAGAGATAGAACAAATGAAAAATGTCAAAGGGTCATTTAATTCATCTGGTAGGTTACTTTGCTACCTATTATCAATTTCTAAAATTATTTCCCCCCTTTGGGAGAAAGAAATTCTGGCATGATAATTCTCTGAGAAGTCTTGGCCTAATGAATGGATAAGATTGAAAGAACTAAGGAGAAAATGATGTGTATCTCTCAAAGGGCCTAAGCAAAAGGGGATACGTTCAGAGCCAGGAACCTCTTGAGATTCATTAAAGATCCCCACTATTTGAACGGTTTTAGTATTCCAAGGCAGTGGCTGTTTAATAGCAGTGAGGTTGAGCAGAGAGAGTGTGGCTCCACTGTCAATTTGGACTGGAAGAGATTCATCCCCAAACTGGAGAAGTGTTTCCTCCAAGTCGATTAAAAGGGAAGATTGCGAAAAGTCCCTATCCTTGACAGGAAAGAAGAGGAGTCTTCTCTTTAGAGTTCTGCCATCATGGCAGGGTGTGAGACCTCCCCCTCAGGTCTCCTGACTCTATTTAATTGAGGTTTCTGTTTTAATTTTTTACATATGTGCCAGGTGGTATTTTAAGCACTTGGATTATTTGTGAACAAGACAGATTAGCACCCTGACCTCTGGATCCTACAATTTAATGGGGGACAAAAGTCAAGAAAACAAGCAAGCAAGATTATTAGAGGTAGTGATTCATGCTCTGAGAGGGGGGAAACAGTGATGGAATGTGTCTTGAAGTTTGTATATATAACTACGGGGTAGGAAATTTAAGAACATGAGATCATTAGGGAATAACTATTTATAAAGGGAACATTTGCTCAAAGACTTGAATAATGAGAAAGGGACATTCTGTCATGGATTAGGTGACAAGGTTGTCCAGGCAGAAGTTCTGAAGGAGGAATATACTTAGCCTGTTTCAGAAATTCAAAGAAGGTCACTATGAACCAGGGAAAGTGAGAAATGAAAAAAGAATGGTAAAATATAAGATTGGGAAAGTGGACAGGGATCAAATCATGTGGGATAATGCAGACTGTGATAAAATGATTAGATTTTTTTTTAACATCTTTATTGGAGTATTATTGCTTTACAATGGTGTGTTAGTTTCTGCTTTATAACAAAGTGACTCAGTTATACATATACATGTATCCCCATATCTCCTCCCTCTTGCATCTCCCTCCTGTCCTCCCTATCCCACCCCTCTAGGTGGTCACAAAGCCCCGAGCTGATCTCCCTGTGCTATGTGGCTGCTTCCCACTAACTAGCTATTTTACATTTGGTAGTGTATATATGTCCATGCCACGTTCTCACTTCGTCCCAGCTTACCCTTCCCCCTCCCCGTGTCCTCAAGTCCATTCTCTATGTCTGCGTCTTTATTCCTGTCCTGCCCCTAGGTTCATCAGAACCTTTTTTTTTTTTTTTTAGATTCCATATAAATGTGTTAGCATACAGTATTTGTTTTTCTCTTTTATTCTAAATGCAAAGGAGAAATTTTAGAAAGCATTAAGCAGGGTGGTAACATGATTTGCTTCATGTCTTTAAAACTATTCCTGTGACTGTTGGGTGGAAAATGGATTATAAGAGAAAGGACAAGAATATGAACAGGGAGACTTGTAAATAAATTATTAGTATAATCTGGGTTAGAAATGAGGGTGGTTTGGATTAGGCTGGTGACAGTGGAACTGGAGAGAACTGGGCAGAATCAGGATACCTTTTGAGGGCATTATCAATAGATCTTGCTAGTAGATTGACTATAGAAGTGTCAGGCCTAGAGAGGAATGAAGGACAATTATGGATTAAGGACAGTTCTGTAGTTTTGGACTTCAGTGACCAGGTGGATAAATGTGACATTTTTTGAGATGTAGACAACTGAGTAGGAAGCAAGTAATAGAGTTGGGGTAATCAAGAGCTTCATTTTAAGATTAAATCCAAATTCTTTAGCCTGGTATCCATCTATGTGTACCTATGTCTAATTAGATGCTCTTACAGTGTAGTGTTTCGTAGTGTTTATTGGATTAACATATGGAAAAGTCAGTGAGCTTACCTAGTTTCTCTCAAACTCAGATGAAAGCATCCACCGAGAAAAGCTTACTGATTCTAGAATGCTATTGCCCAATTTTTGAAAAAGGTCAATTCTGCCCCATTAATCACTAAATAGGCATAATCATTTGTACTGTAAATTGTAAAATTTTTCTCCTTGAAATTCACCAGACTTCTGCAAAACCTCTATTAACCCACTGCAAGAAATATTCACTTCCTAAGTGAATACAATATTTGTATAAGAGCCAAAGCTAGAGAGCCCCATTGCCACTTTATGAAAATTAGCTTTCTTTTCCCTTGAGGTAAATTGCAGATTCTTGCAAATAATATAAAATGTGACCTATGTTCTGTATGATAGAGGAAATATCTCCAATCATCCAGATTGCTCAGCAAGACAGACTTATTCTTTCACTCATATTTTAATTGCTGTAATGTCAGCCTCAAAGCTCATTAAGTTTTTGAAGGCACCATATCTTGGGTGTAAAATATTTTTATTGAGAAAATGAATTTTTTCCTGCCTTGGGAATAGCTCCCTAATTAGAAAGCACATACCATTAGTGCAAGTATATCACATTAAACATACCCTCTGATGAATTGATAATTCATCTCAATCTCAAATTATAATCACTTTATTACCTTTCTGCAAGAAAGAAACCTCCAGTGAAAGGAGAAAAGCACTAAGATATTTTGAAAAATTGGACTGTTCTTGGCTCACTTAGGTTTCCTTGACTGTCATGTTTGTGTAGATGGTTTATAATAATTTTATTGTTTTGTTTTATTCTTTCAGCATCCAATTGGCATTTGGACATGCTGCCTCCAACCTGCCACCCTACCGAGACTGTTACATAACTATTTATATTTTATTTTGCAATAATCTCAAAATTTTTTATCTTTGAAAGAGCTGAAAGAAAATTACATCTGTCATCATTAAAATATCTTCAATTTATTCTAGTCATTATGGTGATTATATGAAGAGCATGGTCTATATCTTCCTGAAGACACTGAATCGTGCCAGCAGAGAATGACTGTCTGCTATTGTCACAGAATCAGCAGTTTTAGGCAGCATATAATACATTAGCTTTCAAATTTTCTTCATTAGAAACTCTCCAAGTTTAATTTACTCAACTATATGGAGGTTAAAGATCTGCTGGTAAAGAACTCATCATTAACAGTGATTATTCATCGTCACATTTGAGTAGGCAAATTCCACTTTTGGAGATTTTCTTGCTAAGGAGAATTAATGGGAGCTGTGGAATCACAGTGGAAATGCCAGGCCACAACTCTGAAGGTTGAGACTTAAAAATGGAAAGGAACCTGAGTCCCGGTCAAATGAGCAGAGTTGGGTCCTTGTCAAGGCAGAGAGGCAGAAAGCAGAGGCAAGAAGGAAAGCAGGAGTGACCTAGAGAGCCAGCCTTACTAATCTCGCCAGCTTGACTAAACTTTTGACAGGTGTCTTCCTGACTATAGGCCCCTGACTTCCCTTTTCTTAGAGAAACCTGCAACTGTAAATTCTTTCTCCATCCCTTTTGAGATATAAATCATGTACAACCCAGGAATGTCTTTCTCAAGGACCTGGGAGTCTTCCCTTGGAACTATAATAATCAAGAAAGATGTTCTAAGCAGTTGAGAAAAATCAGTGAGGCCGTCAGTCTTTCAAAGTGGATCCTATTGACCACGTACAGGAGAATTACTTGAATAATTAATGAAATGCAGATTTCTGGACTATTTCAGAAAGTCCTACAATTAAACTATCTGGGCATGGGCCTCAGAATCTCTTAGATAAGTTCCTGAGTTCTTTCTTTTCCACACTAAAAATCCAAGTATAACTGCCGTATAGCAAGTAATTACAGTAAGCTTCATAATAAAAAAGTAAAATATGATGAAAGTCATGAAAAAGAATTTGAAACAATGGTAAGGAGAATTTTAATTCCTTTTTTATAATGATAAAAGCAGAGACGTAGAGGTTTTCAAGCTATATTGCACTGAGATAGAAAAGAAATCTTACATCACTTGATTTTTCTCCCTGTGTTCTTTTTTCCCGTAAAAGACCTCATCAACTGAGAAGGTATTATCCTCCTAACATTTTCTATTGAAGAAAATTCCAGAATTTTTTTCATTTGTTCATCAGAATGTATGTGATTATGTTTGTCTATGCTTCTTTGTAAATTATTCTGAATTTCTTACTACATTTGAAATTTATTTCTTTTTATTCAAGCCATTAGTATTATGGGAAACTAGTGATAGTTACAGGAGAAAAAGAAAAACTCTTCCCTTTTATTTTCATTTTTCTAAATGAAAAATTACATTTAAAAAAATATTCTCCAATTTGTAGAGTAAGGAAAATGATGTCCTAAACCAGGTCCAAGAAAATTGCCACTGGTCAACTGACTTTCAGCACAGTGATTTGGCTAACTTTTGGAGGCCCTTTTTTTCTGGAAAATGTGTCCTTTCTCTTGATCCCCTTATCCCTGTCATTAATCACTTCCATGTCTTTAAAATCTATTCTGAAGAGAGGCTCTGTCAGCAATTATTTATACTAGAGAGTAGGAATTTATTATATCACTGCGTTTCTTTCTGATATTTCCACTTCAGGAAATTTTTTCCATTGTGGAGTCAAACATTTTCCACCATTAATGAGGAAGAGAGAGTAATTCTAGAAGCAGGAAGGCCTTTCTAGTGTCTCTAAAATTTACCTGTTTCCTCCTACCATACCACCTTCTCTAAAACAAACCTTTTCCTGAGAAAAACTATACATTCCAGGCCCTTCTCCTTGGGAAAAAGAAGATAGCTCCACCACAATATGAAAAACCATGAAGGAAAAGAGGCAGAAAATCAAGTGAGGGAAATGTAAATAAACAGCCTTCCAGTGTGGGACATTTTTCAGTCGGTGTTCTATTCTTTTGCCCATTTCCTATCCACTATCACAAGTTGAAGCATTTAGATTTGAATGTGGGTTTTCCCTGCCACAGCTTCCTACCTATGTGGGCAAGAGAACCCTGGCACGGAATGTGGGCCCTTGGATTATCTCTGACCGGAATGAGTGCCCCAATGGAAACGCCATACTATGCCTTGACTTCTGGATGGAAGACCAGGAGAAAGCGAGGCTGGTAAAGAGTCAGCTTCTCCACACACACAAATCTTCTAATAATTAGCAATCACTGGGAGAAATACAGGAAATTGTAAGTAGGTTAAATTGCTTTTTTGTTTTAATGCTCTCCTTGTTTGCATTTGTCCTGGTTTGGAAAGCTTCCCTCTGTGTGTGAAGCTGCACTGCAGCCCTCGGTACAATTAAAAGCTTGGTGAGAGACTAAAGCTTAAAGAGTTCTCTCAAACAGAGCCTTTTATTTTTAGGAGTGGATAACAGGGGCTCTGTAACACACTTAGATTGGGAGAAACACTGTGCCCTAAGACAGTAAGGGAGCATGTGCAATTTCAAGCCACCCAAAAGGGGATCTCGTGCATGCTCAGAGAAATGAACTTTGGAGGTTTACTCTGCTCTGCTTACAAACTGCCTATGTAACTTGTTTTTTTTGTAATAAAGCTGAAGATAATGAAGTTTTGCTGCTCAATATAATAAAATAGCATACATGAATGCATGATGGAAAGCTAAGTGGCTATAAATAGAGAGATGGGTTGAAGGCCAAGTACTGATGAAGTGCAGACCAGAGATTTGGGGAGGTGATCAGAGCAAAAATAGGAGACATGGGCTTGGAAGACATACAGGAATAAGAACAGGAATAAGAATTTTGCTTCTGGGCAGGACCTGAGAAGTGTGGATGCAAAGATGGATTGGTTGTAGCCTTGATGGCTGGCAGAGTCATCCATTTTTTTTCTTCAACACTTATTGAACCAGTACTATGTGTCAAGTGTTATGCTAGATCCAGAGGCTACTTAGGAGAATAGGAGATGGCTACTATCTGGAAGAATATAGAGATGTAAATATAGAAGCTGATAATTACATTTAAACTGGATCCAAATCAATAAAAAATATAGAATATAATGAGGCTGCCAAATGAAAATTGGCATTTGCCATCTGCCTTTACGAGAATTAAGTCACTAGCCTCTGCAGTTGCCAAGCTTCAACACACCCTGAAAGGAGTTCAGGGTACAGATCAGGAATGAGACATTCCGTGCTCTGGAAAAAACTGGCAGAACAGGCCTTCAAGATAGATATTTTCAGAAGATTTATGAGCCCAAATTCCTGCATCTTCTCATATTTAGAAAAGCACTGAAATCATTAACGGTGACATCTGCTCCACATGACTCGCAGCAAGCCTCTGCCAAAATGTGTGCTTGACTGCATGTACCACCCCCTTCACTAAAATCATATATAATACTGATCTTCCCTGCTACCGCTTCAGAGCAGTTCCCCAGGGCTTTCTGAGAGGCTTCCAGGCTATAGTCCTCATTTTGCCCCAAATAAAACTTAACTCACAACTCTCATGTTGTGTATTTTTTTTCAGTCAACACTGCCAACCTTTAAAATATTTATATTTTGAAGTTTTCATAACTTGCACATGAGAGAAAGTGTTTGAAAAATATTAAGAATAAAAATGAAACATTAAAGATGTGTGCCATGTGCCCTGTTCTTTAGTCTAACATACACAAGCATAAATATGGACTTGTACTTTCTATATCTACATGTAAAATCTCCAAAATTCCTGTTGAAAGAAGATTTTAAGGAAATAAATGAGATGATAAGAGCAGACAGGATCTACTGGAATATCCATCCATTTGCAACACACACATGAAAAGTGATCTCCTGAGGAATATTTTTGCGATTCAGGTGAATTAGAACCATAAGTAACTATGATGACTCTACGTAGAGAGATTAATCGTCAGTATGCTGCTTGAGCTTTTGTTATTTGAAATTAACAATTTCATTCTATATTACATTCCAAAATTCTAAAATAGCTCTAATGTAAAATGCAATTATTTTAGCTATCAGAAAGTTTCAACAGTCTTCTATTTAATTAAAATATTATTTCCTATATAGAATACCAGCGAACTCCTTGAAGAGATTTGAAATAGCTGCACCAATGACCTCATCAATATCAAATAATAATCTGCTGAAAACCAAAAATAAGCAAATAGGTAATATGATAAATTACAAAAAAAGTGGGCACAGTCTTTCTTCCCTCCTTTTGTACTATACCTATGATGCTCTTCTCAATGAGAGGTGGAGTCTATTTTCCACCCCTTGAATCTGGTTTGATGATGGGACTTGCTTTGGCTCTAAGAATACAGTAAGATAGAGGTGTGCCAATTGTGAGTCTAGGACTCTACAGACTTTGCATGCCTCCTCCCAACCCTCCACAGTCTCCACAAACATGTGAACAATCTCTGACTGGCTGCTGGAGGATAAGAGACCATGTGGAACTAAGACCAGTATGGATCAGCCATTTCTCATCCACATTAGCTGCTGATTCAGTGAACCCAGGTGAGAACAAAGGAAATCCACGGCTGAATCCAGCCCAAATTGCCAACCTACAAAATTATATATTATGTAAATGGTTGTTTTAAGCCACTCGATTTTTGGAATAGTTTGTTACACAGTGATAGCTAACTGGAAATGAACAGATGAACCACAGAATAGAATTCTTTAAATAAAGTAGCTTTAACTTCCAAATCTATGAAATCAGTAGAAAATAGAGCAACATTATAATAATACCCATCAAATCGTACTAAAACCGAGAAAACTAGAGCAAACTTGGTAAGTAACCTCACAGTTATATTCATTGAATTGTACTTTTCTGATTTCTTATTTGCATAGTACAATTTCCAGTAAAAACATTTTTTATCTCTCAATAACAATCATTATTGCTCTTATTTTAGTAACCTATAAAGAACATACTTATAAATTGTATAAAAATGCAGGTCCAATATTTTTTATTTAAATGATGTTCAATTTTTATTTATAGCAAATGACAAAAGTTCTTTCTTCAGTTTAGATAACTCCTCCTAAGCAAATAGGAGATCAATGAACAGATGTTGGAATAAAATAGCAAGTTTTAATCCTAGTCCTAACAAACTATGAAATATTAGTCAATTCATTTTCTCTCTGTTGTCCCACCCATGAAATGAAAGAGAATAAGGCCTCTGCCCACCTAGCCTTAGAGGGTGGCTATTAAGGTAAGGTGAGACAGTTCACCTTAAAATACTTCATAAAACATAAAGTGCTATGTAAATGTAAGGTGATATGACTCTATTACATCGGGGAATAGCCTTTCTTCTGGGTTGAATAAACAGAGAGAGAAAGGAGAAAGAATCAGTCCTTAGTTAAAAAATAATCACTTTATTTTGTGAGATAAAGAAAACATTTTCTTGCCCTCCCTGAGAAGTTGAGGGGAGACTGTCTGGTGGGCCCTCCAAGCATTTCACAATCAATCTCACATTTCATTAATCAACTGTGGGCATTTAAAAAGGCCATCTGTCCTCTTCTAGTTGTTGCTTAAAATGAAAAATGTTGCCCTGGGTGACTATTTTCTGATTAATATGAATATTTACTACACTATTTCTCATTTTGTCATCAATCCCCCACAAATATGTAAAGTCAAAGGAAGCTTATAAAAATATTATGTTCAGTAAGGACAACAAGGGAAAAGAAGGGGAAGAGAGCAGAGGAGAGAGAGATACAAATAGAGAGACAGACAAAGAGTAGGTGAGGGGAGACAAGTGTTCTGGAGCAGTAAACTTTACAAATGTGTTTCTCCTGGTAAATCACGGTTTTTAATTTTTTAGGAGAACCTGTTGTTAACACTATGGATTTCATAATGACTTGTTTTGTTTTTTAATCCTTAGTCTATCTACTTGCCTCAGAATGAAGTGCTGAAAAAATTAGTGTTTTAGTTTCTATGTCCACATGGACCACTTTTCTTTGCCCTATAGCAGGGTTGTACACTGAGCTGAGCCCCTAACCCCAACGAGCTGTGATAAGAGTATGTGTTATAGGTCCCAATGGGACTATAGCGGAACAAGCAATCATATAAACAACTAAACAGCCTGTGGGTCCGGGGGCTTATGTTCTCATATTCTCTCTTTTTCTCTTTCTCTCTCTCTCTCTCTCTTCTTCCCTCCCAACTCACTAAGTTCAAAGATTCCTTAATTTCTTTAATAGTGGCAAATTTTTCAGGACACAGTTAAAAATAACACTCCAAATTGAAACGTTCCTGAGAAAGTTCACAACAATTCATTATAACATTGGTTAAGTGACCACTAATAAATCCTCTCTGAAGGCAGCATATCATAGACTGGAGGCAGTCATGAAATTGTGAGATTACCCTATTGGAAAACTGAGAGAAGGACAATGATGGTAAGAGAATGGCATTGGTTTTGATTTTGAAGATGACCTTAATAGATGTCACAGTCTGGGCAAGTAATTACCCTACATAGGAGGTAATGTGGATGGATCAAATTAAAACAATTTCCAGTATAGGAACAACAACTCAAAGGGAGTGTGCTCATAAAGGTGAATCACTCAAGCCATTTGGGTTAAGAGCACAATGTAGAGCTTAGCAGCTTCTGGTATCTGCTTTGCAGTCTGGTCATTGCATGGCATAGACCCAGTTCTCAACCTTCAGTTCCAATGGATTAAAAGTTTGCCTTCAGTTACATCAAGTACTTTCGCTTTATTTTATGAAGGAATCAGAGCTAGGGAAAAGTCAAATAATATATTGGTCTGAAAGGTTAAATCACCAGCAGAGGATTAAAAGGCAATGGAAGAGAAGGGTCCTCTGAGGATATTTTGTGTGAGATGACCTGGAACAGATCCTCTTACTCACAATAACCAATTACTCTCTACACCTCGCTCTTTTCTAACAGATAGTATCAGCAATCGCAGTTACTGCAGGATTCAATCATTTTAGCAGAGACCCCCAGATGTGAAATGGGTGCTGATTATGGTGGCAGGTGAATAAGATATTCTTCTTACATATGACTGAAGAACAATTCCAAATTCAAAGTGTGGAGGCTCTTGGAAATAAATCAAAACCAAACAAAAAACTCCCATCTTTGTTAAGATTTTGATAACTGGGTCACATCTATCCTTTCTTGTGGCCGCTCTAATAGCGGCCAATTAGAAGAAAACTCCAGCCTCCGTACTGTATCTGAGCAGTTATCTACAGAGTAATTACATGAGACCTATGGTGAAAGTTTAGCTAACAGGCTTTTTTCAGCAGAAATTTATTATTTTGCTTGTGGCAAGGTCTCAATATGACATCAGAAAATGAATACCATGTATTCTCTGATTAAATTAATATATCCATTTGAAACTATAATTCTGCCTGTGAGAGAAATAGGCCTTTTTCATTTACATCTTGTGATTTTTGCCAATTTGTTATTCAACTCCATCCTACAACTTTATGTAAAACAGAGGCTTTAGAGTAATATATAGACTGCCACTGCGCTTCAGAAAGGGAATGATTAAAACAGGCCCCAAAGAATTAATCATCTCTACCTATAGTAAAATCTCATGCACAGTTTTTGGTGTATACTGACATACTTTGAACTATATCAGAAAGTTGACAGAAAATAAATATTTCTTATTAAATCATATTTTAAAAAAAGATTTTGGGGATGAAAACGCATTTGCTTTATCTTCAGTCACTTTTGTTCCATTACCTGTTCTTCCTTATAATTCACCTAGAAAAATGGACTAGCCTTAAAACATGGTTCCATCTGACACATGGATAACTTTGTTATCTAAAAGATACTTTGGTCTGATTGAAAAGGTATGAAGTTAGAAGTTAAACCTACATTCTGAAATTGGGTGGTGTCGAAACAAAACCGTAGAATGTCCTTTGGCCTCAAATGTATCATGTGAATAATGAGAAAAATATACCAAAATTGTTGTGGGAAGTAAACTGCATAATTTTCAAAATTTGAAATTTCAATATTTCAATATTTTAAAATTACAGACACAATATAAGTGTTGGTTAAAATGGTACTGTAGTAATTACTTAATAAACACAGTATTCTTTTGATGGAAAAAAAGGGACAAACAAGTAATCTTATTCCCCATTTTATAGCTGGAACATACCTCATGCTAGAGTTCGCTGGATGACTATAATCAATAATGACAAGAGGAGGAACCAAGATGGTGGAGTAGAAGGACGTGCTCTCACTCGCTCTTGCGAGAACACCAGAATCACAACTAGCTGCTAGACAATCATCGACAGGAAGACACTGGAACTCACCAAAAAAGATACCCCACATCCAAAGACAAAGGAGAAGCCACAATGAGACGGTAGGAGGGGCGCAATCACAGTAAAATCAAATCCCATAACTGGTGGGTGGGTGACTCAGACTGGTGAACACTTATACCACAGAAGTCCACCCACTGGAGTGAAGGTTCTGAGCCCCACGTCAGGCTTCCCAACCTGGGGGTCTGGCAATGGGAGGAGGAATTCCTAGAGAATCAGACTTTGAAGCCTAGTGGGAATTGATTGCAGGACTTCGACAGGACTGGGGGAAACAGAGACTCCACTCTTGGAGGGCACACACAAAGTAGTGTGTGCATCAGGACCCAGGGGAAGGAGCAGTGACCCCAGGGGAGACTGAACCAGACCTACCTGTTAGTGTTGGAGGGTCTCCAGCAGAGAGGGGGGGTGGCTCTCTTTCACTGTGGGGACAAGGACACTGGCACCAGAAGTTCTGGGAAGTACTCCTTAGCGTGAGCCCTCCCAGAGTCTGTCATTACCCCACCAAAGAGCCCAGGTAGGCTCCAGTGTTGGGTTGCCTCAGGCCAAACAACCAACAGGGAGGGAACCCAGCCCCACCCATCAACAGTCAAGTGGATTAAAGTTTTACTGAGCTCTGCCCACCAGAGCAACAGTCAGCTCTACCCACCACCTGTCCCTCCCATCTAGCCTCTTAGATAGCCTCATCCACTAGAGGGCAGACAGCAGAATCAAGAAGAACTACAATCCTGCAGCCTGTGGAACAAAAGCCACATTCACAGAAAGATAGACAAGATGAAAAGGCAGAGGGCTATATACCAGATGAAGGAACAAGATAAAACCCCAGAAAAACAACTAAATGAAGTGGAGATGGGCAACCTTCCAGAAAAAGAATTCAGAATAATGATAGTGAAGATGATCCAGGACCTCGGAAACAGAATGGAGGCAAAGATCGAGAAGATGCAAAAAATGTTTAACAAAGACCTAGAAGAATTAAAGAACACAGATGAACAATACAATAACTGAAATGAAAACTACACTAGAAGGAATCAATAGCAGAATAAGTGAGGCAGAAGAATGGATAAGTGACCTGAAAGACACAATGGTGGAATTCACTGCTGCAGAAAAGACTAAAGAAAAAAGAATGAAAAGAAATGAAGACAGCCTAAGAGACCTCTGGGACAACATTAAATGCAACAACATTCACATTATAAGGGTCCCAGAAGGAGAAGAGAGACAGAAAGGACCAGAGAAAATATTTGAAGAGATTATAGTTGAAAACTTCCCTAACATGGGAAAGGAAATAGCCACCCAAGTCCAGGAAGCACAGAGAGTCCCATACAGGATAAACCCAAGGAGAAACACGCTGAGACACATAGTAATCAAATTGGCAAAAATTAAAGACAAAGAAAAATTATTGAAAGCAGCAAGGGAAAAACAACAAATAACATACAAGAGAACTCCCATAAGGTTAACAGCTGATTTCTCAGTAGAAACTCTACGAGCCAGAAGGGAGTGGCATGATATACTTAAAGTGATGAAAGGGAAGAACCTACAACCAAGATTACTCTACCCAGCAAGGATCTCATTCAGATTCGACTGAGAAAGCAAAAGCTTTACAGACAAGCAAAAGCTAAGAGAATTCAGCACCACCAAACCAGCTCTACAACAAATGCTAAAGGAACTTCTCTAAGTGGGAAACACAAGAGAAGAAAAGGACCTACAAAAAAAACCCAAAACAATTAAGAAAATGGTCACAGGAACATACATATCAATAATTACCTTAAACGTGAATGGATTAAATGCTCCAACCAAAAGACACAGGCTTGCTGAATGGAAAAAAAAACAAGACCCATCTATATGCTGTCTACAAGAGACCCACTTCAGACCTAGGGACACATACAGACTGAAAGTGAGAGGATGGAAAAAGATATTCCATGCAAATGGAAATCAAAACAAAGCTGGAGTAGCAATACTCATATCAGATAAAATAGACTTTAAAATAAAGAATGTTACAAGAGACAAGGCAGGACACTATGTAATGATCAAGGGATCAATCCAAGAAGAAGATATAACAATTATAAATATATATGCACCCAACATAGGAGCACCTCAATACATAAGGCAACTGCTAACAGCTACAAAAGAGGAAATCGACAGTAACACAATAATAGTGGCGGACTTTAACACCTCACTTACACCAATGGACAGATCATCCACACAGAAAATTAATAAAGAAACACAAGCTTTAAATGACACAATAGACCAGATAGATTTAATTGATATTTGTAGGGCATTCCATCCAAAAACAGCAGATTACACGTTCTTCTCAAGTGTGCACGGAACATTCTCCAGGATAAATCACATCTTGGGTCACAAATCAAGCCTCAGTAAATTTAAGAAAATTGAAATCATATCAAGCATCTTTTCTGACCACAACGCTATGAGATTAGAAATGAATTACAGCGAAAAAAAATGTAAAAAACACAAACACATGGAGGCTAGCCAATACGTTACTAAATAGCCAAGAGATCACTGAAGAAATCAAAGAGGAAGTCAAAAAATACCTAGAGACAAATGACAATGAAAACATGATGATACAAAACCTATGGGATGCAGCAAAAGCAGTTCTAAGAGGGAAGTTTATAGCTATACAAGCCTACCTCAAGAAACAATAAAAATCTCAAGTAAACAATCTAACCTTACACCTAAAGGGACTAGAGAAAGAAGAACAAACAAAACCCAAAATTAGCAGAAGGAAAGAAATCATAAAGATCAGAGCAGAAATAAATGAAATAGAAACAAAGAAAACATAGCAAAGATCAATAAATCTAAAAGCTGGTTCTTTGAGAAGATAAACAAAATTGATAAACCATTAGCCAGACTCACCAAGAAAAAGAGGGAGAGGACTCAAATCAATGAAATTAGAAATGAAAAAGGAGAAGTTACAACAGACACCACAGAAATACAAAGCATCCTAAGAGACTACTACAAGCAACTCTATGCCAATAAAATGGACAACCTGGAAGAAATGGACAAATTATTAAAAAGGTATAACCTTCCAAGACTGAGCAAGGAAGAAACAGAAAATATGAACAGGCCAATCACAAGTAATGAAATTGAAACTGTGATTTAAAATCTTCCAACAAACAAAAGTCCAGGACCAGATGGTTTCACAGATGAATTCTATCAAACATTTAGAGAAGAGCTAACACCCATCCTTCTCAAACTCTTCCAAAAAATTGCAGAGGAACGAACACTCCCAAACGCATTCTATGAGGTCACCATCAACCTGATAGCAAAGCCAGATAAAGATACTACAAAAAAAGAAAATTACAGACCAATATCACTGATGAATATAGATGCAAAAATCCTCAACAAAATACTAGCAAACAGAATCCAACAACACATTAAAAGGATCATACACCACAATCAAGTGAGATTTATCCCAGGGATGCAAAGATTCTTCAATATACGCAAATCAGTTAATGTGATACACCATAATAACAAATTGAAGAAGAAAAACCATATGATCATCTCAATAGATGCAGAAAAAGCTTTTGACAAAATTCAACACCTATTTATGATAAAAACTCTCCAGAAAGTGGGCATAGAGGGAAAGAAGCTACCTCAACATAATAAAGGCCATATATGACAAACCCACAGCCAACATCATTCTCAACGGTGAAAAACGGAAAGCATTTCCTCTAAGATCAGGAACAAGACAAGGATGTCCACTCTCACCACTATTATTCAACATAGTTTTGGAAGTCCTAGCCATGGCAATCAGAGAAGAAAAAGAAATAAAAGGAATACAAATTGGAAAAGAAGAAGTAAAACTGTCACTGTTTGCAGATGACATGATACTATACATAGAGAATCCTGAAGATGCCACCAGAAAACTAGTAGAGCTAATCAATGAATTTGGTAAAAGTTGCAGGATACAAAATTAATGCACAGAATCTCTTGCATTCCTATACACTAATGATGAAAAATCTGTAAGAGAAATTATGGAAACACTCCCATTTACCATTGCAACAAAAAGAATAAAATACCTAGGAATATACCTACCTAAGGAGACAAAAGACCTGTATGCAGAAAACTATAAGACACTGATGAAAGAAATTAAAGATGATACCAACAGATGGAGAGATATACCATGTTCTTGGATTGGAAGAATCAACATTGTGAAAATGACTATACTACTGAAAGCAATCTACAGATTCAATGCAATCCCTATCAAATTACCAATGGCATTTTTTACAGAACTAGAACAAATCATCTTAAGATTTGTATGGAGACACAAAAGACCCCGAATAGCCAAAGCAGTCTTGAGGGAAAAAAACGGAGCTGGAGGAATCAGACTCCCTGACTTCAGAGTATACTACAAAGCTACAGTAATCAAGACAATATGGTATTGGCACAAAAACAGAAACATAAATCAATGGAACAAGATAGAAAGCCCAGAGATAAACCCATGCACCTATGATAAACCCATGCACCTATGGTTAACTAATCTATGACAAAGGAGGCAAAGATATACAATGGAGAAATGACAGTCTCTTCAATAAGTGGTGCTGGGAAAACTGGACAGCTACATTTAAAAGAATGAAATTAGAACACTCCCTAACACCATACACAAAAATAAACTCAAAATGGATTCGAGACCTAAATGTAAGACTGGACACTATAAAACTCCTAGAGGAAAACATAGGAAGAACACTCTTTGACATTAATCACAGCAAGATCCTTTTTGACCCACCTCCTAGAATAATGGAAATAAACACAAAAATAAACAAATGGGACCTAACGAAACTTCAAAGCTTTTGCACAGCAAAGGAAACCATAAACAAGACAAAAAGACAACCCTCAGAATGGGAGAAAATATTTGCAAATGAATCAACGGACAAAGAATTAATCTCCAAAATATATAAACAGCTCATGTAGCTCAATATTAAAGAAACAAACAACCCAATCCAAAAATGGGCAGAAGACCTAAATAGGTATTTTTCCAAAGAAGACATACAGATGGCCAAGAAGCACATGAAAATCTGCTCAACATCACTAATTATTAGAGAAATGCAAATCAAAACTACAATGAGGTATCACCTAACACCAGTTAGAATGGGCATCATCAGAAAATCTACAAACAAGAAATGCTGGAGAGGGTGTGGAGAAAAGGGAACCCTCTTGCACTGTTGGTGGGAATGTAACTTGATACAGCCACTATGGAGAACAGTATGGAGGTTCCTTAAAAAACTAAAAATGGAGTTACCATATGATCTAGCAATCCCACTACTGGACATATACCCAGAGAAAACCATAATTCAAAAAGACACATGCACCCCAATGTTCACTGCAGCACTATTTACAATAGCCAGGTCATGGAAGCAACCTAAATGCCCATCAACAGACGAATGGATAAGGAAGTTGTGGTACATATATACAATGGAATATTAGTCAGCCATGAAAAGGAACGAAATTGAGTCATGTGTAGAGACGTGGATGGATCTAGAGACTGTCATACAGAGTGAAGTAAGTCAGAAAGAGAAAAACAAATATCGTATATTAACGCATGTATGTGCAACCTAGAAAAATGGTACAGATGAAATGGTTTGCAGAGCAGAAGTTGAGACACAGATGTAGAGAACAAACGTACGGACACCAAGGGGGGAAAACCGCAGTGGGGTGGGGATGGTGGTGTGCTGAATTGGGCGATTGGGATTGACATGTATACACTCATGTGTATAAAATTGATGACTATTAAGAACCTGCAGTATAAAACAAACAAAAAAACAACTAATACTAAACTATCTTTCAGTTATTTGTATGGAAATATATTAATATAAATGTTTCAGACATTACATGAAATTTCTAAAAATCTTATATGTTCTGGTATAACGTTATAAGTCATAATTCTAGTTATTACTTTAAAATGTATATCTCAGAAATAACAATTTCCTTGTCAATTGCATTATTATGAACTTTCAACAAATCTTTAACCGTGGTCATTTTTAAGTCTTTTGTCATTTACAGACAGTTCTGGGTGTACTCTGATGCTTTTGCAAAAATGTTCCTATAAAAGGGTTTCATCTTTAAGGAATTCATGGAAAAGACTCTGACAAGTACAGGTTTCTGGTAACTGACTATACTGTTGAACTGAATTAATAAGCATCTTCAGAACTCTAATGGAAAATTGATGAATTCATAAAAGTGCTAACAAATGATCAAGGTGAAAAAAAAATTAATTACATGGGACTGAGTGAACTGATGAGGATGGTTATAATTTTTGTGACTTTCTGTTTGAATTTTAAAAAAATAATGAAAAATGTACAGCCTCTGTGTTTATATGTTATACAAGAAAGGATTCTGTGAATAACTTATGCCTCAACTACATTCTGAACATAAACTTTACCCTACTATTCAAGTCATAATTAATTAGACAAAAGATAGACACCTTAGCAATGGAAGTAATCATTAAGTTGCCAAATGCACATGAGATGACATTGGAAATCCCCCCAATTGAGGTTTCTCTATATTAGGTAGATACCAACAGATCCATCAATCCAATCTTGTAAAGAGTTTGAAATTAGTCATGAATAACAGGTCACAGAGTAATGACATAGGAGCTGAGCTACCTGGTAAGTGATGTCCATAAACAGAGATCATAGGCAGTAGAAGGCACCAGGCATAAGAAAATTGAAGCCATTGGTAAGCAAAGGCCAAAGACTAAGAAAGGAGTGGAGAGTTCATTAGTTGAGAGAGAGAGTGTAAACAATGAGGTAGGTATAATTGGTAGTAGAAAAAAAAAACAAAGGAAGTGGAAGCAGAGATAGAAAGTTCTTACTACTGTGTAACAGAGTAGAGTTACAGATTCTTGGTGCTGAAGGAAAGGCAAGATAACTAAATTCAAAGAACTGCAGTATTTTATAAACAGTGGCCAATTAAATCTGACTAAATGGCTTTTGAGCCAACTCCTTGTTCTTCATCACTGCTTCTCCTTTATGGGGATTAGCCAACACTCTCCATAAATTGAGGCAATCTCCATTCTTTCCAACTGAAAAATGTTTAGCTTGGCACAATGGAACCTTGGCAGTGAGATCCATGTTCTTTACCCCTGAAGTTAGGCAATATATTCATAAGAGATCCAGATATCAGTTTGTGGCTTTTCCAAGACTCTTAATGCCTTGTTTTCAGTTAAATTTAAAAACAAAATAATCGAAAGCTCAAAATATCTAATAATATCTAACCTCAAATTATCTCACCTACAAATCTTGAGTTGATCCTTCAGGTTATGAACCTTGCCCTTATCTTTATTTCTCTCTAATCTGAAGTCAGATAACTATACTTTAGTGACTGGCAGAAACATATCAAAAGAACTAATATTTAAACCCAAATCCCTGCACCATCAAATTGACAGTTTTTTAGAAGTAGTTTTTTCATAGGGTTAAAATGTGAACAAATGTCTTATATGTATAGCCCATTGTATTATGTAAACACCCATACACACATGCATACTACATACTACACATACACACAATTTTACCTCATTTGCTGCTCACAACCACATAAGGAGGCAAATTGGATTGCCTTTATTATCCATTTGTCAAATGAAGCAGTGTGGGATGTCTAAATGCTTTGTCCAAGGTCCTAGAACAACTCTGGAGAAGTAGAACTAAACGTCAGGAGTCCTGGCTCATTGTCCATTCACCTCTATGTGGTGCCACACTCCTCAGTCACGCCTGTCACAGACGTGTGAGCTTAGGAAAGATTTCGAAGATTGTTGGTAGAAGTATAGTATATTTGAAGATGCCTGGATTTTTGGAAGAAAGGTGCAATGTGTGGGAGGTGTTGGAGAGAAAGGGCTGTGCGGCAAGGGAGATAAAATGCGCTCTGATAAATTCCCATCACTCTACTCCCTAGGTAACACCCATTGCACTGTGGGCTGTACTTTCTTGAACAGATTAACCATCTAAGTCTCATGGGTGGTGGCCTTAAGCCCAAGGCAGTCAATTTTAGGTCTGGGAACAATTTCCCAACTCTCAACCAATGTTTGCTTCCCAAAGGCAGGGAGAGAAGAGGATTTATCATTGAAAAGAGAATAAATCTTTCTCATCACAGAGATGTGACTGTATAGATATAGAACACTGCCCAGGAATCACAAATAACTACTGTGAACTGATGATGA
The DNA here is from genome assembly GCF_028564815.1 of Eubalaena glacialis. NCBI lineage: Eukaryota > Metazoa > Chordata > Mammalia > Artiodactyla > Balaenidae > Eubalaena > Eubalaena glacialis. The sequence goes on along the minus strand of NC_083729.1, from coordinate 44,962,078 downwards.
GAAAACTTAGGAATCAAAATAAAATGCTAAGCTACGATTCTAGAAAAAAAAAAATAACAGCATAGTTTTAAAAAGTAGACACCAAACATGAATTTTTCACTTTCAAAAGCAGAAATATAGATTTTTGGCAGATGAACTATTTTGTGATAATTTCACTGTCTTTCAAATGCATGAATTAGTTTGGGGAGAATGATCAAGTTACGTGAGACTGCTCTATGAACATCTGAATTCTAAAGATACCAGACATTCTGAAATATTCCACCAATCGATCTGTGGCATGATAAACCTTCCTTGAACCATACTAGGCATCAAGCAGTCTGCCCAACATGGGTTACTTTTTCTCTAGATCTGCTGTAAAACTGTTAACTTAGACCTTCCTTTATCATAAACTTGAAGATTGCCTTCGCCTCTCTGGTATTGGATCCTAGGTCTTTTTTTTTCTTGGTTACTCTCTTACTTTAGTCCAATAGCTCCCTCAGAAAGGATTCATGGAAGGCAATCGTTTTAGACCTTTCATATAAAAAATACCTTCTTTCTATCTTATACTAATTATTGCTATCAGTTACTGTAGGCTTGGCATGTTAAAGTGTTACATGACATCAAAATCTCCTTTAGACATGAGTCTTCATGGCTTGACTCTCTAATTTTCTTTCTTCCATCTCTTTGTCTTTAACCAATACTTTCTGGGACATCCCAAATTTATTTTTCACACTTTCTGTTGAATTTTTCATATTTGTTATCATATTTTTATTCCCTACAGCTCTTGTTTTTCCTCTTATTAGTGCTCCTTAATAGCAGCATGACAACCTGTTCTTGATTCATGGATACATTTTCTTATTTCTCTGAGGATATTAATAATTTTTTCTAAGTTTCTTATAAATTAATTCATTATCTGCTTTTCCTTTAAATTGTGTATTTCAGCTTATTTGCTTTGGTGTCTGACTTTAGTACTAGAGATTTTCCTCAATGGTTGCTGGCCCTTGGCTGACTACTAATACTGAACAATAGGAATTGAAAAGTTGACTGGAAACCAGGAGTACCCCATGAAGTTTGTCAGCCATGGGTCTTCTGAGAGGTGATTGAAATTCCATGGTGGAAAACCACCACTGTACATATCTTTAGGTCTTTTCTCCTGAGCTTTTCTGATTTCCCAAGGCATAATAATAATAAACACTTAACTAGTGCTTATTATATGCCAGACAGTTCTAAGTACTTATAAAATTCTATTTTATTTAATCCCTACAGCTCTATAAGAAAGGTACTATTTTTATTCCAGTGTTGTAATATGAGGACACTGAGATAAAAAGAAGTAAAGTTACTTGCCCAAGGTCACACAGCTAACTAGTGGTACACAAACAGGCAGCCTGGCTCTGGCGTCCACTATGTCATATTACCTCTAAGTTCCCATTGGGAAGGTATAAGCTTAGAGTTACTTGGGTGAAAATGTCTGGGATATCAACATTCTGTGTGTAGATAGATATTCAATTAAACTCTGTTTTCTATAAAGTATCCCTGCCTTCAACACTACCTGATGCCTCCTCTTGTACTCACCTGGTTCAGAGACTTTATGTTTTAACCTTTTTAGAGAATAAATCTCTAGGCTTCTGCAGGATCACAGAAGGAAATCTGTCCTACTTTTTGGCAAGGAGGGAAAATCTGAGGTTTAAAGGCTTTTTAAACAGACTTTTGGCCAAGTCTTTTTTTATTACTCATATGTTATTATCACTTCCAGTGGAACCCGGTGCCATGGATTCATGAGCTTTGAGGTGTGTTTGTATGTGAGTGGGTGTGCAGATCACGGTGCTTCACAGTTTTCATCATTGCCAACTTAGAATTATTTTTAGAGGGGCTAAAATATTTACCATGTGTTCTTTTGGTTTTCAGTCCCAGAAATGTCATTGTAATCATCTCTTTTCCCATTTTTGGGAATTTATGCTTTTAAAAACATCCCTTTACTGTTTCAATGGGGTATTAGTAGAGAGCAGAGGCAAATTTTATTTTCAAGAGTTTGTGTCAACTGGGTATTTGTTATGTATTTTTCATTCACAAACATTTATTTTAGATGAACTACCCTCCCAAGCCAGGAATTGGAACTAATTTTGGCAAATTTAGTTACAAGATATCATACCTGGGATTTGGGAGAATTATTATTTGCTAAGTATTCAACTATATACTAGGCTATGGGATAAGCAATTTAATCACCTTCACTTGCTAATTTATTCATTTTAATAAATACTTATATGCCAGGTTTTATGGATTTTTATGCATAGATTCCAATAAGCAGTAGTTTCAACCAGGGGAGATGTTACTCTCAGGAGGCATTTGGCAATGTCTGGAGACATTTTGGTTGTCACAACTGCTGGGGGTGGGAGGGGGTGCTATGGGTGACCATCCAGTGGGCCTAGTTAGAAATGCTTCAAAACATTATACAATGCACAGAACAGTCCCCCACAACAAAGAATTATCTAGCCCCAAATGTTGATAGCACCAAGGTTGAGATACTCTGAAATAAAGTCTTGTGAAAATAATAACTGATTAAAATGATAAAGACCTGGTTTCTTATACCAGTGCTAATTTAGCTACTCTGATTTTTGTGCCTTGGTTCTCTTTGATTTTATCAAAAAGGGAGCTTCCATTGCATTGCTATTAGCCTGCTACTTTCTCAATGGGATATTTTGGCCCAAAGAGGGGAAAGTTTTCCTGTTTATTTTTCATTGTCTGCTTTTGTCAGAATGGAGTAGAAGACTGCTCTCCTATAACTAAAGTTCAGCTACAACAGTAGCAATGAAGATTCACAAGGACAACCCAAGATAATCTGCCCCAAGCCTTGAGAACCCTGGGCAGAAAGTGTGGCAGAGGAGTTGGTCACACTTCTGCTCACAGACGTGGGAGGAAGCAACGTTTTCCCCCAAAGAAAGCTAGCTCTTTGTGGGAATGTGAACACCCACATTACCTCTGTGAATTAAAGAACTGGTCTCACTGTGCCAAAAACGTAAAATAGATCCCACAACTGAAGGTTACTAAAGTTGTTATACTTTTTGAAGAACATCTCATAGGAAAAAGTTTATTTAGGTAAAAACATAAAGTTTCCTTGAGTCATAAAAGATTTATTATGTGAGGGATTTGTTATACCAGAGACCGAAGATTCTGTAAGAGAATTCATCTGCCATAAAATTGTACAACTACTTTCAAATATAATGAAAAATTCATCGTTTTTTTCTTCAACAGAGTTGGTATCATTTTAAAGTAGAGTGAGAAGTCATATGTCCTATATTCCCTTCAGTTTTAATGTGGAAAAAGAAAAGGTTTTGATTTTTCTGTGAAATCATATGAGAGTTTTATTTCTACATGTCTCTTCACTGCTCTGTCCTGACCAACCTTCCCCTTATTTCACCTGTATCCTTAAGGACTTGTAAGTCTTTCCTATTATCACCTTTGGGTAGTGGGTCTTCATCACATGTGTGTGTGTGTGTGTGTGTGTGTGAATTGGGAGGAGGGATGTATTACTTCCAGAATTCTAAAAGAACCAGGAACTAAGTATGGAAATTTCATAGCTTTGTCCATGTTGTCCTATTTCTCTTGGGTTTCAAAATACAGGCTTATTAATATTGACCAATTTGCACAATACTACTAGCAATTTTGAAACTAGTATGGTCAACTTTGTGACAAGACCTCAATTAAGGTAAATACTTCTATAATTATGTCATTCACATTTGGGCCCATTTTCTAATATAACTATAAAAATGAACATGAAATTACCTTCTACTATCTTGTCTAAATCTTTATCTTTTCCTCCTGAATGCGCTACTAATATTGTGAGTGCTTTTTCCAATTAGAATATAAGAGGTAATCAATTTTCTCCCTACAGAAGATATATTTAAAATTACACAATGGATACTTAGGCAAAGCCTATTATGTTCTCCAAATTAAACTAGACAGTTGCCAGACCCAGAAGAAAACAAGAAAGCAGGTTGGTGAGCATTTGTGTTTCAGTTCAAAAATACCTAAATACTTAATCTGTTCAAAATTTTAGCTAATTCTTTGAAAAGAAAATGAATTTCCTGGGACCTTTTATAATTTATGTAATATAGCATTTCTTAAGACCTTTTGGTGCTTAAGTGAACACGAACATTTTCCTCAAATATTTTATATATTTCAATAAGGCTCAGTTAAAACTTTCCACAAAATCAATGAAAATATGATTCCAAGGGTTCCTTTATATACCCAGGAGGGTTTGCAAGATAGCTTGTTTTACCATTTTTGTTTCACATAACCTTGAAAATCTTCTTTATTATTTCCCATCCCCATTGAGATGCCAATCACCTTAAAACTCTGTGGGCCCCACAAGTTGACAATAGAACCAATGACACTGCATTTGTCTTGATTAATTTTGTACAATTCATGTCTGTTTCTTCTCCAAGGTTTGTAATGTTAAGCCCAGCCTTCATGATGGATTCATTTAAAAAGAATACTGGGGCTTCCCTGGTGGCGCAGTAGTTGAGAGTCTGCCTGCCAATGCAGGGGACACAGGTTCGAGCCCTGGTCTGGGAAGGTCCCACGTGCCACGGAGCAACTAAGTCCGTGAGCCACAACTACTGAACCTGCGCGTCTGGAGCCTGTGCTCCGCAACGGGAGAGGCCGCGACAGTGAGAGGCCCGCGCACCGCGATGAAGAGTGGCCCCCGCTTGCCGCAACTGGAGAAAGCCCTCGCACAGAAACGAAGACCCAACACAGCCAAAAATAAAAATATAAATTAATTAATTAATTTAAAAAAAAAAAGAGTGTATGGTAAAAATTAAATAAGGTGATGACTCAGAAATCTAGCACCAATTAGTTGCTCAATATATTTTTTTTTAAAAAAATAAAAAATAAAAAGAATACTGGAATAAGTGCTTGGTAAACTCTAAGTCAAGCAACCAAAAAACTGAGTAAAAATTCTGAAAACGATCTGAATTTAATCTTTCTCTGGATTTAAAGAAAGAAAGAAAAAAGTTTCTGGGCATGGGATGGGGAGGTAAGCTGGCAGCAAAAGCTCTGAGATCCTGCCCAGAGCCTTATAAGAAAGAACATGGAAAAAACACTGAACGTGCTTCCTTGATAGCAGTAATGTAATGCTCAGGAGCACAGCCTATGGACCAGACTGCCCAGTTTTAATTCCCATCCTTAGCACTTAACTAATTGTGTGACCTCAGGAAAGTTACTTAACCTCTCCTAGCTCAGTTTCCTCATCTAAAAGATGAGGATGATAATAATAGTGTCTATTTAGGAAGTTCTTGTGAGTCTTAAATGAGGTAAAATATGTAAAGGGCATAGAACCATGCCTGGCACACAGCACCAAGTCCTGTGAGTGTTTGCTCTTATTATTTTATCAGCTCAAGGGGTCTAAGTCTAAGAGTAAAAGACTGAATGACTGAGTGTCTGGCAAATGCAATATATACTGGATAGGCCTGGAAGTTTCAGCTCCCTGAGGGCTTTCTAACTATGCATGAGGGGTGAAAGAATGAAACAAGAGGACGAGACCAGGGAGAGATGGAGCTGAGTCCACTTGCTGAATCCCAGCACTGAGGCCGCTTGCTCCAAAGATAGCAATTACCTTCAATGAGCCAACACTCCACCTTCCTCTACCTCAGAGATACATGAATCCAAAATATTTTATCAACTTTCTCTAAACATGTGAGGCCATAGTAATTGGATTTATCATTTTTAAGTGGTGGGTTTCGGGGAGATTTCTTTATTATTTATTTTCCCTAGACAGCAAGGTAGGGAAAAACATCAGACCAAATTGGACCAAATTCCATATTTGTCCGCCATAGTTATGTGACTTTGGGGAAGTTATGTATCTTTCCTGAATATCTCCATAACCTATTTCACAGTTTTGTTTGTGTGGAGGATTAAATGATTTACTCTGTATAAAATGACTTATATGGGGTCTTGCAGTGCCAAGTACACAGGAGGTACTCAATAAATATTAGATAATCTTTTCCTGCAGAACAAAGGTCAGCCAGGTTTGTTTGTTGCCCATGATAAAAGTTTGAAGTTCTGTAAGCTTGGGATTCCTCAGCTTGACACAAGCTCACTCTGTGAGCAGCATCCATCTGGACCAGTCTACTTCACACCCTTGGAAATTAGGCTTGAGGTGTACCAACACAAACTTGAAGCTCATGCTAATTTTTCTGCTGTAAATAACAAAGTCCTTTGTCTCTGAAAAAGGACTCTGAAAAAAATCCTCTAAAAGGAGAATTTAATACGTCATGGTTGAAATCTATGGCAGGAAGATAAGGGAGTAGGTCCATGCTTGCCTTCCATCAAGTCTAGTTTGTTCTAGACACAAATAACATGCTTATGAGTATAAATATATGTACAAATAGCTAATATTTCTTAAATGGCTAATACAGACACACACACACACACACACAACAGGCACTATTCTAAGAGTTTTGCACATATTGATTCATTTAAGTCTGCCAACAGCCAAACAAGCTACTTATGAATGAAGCACGGAACCTTTAAAATATGTGATCATGATCACACAGCTAGAAGACAGTGGAACCAGGGTTTGAATAATTTTATTTAAAAAAAAAATTTTATCCTACAAATGTGGCTTTATAATAATGATGATGTTTTTCTTTTAATGAATTTCAACACTTGTCAAGGGTAATTTTTTATACTTAAAAATAATCTTAGAACTTCTTTTTGAGTTTAACTTTCACCTTGATTCATGTTTTCCCCACCCTCCAGGATTTTAAAGAAGCAGGTGACCTGGGCAGGCTCATCAACAGAGTCCTCATTACATTAATATTATATCATGGTATCCCAAATAATACATTATAAAATGCTCAATAAATTGTGAATGAATGAATCAATCAAGGTACCGGTTATCTACTATAAACTAATGAACCACTCTAAAACTTACTGGTTTAAAACAGCCCTTTATTATTGCCTTACGCAGTATTTTGGGTTGATTGGGCTAAGCTGGGCAGACCTTTCTGGATGTCCCTCATGCAGGTGCAATCAGATAATAGCTAAGCTGAAGTCATCTGAAGGCTCTACTAGGTTGGACAACCTGGTTGACAGTTAATACTGACTGATGTCTGCGAGCTCAGCTGCAGCTCTTAAATGACCCTTCCATTTAGCCTGGATTTATCAGAGCCTGGTGGCTGGCTTTTGAGAGGGAATGTCCCCAGGGCAAATATCCCAAAAGGGAGGAAGTAGAAGCTGCCTGGCCCATTAAGAGTTAGCATTGTATCACTTACTCCAGGGCTGAATTATGACATTCATGAGCCCCAGGCACTTTTGTTTTCATGGGCACCTTCCTCCATTAGATAGATAGATAGATAGATAGATAGATAGATAGATAGATAGATAGATGAATTTAAATATATAACTATAGTTTATGACAGCATTGATAGGAAGGTAAATATATGTTCAAATATTTTCTTAAACCTAAATGTTCATTTTTTTAATTCTGATTTTAAGAGAAATGAAAACATTTTCATGGGCCCCTAAAAGTGTCATGGCCCTAGACATTGTGCTAGCTGTATCTGATGGATAAGTTACCCTGACTTCTGTCCTTATCTATTGATCAAAGCAATTACAAGGCCCACCAGATTCAATGGGGTAGAGAGATAAGCTCCATTTTTTTGATGGGGGAGGGACAACATAACATTGCAGAAGAGCATGAGCATGGGGGATATTATTATAACCATCTTGAGAGAATAAAGTCTGTCAAAATGATCATGCTTCTGAGAAACAGGAGCCCTTTTGCTGTCTTTCTTGGAATGCATACATCATAACATTAAGATCTACTACTCCAGTAGTCACAGAGAAGGCTTAAATAATATTTCCTAGTATTCAGGAAAATATAAAACAGCCATACTGTTTTCAAAATTCTGGCATACAAATATAAAGATATACTGTAGGCCCAGGAAACTGTTATTGAAGCAATCATAAGTTTACAGAAATTTTCAAGAAATTTAAATGAGTTCATGAAGGAATATCTACCTCTATGTGCAAGTCAAAAACACAGTACTAAGGAAATTGATGTTATGCTAGAGTGTTTCAATTTCAATGCAAGGTAGAACCTAATGGAGTAAACATGTATCCATATCATAACATCAAATGGATACAAGAGTTATGAATGAGTATCCACCATTGGTTTAATGGACCTGGTTGTTTTCTACCTCAAAGACTGATGTACTTTGTTGCAGAAGACAATTCTTACTATGTTCTGAGAAATTTAAGTTTCTCTCTCTCTCTCTCTCTCTCTCTCTCTCTCTCTCTCTCTCTCTCTCTCTCTCTCCCCCTCCCTCCCGCCTCTCCCCCCCCCCCACCAGTTTCACCTTCTGAAACATTTTCCAAGTAATAGAAATACCAGATGTAGATGACAAAGTGAAAAGTCAATACATTAAAGATTAGTCAGGATATTTTTCCTCTTTCTTCCATAGAAATACAAAGTCATTTTTATGCCTGGTTAATATACTAGACTGCAATGTTGTAAGTCCACTTACTCAGAGCTATTTCAAAATACCAATTATAGCAGCACAGGGCTAGCCTGGAAGGCTAGAATGAACGGATTGGTCTGTGGAAAACTGATTTTACATGTATAAGACAAAAACTATTTGAGTCAAAACAAAGAGCCAATTGTCTGAGTCAATATCATACAAAATACTCATTTCAAAAATGGGACATGTAATAAGAATGGACTAGATGACCAGACAATTTTAAAATATTATAAAACAGAAGCTGATGCTTAAAATAGTAGTAAGAAGTTAGACAGCAATTTTGACATTCCAAATGTAGGAGAAATTAGTCTTTTAGCTATCTAACATACATTTTTTTTTGAAATTTCATCCCCACTGTTGTTGGGGAAATTGACCTTTTCACCAACCTTTTTTGGCCCCAGGATGTGGTTCAAATTCAAGTTTCCATCTTATCACCTTATCTCTACTGCTATTGAATTGGTCTGCTGTGGAAATCCAATCCAACTGATTTTACTTAAGGATTTTCTAGAATAATTCTAAAGAAATAATAATTGTAATGGATATTTGTTGAGTACTTTATTATGTTCCAAGTACTGTTCTAAGAATTTTGTAGACTTTAAATCATTTAATTTCCTCAATAATCCTAACAGAAGTAACACTATTAGCCACATTTTACAAATGAGGAAACTGAGGCAGAGAGAACTCATATAACTTGCTGAGTAAGTATAGTATTCAAATTAAGATTAAAACCCTGGCAGTGTAACACCAGAGCCTGGTACCTGTATATTATCCCACCTTTGGGGCATAAACATTGGAAAGAACACAGATGGTTACAGGAAAGTTCCATGGAGAATATTAACAATGGTTACTTTTAATTTGCCTAGAGAGTTGCATTCATTACCAAAGACTCAAAACTAATGCTCATTATGATAAAGTCCTTATAATTACAGATATATTCATAATTGTGAAGTTTAATTTTCTAATAGTTAAAAGATACAAATTGCACTCCTTTCTTGAAGCCATTACCATATACATATCATATGAACTTTTCATTAGAAACTTATCCATAAAAAAGCACCATTTCATTTTACTGGAATTATGATAGAAATTAGCTTCTCTCAGCTGATTAGAAAACATATATCTCAATGCTAGGAAAGTAGCATAGGAATCTTCACTGTTTAATGGCAGATCTATCCCTGATTCCAGCCTTTACTAGATTCTAGGATTTGAGGAATGAGAATCCTCACTTGTATTCAAGGTTCTCCAGGATAGAAACAAAATCTAACTTCTAAAGTGCTACTTTGAGTGTGGCCAGAGGACTATACTTGTTCTGTCAATAAATCAAAAGCCTCGGTCTCCTGGGCTATCAGTCCTATCCCTTTCCTAGCTCCTACCTTCACCCTAAACGATAAATCAATAGGCCGATATTAAAATGTTTCAGCAGCTACAGAGAGTGCTATATTTGTTGGTACCAGACTTTGTGCTCCTTGTACACTCCCTGGACACAAATAATAGGGCTCTCACTTTGATGTGTGGGGTTAAGAGAGAATACTCTGTAAGTATATACAACGCATCAGGGTCTATAAAATAAAGTTGCTTCTTTCCTTGAAATTGGTCCTAAAACTCATAGTGCAAAATAGTCTGTGGGTCCTGAATAGCCCAAATTTGTTGCTTCCTTTAATCCTTTTATTCCATAAGGCTTCTTACTCTGTGTGTCTCACCTACCCCTTTCACTGAGGTCAAGCTTTTCAGCCCTTGGGTAAGCTCCAAAGTACAGACTAAGTCAAACAATGATAGGATTGATTTTCACCCCCCATGATTACTCTCTCCATGGAAGAAACCAGGGACTGCTATCCTTGAAAGGAATTAAAAACATAAAATAGTTTCAAGAGACTTTTCTGGTCTTGTTTGCTATCTAAATGTTCAATTTCATTGTGGTTGTAATATGCAGAATTATTTACCCAAGCCACCCCCTACAAAGTACCACTATGATTCTAGAAATGTAGCATCAAAGCCTCAGCATCTCTTACCGGTATCTTAGCTTTCAATTTGCCAACAGAAATACCATTCTATGCTAGCATTTGTTTTTCCTGAGCTGTCTTTACATTCCTCTTCTAAACTTCATTGTAAAACTTCTACTTTCTGTTGACCCTCCTTTACGACTAGTCCCAACTTTCAATTTCATTTTTCTAATTAGTTGCATAGGATAATTCATTTAGGTATTGTTTATATTTTTAATCTTTTGTATATTATGATGTTTTGACTTTTCCGGTTGGGGAGAGACTGCCCTTCCTGGGACTAGCCAGTTCTTAGAGAGAGTAAAGGGCTCAGTCCGGAACATGCCTTTGATAATCCAACTAACCAATAGAGAACCCTGCCTCCTTTAACTGGCTGGTACACCCAGGAAGCAATATTCCTCTCTCTGCCTTAATCATCCCAGAGCCAGGTTCCAGGCGACTAAGGCCTACCCTTTAGAGCTTAGAGCTTGCTGAAATTATTCATACTAGCCAGTCCTAAACTGTTTACTCTGGCCTGTCTCATCTTTCCTGTGGAAACCCAAATAAACACTGTGGCCTTAGTTCCCCCTCAATCCTGCCCCTTCTGCCCTTGACCACCCTGGTGTCTTTCTTATGTGGCCATGCCTCCAGTCTCTAGGACCTGTGAGTATCATAAACTTTGTTTTCTTCCTGAGCTTCTCCTTTATCTTCTCTTGTGGCCATACCTGACTGATCACCACATAAAAGAAACAGAACAACTTCTACTGGAACCAAGGATCTCTTAATTGACAAAAATGTTACCTAAAAATAAAGACTTTGCCTTAAGCGAACTTGACGTTGCAGAGGGATTATTGTAGTTACAACATATGATGATAAGTACTTCAATATAACATGGTATTCAGAGCATGGAAATATGAAAGAATGCTTGTGTTGGTGGAAAGATGACTAGTTCCAGACGTTAAGAGACTGGAGAAGGGGTACGGGTAGGATTACGGAGTAAGAGACAATAAACATATACAGAATAAAGGGGTCATTCAAAGCTTTCTTTTTCCATGCTAAGAAAATAGACTTTTATATAATGGTCCTCAATCTCCTCTCCCTGCTCTGATACACATGGGAGATATTTACCTGAAAGAAAAAAAAAAAACCTGGAAATATCTAATACAGTTACCACCATGCTAGCTAAATGTAACCACTTTCCCTAGCTCTCAAAAAAATTAGAATGACTATTGCTTAAGCAAAACAATATTAAAGAATTATTCTAGCATCTTCTTTATTATATAAAGCATGTAAATCATTCAAAAAATTTCAGCTTTGTTAGTAGTAACAAAAAATATGAGACACATTTCTCAACTGAGCATAATGCATTTGTGTCTTGACAGAAAGTTTGAGAATCACTGGAAAAGAACATGGTTTGGGTGTAGGGAGAACACTGAAGGTAGAATACCAGCTAGAACATGAGTGAAATTGTCCGACTGTGATTTTACAAGTGACAATAGGAGCGGAAGCAGAGAAAGACTAAATATATCTGGGGACCAAATTGTTGTTCAGGTTGAAGGAGAAGAATAAAATCTTAGTGGTTAAAATATTTAGGCTACTCTTTGGATGATGAAATCATCATTATAAGAAAAATAGAGTAAATATGAGGAGCATATTTAGTGGTGAAAGGAAATGATGGACAAAGGAAGATAAATCAATCACGTGGGAATGCATTTTGCTGCAAATTGCACACTTCCCACTAATAGTAACTTAAATAAATAGGGGGTTTTTGTTTGTTTTTTGCTTTCATAAATGAAGCTCAGATATTAGTAGGTGTTGGAGTTTATCCTGTTACTCAGGGACATCTTCAGACATGCAGGCTTTTTCATTAGGGTTGAAAACAGTCACTAGCATACTATGTACTGAGACATGAATTAGGAGCATTAAATAAATACAAGTGTCCAAATCCACATACAATCTCCAAAAGTTTGGTAATAAAGGGAAAGGAAGATAAATTCAGAATTAACATAAAAGAGATGAAAATTAGTAAAAACAAACAAACAAACAAAAAAACACAAAAAAACCCTCCTGCTAGTATTGGGGAGTTTCTAGAACAACTGTAGACTGAGGGGAAAGGAGAGTGAAGAAAATAACGGACAATAGAAAAGAGAATAATTTATGTCTCAGAAGAATGGTGAGAATTTGTTTCGAGAGAACAGGTAGGTTCTGGGTTTCTGAGAAAACTGTTTTTTTTTCTTTTTTGTAATTTCTGTGTTCCTTAAATTCTCTCCAATGATCATGTATCACAAATATGATAGAAGGAAAATAATTATTGTGTTCAGCTCATGTCGAACTTGGAATCAAGTAGAGATGACACATGTACGGAGCCCAGTGCACTGCTTGGCATGCATTCACATCATTCCTTTTCCCCTTTTCACTGAGATAAAAGGGAATAATATAGGGATGGAAACTGATTCAGACACGTTTAGAAATAGAAGGAAACTTAAAGGAATTCACTAGCTACAGTCTTTCTCTCTCTTAGAATACTGCTAGACTTAAAAAATAATAAAGTAATACACTCTTTGATCTCTTTGAAGAAGGGAATCCTCTATACCTGCAGAGTAGCTATTAAAGGAATGCTGATGATTTGGGTCTTGTGAAAGTACAACTCAGTGCACAAACTGAGGTGTTAAAAGCCCTGGATTCATGGATGAAACCCTGACTTTTTCATTAGAGCTGTCCAGCCCCCAGGTTTAAAAGCCCAGATCCTAAGATTTGAGAAAAAATACCAAAGGCAGAGATTATGTTTTTTGGGGTTTTTTTTTTACCCTGAAACTAAAAATAATCAAAATAACACTAACGCAGTTCCTGTTTATTGATATCAGTTTCCCTAGCAGTCAGAGAGATACCACCTTTGGATGTCTCAGAGGGAATAAATAACTTCCAAATTTTCTAACCCTAGGCTTATTAAATTCTAAAAGCAAACTACACAAAAGATTGTAGGCTATAAAGAATGTTACCACACATGTATTACAAAATCCAGCCCAACCTCTTCAAAATGCCTCAGTAACCTTCCATTGTATTTTACACTTTGGACTCCAATTACCTCTTCACAGCTGCATAGGATAAGTGTCCATTTACTAGAGAGTTATGGTATTTTACATTACGCACATAATGCTATCCTTTCAGTGTGCTACAGGATTGCTAGCTGAAAATAGCTTTCTTTTTAGAAAAAAAGAGATAAATTTTCTTTCATTTTTCCACCTTGCAGTTATCTATTAAATAGACTAAGGAGGAAGATCCCAGCTTCATCTTAGCCATTTGCTATATCAGAACTGTAGAGTAACAGCCCTCTGTTGCTGGAGCGAGAACAATCATTTTAACAAAAATCCAAATATGATTCCCTTGCTCCTCCAGAAAAGATATCCTTCACTTCCCGGACTGAACTATCCCATGCTACTCACTTACCTTATGCCTTTCTATATTTAACAATAAAAGAACCTCCATCTTCTTAAGTAGAACTAAATTAAGCATCTTCCTAAGACGTTTGAGACTTTCAACATAACCCATATATGTGTGACAAAATGAGCATGGAGACCTCATCGGTAGCATCTGTCTCAGCACTATTCAAAACCAATTAGGACATCCAGCAGCGGCAATGCGCTCTACTTGAAAAGATTTCTTGAAAGACATAGAACTTAAGAACCACCTCTAATAGAGACCTCCATGCAACTTCTCTAACTGTAAATATAACTAACAAATATTGGCCTAGATATATATAGAAAATAAGTGAGCACGCCAACATACTTCTCTCTTCATGTCTCTCTTCGTGTAGTTACCTTGAGAAGAGTAGAAGTAGCTACCTCTTTAAATAACACAATTAAGCTGTTTCACAGGCACAAGGTGGGTCTTTTGAGAACTAAGTGGTAACGGAATCAAAATAATTGTAGAAAAAAGTGTGAACATGGTTCTCAGGACACACCTGTCATTTATGGCAGCCCTAAATCTTTTGAATATCCTTGCCTCACTCTGGTGGCTTTCCAGTATCATGAATCTAGCCTTCCCTTGGTAGAAGCACTAAATGATCATTCCCAGGCTTCCTTGGCATGAGGTGTAGACATTCGACCAACTTTTATTAAGCAGACTCATTTGCAGGAAACGTAAAATGTAAAAGTGAACAATTTGTGACTGAGGAGTTCTGGCAAGCACAGCCTCATGAAACTGTTGCATTTGCTGCACCAGCTATAGGAAAGGGTTAGCTTCCAGTTCCTGACTTATAGACTCAACTAACTAGTGGAAAAAACAGTGGAATTTTATTTTATTTTTTCTTTTCTTTATTGGAGTAAAATTGCTTTACAATGTTGTGTTAGTTTCTCTACTGTACAATGAAGTGAATCAGCTATATGTATACCTATATCCCCTCCCTCTTGGACCTCCTCCGCCCCATCCCACCCATCTAGGTCATCACAGAGCACTGAGGTGAGCTCCCTGTGCTATACAGCAGGTTCCCACTAGCTATCTATTTTACACATGGTAGTGTATTTTTGTCAAACCTAATCTCCCAATTCGTCACTCCCTCTCTTTCCCACTGTGTCCACATGTCCGTTCTCTATGTCTATGTCTCTATTCCTGCCCTACAAATAGGATTATCTGTACCATTTTTCTAGATTCCACATATATGCATTAATATACAATATTTGTTTTTCTCTTTCTGGCTTACTTCACTCTGTATGACAGACTCTAGGTCCATCCACATCTCTACAAATGACCCAATTTTGTTCCTTTTTATGGCTGAGTAATATTCCATTGTATATATGTACCACAACTTCCTTATGCATTCATCTGTCATTGGACATTTAGGTTGTTTCCATGTCCTGGCTATTATAAATAGTGTTGCAATGAACACCGGGGTACATGTGTCCTTTTGAATTATAGTTTTCTCAGGGTATATGCCCAGTAGTGGGATTGCTGGGTCATATGGTAGTTCTATTTCTAGTTTTTTAAGGAACCTCCATACTGTTCTCCATAGTGGCTGTATCAATTTACATTCCCACCAACAGTGCAAAAGGGTTCCCTTTTCTTCACACCCTCTCCGGCATTTATTGTTTGTATATTTTTTGATGATGGCCATTCTGACTTGTGTGAGATGATACCTCATTGTAGTTTTGAATTGCATTTCTCTAATAGTTAATGATGTTGAGCATCTTTTCATGTTCCTCTTGGCCATCTGTATATCTTCTTTGGTGAAATGTCTATTTAGGTGTTCCACCCATTTTTTAATTGGGTTGTTTTTTTGATATTGAGCTCCATGAGCTGATTTTATATTTTGGAGATTAATCCTTTGTCTGATGATTCATTTGCAAATATTTTCTCCCATTCTGAGGGTTGTCTTTTCGTCTTGTTTATGGTTTCCTTTGCTATGCAAAAGCTTTTAAGTTTAATTAGGTCCCATTTGTTTATTTTTGTTTTTATTTTCATTACTATAGGAGGTGGGTCAAAAAAGATCTTGCTGTGGTTTGTGTCAAAGAGCGTTTTTCCTATGTTTTCCTCTAAGAGTTTTATAGTGTCCGGTCTTACATTTAGGTCTTTAATCCATTTTGAGTTTATTTTTGTGTATGGTGTTAGGGAGTGTTCTAATTTCATTCTTTTACATGTATCTGTCCAGTTTTCCCAGCACCACTTATTGAAGAGGCTGTCGTTTCTCCATTGTATGTTCTTGCCTCCTCTGTCATAAATTAGGTGACCATATGTGTGTGGGTTTATCTCTGGGCTTTCTATCCTGTTCCATTGATCTATATTTTTGTTTTTGTGCCAGTACCATACTTTCTTGATTACTGTAGCTTTGTAGTATAGTTTGAAGTCAGGGAGCCTGATTCCTCCAGTTCCGTTCTTCTTTCTCAAGATTGCTTTGGCTATTCAGGGTCTTTTGTGTTTCCATACAAATTGTAAAATTTTTTGTTCTAATTCTGTGAAGAATGTCACTGGTAGTTTGATAAAGATTGCACTGAATCTGTAGATTGCTTTGGGTAGTATAGTCATTTTCACAATATTGATTCTTCTAATCCAAGAACATGGTATATTTCTCCATCTGTTTATGTCATCTTTGATTTTTTTCCTCAGTGTTTTATAGTTTTCTGAGTACAAGTCTTTTGCCTCTTTAGGTAAGTTTATTCTTAGGTATTTTTCTTTTTGTTGCAATGGTAAATGGGATTGTTTCCTTAATTTCTCTTTCTGATTTTTTGTTGGTGGTGTATAGGAATGCCAGAGATCTCTGTGCATTAATTTTGTATCCTGCAACCTTACCAAATTCATTGATTAGCTCTAGTAGTTTTCTGGTGGCATCTTTAGGATTTTCTATGTATAGTATCATGTCATTTACAAACAGTGACAGTTTTACTTCTTCTTTTCCAATTTGTATTCCTTTTATTTCTTTTTCTTCTCTAATTGCCGTGGCTAGGGCTTCCAAAAATATGTTGAATAAGAGTGGCTAGAGTCGACATCCTGGTCTTGTTCCTGATCTTAGTGGGAATGCTTTCAGTTTTTCACCATTGAGTATGATGTTTGCTGTGGGTTTGTCATATATGGCCTTTATTATGTTGAGGTAGGTTCCCTCTATACCCATTTTCTGGAGAAATTTTTATCATAAATGGGTGTTGAATTTTGTCAAAAGTTTTTTCTGCATCTATTGAGATGATCATATGGTTTTTTTTTTTTTTTTTTTTTTAAACATCTTTATTGAAGTATAATTGCTTTACAATGGTGTGCTAGCTTCTGCTTTACAACAAAGTGAATCAGTTACACATATACATATGTTGCCATATCTCTTCCCTCTTGCATCTCCCTCCCTCCCACCCTCCCTATCCCACCCCTCTAGGTGGTCACAAAGCACCGAGCTGATCTCCCTGTGCTATGCGGCTGCTTCCCACTAGTTATCTATTTTACATTTGGTAGTGTATATATGTCCATGACACTCTCTCACCCTGTCACATCTCACCCCTCCCCCTCCCGATATCCTCAAGTCCATTCTCTAGTAGGTCTGTGTCTTTATTCCCATCTTGCCACTAGGTTCTCATGACCTCTTTTTTTTTTTTTTTTTTTTTTTTTTCCCTTAGATTCCATATATATGTGTTAGCATACTGTATTTGTTTTTCTCTTTCTGACTTACTTCACTCGGTATGACAGACTCTAACACCATCCACCTCATTACAAACACCTCCATTTCATTTCTTTTTATGGCTGAGTAATATTCCATTGTATATATGTGCCACATCTTCTTTATCCATTAATCCGATGATGGACACCTAGGTTGCTTCCATGTCCTGGCTATTGTAAACAGAGCTGCAATGAATATTTTGGTACATGACTCTTTCTGAATTATGGTTTTCTCAGGGTATATGCCCAGTAGTGGGATTGCTGGGTCATATGGTAGTTCTATTTTTAGTTTTTTAAGGAACCTCCATACTGTTCTCCATAGTGGCTGTATCAATTTACATTCCCACCAACAGTGCAAGAGTGTTCCCTTTTCTCCACACCCTCTCCAGCATTTATTGTTTCTAGATTTTTTGATGATGGCCATTCTGACCGGTGTGAGATGATACCTCATTGTAGTTTTGATTTGCATTTCTCTAATGATTAATGATGTTGAGCATTCTTTCATGTGTCTGTTGGCAATCTGTATCTCTTCTTTGGAGAAATGTCTATTTAGGTCTTCTGCCCATTTTTGGATTGGGTTGTTTGTTTTTTTGTTATTGAGCTGCATGAGCTGTTTGTAAATCTTGGAGATTAATCCTTTGTCCGTTGCTTCATTTGCAAATATTTTCTCCCATTCTGAAGGTTGTCTTTTGGTCTTGTTTATGGTTTCCTTTGCTGTGCAAAAGCTTTTAAGTTTCATTAGGTCCCATTTGTTTATTTGTGTTTTTATTTCCATTTCTCTAGGACCTGGGTCAAAAAGGATCTTGCTGTGACTTATGTCATACAGTGTTCTGCCTATGTTTTCCTCTAAGAGTTTGATAGTGTCTGGCCTTACACTTAGGTCTTTAATCCATTTTGAGTTTATTTTTGTGTATGGTGTTAGGGAGTGTTCTAATTTCATACTTTTACATGTACCTGTCCAATTTTCCCAGCACCACTTATTGAAGAGGCTGTCTTTTCTCCACTGTATATGCTTGCCTCCTTTATCAAAGATAAGGTGACCATATGTGCGTGGGCTTATCTCTGGGCTTTCTATCCTGTTCCATTGATCTATATTTCTGTTTTTGTGCCAGTACCAAACTGTCTTGATTACTGTAGCTTTGTAATATAGTCTGAAGTCAGGGAGCCTGATTCCTCCAGCTCCATTTTTCGTTCTCAAGATTGCTTTGGCTATTCGGGGTCTTTTGTGTTTCCATACAAATTGTGAAATTTTTTGTTCTAGTTCTGTGAAAAATGCCAGTGGTAGTTTGATAGGGATTGCATTGAATCTGTAGATTGCTTTGCGTAGCAGAGTCATTTTCACAATGTTGATTCTTCCAATCCAAGAACATGGTATATCTCTCCATCTATTTGTATCATCTTTAATTTCTTTCATCAGTGTCCTATAATTTTCTGCATACAGGTCTTTTGTCTCCTTAGGTAGGTTTATTCCTAGGTATTTTATTCTTTTTGTTGCAATGGTAAACGGGAGTGTTTTCTTAATTTCACTTTCAGATTTTTCATCATTAGTATACAGGAATGCAAGAGATTTCTGTGCATTAATTTTGTATCCTGCTACTTTACCAAATTCATTGATTAGCTCTAGTAGTTTTCTGGTAGCATCTTTTGGATTCTCTATGTATAGTATCATGTCATCTGCAAACAGTGACAGCTTTACTTCTTCTTTTCCGATTTGGATTCCTTTTATTTCTTTTTCGTCTCTGATTGCTGTGGCTAACACTTCCAAAACTATGTTGAATAATAGTGGTGAGAGTGGGCAACCTTGTCTTGTTCCTGATCTTAGTGGAAATGGTTTCAGTTTTTCACCATTGAGGACAATGTTGGCTGTGGGTTTGTCATATACGGCCTTTATTATGTTGAGGAAAGTTCCCTCTATGCCTACTTTCTGCAGGACTTTTATCATAAATGGGTGTTGAATTTTGTCGAAAGCTTTCTCTGCATCTATTGAGATGATCATATGGTTTTTCTCCTTCAATTTGTTAATATGATGTATCACGTTGATTGATTTGCGTATATTGAAGAATCCTTGCATTCCTGGAATAAACCCCACTTGATCATGGTGTATGATCCTTTTAATGTGCTGTTGGATTCTGTTTGCTAGTATTTTGTTGAGGATTTTTGCATCTATGTTCATCAGTGATATTGGCCTGTAGTTTTCTTTCTTTGTGACATCTTTGTCTGGTTTTGGTATCAGGGTGATGGTGGCCTCGTAGAATGAGTTGGGGAGTGTTCCTCCCTCTGCAATATTTTGGAAGAGTTTGAGAAGGATAGGTGTTAGCTCTTCTCTAAATGTTTGATAGAATTCGCCTGTGAAGCCATCTGGTCCTGGGCTTTTGTGTGTTGGAAGATTTTTAATCACAGTTTCAATTTCAGTGCTTGTGATTGGTCTGTTCATATTTTCTATTTCTTCCTGGTTCAGTCTCGGCAGGTTGTGCATTTCTAAGAATCTGTCCATTTCTTCCAGGTTGTCCATTTTATTAGCATAGAGTTGCTTGTAGTAATCTCTTATGATCGTTTGTATTTCTGCAGTGTCAGTGGTTACTTCTCCTTTTTCATTTCTAATTCTATTAATTTGAGTCTTCTCCTTTTTTCTCTTGATGAGTCTGGCTAATGGTTTATCAATTTTGTTTATCTTCTCAAAGAACCAGCTTTTAGTTTCATTGATTTTTGCTATTGTTTCCTTCATTTCTTTTTCATTTATTTCTGATCTGATCTTTATGATTTCTTTCCTTCTGCTAGCTTTGGGGTTTTTTTGTTCTTCTTTCTCTAATTGCTTTAGGTGCAAGGTTAGGTTGTTTATTCGAGATGTTTCCTGTTTCTTGATGTAGGCTTGTATTGCTATAAACTTCCCTCTTAGAACTGCTTTTGCTGCATCCCATAGGTTTTGGATCGTCGTGTCTCCATTGTCATTTGTTTCTAGGTATTTTTTGATTTCCCCTTTGATTTCTTCAGTGATCACTTCGTTATTAAGTAGTGTATTGTGTAGCCTCCATGTGTTTGTATTTTTTACAGATCTTTTCCTGTAATTGATATCTAGTCTCATAGCGTTGTGGTCGGAAAAGATACTTGATACGATTTCAATTTTTTTAAATTTACCAAGGCTTGATTTGTGACCCAAGATATGATCTATCCTGGAGAATGTTCCATGAGCACTTGAGAAAAATGTGTATTCTGTTGTTTTTGGGTGGAATGTCCTATAAATATCAATTAAGTCCATCTTGTTTAATGTATCATTTAAAGCTTGTGTTTCCTTATTTATTTTCATTTTGGATGATCTGTCCATTGGTGAAAGTGGGGTGTTAAAGTCCCCTACTATGATTGTGTTACTGTCGATTTCCCCTTTTATGGCTGTTAGTATTTGCCTTATGTATTGAGGTGCTCCTATGTTGGGTGCATAAATATTTACAATTGTTATACCTTCCTCTTGGATCGATCCCTTGATCATTATATAGTGTCCGTCTTTGTCTCTTGTAATTGTCTTTATTTTAAAGTCTATTTTGTCTGATATGAGAATTGCTACTCCAGCTTTCTTTTGATTTCCATTTGCATGGAATATCTTTTTCCATCCCCTCACTTTCAGTCTGTATGTGTCTCTAGGTCTGAAGTGGGTCTCTTGTAGACAGCATATATATGGGTCTTGTTTTTGTATCCATTCAGCCAGTCTGTGTCTTTTGGTGGGAGCATTTAATCCATTTACATTTAAGGTAATTATCGATATGTATGTTCCTATTCCCATTTTCTTAAATGTTTTGGGTTTGTTATTGTAGGTGTTTTCCTTCTCTTGTGTTTCTTGCCTAGAGAAGTTCCTTTAGCATTTGTTGTAAAGCTGGTTTGGTGGTGCTGAACTCTCTCAGCTTTTGCTTGTCTGTAAAGGTTTTAATTTCTCCATCAAATCTGAATGAGATCCTTGCTGGGTAGAGTAATCTTGGTTGTAGGTTTTTCTCCTTCATCACTTTAAGTATATCCTGCCACTCCCTTCTGGCTTGCAGCGTTTCTGCTGAAAGATCAGCTGTTAACCTTATGGGGATGCCCTTGTGTGTTATCTGTTGTTTTTCCCTTGCTGCTTTTAATATGTTTTCTTTATATTTAATTTTTGATAGTTTGATTAATATGTGTCTTGGTGTGTTTCTCCTTGGATTTATCCTGTATGGGACTCTCTGTGCTTCCAGGACTTGATTAACTATTTCCTTTCCCATGTTAGGGAAGTTTTCAACTATAATCTCTTCAAATATTTTCTCAGTCCCTTTCTTTTTCTCTTCTTCTTCTGGGACCCCTATAATTCGAATGTTGGTGCGTTTAATGTTGTCCCAGAGGTCTCTGAGACTGTCCTCAGTTCTTTTCATTCTTTTTTCTTTATTCTGGTCTGCAGTAGTTATTTCCACCATTTTATCTTCCAGGTCACTTATCCGTTCTTCTGCCTCAGTTATTCTGCTATTGATCCCATCTAGAGTATTTTTAATTTCATTTATTGTGCTTGTCATCGTTTCTTGGTTCCTCTTTAGTTCTTCTACGTCCTTGTTAAATGTTTCTTGCATTTTGTCTATTCTATTTCCAAGACTTTGGATCATCCTTACTATCATTATTCTGAATTCTTTTTCAGGTAGACTACCTATTTCCTCTTCCTTTGTTAGGTCTGGTGTGTTTTGACCCTGCTCCTTCATCTGCTGTGTGTTTTTCTGTCTTCTCATTTTGCTTATCTTACTGTGTTTGGGGTCTCCTTTTCACAGGCTGCAGGTTCGTAGTTCCCGTTGTTTTTGGTATCTGTCCCCAGTGGCTAAGGTTGGTTCAGTGGGTTGTGTAGGTTTCCTGGTGGAGGGAACTAGTGCTTGTGTTCTGGTGGATGAGGCTGAATGTTGTCTTTCTGGTGGGTTCGTCCACGTCTGGTGGTGTGTTTTGGGGTGTCTGTGGCCTTATTATGATTTTAGGCAGCCTCTCTGTTAATGGATGGGGCTGTGTTCCTCTCTTGCTAGTTGTTTGGCATAGGGTGTCCAGCACTGTAGCTTGCTGGTCGTTGAGTGAAGCTGGGTCTTGATGTTGAGATGGAGATCTGTGAGAGATTTTCGCCGTTTGGTATTACGTGGAGCTGGGAGGTCTCTTGTGGACCAGTGTCCTGAAGTTGGCTCTCCCACCTCAGAGGCACAGCCCTGATGCCTGGCTGGAGCACCAAGAGCCTTTCATCCACACGGCTCAGAATAAAAGGGAGAAAAAATGGAAAGAAAGAAAAAAAGAGGATAAAATAAAATAAAATAAAGCAATTATAATAAAAAATAAGAAAAAAAATTATTAAGAGTAAATTTATTAAGAAAAAAAATTTTTTTTAATTTTTAAAAATAGATTTATTAATTTTTTATACTAAAAATAAGAAAAAAATTATTTAGAAAAAATTTATTAAGAAAAAAAATTTTTTTAAATAAAAAATATGAAAAAACTTATTAAAAATTTTTTTAAAAATAGAAAATAAGGAAAAAATTATTAAGAAAACATTTATTAGGGAAAAAAAAAATTTTTAAGCCAAAAAAAAAAAAAAAAAAAAAAAAACGGACGGACCTAACCCTAGGACTAACGGTGAGAGCAAAGCTATACAGACAAAATCTCACCCAGAAGCATACACATCTACACTCACAAAAAAAAGGAAAAGGGGAAAAGTTAATATATCCTGCTCCCAAAGTCCATCTCCTAAATTTGGGATGATTCGTTGTCTATTCAGGTATTCAACAGATGCAGGCACATCAAGTTGTTTGTGGAGCTTTAATCCGCTGCTTCTGAGGCTGCTGGGAGAGATTTCCCTTTCTCTTCTTTGTTCGTACAGCTCCCGGGGTTCAGCTTTGGATTTGGACCCGCCTCTGCATGTAGGTCCCCTGAGGGCGTCTGTTCCCCGCCCAGACAGAACGGGGTTAAAGGAGCAGCTGCTTCGGGGGCTCTGGCTCAGTCAGGCCGGGGGGAGGGAGCGGTACGGAGGAGGCGGGGCAAGCCTGCGGCGGCAGAAGCCGGCGTGACGTTGCAGCAGCCTGAGGCGCGCCGTGCGCTCTCCCGGGGAAGCTGTCCCCGGATCACGGGAGCCTGGCCGTGGCGGGCCGCACAGGCTCCCGGGAGGGGCGGTGTGGAGAATGACCTGTGCTCGCCCACAGGCTGTTTGGTGGCGGCAGCAGCAGCCTTAGCGTCTCATGCCCGTCTCTGGGGTCCGCGCTGACAGCCGCGGCTCGCGCCCGTCTCCGGAGTTCGCCCAAGTGGCGCTCTGAATCCCCTCTCCTTGCACGCCGCGAAACAAAGAGGCAAGAAAAAGTCTCCCGCCTCTTCGGCAGCTGCAGACTTTTTCTCGTGCACCCTCCCGGCTAGCTGTGGTGTGCCAGCCCCTTCAGGCTGTGTTCACGCAGCCAACCCCAGTCCTCTCCCTGGGATCCGACCGAAGCCCGCGCCTCAGCTCCCAGCCCCCGCCCGCCCCGGCGGGTGAGCAGACAAGCCTCTCGGGCTGGTGAGTGCTGCTCGGCGCCGAGCCTCTGTGCGGGAATCTCTCCGTTTTTCCCTCTGCATCCCTGTTGCTGTGGGATCCACGCTGATAGCCGCGGCTCGCGCCCGTCTCTGGAGCTCGTTTAGGCGGCGCTCTGAGTCCCCTCTCCTTGCGCGCCGCGAAACAAAGAGGCAAGAAAAATTCTCTTGCCTCTTTGGCAGCCGCAGTCTTTTCCCCGGACTCCCTCCCGACTAGCACCGAAGCCCGAGCCCCAGCTCCCAGGCCCCGCCCGCCCCGGCGGCTGAGCAGACAAGCCTCTCGGGCTGGTGAGTGCTGGTCGGCGCCGCTCCTCTGTGCGGGAATCTCTCCGCTTTGCCCTCCGCACCACTGTGGCTGCGCTCTCCTCCGTGGCTCCGAAGCTTCCCCCCTCTGCTACCCGCAGTCTCTGCCCACGAAGGGGCTTCCTAGTGTGTGGAAACCTTTCCTCCTTCACAGCTCCCTCCCACTGGTGCAGGTCCCGTCCCTATTCTTTTGTCTCTGTTATTTCTTTTTTCTTTTGCCCTACCCAAGTACGTGGGGATTTTCTTGCCTTTTGGGAGGTCTGACGTCTTCTGCCAGCGTTCAGTGGGTGTTCTGTAGGAGCAGTTCCACGTGTAGATGTATTTCTCATGTATCTGTGGGGAGGAAGGTGATCTCCGCGTCTTACTCTTCCGCCATCTTGCCCCTCCCCATATGGTTTTTATTCCTTAATTTGTTAATATGGTGTATCACATTGATTGATTTGCATATATTGAAGAATCCTTGCATTCCTGGGATAAACCCCACTTGATCATGGTGTATGATCCTTTTAATGTGTTGTTGCATCCTGTTTGCTAATATTTTGTTCAGGATTTTTGCATCTATGTTCATTAGTGATATTGGTCTGTACTTTTCTTTTTTTGTGTGTGATATCTTTGTCTGGTTTTGGTGTCAGGGTGAATGGTGGCCTCGTAGAATGAGTTTGGGAATGTTCCTCCTCTGCTATATTTTGGAAGAGTTTGAGAAGGATAGGTGTTAGCTCTTCCCTAAATGTTTGATAGAATTCGCCTGTGAACCCATCTGGTCCTGGACTTTTGTTTGTTGGAAGATTTTTAATTACAGTTTCAATTTCATTACTTGTGAGAGGTCTGTTTATATTTTCTAACTACTGAAACAATTTTGTGGTGGGATAGGCATTTCTCCTGCTTTAAGCTGTATAGCCTTTAAGCTTGGTACCTGGCTCTCGTAGGCATTCTGTAAAATATCAAAATTCTTCTAATAAATCCACTTAATACTTTATCTAGAATAAATAATCTTGTCTGAAACAAAACCCAGACTGATAAATTGTTTGGTTTAGAAAAGGTTAATGTGTATCTAGGATTCCTGGATGAAAAGCCGAGACTAAACTTTAGACGTATGTGGTTACTGCAAGTAGCTCTACCTACAGAGGTCATTTACTATTTCAGAACCTATGGGTTTGACAAGCAATTTTGCTGTTGTCAGTCATATTTTGATGTCCATTTGATTTCCCAACTGTGAGGAGGCACTTCCTCATCATAAAATAGTATATTAACATAAATATGTTTAAAAATTATGATGTGATTTTGCATAGGTCAACCCAGTTTTCCCAGAGGTGTATTACCTGTAGGTAAATTGACTACTATTATTTTATGTTCAAAGATTTTCAAAGATTACTATATTCATTTCTATAATGATTTTACCATACCTCTAAAATTCCTGTATCCTGAGTCTATATGAGTAGTCCCTGAGGACTTAATTTCTAACACCGCACTACCACCCAAGGAGACTGTGTCACAAGTGATAATCCTCTCAGTAGCCCTAAATGCTTAAAAGTAAAAAAAATATCAGGGGAAACACCAGACATGCCCAAATTACCTGCTGTACTCTTATACTGCTTCTTCTAATACACTATGATTTGCTATTTATTATGTTTAATGTCTGCTATGTAAGTGCTATGAGGACAAGAGTCTTCACTTTGTTTAGTGATATAACCCAAGCCCCTAGAACAGTGTTGGTACAGCTTTGAATTAATATTTATTCAATGAAACAGTTTGGCTAATTTTAGCCTCCAAATAAGTGGAGAGCTACTATCTCCATGACTTACTTCCAGGTCATAATACTCCATTTGATAAGTCTTATTCATCACTGATCCTTCATATATATTCCATGGACAATGCTGAGTTTTCTCCTTTTCTTACCAAATAAACTTTGACTTCCTAAAGTGTCAAAATGGTAGTTGATATGAACCATCTTTTTTAATATTTATTTTTATTTTTTTTCTTGTATTCCAAAAAATTAGAATTCAATTTAACATGGGAAAAAACACAATAAAAAGGCAATAAGTATACATAATCTATAAGAAATTTTGGATATTTTATCCTTTTAATGGAAGTATAAATTGGGAATTTTTTTTCTGCCTGGTATAGTTATTTTTTCTGTCTAGTTTGGTGTACTATAAATATTGCTTGGTTTATTTTGCAGCCTGTCAAGGAAAACTGTGGCAGAGACAAGAGAACTAGAACGATTTTAAGCACAGAATTCTTCTGACCTCTGGTAAAATGTTACTTTAAAAAATCTGAACACCATAAATTAAAAAAAAAAGCTAGTGTCCCATATCATGCACTTTTATATGCATTAGCTTATTAAGTGCTTACACCAGCCCACTGGAATGGGTATGATAAGTCGAACTTTTAGAGATACACATGGTACTCTACCCTTTACTTTTACATTGCTTTTTAACATATTGCTCTACAACATAAGATTCTAATATCAATATGATATTTTATTTACTCCAAATTTGAAGCAATTTTATCATATAAGACAGGCTGGATTTGTGATCATAAAGCAAGTCCATAGGGCAGTTCATAATATGGCAGCTGGCTTCATCTGGGCAAGCAAACTAAAAGGGCCAGAGAGAGAGAGAGAGAATCCTAGCAAGACAAGTCTCAGAGTTTTGCAACCTAATCTTGTAAGGGAAATTCTATCACTTTTACAATATTCTATAGTACATTAGAAGCAACTCATGAGGCCCAGCCCACCATCAAGAGGAGAAGATTACACAGTGTGAATACCAAGAGGTGGGAGGTATTGGGAGCTATTTTAGGAGAGACTTGGACCCACTGGGTCCTGGAGAGACTTGTGA
Organism: Eubalaena glacialis; assembly: GCF_028564815.1. NCBI lineage: Eukaryota > Metazoa > Chordata > Mammalia > Artiodactyla > Balaenidae > Eubalaena > Eubalaena glacialis. The sequence goes on along the minus strand of NC_083729.1, from coordinate 44,934,802 downwards.
AGTAGTATTCCAGATGTGGGTTTCTATCTTCACAGTCCTGCCTCAATGTTCTTCCTCTCAAGGGGAAATTTAAGGAGTGATCACAAACCTGATGCTTCCCATCACAGGTCCTATTATGTCTTCATGACATGACACCAATACGACCTTGTTGTTCATATTTACTCTGGTTCTGGTTGCTACATGTCTTCCTGATTTATGGTTATTGTCAGTAGATGGACTTATTTTGTACTCCACTCTCTATCTGCCTCAGGCCATTTCGTCTCATCTTCCATAGTCCCATAATTACAAAAGCAAGTCACAACAAAGTACATGCTCTACCATTCACTGAGTGTTTTTTTGTATGCCATGTGCTTAGGAGATATTATCCAGCTTAATACCTACAACCACTGATGGAGTAGGGATCATTCTCACTTCATAGATAAGAAAACTGAGACTCATAAAAGTTAGGTATACATCAATATCACATAACTAGTGAGTGAAAAACTTGGATTCAGCCACAGATCTGTCGAAATTCAGAACTCAGGCCCATAACCTCTGCTTTCTTCCCAGTAAATCTCACCCTTGATATAATTTTCTTATGCTGTTGTTACATCTTATATACTGGCAAATAGGATTCACTTCTGTTGCGTTAAAAACAATTTCATTTTAATAATAGTGACTTCTGCTTATAATTATTAACTTTAATGGTAATAACAACTGCACCGAGTTTAGAGTAATCCTCTATTTCTGACCCTTTGTGTTATATTAGGTGTTACAAAAATCATCACTTATAAACAAGGGGGAAAATGACACAGAAGGGTAAATAATTTGTCCATTTTCACACAGTTATTATGGAGTAAACAGCTGTGCCTCACTTTAATTCATTTCCTCTTTTCACTGATACATGCTGTCTCTTGATCATGTTTTCATCTTGCCTGTGAAATGTCAGTGTGATTAAATGACATATGATAACTCTGGCAACTTCAGCTTGCCACCTTCCAATCCATCTTTCATTCATTACCTCTTTAATTTGCTAAGCAATCACATATTTGCACCTACAATATGGCAACATAATTCATGCCAAATTCTCTCCTTAGGGCTGATGTGACCTCAGTGCCTAACACAGCCTCCATCTGTTCCATTTCACCCAGCTCTTCTCTAGTCCAAAACCTCCTTCCTCAGCTATTACTGGCTGACCTCAGTCCCCTGGAACAACCCACTTAGCACAAGTGATGCGTTTCAGTTACCCACAAAGTCGGGGTTTGAAATACTTTTCCATTACTGTCCCTCCCCTACACTCTACCACAGCATCACCAACTCCCTGCTCGTCTGACACCCTCTTCTTATCTCTAAAATGTGAATGTCCTGGGGAGAGGGCAAAACCTCTCCATTCTAGCTAGCCCTCTGGTGGCCCAGTTCCCAGTCATTAAAAACCTCAGCTTCATCTACTGAATCTATTAGGTATAAGACACTGTGGGAGTCTTAAGAGAACACCTCACACTGACTCATTTGCTCCCCAGGCAGCCAAAGAACCAGGGCAAAGTTACATATTGTCACGGCATTTATTGAGCCCGATTCTGTCCTCGGTTTGCAGGAGAGTATCATTTATGGTCAAGAACACCCCAAAGTTGCCATTTATCTTACCCTTTCTCTAAGAACTCTCATTGTTTCTGCTTGAGTTTTGTGGAACTGGTAAACTCTAAAAATTATTCTCTATCCCCCCTTTTTATCCCTGTGTCCACTATCTATCTATTATTCACTGATTGAAACTATACCCAGCACAATCAGGGCATCTAAGGTACACAGTTGATACCAAATGCTTTATCCTTCAGCTATCTGTACAAGCCTGAAATTCTAATTTATTGTCTTCTTATTTCTCTGGTCTCCAAACATATAGCTTCATATTGTAATAACATTGACTGTACCTGTTCAGGTTAAAGCTTGTGTGGGTGCAGTTTTGTTTTTTATTTTTAAAGAACAGCTATTTTTTAAAAAGCTGCATCCCAGCATTGCTATTCCCTAGGACCATAAGCAGAGGATATAAACTCTCCTTATGTTATAGGGTTCAATTTACCACTGTAAAAGAGACTATAATGTAGTCATTATCATTTTCATCTGGCAAATCAAACTACAAAGTCTTTCTCGGGAGGCAGCATTGTATAATTTGGGAGTAGGAGATGTTTGGCTCTCTTACAAGGGATAACTTGTTCACATCACTAGCTACTTTAAATTTTACCAAGTTTACCAACTGGATTTGCTTCATTTTCTCTTGATTTATTGTCTTCTCATTGAGACTGTGACACTAATGAATGTGGATCAACGCAGTCTCCTAGGCAGAAGGGCACATAAGTTAAAATTGCCTGGGCTTCCATTTCTGGAATGGAATCGCCTGCTCCCTGCTGGGGGCCATGGGCAAGTTTAATAGCTTCTCTGAGCCTCAGTTTGCTCACCAAAAAAGGGAATAACAGTACTTTCTCCACATTGCTGTTGTGATGATTAAATGAACTAAATTTAATAAAGTGCCTAGTACAATCCCTACCACAAGTAAGTGCCCCAAATATATGACAGCTCTTACTAAGGAAAAAGAGAGGACCAGTGAAAATCTTATATTCCCTTAAAATCTCTAGCTGCAGTAGATTATGTCCTCTGAGGAAATACTGACAGCATCCCAGCCTGTTCTGGCCTGTGTATCCCTAATAAGAAAAGGCCAAGTGAGGCCTGTGTCCCTCCAGGCCTGCACTTTGAAGCAAGGAGCTGATCACTGGGAGCTGCCAGTAGGTACCCACTCCTAGGTTTCATCAGGGAAAAGGAACAACCTCCCCAGTAGGTTCTAATCTTATCAAATCATTCTAACAGGTAGTTTGTTATCACTGCCTTTCTTCCAGCAGAATAGCAGGAAAATGTACCATTTTAAACAACCCTAAGAGTAGGCTTGCCAAACCTCTTGACCAAGCCCAGACACAAATGATTCTATATCTTGTAAAGTATGCTGAGTGGGCTTCATGAACTCATTTTCACTGGAGGCCTATAGATTCCCTTGACACCCAGAGGCAATCATTACCCCCTAAGATCCCATCTGAAAACAGCTCAAGAAACAGGAGCTATAGGTCACCAGGGGCTTTTTGAACTGAAATGAGAGACAGCAGGATAGAATGAAAAGCTCTGGGCCATGGCCCAGCTTAACCACTAATCACCTGCATGACCCTGACCAGTCACAAGGCCTCTGACCTTCCAATCACTTTAGCTGTAACATGAGAGGACTGGACTAGATCAGCATTTTTCACAGTGTGTTTCATGGAATATCAGCCCAAAGAGATGGGCCATAAAAAGAAGGTCCTGTGATTAAGTTAGTTTGGGAAATGCTCCATATCAAGTAAGTTTGGAAAAAGCTGTTTCGGGAAATCTACTGTGTTTATTAGGGCACAGTCTTTTAAGCTGTTTAAGCTTGTTTAAGCCAGCATTTTTCTAACCTGTTTGACCACTGCTTCCTTTTGTTTTTTTCTCCTATGTGCTGTTGTCAAGGTTCTTCATACCTGGTACCCATAGACCATCCTGTGAGAGACACAGTCATGTCTAGAGTACCATCCAATCATGACTCCAAGTCAGTCTCTGCTTTATGAGATTTCTGATTTAAACTAATCTCCAGGCAAAAGGACAGGCCACTGAGGCAGGCACAGTCGGTGCTCTGGCATTCATTCTACCTGCTTGAAAGCTGTTTATTGGGAACAATTCAGTCTTTCTGGTTGAAGGACTTTTTTCAATGATAGGAGCAGACCCACATGCACAGAGCAAGCCAGAAGTGGCAGAGTTAATGTCCCTGGAATCAGCTCAGGACAAATTACAGAAAGAGATTTAGTGGATAAATGCTCCAGCTTCATTATCCTCAGGTGAGATAACTATGCTCTGCACTGACTCCCCGAATTCCCCAGTAGGATTAAACTTGAGTTGTTCTCAGTAGTAACTTTGTGGGTGAAGAAAGATGTCATCTTATGTTGTTTCACTTATCCCCCACTGGGATCCTGGGATGACCTCCCAGGTGAACCACTGTATTAGAATCCTTGTCACAGTGTCTGCTACTGGGAAAACTCAAGGTAAGACAACCACCCTCCATGCCCAATAATGACCCCAGATTGTAGCACTCCACTGACAAAAGTATGCAAAATAAGTCTTGAGTAGACTGAAATTGTAAACTAAGTTCAAAAGTCATGTTCTGTAAGCAACCAATACCATCGGCATTACACCAAATAGAAGTTAGTAAAGAGAAAAGATCCCAGGCAGATTTTTAAACATCCTGTTAGGTTGATGGGCCCCAAGAGAGAACGCAACAGGTCCCATGGAACTGCAGTGCACTTATCTGACATTGCTGCTTCTCATAAGTGTATACAGATATTGGAAGGAGGGTTGTTGTAATGAATTACAAGGGAAGCTGTAGTTATATAGGACATTCTAATCAGAGCTGAAATTAAAAAGACTAGGAGGCAGTAAAATAAAAATGAGAAAGGCAACTGTCCCATTTTTTTTCAAACATAGCTAACCTCATTGAAGAAAATCTTTAAAATTAATCATACCCCATTGATGTTAAAAATAATTTAATATCAAGAAGAATTGTTCTTATATACAAGTAATTATCATAAGTAATTATGCATTAGTAATTCTTTATAAGAGAGGAAGATAGAAAGGGCATAACAGTTTCCTGGGTCATTAAGATTACTTGGCATGAAGGTAACAATATTGGAAACACAATATCACAGAGTGGGAAGGGTCTAACCAAACCTTCCACACTAGGATCTAACCTTTCCAAAGCCCCGTCAGAGAACATCTGTAGCGATGTTCACCATTTCACTAAGACAGCCCACTTCATCGCTGAGTGGCTGCTTCTTATACTGAGCTAAAATCTGCCTCTCTTTCTACCTATTGGTTCTTATTTTACCCTATAGTCAGAGATGCAATTAGTCTTCTCTTATTTGACAGATCTCCTTTTCATAGGAAAAAAATCATTTTTCTATTTTAATCATCTGCTGCAAATTATAATTACAGTTCTAGGAAGTTTAGCTCTATTTTTATAATGAAAATACTATTCCTCCTTTCTCCTGAATGAGAAGTAATATTTAATGGATGTTGACTATTGTAACCCATGACTGCTGATACTATCAGTCTAAAATTATCATAGTGACTTGCACCTAATTTTAAAAAATTCTGATCAGTGACAAAGATATCCTACAATTTCACTTAGTCATAGAGTCTTGAGCCTAACTGTGCTATGGCTGTCTAACTTATCCCAAATTACCTAATTTGATGTTTTCAAACTTGGGATTTTGAATAGGAATTGGGAACTAGCACTAAGAGCTTCATAGATATTGAATCTGCAGAGTATTAACCAGGCATTTTAAACAGATGAGCTGACGCTTCACAAGTTCGATACTTAATTATGAACTTGATCCTCTAAGCTCTGTCATATTTGGAAATTCTGGAATCAAATGCCTGCTTGATAGTGTGGTGCCTCCATGATAGATTATACCCTGGATTATTGCCAGCAGGGTAATGGAAAGACCACAGAACTGGCGGGTAATTTATAGGAGGAGTCAATGTTTCTGATTGATGAATTTGAGTCAATGTTATATGATGAGACAAGAACAGAATTTAAAGATAGACTTTGAGTTATAATATCAACCTTCAAAATGTATGTGATCTTGGGGGAAAAAAGTGTGAGCCTCAAGTTTCCAGATCTGTAAAATAAAAAAATGATTAAAATTTTTTGTCCTTATTATTGCAAAGTGATTTTTAATGCTTAAATCAAATGCTTCTATAAAAAATTCTGTTATGAAGTACGATGCAAATACATACCATTGATATTTTTCAGTTTAAGCCTTTGTTATCATATACCTCCATATAATTTGTCTTTCCTTAAAGAAGAAGAAAGAAAACTAACCTGATCCTAGACAAGAACTCTTTGTATATCTGAAAATCTTTAGTTTTATATTTTGTATTCTCAATGTTTGTATTCCTTTTTCATCTTTCCTGACCAATGTCATTTACCAATCTCTATTCACACTGGCACCCTAGCATGGTGTGGCTGGACTTGGAGGTCAGGATGCATTATGGCACCTTAAGGGCAAGACTCCAAGTGAATTAAAGAGAGAGGGTTTCCTATTGGGTTCATACCCTCTGAGAGTGCTTAGAGGAGAAATTAAAAAATGAAGACCTCTACACTCCTTGTTGAACAATTAAGTTTGGTAACTTATAAAATAATATTGACTTCTCTATCTGCTCATGTTTTATTTGGCAGTAAAACACCAAAGAAGTCACCTTGCTCTAACATCTTCAAGTAACTCTATTTGTACTGAGCCCAATAAACTAAGCATGTGCTTAGGGAGCCAGCAGATTACAGTCACCAAAAGTTGTTTTGAAATATATAGTATTTGATATTTTAAGGTGGCCATAGTAAAGGCTAGGATCTTGAACATTTTTCCTTGGTAGGTCTGGAATTTGGTCTGGGCAGCTATTTTTTATAAAGTCCTCTCTATGAACATAAAAGTTTAAGAATCCCTGCTTTTGGCACTGTTTGTTTTGTTTCAATTTATAGCCAAGTCTACTTCTCCCTGTGATTCAGATGCTTTACAACAAACTCTTCAGTGCTTCTCTTTACTCGTTAGAAGAGCAAGTTTTTGCAGAGTTGAGATAGGCCGCATTTCTTCTGCCTTTTTAAACTCTATTAAATGAGAATAAAGGATAGCAAAGGGGAAAAAATGTTATAACAACGGTGTAGAGAATGAGGAAAGAGCTATTAGTGATAGAGATTTCAACATGTTCTTGGATAATAAAGGTCAAAAGGGAGAAAGATAACTGCTAAAGGAGGTAGAGGAAAATGAAGCCTAGACAGCATCAAGAGGAAGATTCACTCAGTGAGAGAGACGGCCAGACTGCTAAGCCCATGGAGGTCACTGACACTCATAAGTGTAGGGTACTATGGTAGGCTGGAGTGAGAATTGATATTGAAGACAGGGCTGGTATTGATTCAAACACAGTTAAATTGTTCAGTCCTCCAGAATAATTTCTCACAGATGTTTTCTCCCAAGGCAAAAACAACAACAGCCACAACAAAAAGCAAAAAACAAAAAACCCTCTAAGAAATGTAAATCAGTCCTAGAGAGGAAAGACAGACCATAATCTAGCATTGTAGGCTTCCACCCAATCATGAGTAGCTTTTTGCCTATACACTCTGAGGCAAACCCATCAATGTACAAACCCTGCAAATATATACGGAACCTCCAGTCAGCTTCTTTTTTGTCTCCTTTCTAAATACAAACAGATAAGCAAGTATCCCATGATATGTGATGAAAGCCAACACATTAAAAAAGATTTAAGATGAATAAATAAGAAAAACTGACCCCATAAAATGGAGATACGTCAAGGAATATAGAGAACTTAAGCATTAAAGTATTCAGTACAGAGCAGAGTAAGCCAAGAAGACATTTTATCTATATATTAAGGTCATGCTGCCATTGTAAATAAACAACAAGAAAACAAGAACTGTTTCTGAGAAAGTAAAGACAATTTCTAGAACAACAAATTCATCAGAACTGAAAATTAAGTCAAGATAATTAGCTAAAAAGTATGGGGGAGGAGATGTAAATAAAGGCATAGAGAAGCATTCTAAGAGTTACAACTTGTAGTTGGGATTCCAGATAAGGAGTGCAGAGAAATGGAAAGGAGAATTATATCACAGAAATAATGAAAGAGAGCATTCTTCTCCAGATTAGAAGATTATACCAAGTATCAAATAATTAATAAATATACTTACATGCATGACTATTGTAAAATTTGAGGATACCCAAGAGGTGACTCTCTTACCCTTGGAGGTAGAGAAGCTTAAAGGTTGGGAGGTAATTTCTTAAAAAGAGAGAATTAAAATGGAGGCAGTAATACTGCATGCTAGGAGACAATGGGACTATTTTTTCAAAGTACCAAGGGAAAAATTTTCTCAACCTGGAATTTTTAAGCCAGTCAAATCATGACTCAGCTGTAATGTTATGAGATTCAAGAGTCAGTGGATTCAATGCGAAAGATGAGGGAGGGAAGGCCCAGGAGGAAAGTTGTGCAGCAGGGCTAGAGAGAAACAAAGTCAGACTGAAGGAGGAAGCTTGATGGTCTTGGGGCAGGGGCTCCAGAATAAAGAGAGAGGGAAGACACACAAAATAACAGATATAATAGAGTGCTTGAGGGAAACAACTGAAGATAAAAGAAAAAATAAAAGGCACATAGAAAATACAGAGAAAAAACAAGTCATACAAAAAAAAAAAGAAAGAGAAAAAGGTCATGGCACATGACATCGCTAAAGTGAACCACAATTACATAATAATAGTATTCTAATCATTGTCTATTGATTTAATTAAACAGGGATATAATTTTACTGGAACACAGAGGAGGGGATATAAGAGCTTGTGTAAAAAGCAAAAACTAATCTATCTATCATGGTAAGAAGCCAAGAGATCTTGTCTAAAAACATTAAAATAAATACTGTAAAAGACACATTATTTAGAGGTAAGAAGGGACTACCTATAGTAAATGCTACAGGAGTTTAAATGATTACATTTGGAGAGGAAGTCTGGAAAATGACAGAAGCTTAGAGAAGGAAACTTACTTTTCATTAAAAAACCTTCAGTAATCTTTGATTTATTTTAACCATGGGCATTTTATCACAGTTTGAAAAGTGCATTTTGAAAATATTAGGTGTGTATGACAACTCTGAAAGAGTGGAGGTGGCAAAGGCTTCCAGAAGTGACTGCAGGCAGTGGAGGGAGGAAGAGCTTTTTGGCATTAATACATGATAGATTTTAAACATCATTTAGATGTTATTTCTAAAAAAAAAAAAATTTAGATATGTTTACTTCAGTTATGTGATACATAAACTTGTTTGTTTCTCCACGAAATTTGTCTTACTCTTTCTCTTTTAACTTAATATTTAGAAATAATTTTAGATTTACAGAAAAGTTACAAAAATAGTGCAGAGTTCCAAAACACACTCCACTCAGCTTCTCTTATTGTTAACATATTATGTAACCATAGTATAATCATCAAAACAAGGATATTAACACTGATTCACTAAACCTAATCTACAAATCTTATTTGAATATCACCAATTCTTCCTCTTTTTCTGTTTCAGGATCCACCCAATTTCCCACATTCTGTTTAGCTGTCATAGTTCCTTGGTCTTCGCTATTCTCTGGCAGTTCCTCAATCTTCCTTTGTATTTTATGTTCCTAATGCTATTGAGGAGCCAGCTACTCTGCAGAATGCCCCTCAAATTGGTTTTGTCAGATGGATTCTCACAACTAGATTAAGGTTATGCCTTTTTGGCAAGAGTACTACAAAGGTGCCCTTGTTACTTTATCATATTGGGAGGAATATCATGTCCATGTGTTTCCTTACTTGGTTAGAATGGTGTCTACCAGATTTTTCCACAATAAAATTATGAATTTTTCCTTGTGTAATTAATACTTTATAGGGAAAGGTCCTCAGCCTTTCTAATCTAACATTTTATCTAAGTCATTAAATGTTCAATATATTAAAAATGCTAGTTATTTAACTGTTATTATTTGAAGCTTTAAATTTTTTTTCTTAAAGTTTATTCATTTCTTCATTCACTGAGTATCTTTTTAATTATTTAGGACACTCTCCATAAAATCCCATGTTCAGGCTGGTGGTTATTTATGCCGTTGACTGTGGTCTTGCCCCGGCTAATATAAATTTGACTTCACCCTGAATAATATCTGTAGATAGGAATTACTATCCTAAACAGGTCTTTTGGCCTTGCCTATGATATGGGGATACAGTTGAGTTTCTCCCTTCTTAGTAGTGCCTGTTATGGAGTGGGGCTGCTGCCCTCTGAATGAGCTCTACATTATGAAATCTATGCACAGTGGAGCAGATCAGAGATATGCGAACTCTCTTGGACAGAATATTCTCAGATCAGCCTTCCTTGACTGTAAATTGATTGAATGCATTAACAAGCTTAAAGAAAGAATGTGTCAATCAGAAAGGGATGAGTCAGGCTATGGAAGCACACAAGAGTCACTTTGCAAACATTAGCAACATCTACCCAAGTAGGGTCCAGAGGAGGGTTTTGGTTTCCTTCAGAACAGCTGCATCCAGGCCTGTTATAATCAAAACTCCAGGCACTAGAACTAGCACCTCTTGTTTTGAGCCCCGCAGACAAATCGTGAGTTCAGGACACCAACAAAGCAAAGTCATAAAAAAAAAAAAAATTGTTTTGAAAGAATATAATATTTGAAATTTCAATGAAACTATGGAAGTATTCATCATGGGGAAAGTCAAAACTTTGTTAGACTTTTCACATTTTTGTAGTTGATATTGTTTATTTTTTGAATAACATAAGGGAAGCGGGGAGGCACACTAAAATGCTTACGGCCTCAAAAGGTCTTAATCTTGCCCTGTTCTGATCCCATGCTCACCAAGCAATCTTGGTGTTATAATTTAGCTTCCCATGTAGGAGTTGTTGTATGGTTTCCTGGAATAGAAAGTTGACATTAGCATTGCAGTCCATCTAACAGCTATTTTTCTCATTGTAAATCAGTAAATAGGCATTCTGGTTTTATGCATTGGTCTGTGAGCTTGTTCAATTTGAGTCTGCCCCTGAGATATGAGGTACTCTCAGTGAATGACAATATCAGGTCTCCAGTTCTGTCAATCTAAAACCCAGAGTCTGGTCAATGTAACCAAATGCAAACAAAGGGAAACCTTTTGCAAAGTGTCATCTAGTTCCTCCTGGAGACAACGTTTTAATTAAATTTTTATTTTTTAAACATCCATCCATGTTTGAGGATTAACTCTTTAAAATAAAAGCTCTTTATCAAGAAAGCACCATATGTTCATGTTCAATGAAATAAAAGAAATATTAATGCTCAGCAAGAAAAACAATGTGGATTCCAAGTCTATACCTGCAGGGACGGAAAAAGTCTTAACTAACATCTTAGGAGCAAGCTTAATTAGGAAAATAGACTTAGTAATAAACAACATAATGACCGAAGTTAAGATGCAAAGAGAATCATTCCCTGAATACCAGTATGTAGTGGTTTTACTGGACTTGATAATCTCTTGTTCTAAAGAGTTTAAAATCTAGAGAAACAAGACAATCACACATGAAACCTCTTAGGGCAGAGATATGTTCAAATCTATGATGAAATATAGGCTGGGGGAGCTACTTTCATGTAAAAGACATCTCTTGAGAAGAACACAGATGTAAAGTCAAGGTTTTTAAAGGAGAGTTCAATAAACAAGAGTGACACAGGAAACTCAGAAAATGATACTGGGTCGTTTAGCAACAGTGAGATGTGGAAATAATCAACTGAAATTTAGTATGTGTGAAAGCAAGAGATGGCAAACCTGACAGTAATTTACAGGTGGATAATGAATGGTCTTGAAGTCGTGTTTGTCATCTTGATGCTTCATTGCAGAGATAGGTTGGAGAGGGGGACAATAATTTTCTAGATAATGGATGCCTGATGTATCTTAAGTCCCCTTTCTTTTCCCCCAAAGGCAATAGTTTCTGCGAAGTGTAGGAACAGAGAGAAGGAGGTTCTGAAGGCAGAGAGGTAGACTAACGTGTGATGGGTTTTATTTTTTTTAATAGTGAATATTAGCTTATTTTATCTGATGCCCAAAGACCCCTTTTTCTTTTCTTTTTCTCTTAAAGTGAAATGTATTTGAGAAAGCAAGTGTCCCTGCTAATCAATCTGCAAACTCATATTGAGAACCTATTATATAGGCAGTTAGTCAAGACTGTAGAAGAGAAAGGAGAAATTAATAAAGTGAAACTTGGCCCTTTACTTGTTTATAATGTGGGTGGAGAGACAAGATTTACACATCTAAAATGTTAACTAGAAATCTAAGGCAGAATGTCCAAAACCCTCAGCAAGTGATTTCATCTCTCTGGGCTTTATTTTCTTGAAGTGTGAACTTAGAGGCTTATTTAAAAGTCCTAGGATTCTAGTATCAAAGGAGTGTCTCAGATAATTAGGGGGTCAGAGAAGAAAGGAAAGTGTGGGCTGGGACAGTTAGAGAAAGCTTGACGGGTCAGAGTCCTTAAGAACAGGTAGAGGGAAATTGAAGAAAATCAGGAGGACAGAATAGCATTCAAGAGAAAACAGGAAAATAATATGTTCTTCTTCTAAAGGAAAAATGCAATAGCTTGTTAGATATCCTATATCTAACTTGACTCAAGTTTTCTCTTGAACACCCTTTTAAAAATAAACATATGTCTGCCACCTATTTTTCAAAGCCAGACAGGTCTTTGGCATCACTCTGCAATTTCTCTAGCCTCCTGCCCACTATTTCCTCTGACTTCCTCTGCTCCTGCCATTCTACAGTGCTCACTCCACCTTGATCTCCAGATGTTCTCCCTTGCATTCATTAGCTCTTGCTCTGTGCTTCAAATGTCTCCCCACTTCACCTAGCTTGTCTGGCAAACACCTTGCAAATGATCCTCAAGGGCCCAGCAGAGCACACCTCTTCTGCTATGAGGTCTTTTCCTTCCTGCCCCACCCCCTTTTGAAAATTGATGACTTCATCCTTTGGTCACCACTTTTGGTGCTCATGCTGCGTACTGGATTATGCTGCATCCCAATTACTTGCTTATACAGCAGCTTCCCTGTGAATTCTCTTATGTTAGGTGTGATCTATGTCTCATTTGGCATTGTCTCCTCAGTACCTAGCAAAGTATGTAGCATAAAATAGATGCTCACTAAAAAAAAAAAAAAAAAAAAAAAAAAAAAAAGATGCTCACTGATGTAAATATTGATACACACTCAAGTGAAAAAGTTGGGCAAGTTAAGTGAACTCTGGGAGTGACTGTTACTCATCTCTTTCTTTCTTGCCTTAAAAATGTAGACTCCATGACTCATGTAGAGAATAGATTAGAGACAAGGTATCACTCTTCTTGCCATACTTAACTGTTTCAGTACTATAAGTGTTTGTCTTCAAAAAAAGGTTTCAATAATAGATTGCTTACTAGGCATAAATGAAAGAAAAATGAGAGCTCCACAAGAAAGAAATTTTATGAATCATTGCCATTTTAAATTTCTACCCCACTATTTTGTCCTGAGGGCTCTCACTCACTAATGACTTGGAAAAAAAAAACAACAAAAAACCTGAAAAAAGAAAGTTATCAGATCTACCAATTGTGCTTACCACCAAAGCAATTGTCTCTTTCCCCCTGCAAATAGTAAATAAAGGCCAAGTCAGATTATAATTTATCTAACATTTGTTCCTTTCAGAATAAGCAAAATAGATGGCAAGTAGAGCAGAAAGTATTGCTTTTCCCCTTCTCTAATGGCCTGATGACTGCCTAAGAGGAACTAACGAGCTTTTTGGAATCTACAACTTTCTCACTGCCCGGGACATGTCAGGCTTTATGCTGTTCCTGCCATTTGAAGATAATGAACCATAATCCTCTGCCAGAAATAAGAACTTACTTAATGAATAGTAAAGCTAGAAATCATAAGCAAGAAAAGTGTTTAGTAGCATTTTACACCATTAAAACACATCCAACTTGATTCCTTTTTGTTCTTTTGTTATATTCTCGCTATTTCTCTAGGGTTCTTTCCAGGTGCATAATTCAGTAAAAGTTTCTTCTTTTGATGACCTCCATCATGTTCTTCCTCATTTTGTTTAAATTCTTTTAAATTCAACTTCCCCAACCCTTGTAAAGTCCATCATAACACACATATATGCATAGTAGAATGTTTTAAGCATTGGACTAAGGAACATTTTAGTCTCCCTTCTCTGAGTTTTCTATCCAATGATCTTAAAACTACTTTGAAAATAGTATTTTAAAATTGTTCTACACAGAAATTCCATCAAAATAAAAAAGCGGTATTGCTCCAATATTCAAATATTACCATTCCCTATCTAATTCGTAACTATTCTCAGATTTCATTTAAAGAGCACTGACACATTTTACCAGGGCCTACTCACTTCAGTTTTGAACAAAAACATAATCTAGGGAGAAAAAAAAAAGAAAAAGGAAAAGTAGGTATATAAGGAAACAAAGAGAAAGAAGCAGGTACATAACAACTTAAATGTTTTGAATTGCTAAATTTCAGTACTATTTTATAGTTTTTTTGTATGATCTAAAAAGGCCCATTGGGAACATTTATAAACCTCTAGATGAGCAGTGTACTGAAGTTCTTCTGGAATACCAACAGAACTGAAATATAATCTCGATTCAGTACTTCCTTGGAAGGCTCTCTAGGGCTTGGTTTATTCATCCAAGGTAAAGTGCAAACTTTCAAGCCAGGTGGTCAAGGATTAACTCACAGCCCTTATGTGGACTGACTCCTTTCTATACTTCAAGTTCATGCTCTATACAATGGAGATTATAACTGTACCTGTGTCATAAAGTTGGTGTGAAATGAGATAACACATTTAACGCACTTAGAACAGGACTTGGCACATGATGAGCATATCATAAGCATTTGTTATCATTGTCTGTATAATGATTATATTACTTCTTATCCCATGCAATTTTTATGTGGCATAAATTAAATTACAACTATTTTCATGGTGATTTGTAGTTTTCAGAGAATTTTTCACATGTCCACCAGGGACGTATTTAATATGTTCATATCCCTCACAAATAAAAATAAAATATTGTGTTAATGTATGCATTGAAACTAACCATAGGTGTCTCAGCCTTTTTAAAGAATCACCTAAAAAAATCTATGCTCTATAAAATGAAAATAAATGATATTGTTTAAAATATATTACAAAATAATATTCATGATAATACTTAATGCTTATTGAGTAGTATCTATATGCTAGAGACTATGACAAGTGCTCTATTCACGTTGCCTCATCTAAGCCTCATACAGACTCGGAGATATTAAAAAAACTGTGTGAATGGCTTAAGATTAAAAGCTATGTGAATGGCTTAAGATTAGCAGTTAAAAAGCTATGTGAATGGTTTAAGATTATGTAGTTAGTTGTAGACAAGGCCTTGAACCCAGATATTCTGACTCTAGTTCTTATATTAGTAACTGATTTACTTTTCAGAGGCCATATGGTACCTTTAAAACAAATCAGATAAATAATTAAAACTATGTGTGGTAGGATGATAATTACTTATCTGGGTCAATCATTGTTACCTCTTGTTTCTGTTATCTTTGATTTTCTGGCTAACTTTAAGATGATATTCTTTTTTTAAAAAATTTTATTGGAGTATAGTTGATTTACAGTGTTGTGTTGGTTTCAGGTGTACAGCATAGTGACTCAGCTATACATATACATATATTCATTCTTTTTCAGATTCTTTTCCCATATAGGTTATTACAGAATTTTGAAGATGATATTCTTTGTCTTTAGTTTTCTGCAGTTCTAAATTATGTTATACCTAGGTATGAGGTTTGTTTTTTCTTTTTTTTCTTTTGATCAGGATTCTTTGGACTTCTTGAAGCCATGGGATGGTGTCTTTCATTTTTTTCTGGAAAATTTTCAGCCATGTTGACCTTAATTAATACCTCTATCTTATACTCTGAGCAGCAAAGTTCTAGGTAACTTCTTCTGATATACCTTTTTATACACTAATTCTTTTTTCAGCAGTGTTTAATTTGGTGTTAAATCCACCTATTCAGTTCCTAATTTGGGTTAGTTTTTTGTTTTAGTTCCGGAATTTCTATTTGGTTATTTTTCAAGCCTACTCTTTTACTTTTTATAATTTCCTGCAGATATTTAAAAGCATGCTTTTATTTCTTTAAAGATAGTAAATGTAATAATTTGTTTTTAATATTTGTTTAGTCATTCTGATCTGTTTCTCTTTTTTCTGCTGCTTTGCTTTTTTGTTTGTTTCTGTATGTGCTCAGTAATCTTTGTATTTGAAAAATTAGTTGTAGAAATAATCTGAAACTTAGAATAAAGCTCCATTCTAACTGAGAAGGTTGTTGTTTACTTCTGTAATCTGTCTGGGGCTCCCTATCAGTCTGAGAACATTTTTAAGTTCATCCAGAGTGTGAGCATCTTGGCTGCAAGTTCATATAAGAAGAAGTTTACTTCCGGTTCAAGTTTTCCCTGACAGTAGAGCCATTCAGAAGATTAGTATATCAGGTGGACTCTCCACCTAGGAGTGACCCTGTGTTTTAAGTTTTGTCCTCTTAGTCTCATGACAACCAAAATGAAAGCTCAATTTCTTAGCCTTTTGTTTCCAAATGGGAAAACGCCCTCAGGAAAAAGGTCACTATAAGTTTTGACCCTACCTTTCTAGTTTCTCATTTATTTCAACACTTTGATCTGGTAATACCTTGCTTTTTTTAAAAAAAGGCTCTTTGGTGGTTTTTAAGTTTGTTTTGAGTAGAATAGCTGCTCTACATTTCCTAGCTTGCTATTATTAGAAGCAGATGTTTCAGCTCCGTATACTTATCAATTTTTATTTTTATCTTGAAGTTTGAAATCGTCCTTTCCTTGGACCGATATCAAATATTCCTTAAAAAAAAAAAAAAAGTCTATTACTGGTACTAACACCCACCCCCAAAAACTTATTAGAAATCTTGGTTAGAATCCAACTCCTGGCTTTGCAGTCTGAGGTAGCAAACACCTATCTAACTTTTCAGTGTCTTGGCCCTTTTCTAGCTCTATTGCTCCCAGAAAACTCCAGTAACACTTCCAAGTTAGACAACTGAAGAGAGGTAGTCACTTTAAGGAGAAAGGAGCTAGAGGCCTCATGATCTTTAAAATGCCTTGAGTGAATACTAACACTTTAGGTGAACAGATAAAAATCATCAGTATGAAAACACGTACCAAGCTATTCCCTGGTTCCTAGTAGCACTGACTAGATTAAGGCCATCTGATTTCTGACTCAGTTGCACTGTTTAGATATTTTCCTCACTCCTCACCAACATGTTTCTTATGTCTTAGGGTGAAGGAAAGTTACTATTAATCAGAGAAAATCTTGATACCGAAGGGTCATTTTTATGGTCAACCTAGCAAACACCAGTTTTTGGCTCTGCCAACCCCTGGAACACAAGAACACTAGAAGTTTATTTTCACTTGCTTATCTCACCAAAACTTTAGCTATTTCACCAGGAGTCCATCTCACACAAGTGAACTTAATTCCCAATGGCATGGTTTTAAAAGAACATTTTATTATTTTGTCTACTTACAGCTTACTCTTGGATTAATCGATGGTTTCCCAGGTATAATGCCTGATTTGTTTTTAAAAAGGAAGCAGTAGGGACTTCCCTGGTGGCACAGTGGTTAAGATGCTGCGCTCCCAATGCACGGGGCCTGGGTTCAATCCCTGGTCAGGGAACTAGATCCCACATGCATGCCACAACTAAGGAGCCCACATGTGGCAACTAAGGAGGCTGTCTGCTGCAACTAAGACCCTGTGCAACTAAATAAATAAATAAATATTTAACAAAATAAAAGGAAGCAGTAAAAATAGGGTTCCTACCCCCACCTTTGTTCCAATGATGACATGCCTTTTTAGATTTCATTTAGGAACTGCTCATACTTATAGAAACTTTAAAATGCCATTATATAATTAGCACTGCTATCATCAATCGTCTATTGATGAGCCCCAAATTTTCTGGGTACAAAGCCAAAAGGAAGAACTAAATTAGTGTTTGAGAAATTTTGAGAATAATAGAAAAGGACTCATTAATTAGTCAAATCCACAGTTTTGACCTGTGAGCACACTCAATACCATTTAACAAGGATTTACTGAACTATAACTTTTGCTCAGAATTCCGATAATGAAGAAATGTATAAAATACAATTCCTGTCTTTAAAAGATAAAATATGTTTTACGTCTTGTTGGAAGAACAAGATATACCTGAGGTGAAATGAGAAGAGGTGAGAGGTGGCAGAGGTAGGGAGCCACAGTAGGGACAAAATACTGGGCAAATACATGAAGTATGAGGATATTAAAAGCTTCTGCTGGAGGGAGGTGGGACAAAAGCCAGGATAAAAAGTTCTGATACTACTAAGGACCAAAGATCTTTGGCTATGGAATTCATAATTTATCATCTACATACTATGGAGCCCTTCTAAATTTTCTGGACAAGAAAAAGCATGATGAATAAGGGTTTATGGTCATTACATATTTTCCCACGATGTCTAATAGAAAGTAAAGAATGAGTTGGTCTTGGGTAAATCTTGGAGAAGAAAAATTTGGAGAACACTTTAATAATTGCATGCTTTTATGTAAATAGGCAATGTCAAAATGGCACAAAGATGTTTTCAGAAAAACAGATCACCAGGTTTAACCTCTGTATATTCATATTTAGTAAGTCTGGTAGAGTACCTGGGAATCAGATAAACAAGTTGGAAATCACTAGTTGTGAGAGAAAATAAATGCCAGTCTAAGGTAATAATAGTAGAAATGGAGAAGAAATTCATTAAAAGGGTTTCCCAAGGGGAACATCAGTAGTATTTGGATTCCAGACATGAAAAGAAAGACAAAGAGATATACTGCATGAAAGATGATTCCGAAATTGTCACCTAACAGGTACATAAAAAATCCTGATTAACGGATTCAATGCCATTAACATTTTAAAGTTAGATTTCAGTAGAATAATAGAAGGAAGAATTGAAGAAACTCAAACCGTTAGTCCTTAAACATATAGAGAGAATGGGAAAGAGCAAAATTATACCAGAATAACAAACCCCTAACCTCCCCTGTGATGACTGGTAATTTATCACTGGCAATCAACTACATAGGGAAAAAAAAGTATAATCAGGGAGGAACTGATCACATTTAATTTCCCTAGATGCATAGTTCAAGAAAGCAGAAATAGAAGGACCTTCAAGATGGCAGAGGAGTAAGACATGGAGATGGCCTTGCTCCCCACAAATACCTCAAAAATAATCTACATGTGGAACAACACCTACGGAACACCTAATGAACTCTGGCAGAAGACTTCACACTTCCCAAAAGGCAAGAAACTCCCCATGTACCTGGATAGGGTAAAAGAAAAAAGAAAAAACAGAGACAAAAGAATAGGGGCAGGACCTGCACCTCGGGGAGGGAGCTGTGAAGGAGGAAATGTTTCCACACACTAGGAAGCCCCTTCACTGGTGGAGACGTGGAGTGGCAGGAGGGAAGCTTCGGAGCCACGGAGGAGAGCGCAGCAACAGGGGTACAGAGGGCAAAGTGGAGAGATTCCCGCACAGAGGATCAGTGCCAACCAGCACTCACCAGCCTAAGAGGCTTGTCTGCTCACCCTCCGGGGCGGGTGGGGGCTGGGAGCTGAGATTCGGGCTTCAGATATCAGATCACAAGGAGAGGACTGGGGTTGGCTGCGTGAACACAGCACGAAGGGGGGTAGTGCGCCACAGCTAGCGCAGCACAGCTAGCCAGGAGGGCATCCGGGAACAAGTCTGGAACTGCCTAAGAGGCAAGAGACCACTGTTTCGGGGTGTGTGAGGAGAGGGGATTCCGAACACCGCCTAAACGAGCTCCAGAGACGGGTGCGAGCCACGGCTATGAGCTCAGACACCAGAGATGGGCATGAGGCTAAGGATGCTGCTGCAGCCACCAAGAAGCCTGTATTCAATCATAGGTCACTATCTACATCACTGACCCCGGGAGCCTGTGCAGCATGCCATTGCCTGGGTCCTGTGATCCAGGGACAACTTCCCCTGTAGAACACACGGCACACCTCAGGCTGGTGCAACGTCACGCTGGCCTCTACCGCCGCAGGCTGGCCCCGCATTCCATACCCCTCCTTCCCCCAGCCTGAGTGAGCCAGAACCCCCTAATCAGCTGCTACTTTAACCCTGTCCTGTCTGGGTGGGGAACAGACACTCTCAGGTGACCTACACGCAGAGGCGGGGCCAAATCCAAAGCTGAACCCCAGGAGCTGTGCGAAATAATAAGAGAAAGGGAAATCTCTCCCAGCAGCCTCAGGAGCAGTGGATTAAATCTCCACAATCAACTTGATGTACCCTGCATCTGTGGAATACCTGAATAGACAATGAATCATCCCAAAATTGAGGCGGTGGACTTTGGGAGCAACTGTAGACTTGGGGTTTCCTTTCTGCACCTAATTTGTTTTGGTTGTATGTTTACCTTAGTTAAATAGTTAGAGCTTATTGTCATTTGTAGATTATTTATTTGGTTGCTCTCTTCCTTTTATATATATTTTTTTTTTCCTTTTTGTCTTTTTGTGAGTGTGTGTGTGTATACTTCTTTGTGTGATTTCGTCTGTATAGGATTGCTTTTACCATTTGTCCTAGGGTTCTGTCTGTCCATTCTTTTTGTTTTTTGGGTTCTTTTTTTAGTATAGTTTGTAGTTCTTGTTATCATTGGTGGATTTGTTTTTTGCTTTGGTTACCCTCTTCTTTCTTTCTTTTATTTTTAATACTCTTTTATTTTTTTTAATATTTTTTATTTTTTATTTTAATAATTTTATATTATTTTATAATTTTTTCTCTCGTACTTTTTTCCTCCCTTTTCATCTGAGCCATGTGCCGGACAGGGTCACGATGCTGCGGTCGGGTGTCAGGCCTGAGCCTCTGAGGTGGGAGATCCGAGTTCAGGACACTGGTCCACCAGAGATCCCCAGCCCCACATAATATCAAATGGCAAAAGCTCTCCCAGAGATCTCCGTCTCAACGCTAAGACCCAGCTCCACTCAATGACCAGCAAGCTACAGTGCTGGACACCCTATGCCAAACAACTAGCAAGACAGGAACACAAACCCAAAACACACCACCGGATGTGGTCCTGCCCACTAGAAAGACAAGATCAAGACTCATCCACCAGAAAATAGGCACCAGTCCCCTCCACCAGCAAGCCTCCACAGCCCACTGATCCAAACTTACCCACTGAGGGCAGACACCAAAAACAATGGGAACTACGAACCTGCAGCCTGTAAAAATGAGACCCCAAACACAGTAAGTTAAGCAAAATGAGAAGACAGAGAAATACACAGCAGATGAAGAGGCAAGGTAAAAACCCACCAGACCAAACTAATGAAGAGGAAATAGGCAGTCTACCTGAAAAAGAATTCAGAGTAATGATAGTAAAGATGGTCCAAAATCTTGGAAATAGAATGGAGAAAATACAAGAAACGTTTAACAAGGACCTAGAAGAACTAAAGAGCAAACAAACAATAATGAACAACACAATAAAGGAAATTAAAAATTCTCTAGAAGGAATCAATAGCAGAATAACTGAGGCAGAAGAATGGATAAGTGACTGGAAGTTAAAATAGTGGAAATAACTACCACAGAGCAGAATAAAGAAAAAAGAATGAAAAGAGTTGAGGACAGTCTCAGAGACCTCTGGGACAACATTCAATGCACCAACATTCAAATTATAGGGGTCCCAGAACAAGAAGAGAAAAAGAAAGGGACTGAGAAAATATTTGAAGACATTACACTTGAAAACTTCCCTAATATGGGAAAGAAAATAAGCAATCAAGTTCAGGAAGTGCACAGAGTCCCATACAGGATAAATCCAAGGAGAAACATGCCAGGACACATATTAATCAAACTATCAAAAATTAAATACAAAGAAACAATATTAAAAGCAGCAAGGGAAAAGCAACAAAAAACCTACAACCAAGATTACTCTACCCAGCAAAGATCTCGTTCAAATTCGGTGGAGAAATTAAAACTTTTACAGACAAGCAAAAGAGAAGAGAATTCAGCACCACCAAACCAGCTTTACAACAAATGCTAAAGGAACTTCTCTAGGCAGGAAACACAAGAGAAGGAAAAGACCTACAATACGAAACCCAAAACAATTAAGAAAATGGTAATAGGAATATACATATATAATTACCATAAATGTAAATGGATTAAATGCTCCAATCAAAAGACATAGACTGGCTGAATGGATAAAAAAACAAGACCCATACTTATGCTGTCTACAAGAGACCCACTTCAGACCTAGGGACACATACAGACTGAAAGTGAGGGGGTGGAAAAAGATATTCCATGCAAATGGAAATCAAAAGAAAGCTAGAGTAGCAATTCTCATATCAGACAAAATAGACTTTAAAATAAAGACTATTACAAGAGACAAAGAAGGACACTACATAATGATCAAGGGATGAATCCAAAAAGAAGATATAACAATTGTAAATATTTATGCACCCAACATAGGATCACCTCAATACATAAGGCAAATGCTAACAGCCAGAAAAGAGGAAATCAACAGTAGCAGAGTAAGAGTAGGCGAATTTAACACCCCACTTTCACCAATGGACAGATCATCCAAAATGAAAATAAATAAGGAAACACAAGCTTTAAATGATACATTAATCAAGATGGACTTAATTGATATTTATAGGACATTCCATCCAAAAACAACAGAATACACTTTCTTCTCAAGTGTTCATGGAACATTCTCCAGGATAGATCATATCTTGGGTCACAAATCAAGCCTTGGTAAATTAAAAATAATTGAAATCATATCAAGTATCTTTTCTGACCACAACATTATGAGACTAGATATCAATTACAGGAAAAAAAAACTATAAAAAAATATAAACACATAGAGGCTAAACAATACACTACTAAATAACCAAGAGATCACCGAAGAAATCAAAGAGGAAATCAAAATATACCTAGAAACAAATGACAATGAAAACACGACTACCCAAAACCTATGGGATGCAGAAAAAGCAGTTCTAAGAGGGAAGTTTATAGCAATACAATCCTACCTCAAGAAACAAAAAACATCTAAAATAAACAACCTAACCTTACACCTAAAGCAATTAGAGAAAGAAGAATAAAAAACCCCCAAAGTTAGCAGAAGGAGAGCAATCATAAAGATCAGATCAGAAATAAATGAAAAAGAAATGAAGGAAACGATAGCAAAGATCAATAAAACTAAAAGCTGGTTCTTTGAGAAGGTAAACAAAATTGATAAACCATTAGCCAGACTCTTCAAGAAAAAAAGGGAGAAGACTCAAATCAGTAGAATTAAAAATGGAACAGGAGAAGTAACAACAGACACTGCAGAAATACAAAGGATCATGAGAGATTACTACAAGCAACTATAGGCCAATAAAATGGACAACCTGGAAGAAATGGACAAATTCTTAGAAATGCACAACCTGCCGAGACTGAACCAGGAAGAAATAAAAAATATAAACAGACCAATCACAAGCACTGAAATTGAGACTGTGATTAAAAATCTTCCAACAAACAAAAGCCCAGGACCAGATGGCTTCACAAGCTCTTAGAGAAGAGCTAACACCCATCCTTCTCAAACTCTCCTAAAGTATAGCAGAGGGAGGAACACTCCAAAACTCATTCTACGAGGCCACCATCACCCTGATACCAAAACCAGATAAAGATGTCACAAAGAAAGAAAACTACAGGTCAATATCACTGATGAACATAGATGCAAAAATACTCAACAAAATACTAGCAAACAGAATCCAACAGCACATTAAAAGGATCATACACCATGATCAAGTGGGGTTTATCCCAGGAAGGCAAGGATTCTTTAATATACGCAAATCAATCAGTGTGACAAACCATATTAACAAATTGGAGGATAAAAACGATATGATCATCTCAATAGACGAAGAAAAAGCTTTCGACAAAATTCAACACCCATATATAATAAAATCCCTCAACATAATAAAAGCCATATATGACAAACCCAACACCACCATTGTTCTCAATGGTGAAAAACTGAAACCATTTCCACTAAGATCAGGAACAAGACAAGGTTGCCCACTCTCACCACTATTATTCAACATAATTGTGGAAGTTTTAGCCACAGCAATCAGAGACGAAAAAGAAATAAAAGTAATCCAAATCAGAAAACAAGTAAAACAGATGACATGATACTATACACAGAGAATCCTAAAGATGCTACCAGAAAACTACTGGAGCTAATCAATGAATTTGGTAAAGTAGCAGGATACAAAATTAATGCACAGAAATCTCTTGCATTCCTATACACTAATGAAAAATCTGAAAGTGAAATTAAGGAAACACTCCTATTTACCATTGCAACAAAGAGAATAAAATACCTAGGAATAAACCTACCTAAGGAGACAAAACACCTGTATGCAGAAAACTATAAGACACTGATGAAAGAAATTAAAGATGATACAAACAGATGGAGAGCTACACCATGTTCTTGGGTTGGAAGAATCAACATTGTGTAAATGACTATACTACCAAAAGAAATCTACATATTCAGTGCAATCCCTATCAAACTACCAATGGCATGTTTCACAGAACTCGAACAAAAAATTTCACAATTTGTGTGGAAACACAAAAGACCCCGAATAGCCAAAGCAATCTTGAGAAAGAAAAACGGAGCTGGAGGAATCAGGCTCCCTGAATTCAGACTATACTACAAAGCTACAGTAATCAAGACAGTATGGGACTGGCACAAAAACAGAAATATAGATCAATGGAACAGGATAGAAAGCCCAGAGATAAACCCACACACATATGGTCACCTTATCTTTGATAAAGGAGGCAAGAATATACAATGGAGGTAAGAGAGCCTCTTCAATAAGAGGTGCTGGGAAAACTGGACAGCTACGTGTAAAAGAATGAAATTAGAACACTCCCTAACACCATACACCAAAATAAACTCAAAATGGATTAAATACCTAAATGTAAGGCCAGACACTATAAAACTCTTAGAGGAAAACACAGGCAGAACACTCTATGACATAAATCACAACAAGATCCTTTTTGACCCACCTCCTAGAGAAATGGAAATAAAAACACAAATAAACAAATGGGACCTAATGAAACTTAAAAGCTTCTGCACAGCAAAGGAAACCATAAACAAGACAAAAAGACAACCCTCAGAATGGGAGAAAATATTTGCAAATGAAGCAAATGACAAAGGATTAATCTCCAAAATATACAAGCAGCTCACACAGCTCAGTATCAAAAAAATAAATGAAATCCAAAATGGGCAGTAGACCTAAATAGACATTTCTCCAAAGAAGATATATGGATTGCCAACAAACATATGAAAAGATGCTCAACATCACTAATCACTAGAGAAATGCAAATCAAAACTACAATGAGGTATCACTTCACACTGGTCAGAATGGCCATCATCAAAAGAGCTACAAACAATAAATGCTGGAGAGGGTGTGGTGAAAAGGGAACCCTCTTGCATTGTTGGTGGGAATGTAAATTGATATAGCCACTATGGAGAACAGTATGGAGGTTCCTTAAAAAACTACAAATAGAACTACCATATGACCCAGCAATCCCACTACTGGGCATATACCCTGAGAAAACCATAGTTCAAAAAGAGTCATGTACCACAATGTTTACTGCAGCACTATTTACAATAGCCAGGACATGGAAGCAACCTAAGTGTCCATCAACAGATTTATGGATAAAGAAGATGTGGCACATATATACAATGGAATATTACATTCTTTTTATTGCCATAAAAAGAAATGAAATAGAGTTATTTGTAGTGAGGTGGATGGACCTAGAGTCTGTCATACAGAGTGAAGTAAGTCAGAAAGAGAAAAACAAATACCGTATGCTAACACATATATATGGAATCTAAAAAAAGGAAAAATGTCCTGTTCTGAAGAACCTAAGGGCAGGACAGGAATAAAGACGCAGATGTAGAGAATGGACTTGAGGACATGGCGAGGGGGAAGGGTAAGCTGGGAAGAAGTGAGAGAGTGGTTGGACATATATACGCTACCAAATGTAAGATAGATAGCTAGTGGGAAACAGCCGCATAGCACAGGGAGATCAGCTCGGTGCTTTGTGTCCACCTAGAGGGGAGGCATAGGGAAGGTGGGAGGGAGATGCAAGAGGGAGGAGATATGGTGATATATGCATATGTATAGCTGATTCACTTTGTTACACAGCAGAAACTAACACACCATTTTAAAGCAGTTATACTCCAATAAAGATGTTTAAAAAAATAAGAGAAAGCAGAAATACTTTGATATTATCAAGTATAAATTATTCCTAGCATGAGTTTTGAGGGAATTATTTTCTCTCTACTGGCAGTCTTCATTTGTGTTAATCCTTAAAATGGGTTAGTCTGGAAGCAGTGAAGATAGAAAGAAAAATCAATTTCTAGTGCATGACCATGAGTCATGACATTCAGGCTTTTTTTTTTTTTTTTTTTTTTTTAATATTAACTCCTAATGAGTGTACTACTTTTTGGAATGAGGGAGGGATGTACTAACAATCTCGATGGATTACCTCAAGGAAGTCTTTTATTCTCCCTCAGCTTGTTCCTTTACCTAGAAAGACAGGGAATTGGACTAAATAATCTCTGAATCTATTCTTCTTCTAACCTACTTCTGCAGTATCAGGGGAATGATTGATAATCTTTTTTTTTCTTCAGTTATTTGCCTGTGTTAGGTCTTAGTTGTGGCACATGAGATCTTTGTTGCGGCACGCAGGATCTTTCATTGTGGTGTGCGCGCTCTTTGTTGTGTGTGGGCTCCAGAGCGTGCAGGCTCAGTAGTTGTGGCACATAAGCTTAGTTGCCCTGTGGCATGTGGATCTTACTTCCCTGACCAGGGCTTGAACCCATGACCCCTGCATTGGAATGTGGATTCTTAACCACTGGACCACCAGGGAAGTCCCAATAATCTTAAATTACCAAATGTTTATATTAGAAGTAATGAAATGTGAGAGGCTCATAAAAAGCCCAGGAAAAAGGATAATATATATTAAAATGACTGTCCAATTCTTTCCTTTTTATGAATTAATGTTTATTATTTATTCTTGGAAAAACAGAGAGAAAGGATGTTAATATCATTATTATTATCATCACTTTTTTTAAGAGTGTGACAATTCAGTATTTGTCATTATTATTTTTAAAAAATGCTGTTATGTACATTTCATTAGCACAAACAAACCTTCAATTTCCTCAGGGACCTCCCAGGTATACATTAGATTTTTCCTATAGGATAGCTGGCTACTCATTTATTACATCCATTAAAATGAGTAAATTCTATTTTTAAGAGGGAGAAAGATGAAAATAATAATTAACATATCATTCTAATTTAAACAGTTATTAATTTCAGTCAACTGTATAAGCACATACTTTTGTGACACACAAACATGCCTATGTCTTGCATCCATACATTTAGCGTTTCCATTACAGGATTATGCACAGAGGCATCTCTACTGATAGAAAGGGACGGGAATAGATATTCCATAACTCCCAGTAGTTGCTTCTTCTCACAGATTTACCATTTCTTCCTCATTAGTCTTCCTCAGGGTTTTCCCTTCCAATGGCCACCTATATTGCACTCTTACTATCCATTACAGTGTGTGCTTACTGCTAGCTTCCTTCCATCTCTCTTTAGGCTGCATGAATGCACCAAGAGGCAGCACATATCCAACTGTGATTGGCCACGGGACCACTGGCTCTATCTGTTCGGTTTGGCCATTTTGGATACCACAGAAAATGTGCAGATACACCTATGCAAGGAAACTCACGGACACACTATTTTTGCTTTGTTTACACGTGGAACATATTGTTTTTGCTTCATTTATACAAGATATTCGGGTTGGGCCAAAGGTGAGATTATCTCAGTCAGACAAGTGGAGTTAGGCAACTGCTTAAAAAAGTATTCTGTGTACTCTGGGCAGACTAATTCCCTAATTGCTAGAATCTTCAGGTTACTTCCTAACATTGTGAAATATTAAGGATACTGAAACTGATGTCAGGGGTCCTAGGAGATCAGTTGGAAAGACTTTGAGCCTGGTCCTGAAGTGTTTTTCAAAGATGCACAGACTAGTTTGATGGACTGAAAGACCCCCAAAGGAGACTGGCCTGAAAGAAAATATACAAGACTTCCTTGGACTGAAGTGAAGGGGGAAAAGTGTGGTGGAGTGGGCCAGACAGATTATCAGGCCATAGCTAGTTAGGGGGAGCAGGGGAAGTTTCAAGTACATTACAGACTATACTTAACTTGCCCTTAGTACGTGGTCTCTAGGAACAGGAGCCCTTGCAATAGAGAACTGTGTCACAGAGTTCAACAGCTATGCTCTCAAAATACTCTGAGAAAGAACTGGCCAAGAGATGCTGACTCCTAGGAAACTGGGTGAAGAGACTGAGGTTAGGAGTCTAGGAAAGGAGGCAGGGATGGGCAGAGGCTGTAGGCTTAGGCCCCACAGAAAATCTGACTGCCATTCTCCACCCTGAAAGGACCTGTAGAGTTATAGTTTTACAGTTACCCATTCCATCTGACTCTTGGTATTCTCTAGAACAGAAATCACTGGGAAATATTGACATTGCTGATATAAGGAATAGGGGTCTGGAAACATTGACATTAAGAGTATTGTGACGTACATGTACTTACCAACTGGTAATCGTCAAGGAATATTGGTCATGCATATTCTATAACCAGCTTGGTCACAATATTAAAAGCTAAATTTTTGGAGATTTTATAACATTCCTAATACTTTTCTAAGTGTTTAACATGGATAATTTAATATAATACTCAAGATTAAATGCTCACACTTCTGTGTAGTTTGGGTTGTTCACATTTTACAGATAAAGAAACTGAAATACAGAGAGGTTCAGTAACTTACCCAAGGTCACAGAGCTGCTAAGGGTGGGTATGGGACGTAAACTTGGACATCCTAAAGGTCATGTTTTATGCATGCTTCTTTGACAACCAATTGATTACTGTCTCAACTGAGAGAGGAAATGAGAACTGTTTCTATAAGATCTCCATGTTTGTCTAAACAGTTGTGTGTGTGTGTGTGTGTGTGTGTGTGTGTGTGTGTATACATATATATATGCAGTCATTTTTTTTTTTACCAAATTCTTTTCCTCACTGCCTCTGACTATTAGGTCTGCTTTTCCAATGTAAAATTAATGCCATGGCCTGTTACATAATGTAAATGGCTCAAGCAACCAGCTCATTGGTGAAGAAAGGAAATAGGCCATTATCTCATAGGAGATAATTAAAGTTGTCCATATTTATAGAGTCCCCTTTTTGCCCAGTGCCCACTGCTATCCCAAGACATCTAACAGATATCTTTAATTCACAAATTGCTGTCTTAATGCCTTCTAAAGGACCTCTCAGAGCCATGCAAGATAATTGCTTCTGTTTGAAGTAGTGTCCTTCTCTTCAAATAGCAGTTAATTTAGGAAGCAGTATGCTAGACACCTTTATTACACAACACTCCTTAGTACACAGATTCCTTGACACACTTGCTCTGGTCACTGTTGCTATCACTGCAAAGTACAGAGTAGAGCCCAGGACTCCACACAGCCTGAGAAATGACAGAATCTCCAAACAAAGCTCTCTGTGACACCATTTACCCAAAGTGCAAGGCCCTGTCAGTGAGGACACCCATCACCTCATGTCCCATCCACCACACATGTCTCTGGTGAGGCCAGTTGCAGCCATCTTCGCTATTGTTGGGTAGCCAGTTTCCTCTGGACTCATAAAGATGAAAAAAAGAGAAACTTCTACTTTTTGCACCATATTTAAATCTTATTGACAAAAGCAATTAAGGAATGCCTAAGTAGAATAGGTAAGGAAATAAAATCAAACCATTCTACAGATGTTTTAATTCCACCTCTTCCATTTCTCTTGAGCTAGCACTAATGTCTTTATCTTGTATGAATTTTTAATTAAGGTAAATTATTGAATTAGAGCTCTATCTACCTGAAAAACTGCCTCTCACTCAACGAGCTTATAAGCTATATCTTTAATGAGAATAGTGAACTCCCTTTTTACTTCTAAAGGGAAAAATCATATTGTCAGTTGGCAATTCAGAGTTGGTTTTGCTGTCGTCTGCTTCCAGATTCTTGACTGGCATTGATGTATTAGAGAGAGAAGTTACTGAAGCCTTGTTGCAGGCACTTCTGCATCCTTAGAATGTGAGCTGAATATATGAGTCAGGAAAAATCTCTCCAACACAAGGTAATAAAAAGTACAATTTAGTATTGTTTCACTTATGATCAGGCAAGGCAATAAGACTCTTGTATTACATTTCTCCAAACCCTGTGTTAACTATTCCAAGTGTGTGAGTTTTAGGTAAAAGACTGTTTTTGTTTTTCTATTGAAATGAACAGCTCCCTGCAAGGGATCAAATAGAGATTTACATTTACCCCAAGGGGGAAGCTTTAAGTACAATGATGTTACTATAATCAGTAGAATGCAAATTGTGTACTCCAGGGACCAGAAGGCACAACTGTAACTTCAGAGGTTTTCAAGTAAAAAAATAGTGTTATTCATTTCCTAAGGTTTTCAGATAATATTATGGCAAATTTGGAGTGGCCTGTGATAGCGCCAGATCCAGAAAGATGTAAACTTGTGAATTAATAACAAAGATGTTGGAATATTGCTTTGATTTTTAATATAAAGTGTTCTATCCTGGAGAGGGAGATATAGTTCAGTACTGCTCACAACAATACATCTTGCTCTTCTTATTACCTTCATTCATTATACTTCATAGCATTTTGCTGGTGTTGTTTCCTTCTCTGTCTTTATTCTCCCTTAAAGAATTCATTTGGAGTAAATTGGTATCATGGTGCAATAGAAACCTTTTTAATGAATGTGGCTAGAAATTGCATTTATTGCATGTGGTGCAAGAGATCCTATATTCAATATAGGGCATATGCTGAGTGCCAGGTACTGTTCCAAGAGACTTACACACATTTAATTTTCACAATCTTATTAGGCAGATGCCATTGCCATCTCCATTTTATTGATTAGGAAACTTAGGCATAGAAAAGCTAAATTACATTTGACACAGGAATGTGGATTTGTATCCATACAAGCCAGTTTCAGAGGCTGTGTTTTTGACTAGGGTAACTATGTAATAATTTAGCACCCAAATTGAGATAATTTTGAGAGCTGAAGGGGACCCTGTTAATAACTGAACTGGGAATATAGGTGTCAATTAAGATGATCCCAAGCAAACAATGATATATGGTCACCCTACTGTTAATCTCCATTCTGTGCTGCCTCAAGTTTATTACCACACCTACTATGTTGCCAAATGGAGCATATATGTAGGGTAATTGTAGCCCTGTAGTAAATACAGGCATTTTATCATTTATAGAAGCAATATATATATAACCAATAAATTCTTTCATTAGTAATGAATCCATTTCTCAGTTTCCACTACAATATAGAATACGAGCTACTATTAAGGGTGCCACCTTAATTACATATTTTCAAGTGTCCCCCAACTTCATTGTCAGAGGAAATTAACTACATCCCACTTCCTTAACAAAGATTTACTGCTATGAGAATGAAGTCCAACTTTAAAATTCCCGTGGCATAGTCACCCATCACAAAATAAAGCTAATGGTAACAAGTCAAAACAAATTAAGCAATGTCAGCTTTGTTAATCTTCTGCTATAACAACATTATTTCTAGAATACAGATCAGTCTAAATTGTCATTAAGGTAACATCACAATACCTTCTTTTAAAGAAAATACATTTTAAATTTATTTCTAACTCATTGAACACAGTTACATGCTAAGAGACTGATGGAGTCTTTCCTAAGGACAATGAGGATTTAACTGGAAAAATCTCATTTGCAGAGAATAAATAAATCTCAGCTGATGCCTGTGGAATTCAACTACTCAGAGTCAGAGCATTTCCCACACATGAGAAATTTTCTTTAAAGGAAAGATATGAAGCAGCCATAAGTCAAATGCAGGGTCATTATGTGCACAAATTAGTTCTTGTAATAAATGGGATTAAAGGCTCTGAGCTTTAATCAAGCCTACTGCAATAAATGGGCATATGAAGGAATTTTAAGACTAATCAGAAGGTCGGTTCTATATTCCATTTATAGAAACATCTCTGTAAAAGCCTGTGTATACTAAAACATCATTTACTTTGAGCTTAGATATCAAGATGTAGCATATATCTTAGTTGAACTATAAGAAATAGTCATTCCAGTAACTTTGCCATTCAGTGGGGGGAAGAGAAAAGAAATTTGCTATTTGCCTAAGCAATTATGTGGCACAATTATTTGGTTAAAGGTTAAAATATTGAGTGTTGGAGAATATCAGCAGAAATGATGGGGTAAAGATCTCTGAAAACCTGCTCAATGAGAACAATAGAATTATCTGGAGATTTAGATGTACATAAGGTGCTTTAAAAAGCTCTGACACATACTTAGGAACCTAGAAGTCCTTGCACATGGGCTGTGTGCCCTGGAAAGACCTAGGAGGGCCCTAAACTCTCAAGTCAGACTAGTCTTGAGGCTCTATGCAAACAGGAAGTGAAAGCTATGGCAGAACTGTAACCTTCCTGCTTGAGTGTTGAAGGCATGTTGGGGCAATCATACAGAGCTCCTATACAGCTCTGATTTCTCCTTCCTTTATGCTGTTATTGTCACAAATTGCATTT
The DNA here is from genome assembly GCF_028564815.1 of Eubalaena glacialis. Taxonomy (NCBI): domain Eukaryota; kingdom Metazoa; phylum Chordata; class Mammalia; order Artiodactyla; family Balaenidae; genus Eubalaena; species Eubalaena glacialis. The sequence goes on along the minus strand of NC_083729.1, from coordinate 44,902,492 downwards.
ACATAAATTGTGTGCCCATCAACAGAGACTGATTGTTATTGCTTTATGGTAATTTTCTTTTAAATCAGTAGGAAAGAAGATTATAAACAAAAAATACATATATATTGTCCTCTTTAGTGTACATTATCATACACTATTAATCATAATCTTTTGAGTAATCGCAAAAAAATTTTTTTAAATATAGCAAATGCAAAACAAAACAATTAAAATGATGCACTAAAGGTCATCTCTTTAGTACAAATCAAGACATTAATAGAGGAGTACAGAAACAAAAATTCATAAGACATGTAAACACCAAATAGCAAAATGAAAGATGAAAATCATACCTTATCAATAATTTACTTAAATGGAAATAAATTCAACACTCCAATTAAAAGGCAGAGATTAGAAGAATGGATTTTAAAAATGATCCAACTGTAAACGAATGGAACTTATATGCCAAATAAACAGTAAAGAAAGAGGTCTGGAGTGGCTATGCTCATATCAGATAACATAGTGTTTAAGAAAAAAACTGCTCCTAGAGAAAAAGAAAAATATTTCCTAATGATAAAACTGTCACTCCATCAAGAAGACATAATGATTATAAACATATATGGACCTAACACCAGAGCTTCAAAATATATGGGGCAATATCTGACAGAATTTTAAAGAAAAGACAATTCAGCAATGGTAGTTGCTAATGTCACTATCATTTTCAATATTGGATAGAGCAACTAGCCAGACGATCAACAACTTGAACAACACTATAAACCAACTAGACTCAACAGACATCTACACAACACTCCATGCAGTAGCTGAACACATATTCTCAAGGGCACATAAAACATTTTCTAAGACTGACCTTATATCATCCCATGAAACAAGTCTTAATATATTTAAAATGACTGAAATCATACAAGGTATGTTCTCTGATCAAAATGTAAACAATTAGAAATCAATAGCAAATGGAAATGTGGACAAGTCACAAATATGTGGAAATTCAACATTACACTCCTAAATAACCAATGTATCAAAGAGAGAATCACTAGGAAAATTAGAAAATACTTTGAGATGAATGAAAATAAATAGACAATATACCACGCTGATGAAATCCAGTGAAATGATTCCTGTCTGAGTGGAGCTTTGATTGCAACAGGTAGAGACAAGCAATAAATACAATAAATAAATTGTCATATCAGTGGAGTTCACTACTATTGTGCAAAATAATTCCTATCTATGTCACAATCTGTCTTTTATCACAGTTCAGGACACTGTCCACTCTGTCGCATGGTATGTTTGGAAGAATAGACTTTTTTTAGGAAAGGAAAAACTAACAAGATTTTGTCAGCAAAATAAGAGCACACTGGTTCTTCATCTTCCCTCCTTCCCAGAGAGGCAAGCTGGGGCCAACGTACTCAGCTGGATATGCAAGATGCACCTATAAACTCTTCCTTTTCATAGGCAAGGAAAAGCATTATTTTTAGTGGAGGGATACTCAGAACACTTTGGTCCAAGACAGTTTGGCATTTGTGCCACCTGTTTAGAGCTACTCTCTGGGAAGCTGGAACTTACACCTGGAACCCTCTCCTAGTGCTGATTTGTATTACCAGGCAATGGATTTACAGTCTCCCACCTTCCTTTCCTCCATGTCCTAACTAAGGGAGGGAGCTCATCAAGCCATGGGAAGCTGACATGTGTACAAGGTCCAGGACTGAACCCTGTTAGTGTATTGTTCAGGCAAAATTGAAAGGAATTATATATCTCTATCCCAGTTTTGACTCAAGGGATTTTGGCTATTAACTGAATCAATATACTCAACTTCATATGATTTTTTAGCATATTTCAAAGATACTGATTATCATATTTTAAAATAAGAAGAAAATGTAGATGAGTGAACCATGGGGCTAACGAAACCTCCCTTCCATCTTGAAATGAAGGGATTGCCCATGATGATGGCCACGCACTGACAGACTAAAGAGATTCCAGCCTCAGACTCCCACTCTCTCTGGAAACACTATTATCATGGTACATTTAGCAAATGCTTTATTATAATTGAACTTCTATGAAACTACATATTATGCAAATAAATTAATTATCATTTGTAGCATTACAATGGCTAGTAAATCAATTCATAATTATATGACACTTAGAATAAATAGAATAACACTCTTTAAATTTCCCTGCTGAAGTGTAATGCATAATATGCTCAGTAGCAAAGCAATAAAACAGTAAAAGGCGAAGCAACATTGTAGGCTGAATAGCGGGTACTGAGCATAAAATGAAGCCACAGTGATAGCAAGCTTTGCTCTCCATCTCTCTACACAGAAGGCTTTTGAACATGCCAAATGCGCTGAAGAACTGCCCATAAATATATCCAATATGTTTTTTTCATAATCAATAGCTGACATCTGAGTCTACAACAGAGTATTTGTTGACACAACCATTTTAATTTCTATCATTTTCTAATCTGGAATATTGGTCTCAAGAAGCCTTCTGTATCAAGGAGATTGTTTTGCCAAACAAGAATACTTGATGAGGTAAAATTTAAAAAAATAATAAGAGAAAACTCTTACCCTCACGTTGCACTTGCAAAACACACAGGTTGGACACAATACTGCTAGTGGTATTCTTTTAGGCATCTCAATGGAGAAAGCCTCTCTAGAAATCGAGATATAACCCAATTCTGAAGACAGACATCCGATGACTGGGGCTCTAGAGAGACAGTGAGAATAAAGTGTCAGTAAGAAACCATTCCTTATTTTGTGTTTCTTTATTTTCTTGTCGAAGTCTGAGGATCCTGTCATCCAAAGAATGTCTATAATCCAATATCCAAGGAAGCATTTGATTTATCCCAGAGGTTACATACATTTAAAGGCCTTCAGTAGGTAAAACAGCCAAGTTGCCTTATTTTATTGCTACAATAGAAACTGCATATGTACATATACACTAGAAGCCATGATCTGAAGAGCAAATGGCATGTATAATGAGATGTGGCTTTGACATGCTTGGTTGGTAATGTTCCCTCCATTCCATAGTAAATCATAAGAATGACAGCAACATTCTGTCAGAACGTAAGCTAAATAATCATTTTCCTAAGTCCCAGGCACTCCTCTAGATGAGAAGAAAACCAATTTAGAAGCAGTTTTACATTTGTGGAGTGTGGTCACAAGAGCACAGCACTAACAACAGGGGGCCTGGGCTCTCTAAAATACTTATCTGTGGCCTTGGAAATTCATTTAAATCTCCAAGTTCTAAAATCTGTGAAATGTGAAGATTTGAAACCTTACCAATTCACCTCTGATAAAATGTTGTAAGCTTGAGATCAAATCATATTAAAATAGTAGTAATTATTTTCAATTGCCAGATGCAATAAAATTGTGAGTAGAAATTTTGCTAATCAAATGTCATGTCTATTGATTCATTTCATAACTTTCGAAGCATCCAATGAACAATTGTTTCTAACACTTTTAATATTTGCCAAACACTCATGAGTAAAAGTAATCTGAATACATCTAAAATATAATAGAAAATATCTATCTTCAGGCGAGTTAAGGAAATAAAACTCCATCTCTGCAGGGTGCCTGGAAGCAACTGGAGAGAGTTAGTGGAGTCCAGGAAAGTGGGCGTGGTCGGCCTGCAGGGGTGGATAAAAACTTCACCTGACTTTTAATATTTGGTAGATAAAAAATAGCTAGCAGTGTGTGCATACTTGTGTGTGTGTGTGTGTGTGTGTGTGTGTATGCATCCTCCTCTGCTGGGTGACACTAACTGCACTGGGGCCACTGTCACACTCAGATGAAGTTGCAGTCCCTTAACAACTCAGGCCCTGAGGAAGCACCTTGCAAAATGGAAGCTCAAGGTATGTGACCCAGAGTGCTTCTAAACTGCAGGAAGTCTAATGCTGACCTACTGCACTGAAAGACACTAATGAAGTTTGGTACTTCTCAATCCATTTCAGAAACCAAAACTGAGTTGAAGTTACTGCTTGATTTTGCTAAAATTATTGAGCCCCTCTCTTCCCTCGCTTCAGAAAAGAGATGTTCTGGCAGAGAAAGTCACTTAAACACACACACATACACAAAATATCATACAATTTGTTTTATTTACTCTTCTTCCTGTGTTAGGTTTTTGTGGAATTTGCTCAATCCTCTTTTTCTATGTAAAGTAGAGGGTTTGAAGCAATAAATATAAGAGGTATTTTACTAAGATCTCTGTAAGTGATTGGGCCTAGAGCCATTTAATATAAAAACTTGAGGAAGGCATTCTCTACAGAAAAGCCAGCATGATCTTTAAAAAAATTAAATGTAAGCACACTACTGCCATGCTTAAAATCCCTAGATGACCTCCCAAGACCTTGCTCTTGGAACAACAGCCTAAGTCCCTGCCACAGCTCAGATGCATGGCCTTGCCTGTAATGCGTTTTCTGCCTGCCTCCTCATTTCCTTTTCATACCCCTGGCTCACTGCACCTGAAGGCACAGCTTCCTTCTATTTCCCAGACACGCCAGGCACAGTTAAACCTTTGAGACTCTGCACTTACTGCCTCTGCTTGAAAACCACTTCCTTTAGCTTATTCTTATCCTTCTGATTGCACATTAGATGGTTCTTCCTCTGACAGGCCTTCTCACCGACCTTAACCAAAGAGACCTACTCTGTGCTCTGCTTGTTGCTCTGTTAACTTTGTGGCACTCAAAACAATCAGTAACTAACTTGTATAATATGTATTTACATGTTTGTCCTTATGCGTCCCTAGAATGTTACCTCTATGAGATCAGGGATCTCATCCTTTTATGTACCCTTGTATCTGCAATGCCTAGAACAAAGCTTTGCACATAGTACAGACTCAGTATTTGTTAGATGAATGGAATTGCCCTAAACTCTGCCATGTTCTTAGTACTGAAATCAACTCAGCTAGAGAGCCACACATATTATAGAATATTAGAGACGGAACACCTTTGAGAACTAGCCTCCCTTTCTTATTTTACTAGAGATGAAATGAGACTTCACATAGACACGAGTTTGACTAGGGTTGTCTACCTAACAGTTATATAGTTACCCCTGGGCCTGTAGTTCTACTACAACCATATTACAGAAGGAAATTAGCCCCCATAGAATTCTACTGAGGTAAGCATACATCAGTCTAGTCAATGTAGGGCTTTTGGTGGCTTAACAACTATGTATTTATGAAGGTCAATCATGTTATCAACATTTACCGCCTAGATGGAAAATTAGCCTTGAGCCTTTGTTCTCCCCAGAAATAGAAGAAATTGTTCCCAACTGGTATCACCAATTAGTTAAACACATCACACCTCTTTTCCTGTCATCCTTAGAAAAACTATTCAAGAAACCACCACAGATCACCATGGCAACTCTAAAACATCAGAAGAACTAGCTTTTTAAATAAGGTGTATGTATCTACAGTTTTCTATAAATTTTTTCTATGTTTCTTGTGTAGAAAAAGGGAGTAGAGGTTGTGTGTGTACAAAGCTGTAATCGAGGTGAAGGGATAGAGGATGAAATTGTCATTACTCAGATATAATTGCAGTTGCCATAAGCATTCAAAGTTGGACATATTTACCTTCTATGGACCTAAGACTAGAACTCAGTTGAATTCCTCATTTTTCTTAGGAATCCTTTTTTTATCCTTATTTTATTTATTTTTTTAATTAAAGTATAGTTGATTTACACTGTTGTGTTAGTTGCAGGTATACGGCAAAGTGATTCAGTTATACATACATATATATCTATTTTTTTCCAGATTATTTTCCCTTATAGGTTATTACAAACTATTCAGTATAGTTCCCTGTGCTATATAGTAGGTCCTTGTTGGTTATCTGTTTTACTTATAGTAGTGTGTATATGTTAATCCCCAACTCCTATTTTATCCCTCCTCCACCCCCTTTCCCCTTTGGTAACCATAAGTTTGTTTTCTATGTCTGAGGGTCTATTTCTGTTTTGTATATAAGTTCATTTGTATCACTTTTTTTTTACTCCACATATAAGTGATATCATATTTGTGTTTCTCTGCCTGGTTTACTTCACTTAGTATGATAATCTCCAGGTCCATCCATATTGCTGTAAATAGCATTATTTCATTCTTTTATATGGTTGAGTAAATATTCCATTGTATATATGTACCACATCTTCTTTATCCATTCCCCTGTTGGTGGACATTTAGGATGCTTCCATGTCTTGGCTATTATAAATAGTGCTGCAATGAACATTGGGGTGCATGTATCTTTTTGAATTATGGTTTTCTCCAGATATATGCCCAGGAGCAGGATTGCGGGATCATATGTAGCTCTATTTTTAGTTTTTTGTTTTTTTTTTTAAAAACATCTTTATTGAAGTATAATTGCTTTACAATGGTGTGTTAGTTTCTGCTTTATAACAAAGTGAATCAGTTATACATATACATATGTTCCCATATCTCTTCCCTCTTGCATCTCCCTCCCTCCCACCCTCCCCATCCCACCTCTCTAGGTGGTCACAAAGCACCAAGCTGATCTCCCTGTGCTATGCGGCTGCTTCCCACTAGCTATCTATTGTACATCTGGTAGTGTATATATGTCCATGACACTCTCTCACCCTGTCACATCTCACCCTTCCCCCTCCCCATATCCTCAAGTCCATTCTCTAGTAGGTCTGTGTCTTTATTCCCGTCTTGCCACTAGGTTCTTCATGGCCTTTTTTTTCTTTTTTTTTTTTTCCCCTTAGATTCCATATATATGTGTTAGCATACTGTATTTGTTTTTCTCTTTCTGACTTACTTCACTCTGTATGACAGACTCTAACTCCATCCACCTCATTACAAATACCTCCATTTCATTTCTTTTTATGGCTGAGTAATATTCCATTGTATATATGTGCCACATCTTCTTTTTCCATTCATCCAATGATGGACACTTAGGTTGCTTCCAGGTCCTGGCTATTGTAAATAGAGCTGCAATGAACATTTTGGTACATGACTCTTTTTGAACTATGGTTTTCTCAGGGTATATGCCCAGTAGTGGAATTGCTGGGTCGTATGGTAGTTCTATTTGTAGTTTTTTAAGGAACTTCCATACTGTTCTCCATAGTGGCTGTATCAATTTACATTCCCACCAACAGTGCAAGAGTGTTCCCTTTTCTCCACACCCTCTCCAGCATTTATTGTTTCTAGATTTTTTGATGATGGCCATTCTGACCGGTGTGAGATGATACCTCATTGTAGTTTTGATTTGCATTTCTCTAATGATTAATGATGTTGAGCATTCTTTCATGTGTCTGTTGGCAATCTGTATATCTTCTTTGGAGAAATGTCTCTTTAGGTCTTCTGCCCATTTTTGGATTGGGTTGTTCGTTTTTTTTGTTATTGAGCTGCATGAGCTGCTTGTAAATCTTGGAGATTAATCCTTTGTCAGTTGCTTCATTTGCAAATATTTTCTCCCATTCTGAGGGTTGTCTTTTGGTCTTGTTTATGGTTTCCTTTGTTGTGCAAAAGCTTTTAAGTTTCATTAGGTCCCATTTGTTTATTTGTGTTTTTATTTCCATTTCTCTAGGAGCTGGGTCAAAAAGAATCTTGCTGTGATTTATGTCATAGAGTGTTCTGCCTATGTTTTCCTCTAAGAGTTTGATAGTGTCTGGCCTTACACTTAGGTCTTTAATCCATTTTGAGTTTATTTTTGTGTATGGTGTTAGGGAGTGTTCTAATTTCATACTTTTACATGTATCTGTCCAATTTTCCCAGCACCACTTATTGAAGAGGCTGTCTTTTCTCCACTGTATATGCTTGCCTCCTTTATCAAAGATAAGGTGACCGTATGTGCGTGGGTTTATCTCTGGGCTTTCTATCCTGTTGCATTGATCTATATTTCTGTTTTTGTGCCAGTACCAAACTGTCTTGATTACTGTAGCTTTGTAATATAGTCTGAAGTCAGGGAGACTGATTCCTCCAGCTCCATTTTTCGTTCTCAAGATTGCTTTGGCTATTCGGGGTCTTTTGTGTTTCCATACAAATTGTGAAATTTTTTGTTCCAGTTCTGTGAAAACTGCCAGTGGTAGTTTGATAGGGATTGCATTGAATCTGTAGATTGCTTTGGGTAGTAGAGTCATTTTCACAATGTTGATTCTTCCAATCCAAGAACATGGTATATCTCTCCATCTATTTGTATCATCTTTAATTTCTTTCATCAGTGTCTTATAATTTTCTGCATACAGGTCTTTTGTCTCCTTAGGTAGGTTTATTCCTAGATATTTTATTCTTTTTGTTGCAATGGTAAACGGGAGTGTTTTCTTCATTTCACTTTCAGATTTTTCGTCATTAGTGTATAGAAATGCAAGAGATTTCTGTGCATTAATTTTGTATCCTGCTACTTTACCAAATTCATTGATTAGCTCTAGTAGTTTTCTGGTAGCATCTTTAGGATTCTCTATGTATAGTATCATGTCATCTGCAAACAGTGACAGCTTTACTTCTTCTTTTCCGATTTGGATTCCTTTTATTTCTTTTTCTTCTCTGATTGCTGTGGCTAACACTTCCAAAACTATGTTGAATAATAGTGGTGAGAGTGGGCAACCTTGTCTTGTTCCTGATCTTAGTGGAAATGGTTTCAGTTTTTCACTATTGAGGACAATGTTGGCTGTGGGTTTGTCATATATGGCCTTTATTATGTTGAGGAAAGTTCCCTCTATGCCTACTTTCTGCAGGGTTTTTATCATAAATCGGTGTTGAATTATGTCAAAAGCTTTCTCTGCATCTATTGAGATGATCATATGGTTTTTCTCTTTCAATTTGTTAATATGGTGTATCACATTGATTGATTTGTGTATATTGAAGAATCCTTGCATTCCTGGGATAAACCCCACTTGATCATGGTGTATGATCCTTTAAATGTGCTGTTGGATTCTGTTTGCTAGTATTTTGTTGAGGATTTTTGCATCTATGTTCATCAGTGATATTGGCCTGTAGTTTTCTTTCTTTGTGACATCTTTATCTGGTTTTGGTATCAGGGTGATGGTGGCCTCGTAGAATGAGTTTGGGAGTGTTCCTCCCTCTGCAATATTTTGGAAGAGTTTGAGAAGGATAGGTGTTAGCTCTTCTCTAAATGTTTGATAGAATTCGCCTGTGAAGCCATCTGGTCCTGGGCTTTTGTTTGTTGGAAGATTTTTAATCACAGTTTCAATTTCAGTGCTTGTGATTGGTCTGTTCATATTTTCTATTTCTTCCTGGTTCAGTCTCGGCAGGTTGTGCATTTCTAAGAATCTGTCCATTTCTTCCAGGTTGTCCATTTTATTGGCATAGAGTTGCTTGTAGTAATCTCTCATGATCGTTTGTATTTCTGCGGTGTCAGTGGTTACTTCTCCTTTTTCATTTCTAATTCTATTGATTTGAGTCTTCTCCCTTTTTCTCTTGATGAGTCTGGCTAATGGTTTATCAATTTTGTTTATCTTCTCAAAGAACCAGCTTTTAGTTTCATTGATTTTTGCTATTGTTTACTTCATTTCTTTTTCATTTATTTCTGACCTGATCTTTATGATTTCTTTCCTTCTGCTAGCTTTGGGGTTTTTTTTTCTTCTTTCTCTAATTGCTTCAGGTGCAAGGTTAGGTTGTTTATTCGAGATGTTTCCTGTTTCTTGAGGTAGGCTTGTATTGCTATAAACTTCCCTCTTAGCACTGCTTTTGCTGCATCCCATAGGTTTTGGGTCGTCGTGTCTCCATTGTCATTTGTTTCTAGGTATTTTTTGATTTCCCCTTTGATTTCTTCAGTGATCACTTCGTTATTAAGTAGTGTATTGTGTAGCCTCCATGTGTTTGTATTTTTTACAGATCTTTTCCTGTAATTGATATCTAGTCTCATAGCGTTGTGGTCAGAAAAGATACTTGATACGATTTCAATTTCCTAAATTTACCAAGGCTTGATTTGTGACCCAAGATATGATCTATCCTGGAGAATGTTCCATGAGCACTTGAGAAGAATGTGTATTCTGTTGTTTTTGCGTGGAATGTCCTATAAATATCAATTAAGTCCATCTTGTTTAATGTATCATTTAAAGCTTGTGTTTCCTTATTTATTTTCATTTTGGATGATCTGTCCATTGGTGAAAGTGGGGTGTTAAAGTCCCCTACTATGATTGTGTTACTGTCGATTTCCCCTTTTATGGCTGTTAGTATTTGCCTTATGTATTGAGGTGCTCCTATGTTGGGTGCATAAATATTTACAATTGTTATACCTTCCTCTTGGATCGATCCCTTGATCATTATATAGTGTCCTTCTTTGTCTCTTGTAATAGTCTTTATTTTAAAGTCTATTTTGTCTGATATGAGAATTGCTACTCCAGCTTTCTTTTGATTTCCATTTGCATGGAATATCTTTTTCCATCCCCTCACTTTCAGTCTGTATGTGTCTCTAGGTCTGAAGTGGGTCTCTTGTAGACAGCATATATATGGGTCTTGTTTTTGTATCCATTCAGCCAGTCTGTGTCTTTTGGTGGGAGCATTTAATCCATTTACATTTAAGGTAATTATCGATATGTATGTTCCTATTCCCATTTTCTTAAATGTTTTGGGTTTGTTATTGTAGGTGTTTTCCTTCTCTTGTGTTTCTTGCCTAGAGAAGTTCCTTTAGCATTTGTTGTAAAGCTGGTTTGGTGGTGCTGAACTCTCTCAGCTTTTGCTTGTCTGTAAAGGTTTTAATTTCTCCATCAAATCTGAATGAGATCCTTGCTGGGTAGATTAATCTTGGTTGTAGGTTTTTCTCCTTCATCACTTTAAGTATATCCTGCCACTCCCTTCTGGCTTGCAGAGTTTCTGCTGAAAGATCAGATGTTAACCTTATGGGGATTCCCTTGTGTGTTATTTGTTGTTTTTCCCTTGCTGCTTTTAATATGTTTTCTTTATATTTAATTTTTGACAGCTTGATTAATATGTGTCTTGGCGTGTTTCTCCTTGGATGTATCCTGTATGGGACTCTCTGTGCCTCCAGGACTTGATTAACTATTTCCTTTCCCATGTTAGGGAATTTTTCATCTATAATCTCTTCAAATATTTTCTCAGTCCCTTTCTTTTTCTCTTCTTCTTCTGGGACCCCTATAATTCGAATGTTGGTGCGTTTAATGTTGTCCCAGAGGTCTCTGAGACTGTCCTCAGTTCTTTTCATTCTTTTTTCTTTATCCTGCTCTGCAGTAGTTATTTCCACCATTTTATCTTCCAGGTCACTTATCCGTTCTTCTGCCTCAGTTATTCTGCTATTGATCCCATCTAGAGTATTTTTAATTTCATTTATTGTGTTTTTCATCGTTGCTTTGTTCCCCCTTAGGTCTTCTACGTCCTTGTTAAATGTTTCTTGCATTTTGTCTATTCTATTTCCAAGATTTTGGATCATCCTTACTATCATTATTCTGAATTCTTTTTCAGGTAGACTACCTATTTCCTCTTCCTTTGTTAGGTCTGGTGTGTTTTGACCCTGCTCCTTCATCTGCTGTGTGTTTTTCTGTCTTCTCATTTTGCTTATCTTACTGTGTTTGGGGTCTCCTTTTCACAGGCTGCAGGTTCGTAGTTCCCGTTGTTTTTGGTATGTGTCTCCAGTGGCTAAGGTTGGTTCAGTGGGTTGTGTAGGTTTCCTGGTGGAGGGAACTAGTGCCTGTGTTCTGGTGGATGAGGCTGGATCTTGTCTTTCTGGTGGGCACGTCCATGTCTGGTGGTGTATTTTGGGGTGTCTGTGGCCTTATTATGATTTTAGGCAGCCTCTCTGCTAATGGATGGGGCTGTGTTCCTGTTTTGTTAGTTGTTTGGCATAGGGTGTCCAGCACTGTAGCTTGCTGGTCGTTGATGTTGAGATGGAGATCTCTAAGAGATTTTCGCCGTTTGGTATTACGTGGAGCTGGGAGGTCTCTTGTGTACCAGTGTCCTGAAGTTGGCTCTCCCACCTCAGAGACACAGCCCTGATGCCTGGCTGGAGCACCAAGAGCCTTTCATCCACATGGCTCAGAGTAAAAGGGAGAAAAAATAGAAAGAAAGAAAGAAGGAAAGAAAGAGGATAAAATATAGTGAAGTAAAATAAAGCTATTATAAAGCAAAGCTATACAGACAAAATCTTACCCAGAAGCATATACATATACACTCAAAAAAAAAAAAAGGAAAAGGGGAAAAATTAATATATCCTGCTCCCAAAGTCCACCTCCTGAATTTGGGATGATTCGTTGTCTATTCAGGTATTCAACAGATGCAGGCACATCAAGTTGTTTGTGGAGTTTTAATCCGCTGCTTCTGAGGCTGCTGGGAGAGATTTCCCTTTCTCTTCTTTGTTCGCACAGCTCCCGGGGTTCAGCTTTGGATTTGGAGCCGCCTCTGCGTGTAGGTCGCCTGAGGGCATCTGTTCCCCGCCCAGACAGAACGGGGTTAAAGGAGCAGCTGCTTCGGGGGCTCTGGCTCACTCAGGCGGGGGGAGGGAGGGATACGGATGCGGGGCGAGCCTGCGGCAGCAGAAGCCGGTGTGACGTTGCACCAGCCCGAGGCGCGCCGTTCGTTCTCCCGGGGAAGTTGTCCCCTGATCACGGGAGCCTGGCAGTGGCGGGCTGCACTGGCTCCCGGGACGGGCGGTGTGGAGAGTGACCTGTGCTCGCACACAGGCTTTTTGGTGGCAGCAGCAGCAGCCTTAGCGTCTCATGCCCGCCTCTGGGGTCCGCGCTGATAGCCGCGGCTCGCGCCCGTCTCTGGAGCTCGTTTAGGCGGCGCTCTGAATCCCCTCTCCTTGCGCGCCGTGAAACAAAGAGGCAAGAAAAAGTCTCTTGCCTCTTCGGCAGCTGCAGACTTTTTCCCGGACTCCCTCCCGGCTAGCTGTGGTGCGCTAACCCCTTCAGGCTGTTTTCACGCCGTCAACCCCAGTCCTCTCCCTGCGATCCGACCGAAGCCCGAGCCTCAGCTCCCAGCCCCCGCCCGCCCCGGCAGGTGAGCAGACAAGCCTCTCGGGCTGGTGAGTGCTGCTCGGCGCCGATCCTCTGTGCGGGAATCTCTCCGCTTTGCCCTCCGCACCCCTTGGCTGCGCTCTCCTCCATGGCTCCGAAGCTTCCCCCCTCTGAAACCCGCAGTCTCTGCCCGCGAAGGGGCTTCCTAGTGCGTGGAAACCTTTCCTCCTTCACGGCTCCCTCCCACAGGTGCAGGTCCCGTCCCTGTTCTTTTGTCTCTGTTGTTTCTTTTTTCTTTTGCCCTACCCAAGTACGTGGGGAGTTTCTTGCCTTTTGGGAGGTCTGACGTTTTCTGCCAGCGTTCAGTGGGTGTTCTGTAGGAGCAGTTCCACGTGTAGATGTATTTCTAATGTATCTGTGGGAAGGAAGGTGATCTCCGCGTCTTACTCTTCCGCCATCTTCTTCTCCCCCCCTATTTTTAGTTTTTTAAGGGACCTCCTTACTGTTCTCTATAGAGGCTATACCAATTTACATTCCCACCAACAGTGTAGGAGAGTTCCTTTTTCTCCACACCCTCTCTAACATTTATTATTTGTAGACTTTTTGATGATGGCCATTCTGACTAGTGTAAGGTGATTCCTCACTGCAGTTTTGTTTGTGTTTCTCTAATAATTAGTGATGTTTAGCATTTTGCTGGGACAGACATGGAATAGGAAGAATGAATGGGGTTGTCCTATGCTACCTACATGCATTTACTTGCACATTAATGTAATATATTGTAATACAGTCAAAGTAATAGATGGCCCAAAACACAACCAAACCACGTTAACATTCCTGGATCAGCAACACACTGAAGTCATATATGCTTATAACTTTTCAACAATCTCCTCTTACTCTCTGTTTTTAGAATTTATCTTCTTTTCTTTTTGCTTTTTATTATGCTTTCAAAATGTATTTCTCAGCTCACAACACTAAGAGGGATTTTGTTTATATTAACATCCAACAGGGAAAATACTATTATACAATCTTATATTTGGTTGAAATTAAATTTAATCATTTTCTTCATCAGAATAACTATTCACTGCATAATGAAATTCCACTAATGCCATATCAGCTGCATTATAAAGACAAGCATAAATCACAAAATGACATCAAATTTGTGTAGACTAAATAATTCTTGAGAAAATTCTGCAATATTTAAAGCTATTAGAATACTATTAAGTTTCTCTTTACAACCTTATTGTTTCAACAGAATGAGTTTTCTAGAGGTCAACAAAGTCATCTCTTGACCTCTAGACAGCATTTTTGAAAATACAACGTCCACTGTAAAAATTCTATAAATATCTTTGGAACCTTGGAGAGAAAACAGGGGAAAAGAACTTTACTACCTTACCCAGTTATGCTTTAGAATATTAAAGCTTCTAATTTCTAACTATAGACACTCTCATTGAGGTCATGACTGTTTTGTCTGCTGATTATATTTAGAATCTTCCAGTTACTAATATCACATCAAACTTGAGAACAGAGATATGTAGAGATCTAAAACTTTAAACGTTAAAAAATTAGGGATGGAATTATATCACATTTGAGAAATAAAACTATTAAAATAACTTGTGAAGGGGGGATAAATTTCATACAGTAAAGTGATAAATTAATGAACCTAAACAGAAAAAGCAAACAAAGTACAGATGTATTCTATGCACTTGGCTGGCACCCAACAGCTGGTGTTCTAGCCCACTGTTTCATATTCTATAAAACTCTCTCTACATAAATAACTATGCTCAGTGACTGTCTTTCACACAGAGCAGGGCTTTTGTTAGGAATGACAAATTAAGAGTACAAGTTAGCCAATGCCACAAAAGAGCCAGCCGATAGCCTTTCATATATACACATAGTAACTGCACAAAGTTACTATGTAATGTAATTTTACTTTTAATTGCTTTTATTTTAACTTGTGGACCATTTTACAACATTAAAGATAGATATAAGGTGTAAGAAATATAAATGAACTATCCATGGCTTACACACTGTTTTCTAGAACCTTAGAAAGGAAACTCAAGTCATAGAAGATTGTTTTATTATTGAGATCGCTCAGGAAACCAAACTCCAAACAATTAAACCAAACTCTGTTTCCTACTGCTACCCAAGTACAGATATTGTGGATTAAGATATTCATATTTGTGTTAGCATCATTACTTAGCATTACTTTTAGATTATGGAGTGAACCCTGCCCTGCTCTCTTGCAAGGCCATCCTGAATCTGGCAGACTAATAGCTAGGATCTAATCCTTCCCTTGATCATAAGAATAACACTTTGACTCTAGCTTCCAATTATTCACAAGGTATTCTATTTTGACTCGTCTCTCCACTGTGACATAACACATTAGCCTGAGATGAACATTTGGCCATAATGTTCTCACAAGGCTGGACTAGATTCATGTACACTTAAACCTGTGCCCTTTCCTACCTACTCCCCATAAGAATAATGATGATTAATAACAGATTGAGAATAACTATCTACACTCTTCAAAGGATAAAGCATGAAAAGATGTGTGTAAAGCACAATGCTGACATTCCACCTTAACGTGACGTCTACGATTCAGAAGTAGCCCATTTTCAGAGATAATACTTGAGAGAATCCGGCCAATGTTAGCATTTTTCTCCCTCAGTTTAGCTATCCAAATGAAATGAAAAAAAAACTATCTGCCTTGGGAGAGATCCTATGACAGCATGGACAATGTGGTTTTTCCAAGTATCTGTTCAGCTGCTAAACACACCATCACTCAACCTCAATACAAAAAAAAAAGTCTGTGGAGAAATGTGATTCCAGCAGTTGGTTGATGGACAGAGTAGAAGAAGGAAATCAATTTTATATTTCAGAGAAAAAAAAATGAAAGGGGCTTAAAGTCAAGAGCATTTATTTATATAAGGTCACATGCATAGAGCTGGACATCTGGAGCTGATTCCAGGTCTTTCTCATCTCTGGAGGCCCTTTACCTTCAATTCTTTCTGTCTCAAAAAACAACAACGACAACAACAAAAAACCCAGCTCACAATAGTCTGGTGTGAGAAATTCTCACTTACTAGCCCAGATTTCTACTTTTTTACCCCATTTTTCTTTTTATTTAATTCTCCTCCCTAAAGAAATTCATGTTGTTCCTATAATTCAATAGGGTCTGTGATATATTCTCTAGAATGCATATTACTTAAAGGAGGCATAACTGGATTTAAAATACAATAAAACCACTAGCCATCCTATTGAATGATTATGCTCCCTGTGCGGTCAGTTTTATAGACATGCAACTGAAATGAACAGTGCCAAAGGAACCCGTTATCTTTTGTAGGTATTGATTGAAAATTAGTGAAGTGATTATTTCATTTTTACCACAAAGCCTGATATATGCCATCTCTGTATGTAATTTCTAATAAATCTAAATGCTCTGTACCATTTTCCTTTATCCACTAAAATGTAAAAATCTCCCATAAGAAAAGGAAATTTCCCCTCTATCTCTTGGTGATCTCTTTCTCTAAAATTCCAGCATCACTGGCCACTTCAGCCATATAGCACTGAACATACAGTCTTACATAGTTAATCTTTTCCTATTGCTTTATTTTAATTTTTAAATTAAATCATAAACTACTGATGGTAAAATCCATGGTAAAAATTTTATTGTACCCCTCAAAGCACCTTTTAGTATAAACCAGGTTAATAACTGTTAATTGGATTACATCATTAAATTCTATTGTCTCATTCTTCTTCCAACTTGAACTGAAATTCTGTTTGAGATTACCCATTTCCTCATCTCCTTTCATAGTGCTTTACAAAAAAACAGTATGGGTGAAGTTAGGGGCAATATGTACTTTTCTTTCCTCACTTATGATCCTGTTCTGTTACTATTAGACCTGATATATACATATAATTGGCTGGTGGGTCAATATTTTTTTTTTTAAACCTGACAAATTATTTTATTTTACTAAAAATTAAAATTTGTATATAACAAGACTTCAAAACATACAAAGAAGTATTTTAGCACAATATCCATATTATCATATGAAAAAGAACACCAATATTTTACCAACAGGAGACTTCAACCTTGGTGTGCTCTTAGGATAATTCATACTCTTGATTTTTTTATTGACAGGTTATACAATAAAGATTATCTGTAGAATCCATGATTTGTCATGTATTACAGGGAAAAAATAATGAAAAAGTGGTTCAATAATAGTCCCAGTGGCAGAAACAGTTTTTCAAACACTCAGAAGCAGTATGGGTGTGTTAGGAGGGAGATGGTGATACAGTAGATACACAATTTGGCAACATAATATCACAAACCATCAGCATTTCCTCATTAGTAGAAACAGTGAAATGGGTTGAGCCTGCATCAAACTTAGAATAAGTCAGAAGGGACTATACACTCACTGAAGAAAATGATCTGATGAAAGTAGGCTTTCTGTAAATAAATAGGATTTATTTAATTACTATATGACTATGTGTCTATTTCACTGGGACATCAAACTGTATTGGTTTATAGCTTGTGTTATATCATTCTGGTAATCTACTCTGATAAAAATAAGGATGCCGAGCACTAGTCTGGCTTATAACATTCTGAGAAAGAAGTTCTGGAATAGGGTTCTGGTATAATTACATGCAAATATACTTCTGCCATGCATTTCCCATTGATTCTATGTAGGTCACATGAATTCATAAGTATTTTACTATACCACAGTACTCTTACCCCCAGAGAAAAAAATCCAATCCAAGATCATTGGTATAACTCTAGCAGTATGAGCCAGAGACTCATATTCTACCACTTACTAAAGCAAAAGCTCCTTGGAGGTGAAGAGAGAAGAGATTTTTGTGTTATTAATATTCATAATTCCATCCTGCCCTTCTAGCACTTACCACCAATCTGTGCCTGTTATATAGTAGATGCATAAACTAAGGAATTAATAATTGATCTCAGGAAAATAAACTTTCTTCCTGGGGTTTAACATAAACTTAACTAGAGGAGTAAACATAAAAAAGGCAGGAAAAATAATTCATCTTCTGCTTCCTTGTATGATAGGAGATCATAGAACAGATCAACAAAAATTAGATGACGCTGTACTAGAAAAGTTTGATACTTATATTTACTGTGAGATTTTATAAGGGTTGTTTTCCAAGGCAATTCCAAAATTCTGAGATACAAAATCACAACACGCCTCTCATGGAGTTTGGAATCAAATTGCCAAATAAGCAGAATATTTGTCTCCACTTGGGCCTGGCTGACAACATAACAAGTAGGAAACTGCCTATATGACAGAGTCTGGGGTTTCTCCAAATGACAATACTGGTCTGAAATCACTACATCTGTTATTACTGATTAAGTGACCATAAAGGTGTGGATTTTGTCTCCGGGTCTCCTTTAATTCAATAACCATTAATTATATTTCTATTACGTTCTAACACATTGTATAAAACTATGGGAATTTCAAAGGTGAACAGGACATGATTCCACCTTCAAATATATCAAAATACAGTGAAAAAGAAATGCACAAAACTACCTATAATATAATTTGATTAGTTCATTAGATTACTTGTTTCATAACGTGGTCCCCAAGAAAGTGAAATACTAGCTGGGACTGATTCAATGACCAACAGAGGGCTAAAGGTAGGGACAATGTTTTAGCATCAATTGGCCATGGTGGAAGGAATTCAGAGGGTGAATTGATAGGCAAGTCTATGGTGAAAAAGCACTGCTGAGATAATCTAACAAATTCATAGTTGTGGATATGATTTCCATGTTCTTATTCTTATTGAAACTAAATTGCTGGAAGCTGTGAATAAAAGAAACCAAAAAGTTAAACTTCTTGAAAGCATTTTGGTGGGTCAGGTCATGTTCTCAGAATTCAAAAAATTAAGTTTGTTCTGGGTCCTGAGGGAAAGGACTCTAAGTAGTTGACATAAGTTAAAGAAATTCTCTTCTTTTTGTCCTGCTTATGGGAGGACAAAGGGGCAAAATTTAAAGACAAAGGGGCAAAAATTAGAGCAGTATATTAGTCCCCTTTCTGAATGTAATGCCAGGCGGTTTAAGAGTCTATATTTGTACGAGACATACATCAGCCATCAGCATCTTCATGGAGACGAAAAAAAGAATAGTATCTTAATTTTTTTAAAAAAAGATAAGAAAAAAAAAAAAGATAAGATAGAAGATCTCCCTTTGATAGAGACAGATCTTTGTTGCATTTTATTCTCAATACAGAGGCAGAGACATGGGACAAAATGGCAGGTTATAGTTAATGAAATCAAGGTGTTTGGTTTTTAATAAAATAAGCAATTAGGAAAAAATGGACAATTAAAATTTAAAGGAAATATATGTACTGAGAGCTTCTAGAATCATGCTATTTTAATACAGTGTTGTTTTGTTTCAATAGTTAATTTGGAAATTTTTAAGAGTTGCATGGGACATCATAAGAATCCCAGATCCTTAGAACTGCATACCACTTGGACTTTATGATCCAGCTCAAAGTGACTGTGACAGAAGAGAATACTGTATAGAAACTGTGGCAGGCCCTAAAAAGACAATCACAGGAATGGCCTTGAGGGTTTTAAAGCAAAGTCATGCCTTCTTCTTCAAAAAAAAGATTTGCTTTCAATAAATCAATCTTGGCTTAGAACTGAAGTGTCATAGTGCAGGGAAGAGTTGAGAGAGTAATTTTTGGAGCCAGATTGTCTGAGTTTGAATCCTATCTCTCTCCCTCATTAGCTGTGTGACCACGACCACAACACTTAAACTGTCTGTGCCACATTTCTTCTCTGAAAAATGGGGACAATAATAGTACCTACTTCATGTGTCACTGTGATAATTAAATAAATTAATGTACATAAAGTGCTTATGAAAGTGTTCAACAAATGGTAAGTTCCATATTCATGTTTCTTAGTATGGTTACAACCGGATCTTGGAAACTCAAGGTCTGTGCTCGGGACACCAAACGATCAAACAACTTGAGCTACCTGACATAAACTGGGTGTTATCTGATCCACCAAATGCTAAAGCATGTTCAAGGGTAGCCCATCATCAAAAGGCTGTGGTGCATACTTGATCAGGCCCTACTGAGGCCTAAAGAAGGCACTAGCAAGTGGTATAAGCAGGTGGTAAATGATATAGGTGCACCTCCTCTTGCTTCATTGCCACTTCTTTCTCCATTCTTTATGAGAAGTCCTCTAAGTCCTGTGAACTAGGAAGAGCAGTTTTGAACCTGGTTTAAAGATGGTTCTACATGATACTCTGGCCCCAGCTGAAAGGGGAGGGCTGCAACACATCCGGTTGTCTTCTTTGCTACAGGTTGGTCAGGGACTTGGAAATAATGAAGTTGAAGATTTGATGAAAAAGGAATCTTGAAAAGAGACTTGTGGATGAGACTCTTGGAATGGACACAGAGTATAAGGCTATCTATATTCCATGGGAATGTTTATCAAAGGATACCAGCTGCAGAAGAGACTCAATAATTAGCTAGATAGATGACACATTCTGTGGATGAAGTCTCTTTACCTGGACATTCCTGTCCTTGTTCAAAGGCTCATAAACAAAGTGGCCATGATGGTAGAAATGTAGGTTATGCAGGGGGTCAATAAAATAGACTTTTTCACAAAATGGCTGATCTACTACTACTACTTAGCGCCCAGTCTTCCAGAGGTAGAGATAATGTAAAGTCTGATGTGGCATCACAACTCAAGGAATCTGGTTATAATTTCATAATTTTTTGAATCCAGTTATCAAGAAGATTTGTTCTTCCTGGACTATATACTTATTATGTGTGTGTGTGTGTATATATATATATATATATGCCTTCCCTGCCTGCCATGCTTCTGCCAGCAATGTTTCTGCAATGTTAGGGTATTCAAATAGCATTCTATTTCTGACCAGGGAATTTAAAAGCAAAAGAAGTAAGGCAATGGGTTTATACTCATGCATTCATAGCTCCTGGCACACATTCAGTCATTCAAAAGCCATGGACATCATGAAAAGTGGAAATGGCCTATAGAAGACTCAGTCAATTCGCCAGCTATGGAATACCACCTTACAAGGTTGGATTTGGTCCCCCTGGAAGCAGTATATGCTGTGAATTAGGAATAAATATACATTTTATGTTCAATCTTAAAATCTACCAAAGGAGACCACTAAACTAGATATTATTAGAAAGCTTTGATGCCAAGAAAAGTATTGATTCTGGTGACAATTAAAACTACCTCTTATATACTGTGTAACATTGTTTCCCAAAGTGTGTTTCACTTATCACTACCTCTCCAGGATATGTTAGTAAATGCTCCACTGTCAAATTATTTTGGAAAATTTGGGATTGGACTAGGTTAAATAGGCTTCTTTATTTTAAAACCTTTCAGAGCCTATAATACGGCAGTGTGCCTTGTGAATTTCCAAAAGGAGTATTTAGTAGCAGCATATCCCAAATTTATTTGATCATGGAACCCTATTTATATTTTCGGAACTGCTTTTCTTATATTATTGTACTACAGGGAAATGTTCAATGGAAAATTTGAGGAGATGTCTTAAATAATGGTATCTGGACAGGAATAATCAAGCAAGTGTTGATGAGAAAACTATTGCTATTATGTTTATAAAGAAATTGCAAAAATTGTAATAATAGCCCTGGATAAATAGGTTTGGTAGATTTGGTATAAACATACCGTTAGACAGAATTCTTTAGCTTTAGGAAAGCCAATATCTAAAAGTGACAAATCATGAACCAAAGAGTAATTATATTCCCACATTCCCAATACCTCCACTTAACCAGTATTAAAATCAAAGCAATGAGAAGTATGATGCATTCTGGATTCATAGGCATTCAGTCAAGAATATTTAACAGTTTCTAAGAAATTATTGGAGGTCTATTCTCTCTTTTAGTCAGGCATAGTTATATGCAATTAATTTTTGTAAAATTTAGAAAAATTTGTCAACAGATTTGTCAAGTACAGTAAAGATAGGAACATCCGCAAAGTAAAGACACATTTGTTTTTATTTTCAGAACATTTTGAAACAAGGAGATGGCATTCAGTTCTCAGAACTTAACAAGCTACCAGGTAAAGAAATGGAACTGTTAATTTTCAACCTGTGACAGAAGATACAAAAGTAACTAATTGAAAAATCCTGCTTGATTTCCAATATTAGAGAAGACCTAGGGAAAACTGACTGATAGGCATGAAATGTTACTTACAACTGAACATCCCCCATGTGCTGATGGGCCCTTCGGTTTTTGTCTTTAGAAGAAGAAAACCATTATACACTTAATAGTGCTATTTTGGAGCTAACAAAACCTGAAGTTTTTAACCAGTGATGCTTGTATAGCCTATTCTGTGATGAAAGTATCACATAGTTCATACTTCCATTCTCTCTTCTTCTCACAAGTCTTTCTTTCCAAGATCTGTCAGTGCTACTGTAAGAGTTAAATTACATACTTAAGATTAAATTTTTCCAAGTGACATAAATATAAACCTTTGAACTGGAAATCATGTAATTTAAAATAGGCCATAAGTTACTAGAAAAAGTTATTTCACACACTAATGGTGTTCTTGTGCCATTACTTTACTCCAAGTTATTGACCAACTTACAAGTGTTCATTTGTTAATGGTTAACCAACCATTATTGATCATGCTCAGCTAAAATTGATGGATTTGTTTGCTCAAAGAGTAGAGCATAATAAAAGGAGAAAACAGCTTCTAAAGCTTAGCTTTGTATGTTACATTATAGAAAACTATGCAATCCCCTCTATTTAAGGCATTGTAGTAGGCCAAACCAGGAATTCTAACTAGGAGAAGGGGAAAGTTGGCTCATTTAGTCAAACTAAATTCAGCATCTTATAAATTAGGCCTCCATCCTCTCTGGTTCATATGTATACTATCGTTTATATAATTTGTTATAATTAAGAATCTTAATTATACCAATAGGCCTAAAGTTTTTTTATGTTGAGTCCTCTAACATGCTGTTTCTTGTAGACTGACATAAAGAATAATATTCTCTTTGTCAAGGCCATTGGAAATAAATGTACAGAAATAAATGTACATACACACACACACTCCATAGGTCTTCTACATTCATGGTCAAAAATTGTTAAAACTTGAGATATCTGAAAATGTCAAAGATTAGTAGAATTTCTTGATCTTGACTAAAATATTCAGCCATCACAATAATAAGCATATACCACCATTCCTAGCTAGGATAAGGATTCAAATCATGTTAGTTTTTTACAGCATTAATGATAATAGTAATTGATAACATTTACTAAGTTTTTGCTGTCAGTCTCAATGCTAGGCATTTTTTTCCAAGTAATTTTATTAATCCTCACAATAAAACCTTGAGATACACATAATGCTGTCTATATTATAACCAAAACTTGGAAAGGCTACATAGCTTGTCCAAGGTAAACAAGACAAAACAAATCCACAAAATAGTGGAGCTATGATGAGAACTTAAAACAGTGCAGTCCCCAAACATCAGTTCTTGAATCATCCTAGTATTTTGCTGAAAGAGCACTGTATTGCTGTATCTCTGATGGAACTTGCCACAAATACACACTTATTTATGTATATCAAAATACACTTATTTATGCATAAGCCTTTTCCTACATAGCATATCAAAAATGTCTTGCATGAAACCAGAAAATTTTTTTTCTTTCTAGTTTCTGCCACATATCTGCACAGTATCCTTTTCTACAGTTGATACTCAAATGATGATTACATTCACATATGTTCCAAGAAGACTGTAAAATAATGCAGTTTATCAGCCAGTTAAAAATGGTGGAGACTAGAAAAAAAGTTATAGAAAAAAGTCATTGATTATTTCCCTCTCTTTCCCTCCTACTTATCTTGAAATTTTAGGGCCTCATTGACTTATTGAAGATTATTATAAGCAAAAATAAAATGAACTAATGGAGGAGAGATAGAGATAGAAAATAAGTAAATTATACAATAAAAATTTTAATGCATCGACTTATTTTATATTATTTCTGTACCCTCATAGAGTCTAGCAAAGGAGGTAAAAATTCTTTCTTCTCCTCTGTGTTACACAGCTTTCTATATACCATTCTATAGCACTTTGCACATTGTATTAGAGTCACTTGTAGACTCTCCTGCCTTTTCACTGGACTGTGAGATCTTTGAGAGATATTTTTATATCCTCAATACAAAATACTTACTGAATTAATATGTGAATGAATGAATTAATCAATGAATGAATGGAATTTACTGTACTAAGAATAAAAAATGGCTAAAATACAAGCTCAGCTCTTGAAGACCTTATAGTCCACTATGAAGGACATATACAAAGAAATCATTACTAAAATATAACTATAATAATAGAGCTATGCAAAATAGGAGCACAGAGAAGTGGCACCTAATGAGAAATAGGAATCCTTATAAGGTCTTTGTGGGGAAGAGTCTGGGGAAAAATCCTATAGATGATTACCTGAGTGGGTCTTTGATAAATGAAGAGGAGAATAAGGGAAGAAAGAAAACACTAATTAAAGGAGGAAACATGAGCAAGGGCACAAAGATGAGAAATTGTGTGTTGAATATGATGAATAACAAATAGCTCACATTTAATGGAACATAAGGTAAAGGATGTTTAGAGATGAGATTGGAGAGGTGGATCAGATCTAGCTCTTGATCAGAGGTTTAGGTGATGGGAAACCACTGAAAGGCTTTAAGCTGGGCAGTGATATGGTCGGACATGTGTCTAAGTGGGGAAAAGTTAAACAAGGGATAAAAAGCTATATTACTTGTTCAGATAAGCGATATAGAGGGCTTGTACTAGGGTAGATGTAGGAAACAAGAGGGGAAAAGCCTTATAAGTGTACAATTCCTTCTTCTCCTCTGTGACCCACAGGCTTCTAATTCTTATTTTATAACACTTAGCCTATTGCATTAGAGTCAACCACATTTAACTGGAATCAAACTTGAAATCAATGAGGTATGGGAGATGTGCAAATGGGAAAAGTCAAGAATATACCCCAATCTTCCAGCTTGGTTAAATGGGAGGATAATGATATTGAAATAGAAAATACAGAGAGATCAGTAGATTTGGACAAAGGGTAGGATTCAAGATAAGATAATGCTTATTGATTCATTTCTAGGCATATCGAGTTTGAGATTTTTGTGATATGTTTAGGTAGAGATGTTCCACAGGTAGTTGATTGTGAAGCTGAGTACGAATGTGAGGTGTAACTAAGATTTCTAGAATTAAGATCAAGATATTAGCAGTACCTAGGTGTTAAAACTACAGCAGATGAGAAAATACAGAAGAGTCTAGAACAAGAAGATAAGTGGTCTGAGGAGATAGCCTTGAGAAATAGCTCTAGTTAATGGTGAACACAAGGAGAGTTCATGAAAAAGATAGTCATGGTTAAGACACAGTATGGTAAGACATACGAGAAAGGTAAGCCATACACAGTTAAGACCCAGTATGGTAGGACATACGATAGAATCAGAAGAGTTTGGTATTGAGGACCCAATGCAATAGAAAATTTTAATATTGAAGAGTAACAAATGGTGTCAATTCAATAGAATTCTAATGATGACATTTTTCTTTTAAAAGTGCCCTGGATTTGGCAGGTTAGGAGCCACTGGTGGCCTTCCCAAAAACAGTTTCAGTAGAGAGTGGATGAAAGGGCTAGGTTGCCATGGTAAGGGAGAGAATCTCTTGGAGATTCTCACTGCACTTTAGGACATCAAAGCCTCAAGATGTACTGCAGCAAAAATCCTGCTTATATATATTTATTTTTAGTCTAGCCCTTCATGCTTCCTAATTCACAAATTTTTTTCAAGTAACATGAATTAATGTAAAAATGCCATCTGTGTTCATTAGAACACACTTTAAGAAAGATAGATTTAGAAGCTATACATATTTAACTATATCTAAACTTAAAATGATGTATTGAAAGAAATAATGTGAAAGGGAGATCGATGGAAGTTTTGTAATGAGGAATAAATCATTTTGAAAAATTCTGAAGGAACTATTTTTAAATCTCCTTAATTTTTATGAGAATACTGGTGTGCCCTGACATTTAGCTTGGCTGTACGTAGAAAACATATGCTAAAAGAAGAATAAAACAATATTGCTTTGGGGGAGTTTTAGATTTGCTTATCTAGATTTGAACAGACATTAAATAATGCCTTAATGTTCTGTGAGGGAGGCCAGTGAAAATGCTGATGTAAAAGGAGCAAAAAACTTGATCTATCATTCATACCCACTTGCAGTGTGTCAGAAACAGCTATTTTCTTTCCTACAAAATGTCTTACTGGATTGGAAAACATGGTACTGTCAAGTAGCCAGGCACCTGTGTGTTTAGTCCATTACGGTGGTATTGTGGGACCTCTCATGCTAAGGTGGCTGGCTCAGAGGCACTTTTTAACATTATAATACATTAACATACAGAACAAGTTACTGGCTGTTTTTTGCAACTTCTCTCTATTGTTTTCATTTATGAGTGTTTTCATTTATGAGTGTTTTCGTATGTGTGTTTGTATGTGGGAAAGGTGAAGTCATTTTTGTTTTTCTTTTTCAGGAGCACGATAATTTGCTTAGGAGTAAATGTGAAAATATAACAGAGACCAGAGCAAAATCTCTCATAACAGAAATGCCTATGTCACAATGAATTCATCATCAAATGAGGTATTTTTAAAATATATACACATTACAAATTCTCCCTATGTAATAGGAAGAACAAATCTGACTCCATATTGTATCTGTTCCTTTTACTTAAAACTTTGTCTTTCATTGCCTGTGCTTAGTCATGCTGGCTCTGTACCTTTTGTAAAAGAATGTTGCCTATAGCCTGAAATATACAGGATCGCCCATTCTCAGGGTTCTGACCTTTAGGAGCCCATTCATATAGAGATAAAAAGTTGCAGAATAGAGAATAACATTTGTTTTGTTGGAGGTTTACAGGAACATCATGACCTGACCCTGACCGACATGGACAGAAACAAAGGATTTCGACACCGAGAAGTTTGTAACAACTAACCACGCCCCTCCCTCAGCTCTCTTTTGAAAGTGCCTTGCTGAAACCCTTAGGAGGGTTCAGGGTTCTTTTTGGACATGAGCCACCCGTCTCCTTGCATTGCCCTGCAATAAACCTTTCTCTGCTCCAAACTCCTGGTTTTGGTATTGTTTGCCCACACTGTGAGTCGGGACATAAACTTGCATTCAGTTACACCTACATTACCACTGCCCATTTTATATCAAGAAATTTTGAATTTAAATCATTTGCTATCAGTATCTCCTGAATGAAACTGAAGAACCTGTGAGCAAAGGCTGAGCAGGTCTTCTCACTCAAATGCATGTTCTGTTCTCTGGGCACTGGTTGAACCCTTCCTCCTCACTGGCTCACAATTAAGACCAGAAAACACAATTAAAATATTAGGTAATCAGTATGGCACAACATCACTGGAGTGGAAAGAAAAATTAGACTTTTAACAATTATGGAAAATCTCCCTTACGTTAATTTCTTTACATAACACTACTATATAGTCTCTCCATAGAAAGCAAGAGTGAGATCAATTGAAAATTAATTATATACATGTACAAACATCTACTGATCACTTGATCTATGCACATCACTTACCAGGTGCTACTGGGGATAAAGGAACAATGTAATGATCCTATCCATCAAGAACTGGGAACTAAATCAAGGCATGAATGCACAGAGTGCATCTTGGAGTCAACTCAAAAATGCATTTTCTCTGAAGCTCCATATATGTCAAATATGACTCAGAAACATTTAAGCTCTCACAATAGCTAGCATATAATAATATATACAATAGCTAGCTCATAATAATAACCAACATCAAAATTTTCTAAGTCAGTGATACCATTCAATCACAATGAGATAAAGGGCATGGGCAAAACAAACAAAAATGCATTTACCTTAATGAAAAAGAAAAAAAATCTTTGTTATTTTCCTAATGGTAATAGCAATGGAAATGACAATGGTGATAAAAATGTCATCATTTCTTAAGCACTTATTATGTGCGAGGCAGACTTAGTGCTTTACAAACCTTAATTCATTTTAGCCTGCAAAGAACTATTTAAGACAGAAAAAGCCTCATTTCACTAACAAGGAAAGCAAAGGTAACAAATATTAAGCAACTAGTCCAAAGTCACACATTTGAGAAATAGGAAATCTTGGGCCCAAACCTACATTCTTAAATACTACACAACACAATACATACCTATATATGCCACTCTACACTTAAAAAAGTCCAAATAATAACATATTTACACAGATTCCCAAACTGTCTTCTGTCAGCTGAATTCTATAGTGAGAGATCATCCTATTGACCACCAGTCATCTTCATCAGTAATATGGATCAAATTACCTGTTGCAACATTGCACTTCCCAAAGGCAGGCAAACCAATATATCCTACTGCACAAGCTCTTTTTAAAACACAATGTTGACTCTCTTCCACTGAGGAGCGTAGCCTATATTTCCCCTCTTTGAATATGGCCAGGTCTGTAACTATGGCACAAGTGACGCTATGTTACTTCCAAGGCTAACTGATAAAAGGTTATTTAGCTTCCACCTGGTTCTCATGAGATTCTCACTCTTGGAACCCAGTCGCCATGCTGTGGAGAAGTCAAGAGGCCACATGGAAAGGCCATGTGCAGGTGGCTAGGCTACTGTGCCAGCTGAGGTGACATCAACCATCAGACAAAGGAAGGAACAAGCCTCTAGGTGAGTCCATTTTGCGGCATCTGAGCTGCTCCCAGTTATGTCTTGTGGAGCTGAGACGAGCTATGCCCACTGAGCCCTGTTCAAATTTCAAGTCTCTGAACAAAATAAATGTCATTGTTTTAAGCCACTAAATTTTGGGTTAGTGTGTTACACAGCAATATATAGCCATAACATCTGACTTCACAGTATTGCTTGTTCTAAAAAAGATAACACATACAAAAGTCTATTGTGAACAGCTAAAAATATATATATGATTATGATTGCTTTTGTTTTTGGTGTTAAAACTCTTACTACTAAAAATATGGTCCACTGACCAGCAGCAACAGTGTCACCTGGGAGAATGCAGAATCTGAGGCTCCACCTTAGATCTACTGAATCAGAATCTGCACTTTAACAGGATCCCCAAGACATTCCTACACATATTAAAGTTTGAGAAGCAATAGTATACACCATGGAATAGGTCCATGGTTATCTAGGGTATGTCCGTGATCAACCTTATGTATTGGTTAGCCTAAGGGAGTAGTTACCCTGTAGACAGACACTAGCTCCTAATCTTCTATAGATAGAAATGTTGAACCAGTAGGAAATCCTCTGCATTTTCATGGGGAAACTCATGAGAAAGAAGAACTTTCAAAAGCTCTGTCTCTTTTAAGATGAGCAGAATGCTGACAGAGGCGACCCAGCACGAGCTGACAGATGGTATATGTCAGACGGATGAGCGGAAAAGAAGAAAAAGAGCCTTTCAAAGTACCTGATGGTAGTTTTAGCTAAAAGCTGCCTTTAAACCAATTTTCCAGAGTCCAGTATCTTCTAAATGTTTTGGATAAAGGGCTCACTATTCTAGAATTTTGCACGTATTTGGCTAGCTGGATTGCCAGTTACCTGCATGGGTAAAAGTGAGCATCCTGCCCGTGCTTTTACCTAATTAAAATAGCTGATTTGAGAAATAAATATAAGCCATTAATATGACACTGTGAGATTAGAAGCTCTTCAAGTTTGATTTAACCTGGTGTGTCAACTCCAAAATTTTCAATCAGATCTTAATTTCTAACTCTGTTTGGCCCTTACCCTAAATCTAAATATTAGTTTATATATTTTTATTTGGAAAAAAATGAATGTATAAGGATTTTATCACCGCTTAGATAATCTAAACATTAAAAAGACAACAGAGAGGGAGGGGCAAGATGGCGGAAGAGTAAGACGCGGAGATCACCTTCCTCCCCACAGATACATGAGAAATACATCTACACGTGGAACTGCTCCTACAGAACACCCACTGAACGCTGGCAGAAGACGTCAGACCTCCCAAAAGGCAAGAAAATCCCCACGTACTTGGGGAGGGCAAAAGAAAAAAGAAATAACAGAGACAAAAGAATAGGGACGGGACCTGCACCAGTGGGAGGGAGCTGTGAAGGAGGAAAGGTTTCCACACACTAGGAAGCCCCTTCGTGGGCAGAGACTGCGGGTAGCAGAGGGGGGAAGCTTCGGAGCCACGGAGGAGAGCGCAGCCACAGTGGTGCGGAGGGCAAAGCGGAGATACCCGCACAGAGGAGCGGTGCCGACCAGCACTCACCAGCCCAAGAGGCTTGTCTGCTCAGCCGCCGGGGCGGGCGGGGCCTGGGAGCTGGGGCTCGGGCTTCGGTGCTAGCCAGGAGGGAGTCCGGGAAAAAGACTGCAGCTGCCAAAGAGGCAAGAGAATTTTTCTTGCCTCTTTGTTTCGCGGCGCGCAAGGAGAGGGGATTCAGAGCGCCGCCTAAACGAGCTCCAGAGACGGGCGCGAGCTGCGGCTATCAGCGCGGATCCCACAGCAACAGGGACGCAGAGGGAAAAACGGAGAGATTCCCGCACAGAGGCTCGGCGCCGAGCAGCACTCACCAGCCCGAGAGGCTTGTCTGCTCACCCGCTGGGGCGGGCGGGGGCTGGGAGCTGAGGCGCGGGCTTCGGTCGGATCCCAGGGAGAGGACTGGGGTTGGCTGCGTGAACACAGCCTGAAGGGTCTAGCGCACCACAACTAGCCGGGAGGGTGCACGAGAAAAAGTCTGCAGCTGCCGAAGAGGCAGGAGACTTTTTCTTGCCTCTTTGTTTCGCGGCGTGCAAGGAGAGGGGATTCAGAGCGCCACTTAAACGAACTCCAGAGACGGGCGCGAGCCGCGGCTATCAGCGCGGACCCCAGAGACGGGCATGAGACGCTAAGGCTGCTGCTGCCGCCACCAAACAGCCTGTGGGCGAGCACAGGTCATTCTCCACACCGCCCCTCCCGGGAGCCTGTGCAGCCCGCCACGGCCAGGCTCCCGTAATCCGGGGACAACTTCCCCGGGAGAGCGCACGGCGCGCCTCAGGCTGCTGCAACGTCACGCCGGCTTCTGCCGCCGCAGGCTCGCCCCGCCTCCTCCGTACCGCTCCCTCCCCCCGGCCTGACTGAGCCAGAGCCCCCGAATCAGCTGCTCCTTTAACCCCGCTCTGTCTGGGCGGGGAACAGACGCCCTCAGGGGACCTACATGCAGAGGCGGGTCCAAATCCAAAGCTGAACCCCGGGAGCTGTGCGAACAAAGAAGAGAAAGGGAAATCTCTCCCAGCAGCCTCAGAAGCAGCGGATTAAATCTCCACAAACAACTTGATGTGCCTGCATCTGTTGAATACCTGAATAGACAACGAATCATCCCAAATTTAGGAGATGGACTTTGGGAGCAGGATATATTAACTTTTCCCCTTTTCCTTTTTTTTGTGAGTGTAGATGTGTATGCTTCTGGGTGAGATTTTGTCTGTATAGCTTTGCTCTCACCCTTAGTCCTAGGGTTAGGTCCGTCCGTTTTTTTTTTTTTTTTTGGCTTAAAAATTTTTTTTTTCCCTAATAAATGTTTTCTTAATAATTTTTTCCTTATTTTCTATTTTTAAAAAAATTTTTAATAAGTTTTTTCATATTTTTTATTTTAAAAAATTAAAAATTTTTTTCTTAATAAATTTTTTCTAAATAATTTTTTTCTTATTTTTAGTATAAAAAATTAATAAATCTATTTTTAAAAATTAAAAAAAAATTTTTTTTCTTAATAAATTTACTCTTAATAATTTTTTTTCTTATTTTTTATTATAATTGCTTTATTTTATTTTATTTTATCCTCTTTTTTTCTTTCTTTCCATTTTTTCTCCCTTTTATTCTGAGCCGTGTGGATGAAAGGCTCTTGGTGCTCCAGCCAGGCATCAGGGCTGTGCCTCTGAGGTGGGAGAGCCAACTTCAGGACACTGGTCCACAAGAGACCTCTCAGCTCCACGTAATACCAAACGGCGAAAATCTCTCACAGATCTCCATCTCAACATCAAGACCCAGCTTCACTCAACGACCAGCAAGCTACAGTGCTGGACACCCTATGCCAAACAACTAGCAAGAGAGGAACACAGCCCCATCCATTAACAGAGAGGCTGCCTAAAATCATAATAAGGCCACAGACACCCCAAAACACACCACCAGACGTGGACGAACCCACCAGAAAGACAACATCCAGCCTCATCCACCAGAACACAGGCACTAGTTCCCTCCACCAGGAAACCTACACAACCCACTGAACCAACCTTAGCCACTGGGGACAGATACCAAAAACAACGGGAACTACGAACCTGCAGCCTGTGAAAAGGAGACCCCAAACACAGTAAGATAAGCAAAATGAGAAGACAGAAAAACACACAGCAGATGAAGGAGCAGGGTCAAAACACACCAGACCTAACAAATGAAGAGGAAATAGGTAGTCTACCTGAAAAAGAATTCAGAATAATGATAGTAAGGATGATCCAAAGTCTTGGAAATAGAATAGACAAAATGCAAGAAACATTTAACAAGGACGTAGAAGAACTAAAGAGGAACCAAGAAACGATGACAAGCACAATAAATGAAATTAAAAATACTCTAGATGGGATCAATAGCAGAATAACTGAGGCAGAAGAACGGATAAGTGACCTGGAAGATAAAATGGTGGAAATAACTACTGCAGACCAGAATAAAGAAAAAAGAATGAAAAGAACTGAGGACAGTCTCCGAGACCTCTGGGACAACATTAAACGCACCAACATTCGAATTATAGGGGTCCCAGAAGAAGAAGAGAAAAAGAAAGGGACTGAGAAAATATTTGAAGAGATTATAGTTGAAAACTTCCCTAATATGGGAAAGGAAATAGTTAATCAAGTCCTGGAAGCACAGAGAGTCCCATACAGGATAAATCCAAGGAGAAACACACCAAGACACATATTAATCAAACTATCAAAAATTAAATATAAAGAAAACATATTAAAAGCAGCAAGGGAAAAACAACAGATAACACACAAGGGCATCCCCATAAGGTTAACAGCTGATCTTTCAGCAGAAACGCTGCAAGCCAGAAGGGAGTGGCAGGATATACTTAAAGTGATGAAGGAGAAAAACCTACAACCAAGATTACTCTACCCAGCAAGGATCTCATTCAGATTTGATGGAGAAATTAAAACCTTTACAGACAAGCAAAAGCTGAGAGAGTTCAGCACCACCAAACCAGCTTTACAACAAATGCTAAAGGAACTTCTCTAGGCAAGAAACACAAGAGAAGGAAAACACCTACAATAACAAACCCAAAACATTTAAGAAAATGGGAATAGGAACATACATATCGATAATTACCTTAAATGTAAATGGATTAAATGCTCCCACCAAAAGACACAGACTGGCTGAATGGATACAAAAACAAGACCCATATATATGCTGTCTACAAGAGACCCACTTCAGACCTAGAGACACATACAGACTGAAAGTGAGGGGATGGAAAAAGATATTCCATGCAAATGGAAATCAAAAGAAAGCTGGAGTAGCAATTCTCATATCAGACAAAATAGACTTTAAAATAAAGACAATTACAAGAGACAAAGACGGACACTATATAATGATCAAGGGATCGATCCAAGAGGAAGGTATAACAATTGTAAATATTTATGCACCCAACATAGGAGCACCTCAATACATAAGGCAAATACTAACAGCCATAAAAGGGGAAATCGACAGTAACACAATCATAGTAGGGGACTTTAACACCCCACTTTCACCAATGGACAGATCATCCAAAATGAAAATAAATAAGGAAACACAAGCTTTAAATGATACATTAAACAAGATGGACTTAATTGATATTTATAGGACATTCCACCCAAAAACAACAGAATACACATTTTTCTCAAGTGCTCATGGAACATTCTCCAGGATAGATCATATCTTGGGTCACAAATCAAGCCTTGGTAAATTTAAAAAAATTGAAATCGTATCAAGTATCTTTTCCGACCACAACGCTATGAGACTAGATATCAATTACAGGAAAAGATCTGTAAAAAATACAAACACATGGAGGCTACACAATACACTACTTAATAACGAAGTGATCACTGAAGAAATCAAAGGGGAAATCAAAAAATACCTAGAAACAAATGACAATGGAGACACGACGATCCAAAACCTATGGGATGCAGCAAAAGCAGTTCTAAGAGGGAAGTTTATAGCAATACAAGCCTACATCAAGAAACAGGAAACATCTCGAATAAACAACCTAACCTTGCACCTAAAGCAATTAGAGAAAGAAGAACAAAAAAACCCCAAAGCTAGCAGAAGGAAAGAAATCATAAAGATCAGATCAGAAATAAATGAAAAAGAAATGAAGGAAACAATAGCAAAAATCAATGAAACTAAAAGCTGGTTCTTTGAGAAGATAAACAAAATTGATAAACCATTAGCCAGACTCATCAAGAGAAAAAAGGAGAAGACTCAAATCAATAGAATTAGAAATGAAAAAGGACAAGTAACCACTGACACTGCAGAAATACAAACGATCATAAGAGATTACTACAAGCAACTCTATGCTAATAAAATGGACAACCTGGAAGAAATGGACAGATTCTTAGAAATGCACAACCTGCCGAGACTGAACCAGGAAGAAATAGAAAATATGAACAGACCAATCACAAGCACTGAAATTGAAACTGTGATTAAAAATCTTCCAACACACAAAAGCCCAGGACCAGATGGCTTCACAGGCGAATTCTATCAAACATTTAGAGAAGAGCTAACACCTATCCTTCTCAAACTCTTCCAAAATATTGCAGAGGGAGGAACACTCCCCAACTCATTCTACGAGGCCACCATCACCCTGATACCAAAACCAGACAAAGATGTCACAAAGAAAGAAAACTACAGGCCAATATCACTGATGAACATAGATGCAAAAATCCTCAACAAAATACTAGCAAACAGAATCCAACAGCACATTAAAAGGATCATACACCATGATCAAGTGGGGTTTATTCCAGGAATGCAAGGATTCTTCAATATACGCAAATCAATCAACGTGATACATCATATTAACAAATTGAAGGAGAAAAACCATATCATCATCTCAATAGATGCAGAGAAAGCTTTCGACAAAATTCAACACCCATTTATGATAAAAGTCCTGCAGAAAGTAGGCATAGAGGGAACTTTCCTCAACATAATAAAGGCCGTATATGACAAACCCACAGCCAACATTGTCCTCAATGGTGAAAAACTGAAACCATTTCCACTAAGATCAGGAACAAGACAAGGTTGCCCACTCTCACCACTATTATTCAACATAGTTTTGGAAGTGTTAGCCACAGCAATCAGAGACGAAAAAGAAATAAAAGGAATCCAAATCGGAAAAGAAGAAGTAAAGCTGTCACTGTTTGCAGATGACATGATACTATACATAGAGAATCCAAAAGATGCTACCAGAAAACTACTAGAGCTAATCAATGAATTTGGTAAAGTAGCAGGATACAAAATTAATGCACAGAAATCTCTTGCATTCCTGTATACTAATGATGAAAAATCTGAAAGTGAAATTAAGAAAACACTCCCGTTTACCATTGCAACAAAAAGAATAAAATACCTAGGAATAAACCTACCTAAGGAGACAAAAGACCTGTATGCAGAAAATTATAGGACACTGATGAAAGAAATTAAAGATGATACAAATAGATGGAGAGATATACCATGTTCTTGGATTGGAAGAATAAACATTGTGAAAATGACTCTGCTACCCAAAGCAATCTACAGATTCAATGCAATCCCTATCAAACTACCACTGGCATTTTTCACAGAACTAGAACAAAAAATTTCACAATTTGTATGGAAACACAAAAGACCCCGAATAGCCAAAGCAATCTTGAGAATGAAAAATGGAGCTGGAGGAATCAGGCTCCCTGACTTCAGACTATATTACAAAGCTACAGTAATCAAGACAGTTTGGTACTGGCACAAAAACAGAAATATAGATCAATGGAACAGGATAGAAAGCCCAGAGATAAGCCCACGCACATATGGTCACCTTATCTTTGATAAAGGAGGCAAGCATATACAGTGGAGAAAAGACAGCCCCTTCAATAAGTGGTGCTGGGAAAATTGGACAGGTACATGTAAAAGTATGAAATTAGAACACTCCCTAACACCATACACAAAAATAAACTCAAAATGGATTAAAGACCTAAGTGTAAGGCCAGACACTATCAAACTCTTAGAGGAAAACATAGGCAGAACACTGTATGACATAAGTCACAGCAAGATCCTTTTTGACCCAGGTCCTAGAGAAATGGAAATAAAAACACAAATAAACAAATGGGACCTAATGAAACTTAAAAGCTTTTGCACAGCAAAGGAAACCATAAACAAGACCAAAAGACAACCCTCAGAATGGGAGAAAATATTTGCAAATGAAGCAACGGACAAAGGATTAATCTCCAAGATTTACAAGCAGCTCATGCAGCTCAATAACAAAAAAACAAACAACCCAATCCAAAAATGGGCAGAAGACCTAAATAGACATTTCTCCAAAGAAGAGATACAGATTGCCAACAGACACATGAAAGAATGCTCAACATCATTAATCATTAGAGAAATGCAAATCAAAACTACAATGAGGTATCATCTCACACCGGTCAGAATGGCCATCATCAAAAAATCTAGAAACAATAAATGCTGGAGAGGGTGTGGAGAAAAGGGAACACTCTTGCACTGTTGGTGGGAATGTAAATTGATACAGCCACTATGGAGAACAGTATGGAGGTTCCTTAAAAAACTAAAAATAGAATCACCATATGACCCAGCAATCCCACTACTGGGCATATACCCTGAGAAAACCATAATTCAGAAAGAGTCATGTACCAAAATATTCATTGCAGCTCTGTTTACAATAGCCAGGACATGGAAGCAACCTAGGTGTCCATCATCGGATGAATGGATAAAGAAGATGTGGCACATATATACAATGGAATATTACTCAGCCATAAAAAGAAATGAAATGGAGGTGTTTGTAATGAGGTGGATGGAGTTAGAGTCTGTCATACAGAGTGAAGTAAGTCAGAAAGAGAAAAACAAATACAGTATGCTAACACATATATATGGAATCTAAGGGAAAAAAAAAAAAAAAAAAGAGGTCATGAAGAACCTAGTGGCAAGATGGGAATAAAGACACAGACCTACTAGAGAATGGACTTGAGGATATGGGGAGGGGGAGGGGTGAGATGTGACAGGGTGAGAGA
The DNA here is from genome assembly GCF_028564815.1 of Eubalaena glacialis. Taxonomy (NCBI): domain Eukaryota; kingdom Metazoa; phylum Chordata; class Mammalia; order Artiodactyla; family Balaenidae; genus Eubalaena; species Eubalaena glacialis. The sequence goes on along the minus strand of NC_083729.1, from coordinate 44,865,344 downwards.
GTGTCATGGACATATATACACTACCAAATGTAAAATAGATAACTAGTGGGAAGCAGCCGCATAGCACAGGGAGATCAGCTCGGTGCTTTGTGACCACCTAGAGGGGTGGGATAGGGAGGGTGGGAGGGAGGGAGATGCAAGAGGGAAGAGATATGGCAACATATGTATATGTGTAACTGATTCACTTTGTTGTAAAGCAGAAGCTAGCACACCATTGTAAAGCAATTATACTTCAATAAAGATGTTTAAAAAAAAAAAAAAAGACAACAGAAAAATAACTAGGACTCTAAAAGCTGCAAATGTTTTTGAAAATGGGAGAAAAGAAAAACCCATACAGTCTTCTTAAAATGGATTTTAAAATATCACATCATCTTTAACCATCACCATCATAATAATAAACTTCATAATTATTGGGTATTTTGCAGCTTTCTGGTTGGCCTTTTCAATAGCCCTGTGAGATTAGCAGGCTCTATTTTTTCTATCTTACATTTGAGGAAGGTGAAACAAAGAGCAGAAGAGATCAATACAGGTAACATCACCAGTCAGCTGTCTTATGGTTGAGGAAAAACTATGTTCATATTTCCTAATTTGTTATGGGAATATTATCCTATGGAAAGTAGAAGAGGGGTCTTAATTTCAGGTGTAAGTTATAGCTAAAAGTCACACAGTCTGGAACATAACCACAGTCTCCACATGGTGCTGTCCATTTCCAATAGGACTTTCTGTGACAACAGAAATGCCCCTTTTAAAATTTTTTAAATTGAAGTAAAGTGGATTTACAATATTTATTTGTTTCAAGTATACAACATAGTGATTCAATATTTTTATAGATTATACTCCATTTAAATTTATTATAAAATATTGACTATATTCCTTGTACTGTACAACATATCTTTGTAGCTTATTTATTTTATACATAGTAGTTTGTACCTCTTAATTCCCTGCCCCTGCCTTGTCCCTCCCTCCTTCCCTCTCCCCTTTGGCAACCACTAGTTTGTTCTCTATATCTGTCAAAAAGTGTACAAATAACAAATGTTGGTGAGGATGTGGAGATGAACACTTGTACACTGTTGATGGGAATATAAATTGGTACAGTCATCATGGAAAACAGTGTGAAGGTTCCTTAAAAAACTAAAACTAGAACTACCTTATGATCCATGTGGTATGTATCTGAGGAAAATGAAAACACTAATTTAAAAAGATGCATGCACCCCAATGTTCATAGCATCATTATTTACAATAGCCAAGATATGGAAGCAACCTAAGTGTCCATCAACAGATTGAGAACAGGTGGGGTGTGTGTGTGTGTGTATACACACACACACAATGGAATACTACTCGGCCATAATAAAGTGAAATTTTGCCATTCAAATACATGGATGGACCTGGAGGTTATTATGCTTAGTGAAATAAGTCAGACAGAGAAACACAAATACAGTATATTATCACTTATATGTGGAATCTAAAAAATAAAACAAATGAATATAACAAAACAGAAATGACAAGAATGATCTTTATCAGCACTGTTCAACATGGTAACCACTATCAACAACATGTGACTACCAAGTACTCGAAATGTGGCTATTGTGACTAAGAAACTGAATTTGGGGGTTTATTCTATTTTAATTAACTTAAATTTGACATCTCTCTGAAGAATAGAAACATGAAGGTCTGAGAGCCAGGCTTTAGAAAACCCATCCTCCAACTATGATTTCTGGGCATCTTCACGTATAAAGCACCCTGTTCTCACCGGCAAACGATGCCAGGATAAAAAAAAGAAAGGAAAGTAGTGGAGTGGCTAGAGGACAATGAGCTGAGTTCGAGGAACCAGATTAGAGTCCTGAACCCTGCTACTTCATTTGAAAAATAAGGGAATTGGAGTAAATAAGTAAAGCATTTTCCAGTTATAAAATTATGTGATTTTTAGCAAGATCTTGATTGGTTTCTCCCTGTCCCCTTTCTTTCCCTTATCTTCACTGTCTTTAACATCATCTTGAGATTCTTTCTAACCTCACAAAATTCAAAACCACCCTTTCCAATTGGCAATTTCATATTGCCCTCTCATAAGCCAATTAAGAATAATTTTCCTGTGGTTATCATTTTCCACTTTAAAAGAGCCAGGTAGTGTACTCATCCAGCTTCTGAGATATGGTGAAAGCAATTAATTCAAAGCATGACTTTGTTCTTCCTATTCTCTTGTCCTTTCAGAGTCATGAATCACAGGTATTTGGACTTGGTATTTATACTTGCTTTGCCTTAGGATGTTCCAATCTTTTTTTTCCAATGGTCTCTTCCACAGCTACTCTAAGAAATATGCTCTATGCCCTAGGCAGCTCTCTTTTTTCTTACTTCACATTAAATGCAAAAGGGAAATAGTGATATAAAAATCCTCCATTTCCTGATAACTTCTCTTTAATTCTCCACTCTTCAATTTTATTAGGGCTACTTTTCTTTCATGTACATTTCAAATACATTTCCTTAGTAATAATCTGGTCTGAATGACATATATTTCTTTTCCCACCCCTAATTATCCTTTTAACTTGTTTTTGTTCACTCTCAATCCATCTCTTTTCCTATCAGCCTTCTTAGACTAAAAATAAAATAGTTATTAGTCAATTTCAATCACATCATTTTAGTTTCCCATGCTCTTCTGCTAACATTCAGATTGAACCCAATTTAAGAAAATTTGCATCTCTTCCATTTGAAGAAATGTGCCTGGAGATTTAAAGTAATTTTGAAGATGTTTTCACTTTTTGAAAACAGATTTCCTACAAAGTATCAAATCCTATAAAACATATTTAGGGCATTAATTTTCTGAAAGTCAATATCAGTATGTTTCCTACCATTCTTATTTTTTAGAATATTGGTATTTAAAAGCAGGAAATAGATTTTTAAAAAACATCCAAGATTTCCCTCTTATGCTCCTGATGGTTAAGGGACAATATTACTGAACGAAACTTGGGTCAGGCCCACTGTGTAGCAAAGCCAATTTACTGACACTGGGTTGTGGTGAGGGAAAGTATGGCATTTATTTGTGGTGCACCAAGCAAGGAGTATGGGCAGCCTATGCTCAAAAAACCCCAACCCCCCAGTGGCTTTCAAGGAAGGGTTTTTAAAGGCAACATTTGGGGGTGAGGGCTGCAGGGTGCATGACTTTCTTCTGATTGATTGGTAGTGAGATATCAGTGTGATTTTCAGGAATCTTAATCATCAGCTTTCTGGTTCCAACCAGTCTGGGGTCTAGTGCTAGTGCTCAGCATGTAGTCATCCTCCTCCATCTGGGTGGGGGTGGGGGGTCTTAGTTCTTACACAACAACTCAAAGATATGTGTCAGATTGCTATGTATATCCCTTAAGGAGGAACTAGGACTCTGTTTTATTGCTGAACTGTTGTCATTACTTTTCTTGTTGAACTGCTTATCCTTTGTTTCTGAATTCCCTCATTTCCCATAATTAGTAACAGCTTGTGCCTGCTCTTTGGAACTTGGGGAAGGCCTAGAAAACTAAAACATTTTTCCACAAACAAGAAACGGGACATGAAGGGCCACACAGGGTCCTGCTCGGTTTCAGCCCCCCCTTTTCTTTGATATTCCTCAATCCTGAATTGGGGCAGGACAAGAAACAGAATAAAGTTTTGGATAGAGAGTTTAATCATAAACTTAGCAGGAGAACTCGGTTTTAGGGGGACTCTGTTTCAACTGTATAAAGAGCATCTAAATTTAACCCATAGAGTTTCAAAAGATTCAAATTGGCCTTAATACATACCCAGTCTGGAAGAATTTGGGGAGAAACAGATAAGTTTCAGAGATTTCCTGATCAACCTAGGCCTAGAAAGGATTTGCAAGAAAAATCCAAACTAATTTAGATCCCCAAGAATCTTCTACCCAACCTAGAGCTGACCGAGGAAAACATTATCTCTATGGAACCAAACTCTTAGGCAACAGTTGACTGAAATCGCATGCCTTGGCCAGGCATGATGATAACCACTTGCATGAGCTGTCTCGCAACAGCAGGTGCTGATAAGGAAACTAACCAGGAGAATTTGGGAGGGGCCAAAAGAGGGAGGAGACATCAGTCCATAATATATCCTACCAACCTCCCAGAATCCTTCTCGATGAAATCCATCTTGGCTGAGAGAGGCACACGCCACCAGGAAGGACCCTGATTCAGACCCAATATGGGCCAAGCAAAATGATTGGCCAGAGACAACCCAGAAACTAACCCCATTACCATAAAACCTGAGACTTCGAGCAACGTAGCAGAACAGTTCTCCTGGGTTCCCTTACCCTGCTGCTCTCCACCCAGATGCCCCTTCTCAATAAAGCCTTTTGCTTTGTCAGCACGTGTGTCTCCTTGGACAATTCATTTCTCAGTGTTAGACAAGAGCCCACGCTTGGACACTGGAAGGGGTCCCCTTCCTGAAACAAAACTGGTTCTGGAGAGAGTAGGACAGTGGGAACAACTTTGCCCCAGCCTCCAGCTCTCTCAATATGTCTCACTCTAGCTTCCCTTTCTCTTTATGAGAAGTTCAGTCCAAAGTGCTAGGAAGCTCAGAATTCCTATGAATAATACTTCAAGTTTGAATAATCAATAGTTATGTTTCTATGCCCTCCCATCTCAGCCTCACAAGAATTCTAGCTCTTTCAATAATTTTCTTCATTCTCATTTATCAAGTTTTCTCTCATGCTTTCTGAATAATTAAGAAACCCATGTGACATTGTTTGCCCTGAGAGTTCATCACAAAAATATTTCCTTTTGGGCAACTGGCTCTTACAGTATTAGAATATGAAAAACCTGCCTGTAGTGAGGGCAGCTATTTTTACTGTTTTCCCCCTGAACCAGCTCCACTTTGTCAGCCAAAACATTTTTATCCTTTTCATTCTGCCCTTTCAATATTCTGTTTCTCTAATGGTATCACCTGTATCTTCTCCATCCTCCAGGCACAGCCTGAGGGAGCAGCTGGCCTTTCCTGCTGCATTTGGCCTAAAGAAACTGGCTGTCACCACCTCACTGAACAAAAGGATTCTGAATCTACATTCCAGATGTGGCTGCCCACTCCTTCTAGAGTTCCTCTGAACCATTCTCCCCAGGCCTCATCGACCTGTTTCAACAGTCACCTCCCAGGGGCCAAGCTTCGTTCATCATCCATTATTCCCCAAACTCTCATCATGTCCTGATTCTGATGTCCCCTGATGGGAGCCATTCCCCTATGCTATCCCACTTCACTGCTGAACCTTTTATCTGGATCTCCAGAACTCATGTTCTCTGATTAGTGGATCTTAGTATATTTTCAAGATTTTTCCTGAATTTATTGTTTATCATCAACCCTCGACACTGTAGGAGTTCAGAACAAGCTTCCCCCAAATGTTTCACTTTTGCATGAGGATTATTTTGAGCTAAAGGTAATCAAGACCCTGAAGGTTCAAGCGAAACTACTGCCCCTCCCTTAACTACCTAGAAGAATTTAAATTGGGGATTTTTTTTCACAGAAAAGAGTTATTACCAGAGATAAATTTTATCTAAATTGCCCCATCTATATGGCAGGGCAAACATCTAATGGCCTAACAGCTACTCGTCTTGTTCTGTGAATTACCCTCCTGTCCTTGGAAGTCCTCAACCCCTATCCCATTTCTTAGCTCTGGATGGAATACAGGCCTCATTTTACCTTTCTGTCTTTGAACCTCTCATGCATGTGGGGTCTCTGATGCTCACATGTATGTGGGGTTCCCGTACATATGAAATTAAATTTTATTTTCTCCTGTTACTCTGTCTGATGTCAATTTAGCTCTTAGGTTCTGAGAAGGCCTGAAATTAAATAAAAAGTTTTCTTTTATTCATCCCTTCAAATGTATTTAACCTCAGAACACCTCCTCCTTTTTCTTTTTTTTTAATATAAGTCTTATTACATTTTCCTGTAATCTCCATTGCTAAGAACTCAATTTGGGAAACCCTGATCTTGAGTTTTAAACAAAAACAAATAAAAGCCCAAGAAAGGTGAAATGACTACAGGAATAGTATGATGATGAATGCAGACAGATAAATTAGAACGCAGGTCTCCTGGCACTTAGGATGCTAAAATTTGACCCATAAAAAAGGAACTGTAAAAGGGTTTGTAAGAGTTAAATGAGAGTTCTTTTTAAAATAGCCAAAGCTGCACAAATGCTATCATATCATCTTCCAAGAAAGAAATCATTGAACACTACTTGCTTTCTTTTTCCGGTTTCAAGTAAGTCTTTCTGTCTTTTATCGTAGAATTGACTAGTTTTCACAGTCATCTTAGGTAGTATACTATATTATATATTAACATGTATTATATACAGTGATAAAATAAAAATTCGTATTCTAAGGTAAGTCAAGGACAATTTAAACAAAAAATTTTCTCTGTGTTTTGGCCTCCTCTTTCCCCTCTACTGTGCATTGTGTATCTGCATTATGCATCAGCCAAACCTCCCCATTGGCAGAAATACCTGCTCAACCATAAAGATCAACAATCTCCTAGCACCAACAGGACAACTCCTTAAAACATAACCATCCTTCTTGATCTTGTAAGGGGCCATGATGACCCACCACTTTGTACTTACAGATCTGGATTGTGCATACTATCTATGTCATTTAATATACAGCCCTCTGTCTCAAAAACCTATATAACTGTGCTTTGACCTCTAACGGGCAGAACAGTTCTTGGAGCTTTCTGAGAGGCTGTTCTCAGGTTATAATCCTCAATTTGGCTCAAATAAAATTTTCCTTTTTTTTTTTTTTTAAGATCAACTAATTTACTTTATGTTGACAATAGTAAATTGACAAATATTATATATATGTATAAATATACATATATGCACACAGAGTAAATGCACAAATATTAAGTGAGGTTTGACAAATGTATACACCTGTGAGTATAACCCACATTCTTATCAGAATATAGAACATATTAATCACTTACACCACTTCCCAGTCAAATCCTCCAACCCCAGGGAAGCAACAAGTTTTCTGATTTTGATTTTCTTTACTACAGGTTAGTTTTAACTCTTCTAGAACTTCACATGGATGGAATCACATAGTATATACTCTTATGTTCAGCTTCTCTCAATCAGTATAGCATTATAAAATTAATCCATATTGTTGTGATACCAGTACTTTATTCCATTTTATTGCTGAGTAGTATTCTATTGTATAAATATACCACAATTTGTTTGTCTATTCTGGTGTTGTCTTTTGGATTTTCCTAGTGTGAAGTACCACGATCTATAGCTGGCAAGCTGGAGGCCCAGTAGAGCAGTGTTATACTTTCAGTCTGAGTCTGAAGGCCTAAGACCTAGGAGAGCCTATGGTGTAAGTTCCAGTCCAAGTCTGAGTCTGAAGGCAGGAGAAGACTGATGTCCCAGCTCAAAGGCAAAAAGAGAGAATTCTCTCTTACTTAGCCTTTTGTTCCATTCAGGCCTTCTGTGGATTGTATGAGGGCCACCTACATTAGGGGGGGCAATCTCTTTACTCAGTCTACTTATTCAAATGTTCTTCTCATCCAAAAACAGCTTTACAGACATGCCCAGAATAATGTTATATCTGGGCACCCCATGGCCCAGTCAAGTTGACATGTAAAATAAACCATCATGCCTAATTTGGGGCTATGATGAATAAAAATTCTTGTGTAAGTGTTTTTGTGGATATGTGCTTTCATTTCTCTCTATTAAATTCTAACAGTGGAATTTCTGGGTTGCCTTTTTATTTTTAACTATTCTAGTGGATATATACTGTTACTTATTGTGATTTTAATTTTCATTTCATTAAATTTTATTTCCCTGATGACAAATACTGCTGAGCACTTTTTCATATGCAAATTGGCCATTCAAATATGTTTCTTTGTGAAGTATTTCTTTCAACCTTTACTTATTTTTCACTGGATTATTCATTTTTTTTTTTTTTTGTTAAGTTTCAGGAATTCTTTTTATATAGTCTATATACAAGATCTTTTGACAGATATATGTTTTGCAAATGTATTCTCCTAGTATGTGTCTTGCCTGTTCATTTTTTAAATGATGTCCTTTTGATGGACATACATTTCTAATTTTGATGAATTCTAATTTTCAGTTTTTCTTCTGTGGTTACTGCTTTCTGAATCCTGCTTAAAATCTTTCCCAACTAAAGGGAAATTTGACTAGATGAAAAAAACCCAAGACCTTACAATATATATCTGAGGAAGATTCACTTTACATGAAATCACTCAAAGGTTGAAAATAAATGGATGAAAAGTTTACCTCATGCAAAGATTAGTCATAAGAAAGTCAAGGTGACTATATTTACATCAAGTGAATAATCTTCAAGATATGGAGTATTACCAGAAATAAAGAGGGATATTTTGTAATATTAAAAGGAACAATAAATATATCAGGAAGGCATAAAAAGAATAAATGTGTTCATGTACCTAGTATCAGAGCCTCAAAATACATGAAACAAAAACAATAAAAAAGAGAAATAAATAAATCCATAAGTACAGATGAGTATTTTCACACCTTCATCTTTATCACATAATTGATAGGATAACTAGACAAAAACTCAAGTAACAGAAGATATGAACACTTGATAGTGTGTTAGATCACCTTGGCCTAATTGACATCTATATACCACAATATCCCAAAAAGCAGAAAATAGATTCTTTTCAAAAGCACATGGAGCACTGACCAAGATAGATCACATTCTGACCATAAAACAAGTCTCAATAAGTTCCACAATGTTGGAGTAATACACAGTGTGTCCCCTAACCATGAAATAAAAGATATCTAGAAAAGCCCCACATATTTAAAAAATAAACAATACCTTTCAAAAAGGAAATCAAGAATGAGATTAGAGAATATTTCAAACTGGATAATAAGTACCTAATATATCAAAATTTGTGAGAGCATGTATAGCAGCACTTATAGAAATGTTTATATTTTCTTTAGTACCTTCAAAATAGTTGTTTCTAAATATTTTCCCCAGCGTTTATAATTTTTATGTAGGGGAAGATAAATTCAATATGAGCTACTCTGCTATTATTACAAGTAGAATTATTACTTTTTCTTTTAATAAACTGAGCATTTGTGGTTAAAAATGGAACTTTCCATACTTTTACATTTTTGAAGAAGTTGATAATTAGTTATGTTATATTTCTTATCTCCTAACTTTACATGTATAATGTATGATAGTGAGTAGTACAATAAACACCACCAGCATAACCAGTGAACCAAACTACTGTATTCCTCTCTATCAGTGAGGCTAGAATGTCCTAGAGGGCTCATATACGCTATTGCTATTGATTCAGCAAATTCTTCTATTCCAAAGGGCAGTGAATCTTCAGAACTACACTTTCATCTGGTTTTATTTTCATGAAGCTTTCTTTTTACTATCAGATGATCTAGCCACAATAGATATGTGACTGAGTCTTTGGAATCTAAATACATTGCAAGTTTCCTTTAAAAGATCCCAATTGTCCAGTTGTTTACCCCTTTTCATTAACATCTTCTTGGTTTCCTTTATTTAATAAGATATACTACTGAATTTTTATTTATATCATGACTCTGAAAACTGATTGATTAACAAGATGGATCAAATTTTCCAGAGGCTCTGGAGGAAGAACTGCTATGTTAATAACTTGTGGTAAATGGCTTCATATGCTGGACATGGTTGTTTCTGACACTTCCCTGCATTGGTTTCTTTTACTTTATTATTTAGCTCTGGAAACTTACAGACATTCTTGTTGCCTCATTTCATGAATTGTTGATATCTGGCCATGTGGACTAGAAAACTATCATCTATCACAAGAGTTTATTAGCTGCTTCCCTATATATCCTTCTGCCCCTGTATATCAAATTATTCTCTACCACATTGTAATGTAGAGCCACACCAGTACTTACTTGGGTACTGTCTTATTTTGCCAGGGCTCCATAACAAAATACCACAGACTTGGTGGCTTAAACAACAGAAATTTATTTTCTCACAGTTCCAGAAGCCACAAATCCAAGATCAAGGTGTTGGCAGGTTTGGTTTCTTCTGAGGCCTCACTCCTTGGCTCACAGATGGTCACTTTCTTGCTGTGTCTTTACATGACATTTGTCTTGTACATGTATCCCTAGTGTCTTTTGGTGTCCAAATTTCCTCTTCTTATAAAGACACCAGTCAGACTGGATTAGGGTCCACCCTAAGGGTCTCATTTTAACTTGATCTCCTTTAAACTTGATAACTTGATCTCCAAATATAGTCTCATTCTGAGATACTGGGTCTTAAGTCTTCAACATATGAATTTGGGGGTGGGACACAATTCAGCCCATAACAGATACCATCTAACCCAACCAAAATATCAAGTCCCTCTTTTTTAGCCTTATTTCTCAGAGTAACCTTGTGTCAAGTCAAGAATGAGGAAACTTATGTGGGGAGGGGGCACAGCCAGAAAGCAGAAAATAGCAGCTGACCTTAATTATGATTGCACATAAGAATCACATTTATCTTGTATTTACTTTTTTGTTTAGTAGAAGAAGAGGATAGATGTCCAGGTCTCCATTGTTCAGAAGGCTAAGAGCTAGTGTGTTCTTTTTGATCCTATGTCTTTATCATCTTTTTTTTGTGGACCAGAATTTGAGTCCCATTCTTACATTTGTGGAATTCCTCACCATGTAAATCTTAGAAAAAGGCAGAGCCTGGCTTTAATAACAGATGTTGAAGATGCCAGATGCTCATTTATTTATTTTCTTTGCCTCAAAGGCATGAGCACTTGACCTAGAATGTATTGCCTCTAAACTTGGAACTGAGAGACAGTAACACAATGGGAGAAGGCATCATGGGGAGCACATTTTGATGCAGGTGACAGTAGCATCAGTGGCAGCAACAAGGAGTTTCCAGGGGCAGCAGTGGCAGCTTCCAGTGTCAAGAATCAACATATGGCAGGTTTGCAAGCTGAGTCCAGGGTTTCACAGCAGTAAGTACGCACACTGCATTGGTTTAGTGGCATAATTTTGCCATTGTTCTTCAATGTTGCATACCTCCCCAGTCCCACCTATTCTCCATGCCAGGCTCAGTCACCTTTCTGGCAGTTCTTTCAATACGCATCCTTGTCTTCTTAAGTCAGCCAGAGTAAGTTTCTGTAGCTTAAAAATAAGACCTTGACTGATTAAAGGTTAGTCTTAAGTGAGCCTATACTTCTCCATAGGAGAGTGTGTGTGTGTGTGTGTGTGTGTGTGTGTGTAGGTAGGTAGGTAGAGAGAAGAAAGAGGGCATTCTAAGATTCCTGAATTGAGTCTTTAAAACATTTCAGTATACAATGAATTATCTTCAAGTCCAAGCTTTTCCGTTTCCTTTTGTAGCTCAAACCTGACCCAGCTTGTGTCCAACAGGACCCTTAAAATCAGCTATTCATACTAGGGTATGTGTACTTCTCAAAATATACAAAAATGTTCCCAAGGGATATGTGAGAATAGATAGCTTGAAGATAATTCATTATCTACACCCTGTGTGTATATATACACACACACATACATTTTTATGTGTGTATTTGTATATTACACACACATATAAATATATCATACAGGAAAATTTCACAAAAGTGAGGTATTTTAACCACAAATGGTTACCACTGTTACCTCTTTCCACTCGCTCTCTCCTCCATTACAATTCTTTTTGTGTCAAGTGACTTTGGAGTGGCCCCAGGTGTTTTCGTGATTCAGTTATGAGATAGTTGAATAAATCATAGACATACACTTGGTTTAGGTTTAACAGGATATATTTATGTAGTTTGCAGTCACTACCTTATGTTACAAAGTTATTACTAGTCATCATGTTTTAGTTTCCATAGACCGTTTCTAGGAATACCATACACTGGGTCAACTCATCTGGCATTGTGACAGAGAGGCACAAAGCCAGAGGTCATTCTATGATATCAAGGCATCCTACAGTGTCTGGCAACAAAAGCATGTGGTTATTGGAGCAGAAAAAAGGTTTAAAATTTATGACCCCAGGAGCTTACCTTCTCTGGAGAACTTTTCCAATCATTAGATATGTGAAACTCTAAGGGGAATATCCACCCAGTATTCTTCATCCATGCCCTGTCAAAACAGAAATTCTCTTCTGTCAAGAACACACTTGTAATGCAACACAGGCAATTATAATGCACCACAGTTTTTTTTTTTTTTTCCTTTTGATAGCACATGCAAAATAGAATCTGTCAGAACTCCTGAGTTTGTAGGTCACAAACCTGTAACAGCACTAAAAATAGTAAATAGTTCTGCATGAGGTAATATATGAAAGCAACTTGAGACTTCTTCCCAAAATTTGCTAATTAATCTAAAAATTTTAGATTGTTAATGAGTTGTGAGGTTAAAAGAAATTCTTCAATACTATCAAAATTTTTTTGATTAACCATTCTAGAGAGAAACCGGAGTTACTTTTCAATTCTAAAAAGTAATACGACACAATTGTTATTATATGAAAAGGAGATCAAAGAGTTATGAGGCAAAATTGTAGGGAAAAAGTAAAATGTGTCAGGCAGTTCAGAAATAAAAATATTCTGATGATTTTGGGGGATTTTATAATATCTGGTATTTCTCAGCTTTCATTCTAAAATTGTATTGAAGAATAATTGAAGAATAAAGTACTCATATAAATGTAGTCATAGAAAGTGTTATCAGTTTTGAAATAGTATTCATCTATAAAATAATAACCAAAATCAAGATAATCAATATTTTCATTTTGCCCCAAATTTTCTTCATGGTCCTTTGTAATCCATTGTTTCCTCTACTCCCATTGTTAGGCAACCACTAATGTACTTTCTAACACTAAAGATTAGTTTGAATTTTCTAGAATTTTATGTAAATGTAATCATAGAATATATATATATTTTTGCCTACCTTCTTTTCACCTATCATAATGCTTTTGAGTATGTATGTTGTTGCATGAATCAAGTGTTGTTTTTTTATTGTTGCTGGGTAGTATTCCGTTTTATGAGTACAGCATGTGTTTTCTGTTTATTGATTCTATTGCTGATGAACATTTGGGTTGTCTCAGTTTTTGGCCATTACAAATAAATCTTCTATGAACTTTGTATCAATATATAATAAGTCTTTGGGTGGACATATGTTTTTACTTCTATTTAAATACTTAGGAGTAGAATGGCTGGATCATATGGGGGATATATGCTTGACTTTTAAGAAACTGTCAAATTTTTCCAGTTCCATTTTACATTACTACCAGCAGTGTATGAATATTAGTCACTCTACATCTCCAGCAACACTTGATATGACTAATCTTCTTAAAATTTTAGCCAGTTTAATCACTGTGTAGTAGTATCTCATCATGGTTTCATTTGAATTTAAGAATATGACTAATGAAATTGAGCATGATTTCCTTTCCTTTTTGGCTATTTATATATCTTCTCATGTGAAGTGCCTGGTAGGATCTTTCGCTCATTTTTTAACATTGAGTTATTCTTATTCTAATTATTAAGTTATTGTATTTCTTTACATATTCTGGATGCAAGTTCATTTGATAAATGAATCGCAATTATTTTCTCCCAGTCTGTGGGACACTTGCTATGTGCTATAATGGGAGTGTTCCTCCTCTAGGAACTAGGACCTCTAACTCTAGAGAGCCCACAGTTGCTCCTAATTTGAGAAAGAGGTGCTACTGGAACAGGAGTGGATACATAGGAATCTGAGCTACTTGCTTATATAGCTTGTTTTTTTACCTTTGTCTTGCTCATGTTTGGTCCCAATGTGCCACTTTCATCTTATAATGGATTTTTCCTGAACGTGACTAGCCTTATGGATTCGTAGTTCTGACAGAACCCAACTTATGATGGATAGCTGTGGCTGCATGATCTCCTGGTGCACCTGGGTCAGACATTTCATCTCTACCAGTAGGATAATTTTCCTCTGCAGATGGCACAGAGTCTATGTTGTGATTCTCCCATTGGGGTTTGCCATAAACTCACTGTGGCCTCATTTTCCACCATTAATACTATAAATTTTTTTTTGATATCTTACTATAGTTTAATTTTCATTTCTCTTATTAGGTACAAGGTTGAGAATATTTGCATATGGATACTATAAATAGTATAATATCTTCTGTATCTTCTGGCCCAAGCACTCAGGCTATTGTATCACAGCTTGGTTCTTCTGCAGAGTGCATTCCTTTTCTGAGTTCCAATCAAAGATGACAGCTTGGACAATATTCCTCCATGAAGAATATGCTGCCTTCATAACAGAAGAGGCTTATCAGACATTACATGTCCTTTTTTGTTTGTTTGTTTGTTTGTTTTGGCCACGCCACGTGGCTTGTGGGATTTTAGTTCCCCATCCAGGGATTGAACCTGGGCCCCAGCAGTGAAAGCTCTGAGTCCTAACCACTGGACCTCCAGGGAATTCCAACATGTCCTTCTTTGTGGTGGGATATAAACGATGCAATAATTCATTCTTCACTTTGGATAGGATATCCCAGGGTGCTCATAACCATTGGTCCCTAAAAATGTTACTGACATTACAGGCCAATGAAACTTCATAAGCTTTATCTCCCACCCTCTGAAGGGTATTTGTCTTACCAACACCTCCAAAATGGTAACCATCTCATGCTTATTCCATTTGATTAATCAATATAGTGAATCATTGTGTTGTTCTGTGGGATGTCCAGAGAGTCCAAGCTTCTTTAGCATAATATAGTATGAAGGAGAATGAGACAATGGTAGCCCTGGGGGAAAAATGTGAATGTATATTACTGTCCATTCCATGTGAATACAAACTATTTATGATTCTCTTTTCTGACAGGGAAGGAAATATTATTCCTTAAGTTAGAGACAGCATACCACACACCTGAGGCTGTGTTACTATGCTCAATCAAAGATAGCATATCTGGCATGGGGGCTACAGTTGGGGCCACCACTTCATTGAGTTTGTGACCCCAGTTGAGTCTACTGTGTTCTCCAGGCTCCATCTAGTTTCCAACAAAAGGTAGATTGGATGAGGGTCACTAGGATGAGGGTCACCACACCTGCATACTTTAGAGCTATGTAAGTGGCATTAGTTTCTGCCATCCCCAAGGATAACTTAATGTCCTTATTTTATTTTATTGGCTTAGGAGAAAAAGACAGGAGGGAAGATCCTTTCACTTGGACTTTGCTACTATGTTAGCTTTTACTCCACAGACCAAGGACCTTATGTGGGCCTGTGCTAACTACTAATTAGGTCTATTCCCACTATATATTCAGAGAATGGAGAAATAACATTGGCTAGTGTTAACACACTTATCAAATTAATACTTGTTAAGTGGAACACAGGGTGCTAGATTGTGAACTGCAGTTCAGAAACAGACCACAAGAGGAAGTGAAATAGAGAAGTTTATTACTGGAGGAAGGTCCTGGAGGAAGTACATGGCATGCTTTGAGGGGCCACATAGGGAGGTCAAGACAGAGTGCAGACAGAGAGAAAGATAGGACTTGGGGCACATGTCTGTATCAGAGTCTGTGGGTGGAGTGCTTTGGGGTTCCTGAGCTAAGGCCAGATTGGTAAATTCAGACCAAAAGAAAAAGGTTTTGATAAGCCCCACGGGGATCTTATCTAAGGGGAACATAAAGGGAATGCACTTGTGAGGCAGGGGAGGTGGTTGATCTCCTTTCTGGCTTCCTTTCTATTTTGTTCCTAGGGTTCCAGGTCCTATTAACCATCTTTATAATGCTCTGTGGGTCAGGCCTCCCTAATGCCATTCATTACAATAATTGTGCCCACTTGGCTCCTGCAGGCTAAGCACTGCATTCATGCCCCTGTTGTTTCAGGGTACTGTCATACCCACCGCTATTTGTGAACTGATTACAGCTAAGACTATCTCTGAAGGAACCTATAGCCAAAGGCTGTCCAAGGATCAGCACTTCCAGCGGCTGGACCAACAAGCCCTTCAGAACTGAAAGGGTTTTGGGTGAAGAGTCCCAGTGTCCACTGTACAGAAAACGTTCTAGTCAAATCATCCTTATCCTTTCTCTGGGACCATGCCCCTCTGTCTGAATGTTTTCCCTTATAATCATTGTATGAACGTAGGTACTTAAATTTTTTTAAATTAATTTTTATTGGAGTATAGTTGCTTTACAACGTTGTGTTCATTTCTGATATACAGCAAAGTGAATCAGCTATACGTATACATACATCCCCTCTTTATTGGATTTCCTTCCCATTTAGGTCACCAAAGAGCACTGAGTAGAGTTCCCTGTGCTATACAGTAGGTTCTCATTAGTTATCTATTTTATACATAGTAGTGTATATATGTCAATCCCAATCTCCCAATTCATCTGACCATCCCTTCCCCCCTTGGTATCCATACGTTTATTCTCTGCATCTGTGTCTCTATTTCTGCTTTGCAAATAAGTTCATCTGTACCATTTTTCTAGATTCCACATATAAGCAATATTATACGATATTTGTTTTTCTCTTTCCGACTTACTTCACTCTGTATGACAGACTGTAGGTCCATCCACGTCTCTGCAAATGGCACAATTTCATTCCTTTTTATGGCTGAGTAATATTCCATTGTATATATGTACCACATCTTTATCCATTCATCTGTCATTGGACATTTAGATTGTTTCCATGTCCTGGCTATTGAAAATGGTGCTGCAATGAACGTTGGGGGTGCATGTATCTTTTGGATTATGGTTTTCTCCAGGTATATGCCCAGGAGTGGGATTGCTGGGTCATAGGGTAGTTCTATTTTCAGTTTCTTAAGGAAGCTCCATACTGTTCTCCACAGTGGCTGTACCAATTTACATTCCCACCAAGAGTGTAGGAGGTTTCCATTTTCTCCACACCGTCTCCAGCATTTATTGTTTGTGGACATTTTGACGATGGCTGAGTAGGTACTTTAATAACAGAAGTTTTGTACAATAGGAAAACTAACAGGTCAGAAGAATGGTGTGTTGCCTTGTCAGTCCGTATCTCTTGGAGCACTGAGCAGCCACGTAAACAGGTTCCCCTCTGGAGGGGGCCTATGGAGAGACCCTGAAAATACACATAGAAGGAAAATCGCCTGGCTGAGCTCAACCTTTCTGCTCTCTCTGACGAAGTACCAAATAAAAAGTGAAGTCATGTTGACCCTTCCAAACCAATGCAGCTGCCAACAGAATGCCATCATGTGACCCTGGTCAGTGGCAAGTGGAGCAGAAGACTCAGCCATCTGAGAACTGCTCAAACTCCAGACCCACAAATTCATAAGATGAAACAACATGACTGTTGTTACAAAGCCATTGTATTTTGAGGGTAGTTTGTTATATAGCAATAGATACTTAGCTTGTGCACCATTTGTGTGTCAGCCACAGAACTCACTGAGATTCTTTGCATTATAAATAGCTGCTAAGTATTTGATTATTATTTATTTCAGCTAGAAATTATTAAGGATAGACTATGTGCCAGGTACAATATTTTGCATATTTTGCATATACTGTCTCATTCAATCCTGACAACATGAGTTACAAACAGTGCCAATCAATTATCAATTGTCTCTCAGCAATAAATACACTTTCTATACTCTGTTCTGTGATGCTTGGAATCAGCCACATTTTCAGACTCATCTTCCAGGGAAATTCTGGTTAGGTTTTGCCATTAGAAGGTACCAGAGGAAGACTGAAAGGTGGGAGAAGGAAGGGATGTCTTTGCTTTGCTGCTCCTATCAGCATCGGCTTAGCATCAGCACTTGTTCCCAGTCTCCGGCATTTGAATTTCAGCACTCCCACTATCAGCCTTAGCATCCTCTCTCAGAAGTCCTAGAGGCAGCAGTCATCCTGTGCCATCTCCTCAGTGTTCTGAGCACCAGCCCTGTCTGGATCCTCCTTCAAGTTTCTGAGGAATGTTTTCCAAATGTGCTTCAGGCCACTCAATAACAAAATAGATGATGCCTTACAGATCAAGTTGAAGCACCTTTTTCTTCTCTTCCCAATAGGATCTCCTGCTCTTCAGAGAAAGTTTTTCTATATGGTGAGTAGTTATCCTTTATTTGATAGCTGCCCTTTACATTTATTTTTTAATATTTTATCAAAAATTATCTACTAAAAAAAAATTATCTACTTATATAAGATTTCATGAAAAATACATAGTATAGTATTTTGTGTTTTTAATTTACTTAAATAGCCCCTGTAGCCATAATTTTCCTCAACATCATTTTTTAAACTATCATTGTTTATATATACATATTTAACTCATTTCTTTTATCTGTCATATGGAATTCTGCTATATGACTATACTGCTATTTATCCATTATGTTATTGCTATTTTTAGGTGGGTTTTACTCTCCAAATTCCTTCAGTAACTTGATTGAAGAAAAATAATTCACTTCTTTAAGACCAAAGTGGGCTTTAATTGGAAAATGTATTTTGTTCTTTTCTTTTGCTATGCAATCACTTTCTAGAAATGTTAAGAAACTGTCATAACCAAAAACTTACAAAATGTTAAGCTTCCACTAAAGCAAAACATATGTTCCCCCAAAGAAGATCCATCTAGATAATGCCCTGAGATCTTTGTGGCATCTTAAAGTTATTAGCTCAGTTATAGCAAGGAAAGTGTTAAAATAAAAAAAGGAAAACTTCATCCCTGAAACAGACATGATCAACTGATTGCTTACAGTGTCTTTCCTAGGTTTAACAACATTTTACTTACCCACTAAAAGACAACTATTTAACAAAATCTTGCCTCTACCAACTGCAAGGTACCTTCTGATACCCAATACTGCTCCTCTTTCCAGAGGGACTAATTACAAAATGGTTGTGTTTGATGGAAACTCACAAATAGCTTTCAACTTTGGTTAATTCCTATAAACTGGAGGTGGTAAACTTAAAAATCTAGTCAGAGCAAGTACACTTCCTTTCAGGTAGCTACTGATCTCAGTTTTCCTGGGACAATCCTGATTTCCCTGGACTTGGATTTTATAACAGTGACAAGACAAAAATAACCTAAACTGAAATAAAGGATGAAAATCTTGATTTACCACAAATTTAGTCCCAGTATGGCAACATGCTGCCATATGTGCCTTTTGTTCTCTCTGCCATGGTGAAGGCCTACTTAACAGTTGACTACAGCACTATTCTCATAGATCTCAAATAAGGCTTTGCATTATATTGTCTCATTCAATCCTGACAACATGAGTTACAAACAGTGCCAATCTAAATAAAGAACTATAAGTTTTTTATTTTAGCAAATTGATCATAAAATTAATCATTCAAACTAGGACATTTTGAGATTGAAAGAGAGTACCATTAATAACTGCACCAAGAAAATGCAAATGAAACGTACATCTCATATACATGGATATAGCTTAAAAATATTGAACATACCTCCCTGTGATAGAACAAGTTTACATTGTGTGTTAATTTAATTCAGCTACTCCTCACAACGCTATAATATATTATTAACATTATTTCCATTTTACAGATAAGCACATTGAAGATTGGAGATGTTAGATAATTTGCTTAAAATCACACAGGTAGGAAATAGTGGGTCTGTGATGTAAATTCAATATTTCTCATTCTGGAGCCTACGTTTTAACTGCCACATTCTACTGTTGCTCAAGCTCTGAACCATATCTCATGACTGGTTAAATTGCCAGTCACCTCCAGAATGATTTCAGTGATTTTTACATGGCAACCACTCAGAAGCCTTTTTCCCTCCAGTTTAAAATGATGCCACCCTCCATGCAGCTTTGTAAGAATTACCGCAATTTCTTGAGTGAGGCAAATACAACAGCAACAAATGGAAAAAAGAGAGAACGTCAGCCTCTCCTCCAAAATGGCTCAGTTTAAAAGTATATATTCACTCATTTACAATCCTCATTATTCATGGATTCCATATTTGCAAATTTGCCTATTTGCTAAAATTTACTTACAGTTCTAAAATCTATAGTTGGGGCATTTTTTGTGGTTATTTGTGGACATGCACAGATTGGTGAAAAATTTGTTGCCTGATGTAAAATTTCCCAGCTGAGGTCCAGTAAGGCAATGGCCTGCCTTCTTGTCTCAGCTCTCATACTGTAAACAAGTGCAGAATGGTATGTGGTAAGGCAAGGCTCTGAGTCAAAGATAGTACCACGGGGATTAGAGGTGTATTTAACCAATGTGATAGCAAAACACTATATATAAGGCATTAAAAAAATGGCTTACATTTTACTTTGGTCTTTGTTTACTGTGTTTACTTCTCTATATCTTTTCAGCCCTTGATTTCTATCTTTTTCTTGTCATGAAGTAGGTGGAATTCATAGCCATTTTGCACGTTGCCCAGAACAACAAGAATTTATCAAAATGAAAACTTGGCAAATAGTCCGAGAGCTTCCCTCAAACCATGAAACATCCAAACCTGCGGGGTTAAAAACTGAACTCTTGATCCAAACACATGTAGGTCTTTCTGTGCTCTTCAAGCAATACATTGCTAGGTAGCCCTAGGCATGGATACCCTAGGCAGTGTTACCAGGCCTGAAAACACTCACACGCACACACAGAGCTATCAGCCATCCTAAATACTTTCCAGTTTATAGGTCAATCCCTTCTGTCTCTCTAGATCATTAAGGCAACTCTAACACTTGGAACTCACTCCAAATTACAAAATCCACCTACCATAAGAACAGAGCAGGTGCCAGGATCCAAAATAAGTATAAATTCCCAAATATCACCCAAAAGAATCTCTCAACAGTTTCTATTTTCATCAAAAAAGCTGGTATATACCACTGCTGCCATTGGAGAGGACAATTAAGAGTTTGCTAAATGAGGAAAAAATACCCCTACATATGCGTAATTTAAAACCCTGGAATTAAGAGCATCATTATCCAATTTTTTGGAAAGAAGGATTGCTCAAGCTAGACGATATTATTCACAGAGGTAGCAGGAGGGGCTTCTGCTGTCTTCTTCCACAGCATGGCTTGCTTCCTGCCTAAGAGCAATATATTACTTTGACCATTTACTTTGCATATATTACTGAGTTATTTTCTGAACCACGATTCAGATGTAAATCAAAACACTTGCACACTGGGTTTGAACTTAGACAGGAAGCCTTATATGTGTTTCTCCTTTTTCCTATCCCTCACGTTTAGCTGAATAATTTAAAGGTATGTTCCTCCCTGGGAAGTGAAGCAAAATATGGAGACTGGTTTTCCTTTAAAGGCACTTTGAATAAGATAGTTAATAGGTCTGAGAGTGGACAAGAGGTGTGTGATGTAGGAATTTTTTTCCTTTTCCCATAGATTATAAGGAGTGACAATTATGGAAAAATCCAAATATTTTCACAACTATAGTCTCACCTATAGTAGCTACAATACTCTTATTTTTTGTAGCTTAAGTATTATAGATCAAAAAGATTGTGGCATTCTTCAAAAATCATAATAATATCATTCTTTTTGCTCGTGATCATTACACAAGGAATGTAATTTAGTTATGAGCCATTGGGCGAAGTCTTCTGGGTGGTCTGAGAAATTTTATTTACTCTTAAAAGGGATCCAAAGAAAAGATGGCCTCTCTTCCAGCTTTTCACGTAGCTGTGTGAGGATGAAAGCCTTGGAATTGTGCACACATTTTATGACTAGGAGGGGACACTCTTAAGACAGAAAGCAACTATGAGAGGATGGCAAAGTAGAAAAATCAGGAGAATCTGAACTCTTGATTGTGCTGCTGGATTCTTTTTTGAATGTATTATATTGATTAATAAATTTTCATTTTGGCTCAAGACATTTTTAGTAAGAGCCTCTAATAATTTTAGGATAGAACACCCTAAATAATATGTAGGTTAAGTAACATATACCCACATCATATGTAATTTAGTGAACTCAAGATTCAAAGCCAGATTATTCTGACTGTAGACCCTTTATCTACTGTCATAATATAATTACTTCTGATCCCATCTTGGTGAGAAATAGCTGATTATTGAGAAAAGGCAAAACACACTGATATTAATTTTCTTACCAACATGAAAGAATGATGTTTAATTTTTTTTTTAAAGTTAGATGTGTCTATTTATGTGGTTACTATATAGGATATATTTATTTTGCTCAATATTCATTATAGGTAATGATGTCACTAAAATCATAATAATTAATTATAAAAGGTCTTAAAGATTTTCATTTAGCATTCACTTTCAATTTCAAACTCTAGGTCCTCAGTGCTTTTTTATAACTGTTTCTAGTTCTCAATTACAAGTTGTGTTAAGTTCTCTCTGCCTTAAGTACAAAGTTATCAGCGCCAATATCACCATTATCATTTTCCTATATCTTCTCATACTATCCCTTCCTAGATGAGTACAGTGAAAAATGAAAATTCTCTTGGGAAAATTCCTTTGGCATTTAACTTCCTTTCATATATGACCCAATTCATATCCAACAATATCTTCTCCTTCAAATTCTATCTCCAGTCTCCTTTCTTCTCCAAGACATTGTTGGAATGATATCCCACCCCTAAGCAGCTCTCCATGCTTGGTTGTTGCATAGTGCTCTGTCACAAATCACCTTCTCCTCACACGCTTTCCTGACCCTTCCAGTCTAGCAGGCACCATTCCTTATCATTCTGAGTGTAACTCTACACGTCGGAGGATTTTGTGTACCCCATAGTCTAAGACAGGCAAATGCTATTTAACATGCTTCTCATTACCTCTTATACTTTGTTAATGTTTATTATATACTTGATGGTATGTGCATATCTGTGTGTGTATATATATGTTTTCATATGTATGTGTGTATATATATATATTCCAGACATCAAACAAAATCCATTATAAATACTGTACAGTACTTATACAGTATATGGTATGCCAGTTAACTATTGTTCTAAGAGCTTTAATTAAATATATTAGTATTTAATCCTCACAATAACCTGTATAGGATTAGGTAATTTTACTAACCCCATTTTTATAAAGAAACTTCTAAATTACCGAAAATCACACAAGGAATTGGTGGAGTTGGAAGGCAGGCGATCTGACTTCAGAATCCATGAAGCTACTATACTGTGCTTCCTTCCTGTGAACATTCATCAGCCACCCCTATGGCTCACACTGCACTCATCCCAGATAGTTCATATTGCTTCCCTCACTTAGAATCTACATCTTTTAGAAAGGAATATACATCTAATAATTACTGAGCATTGTAGAAGACATGACTAGTTGCCATCAAAATGTATATTCCCTCTTCCTGAATGTGTGTCTATTCCTGGGAGGGAGTTATCTAGCAGGGATTGTATTTCTTGGGTCCCCCCTACATCTAGGTGAAGCCATGTTACTAGTTCTCATCAGTGGGCTGTGAGCAAAATTGATTTGTATCACTTTGGGGGCAAAATTTTTTAAGAAATTAATGGTCTTCTTTGTCCCATGTTTTCTCTTCTACCAGCTAGATGTGGAAGAGTATAAGGCTCATTATATGGTCAAGCTAAATGATAAATGGATGATGGTATTTTAATGGGTCCTTCATAGAGGGAAGTCATGAGCCACTGGGAATATTCACATCTGATTATTAAGTAAGCACCAAATAGTCATCTACGAAGTTTGAGTCTTCATTCAATTTTAAAGTCTGTTACAACAGCTGGCTTTTCTGTAACTAATGCAGGCATGTAATAGAGGCCAGAAATGACACACGCATTTTCTCAGATGATTCATACCATATTCTTTGAGGCAAGTACTTTTATTTCTGTAAAAACTATGGTTCATTGAGATTGATCAACTTGTTGAAGTTTATACAATTCCAGAATGTCTGACTCTGACAGCTATACAATGTTACTACAATATGGTGTCTATCACATGCATCTTGTTTTTGAGCTTAAGCCCTACGGATCACAGTATTTTCTTTGCTGAAATATATTCACACTACTTTGAACAAGAGAACCTCTTAACAGACATCTATCCCCTCACTTCTTCCTGGCTAACAGAAGCATGATCGTATTGGTGCAGCCCCAGGTGACAGATTACACTTGACCTAAGCAAGTTAGGACAAAAGATTCCTCAGTTCCCACACTCTCTTGCTGTGCAAGTAGCAAAGATCATCTGGAGAGGTTTTGAGAAAGATTTCTTCCCTTGTGAAGGGAACAGAAGCAGACGATCCCCCTTTTTCTGCTTAAATATGGATAGGATGATGGGAGCTTCCCCGCTCATTTTGCAACCATGAAAGAATAGCCAAAACCATTGCAGAGAGGTGTAAATCAACTTTATGTAATAACTCACCTCTCAAAAACATCTTCTATGACAAAAAAATCTGTATATGTGGATGCATTAGTGTGTTAGCTTTTCTGTTATTTAGAGCTGAAAATGATTCTAACTAAGGAAACTATCATTCCGAAATTATTTTTTTCAGTATAATCTTTATCAAAATATACCAATATCCCATAAGGATATATTATAGTTTTATGACACTCTAAATGACTATCAATACTGAAAAAATTTTAACTTACCCTATTTATATTTACCATAAAGCCATTATTTTTCTTTAGCGTATCTTCATGGCAGGAGTTTGGTTTGTAAAATATAAGGAGTTTAACTTGTTAAATATGCATTTATTTTATTTGTGGCTTTTTGTGTAATGAGAGATTAGGGAAAAGTAGAAGAATAGAGAATTTTGCAAGGTAGGAAACACCAAATACTTTAACATTTGATATTTGAAATAGTGAATCAGACAAGTTACAGAATTCAAAAGGAGCAATGGAGAAACGTTTCCTATTTATTCGCTTTTTTCTAAGTTTGGCTGCTTTATCTGTAGATGGTACTAATGATAGTACACAGCTCATTGATTGAGTTTCCAATCCCATGCACAATGTTATGAATATTGACAGCCCTCAATAAATGAGAACTGTTGTTTTCATTATTATTATAATCATCTAATAATAATAATGGTTCTGAAATGTCAAAATATCTTTGGTAAAGACACTGCTGTGAATCACTGAAGTGACTTAGGAGGATAACTATGTTCTCTAATTTACTTTTTGTGAAAGATATACAGTAACTTTAAAATTAGCCATGGGATGCATTCATTTACTTGGCTGTCTTTCAACTTCAAAACTACCTTAAATTTAAAACTACATCTTAACTTCAATAAATGAGACAAAAACAATGTGCAACTTATGGCACTGAGCCAGTCATGTGAATGTTAAGCAACTTTCCTTCTACTTTCTCCCCAAAGTTATTTTGAAGGATGTAGCAACAATGCTGTTAGAAATTCCAGTGTAAGTAAGTTGGCAACTTTCAAAAGAAATTAGAGTCTAAAGAGAATATTTATCCTTTGTATAAACTACTTTTAATTCCATACTTTATCCTGCTAGGTTAAGGGTTATTCTAACCTCTACAGAGTACGAGAAAATTTAGATGCCCCTAGTCTTTTTTTCAAATTACTCTTCCCTGCTTTTAAAATAATAGAATAAAATTGATCCTTTAAATGGATAAGACTTTAGGTTAGAACTTGATAATATACTTTGAACTATTGGAAATAGACTCTGTCAAGTCATTTGATCTTTGCCTCTTTTGTAGTTTATTTTAATTTCAAGAAGTATTTTGAATGCCTTGTCTGCCAAATCAGGTAATTATTGAACTTGAAAATTTTTGTGGGACAACTTTCCACTGTTTAGATATTAGGTTACTAAATGTAATCTAGGAATAAGTTTATATCTAACACTGATTCAAAATTGTCTGTATAGTGTAGTGTGCTGGGCATTAAGAAATCCAGCTTGAATACCAGATGCTGTCACTAAACTCACTGTGTGACATGTGGGAACCCCTCTTCTCGTCATCTTAATTTCCTCACATATAAAGGCAAAAGAATTGGACTAGAACTCTATGGCTTCAGCATCTTTCAGCTATGAAATTCTTTGTTGCAATGCTCATTATGGTCAGGGCTCTCATGTAATAGTATAGGTCATATGAAAAATTTTTACAATCCTTAAGAAAAAATAAAATGTCCGCATAAAAAAATTAACAAAGGCTATGAATATGCAATTACCAAAAAAGAAGCACGTGAAAAATACTCAGCCTCATCAGTAATCAGAGAAAGCAAATAAATAACAATAAAATAGGTTCTTACCCATCAGACTGTAAACAATTTAAATTTTGATAATATTAAGTTTTAGTGATACTAAAGGGACAGACATCTCTCACACATTGCTGAGAGGACATATTAGCTTAGCTACTTTGGAGGAGAATTTGGAAATAACTTTATAAAATTAAACTGCACATAGTACACCCCCTAGAAATTCCATTTAACTGTATTTTTACCAGAAAAAAACACTTTCCAACTCATAAGGAAACTTATTCAAGAGCACTCCTGAAGCATTATATGTAATCAAGATACATTTGTGGGAGAAAAACTGATGTTCATCAATAGAAAAATCATGTAATAAACTGTACTATGGAATACTATGTAGAAAAGAATGAAGTAAATTCACTGTGCTAATTTGTACAAATATGCAAGATCTGTTGTTCATTTAACATACAGAACAATATAAGTAGCATGGTAGTATGTGTACCTGTGTGTGTGTGCGTGTGTGTGTGTGTGTGTGTGTATAAATAAATTTCAAAGGCTCTAGAATATTCAGGACCAAATTAATGTTTCCCTCTGGGGAAACAGGGAGAGGACTGATGTTCATGGTAAAAGAGCCTTCTCTCTAGTGTCTATACTTTTTGTAAGTATAATGTAATCATATATTAATCATGAAATTACACATTACTGGAAAAAGAGGATTTAATTCTTTTATATTACCATGAATTTCATCAAAAATTTTGTCAATATTAATTTTTTCAAAAATAAATTGACCACAGATTTATGGCTATACTTCTGGACTCAATTTATTCTACTGATCTATACA
Source organism: Eubalaena glacialis (assembly GCF_028564815.1). Lineage (NCBI taxonomy): Eukaryota > Metazoa > Chordata > Mammalia > Artiodactyla > Balaenidae > Eubalaena > Eubalaena glacialis. Next base: position 44,838,548 of record NC_083729.1, on the reverse strand, counting down.
TCTCTTTTTACTCTAGTACAACACTGTCTTGATTACCACATCTTCGTAATTCTGGTATACCTGCTATACAGCCTTTCAACTTTGTTTTATTTTTATGTTACACATACATATTTTTCTAAAGCATTATGGTTAAATAGCTTTCCCCTTAATGTAAAGAAACAGCAAAGTCAACAAGGATACACTAGTACTTTGTAGAACTACTTTCTCAGAAGACATAGGGAATATGCTGGTCTATGGGACTTTTAGTGGGTGTCATGTTTATGTCTCCTTGATTTCATGAACTGGTTAAACAGAAATTTCAAAAGACTGTCCAGCAATGTCAACCAATCTTGGTATCTCTTGTTAATTATTTGAATTTTTTCTCTCTCTCCCTCCCTCCCTCCCTCTTATTCTCCCTCTTCTCAGTAGCTGGTCTCTTGTGATTTTTTTCCTAAATTACTTATATAAAAATACTTCAATATGCCATTTAGTAAATATTCATTCATAAAATAATGACAATCATAAGTCACATACATAAAACACTTTAAAACTTACAAAGCATTTTAAAATTTTATCCTATTTATCCTTATCATAGGCAGGCATCTGTTATTATAGTTATTTTATACATGACAAAACTGAGAATGATTGCATAAACAATTTGAATGACTTCATACAAGAAGTATGTGACAGAGGAACTCAAAAATAAGTTCTTGATTCCAATTCTAATTATTTTTTTACTGTGGACTTACTAGTGGTGTAATATACATGAAAGCAGTTGGCAAACTGTAAACACCATAGAGATTTTTAGGTGGTTTTTTTATTGTTATTAACTTGATTATTGTTACGCGGAAGAAAGTTAATCTGTAATACCAAACACATTCTTCTGTAGAAAACTGCATATGTAGAAAATTCTCCCTGAAGCAGGCTTTAGGAGATACCTACAATGAGACTGCTATATTAGACAGGTAAAAGTGAGATAAGGGGAACAGGAGATAAAACCTTTAATTCATGGGTTATATATGAATTCGTATATAATAGCCACATTCGAAACAATGGCCAGCTGGGCAGATTGTGACCTCAAGCTATTTGGATGGAGCCAATGTTTCAAACTATCACCCTACAGGATGCAAAATATATTTAACCTACAAACTCCTGAGAGAACAGGGTACTTTATGCAATGGTACAAAAAACTACCAGCAAAACTAACATGTTTCCCTAAAGGCTTAAAAATACTTTTCATTTCTACTGTATAAGGTCTATACAAAATCAGTCCCAATACTACCTATCTCTCCAAATCCCCCTTTAAATATTCTCTTGCCAAGGATCCCCATGACCCAAAGAAAGTCAGTCTATCAGTTATTTAGTTACCTGTTGTGCTTTTATCAATTTATTGCCTCTCAGCTTCTAATCCATTTTTCATTGCCTGCTCTGTGATAACAGAGATGGGCCCTGTAAATATTTCTCCTTGGGCTCTGTAAATATTTCTCTATACACTTTTGATATTAACTGTATTTTTTCATGTGTAAGAAGGAAAGAATAAACCTATTTTGTAGGATTATTATGATAAAATGATATCATCTATGGAAAGTGATCATTATTGTACTGAACACATGTTAAGTTCCCCACAATTGTTAGTTCACATTCTTTCTCCATCTCATCCAACTCTTACCTACATAGATCCAGGTAAAGTTCATCTTCCATATGAAAGTTTAAATTAAAATTGAATGCTCATGAAGGCCAGAATAAGATTCTATTGTTCAGGATTAAAGCACACTGACTACCACACCAATATGCTCAATAATATGTACTGAATTAATTGATCAGTGACATCTTCCATACTATTCAGGATGTCAGTGATTTATTCTTTTCTGTTATGGTTTAATATTAAGTGTATTAGTCATTTTTCTTTCCCTTGAGGTCAGGTAATAAGAATTCTTTTGTATCCTTATAACACCAGGCACAATGTGAGGGAAAAGCAATTACTCAAAAATTGTATTCAAAAATTGCATATTGATTAAGTGTTAAATGATACTTCACAAATTCTAACATGTTTATTAGAAAAAATGTTGGATTTATTACAAAACTAAGCCTCTCTCTTTTCTGGACATGAGGTGTTACTTTTTGCTCTGTAAAGGTTGAACTGCAGTACAATATTCTTTTCTAAGTTATCTTACTGTACCTCCTCCTGAACTTCTGACTTTAACTGTCACTCACTGTCAGAAGAGCTGTCTCTAGGCATGAACCAATCTTGAAGCTAAGGAGAAATGTGAGCTGAGTTGCACAGAGTAATGTGTCTCATTACCTCCAAAAGTAGTAAAAAAAAAAAAAAAAAAAAAAAGCTTTCAATGGGCTCACCCTTCACGAGAAGGAGGATTCCCCCAAAAGAACAGTGTGTCTGAATGGCCAAGCCCATCCACCACTTCAGTTTTCAGATGGCTGACCATATGAATGTACATAGTCACAAAGAAGAAAATGAGCTCTCTTCACGTTTGGAATAGAGCAGTGAAGAGCAAAGCATAACTCCATAGCAAAGCATAAATCTGAATTTCCCATAAGAGGGAAAAAGTAATAGAGAAAAGTTTTCAAGGATGACATTAAGAGAAAGAAAAATTAGCAAAGAATTTGGGAAAATGCCATTTATAGAGTATACAGAGTATAATTACACATAGCCTCAATGACAGGGATTTTTAAGAATTGCCACTGAAAGCCTGAAATTGATCAACTATGTGTTAAATATGCCTTTTGTTTGTTTGTTTGTTTGTTTTTAGCCAACCAAGGGAACACAAGGTAGAAATAAGTTTAGTCTTGAAGTGTAGATTAACGATAGCAAAGGAAATAAGGCACTGGGGCTAGAAGTCCTGGCTGAAATACACATGCCATAGTCCTTCTTTGTTCTCTTCCTTTTGGACATTACACAATTGATTCCCATTCCTTATTGAGATGCTGGTGCTAATCAACACCACTGTCATTCCATTTGAATTCTGTCTATAAAACCAGCCATAGTCACCTACTGTATTATAAAAACAAATCATGAAGCCACTTAACTTTTGGTTTGAAAATTTCATAATTCCCCTTATTGTGTTGAAAATCCCACAAAAACTTGGCCATATCTAGCCTGCTTGAGCTAAACTAAACCATGGTGTTCAGCTTCTCAGAATAAGAGAAATTAGGAATTTCCTATCTTATTCCATTTTGAGTAAAATGAAGATACTGTGAACAGTTAGCCAGAAGCAGGGAGATTGATTACAGCCTTTTGTTGGTGAGAATGAAATTAGATTAGTCTCCATCTGAGAACTTGGACCCCCAACTGGGTAAGAGGTTGAAGGAAAGTCATAGAAGGCAGGATGATTAGTATGTTTGTACATCTTGAGAAGCTGTCTTACACTTTACTTTACACCTCTTTTTATTGAGGAGTTGCCCCTTGCTGTGGATTTCCCTGTGTAAAGTGGAGATACTTTTGCTAATTTGCAATGTATCAAAAGAGAGCATTCAATTATCTAATGACAGATGAACTAGTGCAGAAAATTAAGACTCCATCACACTTTCTCTGCACATGGATGATCAATACTTTAATTCTCTCCTAATACTTGTTAGGGTAATCTGAAGCATGGAATGCCCTCATAGGACAAGCATGGAATGCCCTCATAGGGATGAAATGAGACTCTCATGGAGAAAAAAAATAAGGATTTCCTAACTTCAGGAAAGTGCCAGTACCTGGATTAATACGCTATTCTAAACATCAAACTAAGTTAGTATTGAGTTCTTTAAAAAGTTTGCATTCAACTCCCAACAATCTATCTGCCTTCCTAATGCCTTAGCCAAGTCTCCTTGAAGACCTGACATTAAGTTCATCTGAGGACTTGATTTCCCTTGGCCTGCCATTCCTGTGATCCACTGCCATGGACATGCTGTACCCCCATAGGAAAATGTGTTGACTTTTATAGGATACAAGTGCAGACTGTGACAAAGTTAGGAGTGAAAATAAGAAGTGGGGTGAAGAATACAGAAGTGTGGCAAAAGAAAAAGTGAAAACAGAAAAGGAAAAGAAAGAAGAAAATTAAGAAGTTTGGTATAAAACTTACAGCTACCAAAGGGCAAACTGGGGGGGAGGGATAAATTAGGAGTTTGGGATTAATATACACATTACTATATATAAAATAGATAACCAACAAAGACCTACTATATAGCACAGGGAACTATATCCAATATTTTGTAGCAAAAGGGAAAAGAATCTGAAAAAGAATATATATATTCACCTGAAACTAATGCATTGTAAATCAACTATACTTCAGTTAAAATAAAGAAGGTTGGTATACAACAGCAAGAAAAAAATACTATAATTTGGATGAGAATAATTTAGATTGAACCACAGACTTTCTGCTCCTTACTTTTTAGGCAATTTTAGAAAATCATTTAATCTCAATTTCCTCATGTATTATATAGAGATAATAATATCTGTCTGACCTACTTTCTAGGATTCTGTAAGAATCGAATGTGACAAAGTGGTAAAAGTGGCCTATGCCTTATAAAGCACCATAAACATACATAGTCTAACTTTTAATCTTTATCACATTCAAACTCTCTATCCTGAGGCTGGATTCTGATTCCACAATCTATGTGGGTCCAAAATCATGGTAATGAATAAATACATACATAAATATACAAATGAATACGTGAATGTAAAAATGAGGAGGAGGCAATTTTATCAAGATTTCCTGGGAGTATGCAGGACTACAGAGGGAGCTTGAGAAGAAGAGATAGCCCTAGAAGCTAAGTCATCATGAAGCCCTCCCTGGAAGGGACTCAAGAAATGAGTTTGAAGAATTCTGATTCACTTAGAAGGAGATACAAACTGAAGGACAGTGGTAGAACTTTTGAGTTTATTATATTTTTTAATTAAAGTATAGTTGATTTACAATGTTGTGTTAGTTTCTGTTGTACAGCAAAGTGATTCAGTTATATATATATGCACACACATGCATGGCAGATTGTTTTTTATTTTTTTTACTAAATAATGTCTTTCATAAATTTTTATTTTCTACTGGAGTATAGTTGATTACAATGTTGTGTTAGTTTCTGTTGTACAGCAAGTGATTCAGTTATATATATATATACACACACACACACACACACACGTAAGATTTTTTTTTTTTTTTACTAAGTAATGTCTTTTGTAAATTTTTATTTTCTATTGGAGTATAGTTGATTAACAATGTTGTGTTAGTTTCAGGTGTACAGCAAAGTGATTCAGTTATACATACACCAGTATTTATTCTTTTCATTTTTTTCCCACTTAGGTTGTTACAGAATACTGAGCAGACTTCCCTGTGATAAACAGTAGGTCCTAGTTGGTTATCTATTTTAAATATAGCAGTGTATACATGTCAATCCCAAACTCCCAGTCTATCCCTCCCACCCAACCTTTTCACCTGGTAACCATAAGTTCGTTCTCTAAGTCTGTGTGTTCCTGTTTTGTAAATAAGTTCATTTGTATCTATTTTTTAGATTCTGCAAATAAGTGATATATTTGTCTTTCTCTGTCTGACTTACTTCACTTAGTATGATAATCTCCAGGTCTGTCCATGTTGCTGCAAATGGCATTCTTTTTAATGGCTGTATATATGTATATGTATATACTGTATATATGTACCACATCTTCTTTATCTATTCATCTGTTGATGGACAATTAGGTTGCTTCATTGTCTTGGCTATTGTAAACAGCCCTGCAATGAACACTGGGCTGCATGTAGCCATTCAAACCATGGTTTTCTCCAGATACATGCCCGGGAGTGGGATTGCTGGATCATATGGTAGCTCTATTTTTAGTTTTTTAAGGAACCTCCAAACAGTTCTCCATAGTGGCTGTACCAATTAACACTCCCACCAAGAGTGCGGGAGTGTTTCCTTTTCTCCACATCCTCTCCAGCAATTGTTATTTATAGACTTTTGTTGATGGCCATTCTGACCGGTGTGAGGTGATATCTCATTGTAGTTTTGATTCGCACTTCTCTAATAATTAGAGAAGTTGAGCATCTTTTCATGTGGCTCTTGGCCATCTGTATGCCTTCTTTAGAGAAATGTCTATTTAGGTCTTCTGCCCATTTTTGGATTGGGTTGTTTTACTGATATTGAGCTGCATGAGCTGCTTGTCTATTTTGGAGATTAGTCATTTGTCAGTTGCTTTGTTTGCAAATATTTTCTCCCATTCTGACAGTTGTCTTTTTGTCTTGTTTATGGTTTCCTTTGCTGGACAAAAGCTTTTACGTTTCATTAGGTCTCATTGGTTTATTTTTGTTTTTAATTCCATTTCTCTAGGAGGTGGATCAAAAAGGATCTTGCTGTGATTTATGTCATAGAGTGTTCTGCCTATGTTTTCCTCTAAGAGTTTTATAGTGTCTGGCCTTACATTTAGGTATTTAATCCATTTTGAGTTTATTTTGGTGTATGGTGTTAGGGAGTGTTCTAATTTCATTCTTTTACATGTAGCTGTCCAGTTTTCCTAGCACCACTTATTGAAGAGGCTGTCTTTTCTCCATTGTATATTCTTGCCTCCTTTATCAAAGATAAGGTGACCAAATGTGTGTGGGTTTATCTCTGGGCTTTCTGTCCTGTTCCATTGATCTATATTTCTGTTTTTGTTCCAGTCCCATACTGTCTTGATTACTGTAGCTATGTAGTATAGTCTGAAGTCAGGGAGCCTGATTCCTCCAGGCGCATTTTTCTTTCTCAAGATTGCTTTGGCTATTCAGGGTTTTTTGTGTTTCCATACAAATTGTGATATTTTTTGTTCTAGTTCTGTGAAAAATGCCACTGGTAGTTTGATAGGGATTGCATTGAATCTGTAGACTGCTTTGGGTAGTATAGTCATTATCACAATGTTGATTCTTCCAATCTAAGAACATGGTATTTCTCTCCATCTGTTTGTATCATCTTTAATTTCTTTCATCAGTGTCTTATAGTTTTCTGCATGCAGGTGTTTTGCCTCCTTAGGTAGGTTTATTCCTAGGTATATTATTCTTTTTCTTGCAATGGTAAATGGGAGTGCTTCCTTAAATTCACTGTCAGATTTTTCATCATTAGTGTATAGGAATGCAAGAGATTTCTGTGCATTAATTTTATATCCTGCTACTTTATGAAATTAATTGATTAGCTCTAGTAGTTTTCTGGTAGCATCCTTAGGATTCTCTATGTATAGTATCATGTCATCTGCAAACACAGTGACAGCTTTATTTCTCTTTTCTGATTTGGATTCTTTTTATTTCTTTTTCTTCCCTGATTGCTGTGGCTAAAACTTCCACAACTATGTTGAATAATAGTGAGAGAGCACAACCTTGTGTTGTTCTTGATCTTGGTGGAAATGGTTTCAGTTTTTCAACATTGAGAACAATGGTGGCCATGGGTTTGTCATATATGGCCTTTATTATGTTGAGGTAAGTTCCTTCTATGCCCACTTTCTGGAGGGTTTTTATCATAAATAGGTGTTAAATTTTGTCAAAAGCTTTTTCTGCATCTATTGAGATGATCATATGGTTTTTCTCCTTCAATTTGTTAATATGGTTTATCACATTGATTGATTTGCATATATTGAAGAATCCTTGCATTCCTGGGATAAACCCCACTGGATCATGGTGTATGATCCTTTAATGTGCTGTTGGATTCTGTTTGCTGGTATTTTGTTGAGGATTTTTTGCTTCTATGTTCATCAGTGGTATTGGTCTGTAATTTTCATTTTTTGTAGTATCTTTGTCTGATTTTGGTATCAGGATGATGGTGGCCTTGTAGAATGAGTTTGGGAGTGTTCCTCCCTCTGCTATATTTTGGGAGAGTTTGAGAAGGATAAGTGTTAGCTCTTCTCTAAATGTTCGATCGAATTCGCCTGTGAAGCCGTCAGGTCCTGGGCTTTTGTTTGTTGGAACATTTTTAATTACAGTTTCAATTTCAGTGCTTTTGAATGGTCTGTTTATATTTCCTATTTTTTCCTGGTTTAGTCTTGGAAGGTTGTGCTTTTTCTAAGGATTTGTCCATTTCTTCCAGGTTTTCCATTTTATTGGCATTTAATTTCTTGTAGTAATCTCTCATGATCCTTTGTATTTCTGCAGTGTCAGCTGTTACATCTCCTTTTTCCTTTGTAATTCTGTTGATCTGAGTCTTCTACCTTTTTTTCTTGATGAGTCTGGCTAATGGTTTATCAATTTTGTTTATCTTCTCAAAGAACCACGTTTTAGTTTTATTGATCTTTCCTATCATTTCTTTTTCATTTATTTCTGATCTGATCTTTATGATTTCTCTCCTTCTGCTAACTTTGGGGTTTTTTGTTCTTCTTTCTCTAATTGCTTTAGGTGTAAGTTTAGGTTGTTTGAGATGTTCCTTGTTTCTTGAGGTAGGATTGTATTGCCAGAACCTTCCCTCTTAGAACTGTTTTTGCTGCATCCCATAGGTTTTGGGTCATCATGTTTTCATTGTCCTTTGTTTCACTGTCATTTGTTTCTAGGTATTTTTTGATTTCCTCTTTGATTTCTTCAGTGATCTCTTGCTTATTTAGTTGTGTATTGTTTAGTCTCCATGTGTTTGTACTTTTTACAGGTTTGTTTCCTGTAATTGATATCCAGTCTCATAGTGTTGTGGTTGGAAAAGACATTTGATATGATTTCAATTTCTTAAATTTACCAAGGCTTGATTTGTGACCCAGGATATGATCTATCCTGGAGAATGTACATGAGCATGTGAGAAGAAGGTGTATTCTATTGTTTTTGGATGGAATGTCCTATAAATATCAATTAAGTCCATCTTGTTTAATGTGTCATTTAAAGCTTGTGTTTTCTTATTAATTTTCTGTCTGGATGATCTGTCTATTGGTGAAAGTGGGGTGTTAAAGTCCCCTACTATGATTGTGTTTCTGTCAATTTCCCCTTTTATGGCTGTTAGCATTTGCCTTATGTATTGAGGTTCTCCTATGTTGGGTGCATAAATATTTACAATTATTATGTCTTCTTTTTGGATTCATCCCTTGATCATTATGTCGTGTCCTTCTTTGTCTCTTGTAATAGCCTTTACTTTAAAGTCTATTTTGTCTGATATGAGAATTGCTACTCCAGCTTTCTTTTGATTTCCATTTGCATGGAATATCTTTTTCCATCCCCTCACTTTCAGTCTGTATGTGTCCCTAGGTCTGAAGTGGATCTCTTGTAGACAGCATATATATGGGCCTTGTTTTTGTATCCATTCAGCCAGTTTATGTCTTTGGGCTGGAGCATTTAATCCATTTACATTTAAGGTAGTTAACAATATGTATGCTCCTATTACCATTTTCTTAATTTTTTGGGTTTGTTATTGTAGGTCTTTTCCTACTCTTGTGTTTCCTGCCTAGAGATGTTCCTTTAGCATTTGTTGTAAATCTGGTTTTGGTGGTGGTGAATTCTCTTAACTTTTGCTTGTCTGTAAAGGTTTTAATTTCTCCATTGAATATGAATGAGATCATTGCTGGTTAGAGTAATCTTGGTTGTAGGTTTTTCTCTTTCATCACTTTAAATATGTCCTGCCGCTCCCTTCTGGCTTGCAGAGTTTCTGCTGAAAGGTCAGCTGTTAACCTTATGGGGATTCCCTTGTATGTTATTTGTTGCTTTTCCTTTGCTGCTGTTAATATTTTTTCTTTCTATTTAATTTTTGATAGTTTGATTAATATATGTCTTGGCGTGTTTTTCCTTGGATTTATCCTGTATGGGACTCTTTGCGCTTCCTGGACTTGATTATTTCCTTTCTCATATTAGGGAAGTTTTCAAGTATAATCTTTTCAAATATTTTCTCAGTCCCTTTCTTTTTCTCTTCTTCTTCTGGGACCCCTATAATTCAAATGGTGGTGAGTTTAATATTGTCCCAGAGGTCTCTGAGACTGTCCTCAATTCTTTTCTTTCTTTTTTCTTTATTCTGCTCTGCAGTAGTTATTTCTACTATTTTATCTTCCAGGTCACTTGTCTGTTCTTTTGCCTCAGTTATTCTGCTGTTGATTCCTTGTAGAGAATTTTTTATTTCATTTATTGTGTTGTTCATCATTGTTTGTTTGCTCTTTGGTTCTTCTAGGTCCTTGTTAAAGTTTCTTGTATTTTCTCCATTCTATTTCCAAGATTTTGGATCATCTTTACTATCATTACTCTGAATTCTTTTTCAGGTAGACTATTTCTTCTTCATTTGTTTGGTCTGGTGGGTTTTTACCTTGCTCCTTCATCTGCTGTGTATTTCTCTGTCTTCTCATTTTTGCATAACTTACTGTGTTTGGGGTCTCCTTTTTGCAGGCTGCAGGTTCATAGTTCCCGTTGTTTTTGGTATCTGCCCCCAGTGGGTAAGGTTGTTTCAGTGGGTTGTGGAGGCTTCCTGGTGGAGGAGACTGATGCCTGTGTTCTCGAGGATGAGGCTGGATCTTGTCTTTCTGGTGGGCAGGACTGTATCCACTGGTGTGTTTTGGGGTGTCTGTGAACTTATTATGATTTTAGGCAGCCTCTCTGCTAATGCGTGGGGTTGTGTTCCTGTCTTGCTAGTTGTTTGACATAGGGTGTACAGCATTGTATCTTGCTGGTCGTTGAGTGGAGCTGGGTCTTAGCATTGAGATGGAGATCTCTGGGAGAGCGTTCGCTGTTTGATATTATGTGGAGCTGGGGCATCTTTGGTGGAGCAATGTCCTGAACTTGGCTCTCCCACCTCAGAGCCTCAGGCCTGATGCCCGGCTGGAGCACTAAGATCGTTTTGGGAAGGGTCTTCTGCCAGCGTTCAGTAGGTGTTCTGTAGGAGTGGTTCCACATGTAGATGTATTTTTGATGTACTTGTGGGGAGGAAGGTGATCTCCACATCTGACTCCTCCACCATCTTGAAGGTCCCCCGGTTAGGAGTTTTTTAATTACAGTTTCAATTTCATTACTTGTGATTTGTCTGTTCATATTTTCTATTTCTTCCTGGTTCAGTCTTGGAAAGTTGTACCTTTCTAAGAATTTGTCCATTTCCTCTAGCTTGTCCATTTTATTGGCATATAGTTGCTTGTAGTAGTCTCTTATGATCCTTTGTATTTCTGTGGTATCCATTGTAATTTCTCCTTTTTCATTTCTAATTTTATTGATTTGAGCCCTCTCTCTTTTTTTCTTGATGAGTCTGGCTAAATGTTTTTCAATTTGTTTATCGTTTCAAAGAAACAGCTTTTAGTTTCATTGATATTTGCTATTGTTTTCTTCATGTCTATTTCATTTCTTTCTGCTCTGATCTTTATTATTTAAATAAAGATATTTATTATTTCTTTCCTTCTACTAATCTTTATTATTTCCTTTCCTTCTTTCCTTGGCGTTTTTTTGTTCTTTATTCTCTAGTTGCTTTAGGTGTAAGGTTAGGTTATTTGCGATTTTTCCTATTTCCTGAGGTAAGATTGTATTGCTATAAACTTCTCTTTAAAAAATGTTTTCTCTGCATCACATAGGTTTGTGGTCATCGTGCTTTCATTTTCATTTGTCTCTAAGTATTTTCTGATTTCCTCTTTGATTTCTTCAGTGATCCATTGGATGTTTAGTAGCATAATGTTTAGCCTCCACGTTTTTATGTTTTGTACAGTTTTTTTTCTTGTGGTTGATTTCTAATCTCATAGCATTGTGGTCAGAAAAGATGCTTGATATGATTTCAATTTTCTTAAATACACTGAGGCTCACTTTGTGGCCCAGCATGTGATCAATCATGGAGAATGTTCCATGGGTACTTGAGAAGAATTTGTATTCTGCTGGGAATGCTCTGTAAATATCAATTAAGTACTTCTGATCTAATGTATCATTTCAGGTCTGTGTTTCCTTATTGATTTCCTGTCTGGATGATCTGTCTATTGGTAAGAGTGGGGTGTTAAAGTCCCCTACTATGATTGTGTTTCTGTCAATTTCCCCTTTTATGGCTGTTAGCATTTGCCTTATGTATTGAGGTGCTCCTATGTTTGGTGTATAAATATTTACAATTGTTATATCTTCTTCTTGGATTGATCCCTTGATCATTATGTAGTATCATTCTTTGTCTCTCGTAATAGCCTTTATTTTAAAGTCTATTTTGTCTGATATGAGAATTGTTACTCCAGCTTTCTTTTGATTTCCATTCGCATGGAATATCTCTTTCTATCCCCTCACTTTCAGTCTGTATGTGTCCCTTGGTCTGAAATGGGTATCCTGTAGATAGCATATATACGGGTCTTGTTTTTGTATCCATTCAGCCAGTCTATGTCTGTTGGTAGGGCATTTAATTCATTTATGTTTAAGGTTATTATTGATATTTATTTCTTATTGCCATTTTGTTAATTGTTTTGGATTTAGTTTTGTAGGTCTGTTTTCTTCCCTTCCTCTTATGTTCTCTCTTTTGATTTGATGAGTGACTCTAATGTTGTGTTTGGATTCCCCTTTCTTTTTTGTGTGAATCTACTGTAGATTTTTGGTTTGCAGTTACCATGAGGTTCTGATATAGTATTCTATATGTAAACAAGATTGTTTTAAGTTGCTGGTCTTTTAATTTCAAATACATTTCCAATATTCTGCATTTGTGCTCTCCTCTTCTCATGCTTGCTGGTTTTGATATCATATTTGTGTGTGGATGATTTACTACCTTTACTGTATGTTTGCATTTACTGGAGAGTTTTTCCATTTGTAATTTTCTTGTTTCTAGTTGTGACCTTTTCTTTTCCGCCTAGAGAAGTTCCTTTAGCATTTGTTGCAAAGCTGGTCTGGTGGTGCTGAATTCTCTTAGCTTATGCTTGTCTGCAAAGCTTTTGGTTTCTTTGTTGAATCTGAATGAGAGCCTTGATGGGTAGACGCTTCTTGGTTGTAGTTTCTTCCCTTCCATCACTTTAAATATATGGTGCCACTCCCATCTGGCCTGCAGAATTTCTGCTGAGAAATCAGCTTCTAATCTCATGGGAATTCCCTTTTATGTTATTTGTTTCTTTTCCCTTGTTGCTTTTAATATTTTTTCTTTGTCTTTAACTTTTGTCAACTTGATTACTATGTGTCTTGGTGTGTTCCTCCTTGGGTTTATCCTGCCTGGGACTTGGGTGACTCTTTCTTTTCCCATGTTAGGGAAGTTTTCAGTTATTATCTCTTCAAATATTTTCTCAGGTCCTTTCTCTCTTCTCCTTCTGGCACCCCTCTAATATGAATGTTGGTGTGTTTAATGTTGTCCCAGAGGTCTCTGAGACTGTCCTCATTTATTTTCATATTTTTTTTCTTTATTCTGTTCCATGGCAGTGGTTTCCACCATTCTGTCTTCCAGCTCACTTATCCATTCTTCTCACTCACTTATTCTGCTATTGTTTCTTTCTAGTACATTTTTTATTTGTTATTGTACTGTTCATCTGTTTATTTGTACTTTAGTTCTTCTAGATCTTTGTTAAACATCTCTTGTATCTTCTTGATCTGTGTCTCCATTCTTCTTCTGAATTCTTGGATCATCTTCACTATCATTACTCTGAATTCTTTTTCTGATAGATTGCCTATCTCCATTTCACTTAGTTGTTCTTCTGGGGTTTTATCTTGTTACTTCACCTGGGACATATTCCTCTGCTGTCTCATTTTGTCTAAATTTCTCTGATTGCGGTTTCCGTTCTGCAGGCTGCAGGGTTGTAATTTTTCTTGTTTCTTCTGTCTGCTCCCTGATGGATGAGACTGTCTAAGAGGCTTGTGCAGGCTTCCTGGTGGGAGGGACTGGTTCCTACTCACTGGTGGGTGGACCTGGGTCTTGCCTGTCTGGTGGGCAGGGCTGTGCCAAGGGGTGTGTCTAGAGGGCTGTGGGCTCAGGAAGACTTTAAGCAGCCTGTCTGTTGATGTGTATGGCTGTGTTCCCACCCTGTTGGTTGTTTGGCCTGAGGCATCCCAGTACTGGGACCTGCAGGCTGTTGGGTGGGGCCAGGTCTTGGTAAGAAAATGGCAGTCTCTCGAGGGCTCACACCAGTGAGTACTCCCCAGAACTGTTGCCACCAGTGTCTTTGTCCCCACAATGAGCCCCCCGCCTCTGCAGGAGATCCTCCAATACTATCAGGTAGGTCTGGCCCAGCCTCTTATGAGGTCACCACTTTTTTCCCTGGGTTCTGGTGCTCAGGAGATCTTATGTGCTCCCTGTAAGAGTGGAGTTTCTGTTTCCCCCAGTCCTGTGGAATTCCTGTGATCAAACCCTGCTGGCCTTCAAAGCCAGATTTTCTGGGGGCTCCTCCTCCCATTGCCAGACCCCCAGGCTGGGAAGCCTGATGTGGTGCTGAGAACTTTCACTCCTGTGGGAGAACCTCTGTGGTATAATTATTTTCCAGTTTCTGGGTTGCCCACCTAGCAGGTATGGAATTTGTTTTTAATCACAATTGCACCCCCCCCACCATCTCATTGTGGCTTCTTCTTTGTCTTCATATGTAGGGTATATTTTTTGGTAGGTTCTAGTGTTTTTGTTTTTGTTAATGGTTGTTTAGCAGTTAGTTGTGAATTTGGTGTTTTCATAAGAAGCCGTGAGCTCACATCTTTCTACTCTGCCATCTTTTCTCCATCTCTTCCTGTGTCCTGAAAAAGTCATCTCAGATTCTTTCCCTTATAGGTTATTATAAAATATTGAAGATAGTTCCCTATGCTGTACAGTAGGACCTTGTTGTTTAACTATATTATATATCATTGTATGTATCTGTTAATCTCAAGCTCCTAATTTATCCCCCTTTCTTTCCCCTTTGATAACCATAAGTTTGTTTTCTATGCCTGTGAGTCTGCTTCTGTTTTGTAAATAAGTTCATTTGTATTATTTTTTTGATTCCTCATATAAGTGATATATATATATATATATATATATATATATATATATACACACACACATATATATATATACATATATATACACACGCCACATCTTCTTTATCAATTCTTCTGCCGATGGTCACCAAACCAAGTCTGCTCCCCTGGTCTGTTCACTGAAGCCCAAGTTTTAGCACCCAGCTGCTGGGCACACCAGCTGGTGTGTATTTTGGTCTAAGAAGTGCAGCGAGGTGGCAAGGGCCCTCTCTGCTGGTCTCTCTCTGTCCTGCCTGCTGCAAGCCGGCTGCTGCACTCTCCTCTTAGCCTTTAAGTTTCCCTAACTGTCCAAGCTGATCTCCTAGCTGGTGAAGGAGGTTCCCAGGGTGAGGGAGAACCTTTTCCCTTTCACTGCTGCCTCCCAGGGGCGCAGGTCCCATATTGATTTTTTTACTTTCCTTTTATCCTACACAGTTATGTGATGATCTTTCTTGCAGCTTTGGTTGTATGAGATTTTCTGCCAGTGTTCAGTAGGTATTCTGTGAGAATTTTTCCTCATGTAGATGTATTTTTGATGTATTTGTGGGAGGAGGTGAGCTCACATCCTTCTATTCTGCCATCTTGGTCTCCCCAAGTGGCAGGATTTAGTATGGAGATGAGAATTTCAAAAATATTTAGAATGTGAATACTTTTAAGCAGGTATGTGTCCATCCATTTGGTACTATCTTACTATTTTCCAGCTTCACTTATTTATTATGTATGCCTGAACTCAGAAAATAAGCTTTTTGGCCTCTGGTTAGAGGAATATAACAAATCACTGTATTCTACAAATAAGCCTGGTCTGAAGTACAGTTGGCCCTTTGTATCCACGGGTTCCATGGATAGATTATGGTTGAATCCGTGGATGCAGAACCCACGGATATGGAGGCTAACTGTACAAAGCCATTTTATATAAGAGACATGAACATCTACATATTTTGGTACCCCCAGTGTCCCCAGACCAATTCCCCTGTGGAGACCCTGGGATGGCTGTAATGTGATAGTTATTTACATGTTTGATTGAAAAAAGATGAGGTCTCACAGCACATTTTGCCCAACTGTCTGCTGCCACCTTGAACTTCATGGTCAGTATCCCCTCTCTCTTCAGATTAAGGGTAGCCATTGAGAAAATGTAGATGCCTCCATTTGGTGTAGGAAACTGAGAGAGGAGACAAGGAGCTTAGAGTAGGGTGGCATCACAGACAGAAAGAACAGTCCACCAAGAACAAATTCTGGCTCCTTCACAGTCTCTCTCCTCCCTATTTCAAATCTTCTTGTTCAGAGGGGAAGAACCTGAGAGAGAACCTGATGGGCTGTATCCCAGGATTATAGGAGAGAGTGAAGAATGTCTATGCATCCCCCCTCCTCATAATCTTCTATTTCAAGTTCTGCCTTGTGCTTAATATCATAAAATTATGAGGCTTTTCAGAGCACACTTATCTTTATGCTCTCTAAATTGGAGAATAACTTAAGAGTAAAATACAGTAATTAGGATTTCACTAATTTTGATTTGAAATAACCCTAGCATAAATAGAGAAAGACATGTCTCTAAGTATATGAAGTTCTGTATTTTTTAGACTCTAATATTTTTTCTCATCAGTTTGACGGTGGGTGAACTTCATATTTAGACTCCAATTCTTTAGGAAACAGAATGACTTTAAATTAAAGAGCCTTTTCAAAATCATTAAAATGATTTTCAAAATCACTAAAGACATTAAAAGTCCTTTTACATACCTTCATTTTCTTTATCCAGCAATTAGTTCTCCAGCCTTAACATGATTTTATATTTTGAATCCATTATTATGTAAAGGAGGTCTATTTCAAATTGCTATTTTCTCCTTAACTTATCTCACTTTACTTATTAGTATACAATATATATGTGCTATGTGCTTGAAAATTATAAATTTGCATTTGTAAACAAATATTTTAATTCCCAGCTTTTTACTAGGTCATTTTGAATTTCCAGGTAGTAAACAGCAAATCCTCTAGCATACAATTTACTGCATTTTTTAGCAATGCCTTTACCATTTTAGGGCACTGAAAAATCCTCTGGGCAATTTTTTTTTTCCATTGTAGTATTGGGGACAATAGCTAAGCAATGAACTTCTCACTGGTTCCTAAACACTAAGAGTGTGACAACTCCATGCCTTTGCACAGCCTGTTTCATGGGCTTGAAATGCTGTGCCCCAACTCCTGTCTCTTCCTGTGAAGCTCATTTTCTTCCCTCTAATGTCAGCTCAATATCACCTTTCCTCTGAAGCCTTTTCCAACTCTCTGAGAATAAGTTAGCTGTCAGCACTCTGGTCACACACATCTCCTCTTTATTACAATACTCTCTATGGTACCTTATAATTATTTTCCTTATGTCTGTCTCCCATATAAACTATGAGCTCATTAAGGACAGACATAGAATCTCATTTATCTTTTCTTTTTCAATTGAGGTATAGTTGATGTACAATATTATATAAGTTTCAGGTGTACAACATAGTTATTCACAATTTTTAAAGGTTATATTTCATTTATAGTTATAAAATATTGGCTATATTTTCCGTGTTGTACTATATATCTTCATAGCTTATTTTATACAGAGTAGTATAAACCTCCATCTTGCACCTCCCTCATCCCTCTCTCCATTGATAACCACTAGATTGTTCTCTATATCTGTGAGTCTGTTTCTGTTTTGTTATATTCACTAGTTTGTTTTATTTTTTAGATTCCACATATAAATGATATCATATAGTATTTGTCTTTCTCTGTCTGACTTACTTCACTTAGCCTAACATCCTCCAAATCCATCCACATTGTTGCAAATGGCAAAATTTCATTCTTTTTTATGGCAGAGTAATGTTCCATTGTACATGTATATACCACAGCTTCTTTATCCATTAATATGCTGATGGACCCTTACATTGCTTCCATATGTTTGCAATTATAAATAATGCTATGAATATTGGGGTGCATGTATCTTCTTGCATTAGTGTTTAACCCATGAGAAACATCAGAACTAACTTTCAGAGACTATGATTTCGAGATTGTACTTTTATGAAACTCTCAATTCTCTATATAACTAATGACTTTAAAGTACAGGTCACTAGGGAAAATGGAGTATTTCTATTTTGCACAAAGAAAATTGGACTCTGGAAAAAAAGTTGCAAAGTAATGAGAGGTTTTCATTAGTGCTGCAGTGGGTAGTTTTCAGATCCTTCCAGTGTCACCTCAACTATGGATAGCATTTGACAAAAGGATTTTAATAGTTGAAAATAAAAACAGGAAGAATAGAAATTGATGGTCAAAAGAGAAGTATCTCGGGAAAAATTACCGCAAATGATTATTCTCAAAATTGTTATGCTTAGGAGGAAAAATTTTTAAAGAGATATACAAGAGATGCAGGAAATAAAGTACTTGTGCTTTAAAGACAAGTATGTTAGGAAGCAAAGAGAATATGTGAAATCCTTGAGAGGTTAACCACAGATGCTGAAACCCCATTTGTGAGCAATCTGAGAAAAAAATAAACCTCAAGTTTCTAATAATTGATGGAAATCAACAGAGATTCTAGCCCTTGAATCACCAAAATTTCATAAAATGATCTAATACTTTCCTTTGGAGGATTACTTTTGGTCAAGAATGACTCAAAACTGTTTGGCCAGGCTGAACACCCTTGTATTCTAGGCAGATTGCAGACTTTTCTATTACACTAACTTGCGCGCACTCTCTCTCTTTCTTTCACACACATACACACATACATGCCACTTTGGTTTCCTGTCTCTTGCTGTTGATGTTGTTTTATTTAACTATTGCCTCATTTTTTAATCAAAGTTAATGTGGCACTGAAGTTCCAAAAACCATTGTAGAAATAAAAACACAGACATGGCTGGGCTGTCAGATTTCGAGAGAGGAATCTTTCATGCTGTTCAATGAAATGATGCTTGCTTATCTCTCTCCTTTTCCCTCCTACAATTCATTGCTGAAAAGTTTTGACTAATTCTAGGGAGTCATATAACTGAATACTCACCATTCATCTATTCAGTTGATAACCTAATCAGTCCTTAGGAAATCTTGACTTACTGATCATTCTGTTATTCTGGCTACATACTCACAATCCAATTATCAAGCTACATCTCATATTTGAATTAAGAAACTCACTAGTTCATTTCTTTATCACAAATTTATGGCTTTTAATTTAGGACTCCCAGTTTTCCTGAGATTTGTATAATTTAGCATTCAAAACTATTTGGAAAGCATAAGTCACTGACATAAAAAAAACTGAAAAAAAAATAATAATTTGTCCCCAAAAAGAAACATAAGCACAAATTAAAGGCAATTAAAGCACCTACAATGGAAATAAAGAATGATTCCTGTGGCAAATTTAAAAGATTGTTGGTTAAGACAGGTTTGTATAATAAACAATGAATTTGGAACTTATAGTGAAATATCAGTGGAGCTTTTTAGAAATAATCCATCATTTATAATATAGGATATGTTTGTATTAAGTATAAAAAATAAAGGAATGGCTATGCAAAAGCAAAACAGTATTTTCTTTAGATATTTCTCCACAGTGAAAGCCAACCCACACATGTTGAAAAACATGTGCTCTCTAAAAACACTTGACATAAAAATCCTTTTTAAAGAATGAATTTTAAACATAAAACAACAGGAAATAAAGTGTTTAAAGTAATGTAACAATAAGATGAAAGGAAATCCCATATTCAAGAGGCTAATTTCTTCACTCAAGAACTTAATGTGCTTTAATTTGAAAAATGCTTCAGTGAAAATATACCTCCTTGATTAGATACCTTGAATGTAAGAAGAGGAAAAATAGGAACAACGACTGAATAGCAGTTGTGAACCAGTAATGGGGCCAAGACCCCTGCCTATATCTCCAGACACATCTTCCACTGTTTATCATTCTCATATTATACTCAGGACATATTATGCTGACTGTGCTTCACTGAACACACTGTGCTACTTCATATCTTTATGACTTTTACATACTAGTTTATCAGTCTACCTTTCCTATGTATGATTGGTTAGCATCTCTTTAACACAGATCATTCATCACATTTTACATCAGTCTTTCCCAGGACTCTTGGGCATTTAATCACTCCTTCTGCTGAGGTATTTTTCACATTACACTATGCTTTGTTTCTTTGCCTATCTCTTCCTCTAGACTATGATCTCCTTGGTAGCAGATTCCAAGCCTTTTCAACTGCCTATCACTAGACACACTTAGTGATATCTATCAAAATATTGGCACACAAGAACATGTCTGGGTTGGTTTTCATTTACATGTGTCATCTCAGAATACCCAGGACCTAACCTCAAGAGTAGTGACTTAGTGACTCTTTCTAGCCTTTGAAAATTATACGTTTTTTTTTTTTTTTTTTTAATTTGTTTATTATTTATTTATGGCTGTGTTGGGTCTTCGTTTCTGTGCGAGGGCTTTCTCTAGTTGCGGCGAGCGGGGGCCACTCTTCATCGCGGTGCGCGGGCCTCTCACTGTCGCGGCCTCTCTTGTTGCGGAGCACAGGCTCCAGACGCGCAGGCTCAGTAGTTGTGGCTCACGGGCCCAGTTGCTCCGCGGCATGTGGGATCTTCCCAGGCCAGGGCTCGAACCCGCGTCCCCTGCATTGGCAGGCAGACTCTCGGCCACTGCGCCACCGGGGATGCCCAATTATACGTTTTTATATCAAGCAAATAAAACATTCTAACTTTGGACTGATAATTTTTATTTCCTATATTATGGTGTCTTGTGTATGAAAATACACAACTAAAATTAATGTAAGAGTCACACCTTCCTCTTTAACAGGCTGATTGCAGGAGTATTCATTTTATGCCAGGTTTTCTCTAGGCTTTTCACATACAAGACCTAATTTTGTCTTTATAATTACCTTGTTCATTTATTGAACAAATATTGCCAAATTTCCCTCTGATACTGCCACTGTCCTAGGAGCACAGGTACAAGATATAGCATGTTATTTCCATCATGATATTAACATTCATGTGGACAAGGCATACTTTAAACAAGTACACACATTTTTAAGGTGCATTAAGAAAACAAAGCACAGTTGGGAGACAGTCACTAAGAGGTTTTTTTTTCTTTTTTGTATAATGTAGTCAGGAAAGGCTCTTCAAATGAAAAGACATTTTAAGACACCCGAATCATGAGAAGAGGCTGGGTAGAAAAAGATATTGGTGAAATGTATGCCAGGCTGAGAGGACAAGTGTAATGGCCCTGAAGAGGACATGAGCTCTCTCTGTTCAAGAAATAACAAAGAGCACAGTGATTAAAAAATGACACAGGAGAATAAGGTAGGAGCTAGATCATGGAGGAACTTCTAGATAATTATATGGTGCTTGATAAAATATCATTTATATTTTTCAGTGTCTACTCATGTTACAGAGTGTTAAGTGGGCTTTATGGGGACAAGAGCGCAAGCAGGAAATGATGTCACCAGCAAAAGGTGACAGAGGCAGTGGTGTAAATGACAGTATTAAGATGTGTGGGGGGCTTCCCTGGTGGCACAGTGGTTGAGAATCTGCCTGCCAATTAAGGGGACACGGGTTCGAGCCCTGGTCTGGGAAGATCCCACATGCCGCGGAGCAACTAGGCCCGTGAGCCACAACTACTGAGCCTGCGCGTCTGGAGCCTGTGCTCTGCAACAAGAGAGGCCGCGACAGTGAGAGGCCTGCGCACCGCGATGAAGAGTGGCCCCCGCTTGCCGCAACTAGAGAAAGCCCTCGCACAGAAACGAAGACCCAACACAGCCAAAAATAAATTAAAAAAAAAAAAAAAAAAAGATGTGTGGGAACATAAAGCTGACCTGCTATTTGGTTAGACATGTGGGGTGAAGTGAACAGTGTTAGGGAAAACCAAAGATGACTCCTAAGTTTTTCGTCTGAGCAATTTGGTAAATGGTGGTATTGTAAATTGAAATAAAAACTGGAGAAAAAATAAAAAAGGTTGAGGAGGAGGGCCAAAAACAGAGTAGCAGAGATGTTGGATAGATGATGTGTTAAATTACCAAGAATGATAACAGATATAGTGGTAGAAGAGAGCAAAGCAAAGCAAAGCAAAGCAAAGTTGCTCATATTTAAGGAAATAGCAGGTTATGAGCAGTGGTCAGTGACGATAACAATAAGAAGGCCTAGTGGAAAACAGAGTTCAACGTCACAAAACTACTTTGCTGACCTAATTTATTTTGGCTCAAAATAGGAAAAAAAATGAAACAAAAACCCCTATGAAACCATTTGAATTAAATCTATGAAAAGAGGTCTTGATACTTGAGTAGGTGGATCTTTTTAAAATGCTCTACCCACATAGTGTGTAAGTCAAAATACATCTTAGAGAACCTTCAATGTGTTGGCCTCCCTAAAGCTATTTCAAAGGGTCAGTGTTTTTTTGGTTGTTGTTTGTTTTGTTTTATTCGTTTGTTTGTTTTTAATACAAGTAACTTCAGATAGCAGGTAAAAGGGGACCTTGAAACGAGACTAAGTTAAGCAAGTGAAAAAGGATTGGCCTAGATAAGTTCTGTCTGAGGTTCCAGTTAATTCTCAACTCCACATGATTCTAAGAATATCTTTTTGGGTTAATAAAAGGCATTAGCTATGTGAAAGATGGATGCTACTGTCACAAATTTTATGAAAATAATGCCAGTTCTCCTAGACAAAATATGCTTTGAAGCTCGGAACTACGTAACATCAATCATGCCAATCCAATCTTTATCACACTGTGTATATATAATAGCAGTGGGTATTAAAATTAAAACAAGGTGTGTTTAGGACAGTCCTCGTTTATGCCTGTTTGGTTTAATTTGTATTAACAATGCCCTCCTTTGCTTTAAAAATTGTTCTGGTTTGGAAGATAAAGAATATGGTCATGCCAATTAAAAATAATATGTGGATCACCTTGCCAATTAAGGCAAAGAAGCAAATATTAAACAAAAATGCAAAATCAAATGCAACACCACAGAGAATTTATTATGTTCCTTCTGAACATATGCCTACTACCAAAATAGGAGAAAGAAACTGGAGTAAGTTTGTTCCTTTCTCAGGGATGAAGTGAAATTCCATCTGCCCCATCTATCTATATGCTTGATTTGTGACAGGCAGTGCATATTAGTCATTAAGTCATGGGCATCAACAGAGAGATCTGGATTTAAATACAAACTTTGGCACTTCATGGCTGTGTGACTCTGGGTAAGTTACTTAACCTCTCTAAGCCTCACTTTCTCATCTGCAAGTTGGGAATGATAGGATCTTCCTTATAAAGTTGCCTAGTGTTAGAATTCCATAAATGAGAGATGATACCATTACAATAATCATTATCACCATCATCATTATTCTCATAATTATGATTATCATTTCATCCTCTCCAAGCCCCCTAGACAATGTTTCCTCAATTACCCCTCTTCTTTCTAAACCAACTATTTCCCCTTCATACTTGCTCTATCATTACTTCCAATCTAAATACAAAACAGAATAAACAGAGTAAAACTATAAAACCCAACCCAATGGACCTTAGTTATCCTCTACCCCCGAGCAAAACAACTTTAGATGTTGTTGTCTCCTCTTTTTCCTCAATTTTGCACCCAATGCAATTTGGATTCTACCCATTCCCCTACTTTGAAACAGTTCTCCAAAGAGTAACCAAGGACTTAAAAATAGTGAATTGCTTCTCAATTTAATCTTACTTGACAACCTTCAATATTTGACATGACTGATCATAAACTTTTGTTCAAAACTCCCTTGGATTCCATGACATCACCAGATTATCTCCCTGCATTCCTGGTCATTAACTCTTGATCTAAATTGTGAGATATACACATTCACTTGCATGTTTCATAAATACCTGAACCCCATTGGATTTAAAATCAAGCTCACCTTCACAGGCCTGTTTTTTCTCTATTACCTCCTATCTAATTAATAAAGTTTGAGAAGCCCCAAAATCATCTTAAATTCCTCTCTTCACATCACTATCTACAGCCAATTAAGTCCCACCAAAGTTTCCTCTTAAATATTTCTCAAGTCCCTCTCTTCCTCTTCATTTTTACTATGATTTCCACATGTCAAAATCTCTTTACTTCTCACCCGGACTATTATATACAGTTTCCTAATCTGTATCTCCACCTCCAGCTCTGCTCCATTTTATACATTCTCCTTATTATTGACACAGAAATATATATAAAATGAAAATTTAAACATGCATATTAGAAACTTAAAATCCTCCAAAATTTTTCACAACACATACATGTTGTATTTCAAATTCCCTGGCATGACCTACAAGAGCTGCCACTGCTCATAGAGCACTTTTGTGTAAATTAGACAAGGTTGACCTTCCTCAAATTAAGCGCAAAAATAAGGATGTTTCTATTGCACAGCCTGGTCAATCATATGCTATGACTCTTAGAAATCAATGGGAACCACTGCTATGCGAATCACTTTCTCAGCTGGGCCAGAAACTGTCTGGGGAACTTTCTATGAATGTACATATGTGTTTTCACAACACTGGCCTGTTCCCCCACACCCTGGATGCCAAGATGCGTATGCCTCAGTGAACCTACCACTCCATGCATGCCCGCCTCTATACCCTGTCCTGTAGACAAGGTGGCCACATCAGGGTGACACCAGACCTCCAAGAGTGACAGTGGGTGAAAGAAACCTTAGTGGATGTCCATAGTGAGATTAAGAAATGTCACAGCAGCATGCACCTATGTGTCCCAGTGTGCACTCCTTGCATACTTTTCTGAGCTTCTGTATGCCTAGCCTCCACTGTTTCCAGTTAGTATATGTCCATTGTGTGAATTTGTCCCCTTAAATATTACACCTTCATACAATCAACCACCACAGCCATACAGAGTGATTCTAAGGTTTCCATGCCAGGGCTCTATCTTTCCATCCATTGTTCATATCACCCGCTGCCTTGACATGTATGCTCTAGTATCACTAAGCTGCTTATGAATTCAGCTCTAATGCCACAATTTAACAGTCCCACGTCTTCACTCATGCCTCTCCCTCTCTTTGCAATTCCCTCACTCCTCCCCTTTATGTGCTTAAATTCTTCTTTATTTTGAAGATTAGGCCGAGGAATCATCTGTTTTAGAAATTTCTTTCTGAAATTCACACACATACACACACACTTGCATGTATTTGACACAGCAGACCAATCTTTGCAGTTTCCTACATTCCATGGCACCTTGTTCCTATTTCCGCATGATGTGTATTAATGCAAAATTATCTATTACTGTATGCCTCCCAGAACTAGTTTTTATGCTATTTGGATAGTTCAAGTGTCTTAGGTATTTTTATACTCTAGACTTAGCACCATTTTTGCCAACAAAGTAGGTGTTGAATAAAAATTTGATGAAACCAACTAAAGAGGCGGTAGGGAATATTTCAAGTCCAGTTATTTTGTAAAGCGAGCTCAATTGATGAGTGCTGAAAAACTATTAATTCCAGCATTAGCAAGGCCCCATTGAGGACTGGATACATGCTTTTCTCTTTCTTGTAAACATTTTAAAAACAGAAATCAAGCATGCATATAGAAAAAGTGCACAAATCTTAATTTGTGCATCTTGATACATTACCGAAGGTGAACATACCCACATTCTCAGCTCCGAGGGAAGGATATAGAACATTACCAGCACCACAGTAGTCTACGTCATGCTTACTACCTGTCTTTTCTGCCAAAGGTAAATATTCTTTTGCTATCATAATGTTAATTTACATGATTTTGAATTTTATATACTGAATAATATTGTATATGTAATTTTATGTATGGCTTCCTTCACTCAATATTTTATTTGTGAGATTTAGTCAGGTTGTGTTAAATCATTCTCATTGCCCTAGAGAATCCCACTGTATGATTATGCCACAATGTATTTATCCATTCTATTCTTGATGGAAATTTTGTTTTTTACCAATATTTGATGACTGTAAGTAGGACTGTTATGCCTATTCTTGTACATGTAATTTGGTGAACATATGCACCTCCTTTTGGTGGGTATATTCCCAGGATTGCTGGATTAGAGTATGCATATGTTGAGCTTTAGGAGATGTTGCCAACCATTTCCCAAAGCCATAGTACCAACTTACACTCCTACAAGCAATATATGTGAGATACAGTCTTTTCATGTACTCACTAGCACTTTATATTGTCAGCTAATTTTTTTTAAAATTTATTTATTTTATTTATTTATTTTTGGCTGCGTTGGGTCTTCGTTGCTGCGTGCAGGCTTTCTCTAGTTGCGGCAAGCGGGGGCTACTCTTCGTTGCGGTGCGCGGGCTTCTCATCGCGGTGGCTTCTCTTGTTGCAGAGCACGGGCTCTAGGCACACGGGCTTCAGTAGTTGTAGCACACGGGCTCAGTAGTTGTGGCTCACGGGCCCTAGAGCACAGGCTCAGTAGTTGTGGCTCACGGGCTTAGTTGCTCCGCGGAATGTGGGATCTTCCCGGACCAGGGCTTGAACCCGTGTCCCCTGCATTGGCAGGCGGATTCTTAACCTTCCCAGGCACCACCAGGGAAGCCCCTGTCAGCTAATTTTTTAAAACAGACTCTTTTAGAGCAGTTTATGTTCACAGCAAAATTGATAAGAAAGTACAGAGTTCCTTTATACCCCTTGCTCCCACATGTGAACATTACCACCTAAAGTCCATAGTTTATGTTAGAGTTCATTCTTGGTGTTGTACATTCTAAAGTCTAAAGTTAATAGACTATTTTTTAGAGCACTTTTAGGTTCATGGCAAAATTGAACAGGGGGTACAGAGATTTCCCATTTTAGCCCCACCTCATACAAATAATCTCCTTCATTATCAAAATCCCGCACTAGACACAGCAAAGGAAACAATTTAAAGAGTGAAAACACAAACTATGGAATGGGAAAAAATATTTGAAACCATATATCTGATAAGGGGTTAATATCCAAAGTGGATAAGGAAATCCTATAACTCAATAGCAAAAAAACTCAAATAACCCAATTAAAAATGGGCAAAGAACTTGAATAGACATTTCTCCAAAGAAGACATACAAATACACAATAGGTTTATGAAAAGATGCTCAACAGCACTAATAATCAGAGAAATGCAAGTCAATTCTGCAACAAGATACCATTGTTAGGACGGCTATTATTAAAAATCAATAAAAGATAATGATTATTGGCCAGAACGTGGACAAACTGGAACCCTTATACTATGTTGATGTTGGTGGGAATATAAAATGGGGCACCCACTATGGAAAACAGTATGGAGGTTTCTCAAAAAATTAAAAATAGAACTATCATGGAATCCAGCAATCCTACTTCTTCATATTTATCCATAAGAATTAAAATCAGGATCTTAAAGATATGTTTATTGCAGCAGTGCAGCATTATTCACGACAGCCAAGATGCAGAAACAACCTAAAGGTCTATCAACAGATGAGTAGATTTTTTTAAATGTGCTACATTCATACAATGGAATATTGTTTAGCCTTAAAAAAGAAGAAAATTCTGTCACTTGTAACAACCTGGACGAACTTTGAGGACATCATGCTCAGTGAAACAAGCCAGTCACAGAAAGAAAAATACTGCATGATTCCACTTATATGAAACATCTAACATAGTCAAACTCATAGAAGCAGAGAACAGAATGTTGTTTGCCAGGGGTTGGAGGAATGAAGAGATGCTGTTGAATGGATATAGAGTTTGAGTTTTGCAAGATGAATAATTTCCAGAAATCTGCTCAATAACATCATGCCTATAGTTAACAACACTGTATTGCACACAAACGTTTTTTAAGAGGGTAGATCTCATGTTAAATGTTCTTACCACAGTAGTAATATTAGTAGCAAGAATATCATTCCAAACCAGAGTAGTACATTTATGTTGTCAGTCAGTTTTATTCATTTTGGTATGCATGTTTCTCACTGTTGTTTAATTTGAATTTTTCTGACGATAATGTTGAGTATCATTTTATGTATTTATTAGTCATTTGGGTATCCTCTTTTGTAACATCTCTCTTTAAATCTTTTCTTCAAATTGTTCAATGGATGATTTTTTTTCCTGAATTGATTTTTAGAAATTATTTGTATAATCTGGATATGAGTCCTTTTTGGAGTGATGCTTTGGAAACGTTTTCTCTAACTTCCACATATTTATCCTACACCCCAAAACATTTGGATTATCTGGGGGATGTTTCTATTATCTGTTCTTGTTTGTTTTCTACATCACCTGGTGCTGCTTTCTGTCATGGCTAATAATTCTTTATTGAATGCTGTATACTACATATAAAAAATCATAGTGACCCTGGATGGTGTTATCTGCCTCTGGGGGAGGTTTAATATTCCTCTATTTTTAGGTGAGAAATTCTTTTATCATATTTAGAATCAAAATATCCCTTAAAATATTTACATTTTACAGTAAAAAGGATAGCAAAACACAAGATCATGTATAAGCTTAAGTATTCAAGTTTCTGAAGAGCCAAAAAGGAAAAGGAAAATAGTGGACTACCACAAAGCTGTAGCATGGTAATAAATGCCTTTAATATGTGCAGATTAAAGCAATAAATGTACTCCTTGGGTTTCTGATTCTTGGTCTAAAACTGCTTGACTAAATGATTAATATAATCCAATTACAAAGTTGCTTGGCTTTTTGTTGCTCCTCTACAGTTTCTTTAAAAACAGTGCAATTGAGAAGCAAGAAGAACTACAATCCTGCAGCCTGTGGAACAAAACTACATCCACAGAAAGACAGACAAGATGAAAAGGCAGAGGACTATGTACCAGATGAAGGAACAAGATAAAACCCCAGAAAAACAACTAAATGAGATGGAGATAGGCAACCTTCCAGAAAAAGAATTCAGAATAATGATAGTGAAGATGATCCAGGACCTCAGAATAAGAATGGAGGCAAAGATAGAGAAGATGCAAGAAATGTTTAACAAAGATCTAGAAGAATTAAAGAAGAAACAAACAGAGATAAACAATACAATAAATGAAATGAAAACTACACTAGAAGGAATCAATGGCAGAATAACTGATGAAGAAGAATGGATAAGTGACCTGGAAGACAGAATGGTGGAATTCACTGCTGCAGAACAGAATAAAGAAAAAAGAATGAAGAGAAATGAACACAGCCTAAGAGACCTCTGGGACAACATTAAACACACCAACATTCGCATTATAGGGGTCCCAGAAGGAGAAGAGAGAGAGAAAGGACCTGAGAAAATATTTGAAGAGATTATACTCAAAAACTTCCCTAACATGGGAAAGGAAATAGCCACCCAAGTCTAGGAAGCGCAAAGAGTCCCCTACAGGATAAACCCAAGGAGAAACACGCCAAAACACATAGTAAACAAATTGGCAAAAATTAAAGACAAAGAAAAATTATTGAAAGCACAAAGGGAAAAATGACAAATAACATACAAGGGAACTCCCATAAGGTTAACAGTTGATTTCTCAGCAGAAACTCTACCAGCCAGAAGGGAGTGGCACGATATACTTCAAGTGATGAAAGGGAAGAACCTACAACCAAGATTACTCTACCCAGCAAGAATCTCATTCAGATTCGATGGAGAAATCAAAAGCTTTACAGACAAGCAAAAACTAAGAGAATTCAGCATCACCAAACCAGCTCTACAAAAAATGCTAAAGGAACTTCTCTAAGTGGGAAACACAAGAGAAGAAAAGGACCTACAAAAACAAACCCAAAACAATTAAGAAAATGGTCACAGGAACATACATATCGATAATTACCTTAAACGTGAATGGATTAAATGCTCCAACCAAAAGACACAGGCTTGCTGAATGGATACAAAAACAAGACCCATATATATGCTGTCTACAAGAGACCCACTTTAGACCTAGGGACACATACAGACTGAAAGTGACAGGATGGAAAAAGATATTCCATGCAAATGGAAATCAAAACAAAGCTGGAGTAGCAATACTCATATCAGATAAAATAGACTTTAAAATAAAGAATGTTACAAGAGACAAGGAAGGACACTATGTAATGATCAAGGGATCAATCCAAGAAGAAGATATAACAATTATAAATATATATGCACCCAACATAGGAGCACCTCAATACATAAGGCAACTGGTAACAGCTACAAAAGAGGAAATCGACAGTAACACAATAATAGTGGGGGACTTTAACACCTCACTTACACCAATGGACAGATCATCCACACAGAAAATTAATAAAGAAACACAAGCTTTAAATGACACAGTAGACCAGATAGATTTAATCGATATTTGTAGGGCATTCCATCCAAAAACAGCAGATTACACTTTCTTCTCAAGTGTGCACGGAACATTCTCCAGGATAAATCACATCTTGGGTCACAAATCAAGCCTCAGTAAATTTAAGAAAATTGAAATCATATCAAGCATCTTTTCTGACCACAACGCTATGAGATTAGAAATGAATTACAGCAAAAAAAAACGTAAAAAACACAAACACATGGAGGCTAGCCAATACGTTACTAAATAGCCAAGAGATCACTGAAGAAATCAAAGAGGAAGTCAAAAAATACCTAGAGACAAATGACAATGAAAACATGACGATCCAAAACCTATGGGGTGCAGCAAAAGCAGTTCTAAGAGGGAAGTTTATAGCGATACAAGCCTACCTCAAGAAACAAGAAAAATCTCAAATAAACAATCTAACTTTACACCTAAAGGAACTAGAGAAAGAAGAACAAACAAAACCCAAGGTTAGCAGAAGGAAAGAAATCATACAGATCAGAGCAGAAATAAAAGAAATAGAAACACATAGGTTGCTTCCATGTCCTGGCTATTGTAAATAGAGCTGCAATGAACACTGTGGCACATGACTCTTTTTGAATTATGTTTTTCTCAGGGTATATGTCCAGTAGTGGGATTGCTGGGTGGTATAGTAGTAGTTCTATTTTTAGTTTTTTTTATTTTTAGTTTTATTTTTAGTTTTTTAAGGAACCTCCATACTGTTCTCCACAGCAGCTGTATCAATTTACATTCCCACCAACAGTGCAAGAGGGTTCCCTTTTCTCCACACCCTCTCCAGCATTTATTGTTTGTAGATTTTTTGATGATGGCCATTCTGACCTGTGTGAGATGATATCTCATTGTAGTTTTGATTTGCATTTCTCTAATGATTAATAGCGTTGAGCATTCTTTCATGTGTTTGTTGGCAATCTGCGTATCTTCTGTGGAGAAATGTCTATTTAGGTTTTCTGCCCATTTTTGCACTGGGTTGTGTGTTTTTTTCATATTGAGCTGCATGAACTGCTTGTAAATTTTGGAGATTAATCCTCTGTCAGTTGCTTCATTTGCAAATATTTTCTCCCATTCTGAGGGTTGTCTTTGTGTCTTGTTTATGGTTTCCTTTCCTGTGCAAAAGCTTTGAAGTTTCATTAGGTCCCATTTGTTTATTTTTCTTTCCATTACTCTAGGAGGTGGGTCGAAAAGGATCTTGCTGTGATTTATGTCATGGAGTGTTCTGCCTCTGTTTTCCTCTAAGAGTTTAATAGTGTCTGGCCTTACAAAAATAATAACAAAAATCAATAAAACTAAAAGCTGGTTCCTTGAGAAGATAAACAAAATTGATAAACCATTAGCCAGACTCATCAAGAAAAAGAGGGAGAGGACGAAAATCAGTAAAATTAGAAATGAAAAAGGGGAAGTTACAACAGACACCGCAGAAATACAAAGCACCATAAGAGACTACTACAAGCAACTCTATGCCAATAAAATGGACAACCTGGAAGAAATGGACAAATTCTTAGAAAGGTATAACATTCCAAGACTGAACCAGGAAGAAAAAGAATATATGAACAGACCAATCACAAGTAATGAAATTGAAACTGTGATTTAAAATCTTCCAACAAACAAAAGTCCAGGACCAGATGGCTTCACAGGTGAATTCTATCAAACTTTTAGAGAAGAGCTAACACCCATCCTTCTCAAACTCTTCCAAAAAACTGAAGAGGAAGGAACACTCCCAAACTCATTCTATGAGGTCACCATCACCCTGATAGCAAAACCAGACAAAGACATTACAAAAAAAGAAAATTACAGACCAATATCACTGATGAATATAGATGCAAAAGTCCTTAACAAAATACTAGCAAACAGAATCCAACAACACATTAAAAGGATCATAC
This sequence comes from Eubalaena glacialis, assembly GCF_028564815.1. Lineage (NCBI taxonomy): Eukaryota > Metazoa > Chordata > Mammalia > Artiodactyla > Balaenidae > Eubalaena > Eubalaena glacialis. The sequence continues at coordinate 44,806,651 of NC_083729.1, read as the reverse complement.
ACCACGATCAAGTGGGATTTATCCCAGGGATGAAAGGATTCTTCAATATATGCAAATCAATCAATGTGATACACCATATTAACAAACAGAAGAAGAAAAACCACATGATCATCTCAATAGATGCAGAAAAAGCTTTTGACAAAATTCAACACCCTTTTATGATAAAAACTCTCCAGAAAGTGGGCACAGAGGGAACTTACTTCAACATAATAAAGGCCATATATGACTAACCCACAGCAAACATAATTCTCAATAGTGAAAAACTGAAAGCATTTCCTCTAAGATCAGGAGCTAGACAAGGATGTCCACTCTCACCACTATTATTCAACATAGTTTTTGAAGTCCTATCCATGGCAATCAGAGAAGAAAAAGAAATAAAAGGAATACAAATTGGAAAAGAAGAAGTAAAACTGTCACTGTTTACAGATGACATGATACTATACATAGAGAATCCTAAAGATGCCACCAGAAAACTACTAGAGCTAATCAATGAATTTGGTAAAGTTGCAGGATACAAAATTAATGCACAGAAACCTCTTGCATTCCTATACACTAATGTTGAAAAATCTGAAAGAGAAATTAAGGAAACACTCCCATTTAACATTGCAACAAAAAGAATAAAATACCTAGGCATAAACCTACCTAGGGAGACAAAAGACCAGTATGCAGAAAACTATAAGACACTGACGAAAGAATTAAAGATGATACCAACAGATGGAGAGATATGCCATGTTCTTGGATTGGAAGAATCAATATTGTGAAAATGACTATACTACCCAAAGCAATCTACAGATTCAATGCAATCCCTATCAAATTACCAATGGCAGTTTTTAGTGAACTAGAACAAAAATTCTTAAAATTTGTATGGAGACACAAAAGACACCAAATAGCCAAAATAGTTTTGAGGGGAAAAAACGGAGTGGAGGAATCTATCTCCCTGACTTCAGACTATACTACAAAGCTACAGTAATCAAGACAATATGGTACTGGCACAAAAACAGAAATATATATCAATGGAATAGGATAGAAAACCCAGAGATAAACCCACGCACCTATGGTCAACTAATCTATGACAAAGGAGGCAAGGATATACAATGGAGAAAAGACAGCCTCTTCAATAAGTGGTGCTGGGAAAACTGGACAGCTACATGTAAAAGAATGAAATTAGAACACTCACTAACATCATACACAAAAATAGACTCAAAATGGATTCGAGACCTAAATGTAAGACTGGACACTATAAAACTCTTAGAGGAAAACATAGGGAGAACACTCTTTGACATAAATCACAGCAAGATCTTTTTTGATCCACCTCCTAGAGTAATGGAAATAAAAACAAAAATAAACAAATGGGACGTAATGAAACTTAAAAGCTTTTGCACAGCAAAGGAAACCATAAATAAGACAAAAAGGCAACCCTCAGAATGGGAGAAAATATTTGCAAATGAATCATCAGACAAGGGATTAATCTCCAAAATATATAAACAGCTCATGCAGCTCAATATTAAAAAAAAAAAAACCCAATCCAAAAATGGACAGAAGACCTAAAGAGACATTTCTCCAAAGAAGACATACAGATGGCCAAGAGGCACATGAAAAGCTGCTCAATATCACTAATTATTAGAGAAATGCAAATCAAAACTACAATGAGGTATCACTTCACACCAATTAGAATGGGCATCAACAGAAAATCTACAAACAACAAATGCTGGAGAGGGTGTGGGGAAAAGGGAACCCTCTTGCACTGTTGGTAGGAATGTAAATTGATACAGCCACTATGGAGAACAGTATGGAGGCTCCTTATAGAACTAAAAATAGAATTACTATATGACCCAGCAACCTCATTACTGGGCATATACCCAGAGAAAACCATAATTCAAAAAGACACATGCACCCCAATGTTCATTGCAGCACTATTTACAATAGCCCAGTCATGGAAGCAACCTAAATGCCCAAAAACAGACGAATGGATAAAGAAGATGTGGTACATATATACAATGGAATATTATTCAGCCATAAAAAGGAACGAAATTGGGTCATTTGTAGAGACGTGGATGCATCTAGAGCCTGTCATACAGAGTGAAGTAAGTCAGAAAGAGTAAAACAAATATCGTATATTAACACATATATGTGGAACCTAGAAAAATGGTACAGATGAACCGGTTTGTGGAGCATAAATTGAGACACAGATGTAGAGAACAAACATATGGACACCAAGGGGGGAAAGCGGTGGGGGGGGTAGGGGGGGATGAATTGGGAGATTGGGTTTGACGTGTATACACTGATGTGTATAAAATGGATGACTAATAAGAATAAAAACAAAAAAACAACAGTGCAATTTAAAACATACTTATAGAGTACAGGCTACTCTCAAATTAGTCATTATATAAAGGACATTCACTAGAGGCAGTAAATATATTCCATAGTTAACCACATTTACCAATTAAGGAATAAAACTATAATTTCTAAGCCTTTATTGTATATTAATAAAACAAATCTTTGAATATACAGCAATGTAAAACTTTTAAAAATATTAACATCAGATAGAATATAAGCAGATCATTTTGATTCTGTGAATGCTGGTCTGTTTCTGCTTTGCCTTTTTCTCCTAGAGCATAACCCTTCTGAGATTTTAATTGAATGCTCGGCTGTGTATCAGGGCTCTCTCCCTTGGCAGGCCCTCTACTCCAAATTTTGTCTCCCCAACCCCGTGAGACTGCTACCTTCCTGCTTCCATGTTTAGCCTCTTAGAAGTCACTCCCTGCTTGGTTTCTCGCTGTCTCATCCCAAGCAGGTGTAACCTGGGAGTATGCCATTGCCTTGAGAAGACATTGAATGTGGAACTTCAGGTTCACTTCTCACTTGTTCCCTTTTCTCCAGCATCTTGTCTTCTTAAATCCTGGCCATCTGGTAGCCCTGAACTCAATCTTCATCTCCCCCACTTAATGAAACAGCTGCAATTTCTAGCCCCCTACCTTCTGTTCAGTCTCTATGGCCCATGCTGCAAATCAACAAATACTCAAAGGGAAAATGAGAGAAAATGTAGAACTCTCCTCAGTATGTACACGTTTCCTTCACGTGCAAGTCATCTCCATGATCTTTAAGAAGGTGAGTTATGCCTAATATTTGTACACATTAAAGACATAGGAATCAAAAACATACAGAGGGCTTGCTGTGTTTAAAAAGTAAAGAATAATCAAACGTAAGTGAAATACTTCCACATTGTATGCCCTTTCCTCAACTTGCCTAATTTCTCCCCATCCTTTAAGACTCAAATGCCCCTCCTTCCATGATTTCTTTTCAGATCCCACCAGTCTGCCTGTACATTTTTTATTCTATTTGTAGAAATAAGTGCATCTTTTCTGGGCTTTGCACTTTAGAGGGTCTATTTCTAGTCCCTTCCAGTCTGTGTCCCTCCCCAAGGTGCACATGCCCCTCATCTTAATCACACTCTGGGTACCCTGGACTACAGAACTACCTGCCCAAACAGCCCCAAGACCATTCCAGGACACGAATGCCTTTGATCTGGATCCATGGCAATGAAGGGGTAGAAATGGACAACAGAGTGTGCGTCAGTGGGCCCAAAATTTGGCCAGTGAGTGAATGCTTGTAGGTAAGGACAAATACAAATTAAATGCAGGAACACTTGGTTAAATTTGAATTTCAGATAAACAACAAAATATTGTGCAGGTCATATTTGTCCTAAAAATAGATTTTGTTTTTGCATATTTGAAATTCATCTTTAACTGGGCATAGTATATTTTTATTTGCTAAACCTGGCAACTCTACTAGGAATGAGTGTCAACAAAGATAGTTTTGTAGGATAAGGCGTCTATCATGGGCGTCTGAGGCCCCTCATATTAGAGGGTAGAGACAGGAGCCGAAAGAGCAGTAGACTAAGTTATGAGATAGTGGCCAAGGCTGGAGTCAGGGGTCCAGTACAGGCTCTCCTTGGGTGTCCACATTCTGGTGTAAAGCTCTAAGTCAGAGAATTCTAGCTTTGGATATGGTCCTCCAGGTCATTGTGGAAATATGCGTGTCCAGATAAGAGGCTAGAATGTATTCTAATTAGTTTGATTTATACGTTTTAAGCATGTAGTCTCGACAGATGGTATGTGGGCCTGCATTTGCACTTTTGTGTAGACATTGGAAATGTGGGAGGCAGGGCTGCTGTCTCTGCTATAGGACTTAATCCGTACTTACGTTTGTGTTAGTTAATCTGCATATTCAGTTCAGTTTCCCCTATTAAATCATACAAAAACACTAAGAAGCTTCAGGGTGGAAACTGACATTCTTCTTTCTGCTTACTGAGATACCTTTTGGAGATTGAGATGCATTTTATAGATGAGGAAATTGAGGTCAGGAAAGTAAAGTAGCTGAGCACACCTATCAGGTGTTAACAGCCCAGATTCAAAGTGGAGAGTGTAAAGCAGATCCTAGAAAATTGTTATACGTCATATTTATGTCTCACTTAGCTCATCTGTAAAATCAGAATAATAAATAGGGCCTCCTTATCCATTATCAAAAATATTAAATGAGTTAATATATGTTAATAATGAGAAAGTTACTCAGAACATAATTAGCAGAGGACAAATTTTAGTTATTTTTTAGTTTGTGGTCTTGGGGAATAATGATAACTTCCTACTAGGATATCCTAACTGACCCTACAGCAGCTAGCATCAAAAATGTTGATAATTCAAATCTGTTCTTGTTCTTTTCCATGTCTCTTTCTGGGAAAACCCTGGAATTCCTTATCTGTGACTCTTAAAATGACTGCTCTGTGTTTACCAAGACCTCAAAAACATTTTTTGGTTTCCACTTTAAGAGAAAGAACTGCCTGAAAGCAAGGGAGAGGCACAAAATCTTCCAACAAGAGAAGGCAAGGAAATCTGAAAAGTTTGCATCTCAGTAATATAGCTGAGGAATGCAACAAGGGAGTTTGAAAATAGAAAATATGCCTCTTCACAGAAAAACTACTTGCTACCCCAGCCTGTGTTCTTGCTTATAATAGCTATACATAGATATCCTAAATGGGCTTCTTTGTACTTGGACTACAGCATATTTCTAAATAGATAAAGCACTTATTTAAAGAGAAAAATGGAAATTACTCTTTAATAGTTCCCAAAAAATGCTGATAAAAATCACTGGATGACTGAACTCTGCCAGGGTCTGAGCCTCCTCACTTGACTGGTGTCTAGAGAAACTCAAGTCTTGCTCTTATCTAGTTTTCTGTCAGTCAGGAGGGATTTTTGACCCTGGCAACTGTCTGCCAAATTCCCCAAAGTTATAACTTTTTTGCGGATTCCAGTTATTCTGAGAACACCATCCATAGGGAATTTTCCTTTTCTAAAGGCTGCTGCCCTTCTCACGCCTGGTGCCATGTTATATGTCAAGCAATGAAAACGGGGGATAAAAGAATGCAAACAACTGTCTTTGCCTTCAAGGACCTGATGGTTTAATTGAAGACACAAAATATTTATACTTGAAAACAATTTCAACTAAAAGTATGAGGTTCAGTGACCGAAATAGCATAGAAAGTAATAATGATGATAGTAATACAAAGTCTAACATTTGAGCATTTATGACACAGCAACTATTCTAAGCATTTTGAACATATTATTGCAAAGAAGGGTGTATTAGTTTCCTAGGACTGCTGTAACAAATTAGCAAACTAGGTGGCTTAAAATGACAGATATTTATTCCCCCACATTTCTAGAGAGTAGATGTCCAAAATCAAGGAGTCAGCAGGGCCATGATGCTTCTGAAGTCCTGAGGGGAGAATCCTTTCTTGCCTCTTGCTACCTTCTGATGGCTCCCACATCCCTTGGCGTTTCTTGAGGCAAAGCTGCATCATTCCAAACTCTGCTTTTGTCATCACATGGCCTTCTTTCCTGTGTCTATTTGTGTCCTCTCCTCTTCTTAGAAGGACACCTTCATTGTATTTAAGGCCCATGCTAATCCAGTATGACTTCATCTTAATTACACCTGCAAAGATCCTATTTGCAAATAGGGTCATATTCTTAGGTTCTGGGTAGACATGAATTTCGCAGGGACACTACTCAGTCCACCCAGACTGAGGCTAAATGGGACAAAAACCATCCCAATATTTTCATAGAGATATAGGCCCTGGAAGATGAGTGACTTTAGGCAAAGAAGAGTTAAGATATCCATTCATCAAGGATTTATTGAGCAAATGCTCTGTGCCAGGCACTGTGCTGGGAGTCCATGGAGAGTCAACACTGTTTGTATTAGTATTTACTAGATTTGGCTTCATAGAAATGAAAAAGGGCAAATTTACAGAAGCTTAAATAAGATTGAAGTTTTGTTTTTGTTTTTTCTCTCCTAAGTAAGGTCCAAGGGTCGGCTATCCAGGACAGGTTTTGTGGCACCACAGCTCCATCAGGGACCCACACACCTGTCTCTTGGTACTGCCATCCTCAGAGCTGGCTTCCATATTTCATATTCTAAGTCACCTCACAATCCAGTATGGCTGATGGAGCTCCAGTAATCATCTCTATATTTCAGACGAGCAGCAGAAAGGAGAGGGAGATAGTCAATTTTCCTAGCTGAGTCAATTTTATTGGAAGGTTTTCTCACAGCACTTCCCTTTTATAACTTAGACACATGGTCACACAACTGCAAAGGAAGCTGGGCCTACTGCATTCCTGAAAAAAATATCAGGGTTCTGTTAAAAGAAAGGGGATAATGAATGTGGGAACTCTGTTTCTCAGTCCCCAACTCAAGGAGCTCCAAGTCCATTGGGGGAAGGGACTAAGTCAATACATGTATTAATTTCCTTTTGCTACTGTAACAAATTGCCACAAACTTAAAACAACACAAATTTATTATGTTATAGTTCTAGAACAGAAGTTTAAAATGGGGCAAAGCCTTACCAACATCTTTATTTTAGCCCAGTGAGACCCTTCTGGAGGCTCTAGAGGAGAAACCATTTCATTGCCTTTGCAGCTTCTGGAAGCTGTCTGCATTCCTTGTCTCGTAGCCCCCTTCTTCCATCTTTGCAGCCAGCAAGGTTGCATCTCTCTCTGACTTTGAACTCAGCTGGGAAAGGTTCTTCTCTTTTAAGGACTCATGTGATTAGGTTGAGTCCGCCTGGATAATCCAGGCTAATCTAATCATATCAAGGTTCATAACATAATCACTTCCGCAAAAGTGCCTTTTGCCATGTCAGGTAACACACATACAGGTTCCAGGAATTAGGACATGGACATCTTTGAAGAGGGCCATTATTCAGCCTACCACAATAGACAAAATGTCATAAAATAATTGTAACAATAAAGCGAGAACAGGTTGATATAACAAAAACAAAAAATGAGTACAGTCTCATCAATGATCATGATTTGTTAGGGGGGAAATGTTCCATGTGTAAAACAGAGGCTACATATAAGGATTAAGAAGAAATTTATACTAGAGGGAAAGAGACGTGAAAATCGAGTAGTTCTTAAATATCAGGCCTGTCATAAAACATTAACTTGTACACAATGGAAAAGTATGCATGATTCTTGATTGAAGGAGTGATTTGATAAAACTGGTAATTTAGAAAGATAAATTCAGTAGTGAGGAGGAAAGAGAGCAGTTAACAGATTAAGGAGCTACTATACAAATTCATGCTTAGCTGAGAGGTTTTTAGTTAGGTTAGAGATGGAGAAAAAAGGAGGGAATTTTGAAAGACATAACAGGTAAGAAAAGTGAAGGCAAGTAAAAATTGACTGAGGTTTTAAATGTGAATGAGTGACAAGTGAGAATGGCAAAGAGAAAAAGTTCACAAGGTAGGGAAAACAACATGGTATATAAAATAAATATTTTCTTTAAGTAAAATTAATCCTTGTCTACTAAGCTTTACTAAAAAAAGACAATACCTCCATTTTTTGCATCTAAATAATGGCAAATAGTTAAAATGTCTTGCATTTTTGGTGAGTTAGTTGGGCTTAGTTGGCTCATACATTGGGCTCCCTTCCATTTTTTCCTAAAGGTGAGCATTTCCATTGACAAAAAATATATATATCAAGGCCCTGTTAGCAGACCTAGTCCATGAACACACCGAAACCCCCATTAGGTACACACAGATCCAAGTAAAGCAGAAATAATGACACATCTGGCCTGTAAGATAAAACAATCCTTGGATGGAATAATGACTAAGCTACCATTGTTAAAATAGTTTATCTTAAATGGCTATAGTATATTCTTAAAGATTCAACTTCAGGGAGCATTCATATCAGGAACAAACCACAAATTCTTTATCTGATAAACCCTTGAGAAAAATTATGTGCATTAAATTGCACTTTGTGAAATCTATAGATTATCTGTTATGCTTTCAGGAAGAATGTTGGTATAATCAAATTTCAGTCATTTGCAAGTTAGTATTTCCAGGCTCATCTTTAAAACATTCTCTGCTGGGATCTGTCAGGCTTTTAAAGTCCATGCAGCCTTCCAGAAACAATAGAAACATTTAAAGTAACTGCACAATGAAACTGCCAGAAGGACAAGAAAGGAACTGAGGTGTTTGTCCTCCTGAAGGAGGGAATGCAGTGCCTAGAACAGTGAAAATGGAGTCACCAAGTCACCCAGACTTTGAAAATAGTTGAGCAGGAATCCAACTGGAACTAAGATCCATTTACACAGATAGAAGCTATAGCCAAAGGAATTTGAGCTACCACCTTCAATGTGAAGTCATTTCTGTTCTTAAGCTAATTTATTGATATTATGAGAAAATTAAATATTTTTACATATGTACACATAAGTAGACAATAGCTTGAATTATGCCTTAAAAACATGGTACCTGGGATCTTTTGAATGTACAAGCCAAGCTCTTAACCACCCACCAAATAAACTGAGCTTCTTTCATATTTTAAAGAAGCTCTAGGGTCAGACATTTCTGCTTCAAATAGTTTATCTATTAGAAGTATAAACTTGGGCAAATTATTAAACTTCTCTAAGCCTCAGTGTCCTTATTTTTATAATGAATATAATAAGAATATGTTCCTCATGGGTTTTTTGTGAGCATTTAAAGAGATAATCCATGTAAAACACTTAGTAGAGGCTTGAAACATAGTACTCAACAAATGGTAAAAATTCTGACATAAAAACTTATGACAAAGCTTTCCAAAGAAAGAGTAGCAGCTTCCCCTCTCCCCCAATACAGAGAGAGACACAGAGACAGAGATATAAAGAGAAATATCAAAAAAGGAAAAAATCATTTCTATTTTCATATTGATGTATTATTTAATTCAGCTCAAATCCACCCATCCCCAGCCAGCAGCTCTCAGCAGTTTAACAGTTTACCACCAAGCTGACAGCTGGGAGACTGCAGATTTGGAGCTCCATGTAAAATATTTTTGCTGTCAGTATAAATGAATATTTACCAGCCGATGGCTGTTGCAGCCCTTTGGCAGGGGGCATACAGGGGTAAATATCGGTTTTACCTTTGAAAACTAGAGGCTGTAATTATAAACCAGGAGTCCACATACCTTCAGTGAGTAGATTAATTAATTATAAAGCCTCATTAAAAGTCAAGCTACCCATTAGCATAAATAGCGATTATATGAACTCTTGATTTATTAGAGCTGAGAAATTCTACCAGGATTTTTTTTAAGTTACAGTAAAGTGACTAATTACCAGCTGAGGACATTATCCCTTTGACTCTTCCATGTTAGAAAATTTGCCACTGGTCAAGAAGAGGAGAGTGAGCGTTTTATTCTTATGATTGGTGTCACACTTTGGATTCAATATCCTCTCAGTGTTGGGAACCACATAATCCCGTCACAATAAATCACTGTCACTTTTAACGAATCATTAGAAAAACAGGTACTTATGATCAATGAGCTAGTCTAAAGTGAGGCCAAAGTGTTTCAAGCAAGTGTTTGAAACACTTTTCTTTCAAAGACCCCAAAGCCATGCTATAAAGAGATCCGAGAATCCAATGAGCTGACAAGTAATAGGATTCACTACTAGAGGAATGGATTGAGAGCTGGCAAGAAATTCAGAGCATTGTACAATCCAGTTCCCTGCCTTCAAGTAGGAAACTATCAAAAACTTGCCCAGGTTGGGGAAAACTCTAGTGTTATAGGGCTTCTCATTATGTCTGTTCCAGGTGAGTAAACTGCGATGGATTATGGAGACAAGTATCTTCAAGAACCAGGATGAGAATGGAAAGGTAAGAGCTGGAAATAGACTGAAGGGCTCCCATATTTCCCCATGGAAAGAATCTTGGAGGTAAACCACTGAGATGCTTTTCCTGATTCAGAGGAAGTAGAATTATTGAAAACAAACAAATGAACAAACAAACAAAAAAACCAAACCTATGATCTTTTTTTGTCCCACCAACATCCAACCATATCTTTTTAAGATTCGTCCTAATACCCTTTTTGGTTAGTTAACCACACCTCCCTGTAATCTAGAGATCATCTTGTTTACACCAGTTGTTCTAGAATAAATATTAATAGTGCCCTTTTTACTCTCAAATGTGTACTTATTTGAATAATAAATCATAGGATAATGCTACTTTCAGGAGACATTACCGTTATAGTCTTGATGAAAGGGAAACTTCCAGTCCCAGTGCCCTCCTGATGCCTCCTTCTAAGACTATATTAAAACAGAGGTAGGCATGAAATACAAGCACAGTTGATCAGACACTGCAAGAACTTTGAACCTTGAGTGAGTGACACATATTGATTAGATAATACAATTAATCAGATTTGTCACAGTCAGTGTGGAGGGGCATAAGATCATATTGGTGCTGAGCTATGGGCTTGACAGTAATTTTGACAGCCTACCCTGTAGAGTTCACTGTGCTACTGCCTGCTGTTCACATCTGGTCATTCAGTTGTCAGTACTGGGAGACTCCAAGTTATTCTCAAATAGCCCCCTGCTTATTTGGCTCAAAATGGTTTCTGTTGCTTCCAGAATAGAATCTATAGTTGCAATCTGCTAGAGGAAACCAAGAAAGAAGTAACCTAAAAACTGGTAGCCAAGCAAGCAGAGAATATATACAATGTTCTATTCTCATAGCGCTGACATTCAATTGGAGGGCAACAGTTAATAACAGGCAATTTATAATATTATATTAAAGGAGAAAGGAGCTCTGAAAGAAAGGAAGGAATGAAGGAAGGAGGAAGAAAGCGAAGGAGGAAGAGAAAAAAAGGAAGATTGAAAGGCAGAGTCGGGGTAGGATAAAATTATACTTTGGTGGTTTGTGTGGTCCTCATTGGGTCATACTTCATCTTTGTAAATATGAATGTGAAATGGCAGTTCCCTCAAAATTATGAAATGTTAACAATGGTTTAAATACCATCATATGTACTTCAGTCTGAGAAATTGTTTTCAATAGCACCGTTAATTTATGGGCATTTAAAAATATTTTACAGTCTCTTAATATCAGTTGCCTTAGTAACTTAAAAAATGGCATTGATTTAATCAATACATGAATATTCATGAAGGCATGAGATACCTGTTATGGACTGAATGTTTGTGTCCACCCCACCCAAATTCATATATTTCAATTCTAAACCCCCCAGTGTGATAGTAATAGGAGGTGGGGTCTTTGGAAATTACTTAAGGCATGATAGTGGAGCCCTCATGGGTGAGATTAATGCCCTTATAAAAGGGACTCTGGAGAGCTCTCTGGCCCTCTATCCACCAAGTAAGGATGTAGCTGAGAAAATGCTCATCTGTACCCCAGAAGAAGGCTTTCACCAGAATTCCACTGTGCTAGCACCTTTATCTTGGACTTCCAGACTCCAGAACTGTGAGAAATATGTGTCTATCATTTAGAAACCATCCAGTCTGTGGTATTCTGTTATATCAGCCCAAATTGACTACAGCAATACTTAAACTGGAGCAACACCTCATATTTTCATTCTTCATTACAAATCACTTATTTCAATTAGATATTGATGATGACTGGGCAGAGGATCATGAAAAAGAGTTATGTAGGGGAACCTCTCTGAAGAAAATTACTTCTACTTTGATTTTAACATTCAGAATAGTTTATTTTTACAGATGTATAGAATTATAATTGACATATAATAACCTAGACTTATTTAAGATGTACAATTGTTTAAGTTTTTGACATGTGTGTATAAGTGTGCTACCATTAACAAAATCAAGATAATTAACTTATCTGTAATTCCCTGTTTTCAAGTATCACTTTGACATCCATCTATCCCTCTACTCCTCTTTTTCCCATCCTTAGGAAATCACTGATCTGCTTTCTGTCTCTATAGTTTGCATTTTCTAGAATTTTCTTTAAATGGAATCATGCAGTATGTACTCTCATTTTTAAAACAGCCTTATTGAAGTAAAATGGACATACAGTAAACTAATCATATCTAAAGTGCTATCTACATTATTTTGCCTAGTTTCTCTCACTCAGTATAATTAGAGAGCCACCCATATTGATGCATAGATCAATAGCTTGTTCTTCTTTATTGTTATTATTTCACTATATGGATATATAAAATTTTGTTTATCTTTTCTCTTATTTATTGATGTTTCAGTTATTTCCAGTTTGTGGCTATTGAAGATACTGTGAATATTTGTGTGCAATTATTTGCATGGATAGATGCTTTCATAAATACCTAGGGGTGGATTAGCTGTGTTATATTTTAGGTGTATTACTGAGTTTTGAAGAAATTGCCAAAATATATTCCAAAGTAGTTGCATTAGTCTACATTCCAACCAGCAGTGTATAGGAGATCCAGTTCCTCCATATCTTTGCCAACACTTGGTAGGTTCAGTCTGTTTAATTTTTTCCCCAGATTTATTATTTATAACAACATTGTATAAGTTTAAGGTATATAGCTTGTTAATTTGATACACTTACATATTCCAAAATGATTACCATCATGGCATTAGCTAACAACTCCATCTTGTCACATAATTACCATTTTTCCCCCCTGTGGTGAAAACATTTAAGATCTTACTGTCTTAGCAACTTTTGAGTATGTATTAGAGTATAATTAACTATAATCACCATGCTGTACATTAGAGCCTCAGAATTTATTTATCTAATAGCTAGAAGTTTGTACCCTTTGACCAACTTCTGCCCATCTTCACCACCTTCCCATCATTCTACTGTTTTTGTGAGTTCAGCTTTTTTAGATTCCACACATAAGTGGTATCACACAGTATCTGTCATGCTTTGTCTGACTTATTTCACTTAGCATAATGCCCTCAAGGTTCGTCCACGTTGTCACAAATGACAGGATTTCCTTCTTCTAGACTCCTTAATTTCAGCCTTTCTAGTGGATTTGTAATTGTACCTCGTTGTCATTCTAAATTTCCATATCCCTAATGGTTAAAAATATTGAGCATTTTTTCATGTGCCTATTTGTCTTTCATACATCTTCTTTGGTGAAGGGTTTGTTAAAATCTGTTTTGTTTTAATCAGCTTATTTTCTTCCTATCATTGAGTTTTAAGGGTGTTTTCTGTATTCTAGGCACAAGTCCTTTTACTGATATGTTTTGCAAACTTTTTTTCCCATCCTGTGATTTGCATTTTCTCTTTATTAATGAGAATTTCTTGAAGAGAAAAAAATTTTAATTTTGATGAAGTCCAATTTATCATCTTTTTTCTTTATAACTTAAGCTTTTGTGTTTTAAGAAATCTTTGCCTAATATAGTATATCACTAATATTTTCACCTATATTTTCTTCTAGAAGTTTTATAGTCAAGCCTCTAACATTTTGTTCTATGAGCCATTTAAAATTATTTGAATATGGTATGAAGTAAAGGTTAGGGTGAATTTTTTTTCTTATGGCTATGTAACAGTTTCAGCAACACTTGAAGTATCTGTACCTTCCTCATTGACTTGTCTTGGCAGTGTTACTGGAAATAAATTGACCATATATACATGAAGGTCTCTTTCTATGCTCTCTTTCCTAGACTATTGATCTATACTTTATCTTTAATCCAATACCACACTGCCTTGATCTTTGTGACTTTATATAAAGTTTTGAAATCAGGTAAGTTCGGTGACTATTCTATTTTAAAACTGTTTTGGTTATTCTAGGTCCTTCGTATTTTCATATAACTTTTAAAGTCAGCTTGTCAATTACTACAATATCTGCTAAGGTCCTGCATGGGATTGTCTTCTGTCTATAGAGCACTTTGTGAAGAATTCACATTTTTACAACATTGAGTCTCCCAATCCATAAACATAGTTACCTCTGCATTTCTTTAGGTCTTTGTTAATTTCTCTCAGCAATGTTTACTAGTTTTCAGTGTACTCATCTTGAACATCATTTGTCAAATTTATTCCTATGTATTTAATAATTTTAATGCTATTGTTAGTGGTGGTTTTGCTTTAATTTCAATTTCCAATTATTTATTGTTTTAGTAAAGAAATGAAATTGATGTTTGTGGTTGATAGCCTCTAAAATGGCTGCAAATGATACCAAGTCCAGGTATTTGTGGCATTTTGTGTTAGCTGGTTATAGTGACTCACTTCCAATAAACAGAAGGTGAAAAAAATTATTTATTTATTTATTTATTTATTGGCTGCGTTGGGTCTTCATTGCTGCGTATGGGCTTTCTCTAGTTGCTGCAAGCAGGGACTACTTTTCGTTGCGGTGCACGGGCTCTAGAGCACAGGGTCAGCAGTTGTGGCACACAGGCTTAGTTGCTCTGCAGCATGTGGGATCTTCCCGGGCCAGGGCTCAAAACCATGTCCCCTGCACTGGCAGGCAGATTCTTAGCCACTGCGCCACCAGGGAAATCCCAGAAGGTGAAAAAATTGATGGATATCACTTACAAGATTACATTTCAAAAATACTGTGTCTTCCCTCTTACTCATCCTCTCTCACTCTCTTGAAGCTCTCACTCTGAGGGAAACTAGTTGCTGTGTTATGAGCTGCACTATGGAGAAATTACCAAGATTAAAAATTAAAAAAAAGGTAGCCCTCCAGACAACACTCAGCAAGGAACTAGAGCCCTCAGTACACCAGCTCACAAGTATCTGAATGAAGTCAACAACAATGTGAAAAATTTTGGAAGCAGATGCTTTCTAGTAAAGCCTTCAGAAGGGACCACAATTTAGGCCAACAGCTCAATTGCCTCCTTGTGAGAGATCTTGAGAAAGAGGCACCCAGCTAAGCCTGACCCAGATTCCTGACCCACTGAACAGTCTGGTAATAAATGTTTACTGTTGGTGTCTTTAAATTTTGAAGTAATTTATTATACAGTAACAGGTAAGTAATAAGATGTTTATACACTGGTCTTTTAACATGCAACTTTGCTAAGCTCACTTATTGGCTTTAGCTATTTTGTAGATTTCTTATGCTTTTCTGCCTATGTGATCATGTCATTTACAAATATAGACAGTATTCTTTCCCATCAACAGTGTACAAGGATTCTGATTTTTCTACATCTTCTATAAGACTTGTTATCTGACTTTTTGATTCTAGCCAACTTAATGGGTGTGAAGTGGTATCTTATTGAGGTTTCAATTTGCATTTCTCTGATGACTAATGACGCCAAGTGTATTTTCGTGTGGTTACTGGCCATTTGTGTATCTTGTTTGGAACAAAGTCTATTCACATTCTTTGCCATTTAAAAATTTTTTTTTATTGTGGTAAAAGTCACATAATATAAAGCATACTATTTTAACCATATTTAACTGTGTAGTTCAGTGGCACTAAGTACATTCACATTGTTGTGCAACTCTCATTGGATTTTTAATTATTTCAAGTGCTCTTTATACATTCTAAATACAAGTCTCTTGTCAAATATATGATTGCCAAATATTTTTCCCATTCTGTGGATTGTCTTTTCACTTTCTTGATGGTGGATTTTGAATCACAAAAGTTTTTAATTTGATAAAGCATAATTTATCAATTTTTTTGTTTTGTTACTCATGCTTTTGGTGTCATATCTAACAATCTTTTGGAAAATTCAAGGTCACTAAGATTTACCCTTATATTTTCTTCTAAGAATTTTATACTTTTTTTCTTATATTTAGGTTTTTGATTCATTTTGACTTAATTTTTCTATATAGCATACAATAATGATCCAACTTTATACTTTTATGTGTGTCTGATTATAATTTAATTTTACTCTGATCAGAGATTATACTTTGCATGATTTGAATCCTCCTCTTATTAAGACTGTTTTAGTTTAGAATATGGTCTTAGTGAAAGTTTCATATACACTTGGAATTTGTATTCTGCTTCATGTATTTTATTTACTCTTTTTTTTTTCCAGTCTTTTTTCTCTTTGTCTTTCAGTTTTGGAAATTTCTATTGAGTTATCCTCAAGCTCAGATATTTTCTCAGCCATGTCAGTCTACTAAAGAGCCCCTCAAAAGAATTTTTAATTTCTGTTAAATAGTGTCTTTGATCTCTAACATTTCTTTTTCTTTTTTATTCTTTCTTAGTATTTCCATCTCTCTGCTTAAATGGCCCATCTACTTTATCCATTAGAGTCCTTAGCATATTAATAATAGGTGTTTTAGCATAGCAAAGGAAACAAAGAAAACAAAAAGATAATCTATGGACTGGGAGAAAATATTTGCAAATGATTTGATGGACAAGGGCTTAATTTCCAAAATATACAAACAGCTAATACAACTCAACAACAAAAAAAAACCAAACAACCCAATCAACAAAATGGACCAAAGACCTAAATAGACATTTCTCCAGAGAAGACATACAGATGGCCAATAGGCACATGAAATATGCTCTTCATCGCTAATTATTAGAGAAATGCAAATCAAAACTACAATGAGGTATCACCTCACACCAGTCAGAATGGCCATCATTAAAAAAATCTACAAATAATCTGCCTGCCAATGCAGGGGACACGGGTTCGAGCCCTGGTTTGGGAAGATCCCACATGCCGTGGAGCAACTAGGCCTGTGAGCCACAACTACTGAGCCTGTGTATCTGGAGCCTGTGCTCCACAACAAGAGAGGCCACGATAGCAAGAGGCCCGCGCACCGCGATGAAGAGTGGCCCCCGCTCGCCGCAACTAGAGAAAGCCCTCGCACAGAAACGAAGACCCAACACAGCCAAAAATAAATAAATAAATTAATTAATTAATTAAAAAAAAAATCTACAAATAACAAATGCTGGAGAGGGTGTGGAGAAAAGGGGACTCTCTTACACTGTTAGTGGAAATGTAAATTGGTGCAGCCACTATGGAAAACAGTATGGAATTTCCTCAAAAAACTAAATATAGAGTTGCCATATGATGCAGCAAATTCCACTCCTGGGCATATATTATAATCTGAAAAGATACACACACCCCAGTGTTCATAGCAGCAGTATTTACAGTAGCCAAGATATGGAAGCAACCTAAATGTCCATTGACAGATGAATGGATAAAGAAGATGTGGTATATATACACAATGGAATACTACTCAGCCATAGAATAGAATGAAATAATGCCATTTGCAGCAACATGGATGAACCGAGAGATTACCATACTAAGTAAGTCAGAAAGAGAAAGACAAATAACATATGCTATCACTTATATGTGAATCTAAAATATAACACAAATGAATTTATTTATGAAACAGAAGCAGACTCACAGACATAGAAAACAAACTTATGGTTACCAAAGTGGAAAGGGGGTGGGGGAGGGACAATTTAAAGGTTGAGATTAGCAGAAACAAACTATTATATAAAAAAGAGATAAACAACAAGGTCCTACTGTATAGCACAGGGAACTGTATTCAATACCTTGTAATAAACCATAATGGAAAAGAATATGAAAAAAATATGTATCGATATATATGTATAACTGAATCACTTTGTTGTACACTAGAAACTAACACAACATTGTAAATCAACTCTACTTCAATAAAATAAATAAATAAAAGGAGTAAAATCTGTGACCCCCGAAGAGACATAAAAACTACATTCAATGTGCTATCTTGGATGGGATTCTGAACTCAAGACATTAGGTAAAAACTAAGGAAATTTGAATAAAATATGGACTCTAGTTGAAATAAAATAATAGCTCTTTTAAGTTTTCAGTCTGATAATTCCAACATCCTTGCCATATTTGAGTTTGGTTCTGATGCTTGCTGTCTCTTCAAAGTGTGTTTTTACTGTTTAGTATGCCTTGTGATTTTTTTCTTGGTAGCTGAACATGAGGTATTGGATAAAAGGAACCCAGCACTGGTTCCCATACGTGTTTCTGCTCATGGGTTTCTGCTCTGGCAAGTTGTGATTCTCTGTATTTATCTGTCTGCTTCCCCAATTCGGGATGCAGCAGTTTGCACTATGACCTCACTTCTCTGATGGAGCTAAGAAGAAAGGTTGATTTTTCAGTTTGTTCAGCTTTTTACTAGTTGTTGGGACAGTGACAACTTCCAAACATTTTACATGTCAGATTGGAAACCAAAAGTATGCTTCATGTATTTAAAGCTCTGTTTGAGGTGAAAAACACTGAATATTGTTATGTACATTTGATTACTAGAATTCTTTATTATTAAAAAATAATTACATTATCTCTGATAATATTTCTTGCTCTAGTATTAATTAGTATATACTAATATTTTAATATTAGTATAGTCATTGCAATTTCTTTTGATTGGTATTAGCATAACATATCTTTTCCTGGGTATTTTAAAATTTTTACTCTATACTTTTCTATATATTTAAAGCAAGTGTCATGTTAAAAGCACATAGTTAGGTCCCACTTTTTAATCCAATTTTTACTACCTCTACATTTAGTGGGGTGTTTAGAAAATTTACATTTAAGGTGATTATTGATATGACTGGGTTGTAATCTACCATCTTGGTTATTTATGTTCCCTTTTTCAGCTATTTCTTTGTTGCCATTTTTCCTGTTTTTCTGAATTTCTTTGGATTGAGTATCTTCTATGATTCTATCATATCTCCTTTACTGCCTTATTAACTCTGCTTTTATTAACTTTTTACTGGTTACTTTTTGGCTTACATTATGCATCTTTAATTAATTAAGTCTATTTTAAGTAGTATTATATACCTTCATAAGCCTGAGAGTATACTTCCATTTTCCTTATGCTAGTCTTTGTGCCACTGTACTCATAATTTAACTTATACATATATTATAAACCGTACTGTTTATATTTGTTATATTGTTATTTTTATTTTAAACAATTATAAGGAGATTTTTTAAATATGATAAAGTTTTTGTATATTTATCCACATATTTATCATTTCTGTTACTCTGTTTCTTTGAATTGATACATATTTTCATCTGGTATAATTTTCCCTGTGTATTATGTACTTCTTATGATGCTTATAGTTATTGTCTGCTGGTAATACATTCTTACAGTGTTGTGTATTTGAAAAAAATCGTTATGATCCGGGAATTGTGCTCCAGGTATTTACTCAACTGATACGTATATTTATGCCTGTTTAAGAACATGCACATGAATGGTTATAGCAGCTTTATTTATAATCATCATTACCTGGCAACAACCAAGATGTCCAGCAATAGGTGAATGGATAAAAAAACTGTAATAAATCCATAAAATGGAATACTATTCAGTAATGAAAATGAATGAGCTATCAGCCACAAAAGACATGAATAAATCTTAAGTGCATTACTAGTTGAAAGCACCCAGTAAAAGGCTACATATTTTAAGATACCAATTAAATAACATTTGGGAAAAGACAAAACTGAGAGATTGTAAATAGATCAGTGGTTGTTAGGAGTTCATAACAGAGGATGGAATAGGTGAAGCAAAGGGGATTTTGGGGTTTTTTTTTTTTAGGACAGCAAAACTATTCTCTATGATATTATAATGTTGGATTCATGGCACTATACATTTGTTGAAACCCATAGAAATTTACAGTAGAAAAGGGGCTTGATAAATGCAAATTAAAAAAAAAAATCATTTAAGAAGTTAGGGAATCCCAAGGTGGAATGCAAAATATGGCAAATGAGTGTAATTGTATTACAAATGTATGAAACAATGTCCCTGAAGCAGGTGGGAGGAAAAAGGTCCTGGCCTAAGTAACTTTAAAAATGATGGAGTCTGTAAGACTAAAGGCAAAAAGAACTGTAATAAGCACTGTACTATAGTAGATAGAGTTGCTTTCCATGGGTATATGGATTAACAATTACGAAACCCCTATACACATACACTGAAATTGAACAATTAAGTAAATAGATGATTGATGGTGGGAGCCAGGTTTCTTGCTATTAGAGTGGGAGGTTACAAATAAGCAAGGGAAGGAGGCTATAGTAATCCATGTGGTAGTACCTTGGAGTTCAAGACATCAGTATGAAGTGAGGTTTACCTTACTATAGACACAGTTAATTACATATAGAAATATTTATAGAGATGTGTATATACATATTTTAGTATACACATATATAGATCCTCTCAGCTGACACAGCAAGGAAATATAAGTAATGCCATCCCAGTAGCAACAGACACAGCTAGTGCTCAGATCTTGATTTCTAATATCATTATATCATAAGAGAAATCAGGACTTTTGTTGAAATAGGTAATTCTAGGGCTGGAGCAGGAAATATACACTATGAGCCTAGAGCATCTTGTGATATCAGAAAATAAGGAAATGCTCAAAAAACAAAACAGAACCCTGCAATGACAAGGCTATATCAAAGTGACACAGGAGTCAGTTAATAGGCTTCCAATATTCCCAATTGTTCCAAAGCTGGAACAATTTAATAAGCAAAAAAGTACTGAATTATAATTTACAGTATAAAATCAATATCCATGATTCTATATTGATATAAATGATTGAATATATAAGTATTCTTTTATACATGAGTTTGTATTAGTACACAATAATTCCAAATAATTCTTCCATACAGAAAAATCTCAAATAATTTATGTAAATACTCTGCCCTCAAAGAAGTAACATGTAACACCCCATTTTTTAAATATGGGTTGAGCATAGTGAATTCCTTCCAAAGAATACAGTAAGGAAAGGGGGAAAACGTAACTTTACAGTTAAAAAAAAATTGAAAAACACTAGCTCAGCCAGGTGATCAAGGTAAACATCAGCAGTGATGAATTATGTTAATAGTATATACTCTTGATATGCTGTGATGAATATGGCACTTTCTGCCTGTGATCTTCCTCCCAAGAACACAGAACATCAGTGTCATAGTCTGATTGGGCTGTTATAAAAAATACCATAGACTGGGTGGCTTATAAAAAACAGATATTTATTTCTTATAGTTCTGGAGGCTTGGAAGTCCAAGATCACAGCACTAGCGAATTCAGTGTCTGATGAGAGCCCAATTCCTGGTTCATAAATGCCCATCACAGTGTGCTCACATGGTAGAATGGGTGAGGGATCCCTCTTGGGTCTCTTTCATAAGTGCACTAATCCTATTCATGAAGACTTAACCTTCATGACCTAATCACCTCACAAAGGTCCCACCTCCAAAACCATCACAATGGGGATAAGATTTCAACATATGAATTTGGGGGAGGGAGGCAACTCTTCAGTCTATTGTATTCAGTCTAATCATGAAAAAATATCACACAAATCTTACTTGAGAGAAATTCTATAAAATACCCGACCAGTACTCCCCAACACTGTCAGGGTCATCAAAAACAAGGAAGGTCTGAGAAATTGTCAGAGCCAGAACAGAAAAGGGATATTAGGTTAAAACTAAGGAAATATAGATAAAATATGGATTTTTAATAATATATCAGTATCAGCTTATTAGTTCTGACAAGTGCACCACAATAATGTAAAATATTAATAATAAGGGAAACTGGGTGTGGGGTATGGGAATTCTTTATACTATAGTTGTAATATTTATTTAAATCTACTATTATTATACAACATAAATATTCTTTTTTTTTAAAGAAGACCTTATTTCACCTTTCTTTTTGAAAAATATTTAGTTGGGCATAGAATTCTAGGTTGACAATTTTTTTCTTTCAGTAATTTAGAGATTTCACGCCAAAGTCTTTTCTGGCTTGTGTTACTTCTGAGAAGTTGACTGTCATTCATGTCTTTGTTTTATGTATGTATTGTTCATTTTTATCAGGTTGTTTATCACTGTTTTTAAGCAATTTGATTATGATGTGCCTTGGTATAGTCATATACGAGACCCTCTCTAAATGAAATGGCAGGTATTCATAGCTGAAAGTTAACACACAGAAGATTTCTTAAAACCACCAATTTAAGCCTAAAAAATAGAGATGAAACAAATGAATATGAAGGCAAAAAGAACCAAATGTATTTTCATGTTCACTAGGGACAACCCTTACAATATTACCATTATTAGATTATAAGAGAAGTTAAATTACATTTTATCTCCTTATTTTACAAATAAGGAAACTTATGACCAAGGATGACTAAGCAATTTGTTTTAAATCTCACAACACTTGAGATAGAAGAATGGAAACTGAGCTTATTTTCCTATTGGTTACTTGTTAGTACTCCAGCATCTGTAGGCCAGAATCTGCCTCTGCAGCCTGGTTGCTGAATGTGAATGCAGGAGTACATGTGAGTAGCATACTACAACCTGGATTTGCCTTGTCTTCCTTCTGTGTGATGAGTTTCACACCCACAAGAATATAGGAAGTCAAGGACTTTGAGGGTTCAAGTCTACTTGATGAAGATATATTGGCTCTCAGCCTTCTGCTGTTTCCTCTCTGGACTCACCCTGATGTAGTATGAATCTCAGTTGGATTAATGCCACAAGGCTTCAGCGTGACTTTCACTTAACAATCAGGGTCTTGGTTCTTATTTTCAAACTTGACTCTTGTTTCAGACACAAATGACCTTCATCACTTATACCTCAAGTTCATTTATGATAAGGAAGACTGATGTGTAGTTACAGCCATGAAATCCGACCTGTGG
Organism: Eubalaena glacialis; assembly: GCF_028564815.1. Taxonomy (NCBI): domain Eukaryota; kingdom Metazoa; phylum Chordata; class Mammalia; order Artiodactyla; family Balaenidae; genus Eubalaena; species Eubalaena glacialis. The sequence goes on along the minus strand of NC_083729.1, from coordinate 44,783,849 downwards.
GAAAGACTGCTGGGAAGTTTCCCACAAAATTTTACAACTTGCTGTGGGAAACAGCTGAAAATTACTGCTACTGAGGTATCATGAGATAAGCTGCAATATTCCTTTTTGCTCATAGTCAAATTTTCATAAAACTACCTCTTTACTCATTAAGAATAGCTATTTCTTGTAGAAAATTGGCCTTTGAGGAGTTACCTGATATTCAGCCAAAGGAATTTATTTAATAAAATAAATGAGCAGCTCATGCAGCTCAATAACAAAAAAACAAACAACCCAATCCAAAAATGGGCAGAAGACCTAAATAGACATTTCTCCAAAGAAGATATACAGATTGCCAACAAACACATGAAAGAATGCTCAACATCATTAATCATTAGAGAAATGCAAATCAAAACTACAATGAGATATCATCTCACACCGGTCAGAATGGCCATCATCAAAAAATCTAGAAACAATAAATGCTGGAGAGGGTGTGGAGAAAAGGGAACACTCTTGCACTGTTGGTGGGAATGTAAATTGATATAACCACTATGGAGAACAGTATGGAGGTTCCTTACAAAACTAAAAATAGATCTACCATATGACACAGCAATCCCACTACTGGGCATATACCCTGAGAAAACCATAATTCAAAAAGAGACATGTATCACAATGTTCATTGCAGCTCTGTTTACAATAGCCAGGACATGGAAGCAACCTAAGTGTCCATCATCGGATGAATGGATAAAGAAGATGTGGCACATATATACAATGGAATATTACTCAGCCATAAAAAGAAATGAAATGGAGGTATTTGTAGTGAGGTGGATGGAGTTAGAGTCTGTCATACAGAGTGAAGTAAGTCAGAAAGAGAAAAACAAATACAGTATGCTAACACATATATATGGAATCTAAGGGGGAAAAAAAAGGTCATGAAGAACCTAGTGGCAAGACGGGAATAAAGACACAGACCTACTAGAGAATGGACTTGAGGATATGGGGAGGGGGAGGGGGAGGGGGAGGGGTAAGACGTGAGAGGGTGAGAGAGTGGCATGGACATATACACACTACCAAATGTAAAATAGATAGCTAGTGGGAAGCAGCCACATAGCACAGGGAGATCAGCTCGGTGCTTTGTGACCACCTAGAGGGGTGGGATAGGGAGGGTGGGAGGGAGGGAGATGCAAGAGGGAAGAGATATGGGAACATATGTATACGTATAATTGATTCACTTTGTTATAAAGCAGAAACTAACACACCTTTGTAAAGCAATTATACTCCAATAAAGATGTTAAAAAAATAAATAAAAAATAAAAAAATAAAATAAAATAAAATAAATGTATCTCTGTACTCTTCTCTCTATATTGCCTTTGAAAAACATCTTACATATACCAGCCACACAATAACAGCTAGTGAAATGGATAAAAATAAGCAGACCAAGGAATGAGGAACTCAAAAATAAACCAAAAGTACACAGGTGTTCTTGAATAGTAAAATGGCACATACTAACAAAGACAAAACTATTCTTCATGGAAGAATACCGAAAGCAGAAACATCTGTGCCTTTCTCAGATTCAAAGAGATTCTAGTCTAGCAGTGTGATACAGATCAATTGATGTAGTTTGCATGGATAACAAAACATCTGCAGCTCTTACTAGACCTAATGCTAAGAACTGTATTTGGAGGTTAAATGTCACAGAGCCTCTGGCTGCAGACACAATTAAGCCACAGGTCTTTACGGAGGAAGAAAGTAGAAATGAGGTCTAAATTAAAAAATCATCTAGGTAATAGTTTATTCACAATCACATACATATAAACATATACATTTATAAATACTTCCTATGCTGTGCTAGGAAATTGCTGTAATTAATCTTAAAGTAATCCTCTTTGAGCTATGAATACTTATGCTCCATAAAGCAGAATATTGTTTATTTAGGACAAAAGAATGGTTAAAATGGAAAGGGAAAATAAAAGTAAAGTTGAGGTCTCTTTTCAGCTAAGCAATTCAAGAGTTAGATATTAATGTCTGCCCCCTGGCATCTGCCCATTACTAAATTCCTAAGTACCGGACTCTGAACAATCGAAATACCTATTTATTTATACTCTACAAACAAACCAAAAAAGCTTCAAAAACCCAACCAAATTACTCTGCCCTGGAAAACCTGCAAAAACAAGATGAATGAATGTATCATCATGGGACTTGTGTCATAGAACTCTAAAAACTGGTGAGTAATAGTCAGACTATGTAGCCATACACATACAGAGATATGTGGAGATTTATCCATGTCTATAGATAAGCAGCCTCATGTACAGCAGATAAAAACAGGCTAAAAGGGTAATGCTTGAAACAGCCTTTGAATTTTTAACACAATATCTTCCCCCGTGCAAGAAATGGCGCAAATGGGAAGATGTGCCGCCCAATGACCACTGTTCAGGCGCAGTGCTAAGTTTGTCTGTGTATTTTGAGAATCAGGGTCATATATATATATGGGCAATCTCCTCCCAAATTTGGTACCTTTTAGTACCAACAAAATCGCTAATAAGAAAATGAAATGAAATGACCATTTACTGAACATCTCTGGCCTGCAAGGCATCATGTTGCATCCTCTTGCTGTCCACACAATGTTTTCAAGATTAAACAAACAGAAACTACATTAATCCATTCACTTAAGGGGGTTGGCTAATGGTGTGACACAGAAAGCCATGTTTCTGTCCTAAGGGAAATATGCACTTTCAGTTTGATACCAATTAGTAAGTGATTCTCCCAATTTACTGAATATCTATGAAGAGTACGCACAACATCAGTGAACTGATGACAGTACTTTCCGACAGTGGTACAGATTCGCAATTATTTACCTGCAGTTATAAAATCCAAAAGTTCTGAAAGCCAAGAGTTTTACAACTCTTTTGGCAGCAGAAGCTAATTTGAGCCAATGTTTATAGCCCCCTTTAAAAATCCTTCTTCAAGTAACTATTCATCCATTTAGTTGTAAAAATATTCATATTTGATTGTGGGATGCTGCCCCAGACCCCACAGGAGTTGTTACATAATATGCGGTTTATGTCCTAATCATGTTCCAAAATCTGAAAAATTCTGAATTTTAAAACACATTTGGGATTGATGCTAATAATAAGGGAGACAAGTCATGTGTGGGAGTAGGAGGTTCATGGGAAATCTCTGTACCTTCCTCTCAATTTTCTTATGAACCTTAAACTGCTCTAAAAACATAAAATTTTTTAAAGTAATACAACTCATTTGATCTCAACAGTTTCAGGCAAGGGATTTTGGATCTACACTGCAAATGATTTGAAACCCTTAGGCTCTTCACTTATTTAATAACAATAATTTTAAAGAATGAGAGTATTCAGGAAAAAAATAAACTCCATATCAGATTTTTAAAAATTCACATCATAAAGTTATAATCCAAAGATAATTTATCCTGTCTGCAAATCCTTTATAATTATTTGTCAAGCCACCAAAAACATTCTTCACAAATTCAAATGACTCCTAATCGCATTCTTAATATTATCTTGCAGTCTCTGATATCAGATTGGCTTGTCTTGAATTGGTTTATTGGCAATAGCTGATTGTTTTTACATGGCAGATAGTCATTTGGTAAATTGCTATTTATTTTCTTTAGGATGTAGGCTCACGGGGGCTGGAGGTGGAATGATCCTTAGACCAGGAATTATACTTCCCACTTAGCCACTTTGACAATGAGACTGTCTCTGATGCTGCATTACAGGCCGGGACTATGGACCTTGAAGAAAGCATATGAATACTGACTTATGGTGATGGAGATGACATGTTTCTGGAGGATCTCCAGTGTTCGCAGAAGACAGAAACTGAGAGTAATGACATCGGCATTACTCTGTGAATAAAAAGGAGCTGCGGGCTGTCAGGGGAGGACAGAGATTGCTAACTGGGAGGTGCACCCTTCATGCTGAGAGAGAAGAGAAGAGAGGGCGAGCTCTCCTCTCAGACATCTGAGAAGCAAGCGTGCTGTCCTCCAGACCCCGAGACTACATGGCTGTGAAACCTTATCTGGGCAACATGGTTCTGAAGCTCATCATCGAAAAATATAAGTGAACAATTCTCAACTTTCTTCTCAAAACATAAGTTTGTAATGATTTTTAGATCCTCAAATTGTCCTATTTACTGGCTTTTAAGACACAGAATGGCTCCTTTGGGAACAGCAACTTAGTAAACAAAAAAGACATGCAGGTCCCTTATTTTCTTGGATATGCTTTCCTTGAAATTTCAAAAGCAACTGCTAGTTTCCAAATAAAACTGATTAAATGTGAGTTATTCTAATATGGACCATTAGAGCTGATACTTTTATTCTCTGGCAGCAGCCCTATGAATAGGGGGTAAAATGAATGAGAAAAACTCTAATAGTCTCGGAGTTCAGTTTACCTTAAACAAACACAAAAAGGGCTGGCTGACTATCAGAACAGAGTCTGACTTATCTCCACTAATATTTTCAAATAGCCTGACATTCATCCTCCCTTTTTATTTCTTCTATTTAGGTATTCTGAGTAAATCTTTTTTTTTTTTTTCCCAGTCAAAATCCACAAGACAGCTAGAAACCCCCAGTGATGGCTTCACTGTGAGCTCAATATAAATATGAATTGTTCTTTGTGGTTCCCTGTGTGGTTCTTGGACCACTAGTATCAGCATCACCTGGGAACTTGACATCAGATTCCATCTGAGACCTACTGACTCCAGATTTCTGGAATTAGAACCTAGAAATCTATAATTTAACAAGCCCTACATTTTAGTAGTCTCATCCTGTCTTCAACACACCAAAGAGAACCAAGGACCACAATAAAAACAACAATAAAAAAAGAACCTCACCACCTGGGGCCAGCATGGTAGTTAGGAAAACAGTGTCACAAAACCTCAAGAAGTCAAAATTCAAGGAGGCAGGTGTCATGGAGTGAGTGACTCTGATTTAGTAGATTTTTCATCTTGTGCCAAATCTTGTCTATTTTAAGTTTCCTACTATTTAGCAGAGCAACATTGACTTATATCTGACAAGATCCAGTAAGCCTGCATACTGCAGTGATGAAGGTCAAATCAGCTTTTCAGTTCCAATCAGCAACTAAAATAAAAGGCAAAATAACTCAGGAAGAAGTTGAACTGCGTAGTCTAATTCACAAGCAGAGAGCAGGTCAGTTTCCAGTGGTTCACCATAAACTCATTCCTCTCCAGGTTTATGACCACTTGATCAATGTCAGACCTTCCATGGATGCTGCCCAGTTAGAACTGACTCAGCGAAGAAGTAAGACTGATCCTGCAGTTAAAGTGAGCATATATACATACATTCATCCATCCATACATACATACATAAATGAAGGGAGATATCAGCTCACAAAGCAAAGCAGCCTTAGACCACTTCATTTGAGAACAGAAAGATCTCCTATACTAAAACAATCTTTAGATATTAACAGTATCACAGAGCAGCAAAATAACACTTTGACAATAATATGACTTCTAAATAAGGGTTATGAGATGTAAAGTTATAAAATTGGAGAAGAGGTATTGTAGGTCAAATGTAGGTTCCAAATCAACTTATGCTCTAGAAAATTAAGGTTTTAAAAACTTTAATAAAATAATGTAAACATGGTCTTGGTATACATTGCATGTTATACCAAGAACTTAATATATTTAGAAATAAATATCAATGTACATGATGACCTAAAAGACTTTTTTTTTAAAACAACTCCATCATTGAATTTTCCCAGAAGCACAGTATTTTGTCTAGCACCAGCATTCATACATATGCTCATACACAGATTTTGTCTTTAACTCTATTTTCTACTAAAAAAAAAATCAGGGATCCTCAGAGGATAGTTCTTTCCATATATATCCTGGTAAGTAGAAAAGTCAAGATGGTCCTGGAGTACCTTAATATTGTCATAATGTAAGGATAGTATAATCTGAAAGATGTTTGGAGAGGTGCCAAAAGGGGAAAGAAGGGAAAATGAACGTGCACCTACTGGCCAATTTTTGACAATTTGAACATACACTTAATTAGAACAGTTATCTAGGTAAAAAGAAAACAAAAATCAACAAACTATCAAAGTGATTAATAATATATACAAAAGGGCAGGTTAAAGTTTTCAAAAATATATATAGAAAAAAGTTGCATACAGAATGATATGCAACTCAAATTATAAATATGTACTGTTCACTTTTTGGTTGATACCTAGGTCTATAATCATAGTTAAATAAACCAACCTAAAAGCTTTAAACTAAGCCTTAGACATTAGGTCAGCATTATTTATAACTGATAGGATCCTGGGCTATGTAACCCAGGCTATGTATGATGAAGTAAAATTTAAAAATTTATCATTTCAAGAAATAGAAACTTACGTGATTGACTGTTACTGGGAAGCCCAGTTGAGTCATCAGCTCAAAAGTTTCACTTTAAAAGCTTAATTATTTTGCTGTAACTAAGGAGATCAGATATACAAACAATCATCTTGAAATCATCCCTGATCTAACATTAGCTATTTTATAAAGAGAATTAGTTTATTTGGGGACTGATAAGACTACTGTAACACTAAGTTTACATACACACACACACACACACACACAATCTGATGGCAGTTATTTTGTTTTAGATTATGCTTTTGAAATTATTATGCAGATTTATGTACATTTTCTTTTCAGGTATTTGAAATACTTAAATGAATGTAGTTTACTAGTTTTATAAGACCAGCCTATTAACTTTATGGAATATATTTTTCATAATTAACTTTAATTGATAGTTGTATAAACTGATTTAAGAGTTAAAGAGAATCTGTGTGATTTTCATTTAGTAGGGTTTAATTAGTCAATTTAATAATCAGAATTTAAATACGGAAGAGAAATTGATTCATTAGCTACATGATTATCATGCTTTAATGATTAAACAATTGTTTACTGAATCTACGAGCCCAATTCACTGACCATAAATGAAGATACAAAGTGTTTATGAAGGTTCTCCTGGATGCACAAAAAGCCTTTGGGCAGTAAAGAGCTCTCAACAGACCTGAATCATGAAGAAAAGTTTACATATCCTTATAACTTGTGCTTTAAAGGAGATGGGAATACAGAACATATTTTTGAGAAATATTTCCATAAAAAGTGATAAAAACAGGTTTTTGGTACTTAAAGGGGTATATGTGTCAATTATTTGGAAAATGCATGTATGTGAAACACTTCATTCCCTACCAACATGGGATAAATGAAGTGTTGCTGTACTCGCTGGCTGGTTTACTGAAGCCATCCATCATATAATGATGCTTTCTTAATAGATTTGCTCATCTGAAATGATAATTTGCTACATCTACAGCAATTTCCAGATACAGCCCAAATTTCCAGGCAATACGAATCAATTCTGAAAAGCAAGAACTAAGCTTGCTATTGAGAAAGCAGATACATTCTCCTATACTTACAGAATCATAAAGTTGGAAAAAACTTTAGAAAACATCCTGGCCCAATAACGTTATTTTACAAATAAGGCAACTAGCTAAAGGAAGTTGAGTAATTTATCCATGTTATCGTAGCTAGTTAGTAACAAAAGACCAAGTCAATCTTATGACTCCCATTCTTCCAGTCTTTCTTCATCAAAGGTCTTTATTTTAGTTTATATATAGTTGTCATTTTAGTTCACAAGTTTCTACTTAGTTCTACTGATAAGAAAACAAATCTACTGTAAGAAAAAATTGGAAACTTTCAGCTGTATTATACATAATTTCCTTATACCTCTGCCCTCTTGAATTGCATGCCCCGATTTTAAAGTGATGTGATAATGTGATAGAATGGCTGTTATCATTTATTTCTAGTGACAGTATGACATCATGCTTCCTTTATGAATTCATGTCTCTGGCATCCTTCATTTGGTTTTAGCCCCCCAAATATCTCATGAGACCACTAGGAGATCATTATCCCAAAATTATTTAGGAAACTGAGGCAGAGGGTATCTCAAATGTCCATGGGGCCATACAGTTAAAAATAAATGTGTGGTAAGGACAATAGAAAGGAAGGAGGAAGTGATAGGACCTTGGGAAACTGAAGAATACACATATACACACACTTTTCACAGATTATCTTCACTTTCTGCCATAGACTGCTGCCCTCAAATAGCAGTTCTCAAACTTTTTGGTCTCTAGATCCCATTACACTCTTAAAAAATACTGAGGATTCCAAAAAGCTTTTGTTTATGTGGGCTCTATCTATCAATATAGTTGTCCCTGGGTATTCCCAGGGGATTGTTTCCAGGACCCTTATAGATACCAAAATCCAGGGATGCTCAAATCCCTTATATAAAAAGATGTAGTATGGTCGCCCTTTCATGTCCCCGGATTCCACATCCAGGGATTCAACCAACTGCAGAACAAAATCCAGGGATGTGGAACTTGCAGATACAGAACCCACAGATAGAGAGGGTCCACTGTATTTACTATAAATTAAAACTAAGAAACCACAAAATATAAATTATTGTTATATTTAAAATTAATAAAAAATAAAATTCACACTAATGCAAATAACACACCTTAGAAAAAGTAACTACGTTTTCCAAAACAAAAGTAATGAGAAAAGTTGCATGTTTAAATTTTTGCAAATCTCTTTAAAATCTGGGTTTAGACAGCTAGATTCTCACATCTGCTCTGCATTCAATCTGTTACTTGACTGACACTTATTTAAAAATTTTGGACTCACAGTAGTAGCTGGAAAAAAAAAAAAAGGACTTCATAGACCCCCTGAAAGTGCTTTAAGGCTCCCCAGGGGATCTCAGATCACACATTAGAAATATTGCCCTACACTAAGAGAGGGAATCAGAGCAGAGCTTCATTTTAACTCAGACCAGCTTCAGATACTCATCTAAACTTTTGGAATGGTCCAAATAAAAATAACAACTAATTGAACACCATAAGTGACTGTCTTTGGCTTCCTATTTTGGAGACAGGTCTGCCACAGGATTTCATGTTTTTGTAAGAGATTCATACCCTCCTATTGACTTTTTTTCTGTGTTTAGTGCTGGGAACACCAACAACCATTGTACGCCCATTGACACTGTCATGGTCTATATCAGAGTCTCCCATCTGTCTATATCTACCTATATCTATATAATCACTGGCTGCAAACAGCATATTTTAAACTAGGAGGTTTGTGCATATACTTAAAAATAAAAATCCTCTCTAATGTACATTCTGAGTTGTTCATTTGTTGGTAGTAACCCTGCTAAAGTGAAGATGTAACCAAAATGAAGAGTTGAAGAATGACAGCTTAAATGCATGTCAGCAGTGAAGGCAAATAGACTTTGCTCGTCAAAATCCAACGCTCTCCTTAGAAGGATGGAGCAAGTCTATGAATACGTGATAGAAAGAGTTGGCTACCATGTCAAAAGCCAGGCAGGCTCATAGACTTGCTGTTTCCTTCAGGATCTATTATGACAACCACAATTACATGCTTTCTAAGCCTCAGTCAAGGTTGTAAGCCTTCCTGTAAAGATGAGCTCTGAAAAAAGCCACGACTGCTCATAGGTTGCTACAGATTGTTCCAACTCCCTCCCACCCCCAATAGATCATATAGACAGGAGAGTAGAATACTGCTCTCTTTCCAAACCATAAACACACTCACACATATACACACACACTCACAGCCCTCACCCTTAAACAACCTTTTGTCCTTTGGTTTTGTGTAGGACTATCATTTCCTTTAAAAATGCTTTTAAGTGCTACCCTTTAAATTTGGGACAGCACTGGCTGCTAAGAATTTCAAAAGAAATTTGTCATCGTCAAACTTGTTTACATGGATCAAGCAACACTGTTATTACATAAGAAGCACCGTCATCTGTCATCTTTTTTTCTTCCCTCTTTCTTCCCTTCCAGGTTTCAAAGCAGGGTCTATAATATTGCAAATATATTTATGTTGACTTAAAGAGAACTGCTTTTTCCTAAAAATAGGTGGAATTTAAAGAAAACCCCCAATTCACAAACCCTCAATTCTGTAATGGGGATCAGGCGTCTCTGTAAACAGAGGTGAAATGGGAGGGAGAGTATTGGGTGTTTAGAGAGAACAATCTGCATTTTTCTTTCTTCAACTGAGCTGACACTTCATATTTTTATTTACCTTTGTTTCTTTCTGTATATCTTCAGAAATGCAAGCAACTCATGCATGCAGATTTTGTAAGCCACTGCTATTATTTTATGTCTTAAGAAAAATATTTCTCAGCAGGTTTGGATGATATGTAAAACCTCTTCTGCCCATGACCTAGTCTTTCTGTGGCTTTTTATATTTCTGTGATAATGACCAAGAAAAGATTCAAACCAAATTTGTCTGTCCTAAAGTTTGACCATTTGGCCTATAGTCTATAGAACTATCATTTTTTAAACCTGAGGATACATACCATAATTTACTGTCTAAAATTGGTGTCAGTGACAGATAAAGATATTCAGGGTGGCATCAATTAAAAGAAGAGTGAATTTTCAATTCAGCCTGTCTTATAAGCACTAAGTTACTTAAAATAAACTGGAAGTTCAGAATAATGATTAATTCATTTACCAGATAGTTTATTATTGCTGAGCTAAGTATCTGTGACCCCATGTAAGTTATTTAGGTTCTTTCAACCTCAATATAAAGGTAAGTTAAAATTGCTGTTACTAACTAGATGTTTGACCTCAGACCATAATAATAAACTTAACAACTGCAACATGTTTTATGGTATAAAAATAATTTTTCATTCATTATCTTTGTGTTTGCACATTTTATCTGCCTTTGCCAGATGAAATACAGGATGTACAGTTAAACTGGAATTTCATTAAAAAAATAATTATTTAGTGTATGTATGTCCCAAGTATGGGACATGCTATATTTTCCTTTGCCTAATCTAACAATTCTGTATTTGGAGAAGTCAAGGCTGAGAGAGACAGGCATTTTACCCAAAGTCATCAGGTTCTTTTGACTCCAAATCCAGTCTGTTTTTTTCTATACTACCACTGTGCTTAGATTCTCTGAACCTCAATTTTCACAAAAAAATTTAAAAGTATGGGAGGAGTGGATCTAACCCAGGTAACTGTTAAACTGCCTTCCATTTGCAAGAGGCTATGTTCACAGAGATCTCATGAGGGTGCGTGAAACAATGCTACACACACTATTAGATGGGATTAGGGTCTTGGTTGTAATCAACAGAGTACCTCTTAACTCATTTAAGCCAAAAAGGAATGCAGAAATGCTAGGTATCTTACAGGAAATCCAGGGAGCAAGAAAATCAGGTTTGGAGGTTGCAAAGCAATGAGTAATCCCCAAATTCACCATTACGACTAGCCAGTGAAGACCACAGTGCCACTGGCACTAGGCAGAAGCTCTGCAGATGGCCCAGGCAGGGAGTGGAGCACTCTAATAGACACCGACCACTGCCATCTCTGCGAGATCCTGTCTCTCAACCACCTTCCACCATCCTCACCAGGAAGGATTCTGTGCACAGCGTCCTACCTCCTCTGATTCTTCTCTAAATTGAAATCTTGAATTACGTCTAATTGGTGTTGCCTAGGTCACATCCCTGTGTGTTAACTGCAAGGGAAACTGGAAAAGTGAGTTCCTGTCTTTTACCCTAGACAAGAATGACTCTTACAGTGGGAAATTCCCCATACATAGAGATGGTGTTTAATAAGTACTGGACAGCAGAGGAATTATGCCACACGTTGACTTTAGAAACATGTTGAAATGTTACATACTTTGCCAGAATAATTGTGTTTGCCGTTAGCAAATACACATCATACTCATTCCCATCACACATATACATGTATCAGCTGCCTTAACCCAACCTGTTTTAAATTTTCCTTTCCTCTCAAATCCTAACAAAGAGCATACATATTTTATTATATACTGAATCTTCATCCATATAGCAAACCTGACATAAAGCACCAACCAATAAATGCAAATTACCATACCATCTATCCAAATAGCTTTGAAAGTCCCAGAGAATCTGCCCCGTGTAGTTTTCCAGATCCCCGGAGTTCATTTCATTGTAGGGTAGGAACATGCCTCTCTTAGAGAAGTTCTAGTCACTTTAAATTCAAAGATCGCATGAGTGTTTGCTTCTCAATTAGCATCCTGAAACCTGAAAGTACTGACAACTGTTAATCTTTATTGTGGATGAAGTTTGTGTTTTAAATCCAAGGTCTATAAGCTTCTCTATGTAAAGTTTTAAATAATCTACACTTGTGGCTCTTGTAGGTTTATTCTGCTTGTAGAACTGACATTGTAAGTGCTATGCATGGGCCATGAGAAGAAAAGACATTGCAAAACGCACACTGGTTTTCTGGAGACCAGAGAAATCCTAAAAGGACTAGCAAAGACTGGATGCCCATATATAAACTACTCAACTACCTCATTACTTAAGTTGAACCTATTGCCTTGCAGTGGTCCCAGACAACATTCCTCAGAAACCCCTCTCTTTCTGGTGCTGAGATAAAGAATCTCATTTCAATGACAGCCTTACTGCTTTAAGTAGATTCATAGATTCCATTAGGGTAAATAAACTTCAAAGAGAAACACATGTATTTTTTTGAGTTTACCTCAAAAATAATTTTTGATTCTTAGAAATTTTATCTGAAGAAACATGGAGGAAACAACAAGTTGGAGCTGAAAAGAGCTTATAACTTTCTTCAAAAGGTCTTTATTTCCAGCTTAAAATGTGTGTAGTCCTGCACTCTGAAAAGAAACAAACTTGAATTCAACAGCATTTAAGGAAAATCCCAAGTTTTCTTTAAAGCTTTAGTTCATCCGTTTCGACTTGGGTGTAAATTGTACAGGAATAGATTCTTTGAGCAAATTTTTTTTCTTTATAAATAAAGAAAACTATGCAGACTGCCAAGTTAATACATTATTTCTTTTGGTAGCTCTGATTCAGTGGAGAACCTCCATCTCTTCCCATACAAATAGGATAATTGAATTTCTTTTAACAGCCCAAGCTCTCAAGTCATGCACAATTGAGTCAATACTACATTACTAACCTCTCCCCCAATAAAACTTTGACATTTTTCCTATTTTCTTTTTTAGGTAGAAAATAGAACATGTAAAAGCTATTTATACTAAATTTCCTCATTAATTTATATTAAGTGATCCCCCAAGATAAGGAAATTCACATTAAGCATTTTTATCCCCCCAATATAATCCTGAATACGAAACTTTGTTAGAGCAAAAAGCCAAGTAAGTCTTGAAGACAAAAGAAGTTACTAGAGAGTAATCACTAGTCCTTAACATATGAAGGGAAGTAGATGGGTATTTCTGCTAGTTAGCTAGCAAACAATTCTTCACAGGAATATATGGTGGGAAGACTGTGGTTATGGACTGATGGTATGTGTATCAGCACCCAATGTCTGCTTCCTGGTGTCTTCCTGAGCCACTCCCCATCCTTGGTGAATTTGTCTGTATAAAGTTTATAATAATCTGAAAATGTATAAGGATGTCTTCATCCCTATACTTCACTTGGACAACATGACAAATACTGATACAATGAAAAGCATGTATGTGAATTTGTTTTCCTTGCTGACATATGAACTGGGTGTTCATTTGTGAAGTCATTTGCTCTGAAGGAGAAACTCCATCAGTGGGTCTATATGTGAAACTAAGTAGAACTTCAGGTGTTCTCAGGTGGCTCTATTTCTATGTAACACAGGTAACTCTACCTACTCAGATGTATTTGTAGTTTATGTTTTCCTTAGCTTTCCTGTATTTTCAACAAAATGTCGCAAGTTTCTCAAAAAGCAATTAAAAACACAATTTAATCACTGATACCTGTCAGTGTTCATTTCATTAGCCCATGTGCCAGACATATTTATGAAGATGACAATTATTTATCTCAGTAAACCTGTTTCTGTTCAAGGAGCAATCAAGAATAGGAATAAGGTCACTGTATACTCTAATATGCTGTGACAGCTAACACATCTTCGTACGCAATGCTTAGGCACCAGGGATGGAATTTAAATGTTGGTACAAGCATCCCATTTCTCAAGTTTGATATATTGTTTGAACTTTTAAAGGCTTTACTATGAATGAATTTTCTACATAGGTAATTACAACAGTTGGGCTATGTTTGTTCTGGTTGTTAACTATTGAATTCAAAATATATTGGCACCCAATTGCTTCCTTTTCTTTAACTATGCTAAAGGAGATACTGATAACCAGTAGATCAAGAGTAATAACTATATGCTATGAGACTGAGGGGTATACAGAGGCAAACAGAGGTATGCAGAAGTATGTAGCCTGACTTCTGTTCCTGGCATGCTCAAAAAGGATAGGCAAGGGCTGATTGATTTTTAACTGCAAAGTAATGATTTCCTGAGCCTCTCAGTCATTTGTCTAACTATCCCGGCTTGGTGTTTATCATCTCCCTAGAAGACCTGATTGAATGTGCATTTCTGAAAGCTTCAGAGATTATTAAAGTCCAATTGTCAGCCCATAAATCATTCTAAGTTTTTATATTATATGACTCTGAGGCATCCATGCTACTAATTGCAGATTTCCTTCTAAAGCTTTTATGATAGCCAAAGTGCAATTTTTAATCCCCCTGTGACTTAGTCAGCTATTCATAGACTGAGTAATATCACCATCCAGGCTGTAGGAGAAATTGAAATTTTGTTTGAAGGCTAGCCAAATTATGGATTACTGTAGGATCTGCCATCTGATTACCTAATAATTTACAATATTAGCTATATACCTGTAACCTTATGTTATCCCCCCTTTATGTTTTCTTTATTTCAATTATTTCCAAGGTTTTTAATTTTATTTTTTCCTAAACTATTCACCAATATCATATCATCATATTCAAGATAACAGAGGTTCAATTCAAGAAATGTTTATTGCAGCACTACTATAAACCAAGAGCTACCCTAGGGGATCACGGTTTGAAAAAAATCAATCAACTGTAATACACACAGATGCACCAACCATAGAATATTCTGCAAAGTGATGAGTGCTATAATAGCTGTTGAGGGAAACAGAACCATGGAAGCCTCCCTAGAGGTAGTTAACCTTAAGCTAGAAGATGTGAATTCCTCTTAGGGTACAAGAGATATAGAGGAGAGCAGGATCTGTTTGGGGAAATAGTGGCCAAAGCAGAGGGCTTTACAGGAAAGGGAAAGCCAGAATAGAAGCTGGAAAGGGAATCAGGGACTCATTAAAACCAATTATAGATTCTTCTTGGTCTTGTTCTTTTGGAATCATCCCAGCCCTATGTTTTCCCTTCCCAAAACCATAGGGAGCATTATTAGTTCTCAGGATGCCTATTTAGACTGGTTTTCCTATCTCCATAGTAGTCACTTGCTTTTTTCCTTCTTTCCCTTAACCAAATTCAATTTTTTACCCCATGGGCAGAGTGATGTAAGATGTAAACCTGAACATGGCACTCAGTGTCTCTGTAGCTCCCACCTGCTCTAGCCCATGTGTTCTAGCAGGTCATACATCCCCCTCCCCTCTATGACCTGGCACTTGCTCTCTTTCCAGTTCCATCTTCAGGGGATCTCCAGTTTGCAATCCTTGAATTCAGCATGTTCTCATACTTCTGTGCTACAGCATGTGCTGCATCTCTAGACTTGAGAAACCCTCCCCTCACCCCTGCGTCTCACTGAAAGCTGGTACTTTCAGGGAGAGGGCCTTCTTGGGGGGGTGGGTGCTTTCTAGAATAATAGAAACACACAGCCTCTTCTTCTTCTCTGCACTTACAGCACTCTGTATGTACTTCAATGAAAGCATTTATCCCACTGATTATAATTTTTTTTTTTTTAATCCCTCTCCTTACCTTTTAGTTTTTTAAGGCTAAATAGTTCATCCTGTTCATTATTACCTCACCAAGAGCTAGCAACTGTTCCTGGTCCATAGCAAAGGATTATTCTATGAACAAATGAGTGAACATTAATATTTGAGTCAAAGAAGAGAGAATTTCAAAAATGGAGGGACTGAGTCAACAGTCATTTTACACAGAAAGGTCAAGGAGAATTAGGGTAAAAGTTATTAATGATATTTTCAATAATAATTTCTCAAATGATCAAGGTGGGTTGAGAAGTGAATTGGTAATGAGGAAGTGGCCACAGGAGATCTCCTATACAGTATTTATAAATTGACCATATCTGTAAGACACAGAGGAAGAAATTAATAAAAAGAGAAAGATAGAAAATACAATACAGATGGGATAATTGATGGGAAATGAATCCGATGGAGATAAGGAATAGCATCAAACTACATTTGGAGAGATTTGTCTTGTAGAGTAGAGAGACTTCTTAGACAAGTGGTAATGCAGTACACCACTAAGGGAAGAAACAGGTAACTTCACAAGTAGAAGAAATGGGATTTGAGCATTTTTGCACTTCTGCCTTATGTCTTTATTGTTTGTTTCATTGCCTGGAACATAATAATAGTTCAATAAATATTTGCCAAATGATTATTAACTACATTTTAAGAAACAGAGGCTCACTATTGGAGTATGAGGACCTAAGAGAATCATAAAGATTTGGAGAATCTACAGTTGTGCATCCAAGTGATAGCTTGGGCGGAATAAAGTTTAGCTCTCCATAATATCTATCCTGTACCCATATAAAGTTCAAGTAATGATAGTAACAATAACAGGTATTGACTATGAACTGTCTTTCAATCTTAAGGTACTGAAAGTATCTTCAGAAACTTTTGCTCTTTTCCTAAATCTGTAATATGCAAACTTAATGAACAAAGAATGCTATTATGCAAATTCAAGGCAAGTCTCCTAACTTCTCTTTCCAAATAGATTATCAGCCTTATGTTCTTCCTATATAGAAATGCTAGAACTTCCTCTGAATAACCACCATGGAACCAAGTGACAGAATACACTAAGGTGGAGCAAAAACTTTATAAGCAGCATAAGGACCCAGTTAAAGGTTGACATCTTAAATCTGTAATGATATCAATTGGCAATGCTTTAAAATTGTCTTGTCTGGTTCTTGGTAGGGCAAATGGTAAGGGTCTAAAGCAGGGGTCCCCAACCCCCGGGCTGCAGACCACTACTGGCCCGCGGCCTGTTAGGAATCGGGCCGCACAGCAGGAGGTGAGCGGTGGGCCAGAGAGTGAAGCTTCATCTGCTGCTCTCCATCGCTCCCCATCACTCGCATTACTGCCTGAACCATCCCCCCGCCCCATCCATGGAAAAATTGTCTTCCACAAAACCGGTCCCTGGTGCCAAAAATGTTGGGGACTGCTGGTCTAAAGGATTTGAGCATGCTGGTAAGACCGGCTGTGGGAATCCATGAGGAAATTATGCTTAATAAATCAAGCATAATTTATTCTGCTTAAACTGGAAATTTAAGGCTTTGAGTTTCTTTGGCCAGAATGTCAACAGGCAAGTTAGATAATATTTAGGCATAGAGTAGAATGGGTCTAGCATGTTGTCTGTGACAAGCACTTGTTTAGGTTTATCCCTACCCTCTTTCTACCAGGTGGCTGGTTGCTCTTATCTCCTATTGTTTCTCATGGCATCCAGGCTCAGAAAGACCTCTTATCATGATTATAAGTCAAGACAGGCAACTGAAGTTATTGAAAAATAGTTTAGAAAAGCCTGTGGATACTTTCTTAGCATCCTTTCCTTTTGGTTAGATTTGTCCTAACTCATGCATTATATTACTCATTCATTCAACAAATATTTATGAAGAGCTGACTCTATGCCAGACACTGTTCCATGTGCTGGGTGCAACAGTAAACCAAGAGGCAAGATCCATACTCTTACAGAACTCAATATTTTGACCATGAAAAAAAGATTCTAAATGACTACACATACACATAAAATTTTTTAGAAGGTATTTTTATAAGTTAGTAAGCTAAAATTAAAAAGAAGACTGTGGGGATGGTAAGGGACTGTGTAGATTAGGTCAAGAAAGAGCACTGTGAGAAGCTCAGATGTGAGCTGAGAACCGATGGATACCAAAGAGCCATTCACATGACAACATGAATGTAGAACATTCAAGGCAGAGGTAACAGGCAAGGAATGAGCTTGCAGTGTGGCTGGAGCACAGGAAAGAACGTGCAAGAAAGGAAACGTGCTTGGATCACAGTGAGTGAGGGAGAAAGGAGTACTAGATAAGGGTAAATGAGAAGACACAAAACAATTTTCTCTTTTGAAACACTGTGCAGGCTACAGTAGTCTGAATATATTCCTCCTAAAATGGGAAGCCACTAAATGATTTCAGCAGAGGTTTGATATGATTTGATTTGTATTTCCAACATTTTAACTTTCACTTTAAGAAAGGATGTAGAGAAGAAGTAGGGAAGTTATTGTTAAGAAGCTATTGCAGTAGTCTGAGAGATAGATGATGGCAGCATTGTCTAAAATAGTAGAAAGAAATAGATGAATTCAAGATGTTTTCAGAGAGAGAATTGACAGGACCTTGGCATCTGCTGGATGTGGGTATGAAAGAAAATGAGAAAACAAAAATCAGTTCTAGGTTTTTAGTTTGATGTTGAGCTTCAAAGAACAGATAGTGTCCAACCATTCTAAAGACACAAAGATCTACCCGAGACTCTGAGTATACCAATTATGATAGTAAGCTGAAGTCCTTTTTGAAGCTCTTCCTCCTGTGTTTCTTTATGTCTTTAGCATGACCTAAATTCTAGTGACCTCAGTTGGAAATGCTGTAGTCATCTGGGACTTCTCCACTTCGTTCACCTACCAAATCCAGCCTGACACACCCAGTTGTGTAGATTACACTTCTAAAATGTTCTTAAATATGTACCCTCTGCTATATTGCAATTGACATTGTCCAGATGTGCTCAGAATCTTCAATGGACCATTGCTTAGTACCCCCAATGTTCTACTCTGCCTCCAGGTTTCCTCTTCTCTGCCCATTCCCATCAAGCTGCAAGCTGCTGCCACAGTTGTTTTCATAAATCAAGGATTGGATGTATTCATATACTTACGTGAAACAGAAATCAGATATAAAAATGTGATGACTCCCAACTTGTGAGTTAAGGCTAAATTCTTGAGCATGTGACATAATAGCCTTTTCCAAGGACATATGATTAGAACAATACCAATCTCTGATAAAATTTTAACTGGCCAGAGAAAGAATGAAACATTAGAACTTCTATATCTGTGTGTCTATCCTTTTCAATTGAGTGATACGTTTGTCAGTTGTCCTTTCTTGAAAAGGACTGTACTCTATTTTGATATTGTGTTCTTTGGATCTGTTCAGAGATTTCCAGTCACTGGTCAGAAGACACCTCTTATTAATATGTGTCAGGTCCAAGGAAGTTGTAAGCACCCGGGACACCAGTAGGGATGAGTCATCTGAGACAATGCCAATAATTGCTACTCCAGCCACAAGTGATGCAAGGGAAAATGACCCCAATCAGTAGAGAATTCTTCATCCAGAGAATGTACACAATGCCAGAGAAGATACTTTGTGAGAAATTGAAAGACACCATAGGACTCTAGACCATTGTGTCTTCAGAGATTTAATATCATCTGAGGTTCTGTTTTAATAAAACTTTCTTTTGCCAAAGCCTGCTAAATAGGTTTACCCATTCAATAGACATTTGGGTGTTCTGATGAGTATTTAAGAAGAGAGTATAAATTACTGTAAAATAACTAGTATATTCTGTGTCACAGGTAACTAAGTGGCATCATTTTATTATATTCAATTATATTACTGCATTTTCTTAACGAGTTTTTTAATATGTGCAAGTCCTAATTCTCTAAATAGTTTGTAAATCTGTTTTTAGGGCATGGATATTGTCAAATATTTATCTATTTTCCATAAACATTTTGAGAAAATTAGGGTTATTCTTGAACTTTTGTTGAGTTTAAACCAATTGCTTCCAGGATCGAATAACTTAAACTAGAATCAGCTAAAGTCTTACTTGGAATTAGCAGAGAGAAAACACCAGAAGGAAATGGAAGGAGGATCTCTGAGTTATAGGAAGGGTTACAGTGAGAAGAAGGTGAAAGAAAACACACCAGAGATAAATTTGTCTTACTGGACAAAGTAGTAAGGGGTGAGCCTTGGGAAGAAATATACTACCTGGTCGTTCTGAGATGACAAGTCACCAAGCAAGGTTTATAAATAATAAACCCATAAGAAATTACAGAAACAGCCTGCTGAATTTAAAGCAAAATGAACTGTGAGTCCTCATGAATCTGTTTCCAAGTTAACCCGATAAAATTACCCTTAATTTAAAATTTCACAGTCACTACCACATTGGGTGCACATTAGAGGTGCATCGGGTAATTACAATTTTTTAGCATTACATACAATTTAGACCAGACTCAGGCAATGCAATGTAAATCCTTTCCCTTGAATCTGACCTTAACCACAAAGTCTAATTATCTAGCCAGGACAGTTAGCAGGGCAGAGAAAACCCATTATCTAGAGCAGGTTTTTGCAAAATGCCAGTTCACTCATCATTTATTGGCTAAAAAGCAATCTGACCTTGGGTGTGAAGTCATTTTCTGAAAATCATCTTGGAATCCAGTAAATCCACTAGAAACTTAGCAGAAATTGAGATTATGAGCACCAGACACATGTTGCCTAGACACAGCCTGGCATGATAGTGCAGGAAATATTTCTTATGTTAATATTCTGATGCCAGCAATCACTGCAGACATGTATTTGCATTCAGAATGTGCAGTCACAGAAGCAACGTGATCTAAAAGCTTGTTGTGTGTTAAATGACTCACAGTGTTTCACAGACAACAGGAAGTTTCACTTGCACAAGGTACTAGAATTAATGCGTCAAGATTGGTGACAAGCTCTTAAGCTGATACATACATCAAGGAACTGAGCTCCTCATAACCAACCTGTCATACTTGATTCTGTTCTGGGAAAATGCCCCAAATACAAATGTGACTTTATTAAATCTAACATATTAAATGCAGTCTGCTGCTAAAAATTACTCCCATTTTCATATAGGACAATGTATTTCCATAAACTATATAATGGAGAATAATTTAAACAACATTAACCATAAAGAATTTGGAGAAAATATTGATATAATTTGCATTAAAATGTCATGAGATCAGAGAGGCTTAGAACAGATGATTTGATGGAGTCTTATTTTCCTGCAAGTCCATTTTATTTGAAGTAGGGTAAACACTGCCTTAAAATATTCTCTCTCATAAACAGAACACCTCAATCTTAAGAGTTCCTAATGTAGATATTCTGAAATTGTTCATTTGTGATAATGACAAAGAATACAGAGGGAAGAGAGAATCGTGTTCCTAAGGTAGAAGAAATTACCAGATGCTTGCTCTCTGTGGAGTTGGTTACTAACACCAATGTGACAGTGTGATCTTGCCAAACTTCAGTGAATGAAGCATATTTGCACAAGGGCAATGTCAAAGACCCTGTGAGAGTGTGAGCCAACAGCAGCACTAGGTCCAGTGTCCAGTGACTCTTCCAAAGGAATGGAGACTGACTCATGAAAGCTAGGTGAGCTATTAATAGTCAGGTGTCAGGATTAAGGACTGAGCAGCATCTGGTTGTGGAAGGTGCAGAGCAATAGGACTGGGTGTGGTCAAACCTTGAACTAGGCAAGTCCAAAGGGGTGGGAAATGTGCAGTGGAAAAGGCATATGGGACCAGGGAGCTATGATGACTTACTAGTTGCTGTCTTGGGCCACTTGAGCAGAGTGACTTGATTCTAAGTGTCATAAATGTAGGAAGTCAATACAGAACATGGCTGTAAGAGCAGAGGTTTTAACATCAGAAGAACATTAAGCTCTCTCATGTATTAACTTTATGACCTTGGGCATGTTACTTTACTTCTCTAAGCTTCAACTTCTCCATCTGTAAATGGAATCATACGTGTTGGGGTCGCAATGAAGAAGCTACATAAGCACTTTATATAAGTGGCATATTTTGAGTGCACAATAATAGTAACTTCTATTAGTATTGTCTTTGTGCTCCTTACATCAGCCCAAATCACAGTGAATTAAGACAAGATTGATCCCAAGCCTGGGATGACCCCTGGCTCTGTGGACTTAATAGCCTCCACCTATGTTTAGGGGCAGGTTGAGTGGCCCAGGCAACTGTTAGCTGTAAGGTCTTTCCAGGTACTGTGGGTCTCCTTATAGGCTGCACTTTGCAAACACCTTGGGAGCTTTATAAAAACTGATCCAGTGGTCTCAGTTTCAGAGATTCTGATATGAATGATGTCAGGGGTGACCTAGGTATCAGAATTTTTAAAAGGTCCCCAGCCAGGTGGTTCTAATCTGCTAGGAAGACTGTTGTCACCATCTTGGAGAACAGCCAAGTGAGTGGAAGGACCTCTGACAGACTAAAGATTTCTCTAAAAGAGGCTGGAGTTATGCAGACAGCAGCTATTTAAACCAGCCCTAATAAAGAGGTGAACTTAGAATTGACTGTAAACTTCATAGAAAAAGAATAAATCAAGAGAGATGAGGATATTATTAATTGGAAAGTTTACATTTCTTCAGCATCCAGGTAGGATGATTTCTTATGAGGAAAGTACAATAAGTTCTAAAAAGTTTAAAACCTGCATTTTATATGAACACCTGACAAGTTGTATACTGAAAGTGAGATAAATGGAGATGGAGACAGGGATGCGGACACTGACAGACTAAGATAGAGATAGGGACAGAGAAGGTCATCAGAGTCTTGCAGACGACCTTAAGAATAAGTAATTCCTGGGTACACCAAACATTGCAAGTTCTGTGTTTGATGAATTATACTTCAATCCTAAACACTCCTGTGATTTTAGAAGTAGATTTAACAGTGAAGTAGTAAGAGACCTGGAAGTACTTGATGTGGAAGGAAAAATAAAAGAAAGAAAAAAAGAGAGAAGTTCAGAAACAACAGCAGCAGTAGCAAGAAATGACGGGCTATCAGTAGACTGAGCAATGAGAAAGCAACAAAGGATTGAAGGTAGAGTGCCAAAAACACCCCAAACTTAACATTTTAGAAGGAAGCAGGAGAAAAAACAGAAAGGGAAGAGGCTAAGTGGCAGTATAGGTAGGAAATCACTCTTCTTGTTTTTGGAGGGGATTCTGATTAGGATGGGAAATGTGCCCTCTCCCCCTGCCGAGAGGCCGTCATTCCTAACACAAATGTCTTATCCTTTATTAGCAGGTGCCAGGGGACTTAGCAGCCCTTCCACATGTTCTTGTCTTTGAGTCTCTAACCAGAAGCACTGATATTGGAAAGACAATAAGCAAGCAGGGGCTGATGGGTGAAAGCTCCCTCAAGAGTAAGTAAGAAGGCTGAATTTGGGTCTCAGTTTTCAAAGAAGAAAGAAATCTAATCACTTCTTAATCTCTGATTTTGGCAACTGGGACTTGTTCTCCCAATTGATTCTTCTACAGATCTCAGAGCTATAAACCTTAAACTGCTAACAACAGCCTTGCCTCTGCAGTCCATCTTACAGCCCCAAGGTCATCGGTGATTTGCATAATTAGCAGTTCTAATTTATTTTTTTCTTCAAAAATGAGAGTTGTGATAAAAATAGAAATATTATAATATTCTTGTTTTTCAAATGGTTTTCATTCTAGTTTGCAATTGTTTTTAGGTACTAGAAGAGTATAATAATTAGGATCCATTATCAAGATGATTGGAACACTGAATCACTATAATGACCTCTGTCTGTTTAAACAATAGTGGCATGTTCTTATAAATAATAGTTTTATAGCCATTTCTGGAATCTAAATTCAAGGAAGCAAAATAATCCTATCTTGCTGAGACAGATTATACCTCCAAGAATGGAATTCTTTTTTAGTGAGAAAGTTGCAAGTATTTTCCTTCAGAGTAGCAAGTGAAGGGTGATCACACTCCAACAGGGTCACTAGATGTCAGGACCCACCCCTGCCAGATGTTCCAGTACCCCTGGCACCTACTGAGAAAGGAGAGAAGAACTTTGTACATGGTTTACCAACTTCTCCACTAAATCACCAACTTCTCGAAAACCACAGCTCATTCTCTCTCTCCGGGGAGCAAGTAATAAAAGAAATCTTGTGTAAGGAATGATTTTCCTTCATCCTATTTTTAGAATCTGTGCAGTGAAATGAGGGTTTCTATATGAATATTTTTTCTGACTTCCTGGCCTACCTGGTTACTTGTTTCAAGATTTTCACCATAGCTCTTCCCTTTGGAATCCACGTAAAGATGACCTCCCTTTAGTTTATTTTTCTCAAGTTTCATTTAGGTATGATTGATACATAACATTTTATAAGTTTAAGGTGTACAAACTAATGATTGAATACCTGTATGTATTGTAAAATAATTATAGTAAGTTTAGTTAACTTCCATCAACTCACATAGACACAAATTATTCTTTCCTGTGATGAGAACTCTTAGCAACTTCCAAATATACAATATAGTATTGTTAACTATAATCAACATGCTATATATTACATCTTCAGAACGTATTTATAAGTTTCTATCCTTTGACCACCTTCACCCAATTTCCCTACCTTCATCCCCAGCCTCCAGCAACGACAAATTGGATCTCTATGAGATTTTTTTTTTTCAGATTCCACCTATAAGTGATATCATACAGTATTTGTCTTTCACTGTCTGATTTCACTTAGCATAATGCAAATCAATTCAAACATAAATGCAAATCAAAACCACAAAGAGATATCACCTCATACATGTAAGAATGCCTATCATCAAAGAAAAAAAAAGTGAGAGATAACGAATGCATTCAAGGATGTGGAGAAAAGGAAAACTCATGAAGAGTTGGTGGGAATGTAAAATGGTGCAGCCACTATGGAAAACAGTATGGAAGTTCCTCAAAAAATTAAAAATATAACTACCATATGATCCAACTATTACACTTCTGAGTATATATCCAAAGGAAATAAAACCACTAATCCCAAAAGATATCTGTATCTCATGTTCACTGCAGTATTATTTACAATAGCCAAGACATGGAAACTACCCAAGTTTCCACTGACAGATGAATAAAGAAAACATATAAATACATTTATGAAAAGAACAATATATATATATATAGTAGAATACTATTCAGCCATAAGAAAAGAAGAAAATCCTGCCTTTTGCTACAATATGGATGGACCTTGAGGGCATTATGCTAAATGAAACAAGTCAGACAGAGACAAATCCTGTATGATCCTTTAGTATATTAATAGATGAGGGAAAGTGAATGAGAAGAGGGTTTAGGATTGACCATCATGATCCCAGATCACTGCAATTGCTCTCTGCTCAGCCACAGATAATTTCTTCACTGCTACTCACAGCCTAGGACTCACAGACTCAGAACACTTCCATGCAATGCTGTAATAAGACAGAGTCCTCTGCAGGGCTGGCATCCCCAGATAGGCAGGCCTCATTTTTAGGATGACCATACATGCTGGCCTGGTTTTTGCTGGTTGCCTTGACATAGCTATTAATAGTACTTCCTTTCTTTCTGTAAAATTGTCTCTGCTTGAAAAACAAAGTATCAATATATGGTCACCCTACTGATTTCCCTTTATACTGCCATTCCTCACTTCTACCTACACCACCACCACACAGAGCTGTTAACATATTCCAGATTTTATTGAGTAACTGGAGGAACTTATAAAGAGTAAGTTAAAGAATTTCAAACCAAATCTGATACATATGATTTTTCATATAGTCCAACAGAAAAAGACTGAATATATTTTTACTTTTTATAGGGTCTACCCATGGATGTACCCCAGTTCCTAATATTTCTCCCATCCTGAGTTGCACATAGTGCTCTGTGTATGTGCACATGTGAAAGTAGAAGTGGGATTGGTCTCCATGAGCCACTCCTATCAAGGTATTCTAAATATACACACAGTCTTAATGCTATCATATATGAAATGTTATCATATATGAAATGCAGACACAACTTTAAGACAGGTCTCGGGGGCTCCTATTCCAACCAGGTTGCCACAGTGAGACGCTTCTGCACAGAACCTTGTCCCCTCCACCTTCTACACCTGCTCTGAGAGCACCATGACTTCTCCACTGTGTCAGACCCCACCCAGCTTCTCAAGGGAGATGGTCTCACTCCAGGGACCATCTCTCTTCTCCTAGAAATACTCACTAAACAGAGTAGTACCCATTTGTGCATTTAACAAGTCTGATTTATTTAATGTATTATTAAAATATCATTGGAGGATGGAGAAGAAACAGAGTGCTGAGCAGTGCAGCATGGATTTGGCTGAATTAAATCCAAGTCTCCTTTGAGGACATATCAATGGGAGTTGACTTTGTTGTTTCTCAAAGCATCCAGCAAATAATTGTTGGAATACATCCTCACATGCACATGAACACAAAACCTTCTCAAGACAATCATCACTCTCACAAATAGCACAGTCTAAATTCAAAAGGAGAGAGAAAAACAGTGGACGTAGCACACTATATATTTTATACTGAAGGCTGTCAGTTGCATTTCCCTCTTCTATTTTCACAGTATGTCCCCTTCAAACTGCAAAGATTAAGAAATAAACATAAAACATTACAGAATCCCTGAATATCTCCTCCATTAGATTCACAAAAATTCAGCTAATGGTTGGTATTACAACCTGGGAGGACCAGAAAAAGTACGTCCAGAGTGCCCTCTTACTCTGCAGCTACTGTCTAGAGGAGAGATGATTTCATTTATACTGTTATAATATCACAAAAATGTTTTTAAAAATCACATTTATTTCCCTCTCCATTTTCTTTTTGATTTCTGCATTTCATCTTCCATTTAAACTACTCCTACCTTAAGCACGTTTACATTACACAGGATGTTATGTGTGGTCAATAGGCAATGCCATTAAAAAGAGAAAAGGCTTACTACTACCTAATACTTTCTGTTGCAAAGATACAATGATATTAAACCTATGTCCAATCAGGCAGGTGAGCCTGATTTAATATCATTGTAAAAAAAATTTATTAACACAAATTTTTCATTCCTACCGAAAAGGTGAGTCAGCATAGGCGAGTAAATAAGACACAATGAAGTCAAAGAGATATAGATTAAAATCCTGGGACTGCCAATTACTCCTGTAACACTGGGCAAGTTACTTAAATTTCCCTGAACCTCAACTATCTTAATTAAAAAATGGACATAATATCCCCTACCTTGTAAAGTTCTTAGGATAATTAAACAAGAAGGCAAATAAAAAATATCTAACACTATGTGTGGTGTCTGCCACTTCTACTGCCAAATAGGTCACTGCCCAGTGCCTAAGGGACAGTCTTACCTGGTTGCTTGACCATATCTCAAACGCAACATGACCAAAAATGAGTCTGTTCTCTCTTTTCCAAACCACTTCCCCTTAAGAAAAATATTTCGTGACCAATATTTGTGAATCATCAGTGGCTGCTCCTTTTCCCTATATCCAATCAATTAGTCAGTCTGGGGTCCACTTCAAAACAGCTTTAATATTTTCTCTCCTTCTCCTCTCTGTATCCACGGCCACTGCCTTAGTTCAGATCTCCACAGTCTCTGGATTACCACAATTTTCACTTGTTTTTCCACCTCCAGTCTTTACCCTTTTTAATTCACCCTCCCAATTCTCCTAGAGTGATCTTTTTGACCTGCAAATGTGACCACATACTTGCCCTCCTTGAAATAATTCAACAACTCCCCCCCCCCTTGCCTATACAATGATTTTCTGCTTCTTAGCCTGGTATATACAATATCTTTATTGGCCCTGTTTTACCCTCATTTTTCCGCTACTTCTTAACAGAATGTGTCACACTTCCTGAATGTGTCACACATCCTAAATGTGTCACACTTGCTCCAGCCTCTGGACCTTTGTACATGCCATTTCCTTTTAAAATGCCTTTCCTTTCTGCTATTGAGTTGTTGAACTTAAATTGTTCTCTGAAAGATTCCACCAGGGTCAACTGTTGAGTCTTATGATCCTAAGCTACTCGTAAATAAGTTTGCTCTAGCTGTATGTAATGATCTAAGTGTCTTCTGCCTAACTAAATAAAGAGCATGTGCTTTTTGTCTTTGAAACTTCAGTACCTAGCACAGCACCTGGCACCTTGCCAGATTTACTGCCTGTTCTGAATAAACACGTGAAGGAATGAGCCAGTGGAAATGCAAACACTCATTTATTTAAACTGACATGTGTCATAGGCGTAATCGTAAAAGAAGGGCTAGTAGTTGTGAAGTGGAAATGCTGCAGACACATAAACCTGAAGCCTGGAAAGAATAATAACTACTATACCAAAAAAGATATGTCAAAATGAGTTTTCAGTGATTTTAAATGCACCCAGCCTGTTTTGGTTCTGGGAGATTTTGCTTCTGTGCTTATCAAAATGCATATGTCTAACAAAGAATGCACAGGGCTGCTATCAGTTACCCTGTGTTGACGTTCTAGGAAGCAATATGTCAGTGTGGAAAAATATACCAATGACTCAAAGGCTAGGGTGATCATAATTCATTCATTCAACAAATATTTCTTTGAGAACCTAACATATACCATGCACTGATTTTCTATAAAAAATATTGTTTTTAATGGAACCAGTGACAGTTGATATACTTCAACAGCCAAAAAGACTCCAAAAGTAATGTATCTGGAGAGTACTGAAGTGCTGTTTACTTCCTGTATAATTTTTCCACTGCCCTGAGCATAAATCCTCTTCCTAGGGAAGATTACAGTATGGCAAGACCTTCCTCTAGTTCAGTCTCATACATAAAGAAAACATGGTATACCTAGGTGGGATGGTGTGGTGGGCATTCCCTAGACCACCCCCAGGTTCAGTGACATCCTAGAAGGACTCATGTGACTCAGCATATAATTATACTCATGGCTAAGATTTAATACAGTGAAAATATACAAAGCAAAAACAACAAAGGGAAAAGACACATAGGGGAAAAGCTTGGAGGAAACCAGGCACAAGCTTCCAAGAGTCTACTCCCAGTACAGTCACACAGGATGCACTTAATCCCTCCAGGAACAGGAGACTGGCTAACCTCAGTGTTAGTAACCATTTAAAAATCTAAGGGGGAGTGGACACGCTGTTGAAACATACTACCAAAGGAAAGCACAAGTGAAGTAATGTGAAAAAATACAAAAATCTTGCACTGCAATACAATTCAGATCCCAAAGCATCATAGTTTGTGATTCTAATTCACTTTAAGTCCCAACATTTCTAATTCTAAGAATTATCTTCTATTTCTCCATAATTTATTTCTAAGAATAGACATGTATAATATCCCTCATGGATGCATTTGTCAATTCTGCCCTCCTTTTAGAAATAACTATATTTAATGCAGTTATTTTTTATGTGACTAACTGGATCCTAGACAACAGATACTACTGGAGTCCTCTTAAAATAATAAACACTTAACAACTATAGTAGGGGTGAGCAAACTACAGCCCACAAGCCATATGCAGCCCCAAGATTGCTTTTGTAAATAAAGTTTTATTAGAACACAATCCATGTCCATTCATATACATACTGTTTATGGCCACTTTTTCCCTGATGGCAGAGTTGAGTAGTTGTGACAAAGACTGTATGCTTTGTGTATGGTGTTAGGGAGTGTTCTAATTTCATTCTTTTACATGTAGCTGTCCAGTTTTCCCAGCACCTCTTATTGAAGAGGCTGTCTTTTCTCCATTGTATATTCTTGCCTCCTTTATCAAACATAAGGTGACCATAGGTGTGTGGGTTTATCTCTGGGCTTTCTATCCTGTTCCATTGATCTATATTTCTGGTTTTGTGCCAGGACCATATTGTCTTGATTACTGTAGCTGTGTAGTACAGTCTGAAGTGAGGGAGCCTGATTTCTCCAGCTCCGTTTTTCTTTCTCAAGATTGCTTTGGCTATTCGGGGTCTTTTGTGTTTCGATACAAATTGTGAAACTGAGTTATTTGTAGTGAGGTAGATGGACCTAGAATCTGTCATACAGAGTGAAGTAAGTCAGAAAGAAAAAGAAACACCGTATGCTAACACATATATATGGAATCTAAAAAAAAAAAAAATTGGTTACGAAGAACCTAGGGGCAGGACAGGAATAAAGACACAGACGTAGAGAACGGACTTGAGGACACGGGGAGGGGGAAGGATAAGCTGGGACAAAGTGAGAGAGTGGCATGGACTTATATATACTACCAAATGTAAAATAGATAGCTAGTGGGAAGCAGCCACATAGCACAGGGAGATCAGCTCGGTGCTTTGTGACCACCTAGAGGGGTGGGAGGGAGACGCAAGAGGGAGGAGATTTAGGGATATATGTATATGTATAGCTGATTCACTTCGTTATAAAGCAGAAACTAACACAACATTGTAAAGCAATTTTACACCAATAAAGATGTTAAACAAATTTTTTAAAACGACTGTATGGCTTTCAATACCTAAAAGCTTCACTACCTGGCCCTTTACAAAATTTGACAACCCTTCTTCTATAGGACCCAGCCTAAAAATTGAGCTTTATTTCCAGAAACCCATTTCACAACATAGAAACACTAAAACAGATCACAGCAACAGACTAAAATAAAAAAAAATTTTAATGTATTTTTATAAACTGATTTCAATATGTCAAAATTGAATACAATATAAACACTACAACATAAGTGCTCCCTTTTGGGTAGCACATTCCTGAATGAGCAGAAAGAACCTATGCTTTATAAAAGAAGAGCCATTAAATGTAAATAATGCTTTTCTTCCCTAAAACTGTATAGTAAGCAGGGCCTTTCCTCATCGCTCCAAGAATCTTCAAGTGGCATTAAAAATTAACGTTTTCATCTCCAAAAAAAACTATTATGTTATGACTCGATGTCCATAAATTACCTCACAAAGTTTTGAGGTGCTAAATTCCAGTGAGGATGGTCTCCTCACTGCCTTCTCTAACCACCCCTTGGTTGGAGGGTGGCAGCAGACCAAGGGTCACAGATTTACTCAGTGCTGTTGTCAATACTGCAGCCATTTTATGGACATGATTAGGGAGCTGGCTATTATTTTGGGGGTCTTATCAGTAATTATTACTGTCCTAAGAACACAGAGGAATAAGTCGAACGTAGAAACAAGAAGGGGTTACCCGTTCAGAGCCCCCACTGAGAACAGGTTTGCTTCTTGCTGTAACTTTAGCTTATCAAGGATCCCCATGACATAAATTCTTCTGGCTAGAGCCAGACTTTCATCTGTTCCTGATATATCCTATTAATTTTTTTATTGTAATAGTTGTACCATCAGAAATGCTGTATCATGAAGTAGATGGAGTAGAAAATTCTATTTGTCCTAAAGGATAATTCAGACACTGCCCTAACGTGTTTTTTTTTTTTTTTGCCATCACCCACACTTCTTTAGTCTGCCCTGTATTTGGGTCTCAAGGGAGTGAGATCTCTACATCAATCCTGCCCACACACTTCTACACTGCTGCTCTGGCTCCCCACTGACAGATCTGGGTTGGCATTTCTCTGTACTGGCTGCACAACCTTATGGTATTGTTTGGATGAGGGGAGCAAACAACAGTTTCATTTTATACACTCAGCCCCTCTGATCTTGAGAAGGAGCTGAAGTGTTGAAACCTGTTCTTAGGGTTTGCAGAGCCTCCAAATCTGTTACAGGGTCTCTCACTCCCAGGAGGAGGCCTATCTGCCTTTCCCAGAATGCCTCACAGTGTCCAGGAGAGGGACAGCCCAGACATGGGGGAAATTACCTTGCAAGTGGTGGTAAAGATATCTCAGGATAGAGCCCTAGGGAAACCAATGAAAGTTTAGTTTTTTTAAAAGCTAAATATATGAATGATTTCTTTTATTCCATAGACATCATCAACATCATAACAATAATAATTCCAGGTAAGATTTTAAAATCCTTACTCTGTATCAAGCATTATTCAAATTACATTGATCAAGGGTTGGAAAACTACAGCCCATTTTGTAAATGAAGTTTTCTTGGAGCAGAGCCACACTCATTTGCTTATGCACTGTCTATGGTTGCTTTTCCTCTACAGTGGCAGCGCTGAATAGTTGCAACAGAGACCATATGGTCTCTATTGCTATCTGGTCCTTTACTGAAAAAGGTTGCTGACCACTGATACAGATGATCTCAATTAACTCTTGTGAGAACTCTGTGATATAGGTAGGTACCATTATTACTCTCCCATAAATGAGGAAACTGAAATTCAAAAGGTTAGAAAAGGGGCGTCCCTGGTGGCGCAGTGGTTGAGAATCTGCCTGCCAATGCAGGAGACACGGGTTCGAGCCCTGGTCTGGGAAGATCCCACATGCCGCAGAGCAACTAGGCCCGTGAGCCACAACTACTGAGCCTGCGCGTCTGGAGCCTGTGCTCCGCAACAAGAGAGGCCGCAATAGTGAGAGGCCCGCGCACCGCGATGAAGAGTGGCCCCCACTTGGCACAACTAGAGAAAGCCCTTGCACAAAAACGAAAACCCAACACAGCCATAAAATAAATAAATAAATAAAATTAAAAAAAAAAAAGGTTAGAAAATAATCCCATGGTCACAAAGTAGGTGACCTCCAGGCTGCACAAGGTTTTATAGTGACTTTAGATGAATCATTTCATCTCCCTGGTCCTCAGCTCCATCCTGGACAAAGGAAGGCTTTGGGTTAGATGGCAGGCGTGGTGTTTCCCATCTATAGCTTTATTCATGTCCAACCTGTTTTGTCATTTCACACAGAAAAGATAAAACCAGAGTTTGTTACAAAAGCATGATATCCATTAATGTCAAAGGAGATTTTTCAAATGCCTCTCAGGAAAAGGATTTCACAGAAATATCTAGAGTAATAAAATGAAATGATCACTGTTATACCACTAAATGATGCCAGAGGCCTGTTCTCTATCATTAAATCACACAATGCCTTGTTCTCTACAGTACCATGAACAAAATTACTAGTTCTAGGACAACAATTCCCATCAATACCTCTAAAACACAAAAGTTAGCCTCGAGTGTCATGAGATATGTTACAGGACAATCTTCTGGTGGCCTCCTCAGCAGTCTGAGAGTCCTTTGAGGTGAGCAGGTTTAGTCTCCTAAGTACTCCCATCACTTCAATCCATAGGTATGCAGGTAGTACCACACGTGCTGCACTGTGACCCATCTGCTCTGAGAGCCACTGTCGCACTCCCCCAGCTCTGTTCCACACCAGAGGTGCTGCGCCCTGCAGGCGGTCTTTCCTAGGCGCAGCATAATCGCTGTTCAGTGCCCACCACGGGACGTGCTGAGGAGAGGACGAAAGAAAAACACCTCCTGTACTCCCACTCCCTTGCCCTCTCCCTACCTTGGGCAGCATCTCTGGCAGTGAGCATTTCTCCTCTAAGGTTCCAGCTCATTTCCCCCTGGAAAGACTGACCATGATTCCAGCTTCTTTTACCTGGTATCAACCCCTGGGCTGTGGAAACACTTTCCTGCTGCGCCTCTTCTCTGGTTGCTTCATGGCTCCCTTTTGGTTTCTTCATGTTTATGTCACCTGTATAACTACACCCCTGTATTAAGGTATATTTGTTTTAAACAGTTAAAAGGTATTATGTTCTCCTAGATTTCTCCTAACAAACGCACAACATGTGGTCAGGTTCAAACCTCCAGCATTCTGTCACCAACAGCAGCCTCAACAGACAAGCCTCTAAGTGTGCATGTTGCTTCCGTCCAAACTCAACCCAATCTTGTCATGAGGGTCATTTCTCTTAGTAGCTGATACATCTCTGACCATTCAGATATTTGTCTAAACCTTTGAATTTAATGAAAAGTTTTCCAATTGTCCTGAGAACATACACAAACCATGGTCCACAATACTCCTGCTCCAAGAACTTATAAGTCTTTCTATGCAGATATGATATATTCATATTAAAATGATTAAATGATATGGTAAACACCTAAATGTATGGAGGAGACAGTAATGGCCATTACTGCAGACTGAAAGGAAGGAAATCATTGTAGTTGGGAATACAATCATCCCTCAGTATCTGCGGGGGATTGGTTCTAGGACTCCCAGTGAATACCAAATCCACAGACACTGAAGTCCCTTATATACAGTGACATAGTATTTGCATAAAACCTACACACATACTCTGGTATACTTAAAATAATCTCTAGATGACTTGTAATACCTAATACAATTTGAACACTATGTAAATAGTTGCCAGTGTGCAGCAAATTCAAGTTTTGCTTTTTGGAATTTTCTTGAATTTTTTTCCTAATATTTTTGATCCACTGTTGGTTGAATCCACAGATGTGGATCAAAAATATTAGGGAAAAAATCCACAGATGTGGATTCCATCCACCAATATGAAGGGCCATCTGTAGTCAAGAAAGGTTTCGGGTCATGAGCCAAGTAAAAGGTGTATGCTTTGGATGGAGAACGGACAGAAGAAAGGACATTCCAGTTAGGGGACGTCATATACAAAAGCACAGCTTAGTCCAAGTCTAAGCTAATAACTGCTCATTTATACGTGAGTAGGGAGTATGCTGAAGTTGGATATAGCGATTAGACATTTAATGATTCAATCATGGGCAAAAGAGAAAGTGTCCTCTGACCTTGCAAAAACAGTATCTTGTAGGGAAAGCAGCACTGGCTTTGGAGTAAGAAAGACCCGGGTTTGGATTCTCGCTCTGCCTTTTCTATTGGCATGACTGTGCATCTTTCTCTTAAGCTGTATCTCGGTTTCCTCAAATGCCAAGTAGAGATGGGAATTCTTTACAAGATTGATGTGAACACGAAATGAAGTAGTGTATATCAAATACTTAACGGGGTCTCTGACAGACCGTGACCCCTCAATTAATTATGGTAGGGGGTGGCATTGTTAGAATCATTCTTGAGTTTCAGTCAGTAATCCATCAGCCAATCTTAAAGGAGTACTAACAGGTGACCCAAGACTTGTCATGAGGATTAACGGAGAGAATGTATGAAAAGCACTCAAAAAAACTGCCCGACACAGAGAAGGTGTTCTACTTGCTATTTATCTTTGATATTACCACATATATGTGATCTCGGGGGTGTTACAATAAACACACATGGTCTCTGCTCTCAAGGAATATGTCATTTAGTACAAGAACCTGAGGTGTAAAACAGAAAAATAACAGTGTAACTTGTGAGAGCGAGGCTCGCAGTTAAGGTCCTGTGCTGAGGCAGTGTCCTCAGGGGAGGCTGGATTGGGCAGAGTATCCACCGGAAACTGAGGAGATGGTCCAAATTAGGGTTGGGAAAAACGTTCTTAAGGACCAGCACTGATGTCAGGTCTACAGTGTAAACAAGAACTTACAAGGTCAGGCACGACTGGCTGTGTGGAAGGCAGGCTGGTTGAGATGGCATTTGCTATATCACTGGGTTTGAGTTGTATGTAAAAATGGATGGTGCAAGGGATTAAGGTGAGAGCAATGGACAGAAAGTTTTGGGGCTCTGCAGACCATTAAAGAATGCAAAAGCCCCCTTTATTTGGGGATGCTACTCACAAGCTGACATTCACACAGAAACTTCCAAGGAGAAATGGCCTTTCATTAAGTCTGTGGCTCTGAATATTTTGTGGTCCAAAGCTCCTTCTTGGAGGGAAAAGACAAGGGGCAAAGAAATTAGGTATAAACAAACTTGTGGACAAACCCCTAAATAGGAAGACCTACTCCAGCATCTTTAAGGCTAATCATTTGATGGAGACATAATGCCTGTCTTTTTGTGTTAACCCCCTCTCAGGATTAAATGGAAGGCAGCTCCATCATTGTTAATCCTGCCAAGAGAGGAAATCATTTGCTATTTTATCTTGCCCCTTTGTTATTTAACCATACCTAAATGCTCCTTGAGGCTATAATTACTTTTATTTTTTCTTCTTATTAGGCCAATTACTATGACTCTATCGCTGCAGCTAAGGACAAGATGACACTATTTCAACCAAAGCCTGTATTTTTAGGGATTAATAATAACCAAGGCAATCTCTGCCCTTAAACAGAACCAGTGGTACATGGAACATCAAGACAAGAACATTTTAAAATTCTGTTATATGGAAGTCTTATTTAGTTCATGTTTGCACAATGCTATAAGTAGAGCACAAAGGCACAAAGACCTCATGAAACTATGTGGGTTTTTTCCAGTCATTTTATCTTATTTATTACTGGATCAAATTCTGAGTTTTTCCTGTATGTTATGAAGAAAGAACAGTAGTCAAGAAGTCACATAAATAGGCTAGTTCTATCTTTTATGAACTATAAGAAGTAGTCTATTAATAGTCATGGTACCTTATTTTTTTGTCTTAATTTTCATGTATAAAAAGATAGGATTTGAATAAATGCTTGATACCAGCTTTTCAAGTCCCCAGTGTCCTGAGTCTAAGAATCTCCCAATTGGATAAATCATATGAGAAAGTAATTCTACTATCTGAAATTTATTTCAAATTATATATTATATGTTATAAATTAATTTTTGAAGTTTACGTATATATTAAAGTTTATGTATGTAAGTTTATGTATATAAGTTTATGTATATATTAAAATTATTTTACTATTCTACTCTTTAACCATGTATTCATTCATTCATTCATTTATTCAATATATGGGTCATTTAAAATGCTTTGTAAATGCTAATTATGTTTACAACATTTTGCTTAATATTGCAGGATGGGAGTTTTTGTTAGGAAAAATCTGAAAGTCAAAGACTTGCATTGTATTTGTGAATTCTATTATTGTCACCCCAATAAAGATATAGATGTGAACTGTATCAACCATTATTATAAATGGGAAAGCCACATAACAATAATGTTCCTCATAATGCAGAACCAAGAGATGAGATTCATAACTTTGTTTTTGCAGCCAAATATCTCTTACCCTGTCCCCAGAAAATGCTCCATTAAACATTTATCTCCCCTTTAAACCAGGAGCTGCTTTGAGACTGTGGTTTTTGTCCTTGAATATTCAGTATACATGGGGCTCTTTAATACTGAGTTACCAAATAAGTGACTGACAGAGTGAGTGAATGAAAGAAAGATGGTTAGAAAGATGTTTACCCAGTAACTTGCAGGAGAAGAACATTCTGCTTCACAAATTCAGGAGAAAAAAAATGTCAAACTGTAAGCTCTCAGTAAGCAATTTGCTCATTAATTGAACATAAGAGAAGAAAAGTAGATGTGGCTATAATATCAACTAGTAGTACATATTTAAAATGAAAAGTGTTAAAAGATAGGAGACCAAAATTAGAAATTCAAAATAAATAGAAACAGGATTGGTTTTCTATTGATAATGGGTGAAGCTGATTGACAGGTATGTCAATCATCATACCCTTCTTTCTACTTTTGCATATGTTGAAAGAAATACCCATAATAAAGAATTAGAAAGAAACAAATAGATATGCTGAGCAGGTGTTATTTATGGTGGCTGTCACGTTTTGCTCTGGTGATCACGGGCCAGGCAGCATAGGAATCATAAAATAAGAAATTCAGTGCTAGTGACATTCAAATAAAGGATAATCTTGGGTCTAGGCACTATTGTCACATAGTGGTACCATTTTAATTGAAATGGTATGGACAGCTAGAAAGGCAAAATGACGTCTCATGATGGCCTATATGAGACCACCAGCCAAAGCAGGAGTTCTAACTGAAATTGTGACATGTTGATCCAGAGGTATCTAGGAAGGAGGGAGGGAAGGATGAAGGGATGTATTTAGAGACATATCATACCATACTTTTCTTCGTTGATGTTCCAAAAGAAGAGTGACTGGCCTTGATATCTATTGATAACCAGCATTAAAGGGGTCAACGTGAAGTGAACTCGTGGAGAACCTATGATACACTGAATTTATAAAAAGCTAGCTTTTTCTACCTGTCCTCTATACTCCCCATGCTCACAATTTTCTTAATCTATTAAAGTGGGAACTACCTTTCCTAAGACATACACACTATGCAGAAGCCCCAGACATCTGGAATGTTTATTTTGGAATGTTTAAAACTCCAAAACTCTCAGCCTTCATTTGAAACACCACAGTTTCGAACAACATGAAAATTTACTAACTCCTCACTGACTATTTGGCATTCCACTGTATTTTGATCCATTCTATGAATAAGGCAAATGGCACCAACTAATTCTTAGTGATCCAACGTGACAGTATCTCAGAGAACGCTGAGTGTAAAACAACTCTCCCTGTCATTGCTCCTGGGGGCTCTTAGATGCACTAAGCCCAAATGCTTCCCACAGCCACCACTGCATGGGTTTCTCAGCTTTCCATCTTCGTTTGAATGGTTGTCCTTTGGTGACCTATTTTTTTCCTTTTAAGGTTGCCCATGATCTCCATTTGAAACCATTATTCACCTGGGTACAGATGATAGAAATCCAGAAAGACACATCTGCTCTACACTAAGCATTCCATCAACTATAACAAGGATTAAAAATAAATATGTTAGGGTCACAGTATTTTTAAAAATATTTTCTAATGTCAAATATATGATTTTGAAAATGGTCTGGGCAATCTATGTTCTAAGAAACAAATGTGTTAAAAATAAAAGATAATTAAAGGTGTGAGAGTTCGTGTTTATGTGTGGAAGAGAGTCACATCACACCTTATATAACAGATTATAACAATAGTTCTCACGTTAGAAAGATTAGTTTTCTGGAGTCATAATAAGGGGTGTTCTTATGACAGACATTTCAAATGAGGCAGGGCTCTGAACTCCAGGGAAAGTCCTAAGGGATCCATGTTGTGCCAGATGAGGGTGGTCTTTTCCATTTCTCACCCCCTTTGAATTGATTTTTCAGGGACGTTTAAAAGAAAAAAATTTTAAGGCATTTGAAAAGGAAAACATATTAGCACGTTTTACTTTGTGCAATTCCATTTTATGATTTCTTCAGAAACAACTTGTGTCACAGTTCCCATTCTGAAATATCTCTGCTTCTAATCTCTCCTTATTCCCATCTGTCTAGCTCACAGCTGCCAGAACAATTACCCTAACACACCACTTGAATCCTGACATTTCTCTGCTCTTTGCCTAACCTCACAATATGTTTGGCTTTCCATCCTATGGACATTCACAGCAGAGGCACATTTAACCCTCACCTCTAGGTCCAGCTCTATCCTGGACTCTAGGACTAAAAGAAGTCCAAGTAAACCAGATGTTTATAAATACTCAAGACAACAAAACATCATTCAACAGGACTAGGTTTGTATGTGGAGAGTGAGAACAAAGATGAGTTGAGGAATAGTCTCAGGTTTCTCAATGGGTGGCTGTGTCTTTGTCAGATATATGGAGTTCTGGGGACACATAAAATGCACACAAGGAAAAGTCAAGTAGGAAGTTGAATATATAGACATTATACATATATATATTCAGGAGAGACGACTGAATTGAAGATGAAGAAGCAAATGTCATTATCAAACAGCTGAAGGATGAAACCCAGGAGTGAATGTTATAAGCCAAGTAGAATCTGTCAAATGAGAAGTGAAGGCAGCCAAAGAAAGAATATGGGAAAACATAAAATTAAAGCCTGTGTAAGTGAGAAGATTCCCAAAACATCAGAGAAGAAAACAGCCCAAAATTCTCCTCTGAGATCCACCTTCACATACCTAACTACAGTTTCACGGGTGTCTCACATTTCACGGATCACAAAATGAACTCTTGTCCTGTCACTTAGGCTAACAAACACCATTTTATTGCTCAAACAAGAAAGTTTATTCTACTTCCAGTCACTCCCTGCATCTAATCCATCATGAAATGCTGCTGCTTCTAATTCCAAAAATGCATCTCAATATCCTTAGCTCCTCTCCATCTCCATTGTCACTTCTCAATCCAATTCATCAGCATCTCTTGTTGCAATAACCTCTTAACAGTTCTTACCACTAGTCTTGGCCTATTATAATCCAGTTCATGTTACTGCCCAACGTAAAAACTTCCAAATTTCTGTTGCATTTTTTTTTTTTTTTAACTTTATTTATTTATTTTATTTATGGCTGTGTTGGGTCTTCGCTTCTGTGTGAGGGCTTTCTCTAGTTGTGGCAAGCGGGGGCCACTCTTCATCGCGGTGCGCGGGCCTCTCACTGTCGCGGCCTCTCCTGTCGCAGAGCACAGGCTCCAGACGCGCAGGCTCAGTAATTGTGGCTCACAGGCCCAGCTGCTCTGCGGCATGTGGGATCTTCCCAGACCAGGGCTTGAACCCGTGTCCCCTGCATTAGCAGGCAGATTCTCAACCACTGCGCCACCAGGGAAGCCCCCTGTTGCATTTTTAATTCAACCTGGTCTCCTTCCAAGGATTACAAAAGGTGCTGTATGATCTGCTCCCTTGCTTTTGCTACTCAACTTCATTTTATACCGCAGTTTCCCTCTCTCATTGTGCCACTATATTAGTCAGGGTTCCCCAGAGAAACAGAACCGATAGGATAGTTTAGATATAGATAATAGATACAGATATAGATACAAGAGGGGTCTTATTATAGTAATTAGCTCACATCACTATGGAGACTTGAAAGTCTCAATCTGCCATCTATAAGCTGAAGAACCAGGAAAGCCTCTGGTGTAATTCAGTCTGCATCTGAAGACCTGAGAACCAAGGAAGCCAATGGTTTAAGTCACAGTTCAAGTCCAAAGGCCCCAGAACCAGGAATACCAATGTTCCTGGGCATGTGATGGATGTCTCAGTTCAAGCAAGAGAGCAAATCTGCCTTTCCTCCACCTTTTTTGTTCTATTCAGACCCTCAACAGAGCGGATGATGCCCACCAGCAATGGTGAGAGTGGATCTTTTTTACTCAGTCCACTGGATTCAAATGCTAATCTCTTCTGGAAACACCCTCACAGACACACCCAGAAATAATATTTTACCAGCTATCCCTTAGCCCAGTCAGGTTGACACATAAAGTTAACCATCACAGCCACTACTACAACTGCACACAAACAGTTCACCAAACAAATCTGCCAAAATCTTTTTAGTCTCTGTGCCTTCATAGGTACTGTTAACTCTGCCTATGATCTTTTTGGGTCTGGTTCTTTCTTTTTCTTCAGATCTCAGCTTAAATTCTCCTACCTGAAATTCTCTTTCCACAATCATTTTACCTAAAATGTCCCCTCCCTGATCCCATTCCTCTCCAGTAAAACTTTCTGCCTGCTTCTTTTAAACCACTTATAATAGTTTTAATTCTTTTTTTTTATTTTTTAATATCTTTATTGGAGTATAATTGCTGTACAATGTTGTGTTAATTTCTGCTGTACAACAAAGTGAATCAGCTATATGTATACATACATCCCCATATGCCCTCACTCTTGAGCCTCCCTCCCACTCTCCCTATCCCACCCCTCTAGGTCACCAAGCATCTAACTGATCTCCCTATGCTATGCTGCTGCTTCCCACTAGACATCATTTTACATTTGGTAGTGTATATATGTCAATGTTACTCTCTCACTTCATCCCAGCTTTCCCTTCCCCACCATGATTCCTGAAGTCCGTTCTCTACATCTACGCCGTCATTCCTGCCCTGCCACTAGGTTCATCAGTACCGTTTTTCTAGATTCCATATACGTGCATTACCCTCCGGTATTTGTTTTTCTCTTTCTGACTTACTTCACTCTGTACGACAGACGCTAGGTCCATCCACCTCATTACAAATAACTCAATTTCGTTCCTTTTTACGGCTGAGTAATATTCCATTGTATATATGTGCCACATCGTCTCTATCCATTCATCTGTTGATGGACATTTAGGTTGCTTCCATATCCTGGCTATTGTAATTAGTGCTGCAGTGAACATGGTGGTACATGTATCTTTTTTAATTATGGTTTTCTCAGGGTATATGCCCAGTAGTGGGATTGTTGGGTCATATGGCAGTTCTATTTTTAGATTTTAAGGAACCTCCACACTGTTCTCCATAGTGGTTGTATCAATTTGCATTTCCACCAACAGTGCAGGAGGGTTCCCTTTTCTCCAGCATTTGTTTGTAGATTTTTTGATCATGGCTTTCTGATGGGTGTGAGGTAATACCTCATTGTCGTTTTGATTTGCATTTCTCTAATGATTAGTGATGTTGAGCATCTTTTCATGTGTTTGTTGGCAATCTGTATGTCTACTTTGGAAAAATGTCTAGGTCTTCCACCCATTTTTGGATTGGGTTGTTTGTTTTTTTTGATAATGAGCTGCATGAGCTTCTTGCATATTTTGGAGATTAATCCTTTGTCAGTTGCTTCATTTGCAAATACTTTCTTGAGAAAGAAAAATGGAGCTGCAGGAATCAGGCTCCCTGACTTCAGACTATACTACAAAGCTACAGTAATCAAGACAGTATGGTACTGGCACAAAAACAGAAATATAGATCAATGGAACAAGATAGAAAGCCCAGAGATAAACCCACGCACATCTGTCACCTTATCTTTCATAAAGGAGGCAAGAATATACAATGGAGAAAAGACAGCCTTTTCAATAAGTGGTGCTGGGAAAACTGGGCAGCTACATGTAAAAGAATGAAATTAGAACATTCCCTAACACCATACACAAAAATAAACTCAAAATGGATCAAAGAGATAAATGTAAGGCCAGACACTACAAAACTCTTAGAGGAAAACATAGGCAGAACACTCTATGATATAAATCACAGCAAGATCATTTTTGAACCACCTCCTAGAGTAATGGAAATAAAACCCAAAATAAACATATGGGACCTAATGAAATTTAAAAGCTTTTGCACAGCAAAGGAAACCATAAACCAGATGAAAAGATAA
Source organism: Eubalaena glacialis (assembly GCF_028564815.1). Taxonomy (NCBI): domain Eukaryota; kingdom Metazoa; phylum Chordata; class Mammalia; order Artiodactyla; family Balaenidae; genus Eubalaena; species Eubalaena glacialis. The sequence continues at coordinate 44,741,298 of NC_083729.1, read as the reverse complement.
CCCTCAGAATGGGAGAAAATATTTGCAAATGAAACAACTGACAAAGGATTAATCTCCAAAATACACAAGCAGCTCATGCAGCTCAATATCAAAAAAACAAACAACTTAATCCAAAAATGGGCAGAAGACCTAAATAGACATTTCTCCAAAGAAGATATACAGATTGCCAACAAACACATGAAAGGATGCTCAACATCACTAATCATTAGAGAAATGCAAATCAAAACTACAATGAGGTATCTCCTCACATCAGTCAGAATGGCCATCATCAAAAAGTCTACAAACAATAAATGGTGGATAGGGTGTGGAGAAAAGGGAACCCTCTTGCACTGTTGGTGGGAATGTAAACTGATACAGCCACTATGGAGAACAGTATAGAGGTTCCACAAAAAACTAAAAATAGAACTACCATACGACCCACTAATCCCACTACTGGGCATATACCCTGAGAAAACCATAATTCAAAAAGAGTCATGTACCACAACGTTCATTGCAGCTCTATTTATAATAGCCAGGACATGGAAGGAACCTAAGTGTCCATTGACAGATGAATGGATAAAGAAGATGTGACACATATATACAATGTAATATTACTCAGCCATAAAACGAAACAAATTTGAGTTATTTGTAGTGAGGTGGATGGACCTAGAGACTGTCATACAGAGTGAAATAAGTCAGAAAGAGAAAAACAAATACTGTATGCTAACACATATACATGGAATCTAAAAAAAAAAAAAAATTGTTCTGAAGAACCTAGGGGCAGGACAGGAATAAAGATGCAAATGTAGAGAATGGACTTGAGGACATGGGGAGGGGGAAGGGTAAGCTGGGATGAAGTGAGAGAGTGTCACGGATATATGTACATTACCAAATGTAGAATTGATAGCTAGGGGGCTTCCCTGGTGGCACAGTGGTTAAGAATCTGCCTGCCAGTGCAGGGAACATGGGTTCAAGCCCTGGTCCAGGAAGATCCCACATGCCATGAAGCAACTAAGCCCGTGCGCCACAACTGCTGAGCCTGCGCTCTAGAGCTTGTGAGCCACAACTACTGAGTCTGCGTGCCACAACTACTGAGGCCCGTGCACCTAGAGCCCAGGCTTCGCAACAAGAGAAGCCACCTCAATGAGAAGCCCGCGCACTGCAATGAAGAGTAGCCCCCGCTCACCTCAACTAGACAAAAGCCCACGCGCAGCAACAAAGATCCAATGCAGCCAAAAATAAATAAATTAAATAAATAAATTTATTTTAAAAAATAGATAGCTAGTGGGAAGCAGCCACATAGCACAGGGAGATCAGCTCAGTGCTTTGTGACCACCTAGATGGGTGGGATAGGGAGGGTGGGAGGGTGACGCAAGAGAGAGGAGATATGGGGATATATGTATATGCATAGCTGATTCACTTTGTTATAAAGCAGAAACTAACACACCATTGTGAAGCAATTATACACCAATAAAGTTGTTAAAGAAAAAAAAGAAACCCCTAAAAGACACAAAGCAGATGGGGTGAGCATGAAGAAGGAGACCATATCCTAAAATATAGGAAGAAATGACACCAATGGTGTGTTCCATGCCCAAAAGTGGTGAATGCTAGAAATAGACAAGAACCCAAGGTCGTATAACAACATAATTTGATCAAAAAAAAAAAACACACACACACACACACACAGAAATTCCAGCAAAGAATTTCAGGCAACCTCTTTCAATCTTCCTTCCTCTTTTTGGGTAAAGGAAGAATCATGGGACTAACTGTTCTTAAGGGGGAAAAATGGAAGATGTGAGCTTGGCAGTATCTGGAGCAGTCATATCAAAAAAAAAAAAAGAAGAAGAAAAAGAAAAAAAGAAATAGCTGTCCAAGTAGCTCACTCATCTCTAATTCTCATTCTCTTTCAAAAACAGTTCACAATACAGCAATAGAAAAACTTCCTGCCTCTTCCCCCAGATAAATTGCGTATCTACAACAGATAATTTAATAGGAAATACCCATTAAAGATGAGCACAAGTTCAAAAATAAGCACACGTGAAGGCCAACATCATAACAGAGAACACAAACTCAAACGCAAATCACATTTAATTTACAATAAAATAGGTATAATTAATATATTCAGAGGATAGAAGGAACATCACACGCAGGTAACAAACATAGGCCATTATTTTAAGACTGAGAGATTTTGAATAGAGAAGTGGAAATTTTAAACTAAAGACATCAGTAAATGTGCTGGATAGCATACTGGGCAAAGCAAAAGAACAAATTCATGAACTATAAGAGAAGATCAAAAAATTCCCTTAGCATGAAGTACAAAGGGAAAAAGAGATGGGAGATCTAGAAGAAACATTAAAAGAAATTGAGAATAAACCTGGATTTTCTGCCATGTGTTAAGCAGGAGTTTTGGAAAGAGAAAATAGAATGGAAAAGAGCTAATATTTGAATAAATAATAGCATAAAATTTCCCAAAACTGAGGGAAGTCAGGAGTCCTCTGAAATTAAAGCATTATAAGTACTAAGTGAATAAAAACAGCACATCTAGAAACAATGTAATGATATTTCAGAACATCCAGATAAAAGAAATAATAATTTTAAAACTTTTAATAATTATTAATAAACAGATTACCTAGAAGAGAGTCAGATCAATGTCTGACTTCTCAGCAGCAATGTAAGATTCAAGAAGCCAATAAAGCGGTATTGTCCAAGGACTCAGAGAGGCATAGAAAATATTTGAAGAAACAATGGCTAAAGTCTTTCAAATTTATGAAAATTAAAAGCCACAAATCCAAGAATTTCACTGAACCTTAACATTGACAGCTTATTTCCTAATGGAAACAATGCAAGTGAGACTACAGTGGAGAAACATCTTTAAAGCACTGAAAGGAAAAACCTCAACCTCAAACTGGATGCGCAACAAAACTTTTTTTGTTTCAAAATCAAGGTGAAATAAGATTTTTTTTCAGAAATGCAGAAGCTGAAAGAATTCATCACCAGCAGATCGAAGAAATATTATAAAGAGCCATTAAGGTGGAAGGAAAATGAATTCAGATGAAATTATGGATCTGCTCAAGGAATAAAGAGTACTGAAAATGTACTGCACAGGTAAATATACAGGATTTTTTCTTTTTATTTAAATTTCTTTAAAGGACAATATACTATTTAAACAAAAGAATAACAGTAGAGCATGGGCTTGATAGCATATGCAGAAATTAAATGTATAAAAATAACACGAAGGCTCGGCAGAGAGAAAGACACTGTTGTAAGGCTCTTATACTACACGTGAATTGTTATGAAGTCACTTGAAGTAGATTGCCTTATGTTAAATATATACAGTAAAAACCCAAAGACAATAGTAAAAATAAATAAATAAAAGCTAATAAGCCATCAGAAGAGATAAAAAGGAATAACAAAAAGTATCTAAATACTTAATTTAAAGGAGGCAGAAGAGGAGGGAAAAGGGAGCAAAGAACAGATAGGACAAATGGAATACTAATTCCAAGATGGCAGATTTAATCTTGACCATATAAGTAATCACATTAAATATAAGAGATTTAAAACCATAAGTAAAATGCAGAGGTTGTTAGGTTTCATATTTTATGAAAGATAGAACTTAATATACTTGCCTCAAATGTTTGTGTGTCTAGTAACAAAGCTTCAAGATTTATAAAGCAAAACCTCACAACTGTAAGGAAAGTGGAAAAATAGACAATTATAGTTTGAGATTTAAAAAAAATATTAAGATAAAATCTTTGTGACTTCAGGTTAGGAAAAAATCTTAAGTATAACATAATCCACAAAAGAAAAAATGATAAATTGGACTTTATAAAAAGTAAAATTCTCTTTGAAAGAAACTATTTAAAAAATGAAAAGATATTCCGTACAAAGGGAGAAAAGTATCTTTACATAGCATATATCTGATAAAGGACTCATAAGAATATCTAAAGAATTCTCAAAATTCAATAACAAGAAAACAAACCAGTTATTTTTGAATGGACAAAAGATCTGAACAGACATTCCAAACAATGTGCATGAAAGGCAAAAATGCATATGAAAATATTAATATTATTACTACAGAATAATACTAAATATTAATTATCATAGAAATAAAAATTAAAACCACAATATTACTACATACCTATTCAAATAACTAAAATTAAATAGATTATAGCATGTTTGGTGAGAATGTGAAGAATCTGTCACTCCCATACAGTGTTTATGAGAATGTAAAATAGTACAGCCACTTTGGAAAACAGCTTGCCCGTTTCTCAGTAAGTTAAACATACACGTAGCAAATGATCCAGTTGTACAACTTATAGGTATTTAACTAAGTGAATCAAAGCATGCAGCTACAAAGAATTGTACATGTATGTTTTTGTAGCTTCGTTTTTAATTGCCCCAAACTGGAAACAATGCAATGCTCAGCAAGAGGTTAAATGGACAAATTTGGCATACTCATACAATGGAATCGATTTAAGAATATAAAGTAATAAACTACTGAAACATGCAAAAACATGGAGTGAAAGAAACCAGACAAAAAAAGAAAATATACTGTTATTTGATACATGGAATATTTAAAGACTCATTGACCCAGTCCAAATTCCAAAAGTCAAAACTAGTGCTTCAGAGAAGGGCTAAGCTCTTTACCGGTAAAATCTGAGTACACATGTCCCCTTATTCTTAACTGAGTGTTTAGATTAATTCACCAGATGCTCTGTATTGCTCAACATTTTATATCAGAGAAAGGGAAAATATCCTACTGTGCCATAACTTTATTCAGATTCCAATATCTGAAAAAAAAAAAAACACCAAAAACTACATCTTCATGGATATTTGTATCAGTTTAGAAATCATGACACTTCCAGCCAACATGTCACAAGACTTTCAGTACAAAAAAATAATTGTGTTGAATCTACCATAATTATGCCATTTCTAATTAAGTATTATATGGAATTATATATATACATATATGTAAACCCATTGAAATTATATTCTAATACCAAAAGATCAGGAAGTTACACAAATTATTATAATACAACAAAGGTAATCATAAGTAATCGACAGAAGTGGAAAACATTATCAGAGTTCAAAAGAGGAGCAGGGAACTTTGGGTTAGAGAGAATAGGAATGATTGAATGAAGGAGATATTTCAGATTGTCCTAAAAAGTGTACCTTTTATTTATTTAAAAATATTACATACTAGTATGAGAAAATCTGGAAAAGTGACAGGAAGAACCATTCCATAATCTCATTCCATAGTAATTTCTCTCTAGTTTCTTGATACAAAATCATTTTTACATTATTATAGTACTAATTAGCATGCATATACTGATAATCATAAATAATAATTATGTAATCTCTGAAAGTAAAGTTAATGTGTAGTGTGCTTACTGTAAAACATTCTGAAAATAATGAAGAAGAGAAATCACCTAGAATCCCACACACAAAAACACTCTCAGTATTTTGGTATACATTGTCATCCTTTTCACATTCTAGATCTTTTTAATGCATTTGATCTTGTACTGTATACATTAATTTATATAATTAACAAAGAAGCATTTACTAGTAAAAGAGAAAAGAATATTTTGAAAGTCTTGCTAATATCTGCCAATGAGAAATCTGCAAATCACTTGGATTATTCTAATATTATGATTTATATTACTTCCTGAACACCCACTTTGTGTTAGGTACTGTTCTAAGTGCTTTACATGCATTAACTCATATAAATCATATAATAAATGTCTTTACAGACCAAGAAACTGGATATAAAAACGCACAAAACTAATATCAATTATGGTAAGAAAAATGTCCATTAAATGCATTATGTAGTTCAATTTTATGGAAGGAGACAATGAGTTTGTCCATTTTGTGATACAACGGACGCAATTTTTCCATTTTATGTTTCTATTGTGCAAATGGTTTAGTTTTTTGTGGGGTGATAGAGAACAGCCCTGGTTATTTTTTAAATGATCATCAAATATAGGAATAAATTCCACCTGAACTGTGTCAGTAAATAGTGAAGAATGGTAGTTTATTATTATTACTTCCAATGGACTTTCAAAATGTGTATCCTACTTTCTTTTCTATTTACATTATCACTTTTTATTTCATTCTATTGTCAACATTTTCTTCTCAATGTCTTCTTTCCTTATGGTCATTTATACTTCTTTTAGCCTCATGCCTCTGCTTTCTGGTCAGGGTTCCATAGAAGTTTCTAAACAAATCCTCTAGTTCCTGTAATAGATTCTTTTCAAAGTTTAGTTTTTTGAATTCAAAAGTCTTTATAATTCTTCAGGCTGGTGCTTTTCCTTTGTTGTGTAATATTTTTATGGGACTTACTGGTTCAATTCTCTTTGCTTGTCTTTGATAGGGATAGGTCTATTCAGACATTGTAATTGGATTCCTGTGTTACTACATGGATATGAGAATAATAAACTCTTACATCATCTTTATTCCACTTACAGAGGATAATATGGGAATTCTGGACCTAAGGCTACACTGTGACCAAAGGCAGGGGAAAAAAGCAGTATTTCAAAGCATCAACTATTTATCTGTATAACCAGAGGATACCTAGCCAAATGCAGAAAACGCTGTTGTTTAAAATAAGCTTGTTAAAGGCCCCCATTTCAGCATCCAGAGACCCCTGGAGATAGTATAAAGGCAGAGGATGACCAAAAAGGATAACAACATTAAACTTTATCACTTTTGTGAGTAGGAGTGTAGGTACATTTTGCTAAATTCCTTTCCTTGATATTGGTCCAGATAGTGTCATTTTAAAGATTTGTCCTTTGCAAAGTTTGTGTGTATATCTGTATGTGTGCTCATGTGTGTGTTGTTGTACGTGTGTTTGTTTCTTTGTGTGAAAGCCTGCACACATACAGTCACAGTAAGGTCTGAGTTTCAGACATTCGTTATCTGATGAGCATCCATTACATGCTAAACAGCGTATGGCACTTCACACTATTGTGAATCTCAAAGGACTTTGGACGACAAAACCTCCTTGAAACATTCCACAGATGCTCCTCCTCCATTTACTATGAGCTTTAATTAGTCCAAACACTCATTTTGGAAAATGACCTGCCAGGTGTTAATTGTGTCTTAGGCTTTGCATTTGTGGTAATAGATAGAGCTAAGCCCTATGGACAAGTATTAGAAGGTAGTGAAGATTAGCCCTGAGGAAGTTTAAAGAAGGAAGTGCTCTGGGACCTGAGTACAGACACTAAAAACTGGGTGTGTCTATGTAGGGCTGTGCTGTCATACTGTATTTAGCATATTTTGTGCTTTCCATTGTCAAAGAACTTTAGAATTTTACCCTCCACCTTGTATTGTAATTCATTTCATTTACTTTCAGTCCTGCAATAGAATTTAATATACCTACTCCCTTACATGCAGAAATTATTAAAATTTAAGAAGCAGAATAGGAAAGGTAAGTATGGTTAGCCTGACTTCTATCCATCTGCTGAGGTTCAGGTACAGACACCAGCACTATACCAAGTCCAAGTATTCTAGGTGCTGACCTGCAATAAAATAAGGAGTACTCTACAGCAGACTTTTGAGCAGTGAGGCACAGGTAATTATGGAGAGCCACTGTCTAAGCAACAAGGCTGCACTTTGATGAATATACTAAAGTCAGGTAACCATTTGCCATAAGGTAAATGAGTTGGAAGAGCTGGCGCTTGTGGTTTGGCAAGAGCCTATTGCGCATGTCTAGATGTCCTGTCCTGTGAGATGCTAATGCTAATCCATTGTCTATAGTAAGATGGCAAGTTTGTGGGTACTGAATGTGCCTGAATAATTTGCTAATACCAAAGTGTGGCTTTGCTGGACCAATATGGGATCATCTACTATTCCTAATGAATGTCTATCTCAATATGCCAAGTTCATTAAAACTAAAATCCCCAGAATGTCCTCCTTCCAAGGTTCTTCCTATCTTAGCTATGAAATATCTTGAGAGAATGACACATACTAGCAGGCAAGGGCTCAGATTAATTCTTACCTCCAGCTATCTGCCCATTTCTTTTCTGGACATTTGATATTCAGATGGTCTGAAGGATAGAGAAAGGCTATTCTGGATGTGCTAAAAAGTACCTTCAGAGAACAGGGGACTAATGACTGAATTTCCTGTTTGTAACAGACCTCATTTTGCTGGAAAGCAGGTTGGCTCAGTAAAAATATAGCAGAGCCTACCAATGGATTGCTTCTATCCCTCCTATTGGTTTTGAATTTAGTGAAAACCACTCCCTAATTCAGAGATGGTTGGATATCCCTAATTTGGAATTGATTATGTTTTCATCTTTTATTAATTAGAAAGCTGTGAGAATATCACAGTTAAGAAGTGATAAAAGTCAGAATTAGAACTACGGGAACGTAAGAAGCAGGGAACGGAGATAGGGATATAATTTAACAAGTTGAAGGGCAGAATCTATGAAAATTAATACATAGCAGATAATAACCATGAAGAAGAAAACAATGAAAAAATGCCACTGAGATTTCAAGTCTGAGGCACTAAGAGAATTCTTGTTGCCATTAATGGGATAAAGTCAAGAAGAGAATTTATTTCAGAAGTGAAGGGGGATAATAAAACTATAAAAAATGATTTTGCATAAGTTAAGTCTGAATGATCTGTAAATTTTTCTGAAGCAGGGTTGAGGTAGATGTTTTACTAACCCCATTGGGCTATAGTGACTTTAAAACTATGGATATAAGGAATAATTCATAACAGTATATCAGAAGTTCACTCTCTCATCCTTATTTCCAAAGTATTTTTTCTGCATGATGATGTAAACATAACTGAAACAGTCAATCAAAAGGTAAAACTGCACAAATCTTCACCTGCCTTCTTTCCTCCCCATATTGCTTTAGATAGGTATTTGACAAAGCCCCCTGCAGTAGAGGCTATGCCACCCAATGTAGAAAAATCCCACCCCCTTTCTGTATTTCCCTATTGCTACCACGTGACAGATTGCATGTATGTTCTAAATGACATTTTGTTATGATTTTCATCAAGTAAAGAAACTATTTGCTAGGAGAATTGTCTTTCAAAATATTGCAAACCCAGTTTCAGAGAAAAGTGTCCACATAATTTTCTAAGGTATAGTCCTGGATTGGTAGGCATACTCCTTGCTGCTCTACAAATTACCTAATATTTTAATATTATGAATCATCAACAGAAAAATATCCATACAGAGATAGAAAGTGGATGTTCAATGTTTATTATTGAAGACCTTTGAGCATCAAATACAAACAGACTGATACTTAAAGGAGGCATTCCAGGATTCAGCAAGAGTGACACCATGTCTAATTCTGCAGTCTTCCAAGGAGGAAGTAATTTATAGAGCTAGGATGTTATTTCTTTGATATGGTAGCACAATATGGTCAATTTTTTTAAATTATTTACATTCTCTTTCAAAAATAAATAGGCAAAACAGAAAAAAACTACAAAAGAAAAAAAAAAGAGAAGACTGATTGGAGATATAATTAAGCCAATAGAAATGTTCATTTAATGGAAGCATCAATGATAATGCAATATTTAAAGAATTCTTTAAGGTTATAATAATCATCCATTTAAAATAGTGGTTCGGGACTTCCCTGGTGGCGCAGTGGTTAAGAATCCGCCTGCCAATGCAGGGGACACGGGTTCGAGCCCTGGTCCGGGAAGATCCCATGTGCCGCGGAGCAACAAAGCCCGCACGCCACAACTACTGAGCCCGAGTGCCACAACTACTGAGCCCGTGCACCTAGAGCCCGTGCTCCGCAACAAGAGAAGCCCATGCACCAACATGAAGAGCAGCCCCCGCTCTCTGCAACTAGAGAAAGCCCGCGCGCAGCAACGAAGACCCAAGGCAGCCAATAAATAAATAAATAGAGAGTAACTATAAAAAAATAAAAATAAAATAAATAAAAAATAAAAATAAAATAGTGGTTCAATAGACTTCAAATCATAATACCTACGTTTAAACTCTTGCTTTACGTTTTTTTTAATAGATTTTTAGCTCCTCTGAACATTAGTTTTCTCATGTATAAAAAGAGGATTATAGAAACCTGTTTCATATATACCCCAAATTCATTGATTCTTCCCTTTCTCCCTCCACTCTTATCTAGTCTACACCACCATTATATTTTGTATGGATTCCCACAAAAGCATCTTAACAAATTTCTCTGCTTCTATATTTGCCACGCCCGCTCCCTCTCCCAGTTTCCACTTTCCACTTAGAAGTTAACACGAACTTTCCCAAAATATACAAATTAGATCAATTCCCTTCCCTGTGTAAACAATTCAATGTTTTCCATTGCATTTAGAATAAAATCCAAACTCCCTACTCTGACTTAGCTCTTTGACTTTATCAATTACTATGGTTCAACCACAGGTCTTTTCAGTTCTTGGAATTTAATTCCTATCTTAAGGCCTCTGCACTTTATGGTCTCTCTGTTTGGAGTACTCCTGGAGTGTTTACATGTCTGGATTTTCTTAGCTAAAATATCACCTCCTCCATAGGCATTTCCAGACTACCTAGTCTACAATCAACTTTAGCCCCCCTCAACCCCAGGAGTTACCTAATATGCTACATTGTATTTTTTCTTCCATAGAATTTACTGTAACCTGAAATGATCTTATTCACTTATTTATTTGCCTATGTATTGACTGCCTTAAGCCATCAGAATCTAATTCCTTATGAGCAGTGATCTTATATAACTAGCACTGTAGAGTCTCAGAATCTAGAACAGTAGCATAAACATAACGCACACTGAACAAATATTCATTCAATGAATACTCAAAGTGCCACTGTAAAGATAATGTTTGTAAAATTTACCTAGAGTGAACAAAATAAAGATGTGAAACTCACTGTTATGTCTGTTGTAAGGATGTTGTTGAGAACACTATTTGAATTTGTTTTGAGAACTCTGTTCTAAATTCTGAGAACAGTTTTACTCTATACTGGTAATTGTTTTGTTTAAATCACATGGCATTGAGTGTAGTCTGACTGGCAATATTTTCCTAGAATGTTTAGAAGCATTTTATGGCTCTGTATTTTCCACTCTCATTTTCATTTCAATACTGTCTCCACTTTGCACCAATTCATATTTTTCTTCTGTAGTCTTACTTTGAATCTACACTATCTTGTTATATTTTATGAAAAATTTTAGCCATCCTAAATCATTCCTGGAATAGAGAGGAAGAATAATGGGAAAAAAAAAAAAAGGAATTCAAAGTCGTAATAGTTAATATTCAGTTAACATAAGTTGAATCTGAATTTGAATGTAAAACTACAATAAGAATTCATAAAATCAAATTAGAATATCTATCACAGCACCTGACATAAAGCAGGCACTCAAAATAGTGTTTATTTCAAATGGGACCTAATTAAACTTTAAAGCTTTTGCACAGCAAAGGAAACCTTAAACAAAATGATAAGACAACCTATGGAATGGGAGAAAATATTTGCAAACGATGCAACCGACAAGGGATTAATTTCCAAGCTATACACACAGCTCATACAGTTCAACATCAAAAAAAAAAAAAAAAAAAAACCCAATCAAAAACTGGGCAGAAGACCGAAATACACATTTCTTCAAAGAAGACATAGAGATGGCCAACAGGCACATAAAAAGATACTCAACATTGCTAATTATTAGAGAAATATAAATCAAAACTACAATGAGGTATTGTAACCGAAAGTGGGGTCCGGCTGCTTGCTGCTTCAAAGCCAATAAAAAGGCAAGGTTGGTGGTAAGGAAAGTTTGCTTTATTTTGGATGCCGGCAACTGGTGGGGGTGGGGGAGGAAGGGCCTGGATGGAGGGCGGACTCCTGTCCAAAGGCCGACTCCCCCTGCCCTACAACCAGTGGGCAAGAGCTTTTATGGAAGGAGGGAGGGGGCTACATGCAGAAACAGCACAGTCAACTCTGACAGTCATCTTGCAATTGGTCATGTGGTGGTCTGACCAGTGTCATCTTGATTGTTTTAGGTACAATTAGTCTTCAGTTTCAGGGTGGGTTGGTTCCATTTCCTTGAGGCCAATTCTTGGAATTGTGGCAGCTTATGGCATGGCTACAGTCTGGTCCTCATGTAGTTAACTTCTTCCACCTGGTGGGGGTTTCAGTATCCACAAGACAGCTCATAGGATATGGCTCAGAATATTATCTGTGGCCCTTGAGAAGGAACTAAAGGTCCTTGACTTTGCTTAATGACTATATTATTATTCAGTCTTGTTGGACTGTTTTCCTTTGTTTCTGTATTTTCTCACTTCTGATTAAACTTACTCTTTGGCTAAAGTTTTTCCACAGAAAATAGGCAGGCTGAGGATATAGCGGGGAAGGACCATAGGGCCCTGCACCGTTTCAGTATCACCTCACACTGTTCAGAATGGCCATTATCAAAAAGTCTAGAAATACAAATGCTAGAGGGTGTGGAGAAAAGGGAACCCTCCTACCCTGTTGGCGGGAATATAAATTGGTTCAGCCACTATGGAAACCAGTTTGGAGGTTCCTTAAAAAACTAAAAATAGAGTTACCGTATGATCCAGCAATCCCACCCCTGAGCACATATCCAGAAAAGATGAAAACTCTAATTTGAAAAGATACATGCACCCTAATGTTCATAGAAGAACTATGTACAGTAGCCAAGACATCAATGCAACCTAAGTGTCCATCGACATGTGAATGTATAAAGATGTGCTATGTATATAGAATGGAGTATTACTCAGCCATAACAAAAGAATGAAATAATGTCATTTGCAGCAACATGGATGGACCTAGAGATCATCATACTAAGTGAAGTAAATCAGAAAGAAAAAGTCAAATATCAAATGATATCACTTGTATGTGGAATCTAAAAAAATGATACAAATAAATTTTTTAAAAAACAGAAATATACTCATAGACATAGAAAACAAACTTATAGTTACCAAAGGGGAAAGTTGGGGGGGATAAATTAGAATTTGGGGCTTAACAGATACACTCTACTATAATATAAAATACATAAACACAAGGACCTACTATATAGTACAGGGAACTATATTCAATATCTTGTAATAACCTACAATGAAAAAGAATCTGAAAAAGTATATATATATATATATATATATATATATATATATATATATATATATATATATATATATAAAACTGAATCACTTCACTGTACACCTGAAACTAAAAACATTGTAAATCGACTTTACTTCAATAAAAAAAGAAAATTTAAAAATAAAAAATAGTGTCTAATTTGTTCACACCCTATAGGATTTATAATTTAAATAGCCATTTATTCATTCTAAACCTATATAATGTCATGATAACTGCAAAATAACTTGTTACATGTGAAGAGGAGATAAAACAAATTAGCCCTCCTACTCTTCCTGTTTGAGCATAATATCCAGTAGAAAGATGAGACATAAAAGCAAATACTTTAATACAGGATACAGATTACTCTTGGCAGCCCCAACTTCAGTATGCTTGCCATTTTCAGAGCTTCTCTCTAAGAGATGTGTCTCAATCAGTAGCTGTATTGGAATTAGAGGACACACATGGCCAAAGCCAATTGGTTTGGATTGGCTTTTGATCCAGAGGCAGTCTATCTAAACCATAGGTTGGCCAGTTCTATATAAAGTGGTCTTGTGGAAAAGCTCTGGCAAGAGGAGGAATGGTGACTAATTTGGTCAGTCAGATCTTATGTCTGGATCGTTTTGAATTTGAGACAGGTAACACAAAGGAGTGGTGGCTGTAGTCAAAGGACACAGAGAGAACTTGAGTTGCAGAGATTAGTCAAGACCTTTCAGTGAGAGCACAGACTAAGAATCAGAAAGATTCTGGGATTGAGAAGACAACCAGATACTTGTACTACGAGAATAACTTTCTCTTAACAGTTTCTGACCATCTCATATTCCTGAGACTGTGGAGAAATTTTTAGGTTTATATAAGGGATTGCTGCATAGAAAAGATTTCTGTCTTTCTCCCAAATAAATTCACATTTTTAAAACATTTTTTATACAATTTTTAAAGGTTACACTCCACTTACAGTTATTACAAAATATTGGTTATATTCCCCATGTTGTATAATACATCGTTGTAGCCCATCTTACACCCAATAGTTTGTACCTCCCACTCCTCCACTGCTATACAGCCCCTCCCCCACCACTGGTAACCACTAGTTTGTTCTCTGTATCTGTGAGTCTGTTTCATTTTTGTTATATTCACTAGTTTGGTTTTTTTAGATTCCACATATAAGTGATGTCATACAGTGTTTGTCTTTCTCTGACTTATTTCACTTAGCATAATGCCCTCCGAGTCCATCCGTGTTGCTGCAAATGGCAAAATTTTCTTCTGTTTTATGGCTGAGTAGTATGCCATTGTGTGTGCAGGAGGGGGGCAAAATTTTCTTTTTTATGGTTGAATAGTATTCCATTGTGTGTGTGGGGGGGGTATATATATATACACCACATCTTCTTTATCCATTCATTTGTTGGTGGACACTTAGGTTGCTTCCGTATCTTGTCAATTGTAAATAATGCTTCTAGGAACATTGGGGGTGCATGTATCTTTTCCCCACTCCTTCCAGAGGAGGGTTAGAAGGGAAGGAAGAAAAAACAGAGGAACCAAGTGCCTCCCGTGGAAGCAAGGGAGGCTCTGTAGGAAGTCAGGAAGAGCAGGGACATACAGAAGGAAAGTCAATGTTTACATGGGACCTATGGAAACAGAGGCTGGCTGGCCAGCCTGCTGACTCCAGAGTAATGGAGGGCAGCACCCTCTCCCTTTAGGATCTGAGGTGCTATCCATTCACTCTCTTCCTCAGTCAATCTCAGAGCTTCCTATTCCGTTTTGGGTTTTGACTGCCCCCTCCAGAGGAAGGGTTTGTTCTGCACTCAAATGCATTCCCAGGGGCTTTTTCTAAAAGAGCAAAAAGGGGCCTGGGGATAGAGTGTCTGAAGGTTAAGGTCGCAATAGGTATCCTCTTCTTCTCTGTAAATGATATTTTTATACTCCACTCTTGCCAACTCAGTCTTTATACATGGAATTCCCCAAATGGAATTTGGGGTGGGGGTTTTCTGTTCTTCCCCCAAGTGGGTGAGCATGGGAGAAAGGTATGTATTTAAATTCACATTTTTTGAGGTAACCCAAATGAGCCTCTGTTCTTTGAACCTAAATACGTTAACGAAAATAAGGATATTCCACCCCATTGACATACACAGAAGTGAAGATGTGACTTGGCTAAAATTTGGCAAAAGAGTGTACATTAGAACTGCTCTAATTGAAAAATAAAATACTCTTGGAAAGAAATTTGCTTCCTCCATGAAAACCCTGTAAAGATGTATATGTCTGAAAGAACATTCTAAGACTAGAAAAGACTTTAGAAGTTACCAAATCTAATCTCCCCCACAGTTCACAAATCCTGCCTGAACCCAGGCAGATGATCAAGCTCTCTGTTTAAATACTAAACTTTCAGGGACTATTTTACCCTATTCATATGGTAGCCCTTGCCCTGTTGTGAAAAAGCACAGCTATGTGCAAATTGTGAGAAAGCTTTTTCCTATGCTGTGTTAAATCCTGTCTTCCTTTAATTTATATCAATTAGTCCTTGCCTACCAGAACAACAAAGACTACTCCTCACCTACACTGACAAATTTCTAATTTTTGAAGATAATTGGAAAGTTCTCATAATTCCTTACTTTTATAAGGTAAACAGCCCCTCCATTAGCCATTCTCAAATAACCTCAAATAATATAGTTCCCTAATCCCTCCTTATCCTGTCGCATTCCACTCTGGTTGCTTGCTGATTTATCACTGAGCAAAGCCAAACAAAACTGATACAACTGCATATTTTTCTACATTCATATTCATAAGCTTTCAAACATACTAATTTATTCCATGAAAGGTAAAAATTCCATTTTGTACATCTGTATACTTTATCTTCATATTCCATGGTAGGCATAATGCGAGACACAAGGACGTTCAAATCCTACTGCTTGTTTGCAAGGAGGTTATATCAAGTTTAGAGGATAATAAACATTTTATAGTCATTACCTCTCCAGGATCTGTCTCTTTTACATCTCTATCATCTCTATGGATCATGTCACTTTACTCAAGAGAAAAATCAACAGTAGAAAGTGATTAATGAGAAAGCAACAAATTTGGGTGCAAGTAGACCAAGAAACACTGAGGTTTTTATACAAGTATGGTTGTAGGAGACCTCCAAACTTCCCCTGGAGGATTACTGAACATATTGAGCATTTTTCCTTGATTTTAATTTAGGCTGCATTCCCATTAGAAATTCTACTTAATTAGGGCATTTGTTAAAAGTCCATAATGTTAATTCAATGGAAAAATTCCAGTAGTAGTCTATTAGATTTTTTGTGTTAACATTGCACATTTCTTAGAAATACATTAAATAGATATTCTTATTAAAAGTTATAACTATCACAATCCAAATCTCTATTTCAAACAGCAAAATTACTTTTATTCTTAATTATTCAATGAAGAGCTATAAATGTACAATTCATTTAGAAGTTATTTAGCATGTGGTGTACTTGGCTGCTATGACAGAAGAATCAGTGCACATTTTCTCAAAAGGAAGTGAAGATATAGCTTGATTTTTAGTTCAGAAACTAAGAGGATGGTTCTTTATCTTCATTATCATGATGTGAGATGCACAAGCCTATGGCATGTCTTTTTTTTAAATATAATAAAGCATTTAAAAATTTTATTTATTTATTTATTTATTTTTGGCTGTGCTGGGTCTTCCTTGCTGTGCATGGGCTTTCTCTAGTTGGGATGAGCGGGGGCTACTCAGCTACTCTTTGTTGCGGTGCATGGGCTTTTCATTCCGGTGGCTTCTCTTGTTGCAGGGCACAGGCTCTAGGCGTGTGAGCTTTAGTAGTTGTGGCATGTGAGCTCAGTAGTTGTGGCGCATGGGCTTCATTGTTCTGCGGCATGTGGGATCTTCCCGGACCAGGGATCGAACCTGTGTCCCCTGCATTGGCAGACAGATTCCCAACCAGTGTGCCATCAGGGAAGTCCCTGGCATGTCTTATAGCACCAAAATATTATGATATTTATTAATATGCTTATCTTGGGCATTGTAGAGAGAAATTATTTGAGTACATGACACTATATTCAAATTTTCATATAAATATTTTGATAGCATGATTGGTAGTGACATGCCTGGTTTCCTACTTTTAGGCCTTTCTTGTACCTTAGCTCTAATCAATTCTAATTACAAGTTCATATGTTTATATTTATTTATAAATTGTATACATTTATTACTCTTAACATACCATTATAAAAAGAACAAACAAGAATAAACATTTAAAGAATTTGATAAACCTGAAATAAACAATATTTTAAATATTTATTTGATTTTTATATATCATTGGTACAAGTTGTTTTGTCCTTACAGTTGGTGAGAACATCTTGAGTGAACAATGCGATTGACTGTGTCCTTCTTGATCAGATTAGCATCTTATTTACTCATCATTTGGCTTCAAGGAACTCCTATACTAACAGTAGAAATGCAATCTCTGTGATTTTCCTTTTGTTTACTTACACTTGCATTGTTCTTTCATTTTTATTAAGAGTTTCTTTGCAGAAACTTATTTTAGGAGAGTTAGTTTAATTAAAACCCGAGAGTATAATCCATAAATCTATTTTGCCAGGCTGATGTGAGATCACAGTGTATTCTAAGGCACAGAATGTAAACAAGGGCAAGAAGGAAGGTCTGGATTGAGGCCCATGAATCTGTATTTTTAAATGAATTCTCCAGAGGATTCATAGTTTTCAAACCACATTTTGAGATACTACTTCAGACTCTGGAATCAATCAAAACTTCAGACTAACTCAAAAAATCTCGAGTTAGGTGCTTGGGTATCTCAGCACCAAAGCCTATTTGCTTATAGTTTTGGACTGATTTCACTCTTCAATGAAAATAAATGCACTTCTGTCCTTTCCCTATGAAGCCAAACAACAATCCGATATCTCAGTCTAAGAAGCAGCTCTTCTTAAGGTTTTCAACCTTCATTCTGTCCTCCCTGATGCTGACCATACTCTGGCTGGATAGCTGCATGTTATCTATCGCCTTCTTGCTGTGTTCTGCAACAACTCCCACTTGCTGAACTTCCATGACCCCCCACCCTGCACTGACGTAGAAAAGAGACCTAAAGTGACTTGGGTGTCTAATGTGTGTGAGATATAATTTTAGGCATTTACATTGATTATCTCAAGTGACTTTTATAATAATGCTAATAGGTAGGTGTTCTTATCCCTATCTTACATAGGAATAAATATAGGTTCTGAGAACTTAAATAAATTCAGGTCACTCAGGCAGTTAAGTGGCAGAGCCGGCGTGCCTGATTCAAAACCCTCTGTTCTTCCAGTTTATTGGAAGATTGAGACTGACATAATCACACTACTATATATAAAATAGATAACTAATAAGGAACTACTGCGTAGCACAGGGAACTCTACCCAATACTCTGTAATGGCCTATATGGGAAAAGAATCTAAAAAAGAGTGGATATATGTATATGTCTAACTGATTCACTTTGCTGTACACCTGAAACTAACACAACATTGTAAATCAACTATACGCCAATAAAAATTTAAAAAACAAAACAAAATTCTTTGCTCTTTCAAAGACACTATCCTGCCTTCCCATCAGTCTTTCCCTACCTGGACAGTCCTAAAACCCACTAAGCTATGTGCTCCTTTCAGTCCTTTCAACAATAAGAACAAGCTCCTTTCTAATATAATTCTAAAATTAAAAGAAAAATGCTGGTAAAAGAGAAATCTTTTATTTACGAACGCAGATATTTTCTTATGGCTATGTATTAGACATATCACATTTACTTCCACTTTAGCCATTCTTCAAATTTAGAATGGGAATGTGATAAATACCTATCTCTTGAAAAGGAAATGAAATCTAATCTCTTTACCACGCTTATGTGTGTGGTTGTCTCACAATAGCAACCAAAACATTAAGTAAAGCAGGGAAAAATATCACAGGTTTTGAGTTAGCAAAGTTGAATTTTAATCCACCCATGACTTAACATAAGTAAACCTAAACAAGTTATTTTACTCCACAAGTTGCAAAATCATTACCTGTAAAATGCAGATTAGAATGTATATCACAGAGTTATTATGGGGATTAAATGATAGCATATCTAAAGTAGCTAGGAAAACTAACAATAGGAAGCATGTTTAGAAAAAGAATCAAGGGCATGGGAGAAAATTAATGATAATATATAAAGTGCTGACTTGATATTTTTGCCATTACTGTAAAAACATGGACTTTATTGATCATTTTAATCAGTGCCTAATTAGCTCCTGTTCAAATATTGAGATACTTATACCTATTAATATATAGCCTCTTTACTGATTCTTAAGTATAAATCAGAAAAAATAAATTTTAACACTCTCTTTCCTTAAAAAAAAACTACTCCCTGTGGCTTCTTGTTATGTGTTTAAGATTTATTACAACAAATATATGAGCTCCGGGACAGCTCAAGAAATAGAATCCTTTCTCTTTGTCCTCTAATTCACTGCATGGGGAAGACCTATTTTCATTAACCAAATAAACAAGGAATGGTCAGCAGAAACACTGATCTTAAGCATGCTTAGAAAATGAGTCAAGGGCATGGGTGAAGATTAATAATTAGCATTAGGTCCCAGGGGAGAGAGTGAGACCATGAGCTGGAGATAACTGTCAGGAACAAGTAATGAGGAATGGGCCCAGAAGCAGAATGTAGCACATGGTTAAGAGGTAAAAGCACATTGCAAAATACAATTTGTATTGCAAAGAAATTGTATTGCACTTTGTAGTGCAAAGAAACCAAGATTAGTACATACGAATGATTTGAATAGAATGAAAAACTAGGCCCTGCAAACACACACACACACATACACACACACATAGTTTACTATTGAAATAAAAGGACTATGTAACACCATTTAAAAGATAATTCAAATATTTGCTTCATAGAACTCATAAAAATACCATTTTTCTCATGTTGTTTGTTTTCATTTATATATTGCTGTGATTCCCATGCTTTATCATTGCCTATGATTTACAGGATTAAAGTAATTTGACTGAGCTCCTACTATAGGCCAGCCTTCCTTTCAGGCACTACACTTCTGTTTTGTAATCAGTGCTTACTACAACTATGATCTATGTATTCCTTTTCTATTTTCCCACTTCTATTGATGCAATAGACTGAAAGATTTCTTGACTTGCCCAAAGTCACACAAGCTACCAAGTTCTGATGGAACCTCAAACCCACCCTCTTTCAAATGCTTTATACTGCCTAATTATATTTGTGTATTATAAAGAAAATGCATGTTTATAGTAATGTATCTCAGAATTAAGATGACCATCCAAATAGGTGTATTCTGGAGAGTAAAGATGCTCTGTAATAATTATGCCAGAACAACAGGAATAACCCAGGACTCTAAAAGCAGGACAAAAGGTCATGACAGCAGATTACTTCCAGAAGTTATTGCAGCAATCCCTTTTCCTTTTGCAGTGTGACTTGGCTACTACTCCCATCCATTCTTCCCTACCCTTGAATCTGAGCTGGCTCTTTGACTTTCTTTGACCCCAAAATGTGAGAAAAATGACATTCTAGGATTTCTGATTCTTGGACACTAAAGACCTTGAAGCTCCAATTTTGTCTTCTAGGATGACAGCTGCCATATAAAGAACTTTGGGCTATCTAGCTAAAGGCCCTGGAAAATAAGGGGAAAAAGGCCACATGGAAGTGAACTAAAGCCCCACATGATTGAGCCCACTGGTAACCCAAGAAGAAAGATGCCCAGTCACCCCAGACAGCTCCCAGCCTTTTGGGCTTTCCCAAATGAGACACCAAACATGAGAATGAGGCCATCTTGGATCCTCTAGTCTCAATGAAAGCCATCCTAGGTGACACCATGTGGAGCAGAGATGAGCGATTCCTACTAAGCCCCATCTAAATGTCTGACACTTAGAATCATAAAGAATACTGTAGTTGTTTTAAGCCACAGTGTCTTGGGGTTCTTTTATTTCTTTCAAGGCCCACTCAAACCCCACCTCCTCTTTCATGTCTTCTCCAAATACTCCAACCTGTTTTGAACTTGTTTGTTTTCATTGGTCACATGTAACATCCTACTTTGTACGATTTAATGTTTATGTCTATGTCTATGTATCATTTAGGATAAAAACTAGCTGCAAGTAACAGAATATACAATTTAAATGGCTTAATCATATAGGAATTTACTTTTCTCATCTTATCAGATATGTGAAGATAGGAGATTACTGGCATTTGGCATTTGTTTAGCTTCTTAACCATGTCAGGGACATTTTTCAGTTCTCTTAGCCTTTTTCTTATGCTCACAAGCATAGACACAACCATTACAACTTCATTCAATGAAGGAAGAAAAACAGTATTAATTATCTCTCTCCATTTTTAATCAAAATATCAAAATCTTTCCCTTGGCAGACTTCATTCTTTTGTATGTGGATATCCAGTTTTCCCAACACCATTTTTTGAAGAGACTGTCTGGTCTAGGCACCCCTGTTTCCACATTGTCTAGTCTAGGCATCACTGTCTAAGATCATTTGCCCATATACATGAGTCAGAAATGTGTCAATGTATCATTTTCCAAACGTGTATAGTAGAGGCAGACAAATAAGGAGGAGACTGGAAATCTCCTGAATGTTGTATAAAATATCCTCAAGAGTCTGCTATGATCTCTACCACAATAATGACTGCATTACAAGACAAATAATAAGCACCAAACACACGCTTTTTTCAATCAATGAAAATATGGTGATCTACTACTTTGTGTCCAAAGCAATACTGTGAAGTAGTCTGAGTAAAGTCAATGACATTGATGGTTCTGGAAAATTATATATTTAATAATAATAATAATAAAATTAAGAATAAGACAAAAATTTATCATGTATATTTCCCCAATGAGTTCATATGGAGAAAGGGAGTAGAGAGAATATTTCATTAAACCACAAAACTACATAAACCAAATTATATAATTAACAAAATAACAGAGCTAAAGGCAGTACATTGATTCATGAGGGGAAGCCAGGAAAAAACAGAAGCATCAGGAATAAATTTAAACTTAATATAAAAAAACAATGTCCCCAAAACCCTAGAATAAGGCAGTAAATCAGAAAGCACTGTTGGAAAACAAACAAACAATAACAACAACAAAAAATACTAAGGGACACAGTCAAAACAATGAAACAAAGATCATAGAACATTCTACTAGAGAATATGACAGACAAGGAACATGACTGCCAAGCTGTTGTCTGAATTAAACACATTTCCTTCTCAAGAATAGTCATCTATAATTTCTCTTATATGAGGAATAAGGCAAGAATGCCCACTCTCACTATTTCTCTTCAACACAGTACTAGAAGTCTTAGTCAGAACCATTAGGCAAGAAAAAGAAATAAAAGGTATACAAGTTGGAAATTTAGAAGTAAAATTATTTATTTTTACATATGATCTTCTTTGAGAAAACCCTAAAGATTTCACACACATGAAAATTGTTAGAACAAATGAATTCAGCAGATATACAGGATACAAAATCAACATACAAAAATTAATTGCATTCCTGTACACTAAAAATGAACAATCCAAAAAGGAAATTAAGAAAACAATTCCATGTATAATAGCATCAAAAAGAATAAAACACTTAGAAGTAAACTTAACCAAATATAGAAAAGACTTGTATGTTGAAAACTACAAAAAATGCTGAAAGAAATTAAAGAAGACACAAATAAATGGAAAGACATTTTGTGTTCATGGATTGGAAGACAGCATTGTTAAGATATCAATACCACACAAAGCAATCTACAGATTCAATGAAATCCCTATCAAAATTCCAATGCCATTTGGGGGCAAAAATAGAAAAAAAAATCCTAAAGTTCATGTGAAATCTCAAGAAACCCCAAATAGCCAAAACAATCTTTAAAAACAACAACAAACCTGAAGTCTTAACACTTCCTGATTTCAAAACATATAACAAAGCTATAGTAATCAAAACAGTGTAGTACTGGCATAAAAACAGATATGTACACCAAGGGAACAAATTAGAGATTCAGAAATAAATCTTCACATATATGATCGGTTGATCTTCAGTAAGGTTGCCAAGACCATGCTATGGTGAAAGAATAGGCTCTAACAAATGGTAATGGGAAAACTGGATATCCACATGCCCAAGAATTAAGTTGGATCCTCAACTTACAACATACACAAAAATTAATGCAAAATGAATTAAAGACCTAAATATAAGGCCTAAAACTATAAAATTCCTATGATAAAATATAGGGAAAAACTTCATGACATTGGACTTGGCAATGATTTCTTAGATATGACACCAAAATTACAGGCAGCAAAAGCAAAAATAGACAAATGAGATAACATCCAACTTTAAAACTTCTATGCAGCAAAACAAACAATCAACACAGTGAAAAGGCAATCTAGGGAATGGGAGGAAACATTTGCAAATCTTGTGTCTGATAAGGGGTTAATATCCAGAATATATCAAAACCCCGTACAACTCAACAACAACAAACTAACCTGATTTAAAAATGGGCAAAGAATTTGAATAGACATTTCTTGGAAAAACATAAACAAATAGCCAACAAGCATTTTAAAAATGTTCAACTAATCCTTGATTAGTGATAATAGTACTGATCACTAGAGAAATGCAAATCAAAACCACAGTGAGATATCGCCTCAGACCCATAAGGATGGCCACTATTAAAACTCACACACACACACACACACACACACACACACACAGAGAAAATGACAAGTGTTGGCAAAGATAGGAAGAAAATTCAAACCCCTGTGCACTGTTGGAGGCAATGTAAAATGGTGCAGCCACTATGGAAAACAATATGGAGGTTCCTCAAAAAACTAAAAATAGAACTACCATACGATCTAGCAATCCCTCTTCTTTTCTTTTGGTTATATATCCAAAAGAATTGAAAGCAGGATATGAAAGATGTATATGCATATCCATATTTATTGCAGCTATTCTCAATAGCCATGATATGGAACAACACAAACATTCATTGACAAATGCATGGATAAAGAAAGTGTGGTGTATACACACAATGAAATATTATTCAGCCTTGAAAAAGAAGGAAATTCTGTTACATGCTATAACATGGATGAACCCTGAGAACATTATAAGTGATATAAGGTGGTCATAAAGACAAATACTTTATGATTCCACTTATTTAAGAATTCTAAAGTAGTCAGATGAGTAGAAATAGAAAGTGGATTAGTGGTTGTCAGGGGCTCTAAGGAGTTAGAAATGAGTTGTTCAATGGGTACAGAGTTTCAGTTTTACAAAATGAAAAAGCTCTAGAAATCTGTTTTGCAATGTGAATATGGTTAACACTACTAAATTGTGCACTTAAAAATGATAAAAATGGTAAATTTTGTTATGTTTTTTTACCATGATTAAAAATAAAAATAGTCATCTATATTTTATCCTGTTTTATCATCATGAAGCATGTATCTTGATTAAAAGAAGAAATTTATTTCTCTCTTCCTATATTACACCTATAGCAACTATCTGAAGATAAGTTATTACCTTTAGAATTAACTGCTCATGAAGTTCACCTTCATTAACAATTACATTTGAACTCTTTTCTCAGTATTACCCAGTTGTATCATAATGACAGATTTCCCTGTGAAAACTGGGCTGTTCTCTTCCTCAAGCCAGGTATTTTCATTAAAAGATGAGAGAGAAAGAAAGAGAGAGAAAGAGAGGAAGAGAGAAAGAAAGGAAGAAGTTTCTGAACTGATTGGTTAGTCTTGGCTAGTTACACAATAAAATATTTTAATAAGAAACAGCAATAGGAGTACTATTAGATTATTGGTTGCTTTGAGGTTAGAAAGCCTATGATTTCCCTATTGAGAATTAGTTCTACTTACTGGATGATGGGAATTTACACCAAAGTCAAAGAGCTTCACTAAATTTTTTCATTAATTAAAGAACTTAATTATCAGCCATTGCAGTAATTTCTCCTCCTAAATGATAACAAATCCCTAATATACTTGGTTGGTTTATCTGTACCCTTGGTTCCTTAGAGTTGTGATCATTATTTTAGAAATTAAATTCTCAGTCTCAGTCTTTGCATTTATAATTTTTCTTTTTTTAATTGTGACCATGCCACACAGCTTGCAAGATTTTAGTTCACCTACCAGGGATTGAACCCAAGTCATGGCAGTGAAAGCACACAGTCCTAACCACTAGACCACCAGGGAATTCCCTAAAACATCTTCTACTATTGAGGTTGGAAAAGTATGTTCTAAACATATTCTAATCTGGAAGCAAAGTGGAAATCACAGGAGTATTTTATCAAGAATTATGAGATTAGAAAAGCAGCTAAAAAGTGCCAAGTATTCAGATGCTATCATATAAGTGGATTTTGGCATCATTTCTGCCACACTGAGTGAATTAGTAATCTAAATGTTTTTAGGGAGAGGGGTTGAATGTGAGGATCCTTGAAAAGATGAGTTCAGCATAACCAAATATAAAGTGATAAAACACAAGAAGAGACTTCAACAAAACAGCAGATGAGACCAAACAGAAATACATTTCCCAGAATTCCCCTCCCTGTTTAATCCCAGATTGGTGTTGGCCACAAGAGACATTTTTATGAGATTCGGACGATGAATGTGAAGCAGTAGCCACCCATTTTTATGCTGTGAAGGTTGATGTAGAGCATCAGGCACATGTAGTAGCTCAGGAATGAATTAGGGCAATAACTAGACCAGCATCCTCCATCTCCCGTCTACATCCTCCCCTTCAGTTCCTTTGATTTTGGAGCCAACAGGTGTGTCCTTGTGGTGAAGAGCCCTACCTTCTCCCCCAGGTGATACACCACACCAAGGTTACAAGTGATGAGAGACATACCTGGGTCCCAGATATATTCATGAGTTCTAGTTACTGACTTTTTCCGCATCCTGTTTTTCTTCCTGAGTGTCAGTCTGGCTGACCAAAACAGCTTCAGAATTCACACTAGACAGAGAAGCCTAGAGCTGGATCCAATAGGTCTCACAATTATGTAAAGTTTAACTCCTAAAATATATCCCTTATTCTGCAACGGCTGATGACTTGTAAGGGTTCTGCTTCTCTGATCAAACCATGCCTGATTAAAAGGGTCTGCAAGAAAGGCTTTGTAGGGGGTGGTAGGTGAATTGTACTGATGGCCCTGATCATTCATACCCTCTGTCCTGTAACTTTACAGTCCCTCCACACTCTGATTCTGGGCTCATCTGTGTGATTTTCATTGACCAATGAGATATTAGCAAATGTGATCCAAACTTGAAAAGCACATGTTCATTTTTCCTTGCCTCCTTCCAGAACTGGGTTTTCTTGCCCTTGAATCCCTGCCTCTGGGCTAAATTGCTGAAGGGATAGGAGAGAGACCTCCAGCAAACCTCAGTCATCATATCCAAGGTCAACCTAAACTTAAACTGTCCCACCTCCCTACCCCTGCCCAGGACCCATCATTGATCTCATGATTAAGCCCAAATGAGATTAGCTAAGCCTAGCCAAGATTAGCAGAACGAACCAGCTCTATCTTCATGAGAAATAAAAATTTTAATTATTTAAAGACTTTGAAGTGCTTTGTAATGCAACAATAGCTAATTAATGCAGTAAGCATAGATCAAGTTACCAAAAAGTAATCTTTCCCAGATATGGGGGCTAGGGGAGAACCTAGCACTTATTGACTGCTTACTATGTCATGCCCTATTCCAGGTATTTAATGGTATGCTACTATGTTTAATGCCACAATCATAAAATTGTCTTCATTTGTGAAATGGGGAAAAGACTATGTGTTATTTGTCTACAACTGCAACCTCAACTGGTACATTCTAAAGCCGATGCTCTTACCATTTCATTTCTCTCTAGTAAAAGAAAGACAAACACACGTGTTGCATATACACACATGTAAGCCTATATCCACTTGCCATGATAGGTGAGTAAGTAATAGCTAACTAGTTAATAAAGGCCTACACAGTGTACTTCTTAGTTCAGTGGCAAGGAATGAAGGGTAGAACATGAGAGTCACACAGGGTACTTGTAAATTTAGTTCCAGCTCTTCGTTCTGATATGGTCTCAGTGGACTAAAGGATTGGTGGAGCTTGAAGGACTGTTTGGAATTGACTCAGATACAGGAAGTACTTCCCTTCCTCCCACAGCTATGAGCCACTGAGCA
The DNA here is from genome assembly GCF_028564815.1 of Eubalaena glacialis. NCBI lineage: Eukaryota > Metazoa > Chordata > Mammalia > Artiodactyla > Balaenidae > Eubalaena > Eubalaena glacialis. Next base: position 44,714,094 of record NC_083729.1, on the reverse strand, counting down.
GAGCGCTCTCCCTCCACGAACCTAGGGAACAGATATCCTCTTTGTGAAGCAAGTCCCATGTGCCTTCAATTACCTTAGAAGAACTTCAGGAGACTGCAGTGGAGCCCCAGGCAAAGATGAATTCCCTGCTAACTGCCACTGGCCCATCCCTCATTAGTTAAAAGACATTAATATTTAAAGCAATTACTGACATCAAGGAGGTAGGGAGAAGATTATGATTTAAAAAAAAAAAAAGGATCCTTCCTATATTGGAAGATAGGGGAACTAGAGGGGGAAAGGGGCAGAGCAAGTCCAATATTGGGGCTGAGGCCCAGAATTGTTTAACCTTGTGCTCTACTAGATACGGGCAACAAGTTCTGCTAATGGTCTAGATGCAATAAAATGTGAGGCCAAATAAAATAAAAAGAACACAAGTTTGGGGACATTTCATCTTTAGAAGGTGATATGACAGATGCTACAATCATGTCTCTGAATTTCACCATTAGTAGAACATCCAAAGATACAGAACAATGGAGGAAATACTGAGGATACTCTCTTTGGGACAATGCAATGAAGTTAAAGAAAATATTTAATTTCAGATTTGTTTGGCACTGTTAACAGCCTAACTTGCTTCGAAACCAGTTTGATAAATTCAGGGCCAGTCTTTAAGCCAAGATCAACAGTGTGACTTTCAACATTCCAAATTTTTAGAGGAGTAACAAAGATCCATAGGGACTGAGTCGTTTTTTTAAAGTTGAATAGCATTGCTTTGTATTAATGTAGGGTCATTTTTCCAAGAAGCTCCAAGCATTTGATGTTACGCTAATCTGATTCAGTATTCTTGAAACACAGAACTCACAGATGACAGAACTGAGACAGATGACAGTGAAGTGGCTAAATCTTTAAGATCCTCTCTAAAGGACAAACCAAATCACCTGAGTGAGGTGAATGACTGGAGGAAGACTGAAAATATGATCAAGATGATGGTGTAGAGGGCGGGGGTTAATCACATTTCAGATTTTTAAGGTGTTTAATTTCTCTCCCTAGGTATTTTTCACTAAATAAAATAAAAATAACATGATATAGCAGGAAGATCTCAGAAGTGGTTGCCAGGACCACTTTTTGAAATTGTTCGCCCAAACCTGCATTCAGAGGTAAGGGTGCCTTCGTGTATGTGATAGGACAGCCACAGGCAGAGGATGAGGTACTGCAATACATATGCCACATAGATGTCACCCATACATTAAATCCAATTTGTTTCTATTTATCATTGCACTCCTTATTGGGCTACTCTTTATATTCAAAAGCATCACATTTTCTAGATAAAGTAATAAATATAGCTATATAGAGAAATGAAAAATTAAACAAAAAAGATGGCTTTTTCCATGTTTTCCCATATACGCACCACCATCAGGCCCTGCTAATATTCCCTGAAGAGACAAAAAGCTGTATATACAGCAGTGCAGTATACTAAGTGGAAATCACCTGAAAAACCAGACATCTAAACCCATTTCATTTGGGAATTAGAAACTGAATAACTGAAATTAGAACAATTTAAGTCAATTCTTTAAAGGTTTGTTTGTTGTTATTGTTGTTTTTCAATCTGACCAAGGCCATCAAAAATGAAGTCTAATTTGTGATTTTATTCAGCTTAATTTGTATCTTTCCAACACAGTCCACATGCAAAACTGTACAAGTCTATGACTAGCAAATTTTTACTATTTCATTACTATGTTATTTTGAAAGGCATTAATACTGGATACTCAACACTCAGTTTGAAATAGGTATTCTTTTCCCCGTATTTTGGCAAACAATTTTTATAAATTTATTTCACAAAGAACTATTTCAATACAATGCAGGAATGTGAAATTTTGCAAAACAAAAGGGTACAGAAAAATGGAATTGAGTTTTCTGTGTTCTTACAACAGTTCTGTTTAAAAACTTCATATTCTCTATGTCTTTGCTCATTTCTAAGTTATACATTAAGATGTTTAGACAAATAACTACTTAACGGGTATCCTGCTTCTATTTTCTTCAAAAAACCCTGAGATATTAAAATGCTTCTTTTCTTCACCTATAGAAATTACCACGCAAACTGCAAAATGACAACTTTCCTGTATCTAGAACATAATTATTGCCTTTGTTGCAATCACAAAAGAAAACTCAGTAGGTTTAAATATTACCTTTCGTTACTGCACAATCTAAAGACATCACCTCTAACAGCAGATAACAGAAAACAGGACATTTCTTTTCTCTTTGGTTGTTGAGTAGCTGAGTCAGGCCATATGAAGTCAATTGTTGCTATGCAACATATGAAACAGGGAGAAGATAACATGTCTAAATACAGAGAATTCATTTGCCTATGATGATCCATTTTTTTCTTTGATAGGACACACAGGTTTGCATAGGAGGGATAGACATACCTACTTTAATTACCAAATATTTAAATTATATTAATAAAATCGGGGCCTATCATTTTTACTTAAAAACTAAAATCATTAATCATCTACTTGAACTACATGAATTTTTTTCACGTCTTTATTTTGCTTTTTGATTAAAAGGGACGTGGGTAAATAACACATCTTTATGTACTCTCCTTCTCCTGTCACAATGTGAAATAGACCCATACGTTAAGAATGTAAGTAAGTTTTCACTATGGCATACTGTAATAAATATTTTACTATTCAACAGTTATACAGCTGAGATATAGTGATATAAGCCAGGGAATGTAAAAGCCACACTAACTCATAATTCCAAAGTGTTATAATTCAACCATACAAATTTGCCCTGGATTGAAATCAGTCACACACAGTATCTATGCACACAGAAATTTATTTTCAATCAATTTGTCAAAAACTATCTGTTATTATTTCTTATTTTTATGACTGCAAGTCATCAACTTACCTGGTGGAAAATTACTTTCTTCTACATTCACATACTAGTTTATTTTATTGCAGGAGTTACCAACCTGTGAGCTGTGTCTACTGGTCAATTCAATTTTTTTTTTTTTTTTTTTTTTGTCCTTGCCATGTGGCCTGCAGGGGGATCCCAGCTCCCTGACCAGGTACTGAACTAGTGCCCCCTGCAGTGGAAGCGTGAAGTCTTAACCACTGGACTGCCAGGGAAGTCCCCAAAAATTTAAAAAATGAATGCTTGGGAAAATATTCTCATAGTCCTTGTCATTATGTGATAAGGCACACACCTCTGAAAATGGAGGATTTAATTATCCCCTTATCCAAGGAACTCATAAACTAGAAAAACATTCTCAGTAGTGATACTAGCAGCTATCTAAATTAATATGAAAAAAAATTATACACACACACGTGTGTGGAATTCTTAGCATGATATAGGGAAAGAAACATGAAATATGTGGTTTTGAATTCTGCATCTGCTAATTATTCACCATGTGAATTGAGGTAAATATTTAAGTTCTGTAACCAATAGTTTTCTCATCAATTAAGTAGGAATAATTGCAATAACATATGAACACAATACACTAACACAATGTCTGAGAGAAATTGACTAAGACAAAAGAAGGAAAGTGCTAGAAGCCTGAAATGGTGTTAGTATTTTTTTATTTATGTTTTTCATCTCCCATATCACATGCAAGTTCCTTTTTTGGCCAACTGGGGAAGGGAATTCTTGGAAGCACAGTTCTCAGATTAACCAAGTTGAGAATAGAATGATACAGCACAAAGAGAAACTTCCCTTTCTCAACTTTATAGTTACTCTGAGGTTGCTTTCATTTTTTTATGTTTAGAACTCTGGTATATGGAAAGAAGTATGGATTCAATTTTATCTTTTCATTTTATCATTTATTAAAATCTTTATTTTTCCCCACGGATTTAATACGCATTTTTATTCTATCCCAATTTGCATTTTGGTCTGAGTTTCCTATTCAGTTCCATGATTCTTTTTATGTTCCAACAACAACATGTTTTAATATTTGGCAGGGCTAGTGTGCCCTAGCCGCTAATTTTAAGGGTTTTTTAAAAATTTAACTTTGTTTTCCCCAACTTTATTGAAATATAATTGACATATAACATTATGTAAGTTTAAGATTTGCAATATGATTTGTTTCACTTATATACTGTGAAATGATTACCACAATAGGGTTAGTTAATACCTCCATCACCTCACATACCATTTCTTTTTTGTGATGAGAACATTTAAGATCTACTCTTAGCATCTTTCAACTGTATAATACTATACTGTTAACTATGTAATGTTACCATACTGTACATTACATCTCTAGAACTTATTCATCCTATAACTAGGAGTTTGTACTCTTTGAGCGACTTCTTCCCAACTCTCCCACTCCTCAGCCTCTGGCAACCACCATTCCACTCTGTTTCTATGAGTTTGACTTTTTTGGATTCCACATAGAAGTGATACCATACAGTATTTGTCTTTGTCTGTCTGACTTATTTCACTTAGCGTAACGCACTCAAGTCCCATCCATGTTGTCATGAATGGCAGGATTTCCTCCTTTCTTTCTCATTGCTGAATAATACTTTTGTGTGTTCTCATATCTTCTTCATTCATCCATAGATGGACACTTAGGTTGTTTCCATATCTTGGCTCTTGTTAAAAGGCTGTAACGAAAAAAAAAAAGGCTGTAACGAACCTGGAGGTGCAAATATCTCTTCAAAATCCTTCAAGTTATTTTTCATTTCTTTTGGCTATATACCCAGAAGTGAAAATGCTGGAACATATGGTAATTTTATTGTCATTTTTTTTTTTGAGGAGCCTCCATACTATTCTCCATAGTGGCTGTACCAATACATTCCCACCAAGAATACACAAGGGTTCTCTTTTCTCCACATCCTTGCCAACACTTGCTCTCGTCTCTTTGATAGTATCTATTCTAACAGGTATGAGGTGGTATCTCATTATGGTTTTGATTTACATTGTCCTGATATTGACCATCTTTTCATGTACCTGTTGGCAATTGGTATGTCTTCCTTGGAAAAATCTCTCTTCAGGTCCTTTGCCCATTTTTAATTGGATGATAATTATTATAATTATTGCTATTGAGTTATGAGTTCTTATACATTTTAGATACTAACCTCTTCAGATAGATGGTTTGCAAATGTTTTGCTCCATTCTGTAGGTTGCCTTTTCATTTCGTTGATTGTTTCTTTTGCTGTGCAGTAGCTTTTAAGTTTGATGCAGTGTCACTTGTTGGTTTTTGCTTTTGCTGCTTGTGCTTTTGGTGTCATATCCAAAAAATCATTGTCAAGACCCATATCAAGGAACTTTTTTCCTATGTTTTCTTCTACCTACCTCAACTCAAGAATTAGAAGAGGAAGACAAAGTAGATGGAGAAAGAAAATGAGAAAGAGAAAGGTGAAGAGGAAGAGAAGAAGGTGAAGGAGAACAAGGAGGAGACTACTAGAGAATTTTAGAGCTGATGATAGTAGTTTTTCCCAGAGAATCTAATGAGAAAAGCATTCCTAAAGTAAATGATGTAGGCTTCATTTGGGTTAAATGTCTTCAAAATTGGAGCTATATCTGTCAATAAGCTAGCCGCATGTCAATTCAGTAGTAGGCACATAAGCGTAGTCAGTCAGTATTCACTAGTTAAATCAATATGACTCTTTTCAAAGAAAAAAATTACCGGCATAAGTGTCATTTATCCCTTACAATCCCTTACAATATATTGCAAGAAAAAGTAATTTAAGCATTTTGAAGTTGAAAACTAACTTTTAATGCAAGAAATACCTGAATTCTATGGAGAAAATAGAAAGGCAAATGAGCATTTGTGATTACCTTCCATCCCTCTCAATCATTTAAAAATGATAGAATATATACAAAATAAAAGTAAGTTCACCGGGAAACAAAGAACAATGCCACAATTAGAATAGAATGTTGAGGACTTTATAGATAATATTTTTCCGTCAAGCTAAATGCACAAGAATAGATTTCTGAATAAAGTAGTGAATCTGCTGTTGGGTATTCCCTAAGCAAATGTTGGAGCCAAATGGAAGCTAAAGGATGTCTCAAATTGAGGAGGCAAGTTTACCTCATACCCAAGAAGAAAGGCATCCTGATTACATGTTCCCACCCTGTTCTTTCACAGAAGCCCAAAGTTCTATCAGAATTAGAATTTGTTGCCAAGAAAACAGAGGATATTTGCTGGCGATGTGAAAACACATGCCAGAAAAATACACCACTCTATCAAAAACCTTACACAATGAACAGATAACCAAGATTTTCCATAAAACATTTAAAGAAAATGATAGCATGAAAGAAAGGCATAATGAAAAAAAACACCAAGGCTGACTCTCCAGGTGAGAGAATATATGTAGGAAACAAACATAAATGATAAGATAATTAAAATTGGTATCCTCAGAAAGATCTGTAAGAGAAAAGCAGAGTTCTTGGAAATTAAAAATATGATTTCAGAAAAATAATGATAATAAATCAAAATAATAATTGGTAAAATTGATTGAACTGAAGATTAAAAGGACAGCACTAGAAACCAAAAGATATTCCCAAAGTTCCATGTAAAAACATACATGAGGAGATTAACCAAGATGGCGGAGTAGAAGGACGTGCTCTCACTCCCTCTTGCGAGAGCACCAGAATCACAACTGGCTGCTGGACAATCATCGACAGGAAGACACTGGACTTCAACAAGGAGGATACCCCACGTCCAAGGACAGAGGAGAAGCCACAGTGAGACGGTAGGAGGGGCGCAATCAGAGTAAAATCAAATCCCATAACTGCTGGGTGGGTGACTCACAGACTGGCGAACACGTAAACCACAGAAGTCCACCCATTGGAGTGAAGGTTCTGAGCCCCACGTCAGGCTTCCCAACCTGGGGGTCCAGCAACGGGAGGAGGAATTCATAGAGAATCAGACTTTGAAGCCTAGTGGGAATTGATTGCAGGACTTTGACAGGACTGGGGGAAACAGAGACCCCACTCTTGGAGGGCACACACAAAATAGTGTGTGCATCGGGACCCAGGGGAAGGAGCAGTGGCCCTGGGGGAGACTGAACCAGACCTACCTGCTAGTGTTGGAGGGTCTCCTGCAGAGGCGGGGGCTGGCTCTGTTTCACCGTGGGGACAAGGACACTGGCAGCGGAGGTTCTGGGAAGTACTCCTTGGCGTGAGCCCTCCCAGAGTCTGTCATTAGCCGCACCAAAGAGCCCAGGTAGGCTCCAGTGTTGGGTTGCCTCAGGCCAAACAACCAACAGGGAGGGAACCCAGCCTCACTCATCAACAGTCAAGTGGATTAAAGTTTTACGGAGCTCTGACCACCGCAGCAACAGTCAGCTCTACCCACCTCCAGAGCCTCCCATCAAGCCTCTTAGATAGCCTCAACCACCAGAGGGCAGACAGCAGAAGTAAGAAAAACTACAATCCTGCAGCCTGTGGAACAAAAACCACAATTACAGAAAGATAGACAAGATGAAAACGCAGAGGGCTATATACCAGATGAAGGAACAAGATAAAACCCCAGAAAAACAACTAAATGAAGTGGAGATAGGCAACCTTCCAGAAAAAGAATTCAGAATAATGATAGTGAAGATGATCCAGGACCTCAGAATAAGAATGGAGGCAAAGATTGAGAAGATGCAAGAAATGATTAACAAAGACCTAGAAGGATTAAAGAACAAACAAACAGAGATGACCAGTACAATATCTGAAATGAAAACTACACTAGAAGGAATCAATAGCAGAATAACTGAGGCAGAAGAACGGATAAGTGACCTGGAGGACAGGATGGTGGAATTCACTGCTGCAGAACAGAATAAAGAAAAAAGAATGAAAAGAAATGAAGATAGCCTAAGAGACCTCTGGGACAACATTAAACGTAACAACATTCGCATTATAGGGGTCCCAAAAGGAGAAGAGAGAGAGAAAGGACCCGAGAAAATATTTGAAGAGATTATAGTCGAAAACTTCCCTAACATGGGAAAGGAAATAGCCACCCAAGTCCAGGAAGTGCAGAGAGTCCCATACAGGATAAACCCAAGGAGAAACACGCCAAGACACATAGTAATCAAAGTGGCAAAAATTAAAGACAAAGAAAAATTATTGAAAGCAGCAAGGGAAAAACGACAAATAACATACAAGGGAACTCCCATAAGGTTAACAGCTGATTTCTCAGCAGAAACTCTACAAGCCAGAAGGGAGTGGCATGATATACTTAAAGTGATGAAAGGCAAGAACCTGCAACCAAGATTACTCTACCCGGCAAGGATCTCATTTAGATTTCATGGAGAAATCAAAAGCTTTACAGACAAGCAAAAGCTAAGACAATTCAGCACCACCAAACCAGCTCTACAACAAATGCTAAAGGAACTTCTCTAAGTGGGAAACACAAGAGAAGAAAAGGACCTACAAAAACAAACTCAAAACAATTAAGAAAATGGTCACAGAAACATACATATCGATAATTACCTTAGACGTGAATGGATTAAATGCTCCAACCAAAAGACACAGGCTTGCTGAATGGATACAAAAACAAGACCCATATATATGCTGTCTACAAGAGACCCACTTTAGACCTAGGGACACATACAGACTGAAAGTGAGGGGATGGAAAAAGATATTCCATGCAAATGGAAATCAAAAGAAAGCTGGAGTAGCTATACTCATATCAGATAAAATAGACTTTAAAATAAAGAATGTTACAAGAGACAAGGAAGGACACTACATAATGATCAAGGGATCAATCCAAGAAGAAGATATAACAATTATAAATATATATGCACCCAACATAGGAGCACCTCAATACATAAGGCAACTGCTAACAGCTATAAAAGAGGAAATTGACAGTAACACAATAATAGTGGGGGACTTTAACACCTTACTTACACCAATGGACAGATCATCCAAAATGAAAATAAATAAGGAAACAGAAGCATTAAATGACACAATAGACCAGATAGATTTAATTGATATTTATAGGACATTCCATCCAAAAACAGCAGATTACACATTCTTCTCAAGTGCGCACGGAACATTCTCCAGGATAGATCACATCTTGGGTCACAAATCAAGCCTCAGTAAATTTAAGAAAATTGAAATCATATCAAGCATCTTTTCTGACAACAACGCTATGAGATTAGAAATGAATTATAGGGGAAAAAACGTAAAAAACACAAACACATGGAGGCTAAACAATACGTTACTAAATAACCAAGAGATCACTGAAGAAATCAAAGAGGAAATCAAAAAATACCTAGAGACAAATGACAATGAAAACACGACGACCCAAAACCTATGGGATGCAGCAAAAGCAGTTCTAAGAGGGAAGTTTATAGCTATACAAGCCTACCTAAAGAAACAAGAAAAATCTCAAGTAAACAATCTAACCTTACACCTAAAGAAACTGGAGAAAGAAGAACAAACAAAACCCAAAGTTAGCAGAAGGAAAGAAATCATAAAGATCAGAGCAGAAATAAATGAAATAGAAACAAAGAAAACAATAGCAAAGATCAATAAAACTAAAAGCCGGTTCTTTGAGAAGATAAACAAAATTGATAAGCCATTAGCCAGACTCATCAAGAAAAACAGGGAGAGGACTCAAATCAATAAAATCAGAAATGAAAAAGGGGAAGTTACAACAGACACCGCAGAAATACAAAGCATCCTAAGAGACTACTACAAGCAACTTTATGCCAATAAAATGGACAACCTGGAAGAAATGGACAAATTCTTAGAAAGGTATAACATTCCAAGACTGAACCAGGAAGAAAAAGAAAATATGAACAGACCAATCACAAGTAATGAAATTGAAACTGTGATTAAAAACCTTCCAACAAACAAAAGTCCAGGACCAGATGGCTTCACAGGTGAATTCTATCAAACATTTAGAGAAGAGCTAACACATATCCTTCTCAAACTCTTCCAAAAAATTGCAGAGGAAGGAACACTCCCAAACTCATTCTATGAGGCCACCATCACCCTGATACCAAAACCAGACAAAGACATTACAAAAAAAGAAAATTACAGACCAATATCACTGATGAATATAGATGCAAAAATCCTCAACAAAATACTAGCAAACAGAATCCAACAACACATTAAAAGGATCATGCACCACGATCAAGTGGGATTTATTCCAGGGATGCAAGGATTCTTCAATATACGCAAATCAATCAATGTGATACACCATATTAACAAATTGAAGAATAAAAACCATATGATCATCTCAATAGATGCAGAAAAAGCTTTTGACAAAATTCAACACCCATTTATGACAAAAACTCTCCAGAAAGTGGGCATAGAGGGAACCTACCTCAACATAATAAAGGCCGTATATGACAAACCCACAGCAAACATCATTCTCAACGGTGAAAAACTGAAAGCATTTCGTCTAAGATCAGGAACGAGACAAGGATGTCCACTCTCACCACTATTATTCAACATAGTTCTGGAAGTCCTAGCCACGGCAATCAGAGAAGAAAAAGAAATAAAAGGAATACAAATTGGAAAAGAAGAAGTAAAACTGTCACTGTTTGCAGATGACATGATACTACACATAGAGAATCCTAAAGATGCCACCAGAAAACTGCTAGAGCTAATTAATGAATATGGTAAAGTTGCAGGCCACAAAATTAATGCACAGAAATCTCTTGCATTCCTATACACTAATGATGAAAAATCTGAAAGAGAAATTAAGGAAACACTCCCATTTACCATTGCAACAAAAAGAATAAAATACCTAGGCATAAACCTACCTAGGGAGACAAAAGACCTGTATGCAGAAAACTATGAGTCACTGATGAAAGAAATTAAAGATGATACCAACAGATGGAGAGATATATCATGTTCTTGGATTGGAAGAATCAACATTGTGAAAATGACTATACTACCCAAAGCAATCTACAGATTCAATGCAATCCCTATCAAATTATCAATGGCATTTTTTACAGAGCTAGAACAAATCATCTTAAAATTTGTATGGAGACACAAAAGACCCCGAATAGCCAAAGCAGTCTTGAGGGATAAAAACGGAGCTGGAGGAATCAGACTCCCTGACTTCAGACTATACTACAAAGCTACAGTAATCAAGACAATATGGTACCGGCACAAAAACAGAAACGTAGGTCAATGGAACAAGATAGAAAGCCCAGAGATAAACCCACGCACCTATGGTCAACTAATCTATGACAAAGGAGGCAAGGATATACAATGGAGAAAAGACAGTCTCTTCAATAAGTGGTGCTGGGAAAACTGGACAGCTACATGTAAAAGAATGAAATTGGAATACTCCCTAACACCATACACAAAAATAAACTCAAAATGGATTCGAGACCTAAATGTAAGACTGGACACTATAAAATTCTTAGAGGAAAACATAGGAAGAACACTCTTTGACATCAATCACAGCAAGATCTTTTTTGATCCACCTCCTAGAGTTATGGAAATAAAAACAAAAAATAAACAAATGGGACCTAAGGAAACTTCAAAGCTTTTGCACAGCAAAGGAAACCATAAACAAGACGAAAAGACAACCCTCAGAATGGGAGAAAATATTTGCAAACGAATCAACGGACAAAGGATTAATCTTCAAAATATATAAACAGCTCATTCAGCTCAATATTAAAGAAACAAACACCCCAATCCAAAAATGGGCAGAAGACCTAAATAGACATTTCTCCAAAGAAGACATACAGATGGCCACGAAGCACATGAAAAGCTGCTCAACATCACTAATTATTAGAGAAATGCAAATCAAAACTACAATCAGGTATCACCTCACACCAGTTAGAATGGGCATCATCAGAAAATCTACAAACAACAAATGCTGGAGAGGGTGTGGAGAAAAGGGAACCCTCTTGCACTGTTGGTGGGAATGTAAATTGATACAGCCACTATGGAGAACAGCGTGGAGGTTCCTTAAAAAACTAAAAATAGAATTACCATATGACCCAGCAATCCCACTACTGGGCATATACCTAGAGAAAACCATAATTCAAAAAGACACATGCACCCCAATGTTCACTGCAGCACTATTTACAATAGCCAGGTCATGGAAGCAACCTAAATGCCCATCAACAGACGAATGGATAAGGAAGTTGTGGTACATATATACAATGGAATATTACTCAGCCATAAAAAGGAATGAAATTGAGTCATTTGTTGAGACGTTGATGGGTCTAGAGACTGTCATACAGAGTGAAGTAAGTCAGAAAGAGAAAAACAAATATCGTATATTAACGCATGTATGTGGAACCTAGAAAAATGGTACAGATGAGCCGGTTTGCAGGGCAGAAGTTGAGACACAGATGTAGAGAACAGACATATGGACACCAAGGGGGGAAAACTGCGGTGGGGTGGGGATGGTTGTGTGCTGAATTGGGCAATTGGGATTGACATGTATACACTGATGTGTATAAAATTGATGACTAATAAGAACCTGCAGTATAAAAAAACAAACAAAACAACTAATACTAAACTTCATTGGGTTATTTGTATGGAAATATGTTAATATAAATGTTTCAGACATTACATGAAATTTCTAAAAATCTTATATGTTCTGGTATAATGTTATAAGTCATAATCCTAGTTATTACTTTAAAATGTATATCTCAGAAATAACTAATTTTCTTGTCAACTGCATTATTATGAACTTTCATCAAATCTTTAACCATGGTCATTTTTAAGTCTTTTGTCATTTACAGACAGTTATGGGTGTACTCTGATGCTTTTGCAAATATGTTCCTATAAAAGGGTTTCATCTTCAAGAAATTCATGGAAAAGACTCTGACAAGTACAGGTTTCTGGTAACTGACTGTACTGCTGAACTGAATGAATAAGCATTTTCAGAACTCTAATGAAAAACTGATGAACTCATAAAAGTGCTAACAAAAGTTCAAGATGAAAAAAACAATTAATTACATGGGACTGAGTGAACTGATGAGGATGGTTATAATTTTTGTGACTTTCTGTTTGAATTAAAAAAAAACAATCCCACAAGGACTCAGAGGCAAAGAATATACAAATCAATTTTCACTGCAAAGTAAAGGAGCTGTTACAGTGGGGGATTACTGGACTGAATGTCAATATTATGACACAGTATGAGTGTGTTTCATGTTTGGTAATTGCAATCATTGTTGCTTTTGTTGTGGTCATCCATCTACAATGCTTGGTGTCAGTCTATTTATCTCTTGTAAAAATAAAATACAGTGTGTGTGTGTGGAAAAAAAAAAACGTAGCTGGGTTCCTAGGAGGAAGAGCTCTGTAGTACGAAGGAAGGTGAATACTTACAGTGATGAATTTTTAATTTAGTCAAATGCTTTTTCTGCATCTATTGAGATGATCAAATGATTTTTAGCCTTCATTTTGTTAATGTGTTATGTCACATTAATTGATTGGCAGATATTGGACCATCCTTGCATCCCTGAAATAAATCCCACCTGATTATTAAAAAAAAAAAAAAAAATACATGAAATGCAGATTCAAGAAATACACTCCAACATTAATCAAAAGGACAGAAACAAGAAGAAAAAAAGGAAAAAAGCCCTGGCTTCCATTAGGTCTAGTCCTACATTACTTTGTGCCACAAGATTATTGATAAAAGTATACACTTCCTTCAGAGAAAACCTGCCACCCTCCCTCACACATAAATATACCTTCAAGATGTGGTCTCATCTCCCTGACCCAGGAAAGTCAATCATATTAAGCAACAGAACATTTTCCTAAATCTGGCTTATTTGGGAAATTGAAACCATTCATATTTATTGTAATCACGACTATATTTGATTTTATTTCAGCCACAATATTAGTGAGGTAAATATTAGCTGTATATGAAATAGACATAAGAGCACTGTATAATGACTTAAGTGTAATAGAAGTTTATTTCTCCTGTAATAGCCTTGACTGGTCCAAGGTGGAAAGGAACAGTAGGCTGCTCCATACAATCATTGAAGGACTCACATGAATAGATGTTTTGCCATCATCAGTGAATCAAGTCCAAGTTTGATTACCCTAGTCATCTCCATCCAGGCTGAGGAAATATACCAAGGAGCCCTCATGAGGGGACTTCAGAGACCAGCCCTGGAAGTGACAACTTTTTCTTATGCTATACTGTTTAGACATCACATGAGTATATCAAACTACACAGGAATATGGAAAATGTGGTCCAGTGATATGTCCAGGAAGAAGAGTAAGACATGGATTCTGGTGAGATTCTAGTATAGCCATCTTATTTTTCAATGTCTACAATTTGCTTTTTTTAAATTTATTATTGCCCATGTTAATCATGTATTGTTTGTTTTGTCATCTGCTATATTGGATGTTTCAGTTTTTATTTATGTTCTACTAGTGTTTATATTTAAATTTACAGCTAACATTTGCGAACAGTTTCATTTAATGTCAAAAAGTAATCATTATCTAGAGCCCCTTCTTCTTTTGACAGATTGACCATTACCTCACTTTTACTTATTTTCTTCTTATACAAACCCTCCAATCCTGCTAGTTATAATTTACTGATTTTTTAAAAAAAATTTTTGTACTATTGTCTATGAATTAGGGGTCTATTTTTAAACCCTTATGTAACAATTGAACTTTAATTTCATGGCCTTTTTATTTGCTAATCATTTTTTGTATATTGTGTTTTTCTCAAACTATCACTCAGTCTTGGCTGGAGAACATTATGAGTAACAATTTTCAGAGAAACTAGTGGATAGTAAATTTCTAGATACTAGAAATGTATTTTTTTTCTCTCATGTGTGGAAAATATTTGGATTGTTTTTGTGGTCCTAAAGACATATCCTTCCTCTGAAATGGAGGTATCAGAATAGTCACAGAGGCAAAACACTAGCAGAGAACTGTTTCAGGAGAGCAGGAAACCCAGGGGGCCCCTTAGTCATTGAGAAGTCCCATGGCAGTGATATGTACAGCATATCAGGACTTTGTATGGAACATACATGAGTTTATCCTGTGACAAACACTCAGGAATAACTGGAGAAAATTTGACAGGGGCTAATTCCTGGTATATAACCTAGTAATGGGGTTCATGCCTTACTTGTTTCCATTTAAAAAGGAAGTGTAATCTCATTTTTTAATCACAAACTACTGAGAAGCACAAAATATATATTAAATATTTACAATGAACAAAATAATGACAACTATTCAGAATCTTCTTTGAGCACCTAATATGTGTCAGACCCTATAGAAGACCTTTTACAAATGTTGTCTCTAAGATAATTAACAATTCATCAAGGTCTGGATATTATTTACATTTTACACATAAAGAAACAGACTCATTGGATTGTCTTGTTCAAAGTCTCACAGCTAGTTAATGGGATTCAAAACTAGCTCTGCCTAACTGAATTCCATGCTCTTCTCCATAAACTGCTCATCTTATTTTAAATCTAAGACTCGGTTTAATTTTATCTCATTCAAATCAGCTTTTGACTGCTCTATAAGTGCACTGTCCAATATGCTAGTGGCACACTGAATGCTTAAAATGCAGCTCATCTGAACATGCCATGTTGTAACTGTAAAACAAAAGGATTTAAAAGATAGTACAAAATGTAAGATACCAAATAAATAATTATGTTGATTACCTGTTAAAATGTTACTCTGGATACACTGGAATAAATAAGATATATTATTACAATTAATTTAACCAGTTTAATTTTATTTTTTAATGTGGCTACTAGAAAATATTAAATTGTGTAAATGGCTCACATTGTATTTCTGTTAGACAGTGCTGCTCTACAAAGAGCTAAATTTTGAAAACTATGGATTACCTACAGGAAAACCCAATTGGTCAATATCCATGGTAATTTCATGATTAATCCATTTATTCTTTAATTCTTTTAACAAATATTTATCAATTACCCATTTGTGGATAAGCTTTGTGTTTTAGGCACTGAAAAAAGATCAGGAGGAAAAATCAGAAAAATGTCCCTGACTTCATAACACTTACATTCAGGCTGTGAGTTCTGACAACTGGTCTTTGGCGATGCTTTCTGTGCTAGAATGTTGTCCAACATCAGCTTTTCTGTGACTCATAAAACTAAGAGCTCTAAAACTTAAGTTACTAATCAACTCAGATTGGAAAATAGGTAAAATAGGTACATGGAAGAGGGATGGGGCCAAAAATATTTAAAGAATCAAATGATTTGTCTTTTATTTGCAAAACTACAGTTGCTAAAAACCTGGTCCTTCTAATGGTCTGGTAAACCATTAAAAGGTAGCTTTATAGAGGCTCTGGTGTGTAGTACAGATTATTTCTGACCAAAAAATTACTATACAACATTCTATAAATGTCACAGTGTCAGGCATCTCAAGATGTTTTAATATTTACCTATTAGCTATAGATTATAGAAGTCATTGAACCAAAATGAAGGCTTACAATCCTCTAAAGGAGGATTTGATGAATTATCTCAAAATTCTTATGTGTGGGCAGGCTTCTAGCTTTTTCTTTTTCCTCCTTTTGTTTAAACCAGTATATATCGGGCACTGTGCTACTGTGCTTGTTTTCATGTTATCACAAGTTATCTCACTTAACGGATGAGAAAGCTGGTAGTCGCAGGAGTTAAGTGTATTGCCCTAATTTCGCATGATCATAAGCACACATGTACAATTCAAAAATACATTTTCATGCTTCTTTCCCTATAATACATTGAATATTCTATGTTTTTTCCCCCAAAATTCCAGAATTTTCATATAGTCAGGTTGTATAAGCTATTTGCCTACATGTCATTTGTTGAACCCTCCTCTAATTCAGTTTCCATACATCTGGGTTCCAATAATCGCCTTACCTGCAGGTTCAAAACCATCTAATAATTCTTTTAATCTCCAAACTTCTGAAACATTTTTCCATCTCTCTCTCATTTTCAACTGTTCTTAGACATGCATGATCCACATTCTTTCATTCCAATGTTCTTTAAACTTCTCTCCTAACTTTTCTTTCAGACTCAATTTTCAAAGATATTTGCTGCTTCTCTCCCCTTCTCTCCCATCTCAGCTTTTCACTATTTATATCAATTTAGCCTCTCTAGATTCTATTTCCCTATTTCAGGACACAGATTCTACATGACATGGAAAAAAGTCCAGAATGTTGACCTGGTGAAAAAGAATTTTTTGTCTAAGAAAGGGTACAATAAGGAGTAGGAAGAGAAAGTAATATGTTAAATACTTATAACTCAGCATTTCATCTTTTATCATGCCATATTATGTAATGCCAGGACTGTCATGGCTACTTCAGTCCTTTTCCTAAACTGTAGGTCTGCAATAAGAAACCTAAGAGCACTCACTTTAATTGCCTGTATACCTGGATCTCTGTATCAAAGTTCTACTGCCAGATGAGATATGGTACTATTCTATCGTGTGGGTTGGTTATTTCTGAATCATAATTAGGTATTTATAAGCCCCTTGGAATGCTTACCAGCATATACCTCAGGTTCTGTATTGTTCTGCGAGTGTGCCCAGTGGAATACACTCTACCCTAGCATTAGGGCCTAGCATCACCTGTTACCTAAACTTGCAGTAAGCTCATTGCCTAATCCATCTACTGTCTCATTCAACCAATGTACCTCCATGTCACTCACTTCCTTTTCTAAGACTACTTCATTAAGCTAAATCCACCCCATGTCCATTTTTTCTCCACTGAGCTATAAAAATTGGAGTAACAAATGGTAAATAACTCATCACCTTTTTCATATAATGATTTTTAAAACTACACTTATGATAAATGGGACTGTGAATAGCAAGAAAACTAAATTACAGATCTATAGATAATTCTCCAATTATTTCAACTGCTTTGAGATATCCCTCACTTCACTTTCTAAAATAGATTCCAGCAAGCAGATAAATGAAACCAATTTGAGCATCATTTTTTAAAATTTTGTCTAAATTCTTGTAGTTATGTGGTGAATGCCCATAAGACTAGGAGAAAGGAGAAGAGAAAGTGAAAGCCTGGATAATCCATTTTCTAGAGAGTAATCATTTACTGTGTCTTTCCATTGTGTTATACAATCCATCTAGCCCCTGTGCCAAAACTAAATTCTTCTTATTATGTAAATTAATATCAAACTGCTATTTTTGTGATAGGCAAAGTCCTGGTTCTTATGTCTTAGAAAAAAATATTTTTAATCATCTCTTTGCTCCCTTCTTCCTCTGTACTCTCCCTCATCTCTATTTACATTTTGCCATTTGTCAACAGTTTTGTTTCCACTGAGACAGCTGAGTTGGTATTATTACATTTCAGTGGATAGTTGTCAGTATTGTTTTGCAACAAAATAATAAGAGCTGCTGGTGTTTAGTCTAGGGCATACCACCATACACATGCACAAACGAAAAGAAAAAGAAAGAATTGCTCAAAAGTACTATGGAGTTTTCTAGCATTTCTTCTTTTTGTAAAGTCATTCCCAAACAGGAAATACAAAATCCAGAACTTGAGCCTTGCATACACAATCAGCAACCGATTACAATTCTAGGCTTCAGATCACTTGGCATCCTGTTAACAACCACCTGCCTGGGCTGTGAAGGCCCTGGAAGGTTGTTTCCTCACTGTGAATGAGCCAGGATTTATGCGACCTTTGCAAAATCAGACAAGGAGCCTACACATCAGATAAAATGTCTAATGAAATTAACACATTATTCAATAGGCTTGAAATGTCCACAGACTATTAACCAACTGGAGGCATCACCTTTATTGTCCCTTCTCAATTGCATCTCTCCTTCTCATTTAAATTAATGTCCAAAATGCCTTTAAGGCAGGTTCTAATATATAACTCTCTTACACAAAGTGCACACACACAAATACACATGTTTAGTAGTTGTCTCTATACAACCTGCTAGAACACAGATGTCCTTCTCTAAGACATAATACATGGATGAGGATGACAGATTATCTCTTATTATGGCTTATTATTTAGTCAGGCAGTAAGTGAATATTTATTGAGTTCTGACTTTGTACAAGGTCTATGGTTCAATGTGATAAATGTGTGTACAATGAGTGTTGTTGAATAAAAAGCATGACTTCTGGCTTCTAAGATATTAAAATCAAATTAAATACAAAAACATAAAATCATACCAAACTCACTGATACATTAAAAATATAGATAAGCCAAAAGGAAAAAACAGTCAGTCATGAAGTTACCGCCCAGGTAACTCATTATTAATGTTTTGGTAAGTATCTTTCTATCTGTCTAACCCACTGTGTCTCTGCCAGTCCCTTGCATGCCTATTACCTATTATTCTCATTGAGAAGCATATAGTAAGCATCTTTCTCTATCAAACAGATTGCCATATTCATCCTAATAGAACTATAGCAAACAATTTGATGAATGCCCCATAATTTATTTAACCAATCATCTTAATGGATATGAGGGCTCTCTCCAAATTTTAATTCACAGCACGTACGTACACACAAACACATGCAGATTTATATATATGTTTGACAATATCATTAAGATAGATGTCTATCACAAAGGCATGAACATTTTTTAAACTTTAAAAAATTTTAATATTTAATACTTATACAGAAATGTAAATACATCAAAGTGTAAACCTGGATGAATTTCCACAGACAGCACACCATGTATAGCACCCATTCCAAGAAACAGAATATTACCTATAACACAAGGCCCATTTTGAACCCCCTTTCCAGTCTTACTCCCCCAGGAGAGTAATCATTATACTGACTAGAAAACAGAGTACTTTACATAAATTAAGTGACAAGTTAGGTTCTCTTTTGTACCCTGCTTCTTTGTGAAATCTACATTGTTGTAGATTAATTAATCATTTTCAAAGCTATATAGTTTTCCATTTTGTGAATATGCCACAATTTACTTATCCATTACATCTGGTGAACATTTAGTGTATTGGACATTCAGCAAGTTTCCAGTGTGGGCTATATGAATAGTGCTCCTGTGAACATTCCTATTCATGTATTTTGTGAACATGTATGCATATCTGATGGTTATGAGTGGAAATTCTGGGGGTTAGGAAATATACATTTAGCTCTAGTAGATAAAGTAATTAAAAACTACTACAGATTGTAACAAATTACCCCAAAATTACCAGTTTAAAACAATATTTATTATCTCAATTTCTGTGGGTCAGGCATCTGTGTACAGGATAGTGAAATGCCTTTGCAATCAAAGATGGTCAGGTCTGTAGTGCTCTCAAGGATTGATTAAGTAAATCTACTGATTAAAAATTTCCAGACCTCAGTGGGTAGCAATGTAGACTCCACCACGCTAACTCTGGTGAGAGTTCAGATTTAGGTATACAAGTACTCGATAACAATCACTCACTCTTATTCCTATGTCCCGTTCCCCTCTCCATATTCTTTAAGGACATGCACAAATTAAATGATTTGTATATTTCAAAATCCACTAACGACATAAAAGAAACCCAGGCACAATGTAAGAATTTAACAGGTCATCTTTTTACGCTATTCTAAAATTTCAGGACACAATAAAATTGTATATGCATTAGTTAAAAAATAATAGATGCAATAACAAAGTCCAAAACACATAATGGCTCAACACAGTGAAAGTTTATTCTCATTCAAAGAAAGTCCAAAATAGGAATTCTTGATCAGCAGAAGACACCACTCCAAAAGTGATTCCAGAATTCAGCATCCTTTCATCTTATAACCATTTTCACCACATGATTTCCAAGATCACCATCCAACTTCACCAACTGTCTTCACCAACATCTGCATCCAACCAGGGAAGGATCTCTCATGGGAGTTTTATGGCATGTTCCTGGAAAGTGGCTCACTTAGTTTTTGTTCATATTTCACCTGCTGCAACTCAGGATTCCCACCTAATTGTAAGCAAGTCTGGGAAATGTGGTTTGTGTGCTCAGGAAGAAGCAGAATAAGGTTTGGTAAGCAGCTAGCTAGTTTTGCTACACAATTCTACTGCATAATTCAGGTCCCCCTATACCCTTTGGTTTGATCTCTTTAAGAATAAGAAAGATTCCATTAACTGCAAAAAACCCAAAAGGCAGATAAAAACTGACTGGAGGCATCAAGGGACCATTTTTTAAAAAATTCTGGAAGTAACTGTGACACCATGAGGGTAGGTGTGACAGCCAGAAGAACCACATGCGTCTGACTCTCTTTTGATAAACATTTATATGAACGTTCCCCCATCCACCACATTAATATGTTGTTTATTTATCAAATAAGGATTTAAGGAGACTCTCAGTATCACCAACTACCAGAAAAACCTATTAGTTTCCAACAGAGAAATAGGAGGATGGTGAGCATGTTTACTTTTTCCCTTCATGGCAGGAGGTGGTCATCAAGAACAAGGGTAAAAGTGAAATGTGAGTCTGGCATTCAGCTTTTTATTTAACAGAACGACTGCAGTTGTTCAGGTGCTTTGGAAACTTCACATGAAGGGGAAAACACAGCCATTGTTCCAGTTGGCATGTTTGGAAAAAAATACAAACAAATGGTTATGTTTCTGTCTGCCTGTCTTTATGGATGCATAGCTCAGACAAGCCTCAATCCTCTTTTAAATCTTAGATTTAAAAAAAAGCCTCCTGTCACTTTGGATCAGGAAACAGTAAAGTATAACATTTGCGAAAGTGGCCCCAAGGACACAGATAGTGTTGAAAATCCTTGAAAATAAGATGGATTACCAATTCTCATTATTCATTTGGCTTCCACAGAAGACTAATAGCTAAGTAATTTTCCATACATCACATTACCCAAGGTGCAAGACATATAATATAATGTTAGCAATTTATTGACTAAAATGTTATTTCCACAACAACTTTTCCTGTAAGTTTGAGAAATGAACATGCATTAAAGGAAAGAGAACAATATTTTTTCACTATATGTTGCTATAATTTAAGACTATCGTTGCCTGAATGCAGGAAGGGAAAGGATATATACTTCTCTGAGGAAAGAGATTGAGATACATACACATTTCCTTTACAAAACAATACTTAAAATCTTTGAGGTAAGATGAATGTCATTATTCCAACAGGGTTAGGTTTGAAATACATTTAAACAGTGAGAAATCAAATCTTCCATGTAAAAATCATGGATTAGGTAATCTGGGGATCCCTGGAGAATATGAAAAAAATCAGTGAAATTGTTTTCTTAAGACGAAGTCCTAGAATGGAGGACCTGTAGGTGTTGCAGTGAGGCTGGTTAAATGAGTCATTCAAGTGTCCTTACTGAATTTTGTTTGATGCCTATTATGTTGTCCACAAAGGAGTATAAGAGAACTCAGAAGGAGAGAAAGCTTAGAGTGTTAGAGTAGAAAACCCCCAACTATCCTTCCCACCTAAATATTCTCCCTCTATGCCAAACCTTAGAGTCTGCTAACACAGAAGCAGGGATAATTATTAGCCAGTAAACTGTGGATAGACTGTGATAGATTGCATCATTCAGGCCAGATATGCTGCCCTCTACCTGTATTAGGATAATTGATCCTATCCGTTATCATGTGATGTCGCAGTGCCTTTCAGTAGATGGACCAACTTTTTCCATTCTACGGCTATGGGATTGACCATGTGACTTAATGTGATTTACCTGCGTCTGAGAGGTTTTAACATAATTGTGTGCTTTGAATTGGTCTCTTTTACCAAGATCCATCAGGAGAAAAGAAAATACCAAGATTAAGAAAATTAGAAATAAAACTTGTGTTCTCATAAGAGAAAAAGATTGGGGGGGGGGGTGTTTGTTAACAAAAGGTGACTAATACACAGTCTAATCATTCATTCGTTTAACAAACACTGAGTGCTTACTCCATGACATACTAGATTACACATTGGGAACATGAAAGCAAACAAAGTTCCATTTTTATTTTCATACAGTTTAAATTTCTCTAACTCCCCTCCTTGCTCTTCCATGTGGCATGGCTATCGCAAGACTCATCCCTGAGATAAGCCACTGGGTTGGCTAAGTCTGTGTACAGTGCTGTTTTAGTTCTTCTGCCTTACTGATCAAGAATCCCCCTAAAAAGTATAAGGCAGAATTCTACTTTTTCATGGACATGCCGTCAGCCAGAGATAACAGTGGTGAGGAGAATTCTAAGATGCCCCTCACCAACCCCATGATCTCTGTCCCCTGACGTTACTCTTCTGATTATGTTACTTTACATGGCAAAAGGAATTTTTCAAATGTAATTTGGATTAACTATTTGATTAATTTGGAGTAATTATTTGGATTAATTATTCCTTTGATTAGGAATATTACCTGGCATAATCTCATTATATGAGCCCCTTAAAAGCAGAGGGTTTTCTCAGGCTGGTAGCAGAAGAGGAAGTCAGGGATTGAAGCACAAGGGAGATTCAAAACTGTCTTGAAGATGGAGGGGGCCATAAAGCAAGACCTAAGAGTGTCCTCTAGGAGCTGAGTATACCCCCAGGTAACAGCCAGCAAGAAAATGAGAAGAAATGAATTCTCATTACAACCAGCAAGCTCGAAAACAGACTTTCTTAGATCCTCCAGATAAGTGTGCAAACCGGCAGACATCTTGATTTCAGTCTTGTGAGGCCCTAAACAGAGAACCCAGACAAACCCACAACAGATTTCTCACCCACTGAACAGTAAAATAATAAAGTGGGTGTTGTTTCGAGCTGCTATATTTGTGCTAATTTGTTACACTGTAATTAAAAAAACCAAGTACAATGACCTAATCTAGATTTAATATTCTAGGGCTGCCCTTGTTCAAGGCAATATTCAGTGCCAGCCTCCTGAGTAAGTGGAGTAGGTAGCCATCTATAAAGTCTGTCACTAATTCAGTGAGATTTCTGGGCCACTAGAAAAGTTGTTCTGACCCTAAATCTCCTTCATTTGTGCACCAGTGCCTGAAATCCCTTGAACTGTGAGCAAAGCCTTTCATTATAAAGTAAAGCTTAAAATGGAAATCTCCTTCAGAACGGCATCATAAACACTTAAATTTATAGGAGAAAATGCAGGCTCTGTTCCAGACCACTGCAATAAAGTACATCATGTGAATGTGAATTTTTTGGTTTCCTAGTGCATGTAAAAGCTGTATTTATACTATACTGTAGTCTATTAAGTGTGCAATCTCATTATATCCTCCAAATTTCATATATTAATTAAAAATATTTTATTACTAAAAAATGCCAACCCCCATCTCAGCCTTTAGTGAGTCATAATCTTTTTGCTGGTGAAGGGTCTTGCCTGGATGTTGATGGCTACTGACTTATCCTGGTGGCGGCTGCTGATGGTTGGGGTGACTCTGGCATTTTCTTAAAATAAAACAACGAAGTTCACTGTATCAATTGACTCTTCCTTTCACGGTGGATTTCTTTGTAGCAGGCGATGCTATTTGATAGCATTTTACCCACAGAACTTCTTTCAAAATTGGAGTCAATCTTCTCAAACTCTACCACAGTTTATCAAGTAAGTTTATGTAATATTCTAAATCCTTTGCTGTCATTTCAACAATCTTCACAGCATCTTCACCAGGAGTAGATTCCACCTCAGGAAACCACTTTGCTCATCCATAAGAAGCAACTCCTCATCGGTTCAAGTTTTATCATGAGATTGCAGGCACTTCTTCTTCTTCCTGTTCTCTTGCTATTTCTACCAAATCTGCAGTGACTTCTTCCACTGAAGTCTTTAACCCTTCAAAGTCATCCATGAGGGTTGGAATCAACAACTTCCCAACTCCTGTCAATATTGATATTTGACCTCTTCCCATGAGTCATAAATGTTCTTAATGGCATCTAGAATGGTAACTGCTTTCCAAAAGGTTTTCAATTAACTTTGACCAGATTTTTCAGAATAATCACTATCTATGGCAGCTATAGCCTTATGAAATGCACTTCTTAAATAGTAAGACTTGAAAGTTTAAATTACTCCTTGATTCATGGGCTGCAGAATGCATGTTGTGATAGGAGGCATGAAACAACATTAATCTCATTGAACATTTCCATCAGAGCTCTTGGGTGACCAGGTGCATTGTCAATGAACAGGAATATTTTGAATCTTTTTCTGAGCAATAGGTCTCAACAGAAGACTTAAAATATTCAGTAAAACATGTTGTAAACAGACGTGCTATCATCCAGGCTTTATTTGTTCCATTTATAGAGCACAGGTAGAGTACATTTAGAAGAATTCTTAAGGGTCCTAGGATTTTTGGAATGCTAAATAAACACTGGTTTCACCAGCTCATTAGCCCCTAAAAAGAGAGTCAGCCTGTCCTTTGAAGCTAGGCATTGACTTCTTCTCTCTAGCTATGAAAGTCCTAGATGGCATCTTCTTCCAATAGAAGGCTAGTTCATCTACATTGAAAATCTGTTATTTTAGTGTAGCCATTAATTATCACTGCTGGATCTTCTAGATAACTTGCTGCAGCTTCTACATCAGCACTTGCTGCTTTACCTCATGCTTTGATGTTATGGAAACAGCTTCTATCCTTAACCTCATGAACCAAACTCTGCTAGTTTCAGACTTTTCTTCTGCAGCTTCCTCACCATTCTCATCCTTCAAAGAATTGAATAGAGTTAGGGATTGTTCTGGATTAAGCATTGGCTTAAGGGAATGTTGTGGCTGGTTTGATCTTCTAGCCAGACCACTAAAACTTTCTCCTTATCAGCAGTAAGGCTGTTTCGCTTTATCATTCATTTGTTCACTGGAGTAGTACTTTTCATTTCCTTCAAGAACTTTTCCTTTGCATTCACAACTTAGCTAACTGTTTGGTGCAAGAGGCCTTGTGCCAGACAGAGAAAGACAAATATCATATGATATTGCTTATATGTGGAATTTTTAAAAAATGATACAAATGAACTTATATACAAAACAGAAATAGACCCACAGACATAGAAAACAAACTTATGGTTTCCAAGGGGAAGCAGTAGGGAGGGATAAATTAGGAGTTTGGGATTAACATATACACAGTACCAACAAGGACCTATTGTATAGCACAGAGAACTATACTCAATATTTTGTAATGACCTATAAGGGAAAAGAATCTGAAAAAGAACATATGTGTGTGTGTGTATATATATATATATAAACTGAATCACTTTGCTATACACCTGAAACTAACACAGCATTGTACATCAACTATACTTCAATAAAAAAATAAAATAAAATAAAAGAGAGTCAAAGATGTTGACCTGACAACAGATCACAGGAGAAATATAAGAATATTTCTATAAGCCACCATAGTTTTCTGTAACTGCCAACAACATGCATGTCTAACTGATCCAAAGCCTGATCCCTTTAATCTCCTTCTCTTTATCAATGGACATCAAATGTGGATGGTTCTAAGAGGGCAGTGTAATATAGTAATTTAAGATCAGATTTCATAATATGCTCATTGACATGAGGTATTAGGTTAGCTGAGTACTGGTGAGAGTATTTTGGAAGACTTGGTCCCTTCTTTATATGAATTCTACCACCAATTCATTTACAATATATAACTATTTAGATCTAAGAAAGAAAAATGTACAGTTGACCCTTGAACAATGCGGGAGTTAGAGGCGCAACCCTCCACACAGTCAAAAATCCTTGTATAACATATAGTTGGCTCTCCATATCCACAGTTCCCCATCCACAGTTTCAACCAACTGTGGACCATGTAGCACTGTAGTATTTACTACTGAAAAAAGTTAGTGTATAAGTGGACATGTGCAGCTGAAACCCGAGTTGTTCAAGAGTCAACTGTATTGTCAGGGCCTGGAGGTAGTGCAGGTGGGGGACATTAACATTCATAAACATCACAAAGATCCAGAGACTAAATGTTTCCTTCAGCATCTTAGAACCGATTCCTTCCTAGTCTCCCCAGTGATGGGTGTGAAGCTGATGGTCGTCATATGTCAGAGAATGTGCTCCATCTCAGAAAACCAGAGGCTCGTTTTGTAGCACTTTAGCTTTCCATATTGAAAATGCTCAGGGAGAGTTTACTTAGATTGATCTTGGTGTTGGAAATCTTATAAGATGAATTGTCCCTGAGAGATTTCCTAGACCTTGAAGCTTGACCTTGAAGAATCCACCTATCCAGGAAAAATGAGAAACAGCAACCCCTGTGCCACTTTTCCTGTGTTCACTATAGGGTCACTTTATCAGCTTTTCATTTCAGCAATAAAGTACACATAGAGTTAAGGAGAGTGTCCCCATGAGAGACACCATGCTTCAGGAATATCAGGTCCCTTACAGTCAACCTTTATCAGAGTGACCAATTTGAGGACTGCTGAATAAAACATGTTTGAAACTTTGACCCTGGATTTTAAATTAACATTGAAAGGAGAGGGTTTGTACCTAAGGGTCCTTATTTGTTTTATTCGGTCTACATCAGAAGCAGCTCCCCACCACAGACTGTTTTATATAGAAGATTGAGGAAATAAGTCAGTACTTTCATATTATTCCCATCTACATTAAAATACTTCAGCTGAGAGTTCATCTGCCATACAGACAAGTTCTGGAATGCAGCTGAGCTTTTCCCCTAAGAAATCCATCTGGCAGGAAGCTGAAAGGCAACCTCGCACTCTTTCCCCAATTCTCCAGATTTATAGAGCAACATAATTGATAGAACTATAGCTCTCTCACCTGAGAGATTTCTTCCCATTGACTCGTTTATCACATGATCAAAGCCTTCCTGGGCTGTCAAACCTCCTCTTATTTCAGATATGCTTGTTGGAGCCTTCGCCTCTGTCATTTACCAAAAGAGCTGTACAAGAAGCTCAAGGCTGCAACAATTCTCCTATTCAGGGCTAAAGAGAATCATTCTAAACCCTATTTAGGGGATAAAGAATAAGTGTCTGTAATGTACCTTCAGTGGAACCAAAACTCATAGTAACCACCCCAAAGCTCTCTCCATGATAGGATACGAAATCCATGGTATTATTTTTCATCAATCAAATAATCGTAAGCTTTTACATCCCCTTTGCTACCATAAACAAACTACCTTGCACCTCAGCACTTAAAGAATTAACAACAGATTCATGATGACATCCATACCATTCTGCAGGTCAGGATTAATTTTAAACTCTCTTGCAGTGAACCTTCTCAGCTGCTGCCCAGTGGCCCCTGCATAAAGCACCAACATTTATCTTACTCTGGCTTGTCAGGTGACCATTTGCTTTTCCATCCTAGCTTATGATCTTCTCATTAGGGAGCTTGATCTGGATTTGAAACTGCTATTACCAGAAAAGAGAAGTGGCTAATTGCTTTTCATCAAAATGCCAGAGGGATGCAATAGGGTTAAAAAGGTCGGAGCATTTTATTATTTCTCAATCATGGGAAGGATCAATAAACAGCTGTGAGTGACCACTCTTCTGAAAGCATTTTTCCTGAAGAAAAATCACCATTGGGAACCAATGGAAAGTTTCTTCCTCCTTTGGAGATGATAATGAGAACACTTGATTGAATCTTCGGTTCCCACAGTCTGGACATTCTGGTCGTATAACCTATTGTTAAAAAGGTTTTAGTGGGAGGGTTAGTTTTTACATTTCTAGCTATGGCTTTATAAACCATCACATCTATCTTGTCAGAAGCTAAGGCAACTCAATATCCATGCTGTGGAAACGTAAGAGGCCCTGAACACTTTCGTTTCACCCTAACTGCCATGGTCTTAGTTCCAACTACTACAATCTGTCACCTGTATATAGCTCCACCCCTCAGCAAGTCTCTCATCCTTTATTCTGCAGTTAAATGCAGAATGCAAAGAGGACAAATCCAAAGCTGCCACTCCTCCACTCTAAACCCTTCACTGGCTCCCCATTTCCCTCAACAGAAAGTCCAAACTCTATAGAAGCCCTTCATGAACTAGCAACTGCTTACTCAGCCTCATCTCTCCAACTCTCCCCACAGCTCAGTGAGTGATTTGTAATTCATTGGCTGCCCTGGGCTCTCACCCTCCTCCAGAATCTTTGTGCATCTACGTCCCAGGTTGAAATACTCTTTTCACCTGCCCCCACCCTAGCCCTCCATTTCCCTGAATAAACCTACTAAATTTTCCATTCTTAACCTATCTCCAAAAAACTTTCCCTGTCACCCAATCGTCAGATGGCTAGATGACCTCCTTCCTTCTCTCATGACATCCTCTTTTTACTTTTATCATAGACAGATACTGTGTTAAAGTAGTCTCCTTGTTCTCCAAACCATAAATCCAACAGGACAAGAATCAAGTCTATTTTTCTTCACCATTTTATTCTCATCACTTAGCAAACTACCTGATACAGTGTAGTAGACATTTTTTGCTCTGTAGCAAATTACCACAAATTTAGCTGTTTCATAAAACACACCTTTATTACCTCACAGTTTCTGCAGGGCAGAAGTCCTGGCATGACACAGCTGAGTTCTCTGCTCAGGGTCTCACAAGACTGAAACCAAGATGTCGACTGGACTGTGTTATCATTTGGAGCTTGGAGGCCTCTTCCAAGGTCATTCAAGTTGTCAGAATTTACTTTCTTGCAGTTGTGAGACTGAAGTCCTCATTTTCTTACTGGCTGTTGGTTGGGAGGTCGCTCCCAGATCCTATAGACTTCCCTAAAGTCCTATCCACTTGTCTGTCTCATGTCATAGCTATTTTATTTCAAGGCCAGCCAGAGACTCTCCCTCCAGTCTGCTATCATGGAGTCATATACAATGTAACATAATTGTGGGAGGGACTATTCCATTTGCCATATAATGTAATCTAATCAAGTTAATTACTATCCCTGGCACTCACAGGTGCCAAACCCACAATTGGTCCCACCCAATCCCCTCAAGCAGAGGGGATTACAGAGGGTGTATACACCACTGACAGGTTTCATGGTCATCTTAGAATTCTTCCTACCACATACATACATACTTAATACATAATTACTTAATACATAATTACTAAATGAATCAACGAGATAAGAGAACAGAGTTTTAGCTGTAGTGCCATCACAAATATTGGGTAGGTTCCTTGATCTCTGTCTCATTTTTCCCCAATGAGGAATAATAGCAATAGGGAAAAATTAATCCCTGTATTACATACCTCCAATGAATTATTGGAGATATCACATGAGAAAATATTAATAGCTATTATTTATTGTTCACTACATGTTAGGCACTATACTAACACTATCTTACTTATTTTTCTTCAAAACGGGATTGAAGGGATACTAATATTATCATTATATTACAGATGAGAAAGTCGAGTCTGAGGGAATAGGATTTCACTTAATTGGGGTTCAAAGGTAGTGGTCTTCATCATCAAATATATGACTTTAGGGATATTAGGTGACATTCCTAAAGTCATATAGCTAGAAGGGAGTGAGGCCAAGCATTGTATCTGGATTATTCTAATTCTGAAGTACGTGCTCTTAACTACTGGTCTACTATACATGATATGAAAAGGACTGTTATAGGAAGATAATTTATCAATATTTTGATTATTAATTTGATATGTACATGTGACAAGTTAAGGTGTACAGACTTTAGGGCAGCAGTCAGTAGATTATATCCATTAGGCCAATTCAGCCCCAATGCCTGCTTTAGTACAGCTTGGGAGCTAAGAATGCTTTTTATAGATGAATGTCTGCAATTGATTTGATGATAAAGAACACTAATTTTGAACCCCCAATTAAGTGAAATCCTATTCCCCAAAGAAAAATTCCATTCATTAGTAGACTTGTATTACAAAAAGTTGTAATTGGTATTATAAATTCATCAGTGAAAAACTGTAGAGTCTTTTCTTTCTGGTTATATAACTGCCTCTAATACCCTTGATTTTGCTTGGTGGCCCAAAAACATTTACCACCTGGTCCTTCACAAAAAAATTCTACTGACCTCTGCCTTTGCATTATTCAACAGGTAATATGCATTGCTAGGCAAATTTGTTTGTCTGACCAAGTCTTTCCAAGTTAGGAAAGCAGCATAATGAAAATACCCCACATTAAAATGAAGACCTCCAAATAATTCCAGCACTGCATGTTAAACTGCATTAGTGGCGTGGAGCACACCATCCCCTTTGAGACAGAGCTACCAAAGTCGTCCTCAATTGCTTCTGAGGAGTTAGCATAACCCAAAGCCAAGAACTGGCCTTCCAGTCCCTTTTCTCAAGCCCTTGAATCCCCTTTCTAGATACAGACTGCACTATTGCATAATCACTAAGAGAAACATAAAAGGCAGCAGAGGGCAGCCCATTCATATTCACGAGTGAGAATCTCTTCTACTCTGAGGATGTACAGACCTTTCCCTGTGACCTCAGCAGATTCCTGAACATAACACCTTTATCATGACATTTACTACATCATGTTGTCTTTCAGGATGTCAAAGCACAACAAGAGGGTCAGCTTCCCGGGTGTCAGAGTAAACAGCTCCATTGCTGTAGCTTGAGGGCTAAAGTCCACCACTCTCATCCCCTCAACCTCTCACTCCCCAGACATTTCAGCCTGCTCTGGAACCTACAATTTCACAGTAAACAGTCATTTCTTTGAGCTCAAGTAGTTTCCCTTCTTAGGAAGCAAATGTATCTGTGTCATGAATGTGTAAGTTGTCAACATCTTAGGATTTCTCGCCTGAGAGCTTTGTTCATACCATTCCCTGGGCACATGAAGTTTCATGAATACTTCAGAACTCAGCTCAAAGGCAAACTGCTCCATGAAGTCATCCTTAATTTTCGGAGTAAAAAACCTAATTGTCCTGCCTCTCAACAATCACAGCACTTAAGGTGTACCCTTTGGATGAACAGCATCATATTATGTGTATATTATAATTATGTGTGTGTGTCATTTTGCATCCCTCTGAAAAAACCCTTGACCAGCTTCCCTTGGCAACAGGATTAAAATTCAAACTACTCCCCAGAACCCTCAGGGCCCTCTATGAAGTGTCCCTGTCCACCTCTTTGACACCATCCTTCACTACGACCCCCTGCTTGCTGAGCCCCAGCACAGCGGCTGACTTTGGTACTTTTTGAAGCTTGCTTGGTACATGTTTGTTCCTACTTCCCAACGTTGTGTTTGCAGTTTGTCCCTACAAGAACACACTGGCCTCAGATGTTTGCATGGCTGACACAAGTATTACCTCTGCCAAGAGACTTTCTTTGATCTGTTTTATTTTCTTTGTAGTGCTTCTCATTACCCATGATCCAGTTTATTTATTTATTTAGGAATTTGTTGCCTGAGTCTCCTAAGATAATATAATCTCCATGAGAGAAGGCATTCTGTCCATCTCAAGTACCAGTGTGTCTGTAAGGCCTAGTCTTGTGCCTAGCATATACTTAATCTTTGAAAGAATCAACCAGCATCTCATTTTCATTGTTACTGATTTTAATCTCCTTTAGGACAGTAACTTTTATATATTTTTTCTCTTTTTTGCATTCTCCACAGGCCTCAAGAGCAAAGTGCATGCACCTAGTGCATAATCTATAACTGTGTATTGAATGTTGACTATTGAACTAATTAATTGATCATTAACACTTCAGATTGAAATACTTTATTAACATCTTTCTTACAGACTTAGGTAGCTCAAGAGTGAGAGAATCATTTACTATTGTTTTGTCCACAGACACAGCCCTATGAGATCTTCATTATCTTTCTGGCAGTAAGACCTGCTCCCCAGAAAAATACCCAGAACTCATCATGCTCATCTTACCTGATCTTCACAGAAGTAAACCAGTCTATCAGAATGATAAAAAATATCATACAATTTTAGCAATAGTTTGTATCTAGGTCATGAGGCTTCATGAATACAAAGCACTTAAAGCACAATCAAATAAGCAATTTTTAAAAGTTTTAAAAAATACTCCTCCTCCAAACTGCAACAGAACATCCATTATTGAATTAATCACCTATTTCTGCAAGTCAGACTAGTCTATTTTTCTTTTGGAATACCTCCATCCCCAAAAGAGACATGGCACTAGTCATAATTATTTCCTTTTTCCTTTGAAGCCACGTTTGATATTCACTGAAGCCCGATATTTGTACTAAACATGCTAATAGAAGTGGTGTAAAGATTGACTGTAACCACACCCATCTTCAGGAAATTCTAAGAATGACCTGGTTTGAAACTGCTGCAGCTATCTCCTCTTGACCAATGGAATTTTCTGTTACACGCTGTGTTTTTGTTTTTTATTTTTTAGTAGAGGGATATTTTAAACAGGTTTACACACTCCTTAAGGATATAGCGTATGAACAACGTATGTGTTTGCAACCTCTATGAGGCCTAGATGGTAGTAAAGGGGAAAGAGGCAGTATGCTGGGAAGAAGATAGTCTTGGACACGAGGCAATTCTAAAGCCAAACCTGAACCGCACCACCTGATAGCCATGCGATCTGAGGAACATTAACTACTCAATCTCCATTCCTTCCATTATAAAAACCAAAGTTATGTATGCTTATTTCATATGATTATTACGAATAGTTAACACAATAGTAACTGAAGGGAAACCTTCTTTATGTAACGAATCTGACTTAATCACTTTCCCCTCCATCACAACATTATACTGAATGAAGAGTTCTAATGATGACACTGCCATGTATTGAGTTCTTACTGAGATGCCCAGCGCTGTTCTGTGTCACATACCACTGATAGTATACCTACTTTATTATACCATATTTATTCATGTATGTGTTTATTCTTTCTTAAACTTGAATTCCTTAAGGACAATTCCTTCACTTTTCTTCTCCGTATCTAGCACAGTGAATGGAGTGGCAGGAGTTGTAATCACTTTCCTCTGGTTTCCTCAGTAAATGTACCTAGATTAAGCTGTTTCTAAGTCAGTAGATGTATACCAGACTCCTTCCTCCCAATAAGATTCCATACTTTCATTTTCAGTGAGAAACAAGCTAAGGCACATTTGTGACCTTTCTGTGTGAATCGACCTCGTGTATTTTCAGACCACAGATAACATTACTAGAGGAGAAATGAATGATAGAAAAATGTCCCTCTTTTTTAATGAGTCACTGGACTGCTGATCTGTTCTGTAATAGTAAAAGGCAAATTAGTGACTCACATTAAGCGGATGTTTTCTGTAGTCTCTGAATTTTGGATTCAGAAATTGCCAGTAGATCATACAAAAATGACTAGAGGAAGGTGGGACAAGTATTAGTCATTTTGTGTGAAGCAGACAAAATGACTTCAAAGTAATTACAGATGTGAAAATGCCCACTGTAGTTTTGAGGCTTCTAAACATCCAAGCCCTCAAGAGGATAGGTGGTCTGACATCACACCGTTCTGCATAATGTTGGTTATCTGAGCTGAACAGTATTACGCAGAAAGATGAACTGAAGTTGTTTCAAGTAGATTATTTCATGATGAATATGTTCTTGAAGAGGAAGTTGGAAACTAAGTACACACCTGATTGTGAGGAATTGCACTGCAAAAGAAGGCAGAAATACTAGGATATCTGGGAACTCATGCAGTCTGAGAAAATTTAAAAAACAAAAAAGAACCTTAGCAGCAATTGGAAAAGAGGTCATTGGTGTTCATCTACAGCATCAGTACAGCTATACCCACATTGTCAGGGTCCATCCTGCTTCCTTTTAAAGACACAGCTATTAGAGAGTTAATGTAGGAGCAGTACAAAAGAGACATCTATTACCAACACATTCAGCATTTTTCTGAACTTACCCAATATAATATCTAATTAAGGTAGATGACTACCATTTGGAAAGAGTAGGGAATTTCTCTTATGAGTCTTAAAGCCAGAAAGTTGAAGAGGAAGTACACTGGAGACTCTAAAAGGAGTTGTCCTGCCCCATAGCCTCACTTCCTTGTGTATTTATTTGCTTTATGCCCAGTTTTTACAGTGGTGATCTCTAGTCTAGGATGAAAACATCTGAGAAAAGCTTTAACCTCAATTATTTCTGAAGAATATACTGAAGTGGTAGGGACCAGCACACTGTTTTCTGCTCCTTGTTCTTAACATGAATCCTATCTTACTGCTTTCTTATCTTTTCCTCCAAATATTATCCCCTTTTTTCTGCTAAAATAGAATTAAAACTTTAATCTGCTTTGGAATTACCACCCGATGAACTCTCTTTAAAACCTGGATCATTCTTTTACTTTGTATTCCCTCAAGATTGTACTCTTTCTTCATATCACGGCATACCTCAAGTTTTTTCTTCCTTCATGGAATTTCCCATTTACTGCAGCTCATAGCTCTGCCTCTACTAAAACTCACAGTATTTAAAATCTGTGTGATCACTTAGCAATAAGATTACATATTTTTACAATACAACTTTATTCAATATATCCTTAATATATATTATAGAATATAGATTATATATAAGCAATAAGATTATGTATTTTACAGTATCATATACTTTTATTTAGTTTTGCTTTGAGTTTAGTTTTTTCATATAGTTACCATTTCATATTTTATATAGTTATTATTTTCCAGCAAAGACTATGGATTCAATTCTTTGTGCTTCCCACAATACGCTGACCCAAAACAGGTGCTAATTTAATGATTTCTGATTTGTTCATAGTATGAAATCCCTTTGTATGTTCTCCTATATTATATCTAGATTGTTAATTTCAGGAAGGTAAAAACAGACATGATTATCGGTGATTCTATCACCCAGAGCACCTAGATGTCCAAAATAAAATTGGAAATATGGTTACTGACTGACTGGTAACATGGAGAGATAATGCAGAAAATAAAGAAGTTGAAATCAGGAAATTTGAAACATCGTACAGAGGGTCATTGAGAAAATGTTTTATTCTGCTTATTGGTGATTATGCTCTTCTCAAAGTACAACATCAGCCTGACTTGGGGAAATCATTTCAATTCTAATACCCATTTATTTAAGGTAAAAAGCAACTGATGAATGCTGCTTGTGTTCAGAGACCCTGGCAAATAAAATTACACAGGCCAAATTTACCCCTTTAGCCAACACTGGGGACCTTCCCCTTTTGGGAACTTCTCTACTAGCTTCCATGGCTCTTTCCATTGTAAGGAAATCCTAGTGATTGATGTTCTCTTAGACCTCAGGCTTTCTCAACAACCTTCAGCAGCACTTTCTAATACCTTTCTGAACATATGTTCTTCACTTAAATGGGTGTAAATATGTTAATTTTGAACAATGTGTATCTAAATATGGAACAGATGGGCACATTGATGGTATTTTATGGGCAGGGACTTCTCAGCAGTTGCCTTCCTATTGACCCATGCTTTATCTTCTTCATCTGTTTACCTGCCAGCATGCTGAACGTGGAAATGTTGGTCAGTTTCAGAGAAAATACAAACAGGTTAATTATTCTCTGGTTTTCTAGTTTCTCTGCCCTTATATAGGCAGATACTATTGGGCTGGCAGTGGTGTAGAGGAGCAAACACTGCTGTTGGGGCCAGAAGGCCTGCATTCAATCTTTGCTCCCAAAATTGTTAGCATCATGACTTTGAACAAGTAATTAAATCTCATTTCATTCTGTAAATGAGCCCTCCTTGTGTCAGACACTGTGTTAGATTCCAAGGATAGGGAAATGAGTACAAGACTGCCCAAACTTTCATTTGTATTTTTCTATTGGGGAACAAGACTGATTAACAGGCAATTAAAATGTCCAACTCTATTCCATTGTTTTAAATGAAATAATGTCAAAGTATCCCAGTAAACTGTAAAGGATTATACAAATATAGGGTATTATTTTATTGTAGTTTATTCCGTAGGCACACATAATTTCCAAAATTTAGAAATCTTGGATACCAAAACCTAAAATATCAAAGAAAAGTTTCTGATTAACAGATGACTTTCTGCATGAGAGTGTCAAGATAAAGACCTAACAGACTCTAATTTAAGTCATCATATTCACTAACAAGGCCCCCATCCTTGTGTAATTTTACAATTAGGGATTAGCTTTTAGGTAAGATTCTCTGCCTTGTTTACAAAAGGCATGATATACAAATCTGTGCAATGAATTTTATAATTATTCCCAATATTCTCTGCCTCTCCTTCTGGAGTGATTACACTTCCCTGCCCCATTGATATCAGCCTTGGTTCTTGCTTTGGCCAATAAAATATGACAAGTGATGTACACCACTTCTGAGCAGTTGTTGAAGAGCCATTCTGTGTTCCATCATCTCTTTTTCACCCTGTGTCAAAACACTATCACCTAGGTGAAGAAATAAACACTCTACAGATAAATTAACAGTATTAGTAAGTAGACTGAGGAAAGTGGTTTTAGAACCAACCAATATGAAATTTAGTTCCATTTCTAGATACCAGTAACACAAAGTAAGAAACTAAATTTTTTTTTAATGTTTCTAAACTCAAAAGGGAAAACTTTCGATCAGGAAGCTTGTGCAAGCCTCATCCACCAGAGGGCAGACAGCAGAAGCAAAAAGAACTACAATCCTGCAGTCTTCAGAATGAAAACCACAATCACAGAAAGTTAGACAAAATGAAAAGGCAGAGGATTATGTCCCAGATGAAGGAACAAGATAAAACCCCAGAAAAACAACTAAATGAAATGGAGATAGGCAACCTTCCAGAAAAAGAATTCAGAATAATGATAATGAAGATGATCCAGGATCTTAGAAAAAGAATGGAGGCAAAGATAAAGATCCAAGATATGTTTAACAAAGACCTACAAGAACTAAAGAATAAACAGATGAACAATACAATAACTGAAATGAAAAATACACTAGAAGCAATCAATAGCAGAGTAAGTGAGGCAGAAGAACAGATAAGTGACCTGGAAGACATAATGATGGAAATCACTGCCATGGAAAAGAAGAAAAAAGAATGAAAAGAAATGAAGACAGCCTAAGAGACCTCTGGGACAACATTAAATGCAACAACATAGGGGTCCCAGAAGGAGAAGAGAGAGAGAAAGGACCTGAGAAAATATTTGAAGAGATTATAGTCGAAAACTTCCCTAACATGGGAAAGGAAATAGCCACCCAAGTCCAGGAAGTGCAGAGAGTCCCATACAGGATAAACACAAGGAGAAACACCCTGAGACACATAGTAATCAAACTGACAAAAACTAAAGACAAAGAAAAAATATTAAAAGCAACAAGGGAAAAGAAACAAATAAGATAAAAGGGAACTCCCATGAGGTTATAAGCTGATTTCTCAGCAGAAACTCTGCAAGCCAGAAGAGAGTGGCATGATATATTTAAAGTGATGAAAGGGAAGAACATACAACCAAGAATACTCTACACAGCAAGGCTCTCATTCAGACTCAAAGAAATCAAAAGCTTCACAGGGCAGAAAAAGCTAAGAGAATTCAGCACCACCAGACCAGCTTTGCAACAAATGCTAAAGGAACTCCTCTAGGTGGGAAAGAAACTAGCAACTTAAAAAAATAAAACAAAAACTTTGCACATATGTAGACTGCCATATCAAAACATCATGGGAATAGCAAACTCCAAAACTGCAATAGATACACACACAAAAAAGAAAAATCAACCCAAACACAATACTAAAAATGGTCATCAAACCGCAAGAGAACAAAAGAGGAAGGTAAGAAAATAGACCTACAAAAACAAACCCAAAACAAATAAGAAAATGGCAATAGGAACATACATATCGATAATTACCTTAAATGTAAATGGATTAAATGCTCCAACCAAAAGAAATAGACTGGCTGAGTGGATACAAAAACAAGGCCCGTATATATATTGTTTACAAGAGACCCACCTCAGACCTAGGGACACATACAGACTGAAAGTGAGGTGATGGAAGAAGATATTCCATGCAAACAGAAATCAAAAGAAAGCTGGAGTCACAATACTCATATCAGACAAAATAAACTTTAAAATAAAGATTGTTATAAGAGACAAGGAAGGACCCTAAATAATGATTAAGGGATCAATCTAAGAAGAAGATATAACAACTGTAAATATATATGCACCCAACATAGGAGCACCTCAATATATAAGGCAAATACTAAGCCATAAAGGGAGAAATTGACAGTAACACAATAATAGTGGGGGACTTTAACACCCCACTTTCATCAATGGACAGATCATCCAGACAGAAAATCAATAAGGAAACAGGCCTTAAAAGACATATTAGACCAAATGGACTTAATTGATATTTATAGAGCATTCCATCCAAAAGCAGCAGAATACACATTCTTCCCAAGTGCACACTGAACATTCTCTAGGGTTGATCACATGCTGGGCCACAATGCCAGCCTTAGTAAATTTAAGAAAATTGAAATCGTATCAAGCATCTTTTCTGATCACAACACTATGAGACTAGAAATAAACTACAAGAAAATAAACTATTGAAAAAAACCCAAACGTGTGAAGGTTAAACAATATGTTACTAAACAAACAATGGATCACTGAAGAAATCAAAGAGGAAATCAAAAAATACCTAGAGACAAATGAAAATGAAAACACAATGATCTGAAATCTATGGAATGCAGCAAAAGCAGTTCTAAGAGGGAAGATTATAGCAATAAAATCTTACCTCAGGAAACAATAAAAATCTCAACAACCTAACCTTACACCTAAAGCAAATAGAGTAAGAAGAACAAACAAAACCTAAAGTTACTAGAAGGAAAGAAATCAAAGATCAGAGCAGAAATAAATGAAATAGAGACAAAGAAAACAATAGCAAAGATCAATGCAACTAAAAGGTAGTTCTTTGAAAAGATAAACAAAATTGATAATCCTTTATTCTGACTCAAGAGAAAAAGAGAGGACTCAAATCCATAAAATTAGAAATGAAAAAGGAGAAGTTACAACTGACACCACAGAAATATAAATGATCATAAGAGACTACTACAAGCAACTGTATGCCAATAAAATGGACAACCTGGAAGAAATGGACAAATTCTTAGAAAGGTACAGTCTCTCAAGACTGAACCAGGAAGAAATAGAAAATATAAACAGACCAATCACAAGCGCTGAAATTGAAACTGTGATTTAAAAACTGCCAACAAAAGAAAGTCCAGGACCTG
Source organism: Eubalaena glacialis (assembly GCF_028564815.1). Lineage (NCBI taxonomy): Eukaryota > Metazoa > Chordata > Mammalia > Artiodactyla > Balaenidae > Eubalaena > Eubalaena glacialis. The sequence goes on along the minus strand of NC_083729.1, from coordinate 44,674,359 downwards.
ATGGCTTCACAGGCAAATTCTATCAAACATTTAGAGAAGAGCTAACACCTATCCATCTGAAATTCTTCCAAAAAATTGCAGAGGAAGGAAACACTCCCAAACTCATTCTATGAGGCCACCATCAACCTGATACCAAAACCAGACAAAGATACCACAGAAAAAGAAAATTACAGGCCATTATCATTGATGAACATAGAAGCAAAAATCCTCAACAAAATACTAGCAATCTGAATCCAACAATACATTAAAAGGATCATACACCATTATTAAGTGGGATTTATCCCAGGGATGTAAGGATTTTTCCATATCTGCAAATCAATATGAGATACACCACATCAAACTTAATAAAAACCCTATGATCCTCTCAATAGATGCAGAAAAAGCTTTTGACAAAATTCAGCACCCATTTATGACAAAAACTCTCCAGAAAGTGGGCATAGATGGAACATACCTCAACATAATAAAGGCCATATATGACAAACCTACAGCTAACATCATTCTCAACAATGAAAAGCTTAAAGCATTTCCTCTAAGATCAGGAACAAGACAAGGATGTCCACTCTCACCACTTTTATTCAACATAGTTTTGGAAGTCCAGCTATGGCAGTCAGAGAAGAAAAAGCAATAAAAGGAATCCAAATTGGAAAAGAAGAAGTTAAACTGTCACTGTTTGCAGATGACATGATACTATACATAGAGAATCCTGAAGAGGCCACCAGAAAACTACTAGAGCTCATCGATGAATCTGGTAAAATAGCAAGTTACAAAATTAATACAAAAAATCTGTTGCATTTCTCTACACTAACAACCAAAGATCAGAAAGAAAAATTCAAGAAATAATCCCATTTACCATCACATCAAGAAGAATAAAATACCTAGGAATAAACCTACCTACGGAGACAAAAGACCTGTACTCTGAAAACTATAAGATGCTGATGAAAGAAATCGAAGAAGACACAAACAGATGGAAAGATATACCGTGTTCACGGATTGGAAGAATCAATATTGTGAAAATGACTATACTACCCAACACAACCTACAGATTCAGTGCAAGCCCTATCAAATTATCAATGGCATTTTTCACTGAATTAGAACAAAAAATTTTACCATTTGTATGGAAACACAAAAGACCGTGAACAGCCAAAGCAATCTTGAGAAAGAAAAACGGAGCTGGAGGAATCAGGCTCCCTGACTTCAGACTATACTACAAAGCTACAGTAATCAAGACAGTATGATATGATACTGACACAAAAATAGAAATATAGATCAATAGAACAGGATAGAAAGCCCAGAAATAAGCCCATGCACATATGGTCAATTAATCTATGACAAAGGAGGCAAGACTACACAATGGTGGAAAGACATTCTTCCAACAAATGGTGCTGGGAAAGCTGGACAGCTACATGTAAAAAAATGAAATTAGATCATTCTTTAACATTGTATGTAAAAATAAGCTCAAAATGGATTAAAGACCTAAATGTGAGACCAGACACTATAAAACTCCTAGAGGAAAACCTAGGCAGAACACACTCTGACATAAATCTCAGAATCTTTTTCGATTCATCTCCCAGAATATGGAAAAAAACACAAAAATAAACAAATGGGACCTAATTAAACTCAAAAGCTTTTGCACAGCAAAGGAAACCATAAACAAAATGAAAAATCCACCCACAGAATGGGAGAAATTATTTGCAAATGATGTGACTGACAAGGGATTAGTCTCCGAAATTTATAGACAGCTTATGATGCTTAATGTCATCAAAACAAAAACCCAATCAAAAAATGGGCAGAAGACCTAAATAGATATTTCTCCAAAGAAGACATACAGATGGCCAAAAGGCACATGAAAAGATGTTCAACGTCGCTAATTATTAGAGAAATGCAAATCAAAACTACAATGAGGTGTCACCTCACACTGGTCAGAATGGCCATCATCAAAAAATCTACAAACAATAAATGCTGGAGAGGGTGTGAAGAGAAGGGAACCCTCCTACACTGTTGGTCAGAATGTAAATTGGTACAGCCACTATGGAGAATAGTATGGAGGTTCCTTAAAAAACTAAAAATAAAGCTACCATATGACACTGTAATCCCACTCCTGGGCATATATCTAGAGAAAAACATGGTCTCAAAGGATACATGCAGCCCAATGTTCATTGCAGTACTGTTTACAATAGCTAAGACATGGAAGCAACCTAAATGTCCATCGATGGAGGAATGGACAAAGAAGATGTGGTACATATATACAATGGAATATTACTCAACCATAGAAAAGAATGAAATAATACCATTTGCAGCAACATGGATGGACCTAGAGATTATCATAGTGAGTGAAGTATGTCAGACAGAGAAAGAGAAATACCATTATGATATCACCTATATGCAGAATCTAAAAAGGAATGATACAAATGAACTTATTTACAAAACAGAAACAGACTCACAGAGAACAAACTTATGGTTACCAGGGGTGAAGTATGGAGGGAAGGGACAGTTAGGGAGTTTGGGATTGACATTTACACACTGCTATATTTAAAATGGATAACCAACAAGGACCTACTATATAGCACAGGGAACTGTGCTCAATGTTATGTGGCAGCCTGGCTGGGAGAGGTGTTGGGGGGAGAATGGATACATGTATATGTATACATGTATATATGTATGTTTACATGTCGAGTCGCTTTGCTGTGCACCTGAAGCCATCACAACATTGTTAACTGGCTATACTCCAATATAAAATAAAAAGTTTAAAAAAATAAAAAGTAAATAAAAAAATAAACAAAAAGGAAAACTTTCAACATCTCGGGATTAAATATAAGATTTTTAAATGTTTTATAGATGCCCTTTGAGAAATTAAAGGTGTTTGCTTCTCTTCTATTCCTAGTTTGAGGGTTGTTTTTTTAAATTGTGAATTGATGTAGCATTTATTAAATGTTTTTTCTGTATATATTAAAATGAATTATGTGATTTTCTCCTTCATTCATTAATGTGGTAAATTACATTGACTGATTTTGAGATGTTAAAGCAACCAGCTTAAACATTTGGAAACTCTTATGAAGAAGGTTCTATTATTATGCCTGTTTCACATAGGAAGAAACTGAGGCACAGAGATACCAGTGACTGGTCTGAAGTCACACAGCTGGTAAGTAGTGAAGCCAGAATTTGAACCCAAACAGCCTGACTCCAGAGGTCCTGCACTTATCCCTGGAGTTTACTACCACTTATAGCCCTGGCAGCTCATCAATTTTTATTCAATCAAAAGAAAGATGGAGTTATGTCCATAAACTAGCTACAGAAAATCTATTCATAAATCTGAAAGAACACATGGTAAGAGTACAATATAAATTGGAAAAATCATGCAAGATCTACTAAAACTAAATCTAATAATAGCCTCACCTCCCTACATATTTTAGTTGACATATTAAGAAGCTAGTATATCCTTTGGGTTTGCAATATGACAAAATGGAAAATACGTGAATATTTTAAATATAAATGAATATCAAAGACATATTATTGGTGTTTTAGTTATCTACTGCTATATGAAAATTACTCTAAAATTAGTGGCTTAAACAACAAACATTTACTGTCTAATAGTTTCCATGGGTCAGGAATTCAAGAGGGGCCTGCTCCAGGAGTTCTGGGTCAGGGTCCCAACTGAAGTAGGAGTCAGCTGAAAGCTTGACCGGGAACAGAGGATTGGCTCCCAAGACGGCCTCACCCACATGACTGTTGACAAGAGGCTTCCGTTTCTGGCTACATGGGCCTCTCCATAGGGCTGCTTGAATGTCCTCATAATAAGGCAGCTGACTTTCCCCTGAGAAAGTGATCCAAGATGAAGAGCACCCAAGATAGAAGCCACTGTGTTGTTTTTCTGCCCCAGTCTCCACACATCATAACTCCTGCTTTATTTTGTTCATTAGAAGCATCACTAACTCCAGCCTATACTCAAGGGAGCCTCCATCTCTGGAAGGGAGGAGTACCCAAGGTTCTGATATATTTTAAAAACCCCACAGTGGGTAAATGCTTAATTCCAAAATAACCCATTTGTTTTAGCCCTCTCAACTCATTTCCATTATTGTCATTGAGAAATATGTCTCTTGGTCACTCACACATGAGTGAGTCAGCTGCTAAGAGTTTAATATCACTTTGGTTCATTAATTTTTTTAATTTGGTATTTGGTATGTTTTAGAGAATTATGGGAGAAAGGAAACGGATCTATTTGAGACAGCATAGAATGCAGTTAATGTTTAAATAAAGGACTGGGGTATTAATTTCTTATTTTGTTCTCAGTCCAATTTTACTTTTTTCTCAACTGCAATAAAAAATTACCAATTTATGAGAGAAAGCTCTAGCTTTTATCAACCACTGAAAATGTAAACTTTTCCCAAATTCAACCCAACCTGAGATAAGTTGCTTGCATCAGTTGGCAAGTATTATTTTTACTTGAGGAAAATAACCATTTTCCAAACCAAAAACTATTTTTCAAAGGGATATTAGATTGGAAAAAGAGAGCAAGTGTAATTTTCAAGCTGTGAAAATTACCTGTCATTGGTATGAAGAGAGATGATGTTTGAACAGAAAACATTAATTTCAACATTTTCCCCAGGTGGAGAAAATTTTCTCCCATCCTATCCTTTAAACACTTAATCCACATCAAGAACTTTAATCCACATCAAGAACTTTAATCAGCTAGGAAGTAATCTCTAGTCTAGCCTTGACTCATTTTAAGACATGCAGACTTTCTAATTGTCATCAGCTTTCTCTTGAAAGTTAATAATGTTGATAGCGCCTGTCCTCAATTAAATAGGTAGTTGATGTTTGCTCCTGTCAAAGGAAGGAAACATTCTTTTACATTGTTCATGGCTATGTGTTGTTTTGACCTTTCTTTGGGAATTGCAACTACCCCTTTGAGTGAGGAAAAGGGAACCCTCCTACACTGCTGGTGGGAATGTAAATTGGTACAACCACTATGGAGAACAGTATGGAGGTTCCTTAAAAATCTAAAAATAGAGCTACCATATGATCCTGCAATCCCACTTCTGGGCATATATTCAGAGGAAACCATCATTTGAAAAGATACATGCACCCCAATGTTCACTGAAGCACTGTTCACAATAGCCAAGACATGGAAGCAACCTAAATGTCCATCGACAGATGAATGGATAAAGAAGATGTGGTACATATATACAATGGAATATTACTCAGCCATAAAAAAGAATGATATAATGCAATTTGTAGCAATATGGATGGACCTAGAGATTATCATACTAAGTGAAGTAAGTCAAAGACAAGTATCATATGATATTGCTTATATGTGGAATTTTAAAAAAAATGATGCAAATGAACTTATATACAAAACAGAAACAGACTCACAGACGTAGAAAACAAACTTATGGTTACCAAAGAGGAAAGACGGAGGAGAGGGATAAATTAGGAGATTGGGATTAACATATATACCCCACTATATATAAAATAGTCGACAAGGACCTACTGTATAGCACAGGGAACTCTACTCAGTACTCTGTAATAACCTATATGGGAAAAGAATCTGAAAAAGAATAGATATATGTATATGTATAACTGAATCACTTTGCTGTACACCTGAAACACAACATTGTAAAACAACTGTACTCCACTATAAAAAAAAAATGTTTCCTTGAAAAATCCTAAATCCTAAGTATGCTAGAAATTTTGGGAATGAAAAAGTAAATATCTTCTTATTAAATATATCTAGTTGTAATAAAAAATAAATGGTACATAATGGTGAAAAAAGATGTTAAGGATGAATGCCCAGCTCATTCAGTTTTTAGAGTTTTCATTCAAATTGGACCAAGTTGGTGGCTAAGGTTTAGGAAACAAAATTTGACCAAAATCTAAGTGATTGAAGTGAAACACCTCTCATTCTCTCTCTATTTATTGTGGCTTAAAGGAAAATATGCCTGGAGCAAAAGCTATTCTTAGCTTCATTGTGGGCCAGCATAGAGTCAATGACAGATTCCTGTTATGAATTTTTGAAGTGTCACAAGAACATCTTAGACAAATAAATTTGAGAAAAATAATAGATTTTTTTCTCTTCTACAGCATCTTTATGTGTCAGTTTGTTCCCATCTTGAAAGTAATGGAATGAGATCAGTATCACATTTCTTCCATTGCTTCACCTTTTGCCTCTGTGTCATTAATATCTATAAGAAACACTACTTTAAATACAGAAAGCTTCAGAGAAGATGCTCCTTGACTAAGCATATAATAGCAGACCTGGGTTTCTAGTTACCCAGCTAACCAATATAGTTTTGGGGGGAAGAAGGTTGGAGGGTTCTACTGGCATTTAATGGGTAAGGGCTAGAGATTCTTATATTTCTGAAATTCACCAGAGAGTCCCATACAAAGTATGGTAAAGCATTCCGTATGGCTTTTGAATTTCCAAACAGCCACATAAGTGAAAAACCTGTTTATAATTATCAGAGCCCAGAATCTAAGTCCATTTTACATAGACACAAGATAACTTTCACAAAGTTTTAACTACACACTGAATTTTCCAAGATTTCACCTACATTATAAGTCAAGGGGAAAATTATGCCGTTTTGTTCATAAGCAGATCAAGAGTTTCACTCTTGGAAAAACTTGTGTCCTTGACTACAATGCTTCTCACAGTACACAAGTTGCCTACACAACACAACTGTGTCAACGTTCATGTGAAGCTGTGGCATTCAGTGATTCTAAGGTTAATTACAGGTACAAGCAGATGGCTACGTTAATCTTCTAGTGTGGTAGTACCTGGGTGTTTAGACAAAGAAATAATGTGCTGGTTATTATTTTTAGTTTAAATTACTTTCCTTTTATTTATCTTTTATTTCATTACAGTTAGGGATTTATTTTTACTTTTTTGAAATAGATATTATGAATAGAATTTCAAGATAGTACAGGGAGGTTCAAAATATTTGTTATAAAAAATGAGGTTGAATCAAGGAATGAAAACCACTGATGAAGAAGCTAAGAATTTGACTTTAATTCCATTTAAATCCACCTGGATTTAAATCCTTACTCTACAATGTGTTAAGTGATATGTCCTAGGGAAATGTTCTTAACTTCAGTGACCCTCTCTGCCATCATCTCTAAAACACAGATAATACAGACCTCAAAAAGTTGTGGTCAAGATTAAACGAGATACTGAATGTCGAGTCCTGGCTTCAAACTGAGTATTTAAAAGAAGTGGTAACCCTGACTTTGTGTCCCTTGATGGGATTTAGCATTTGTCTATTCACTTCATGGTTCAGCTAAAGAAGTCAAAACAAGTCACCTAAGTCTACAATTGCACAGCCACTCATTCAGGTCTCTATTACAATCTAAGAAATTCTGACTCATTTGGTCTAGATGGGGGTCTGGGCACAAGTATCTACTAAAAATTCTTCCCAGGTGATATAATGAGCAGTCAGGTTTGAGGACCATCTCACCAAACCTACTCAACTGACTGGAAGAGCAGAAAACAGTAAACAATCTGCAGACATAGGATCACATGGTTGAAAGTACAGCATCTACAGAATGTAATGAAATAATAAATTCAAGAACATTCATATCTATTGCAATTGTATGGAGGATGATGATAAGTTATTCTCCATTCCAGCTTCTTCAAACATTTAGGTGAGGAAACAAATTATTTTTTGGAAAGCTCCCTTACTAACTGATATATTATACTACATGAGATGGTGTCCACTGGCTTCCATTCTGGTGTACTGGGGTATTTATTAGCTGCAATTTGATTAAATTTCATTTCAATATAATCTCTCATAAAATCCCTAAAGCAATTCCCTCCTTTCATCTTTGCTAAATTCAAATTACCTCATATATTTTAAAATCTTTTTTCCTGTTCTTAAGAAAGCAAAGTGGCTTCCTAAAGCTTACAATTTAAGCATACATACATATATATATATATATATACATATATATATATATATATATACACACACACATACACAGACACACACCAACATATATGTATGAATATATTCACTTCTGAAAATACTCTTCGAGTTGATTTCTTAGCCAGCAAGGATTAAAGGTCAACATTTCATTCCCAAATCCTTTCCTCTCAAGGTAATTTAAATAACAGATGTAAAAACCTTCTTCAGTTTGTGGCCAGATTGTTGCAGGAGGCCCTTTCTCCCAGTCATCAGTTAAATAATAAACTCTGTCTGATACTCAGGAAGCAAACAATGAGAAGCTAAAGTTGTGTCTCCTAACAGATGTTTTCAGCCGGGAAAGCACTGATGCACTTCATGCAATCTTTTTCCAAGCAAATTACAGATTTTTTTTCAAGCTCTGATCCATATTCACAGGCTCAGGAGCTGAAATGTGAAGGAAAATAATGCCAGGAAGAAAGCCCATCCTGTGGGTAATGCTTCATGGCACCGACTATAGCCAGCAAGGAAAGCTGAGTATCAGCCATGTGTTTACCACTCAGTGAGTTGTTTTGATTTTTTTTTTTAACATCTCTATTGGAGTATAATTGCTTTATAATGTTATGTTAGTTTCTGATGTATAACAAAGTGAATCAGCTATATGTATACATATATCCCCATATTCCCTCCCTCTCACCCTCCCTATCCCACCCCCTAAGTGGCCACAAAGCACCCTATCCCACCCCCTAGGTGGCCACAAAGCACCGAGCTGATCTCCTTGTGCTATCCTAGCGGATTCATTGGGATACGTGGAAGACAGAGTATATACTATAGAGGATGCCAACACATCCTATAGAGATGGTTTAGGACAGCATGGTCAACATTAAGCTTTTAAAGAATTCAGAGCAGAGTTAGTAGCAAGTACTTTAAAAATCTGAAAAGTGGGGAAAAAGAAAATTAAAAAATTCTATGTGTCTGTTCTATTGTATTAATAGTGTCCAAATTCTTTTTAAAAGGGGAGGGAGAGTTTGCTGTGTTATCTGGTAACATCTAAGAGGTCCATAAAGTGGTGCAGATCCCTGAAGCGTAATTCTAGCAAAGCAATCAATTCTTTCATGGTCTGTATTTCTCCATGGAGTTCAACTAAACTCTTCTATCAATAAAATAGCATGCAAGAAACACCATTCCACCTCTCAAGCACTAAACTAGAACAAATATTTATGTGGTAATATGGCCTACAAATTTTCAGCTGGTAAAATAACCATGGAAAAATACCTACAATGAATTGGTTGCAAGAATCTCTGGGGATTTAAAAGTACCTTCTACAAATTACTTCATCAACCTCCAGAAAAATCCGTAAAGACTTCTATGCCCATTTTATACAGAAGATGTAAAGTTAGAGAGAGGCAAGAGTTCGACTGGCACAGGTACAGAAAAAGTTGATGTGATTTTGTTAGTTTTGAGTCATGAATCTTCACAGTCCTTGAGTATCAGGCTTGAGAGACTTGGGTCTGTCTACATTGGTCATACTTTCTGGTCAAATATGATACTCCTACATTCATTATAAGCAACTCATGGAGACTCTAAAGAGACCTCTAATAAAGTCTCCTGAGAGGTGAGTTAGTGCTACCTGTCTTAGTATTGTTGTCTTTACCTCTCTTCTTTCTAAATCATTCAGTCTTGTGCCCTATGGAACTCTTTTTTGGCACCGATTTTAGGTATCCTCATAGAATGTGGTGGAATATGAAACAAAGAGTAACCAGTTTTCATACCAATCTATGCAAACTACCAATGTGTTCATTGTACTTTGTTCCCCTTGTGTAGTTACAGAGGAAAGGTCAAGAGAGCAATATGGCAAAGTCGTAGGGAGGCAGACTTTGAAAGCACACCTGGGTACAAGATCCATTTTCAGTATTTCTTAGCTCATGGTCCTGGGAAAGTACCACAGAAAGGTTTATGTGCTATCTCATCCAGATCTTTTCTAACCTTCCAACTGAGATCCAAGTTGAACCTCATGTTTCAGCTTTCATTTACAAAGTGTTTACACCAGTCATTTACAAAATAGGTAGGGAAAGCCTGTTTGTTGAATGGTGAAAGCAAAGAAGAAAGTGAAAACATGTATCTAGCAGTTATGTCTCCTTGGCTTATTTCTTCCTAAAGCTTATCAGAAGACTGGGAGTGTGCTGGGAGACTAATCTTTATTGGTATACCTTCTTAATTTTATCCAGTGAGACAACATTGGCAAATTTTTCTATCAGAATATTCTTCTTGTTAAGTTTTTTTCTAGCTAGCTAGACCTATCTGTACTTTATTACATATTATTAATCAAAATATATACCTAAGCAAAAATATATCAGCTTTTTAAAATTTTTCCAAGGGAAATTATCAAAACAGTATTCTGTGGCAAATTCTCCTTGCCAGAGGCTGACATTGGCTTTCCTTTTTCCTCATGGACTTTGTCCCCAAGGAGGAGGATAATCAAGAATGCACCTTTAAGAAATTCACTTGAGAGCGCGTAATCTCTCAAAACTTCAGTTTCTTCACCTGTGACACAGAGGGACTACTGAATTCATAGGCAATTTGGGAGAATTAAGTGAGTCAATGAATGCTAAGTACAAAAATGGATAGGTAGTAAATAATAAATGCTAGCTTTCTAACCAGTATCACCTTCATCACTAGTATAACTCTGCCAGATACCTTCATTTTGCACCTCCAGATCTATTTCCACCCTGCCCTATCCTGCCCGTTGCCCTCAGAGGCTGACCTTGCCTCTGGCTTCAGGTTTGAGTCCACCAACAAGGAGCTCTAGAAGGAGGTCAGAGGAAAGACCATCCTATATCCTCCTCACACCCTTGAAAATAAACCCTTTTGGAGTAATTTTGAGTGTGCCACCTTTTCCTAATGGGACTCTAACTTATAATAAATTCATCTTTCTATCTGTTATCTTCATCGCAACATTTAACATTATAAAGGAAACACTGTTTAGATAATTAGCTAAATGTACAAGTTTTCATCCACATATATCATTTGTAAGAGGAGTCAAACTAAGTAAAATTTGCTTCTATCCAGATTCAATTATCACATATGTCTAAATTATGATTTCAGCCAAGCAAGAAATAAAGGTATTTTAGCTGACGTTCAGGAAAGGTACAGTTTTCCTGTGTTGAAAATGAGATTTAATATAGGCCTTTAATCTGATAAGCATTCTGCCTTAATGGCTTCTTTTCCAATGCCTAATATGGCCATTTCTATTGTTCATTTTAGGTGCTTAAAGACAATGACAATTCATTCTCTGTGTCTTATTCAAAACATTGATGCTACAAAACCTTCTAAAAGTCTGATTTTTTTATTCTTTTAAAAATATTTTCATTTGCTGTGACATTTTTCTGATAACATTTACCTATTGATACCATTATCTGTATCTTGCCTCACATGAAAAGATCAGTCCTGGACAAGAAAGCAAGAGACTTAACTTTTAGTTGTGACTCTTCTAGTTTGTTGTCCATTGTTATATAGATGTGCTCCTTGCCATGCTGTTCCTCAATGTGCCCATCCGTTAAAGAGGGCTGTTTTCTGACATACCTATCTCCTCGGACTGTTTCAAAGTTAACATGAGATAACGTAGGTGAAAATACTTTAAATGTTACAAACGTCAGGATTTATCAAATGAACATATTCAACTTTGTGTGAGAAAAACAACTGTACTGCTTTTTATTTAAAGGTGCATGATGTAAATAATTTCGTGTACCTGAATTAACAGAAAGAAAAAGTGATTCAAACACATGTAACCTGACAGAATTTTTGGGGGACCAGTTTAGTCCATCTCTAAAAAGAGCTTTGCTAGGAGTTACCCATTACAGTTAAAGCTCTAGAGTGAATTATCTTAATTCCTAGTTTTGGTTTCTCATTGCTTCCAAGAAAAAACAAAAGAAGGTATAGACAGGTCAGCCTCAAAGACCAGAGAAAATTCTTAAAAAGTGGTAGTTTGATGTAAAAAAAAAAAAGCTAAGAATATTTTTCTCTACAATTGCTCCACCTGAACCTACAACAGAGGGAATAGTATACCCAATAAACAGAAAATACCCAGAGAAAAATATGCCCCGTTTTGACTTTGGTTGGAAGAGTCCAAATTCATATAAAAAATGAATATATACATTATATTTAGAAGTTCACAAATACAAGCATGAACTTCACATATTATCTGAGTTCAATATTGACCTCTCTAAGCCTCAATTTCCTGATTTCCTCATTCTTCCAAAATAAGTGCATTCATTTCAAACTTACTATGTGCCAAGAACTGCCCTAAGAGCTAGAAATTCTTTGTTAAATCTTTATCAGATCAAGTCCTTGGACATGTGGAGATTGCATTTTAGTGGTGGACAACAGAAAATAGACCAATACATGGAAAAGGTAAATTTAGATAGTGCTTAGGACTGTGAACAAAACAAATGGAGGTGATGTAATCAACAGTGTCTGGCTAGAGGGACTAGTTAAGATTGGGTGGCCATCAAGAAAGTCTAAGGAAGTGATATTTGACTCGAGATGTGCCTGAAAAGACAGAGCCAATCAAAGGAAGATTTGGAGGCAGAAGATTACAGGCAGAGGATATGACCCCCCTCCCCCTCCAAAAGAGCAAGAAAACCTGAAGGCAGGAGTAAACTTGGCACAGTTGGGGAAAGAAGACTAATGTGAATAAGGGGGAAGAGTATAGTACCGGAGATAAGAAAGGTAGGCAGGGGAAAGCCCATGGAAGGCCTTGTGAACCAAGGTAAGGGGTTTGCATTTTTTTTTTTTTTTTAACATCTTTATTGGAGTATAATTGCTTTACAATGGTGTGTTAGTTTCTGCTTTATAACAAAGTGAATCAGTTATACATATACATATGTTCCCATATCTCTTCCCTCTTGCGTCTCCCTCCCTCCCACCCTCCCTATCCCACCCCTCTAGGTGGTCACAAACCACCGAGCTGATCTCCCTGTGCTATGCGGCTGCTTCCCACTAGCTATCTATTTTACTTTTGGTAGTGCATATTATTTTAACTGCAAAGGTAAGCCATTAAAATGTTTTAGGAGATAAATGGCATCCATTCATTCATTGGTTAATTATATAGTACCACTGGTATGCCAGGCATTGATCTAAGCTGAGGATTGTGCAGTTACCCACAAAAATTCCTGTGTTTGACCTATGGAATGTCCCTCCAGCCGCCTTGGAGAGGATCATTTACATAGGAACAATGTCAAATTGTTGGGAGCCTAGAGTGGTAATTCAGGCAAAAGATACTTGGTTGTGGTTTGACTCAGGTAGGGATTGGAACAATAGTTTGCCTAAATCATACGGGCTTTTAGTCATTATATCATCTAACATTAAGTTGCCGTATCATAAGTGCTCAAAAATTATAAATATTAGTGTTACAGAGCAGCAGAGAGGATCATTCCAAATTCCACTGATTGTAGGAGTGAGAAACTATCAACTTTTGTTGGGTCAGGAAGAGAGGAACAGAAGCTGCAAATTACTGGCTACTTTTTAACAGTAACTGGCATGGCTAAGAAATGGGTAAGAACTGACAACAAGGAATATTTACACATGATCAGTGATCTCTGAGCACCATTTGTTATTCTCTGGATTAGGGAATATGATAGGATGGAGGAATGGAAAAAGATATAAATACTGGAGTGATGTGACTCATAATGGCATTCCAAAAGTGTATTATTTATTGTGGATACTGAAAAAAATTACACAATCAATTCCAAGTTGTTTAGAAAAATGAAATAGCAGTTAGGAATTTTTTTGCTTTATATCTCTTCGACAGATAGAGATATATATCTATGTATCATACACATATATACATACATAAATATATACACACACGTATGTGTGTTGTGTGTGTGTTTATTTTACTGAACCATTTCAATTAAGTTGCAGATCCCACCCATCTATCCCCAAAATGCTTCAACTTGGGTATCCTAAGAATAAAGGCCATGCTCCCACATAACTACAATAACACCATTATCAAAACAAACATCACTAGTATCACTTACAGCCCATATTAAATTTTCTCCTATTACTCCAAAAGTTATTTTATAACATTTAAAAAAAATACACGATCCAGTTAAATTTCCACATGGCATTTGGTCGTTAAATTTCTTTTAGCTTATGCTGATGATTATCTTTGAATAAGTTATTACATTGAAGGTTACAAAATGCTGATTTTAAAAATATTTGTTTCTATGCTTGTTTTTGAAAATGACTTATTTTAAGCTATAGCAACATAGTAAAATATATTTTCAATGTCAAGAAAATATGAAGAAATGAATATGACTGATTTTTTTCATCAAGCAAGGAAGATCTGTGCTGAGCATCTGTTAGTCTTGTTTTCTTGGTATACCTTTTTTTTTCCTTTTTCCATTTCAGGTAGTAGAACCTAAGTTTTCTTTTATGCAAGCCACACAATGCTGTTCACGTAGTTTGGGAAGGAGGGGCATTCCCTCCCCTCAACCTAAGAATAGAAACATAGCCCATGCCTGAGGAATTAGAGAAGTCTATTCCCTCAACCACAGAATAGGGATGGACAAGCCAGCATCAGTTCTGGGATCTTGCTGGAACTATTAAAAAGGAGATGTTTTCTTTCTCCGGCATTGTTATATGTAGGATAACTAAGGCAGGAAATTCATAATTACTTCATGTAAACAATTGGCCTAAAAAAGCAGCAAAGGAAAGCATTTACAAGGTAAGAGGACACAGAAAAATTGACTGTTGAAGTACTCATCAAGCCCTTGGACCCAACCACTGCTGGAAGTGATCTACCTCCAGACCTTCCTCCAAGTTAACCCATAAATTAATTCCCTTTATAGTAAAAGCCACATTGAGTTGGGTTTTTATTTTTTGCAACTGAATCGTCCTGGCTAATAATATACTTCTTAATCTTTATAAAGTTTAGACTAGAACAGGCCTCTGATGCAAGCTCCTCAGTCCATAGATCAAGAATCTAAGGTCCAAAGAAGTTTTGAAAATTGGGAGATGGTCCATCTAGTTCTTTGCAGAACTACAGCTAAAAACCAGGTTTCTACACGTTTAGTCCTTTCTTCTACTTCTTGCAATTTGGCTTCAAGGTTTATTCTGTGTCAACCATAAAAGCTATACACTGATTAACTAGATTTTATTAAGCTTTGTGTGAGCAAATCAAAGAAACCAGGTAACAAAAGTTTTCTTCTGAAAATAGATCCAGTGTTTTATTTGAGCATAATACTTTCTATAATTATTAGAGTCTTTAATATCTTAGTAAAAACCAAGTTCAAAATCCTCCAACCAAGGAAAGTACAGACTACTACAATGCCATTCATGCAATTGGATTTTCTTAGAGATGAAATCACCTTATAATAGGTGACTATTCTACTACTATTTCCAGTGCTTGCTGTCTGCAAACATATTCTGTTCTACAGGGAACTGTAATTTCATGACACTTTGTTTTATTAGCTATTAACTACATAGCTGATCCAGATATTTGCTGTTTTAAGGAGAAGAAAAAATAGAGTACATTTAAAAGTTTCATCTAATACTGTTTTAAAAAAAATCTGTGATGATTACAATTTTAATTCCCCAAATATATTGTATCTATCTCTTTCTTTCCCCTCAGGTCACTTATTTGAAACATAGATTTTGTACATCATATAGTTATTTTTTGTTAATTTTCCTGAGAACATTGCGGAAAAACTGTAATATCCTGAAATACACGTATACAATCTAGCAATCTAGAAATCCAGCATTTACCTCAGACTCAAGAAATAACACTGTTCCGTTCCAGCTGCACTAGGGAGCAATATGAAAACAACCATTTGTTTTGTTTCATCGTTTTCTTGAGCAGGCTACCCACAGGGTACTTAAATAGTTGATTTTCTCTTTTGCCATCTCTCTAGACTAATGACAAAAATATATTCAGCTACCAAGAAACTAAATAGGTTATTTATGTTTCACTTGTCAAATCTATATTTTTTAAATATCCCATGAGCCAGATTTGAGAAGGCAGTAAAGCTAGGGTGGGGATATTTCACACATATTTAATTTGTAATTCTAAAGAGGTACAGTTCTTTTTTCTTTTTTTCTTTTTTCTCCTCTTAGTTCTGCTGGATCTCTATGATGTCAGCAATAATATCGGCACTGTTGTGCTTTGAATTGTTTCTGTGGAATCCCACAGGGTAAAATGGGCAAATTGAATGACTTTAATTTTCCAGTAGGAGACTGTGGCATGTTGGCTCATCCATATAATAAGAAGTCTCTGCCTTTCTGCCCACTGCTCCCTCATTCCTAAATCACACTATGCATGCAGTGTCTACATGGATGACAGCTCCCTGGAAAAGGACTGACCAACTCTCCTTTTTCTTAGGTTTTTTTGATTATTTCTTAAAGCTGACCACCAAGAACTTCTTTATCTAGCAGAAAAGTAATACCTTCAGGTATTCTATTATTAATAAATTCTAATATTAATACATTCAGCTTATTTGGATGCTTTTGTTATATGAGTACTCAATGAGCAGTAACTCCATGCCAGAGTTTATTTCCTCCTTACTTTCGATATAAGTCAGCTTCTCTACCTGTTATCATAGTGCTGCCTTCTCTCACTTATTTCTAGTCTCAGTTTGATGTCACAGTATTCATCAACGACAGCAAAGGAGAGGGAGGTACCTGTTAAATTCTTTCTGATGAGTAAAATTTCAGTCGTATGTTGATGCATTTAAGAAAATGGGAACTCTGGCAATGCCAGCTCCACCAAAGCAAAAACTTCCATCAGCTACCACAGTTAAAAAGGCATGGGGTTCTACTGATGACAATATATTGGGCTAGGTACCCTGACAATGCTGCCACTGAGAACTTAAAATGTCTTGATTACAGTATTTTAAAACATCTTTTAAAGTGCATTTATTCATCTACAAGAATAAAAAGACTCCTCTGAGACCAAAATCTTGGTAAAAACAGAACCCAAAGAGGTAAACAGAGCACTGACGTTGGCTTTTGCTTTACAGTCTTCGCCAGCTCCGACTGATTTTTATGTTCTATGAGTGCAGGTGGAGAGGTGGCAGTGGAAAGAGACATAGTTGAGGAATCTACTAAAGTGAAGCGTCTAACAGAAGACCCCCACAGATAACTGGTACCCCACAACACCTATCAGTTTAGTAATGATGGCCAGAAATAAATCTCTGTCCCTTCTCAAGGGGAAAGCATGGTAAGCACCTGTCTCAAATCTTGGCACTGGGCTGGGAAAAAAGAAACCTCCCCTGAAAATGCATACCACAGCTGGTCCTCATGATGGTAGGTAGCGGTAACCCTTAATCCCAGAATTTAGTTCAAGCTGATCCCAGGAAGGTAATACTCCGAGGTACTTATCAAAGGTAGTAGAAAATACACTGTGAAGCACCATCTTTTAACCCAGATGTCAAAAGATCCCAATCAATAAACTTGCCAGGGATATACATACAGTCAGTAATCACAAAACTCATAATGAAATGAGGTGGCATGAGAAAAGCCAGCAGAAACCACAGCCATTATAATCAAAACTGTAAAGGCACAGATGTTAGATTTATTGCAAAATTAAAAATTAATGTTTAATATGCTTCAAGAAATAAAATAGGGGCCTGAAAATAAGAATGAGCATGTAAGATTGACAAAACAGTTTTGAAAAGGAACCAAAGAACATTTCATAATAAAAATTATAATAATTGAAATTAAAACTCAGTGAGCATTTTATATAAGAGATGGGAGAAAAAGTGTTAGAAAACTGGAAAACTCATCTAAAGAAACTATGCAGAAGTTAGCGTAGAAAAACAAGACAGAAAATATGAACAAACATGGATGGAGGAAAGAGGCCTACCAAATACCTAAGTTTTAGAATGTAATAAGATAATGGCTGATAAAGTTCCTGGAACTAATTTTAAAGCCACAATTTATACTCAGTTTAGCAAAGAGGAATAAATTTGAAAACCACCCACATCTAGACATAATATAATGAAATTTCAAAGCAACAACCAAAAAAATTATCACAAATATCAACATTATATACAACATTATAACTGCAGTGAATTAAAAGGCTATTAACAACTTTATATCAATATAAAACTTAGTTGAAACAGAAAAACTGTAAGAAAAAAACATTAAAAAATTAACGAAAGAAATAAAAAGCTCGAATGACCAGTGTTCATATCTATCATACCATGACAAAGAACCCAAGGCAAAAACTGCCAAAAGGAACCCCTTATAAGCAGACTCAATTCTGTTTTCTTCCACCAATACCCCAAAATATGAACACGAATGTAATGTGTTCTTTGTAAAATGGCCCAGCCTCATCTCATTGCACCCAAGACTAGACTTAGACTGTTCTTCACAAATTTAACTACTTACAGTTTGAAAAACTCCAAGCCATCCTTTGTCTCTGGTCTTCGCCTGAGCTGTTACTTCTGTCTGAAACCTCCCCCTCCTCTTATCCACTTCCTGCTTCCTTCAGGGAACTTCTGCTCATCATTCATGATGTAACTCAGGTGTTGCCTACTCTAGGCGTCCTCTGTAGCTTCCCCCACCTGACCCGCATCTTGAATAATGGTCTCTCCAGTTGTATCCGTAATTGAATGAATGCCTACCTCTGCAAGCTTTTATCAATTGTTTTATAGCCATCTATTTCTTTGTGTTTCTCCCAGCCCACTGAGAGCTGCTGAGGACAGTGAGGACAGTGATTTTGGACAGTGATTTTGACTTTTGATCTTTTGATTCCATGCTGTTCTTCAAGGTCTAACACAGTGTTTAAATATAATAGTTCATATCAATTTGTTCCATAATTCTATAATAAATGAACACAATTTATCTTGACATTATTAGCCATTTAATTCATCCATCTGCTAGCTCCTGTCAACAAGAACTTTCTGCTTGATTTCCCTGTAATTTTTTTGTGTGAGAAAAGAATGTATCTACATCAGAAGTGAATATCTCATCTGATTAATGGTCTGCCATAAATTTCAAATTTGTCATTTGGGCTTTTACATCATGTCTCCTGAGTATGCTAAGAGTGAATCAGTTTTCTTGAGCCAGTTTCGAAGAGCCAGGACCATAGTATACTGACCAAGATAAATGCCACCTGTTGAGGGTTTGGGCAGGCAGCCAGTTAGCTTTTCTTTACACAAATCTCTGCAGCTGGAGTCCCCTTCCGTCCAGAAACTTCCTCACAGCATTCTTCAAACTATACTAGAAGGAATATAAGAAAAATTAGGTTTCTTCTTTTTATTGCAGATATTTACATTCTACTTGATTTGAGGCAGCTCACATTAGGGGATAAAGGCAGGCTTTGGTATCAAGTAGACTTCAGCTCATTTTGGCTCTGACACTTAGTAACTGCATGTTCTGGGAAATTTTATAGCCTTTTAAAGCATGCTTTTCATTTCTAAATAGGACAATAATCTCCACTTCACTTGCTGTGGAAATTCCATGTGAACATTTGGCCCATTGCCTTGTACCTGCTAGGCCCTCAGTTGGTTCACTTCCCTTCCCCACTGAGTTATGAGCATGCTATGGCTTCCTACAATAACTGAAGTGCATGATTTTTTTCCTGCTAGATTATAAGCTTCTTGTGGGCAAATGCTTCCTCATAACAATTTTGCATAGTATCATACCTTGCACACAATAAAAGCTCAATAAATTTGGTGAATTCCCATAGCTGTATCATCTTTCCAAGTAAATATATGTAGGAAACTGCTTTTTTTCTTCTTCTTTTTTTGGCCGCGCTGTGCAGCATGCGGGGATCTTAGTTCCCCAAACAGGGATCAAACCCTCACCCTCTGCAGTGGAAGCTCGGAGTCCTAACCACTGAACCACCAGGGAAGTCCTGGAAACCGCTTTCTAACAACATGGATTTGGTTTCTACTTTAACAGTAAACGTCTAAGAAGCATTTGATGGCCTGGAGCTGTGTTTCAGAACCAAGTTTACCTCACAGACTTCACACAGCTGTTGTTGGTTTTTGACTTTCTGGCATGTTCAACCACATTCGTCCACCACTTCTGCCTATGCTTATGTAGTGCAGAACTCCAGACCTCTCTTGCCTTCCTGGATATCTGCTAGTCAGCCTCATCTTCTTCCCTATCTTTCCCACAACCCATCTCTGCTTTATTTCTCCTTATAAATGAAATATTTAATGTTATCTAAACAGAATACTCTCTTCCACAATACAATTACAAAAAATCTAACTATCTGAAGGCCTGTTCTGCCAGTTTTTCCCAGAGCGCAGAGGGCCTCATTCCTGATCTGCACCCTGAACTCCTTTCAGGATGTGCTGAAGGTCAGCGACTGCAGTGGCTAATGACTTAATCCTTGTAGAGGCAGATGGCAAGTGCCAATTTTTAGTTGTCAGCAGTATTAAAATGGATCCGTTTTAGGTTAAAAAAAATCAAGTTGCAGAAGTCTTCAAAATATAGAAGCATCAAATTTGAAATATGGATAGTTGTTTCATGATTTTAAAACTCCATAATCTTGGAATTAATATTTTAGTTTTTCATGCTTTCCAAAATAATGAATAAAAAAGTAGTAATAACTGCTTGGGATCTAAAACAGATGATTAAAGAATTATCATAAAATCGTCTGACCCAAAGTTATAGAGACACTGTTAGGAAAAGTTCCAATTATGTCCACTTTTAACCACAGTTTGATCAGTTTGATTTAATGGAAAGTTTTGATATAAACTATTGTGACAATTAAAACATTATTTATTATCTGCAGCTCAAGGTAGCTCATCCAACTGATTATCCTTTGTCTTGAGGACTGCAGGCTTCACATATCTTCTGCCCACTCCTTCCTTAAATTTTCACTGCCTACTATAAGTCATCATTGCCTCAGAGAACCCATTTTACGTACTTTTACCGTATGTCGTTGACTTACTCAAATCCATTGCTCGGAAATCTTCAATAACTATCTAAATATTACTTGAGAAAAACCCAAAACCAATAACCAAACCAACAAACAAAACCTCTTAGCTTTGGTTTCAAATCCAGTCAGGAAAAACAAACAAAAAACACCTCTATTACAGAGATCAATACAAATGACCTATTATAATGCTAATGAAGAGTTGTGTACTTAAAGGAACGCCCTAAAATGAGTCCTGGTAAGCCAATGAAGAGGCAGAAGAGCCAATTTACATTACAGTGCCAGCCATGCTAAATATTCATGAGGGTTCATTTTGAGAGGGCACTTCCATCAATAATACTAAAGATGACACCTAAATTAAAAGAAACTACTTAGCATGTGGAAAGAGTATACAGGGTTGAGCCCTAAGATAGGCAAATTTCTGAAAACTTGTAGAGATTTCAAGTAGAAAGTAAGTCAACAAGCTTTTCCAATTCAACCTCCGGTGTTAAGAGTGTACCCTTATATTTCTAAAAACAAAACTTAGGTTGTAATATATTATCCTTCATCTACAGAGATTAGGGTTTGGACACATCCTTAGGAATATAGACACTTTAGTAGGGATCAAACTGATTTAAAAATATTTTCAAGCATAACATGTTTTATTACAGAGAGGAAAAAAGGAATGACCAATCATGGAGGAAAACAAGCAGTGGGAGTTATTCTGCCGAGATTACTTGTGCATGCAAATGCTATCAGGTAGCAGGGTCATCTTGAATTTACATTATCAATTCTCTCTCTTATGATCTGAGAGGAGAATTAGGTAAGTACCTCCACTGGCAGTGAGAGGGCAAACTTAGGCCATTTCTTGAAAATAGAAAGACAGCTGAGAAAACAGTGCTCATATCAAAAAAAAAAAAAAAAAAAAAAGACAAATAGACATCTTCCCAGATTTCATTTAGATTAAATATTGTGAAGGCGTAAATTGCATCCAAATTAACCCATTTTAAATGAATTTCAATAAATAAATAGGGATTTTTGTTATGTCAGGTTTTTAAAAAGTATGTAATAGAATGATAATTCAACCAAAAAATGATGAGAAAATATTACTCACCATTGGTGAGGATGAAGAGAATATGGAAATCTTTTATAATACTGTTAAGTTTTTGGAATTAAATTTGATAACTGGTATCAATAGGTTCAAAATCATGACTATCTTTTCTTCTAGTAATTACACTTCTAAAACATTATTCTAAGAAAAATAATCGGAGATGCTCATGAAGATTAAATACAAGATAGAGCTTCACACCAATAATGATAAAAAAAGAAATTGGAAACAAAGCTCCCATAGGAGTTTGGCTAATCTCTAAAATTCATCTATATAATACAATACTAAGAATTGCTAAGAGTTATGTTTTAGAGTTTAGAGGAATATAAGGAAAATGTTAAATATAAGGTTAAAAAAATAAGTCATAAGACAGCATCTATAGTATGATTTATCAATATGATTTCTCTCTCATTGTGTGTGTATATATATATGAGAAGAGAGAGGGAGAGAGAGGAAAGAGACTAAATTGAAAGAATGTTATCATTGGCAATTACAGGTTGTAGATTTTGATTTTATCAGACAAGAATGAGTACAGAAAGCTACATTTTGTGGAAAATGACATGTATCACCTAGAAATGCTCTCAGCTGCAGGTAACAGAGGTTTAAACAGAATAAATATGACTTAAAGAGACGTCTGCTTAAAGAAAAAATCTGAATGTTGTCAGTTGTTTCTGGCATTGATTTAGCTACTGAACAATGCTATCGGGGCCCCTGATTCTATTTTTCTGCTTTGCTATGCTTAGATTGTCAGTTTTTATCCTTGTGCTTGTCTCATCACAGTAGCCAGATGGCTACAACAGCTTCAGCCATTACATCTGCATTTAAGGCAGAAGAAAGAGACAAAGGAACAATGCCAACCATGTCTGGTATCCTCAAAGAGAGAAGTAAAAGCTTTCCCATAATCATTCTCTTAAAAAAATTGACTTTATGTCTCATTGACCAGAAATGGATCATGTGGTCAACTCTAGATTCAAAGCTATTTGATAAAAGGAGGAACCTGAGTACCACAAATGACTTAGACCAATGGTTCTTAAACTTGGCTGCACACTTAGGTCAGTGGTTGTCAACCAGAATTTTAAAATATGAATAGTATGTGTCTGTCTTCTGGGTAGGTAAGAAATGGGAAACAGTCATTGACAAAATCATAAATTCTTTTAGTGGTTCCAGATGAAAAAATAGTCTTTCTCACCTTATTCTAACCCTTTCATATTAGTTGCTGGCAAGGCATTTAATTGCTTAACCCAACTACTTCCTTCATAAAATACACTGAAGGAGAACATTCATTTCATTTATCATCATGCTAGTCTAGGAAAATGAGAAAAGATGTTTATATACGAGAAAATTGTGAAACAATTTGAAACAGGCCAAAATCACTATTAGTTTTCTTCTATGAAAATTCAGTGTTGTCTAGGAACACTCTTCCAGGTTATCTGATTTTACAAATCTCTATGCCTTTCATTATCTTTGAGAAATTTTACAACTTCATAAGTTGCAAATAACTGATATGAATACAAACAATTCTTATTGATAGACATATAAATAAATTTTGTTTGGTGGAATTATAATTAACACGTCTCCTTCTCCTACTATGTAATATATCAGTTTACCATCTATTTTAGATTCATTCTTATCTGTTAATATATTGTGGTACTTTGAATTCATCTTTGAATCAGTTGTAACATTTTATTGGTTCACTCCTTAATTAATGAGGTAAATAAACTATTTGATGTTGTATGAGAATCATGATTATATTCTAAGTTGTTCTTTAACAGTTGAAAAATGCAGAGGTTGATAGGGAAAATGGAAATTTTGACTTGACTGTGTGTCTGAATTGGTCTCACAAAAGTCTGCTTTATTATTATAAATAAAATCAATGGTTGATTCTACTGTTATGAGTAGGAGATATTTCACTGACAGTTTGAAATCTGGATTTAAACAAATAGAAACAATAACAACAACTCAACACAAACCTGCAGAAAAAAGTAGTTACAGAAAAATAATATCAAATTTATCAAAAGTTCATTCACATTTTGTGCTTTGCGGTCCTAAATTCAGATGAACATCATCATCTTTCTGTCACTGTTTCCTTCACTCTGTCTCTCTTTTCTAGGTTAATAAGAACAACAACAAAGACAGTATAATACTTAAGGATTCTCAATGTGACTCAAATTTCGGCATACTTGTTTTAAGAATTGGCATTAGTTTTTCATAAAAAAATAAGGAAAAATAGGTGAAAGTCTTTAATTTTTCTGAATTTAGAAGAAAAGTTTATAGAATTTTAAATTTTATCCAAGACTAGTGTTTAGGACTTTGGTAGGAACTTTTTAAATGTGCCTGTATTGCCAAAACAAACAATTAACCTGTTTTTTAAACTCTGTTCCATGATATCAAGTATTCGATAAATGGAAAATAAAAACAAAACTCATGTATTCATTCACTCTGAATTATTCGTGACTAAAGGTATTGTCCCTTCTAGGAAAGGAGCTTTTTAATCATTAACGGTGGGGTTTCAAGTACCCTAGCAGTTCAGTGTCAGCTGTTTTCGGGGGGGGGGGTCAACATACACATTTCATTAACTTCCAAGTTACATCATATAAACTTCATTTTATTTTGTGTAGTATACACTCTCTGGTCTGTGTACTCACAATATTCACTCTCTGGTCTATACAAAGCTTGAAATACTCTTTGGTCTGTACAAGGTACATTTAAATAATCTATTTTTGCAACAGGGACATTCAACATGGGTCTAATAATGTGAATAAACTCCAGACAAAATTGGTCAAAATACTAAATACTTTTGACCCTTCTGGCTTTAGCCAGTCAGTGTGAAATTTAATTTATACCAATATGCCTGAAGATTTGGTGAAGTGGCAAACAGACTCGCCATAGGGACTAACTTACACTATAAATTTTTCCCAACTGTAAAACCGGGAGTGATGGAATATTTCAATTGTAACCAAAGAAAAAGTCATTACAGAACAGTAACCACAAAGAAAAGATATGTTCCCTCTAGAATTCTTATAACGTGTAGACTAAGATTGGGACCAGCTGAGCCAAGGATCCATCTTGCTGTTAATGAAATCTGAGCCAGATCAATTGCATGCTGGGAGCATCACTGTTGGAGATAGCTCTGTGGCAAATGAGTTTCTTGAATCACCCAAGTGGATCTAACAGCCATTTACCTGAACAGTTGGAGTCATTTTGCTGGTCTGAATGAGGTTTTAAAAACAAAAACAAAAACAAAAACAAAAAACCTGATAATAGCTCAACTTATCTACCTTGCCAAAAGGACAACTGGCACATCTATGTTTAATGAGATGAAGGGTACATAGAATGTTTTGTAGACCATGTTTGGCAATGTCTCAAGAGAAAGATATAAGTTCTATTTGAGCAGCCGTTTCTACACAGTCATGTTGGAATCCTAGGATTGATGTAGACGTCTCAGGAAGTTGATGAAGGGAGGGAAGGACAAAGTCATGTGGGTAGAGTTCTATCTCCTAGGGAACCTCCCTCATTTTATCCAATCTTTTAAAAATCAGTGTTCTACAAAATATTTCTTTGTTCAAAGAGTTCCACTGCTAAAAATATTATACAAGAACATTCCTCCAAATCAGTGATTCCCAACAGGGGTTATTTTGCCCCCAGGGGACATTTGATAATGTCAATGATGTATTTTGGTTGTCACAACTTGGGAGTGCTATAGGCATCTAGTTGGTAGAGGTCAGTGATCCTGTTAAACATCCTACAGCGCACAGGACAGGACAGCTCCAAAACTAAGAATTATCTGACCCAAAATGTCAATAGCACCATGGCTGAGAAACCCAGCTCTAAACCAGATGTATGATTTCCATAACAGCTCTAAATTCTCTTTAGAATAGTCGAAAAATATTGATTTTACAAAACCATGAGTATTATTTTCCTTTGTTTTCTAGAAGAACCCAAGGGTTTTTTTTGTTTTGCTTTGTTTGCTTTTTTGTTTGTTTGTTTTGTTCTGTTTCTTTGAGAAACAGCCTGGTATAGTGAAGAGAGAAGATATATAATTAGATCTGGGTTAGAATTTTGATTCTTCCACTTATTATCTCTGTAGCCTCAGGATGTTCCCAGATCTTTCTCAGTTTCTTCTTTTGGAAAATGGAGATGATCATACCAACTTACTGGATTATTGTCAGAAATAAATGTGAAATTTATTTGTCAAACTTTTGTTTATATAAATAAGAAACAAATACAAAATCTCACCATTGGCAGTTATGTATATATTAAAAATCTTTAATAACTCCCTCTGTGGTAATGGAGATTTAAATACACAGGTGGTATTGATTGGCTCCGGTCAAGATAGGATTAAGGTTCCCTTTAGCTTAACTAAACTTTAGGCAGGGTTCTTCCTAAGTCTAGGCCCTCATCTCCTTTTCCTTAGGGCATTTACTTTAAAAAACTTGTAATTGCAAATTCTTTCCTGCACCCCTTTGAAATGTATATAAATCTCCCAGACTTATATCAGTTTTATAACCCAGGAATGTCTTTCTGAACAACCTGGCAGCTGTCCCTTTGAAGTAGAAACATCAAGAAAAATAGGGCCCTAACTCCTAGTGTGTGTAGGAGAGTAGGAATCTAAATTCAATGGGCACCAGTTAGCAAACACAGATGGATTAATCATAGAGAAAAACATTTGCAAACTTAGGAATAACCCAATGTGCTCAACCCATCCCACTGACCATCCTTCCCACTAAGGTCCTTCAGTACTTTCCTACTAGCTCACCCCAGCACTTAAAAATCTTTCTACTTTTTATTTCAGTGGTGTTGAGTTCAATCTCTCTCCTCTGTTGCAATGGTCTTGAATAAAGTCTTCCTTGCTTATTTAACACTGTCCAGTGAAATTTTTGATAGCTCCCAGCATCTGCCCAGCCTCCACTTTAAACCAGGGTGAGCTAAAGGTATATTCCACAGAGAATGGGAACAGGCCTTGGAATGGAAGACTTCTCTGGTCAAGAAACGGTAGATAGTCTTATCTAGGGAAGTGAAGACTTGCCCGTATCACCCGTATTATCAGATCCAATATTCTTAGAGTAAATGCCAGCAAGAGAGATTTCTGGAATTATTAACACTGTCCTGGAAATGTCAGCCCTCCTAGACCCAATATTGTCCTATAAACAGAGCAGACAGCAAACTACCTCATGGACTTGGACCTCTCAGCTAGATCCAGAACTATTTATAAGAGAGCTTTACAGCCTTAATCAGGTTATTTCACTTTTCTTGAAGCAAAAGGACCTTGCACATTATGGAATATAATTTCTTAGACCTTATATATCACATTTCACTCAGCTACTTCATTAAAAATAATATAACTTAAAAAAAGAAAACTGAAAATTCAGGGATAGAGTAACAGTTTTATTTAAGAATCTGCAGCCAAATCTGGAGGCCACCTACTTATATAAATTTTTATTGGAACACAGCAACATCCACTGATTTAAATATTGTCTATGGCTGCTTTCTCACTAAAAAGACAGAGGTGAGTAGTTGTGACAAAGACTCTATAGCCTAAAAAGTCTAAAATATTCTAAACTATACTGTTTGGCTCTTTATAGAAACACTTTACCAACTCCTATATAAAGAAGGAGAGCAGGGTTAATTATAAAGTTCTGGGCTGTTATGACCAGCTTTTACATTTTTATGTTACTTTTTAATGGTCTCTATTATTATAAAAATTAGAAGAGTTCAGGTCTCTTAATAGACCAAATAAATGGCACCCCTATAGTCTTCCAGGGCTCTGAACAAGTTGAGAAACAAACCTGGGAGCAGTCGATGGCAGCTCTTTCTGTGTTGACAATGATCCAGTGGGAGGGTGTGGCTTAGTGTCAGAGTCCTTGGACCTGTGAACTGAACCCCATGATTAAGCAGATTTACTCACTAAAGTGGGAAGCATTATTACCCACCCCCAAGATGGGCAGCAATACCCGGAGGTGGGAAGATCTGAGGCAAACATGCCAACTTATTCTTCCTATATTTACCAATCATTCTACTTCAGAGATGGAGTGCAGGAAGGTCTGAAGAGAGGACAGAAGAGTGTGCTGGGTAAATCACTCCTCTAGAAAACCAGGAGAAGGAGAAAAGCTTCCCTTTTAACTGAGAGTTCAAGCATAAATCTTAATAATTAAAGTGGATGATGGTATTAGAGATGGTGTATAGTTTATATATTACTTATTTTTAATATTTTTTCAAAATGAACAAAATTTATTGTACTTCAGTAAAAAAATAAAGAAAAGCTTAAAACTATGTAAACCAGTGTTATATATTAAGGTTTTTTTAGAAGTTTTATGAAGATGAAACATTAAGAACAGAATGCTTAGTTATATTTGTATCTGCAAAACCTTGAATGAGGAAAAAATATAGGCAAATTTAAGTTCCTTTTTGTTCTTGTTGTTGTGCTGTTGCCTATATCTTTCTTCTTTTTTCTCCTTCATGTCAGTGAGCATTCACTCACCCTGAATGCTTTAACATTATCAAGTGACAGAGAAGGAGAAGATATACAACTAAGGATAGCATTAATGCATGTAAAATATTATAACCTTATAAATTGTCAAATCATCCCCTTATGTTTTTTTTTATCAGTTTTGAAAAATTCTGATCTTGCTCCTTGTTTCTTTTAGTAACATTGCTAAAAATTTTTTAAATATGTAATTACATTCTGATTATTTCTGTGGCTAACACCTTGGTATTACAGCATACTGACATATACTGATATATTTCTCCAGAATGAAATGTAGTTTTCCTTATATGTGATCTTTGGTGTGCTATGCCTCATCTTGAGGTGTAACTTTTTACCCACATCCTCACTTAATCAATAAGAACACAACTCAGTGTTTTGGGGGGAATTGATCAATTCTCAGTACCCAGTGGATGCAAAATCTTAGTAAAAATGGTTTTGCTTAATAGTATATTACTTACGGAAAAATATATATGATGGGTGATTTTCTATTACTTGAAGGAGAGTCATGTTTGCTCTTGCATAAGATGAACATCTCATCCAAGATTACAAAAAACAAAACAGAATAAAAACACTGAAAACTGAGTAGTAATGCTAGTTCAAGTTCATATGGGATGTGTACTTCTCTGTAGCAAGTTAAGAATCTACATAGAATCACAATCTAATAACTTTGTACCAGTGTTGCTGGAAGTACATCAATGTAATTTGGTTTCCTCCTAAATGAATATTTTACCTGGATCCATGATGTAAGTTAGATGAAAAGGATTTCCAGAGAAAGCTTTATTGTACTGTATTGTATTGTATTATATTGTATTTTTTAAATTTTATTCACTGAAATATTGAACAAAAGGACAAGGCTTTTGGGTATTGACACACAATATATGACAATATCAATGTTTTATTGAAATGTTGAATCTAGAAAACTTAAAATGTATTATTCTCAGGATACTCACAGAGAGGAACCATTTCGTCGATGTGAATAATGTAAAGAACCAATTGAGCCATCCATCTTTATTTCAATAACAATTAATTCCCAAACATCATAATAATTACTACTATTATTATTACTACTATATTAGACAAAAATAGACTCCTGGCTGAAGGTATGAAACAATTTCAAACCTGCAAGGCTTCAGGAAGTTAGTTACAGCTGTATTTCTGGCTCACTATCTCTAAGTAATAAGAACACAAAGTATTTCTAAATAAATTACTATGTCTATTCAGGATATCTTGTTACTAAAGACCCTTGACATTATATGCTTCTTTGGAACTTTGGATTTTAAAAGTTTCCTATATATATATTGAGAGATTTCCTATCTCATTTGTGTTGTCTGAACTTATTCTTACTGTCCTGTCCTTGGATGGTATGGCTGAAAGAATGTTTCCTTTTGGCAAATTGACACCTCTGTTAGTCTGCAACGGAGCCTTGACTAGTAGCATAGCTGACATTCTGATCTGATCCGAGCAGGCAAAGACAGACAAGCTGTCATCCTTCCTGTAAAAAGCCTGCTGTGCAGAACAATCCTGTCTGGTGGGAATATGCTAGATTTCCCTGGAGAGAGACTACTGCATGTGGGTTTATATTTATTGCAGATTCACCTGATTTGGTAGATGGATTTGGATGGAAATTCTTATTATTAGTCAGCTTGATGTTTCTTTAATGTTCCTCACTGGTATTCCCCCCATAGCTATGTCTTGGCTCTGCAAACACAAAATCTCAGTTTAATGACTGGTATCCTCCCTGGAGATTTTCATTCTTCTCCCTACTCTGTTCCTGGAATTCTCCATAACCTTGTGGAGCAAAACAAGTCGAGAGTTTCAGATAGTTTACAATAATCTTGACAACTGGAGTCAAAGGAATATTTCACTATTCAAAAGAATATGTGTGGCACTTCCCTGGTGGTCCAGTGGTTAAGAATCCGCCTGCCAATGCAAGGGACACGGGTTTGAGCCCTGGTCCGGGAAGATCCCACATGCCGCGGAGCAATTAAGCCTGTGCGCCACAACTACTAAGCCTGTGCTCTAGAGCCCGTGAGCCACAACTACTGAAGCCCACTTGCCTAGAGCCCATGCTCTGCAACAAGAGAAGCCACTGCAGTGAGAAGCCCGTGCACCGCTCTAGCCCCCGCTCGCCACAACTAGAGAAAGCCCACGCACAGCAACGAAGACCCAACGCAGCCAAAAATAAAATAATAAAAATAAATTAATTATATAAAAAGAATATGTGTATCTCAGTTATTTGTTTTCATAGGTGGATTCACTTTGCTAGAAGCACCAAAGTACATATGTATTTGAGTAACTAGTTATGTCATCTTTGTGTCCTGCTGGTAGTCCAATTAACCTATCAGATCTTTGGCCCAAAGTTTATGTTGTCTGGATTAGAGAGGATATGTGATAAAAAGCGCTCTAATAAAAACATTTTAAAATTTAATAGTTCAAACAAAACAAAATTTTATTTTCCTCTTGCACAGTGGTCCCGTATGGAACACTGTGGGTGTTACAAGTCAGCTCTGCACAGTCATTTAGACTATAGGTTGATGTGCCATCAACACATGATTAAGGTTCATGTGTTCATGGTCACTGCCATACTGCCATCAGAGAGGGGGACAAATCGAGGACTAGTCTCAGAAATTTCCTCTTAAGGAAGTGAGGCAGAAGTGCACATCACTTTGGCTTACATTTATTGACATGACCTTAGTTATCTGGCTACCTTCAAAGGGAGTTAGTAAATTCAATCATTATCTGATTGAACCATTATCATTATTTGAGCCTCAACTCGTGGTATGGACTAAAGGGAGGCATATTTTGTTGGACATCCAACAGTGCCTACCATATTACCTTCATCTCCCCAAACTCAGTGCTCCTTTACATGGAACCATGGGAGTCACTAAATTCCTCTTCTATGCTCTCCAAGGGAAGTGGGGAACGCTTTTCCCTGGGTCCACTATATTATAGTCCCTTATTGGCCCTAGGCAGAAGTCTACTCCCTCAAGCCTCCCATCCTTATAAATCTCCAGGTGAGTAAGAGATTCCACCCTCTGTCTTCATATATGACCCTAAATTTCTGGGAACACCTGTCAAGTTCTTCCAACGCATTATCACTGTTTATCACTGTACTCCCATGGCTGTGCCAAGAGCAACTCCAAGGTGGGCCTGTAAATCTACCCTCAGTGACCTGCCCCCTAGGTGTGGAAAGTGTGCCTTCTCATTTTGCAGGTACTTCCAATTAGGATGGGGGGGATTCTCTTAATCAAGAAGATCATATGTCTTAAAACTCCATCCATTCCTCTCTTTCTGCTTTCCAGTATTTTTGGAGAAACTAGGCAAGAATTGGCTAGGCAGTGATTGGGGTTACCAGATCTGTTGAGCAACTTATTAATGAGCTCTGAGAGAAACATTTAGACACAACTGCAGATTGTTGGGAATTTATCCCCTCTTGTTACTTACTACTAGTTGCCAGTTCCAGAATAAGAACAGTCATACTCAAAATACTTTCTTCAAAATCTTGTCTATACCCATACATTATTTTATGGAGTTGTCATCATGGCACAGATCCAACTTTTAGGCAATAATTGGTAATCATTCAGTAACTGAACAATACTCTATGGTGTTCTTGTTTAATAAGTTTTAAAAATCTTATTATCAATGTCGGAGTCCTTCCTTGTAGGAAGTTTAGAAACTACAAAGAAAGAAGGTCTATTTTGTAATTACTCATTATACAGACTGGTGCCTTTTGAGATTTAATAAAAAAAAGATTTAAACAATGAAAAAAATTAAAAACCAAAACTTATGAGCAATGGCCACACCAAAACAACAACAACAACAAAAACAGATCCATTTTGACCTAACCTCTATTAGTGACATATTAAATTTTTCAATTAAATAGAAAATGTTGTTAAGTGTAGAACAAACATTAATAGGAAGAAAATGAAGTTCAAGTTAGAAGAAAAGCAATTAAGTCAGCTTATCTAAGTTCATGTCTCTAGACCAGAAAAATTATATCCCACAATACTGGAATCCCTTACAGTGATGGCAAATTTATAAAGCATAAAGAGGACAATAGTATAAATATTGTGATAGGCAAAATGTAGGGGAAAGATGCATTCCTAAAATACTTGAAAAATAAATTCTACATTGAATTTGTCAAAAGTTCAAAATACATTCTTGATTTTATTGAATATCTGAATTTACATAATACTTACATTTTGCACTTTAAAAATTCTTAACTCTAATACAAAAAGCTACCTGTGTTTCCTTTACATTATTTTGTGATACTCCACTTATCATATATCACATTATATTTTTATATGGAATCTCTTTATAACTTTCTATTAAGATTCCTTCTTCCAATCCATACCATCTGTGAAATTTTTGTTTTATAATAGAGTTTAATATCCTTAATATTTTAAAGTTTATGCTACTGCAATAAATAAGAAACAATGCCTTTTAAGAGGTGAATATAACAGTGTTCCAGTGTGGAGAAAAGGGAACCCTCCTACACTGTTGGTGGGAATGTAAATTGGTACAACCACTATCGAGAACAGTATGGAAGTTCCTTAAAAAACTAAAAATAGAACTACCATATGATCCTGCAATCCCACTCCTGGGCATATATCCAGAGAAAAACATGGTTCAAAAGGATACATGCACCCCAGTGTTCATTGCAGCACTGTTTACAATAGCCAAGACAAGGAAGCAACTTAAATGTCCACTGACAGATGAATGGATAAAGAAAATGTGGTACGTATATGTAATGGAATATTACTCAGCCATTAAAAAGAATATAATAATGCCATTTGCAGCAACATGGATGGACCTGGAGATTATCATACTAGGTGAAGTCAGACAGAGAAAGACAAATATATGATGTCACTTATATGCAGAATCTAAAAAAAAATGATACAAATGAACTTATTTACCAAACAAAAACTGACTCACAGACTTAGAGAACGAACTTATGGTTACTGGGGGGAAGGGTCGGGGGGAGGGATATATTGGGAGTTTGGGATTGACATGTGCACACTGTTATATATAAAATAGATGACCAACAAGGACCTACTGTATAGCACAGGGAACTCTGCTCAATACTCTGTAATAACCTAAATGGGAAAAGAATTTGAAAAAGAATAGATACTTGTATATGTATAACTGAATCACTTTGCTGTACACCTGAAATGAACACAACATTGTTAATCAACTATACTCTAATATAAAATAAAAATTAAAAATAAATAAGAAAAACAATCAAAAAAACGGTGTTCCTTCATACCCACCATATTCATTGTGTATACTTTTTACCTTATAAATATGATTATAACGTATTTTAATAAAAAAGCAAGTTAAGTCCCTTGCTGCCTGTATTTTATGATCCTTTCCAATCTATTTTCCCATAGATTTAAAAAATTTCCATAATCAATGAATATAAAAATTTATATTCCATCTTTTTTAAACTTACCAAACATAGCTAATTTTCATAGAATTTCTTAGGTTTAGAGCCATAATTTTAAAATGGCTACCTAAAATGTTTTTGAATGGATGTAGTTTAATTAATATTTGGGTTATTCCTAATATTTTACTCTTGAAATAGCATGATTAATACTTGGTTTCATGTGTTTTTTTATTGAAATATCCTCATTAGCATTATTGGCCTTGAAAGTGTCTCATTCAGTCAGTATCCGCAAGCTTTTTTTATTAGCCAGTAAAGGATAATTTAAAGAAAATAACCCAGATCACATGATCAGTTTATAGAGGAGGAATTTTACGTGGCATCTTTTTTATTTAAAAGCTGGGCATTTAGATTAAGTATAAACCCATCATTTTCCCATATCAGTTTGTGATAGCAAATTAAGTAGATAATTAATTCACTTTTCTATTCTCTATGCATAGTGAAATAGTTATGTACTGATGGAAAACTGTTTCATGGAAAAATGTTTCATGTGGCTACATGGAAGACAGAAAATGTACCTAATAAGCTCTGGATCTAGTGAAGAAGATTTTGAAGCAGAATGTTAAAAGTCCTAACTGATTTCTTTTAGCTATTTATGATAAGAACAGGAAGACAGATAAAGGAAAGAATTATATAATTTACAGTCAGAATGTAATGGAAAGATAGAGATTCCAGGACAGTATCTCTAGCCAGCAAGTTCCTCAAAAAAATCCTCAGCACAAACATCCAATCCAGGGCAGTGCCAGTAAAATATGGCCACGAGATCAAGATCAAACCCAGGGTGGGTCTGTAAGACTTTGGCAGTGTTTAAGGCAGAGCCTCATGGGCCCTCTCAGCTGAAGTGCTCTAAGGCTCAGATGCATGTTGTCTCACAGCACCCCGACTTACAGTCCCTAAAGAGAGGAGGCTGTCTCAAAGCGGATTTTTTGTGGAAATGGCTTTGCCTCATGGAGTGGGTCATAAGTTCGTTTATAGAAAACCCACAGTCTTTTTAAAGGGATTGTATCGGCTTACGTTAAAACTGACAGATAAAATTCAAGATGAAAGGGAAAACGCTGAGAATCTTACTCAGCTGCAAACATGACAGAGGATGGAGCCAAGAACCACTGAAAAATACCCTTAGTGAACAAAACAGACCCCAACTGAGGAACATTTCCTGTCCCCAAAGCAGGAGAGAATGATGGCAAATGCCCAGTTAATTTCACAATTGATGTGAACTAGTGACTACTCTGGGCCTCCCATTTTCGTTTTTTTTTTTTTTTTTTTGGTTGCCCCGCACAGCTTGTGGGATCTTTGTTCCCTGACCAGGGATCGAACTGCCAGACCCTTGGCAATGAAAGCACGGAGTCCTAACCACTGGACCACCAGGGAATTTCCTTCCCTTATTTGAACAGGAATGTCTGTTGTGGTTATCCTTTCCCCATCTTCTTACTGTGCACTGAATATGTTAGGAATGTGTGGGTGGAATAACATGTCCATTTAGTTTCCAGGTCTTCAGAATGAGTAGAACCATATTGGTGGAATGGCACCTAAGGACACAAACCACAGGAATCTGGACCTGATATACATAATCCTCTATGTTGAGCCTGAGTCTGACGTTGAAATGGAATCAGACAT
This sequence comes from Eubalaena glacialis, assembly GCF_028564815.1. Taxonomy (NCBI): domain Eukaryota; kingdom Metazoa; phylum Chordata; class Mammalia; order Artiodactyla; family Balaenidae; genus Eubalaena; species Eubalaena glacialis. The sequence continues at coordinate 44,638,944 of NC_083729.1, read as the reverse complement.
TGGAGGCAATGTTTTATTATATGCAGGGGTGTGTTATGGGTTGTATTGTGTCCTCCCAAAGATATGTTGAAGTCCTAAGCACCAGTACCTCAGAAATATGACCTTGTTTGGAAATAAGGTTGTTGTAAATGAAATTAGTTAAGATGAGGTCACAGTGGAGTAGGGTGGGTGGGCCCTTATCCAATATAACTGGTATAAAGAGACACAACAGGGAGAAAATGTCCATGTGATGATTGAGACAGAGATTATAGTGAAGCATCTGCAAGCCAAGGAACACCAAGGATTTCTAGCAAACTCCAAGAGCTAGAAGAGGCAATAAAGGGTACTCCTCCTAAGGTTTCAGAGGCAGCATGGTCCTGCTGACACCTTGACTTTTTGCTTCTAGTCTCCAGAACTACTGTGAGACAATAAATTCCTGTTGTGTTAAGCCACCCAGTTTGTGGTATTTTTTATGGCAGACCTAGGCAATTAATATGGGGAGTATGTATTTTTGCCTGTGGGAAAGATGTAAATAATTTGTAGCCAGAGGGAGAACTATGGTAAATTAAAAGTGACTATAAATTGTTTGCCACGCCTCTCCATAGGAGGTATAGTTTATTCTTTCCTCCTGTTGAATCTGGCTGATCTTATTACTTTATTTGACCAATAAAATGTGAATGAAATGATTTTGTTTAACTTCAGATATCTTCAGCCTCTGCTTTTGTACACCCTGAATATTTTCTCTCTCAACATGCAGAGAGAAGCCCAGATCACACAGAGAGATGACATGGAGGGGAGCCGAGGTGATCTGGTTGACGGCCCCAGAAGAGCTCCGAGCTAACACACCAACATTACCTGCCAGTCAAGCGAGCAAGCAATCTTGGACTTTCCAACCAGCCAAAGCTTGGGGAGACTGACGCACAAGCACCCAGGTGATCACAGTCAACCTACAGACTCCTGAGGAATAAAAAGTGATTTTTGTTATTGTAAGTTACTGGATTTGGGGTATTCTGTTATGCAGTAACAGCAAACCAAAATATCTTCATAAACTGAGGGATCATTAGGTGCCTGATACTGTGCTGGAAACTTTGAATTCATTATCTCATTAAATCTTCACCAAAATTTATATGTTAGGTATTATTCCCACTTTACATATGAAGAAACTGAGATTTGGTGAGGTTAAGTTAGAACATTTCCTGGCTAGAAAGGGACTGAGAAAGTAATCCTACAGAGATATGTTAAAATTCACAGTCTGGTGTGCTTACCTGTTTTAATATAATTTTTTTAAATGACTGCATGACCTTGGTGAGTCATTGAGTCTCTTTGTGAATGTTTTTCTCATTCATAAATGAAAGCTGATGAAATCTTCACTGTAACCCATAGGTCTATTTTGCTGATTTTAGGCATATAGAAAATAACCTGTGTAGACTATTTAAAAATCTATATTTTATCTACAAGTGCAAAGCATAAGAACTTTTGTTTTGAACTGTAAATGAAATGTCTCTTATTATAATATTTTCATTAGTTCACTTGCTGTTCCTTTAATTTTGTGTATATATTTTGCTGTCAGTACTGGTGAGAGGAACTACATGTAAGAAAAAAATAATTGTCCCCCAATTTGAAGGCAAAGACAAACTCAGAGGCAATGGAAATGCTTTAGTTTTTTTCATTGCCTGTTTGTTTATTCACAATATCCATTAACTTTCAGGTTGTGTTTTCAACCACTTTGAGTGTTAGCTTGATTCTTACTGAGTTCATTTCTTTGAGCCATGTTCCTTACTTTTCTGGAGCCAAACCACCAGAGTTGAAGGCATTTTTGTGGTATTAAAACCCACACTCACATACCCACACAACTGCAAAAGCATTAGGAAGATGGCGAGGGGCATAAATTCAGAGGATTCGAGTGTGTCAGGTAGCCAACTGAAACCTGGTACTAAGGATATGGTTTTTCTGCTTGTTCCCAGGAGACAGGTGTTCACTGAAATGTATTCACTGGAGAAGTATTTGTTTTCTTCAGGAGAGCAGTCAGCTTAAGAAGGCATTGTTTTTACAGTTTTCAACTGCAGCAATATTACACAATACACAAACACACTGAAGGCTAATGTTTTATTTTATTACCTCATTGTTGCCATGGTTCAGCTTCATAAAAACAAAACAGCATCATCCTTTGGACCAAATGGGCTATTATTTAATGTGGGAAATAGGTAAAATTATACAAGTACATGTCTGTTTGTAGGTACAGACACAGGTATAGATATAGAAGTAGAGATAGAGATAATGATATGGATACTGATATAATCAGAGACACAGCACTAAATAATACTCTATCACTCATGCATTCTGCTAGTTTTTTCCTGAACTGGTTCTTCACACTGATATCCCTTTAATGAAAACTCTCTCCTCTTGCCTAAGCTTAAGGATCAACCTAATCACCTTGATACAGAGCTTTGTGCAGTCCAGGTTCAAGTACTTCCTTCTATTCTCTACACATATCACCTATGCCAGTCAAGACAGATTTCTCACTGTCCCTCAGAAAAGTCATGTATGATTTTACCTATGTAACTTTGCTTCTATAACTGTATCCTCCTTGTCTGGAATGATCTATTTGCTTCTCTATACTTGCGTAAGACAAACTGAATTCAAGCTCCATAAAGCCTGCAATAAATGATCTCTCTTTCAGTTATTCTTTTCCTTCTCTGAAATTCTGTAGCACTCATTGCCTCAACCACTCTCTTGGCATTTTGCCCTGAGTTTTTACCTGCCGTTTTATGTATGGATCTGGTCACCCCAAAGAGCTTGTCAGGCCTTTAAGAGCAGAAACCATATCTCATAACTATTTGTCTTCATTGCCTAATACAGACAGCCCTGTGGGTAGTGTGCTCATGATTAATATTTGATGCTGATGATTTTAATAAATTTTAGTTATTCATAGACCATATGTTACACTTAAGTTCCTGGTCTGTCACAGTTTGTCATTAGAGAATTTTTTATTTGTCATGACTATATGTTAACATAGGCAAAGCAACTGTAGATATTTTGGTCCAAAATAATTTTCTTTCAATGAACTATTAAATAAAAGCCCGCAGAAAGAATTCTTGACGAAATAAGATATTTACAAAAACAAAAGAGCTTGACTGAGTTCAAGCTAGAGGGCAATTGTCTAAAAGAATCTTGTACTGAAAATGCTGTAAAAATAAACCTCTCATTGGTGGAATCCAGGTTTTTCTATTCTCACTTTATATGTCCTTTCTTAGGAGGGCCTAAGCACTAGAAGGTTTGTGCTATTCTTTTATAGATTGAGCTAGAACCCATGGGCACCTGTTTCCTTTTCGCCTTGAGACATAGTCTTTCCTTGTGTGAATGTGTCAGACTTACAACAAATATTCTCTTGCCTTAAGCACCAAAACTCTAGCTACACTCTCACTCCCACTTTAAAACCCTCAGTATGTTATCTATGATTGCCTAGTTAAGAATTCCTTAATAAACCATTCTAGGGTGGTGTGACATGCAGAATAATGGTCCCCCAAAGATATCTACGTCCTTATCCCAAAAACTGCAAATAGATTACAGGGCAAGAAGGAATTAGTATTGGAGCTAGAATTAAGGTTGCTAATCAGCTGATCTTGAGATGGAAAGTTGATCCTGGATTATCTGGGTGGGTCAAATGTCCTCACAAGAACAGTTATAAATAGAAGAGAGGATACCAGAGAGATGGTAGCGTGGGAAAGACTCAGCCCAATGTTGCTTGCTTTGAAGATGGAGGAATAGCCCCATGAGTCAAGGAAGGCAGGCAGCCTCTGCAAGCTGGAAAAGGAAGAGAAATTACTTCCCCCTTAAGGCCTCCAGAAGGAATGCAGCCCTGTCAATGCAGTGATTTTAGCTTGGTGAGATTCATTTCTGACTTCTAACCTCCAGAATTATTAGAAAATAAATTGGTGTTGCATTGTTTTAAGCCACCAAACTTGTGGTAATCTGTTGCGGCAGCAATAGGAAACTAATACATGTGGTGACTTCACTGATAGCTTGAACAGTCTCCTAACAATGGGAAAGGGAAAGAACCCTAGTTCCTGTTTTGCTGGTCTTTTATAGGTTAGCGTTTTCCACTTAAATTCCATTTCCTCACTCTAGTCTTAGTGCTTCCTGCTCTTTAAAGTTCTTTCACATCCATTATCTCACTAAAATCTCTCACACCATGGCTGTCCAGTTGCTATTACAGGGATTACTATCTATGTTTAACTGATGAGGAAATTGAAGGTATAGAAGTTCAAAAACTCACATTCATGATCCAGTAGAGTGCAGTCTAAAACTGAGAGTGGAGAGAAATGAAACAAACATATGGAATCTCAAATATCATTTGCTCTTTATTTCTGAGTCACCTTAGAATTAATATAACCCTTTGTCGTTTTTTGTACCATTGTATAATTATTCCCAGAATTAGCGTTACGTTTATGTTTAGAAGGTGTGAGAGAGATCACTTCCTTAAAGAATCTTAAAAGCTAGAAAGGGAAATGAGAGATTTGTCATGATCTGTAGCAATTTCAGAATTCATTTAGGGGCCACCCTTGTCTGACTATTAAACCACATTTCATCCTGTTCTTTCCTGTCATTTATCTTTTAAAACCTCACCAGCCTTTCTGTGTCTTGACACACTGAGCTCTTTCCCACCTCAGTGCCTATGTACTTAATGTTTCTTTCATCTATGATACCCTCACCCAGATTTTTCCATGCTTGAATCTTTTCATTGAGCTTAAATTTCACCACATATGCCTTTCCTGATCACCCCATCTTGAGTGGACAGTACTTTCTGGCAAGTGTTTAATTTTCTTTTTAGCACTTATAGCGCACTGCCATTTACTCCTTTATTTTCTAGCTCCCCCTTTTTACTAGAATGGTAACTGTGGAAGCAAGAGTCTTGTCTATGCTGTTCACTAGTATATCCACGGTGCTTAGAATATTGCCAGGAAATTATTAACTCCTTGTTGAAGGAATGAATAGTTGCCACATGTTTTTGGTGCTTCTGATACTACCATTAGATCCAGCAGACTGAACTGATGAGTAGGGCTCTAAGGAATAAAGAACAATCTGTTTAGAAAAGTCAGACATTAGTAAATGAGCATTGTGGTTTTTCCTACTGAAAGTCCATTTGGTTCAGGGATGTATAAAATTGGATACATTTATTGATAAATATGTAGTGAAACTGAGCTTGGGCATTAGAAACAGATACTTCCTTTCATTCTGTTTTTGTCATATGCTGAACATTTAATTTACTATGGATATAATGGTATAAAGCTAAAATAAAACTATTGTGTAATTTCCAGCACAAACATGACGGATATTGCTCCTGATGACACTGAACTAGGGACTAAAGAGACTACGCATTCACACATGGCAATTTGCCAGGCTCTTACCATATGAACTGCTGTCACAGGTGAGTATTGTTAAGATTCACAGGCTGTATTATCTTCATCTCAGAATGATTTAAAAATAATAACTTTCTTCAAGTTGTAAAGAATTAAGACATCCTTTGAATAGAATTCACAACATACAATTATTATTATTTTTTTTTAAACATCTTTATTGAAGTATAATTGCTTTACAATGGTGTGCTAGCTTCTGCTTTACAACAAAGTGAATCAGTTACACATATACATATGTTGCCATATCTCTTCCCTCTTGCATCTCCCTCCCTCCCACCCTCCCTATCCCACCCCTCTAGGTGGTCACAAAGCACCGAGCTGATCTCCCTGTGCTATGCGGCTGCTTCCCACTAGTTATCTATTTTACATTTGGTAGTGTATATATGTCCATGCCACTCTCTCACCCTGTCACATCTCACCCCTCCCCCTCCCCATATCCTCAAGTCCATTCTGTAGTAGGTCTGTGTCTTTATTCCCATCTTGCCACTAGGTTCTTCATGACCTTTTATTTTAATTTTTTTTTTCCTTAGATTCCATATATATGTGTTAGCATACTGTATTTGTTTTTCTCTTTCTGACTTACTTCACTCTGTATGACAGACTCTAACTCCATCCACCTCATTACAAACACCTCCATTTCATTTCTTTTTATGGCTGAGTAATATTCCATTGTATATATGTGCCACATCTTCTTTATCCATTCATCCGATGATGGACACCTAGGTTGCTTCCATGTCCTGGCTATTGTAAACAGAGCTGCAATGAATATTTTGGTACATGACTCTTTCTGAATTATGGTTTTCTCAGGGTATATGCCCAGTAGTGGGATTGCTGGGTTGTATGGTAGTTCTATTTTTAGTTTTTTAAGGAACCTCCATACTGTTCTCCATAGTGGCTGTATCAATTTACATTCCCACCAACAGTGCAAGAGTGTTCCCTTTTCTCCACACCCTCTCCAGCATTTATTGTTTCTAGATTTTTTGATGATGGCCATTCTGACCGGTGTGAGATGATACCTCATTGTAGTTTTGATTTGCATTTCTCTAATGATTAATGATGTTGAGCATTCTTTCATGTGTCTGTTGGCAATCTGTATCTCTTCTTTGGAGAAATGTCTATTTAGGTCTTCTGCCCATTTTTGGATTGGGTTATTTGTTTTTTTGTTATTGAGCTGCATGAGCTGCTTGTAAATCTTGGAGATTAATCCTTTGTCCGTTGCTTCATTTGCAAATATTTTCTCCCATTCTGAGGGTTGTCTTTTGGTCTTGTTTATGGTTTCCTTTGCTGTGCAAAAGCTTTTAAGTTTCATTAGGTCCCATTTGTTTATTTGTGTTTTTATTTCCATTTCTCTAGGACCTGGGTCAAAAAGGATCTTGCTGTGACTTATGTCATACAGTGTTCTGCCTATGTTTTCCTCTAAGAGTTTGATAGTGTCTGGCCTTACACTTAGGTCTTTAATCCATTTTGAGTTTATTTTTGTGTATGGTGTTAGGGAGTGTTCTAATTTCATACTTTTACATGTACCTGTCCAATTTTCCCAGCACCACTTATTGAAGAGGCTGTCTTTTCTCCACTGTATATGCTTGCCTCCTTTATCAAAGTTAAGGTGACCATATGTGCGTGGGCTTATCTCTGGGCTTTCTATCCTGTTCCATTGATCTATATTTCTGTTTTTGTGCCAGTACCAAACTGTCTTGATTACTGTAGCTTTGTAATATAGTCTGAAGTCAGGGAGCCTGATTCCTCCAGCTCCATTTTTCGTTCTCAAGATTGCTTTGGCTATTCGGGGTCTTTTGTGTTTCCATACAAATTGTGAAATTTTTTGTTCTAGTTCTGTGAAAAATGCCAGTGGTAGTTTGATAGGGATTGCATTGAATCTGTAGATTGCTTTGGGTAGCAGAGTCATTTTCACAATGTTTATTCTTCCAATCCAAGAACATGGTATATCTCTCCATCTGTTTGTATCATCTTTAATTTCTTTCATCAGTGTCCTATAATTTTCTGCATACAGGTCTTTTGTCTCCTTAGGTAGGTTTATTCCTAGGTATTTTATTCTTTTTGTTGCAATGGTAAACGGGAGTATTTTCTTAATTTCACTTTCAGATTTTTCATCATTAGTATACAGGAATGCAAGAGATTTTTGTGCATTAATTTTGTATCCTGCTACTTTACCAAATTCATTGATTAGCTCTAGTAGTTTTCTGGTAGCATCTTTTGGATTCTCTATGTATAGTATCATGTCATCTGCAAACAGTGACAGCTTTACTTCTTCTTTTCCGATTTGGATTCCTTTTATTTCTTTTTCGTCTCTGATTGCTGTGGCTAACACTTCCAAAACTATGTTGAATAATAGTGGTGAGAGTGGGCAACCTTGTCTTGTTCCTGATCTTAGTGGAAATGGTTTCAGTTTTTCACCATTGAGGACAATGTTGGCTGTGGGTTTGTCATATACGGCCTTTATTATGTTGAGGAAAGTTCCCTCTATGCCTACTTTCTGCAGGACTTTTATCATAAATGGGTGTTGAATTTTGTCGAAAGCTTTCTCTGCATCTATTGAGATGATCATATGGTTTTTCTCCTTCAATTTGTTAATATGATGTATCACGTTGATTGATTTGCGTATATTGAAGAATCCTTGCATTCCTGGAATAAACCCCACTTGATCATGGTGTATGATCCTTTTAATGTGCTGTTGGTTTCTGTTTGCTAGTATTTTGTTGAGGATTTTTGCATCTATGTTCATCAGTGATATTGGCCTGTAGTTTTCTTTCTTTGTGACATCTTTGCCTGGTTTTGGTATCAGGGTGATGGTGGCCTCGTAGAATGAGTTGGGGAGTGTTCCTCCCTCTGCAATATTTTGGAAGAGTTTGAGAAGGATAGGTGTTAGCTCTTCTCTAAATGTTTGATAGAATTCGCCTGTGAAGCCATCTGGTCCTGGGCTTTTGTGTGTTGGAAGATTTTTAATCACAGTTTCAATTTCAGTGCTTGTGATTGGTCTGTTCATATTTTCTATTTCTTCCTGGTTCAGTCTCGGCAGGTTGTGCATTTCTAAGAATCTGTCCATTTCTTCCAGGTTGTCCATTTTATTAGCATAGAGTTGCTTGTAGTAATCTCTTATGATCGTTTGTATTTCTGCAGTGTCAGTGGTTACTTCTCCTTTTTCATTTCTAATTCTATTAATTTGAGTCTTCTCCTTTTTTCTCTTGATGAGTCTGGCTAATGGTTTATCAATTTTGTTTATCTTCTCAAAGAACCAGCTTTTAGTTTCATTGATTTTTGCTATTGTTTCCTTCATTTCTTTTTCATTTATTTCTGATCTGATCTTTATGATTTCTTTCCTTCTGCTAGCTTTGGGGTTTTTTTGTTCTTCTTTCTCTAATTGCTTTAGGTGCAAGGTTAGGTTGTTTATTCGAGATGTTTCCTGTTTCTTGATGTAGGCTTGTATTGCTATAAACTTCCCTCTTAGAACTGCTTTTGCTGCATCCCATAGGTTTTGGATCGTCGTGTCTCCATTGTCATTTGTTTCTAGGTATTTTTTGATTTCCCCTTTGATTTCTTCAGTGATCACTTCGTTATTAAGTAGTGTATTGTGTAGCCTCCATGTGTTTGTATTTTTTACAGATCTTTTCCTGTAATTGATATCTAGTCTCATAGCGTTGTGGTCGGAAAAGATACTTGATACGATTTCAATTTTTTTAAATTTACCCAGGCTTGATTTGTGACCCAAGATATGATCTATCCTGGAGAATGTTCCATGAGCACTTGAGAAAAATGTGTATTCTGTTGTTTTTGGGTGGAATGTCCTATAAATATCAATTAAGTCCATCTTGTTTAATGTATCATTTAAAGCTTGTGTTTCCTTATTGATTTTCATTTTGGATGATCTGTCCATTGGATGATCTGTCCATTGGTGAAAGTAGGGGTGTTAAAGTCCCCTACTATGATTGTGTTACTGTCGATTTCCCCTTTTATGGCTGTTAGTATTTGCCTTATGTATTGAGGTGCTCCTATGTTGGGTGCATAAATATTTACAATTGTTATACCTTCCTCTTGGATCGATCCCTTGATCATTATATAGTGTCCGTCTTTGTCTCTTGTAATTGTCTTTATTTTAAAGTCTATTTTGTCTGATATGAGAATTGCTACTCCAGCTTTCTTTTGATTTCCATTTGCATGGAATATCTTTTTCCATCCCCTCACTTTCAGTCTGTATGTGTCTCTAGGTCTGAAGTGGGTCTCTTGTAGACAGCATATATATGGGTCTTGTTTTTGTATCCATTCAGCCAGTCTGTGTCTTTTGGTGGGAGCATTTAATCCATTTACATTTAAGGTAATTATCGATATGTATGTTCCTATTCCCATTTTCTTAAATGTTTTGGGTTTGTTATTGTAGGTGTTTTCCTTCTCTTGTGTTTCTTGCCTAGAGACGTTCCTTTAGCATTTGTTGTAAAGCTGGTTTGGTGGTGCTGAACTCTCTCAGCTTTTGCTTGTCTGTAAAGGTTTTAATTTCTCCATCAAATCTGAATGAGATCCTTGCTGGGTAGAGTAATCTTGGTTGTAGGTTTTTCTCCTTCATCACTTTAAGTATATCCTGCCACTCCCTTCTGGCTTGCAGCGTTTCTGCTGAAAGATCAGCTGTTAACCTTATGGGGATGCCCTTGTGTGTTATCTGTTGTTTTTCCCTTGCTGCTTTTAATATGTTTTCTTTATATTTAATTTTGGATAGTTTGATTAATATGTGTCTTGGTGTGTTTCTCCTTGGATTTATCCTGTATGGGACTCTCTGTGCTTCCAGGACTTGATTAACTATTTCCTTTCCCATATTAGGGAAGTTTTCAACTATAATCTCTTCAACTATTTTCTCAGTCCCTTTCTTTTTCTCTTCTTCTTCTGGGACCCCTATAATTCGAATGTTGGTGCGTTTAATGTTGTCCCAGAGGTCTCTGAGACTGTCCTCAGTTCTTTTCATTCTTTTTTCTTTATTCTGGTCTGCAGTAGTTATTTCCACCATTTTATCTTCCAGGTCACTTATCCGTTCTTCTGCCTCAGTTATTCTGCTATTGATCCCATCTAGATTATTTTTAATTTCATTTATTGTGCTTGTCATCGTTTCTTGATTCCTCTTTAGTTCTTCTACGTCCTTGTTAAATGTTTCTTGCATTTTGTCTATTCTATTTCCAAGACTTTGGATCATCCTTACTATCATTATTCTGAATTCTTTTTCAGGTAGACTACCTATTTCCTCTTCATTTGTTAGGTCTGGTGTGTTTTGACCCTGCTCCTTCACCTGCTGTGTGTTTTTCTGTCTTCTCATTTTGCTTATCTTACTGTGTTTGGGGTCTCCTTTTCACAGGCTGCAGGTTCGTAGTTCCCGTTGTTTTTGGTATCTGTCCCCAGTGGCTAAGGTTGGTTCAGTGGGTTGTGTAGGTTTCCTGGTGGAGGGAACTAGTGCCTGTGTTCTGGTGGATGAGGCTGGATGTTGTCTTTCTGGTGGGTTCATCCACGTCTGGTGGTGTGTTTTGGGGTGTCTGTGGCCTTATTATGATTTTAGGCAGCCTCTCTGTTAATGGATGGGGCTGTGTTCCTCTCTTGCTAGTTGTTTGGCATAGGGTGTCCAGCACTGTAGCTTGCTGGTCGTTGAGTGAAGCTGGGTCTTGATGTTGAGATGGAGATCTGTGAGAGATTTTCGCCGTTTGGTATTACGTGGAGCTGGGAGGTCTCTTGTGGACCAGTGTCCTGAAGTTGGCTCTCCCACCTCAGAGGCACAGCCCTGATGCCTGGCTGGAGCACCAAGAGCCTTTCATCCACACGGCTCAGAATAAAAGGGAGAAAAAATGGAAAGAAAGAAAAAAAGAGGATAAAATAAAATAAAATAAAGCAATTATAATAAAAAATAAGAAAAAAAAGAAAAAAAATTATTAAGAGTAAATTTATTAAGAAAAAAAATTTTTTTAATTTTTAAAAATAGATTTATTAATTTTTTATACTAAAAATAAGAAAAAAATTATTTAGAAAAAATTTATTAAGAAAAAAAATCTTTTAATTTTTTAAAATAAAAAATATGAAAAAACTTATTAAAAATTTTTTTAAAAATAGAAAATAAGGAAAAAATTATTAAGAAAACATTTATTAGGGGAAAAAAAAATTTTTTTAAGCCAAAAAAAAAAAAAAAAAAAAAAAAACGGACGGACCTAACCCTAGGACTAACGGTGAGAGCAAAGCTATACAGACAAAATCTCACCCAGAAGCATACACATCTACACTCACAAAAAAAAGGAAAAGGGGAAAAGTTAATATATCCTGCTCCCAAAGTCCATCTCCTAAATTTGGGATGATTGGTTGTCTATTCAGGTATTCAACAGATGCAGGCACATCAAGTTGTTTGTGGAGCTTTAATCCGCTGCTTCTGAGGCTGCTGGGAGAGATTTCCCTTTCTCTTCTTTGTTCGGACAGCTCCCGGGGTTCAGCTTTGGATTTGGACCCGCCTCTGCATGTAGGTCCCCTGAGGGCGTCTGTTCCCCGCCCAGACAGAACGGGGTTAAAGGAGCAGCTGATTCGGGGGCTCTGGCTCAGTCAGGCCTGGGGGAGGGAGCGGCACGGAGGAGGCGGGGCGAGCCCGCGGCGGCAGAAGCCGGCGTGACGCTGCAGCAGCCCGAGGCGCGCCGTGCGCTCTCCCGGGGAAGCCGTCCCCGGATCACGGGAGCCCGGCCGTGGCGGGCCGCACAGGCTCCCGGGAGGGGCGGTGCGGAGAATGACCTGTGCTCGCCCACAGGCTGTTTGGTGGCGGCAGCAGCAGCCTTAGCGTCTCATGCCCGTCTCTGGGGTCCGCGCTGATAGCCGCGGCTCGCGCCCATCTCTGGAGTTCGTTTAAGTGGCGCTCTGAATCCCCTCTCTTTGCACGCCGCGAAACAAAGAGGCAAGAAAAAGTCTCCTGCCTCTTCGGCAGCTGCAGACTTTTTCTCGTGCACCCTCCCGGCTAGTTGTGGTGCGCTAGACCCTTCAGCCTGTGTTCACGCAGCCAACCCCAGTCCTCTCCCTGGGATCCGACCGAAGCCCGCGCCTCAGCTCCCAGCCCCCGCCCGCCCCGGCGGGTGAGCAGACAAGCCTCTCGGGCTGGTGAGTGCTGCTCGGCGCCGAGCCTCTGTGCGGGAATCTCTCCGTTTTTCCCTCTGCATCCCTGTTGCTGTGGGATCCGCGCTGACAGCCGCGGCTCGCGCCCGTCTCTGGAGCTCGTTCAGGCGGCGCTCTGAATCCCCTCTCCTTGCGCGCCGCGAAACAAAGAGGCAAGAAAAATTCTCTTGCCTCTTTGGCAGCTGCAGTCTTTTTCCCGGACTCCCTCCCGGCCAGCACCGAAGCCCGAGCCCCAGCTCCCAGGCCCCGCCCGCCCCGGCGGCTGAGCAGACAAGCCTCTCGGGCTGGTGAGTGCTGGTCGGAACTGCTCCTCTGTGCGGGAATCTCCGCTTTGCCCTCCGCACCAATGTGGCTGCGCTCTCCTCCGTGGCTCCGAAGCTTCCCCCCTCTGCTACCCGCAGTCTCTGCCCACGAAGGGGCTTCCTAGTGTGTGGAAACCTTTCCTCCTTCACAGCTCCCTCCCACTGGTGCAGGTCCCGTCCCTATTCTTTTGTCTCTGTTATTTCTTTTTTCTTTTGCCCTACCCAAGTACGTGGGGATTTTCTTGCCTTTTGGGAGGTCTGACGTCTTCTGCCAGCGTTCAGTGGGTGTTCTGTAGGAGCAGTTCCACGTGTAGATGTATTTCTCATGTATCTGTGGGGAGGAAGGTGATCTCCGCATCTTACTCTTCCGCCATCTTGCCCCTCCCTCCATACAATTATTTAGAGAAGAAAATAAGCCATACCCAATCACACTACCTAGTGATAGCTATTGTTATCCTTTTGATGCACATTCTGCCAATCTTTTCTCTATGTGTATGTATATGAATGCGCAAATACATTTATTTATTCCTAAAATGTAGTAAGTATCTGATAGATTTTTCTTGAGGAAATAAATGAAGGAAGGAAGGAATGACTGACTGACTATTGGTGACTTCAATTGACATTGGAAATATAGGTTGTTTCAAAGATTAGTCATTTGTTCCATTTAAACTGTCAGTATTTCACTACTTTGCTTTCTCATTCTAATTTTCTTTGGCTACTCCAAATTTTAAACTTTTAATTTGTCCAACCAGTTCCATTTAAATGCAAGAGGTCCCAAAACTCAATTTAGAAAAAAATAAAACCTACCAAAATATGGCAGACAAATAATAAAGCTGAATTTCTTTTCCTCACATCTATTCTAAGGGAAGTATTTATTTAACATAAAATAAAGATTACCTCAATAGATGCACTTTATGATACAAACTCTCAACAAACTACAAATGTAAGTGAATTTCCACAAAATGAAATAAGGCATCTATGGAAAACTTAGAGTTAACATCAAATTTAATGGTGAAAAATGTAAAGTTTTTACTTTAAAATTGGAAAATTTGGAAACAAGAAAGACTGGCCACTATCACTTTTATTCATCATTGTACTGGTGGTACAAGGCAGGTAAAATAAATGGAAGGCACAGAGATGAGAAAGGGAGAAATAAAACCAATTCTATATGCTGACAACATGATTGTCTCTGTAGAAAATCTTAAGTAATCTACCAAAAAAAAAGAGAGAGAGAGAGAAAACTACTAGAACTAATAAATGAATTTAACAAGTTTAAGGAATAAATGTCAATATGCAAAGATCAGTTGGCTTTTTATATATGAGTCACAAACAGTTAAAATGATGAATCAATATGATTTACAGCAGCATGGAAAATCATAAAATATGCAAGGATAAATTTGATCTAAGTTGTGCAAACTTCACTGAAAACTGCAAAACATTGCTTCTAAGAGATATTAAATAAAATGTAAATAAATGGAAAGTTTTACCACATTTATGGTTTGCAAGACTCAAAACTGATAAAAAGTTAATATTCTCCAAATTGATTTACAGATATTATTAAATCCCAATCAGAAACCCAGACCATTTTTTTTTTGGTAGAAATGGACAAGCTAATTCTGAAAATATATATTGAAATGCAAAGGACTTGTATAATCAAAAAAAGCTTGAAAATAAAGATCAAAGTTAGAGGATCTACATTACCTTATTTCAAGAATTATTATAAAACTATGCTAATTAAGATAGCATATTGTTGATGTAAAAAATAAACAAAGAGATAAATGGAACAGAATGGGGAAGCAAAAAATAAATTTACATGAATCCGATAATTGATTTTAGGCAAAGGTGTGAAAATGATTTAATGGGGAAAGGGAAGGAAAGCCTCTCAACAAATGATACTTGAACAATTACATATCTATATCCTTGTGATGTCTACCTTACACCATACAAAAACACTAATTTGGGATGGATCAGTGACCCAAATGAATAAGTTAAAAGTATTAATCTTCAGGGAGCAAACATAAGAGAATACTTTCATGGCATGTGGTTAAGAAAGGTTTCTTAAATAAAGCAGAGAGTAATAACTAGGAAAAGAAAAAAAGAATTGATGAAATGTTAACAATCAAAATGAAAGTTTCTGTTCATCAAAACAATGGCTGGCTTAATTTTATAAAGCTGTGCAGGCCTTCAGCAAGGACACAAAAGGTCCTGACAAAAGCAAGAGAATCCCAGCAGAGGTACATGGAGCACATGGGTATCCTCAGCAAAGGTACATGGGAATCACATAGCTGACTGGGCAAAGCTTCTTAGCTATGCTACAAGTGGCCTGGATGGGCTTCTGATAGCTGTGTGTGACCACAGTTTAATTCATAGGCTGGGCTGTTCATAATAGAAAAGATTATATTATAGGAAAAACAGAATCTTTACATGTTTCCTTGGTATTGGTGGGTGTAAAATATTTGCTGCATTTAAACATTAAGGAAGAGAAGTTCCTATAGTTCTATGATTTACAGTTCACAGAAGCTAGCTTAAAGTCTTAGTGCCAGCCAGATAGGCATTGCCAGATGACTGCTCCAAATTTTATCATCTATTCAGGGCCAAGGAGATGCTGTTGGAGGAATTAATTTTATATTTAATGCAGCTTTTTCATATACATAAGAATGAATAATTCTCAAGGAGTTAGTGGATATATTTCAAGATGATGCAATTGTTATGCGTGGCATGCCTGTGCCCTGAGAGAACATGTTTCACAAGTATATGGAATTGAAAAGTAGAAGAAAGATAGTGTCTTGAGGGACACAAGGCAGAAGTCTTGATCTTTTCTAATCCTCTAGGGCAGGGTTATCACACTATACCCAACCGGCCAAATCATGCTGCCAGCTAATTTTATAAATAAAGTTTTATTGGGACACAGCCACACCCATTAGTCCAAGATGCCTTTCTCTCCACATTGCCAGAGTTAAGTAGCATGGTGAGATCATATGGCCCACTGGCCTTTTATAGAAAAGTTTGCCAACCCCACCGAGAAGAGGGCAGTGATTCTCAAACTTGAGCGTGCACCAGAATTACCTGTAGGACTTGTTAGCATACAGATTGTTAGGCTTCACCTTCAAAGTTTCTGATTCAGATGTTCCTGTTAGCCCAATAATTTGCATTTCTAGAAAATTCCCAGTGATACTGATGCTGGTGGTCTGGGAACTGTACTTTGATAACCACTTTCCTACACACAAGCTTCTATAATTTCTATACAGAGTAATTTGCTTAGAGTGATTTGCAGTTAAGCCAAATGTGAAGATATGGTCAAAGTCTTAGGTTTAAGTATCAATCCCAAGAGGTAGTGACAATAACTGAAAAGGGAAAAAAAAGAACAGAAAAAACAATAGTAATAAATTAAAAAACAGTATGTCAATAGATTTAGTTCACACTTACTCAAGTACCAGAATTCAAAAATCATGTGGCTCTAAGAGGACATTAAGAAATTTAAGAAATGTATACTGCATATTTTTAGGGAAAGATGGGCTCCTCCTTCCCCCAAATATGGTATATAGAGAGAGGCAAAATAAATCACATTCTGGGAGATTTTTCTACATTCATTGGGGAGGGAGGAGGGGTATTAAATTATTTCATTTGAAGGAATGGTACAAATGACAGAACATAAGTAGATGTTCTTACAACTTACAGAAAGGGAGAATGTAAACCTGAAAAACACGCACTGCACTGGTGACCACAGAGGGTCACCCCATGGCTATGGGGAAGCCACTCTAGGCTTAGCTCTAGACATCACTGTCTTCAGGGTGCACTTGTCACGGACACAGCCAAGCCACGTTCCAGGGTGGAGGCAGGGGCTGGGCCGGGGGCGGGGGGACCAGCGGGGACTGCAGGGTGGCAGGAAGGGGGAGCTCCTGTCTCGCGCAGGTTGGTTACAAGGCCACCCAATTCTTTGCTGGCTTTCACCTACCTGCTCTTTCAGGTCATGAATCTCCAACAAGTCCCACGTGTAGGCGTCGTTTTTGTCGGTGGCCAGTTTGTGCAGTTCCAGTAGTGACTGATTCACACTAGTTTCTAAGTGTGAGGCGGACTCCGTCCCAGTCTCCGTGCTCTGGCTCCTCCCTAACCTGAAGGAAGATTCGGCCGCCTCCTTGATCTACAGTTTCAACGGTTTTTCAGCATGTTCTCTCACCTCCTAGGGCTGGTGAAGAAAATGCTGGCAAAGTTCTTCAAAGCCACAGCGTCGCGGTCCAAGTAGTAGGTCGTGGACAGGCACAGTGACGGTAGGGCTCCTGCTGACGGGCGGGGGGTGGCGAGTCGGAGCCCCGGCGGGGACGTGCATTCATGGTGGCACCAGTGGTCCACTCCCGATGACAGCTGTCTGCGGGGACGTTTGGCCTCTCCAATCATTTTTATGTTCCCCGGTTTGGGATTCTAGACATTTTGGCATCGACCAGTGACTGGCATCTCAGCGAGGCAGAAAGTGTCAAGCCCTCCACTTCCTTTCACTTTGGCCTTTTCAACACTAAGTACTGGGTTCTGGGAACATCGTTTTGCCGGACCTAAAGGCTCTAGGGCCTGGGTGTGGCTTCCTTTCTCAATATGGCGATTGTGGGGTCAGTGCTTAATAGTCATATATGCCTGTTCATTCGTTGGGATGTTTAAAATTGAAATATATCAGCGAATTGACAATTGACATTGCAATTTGTGATCCCAAAGGAATAACGCTCCTTTTCTAAGAATGCTTAAAGAACCTCAATTCCACATGATTTTGCTGAAAAAGATGAGGTTTGGACTTTATACTCAAATAGGCAAAATAATTTGAGTCCAGATATTAAGGGATATTAATATTTGGTGATTTTAACTTGCAAGAGGATTTAACCATTCTCCCTTGGAATTTGATAATGGGAGAGTGTTTTTTATTCACATTGAGATGTCCCTATATTGTGGATATTTTAATTATTTGAATGTGTTTAATGCCCCTGAAGAATTTCTGGAATGCTGTGTGGGTAGAGTAGTTGGTTGTAATTTGGGATGGCAAACTGAATAGGAAACAGATTTTTACTCTTGGGTACAGAGTGGCCTTGGAGCTGATTTGGATAATGCATTGTTCCCATTAATTTTAGCAAAATCTAAAACGACTACCAGTGGTCCCAGGATGATTCCCAAAGAGCAGTGGTTGGTAATGGAGAGGCAGCCTAATGAAGGTTGGCTCAACGTTTTTCCCTTATAGACCACTGGTCCCCCTTCCCTAAAAGGACGCACTCCTGCTTGACTACAGGCTTTCTGGAAAAGTTTAAAGGGTTTTGAAGAAAAAAGGGAGGGAATTTTATGGGGAGCACTTAATCCTCCCTCTTCATGTTTCCTGCCTGTGAAAGAAACTCAGAATCTAACTGTCCCTTTATTGACCTCAACCCTGGGGCAGTGGAGTGACGTATCTGATTGGTAAAATTGGGAAGAAAAAATAGGCTGATCTGCTGTTTATTTGCTCAGCTCAGATCTACTACCTCTTCCTCTTAGAATTAACTGAAGTTATTAGCTACTCTCTAGAAACACAGGTGGTTTGTTTTTTTTCAGAGGTAGTTTCTCTTCCCTCTGACCATGACAGACACTGGATGGATAGGTCTGCCTAATTTAGGAGTTTGGTGTTAGGAGTCCATTTAGTTCTTAGAACAAAGCTATGACCTTTAACTTAGCATTAAAGTAAAAGAATTTTGGTCTCAACATGCCACTCTATTTTACTTCTCAATGTGTTTAGAAACTAAATGGTAAAGAAGGGTACTATTTTTTGGGGGGCAGGAGGTCCTTCCTCAGAAATTCTTAACAGTTTTTACCCCTTATTCTTATTACATTACTTTAAAAATTTTTTACATACAAGGAATATTATGTTATTTTTTTATAGTAAGCTGATGGATGAAGAGATTTTGTCAGTTAAGAAAACAATAAAAAAGTCTATGGTCTATAGATATCCGTGGAGATTTATTTTATAAACCTTTTTTCCCTAAATAAATGAAAGTGTCAGCATCCCTCTAAGAACAGGTGTGTACATTTACAATAAATAAATCATTCATTTGCTAATATTGTGAAATTGTTTTGTAGTGCACGAGAGTAAAAGAAACCTGAAATAATCTCCATCCCTTGCATTATGCATTGTAGCATTAGAAAACAGGGTTTGTTTGTTTTTGTTTTTCCAGGAAATACTAAAAAAAAGACTCTCTTTTCAGTCCCTGAGGTACTAAAGTAAGTAACAGAATAAAATCTAATAAAAAATTTTTGAATTTATTTTGGCTCTTTGTCATCACCTTTAGTTAATGGTATGTGTGTTTCAATTTCTAAGCACAGGGAATACGGTTTAGCTGGATTGAATGTCATTTTGATTCCCTTTGCTAAACTAAAAGTGAGCTACCTTTCCTTTTCTTTCATTTTGGGAAACTCTGTATGCTCACTCATAGTCATAGTTGTTCCCAGAGCTTGAAAACACCCTATGTAGTCTTTGGTACTTGGTCTGTATACACATACCTCCATGGAGCTTTCTGGTTCTGCCATTCTGAACTCACTGATTGTTGATTTTTTCTTCCTAAACCAGGGGTCCCCAACCTTTCTGGCACCAGGGACTGGTTTCATGAAAGACAATTTTTCCACGGACCAGGGTTGGGGAATGGTTTCGGGATGATTCAAGCGCATTTCATTTATTGTGCACTTTATTTCTATTATTATTATTACACTGTAATATATAATAAAATTATTATACAACTCACCATAATGCAGAATCAGTGGGAGCCCTGAGCTTGTTTTTGCTTGTCACTCACTCATAGGGTTTTGATATGAGTCTGCAAGCAATTGATTTATTATGGTCTCTGTGCAGTCAAACCTCTCTGCTAATGATAATCTGTATTTGCAGCTGCTCCCCAGCGCTAGCATCACCACCTCAGCTCCACCTCAGATCATCAGGCATTAGATTCTCATAAGGAGCGCACAACCTAGATCCCTCGCATGCACAGTTCATAGGAGGGCTCACGCTCCTATGAGAATCTGATGCCACCACTGATCTGACAGGAGGCGGAGCTCAGGTGGTAATGGAAGCGATGGGGAGTGGCTGTAAATACAGGTGAAGCTTCACTCGGACACCCGCCACTCAGCTCCTGCTGTGTGGCCCGGTTCCTAACAGGCCACAGACCGGTACCAGTCCGTGGCCCAGGGGTTGGGGACCACTGTCCTAAACAACACTATTGTATACTTACTGCCTATACCACTCAGTTCATTTGTTATTTAATATTTTAATTGTTATTTTTATGTCCAATGTGCATATATCATGACTCTCAAGTTAATTGCAGGCTTCTTAAGGTAAGCACCAATTTTAATACTTTGTAGATCGCTCAAAACATTGTGTTTCGCAACTCATAGACACTCAAACACTTTTGAATGTACCTAACGTTCCTAACTAGAAGAAATCATACTCAAGGAAGATAAAGAACAATTTTGGAGCTTCTACTGAGGGTACAAAACAATTTATTATGTGTTTATTTTCTAAAATCTATAACATATTTATAGTTGAAATTATGCCTAAAATTTGAGTAACCTAATAATTCACAAATGATAATTTTAGGTGTTATTTTTCACGTGGCTGAAATTAATAAGTGCTGTTTAGAGCCACAGCTATCTTTTTCTTGGTGTGTACTCTTGCTTTTATTTGTAAAATCAACTTTATTGAGGTATAATTAGTATACGATAAAATGCATCCATTTAAGAGTACAGTTCAATGAGTTTTGAATAATAACACATATAACCATCATTATATTCAAGATATAGAACTTTTCCTCAACCTAAAATTCTTGTGGCGCACAAAGGTCTGTGCATGTGTGTACTTATTTACTTTTAAATGACAGTAATGTGCCATAAAAGTAACATTGTTTGGTGTATTGTTTATTGGGTTTTTTTTCTTTTTTGGACAATATCTTTGTGTAATTTAGGGGGCAACTGCTCTAGGGATTACAATATGCATTAAACTTTTCAGAATCTATTTAGAATTAATAATTTACCACTTCAAGTGGAATGTAGATAATCTAAAACCATATGTCTCTTTACTCTTTTAAATTCTAGTTGTAAAGAATTACATATATGTAATTCATACACATTCTGCCACACAATGATACAATTTTTGTTTTCTGCTGATACGTATATTTTAAAGAATTTAAGATGGGGGCGGGTAATCTATTATACCTACCCAGATATTTAGAATTTCTGTTACTTTTCCTGCATTCTAAAATTTCCAAGTTTCCTTTTGGTATCATTTCCTTTTCCTGAAGGACTTGCTTTAGCATTTCTTTCATATTAGATACGCTGGTGAAAACTTTTCTTAGTTTTCCTTCATCTGAAGATAAGGATGCCTTCATTTTGTCTTTAATCCTAAGGAATGTTTACACAGTATATATTATTTTATGTTGCTCATTCTTTTGTCATAGCACTTTAAAAATGTTCCATTACCTTCTGGTCTCTATAATTGCCTCTAAGAAATCAGTAATAATTCAAATACTTGTTCTCCTTTATACTATGTCATTTTTTAGCCTGTTTTTAAGGTTTTCTTTAGCTTTGATTTTCAGCAGTTTAATTACAGTACATCTGGATATACAGTTCTTTGAGTATTTTCTAGTTGGGTTTTGCTGAGCCTCTCAAATCTCTAAATTTACACCTTTTACCAATTTGGGATGATTTCCACCTTTATTTCTTCAATATTCTTCTACCCAACACTCTTTCTCCTGCCTTTCTGGCACCTGTAGGACACCAAATTTTGACCTTGTTATATTGTCCCACAGGTACCTGAGGGGCTGTTCATCTTTTGTTTTTCAATTTTTTTCTCTGTTGATCAGATTAGATTATTTTTATTGTTCTATCTTCAAGGACACTGACTGGTTAGTTTTAACATGGAGCCCATCCAGTGAATGTTCTTATTTTGTTTATTGTGTTTTTTCACTTATATAATTTCCAGTTCTAAAAATGATTGTTTTAAAAATACCTCTGATGTCTCTACAGAGACTTTCTGTCTTTCCATTTGTTTCAGAAGTGTTTGCCCTTAGTTTTTATAGAATGATTAGGAGAGATGCTTTAAAGTCTTTGTCTCTTAAGTCTAACATCGTGGCAGATTTGGGGCTGGCTTCTGTTGATTGTCTTTTCCCTTGAGAGTTTGTCAGACTTCTGGTTCTTTGCACCTTGATTACTTTTTGATTGTATACTGAATATTTTTAATATTATGCTATGAGATGCAGGTCTTGTTTAAAGCCTGTGGAGAATATAGTTGTTATTTTTACGGTAAGTACTTAACCAAGTTAGGTTTTAGCCAGAAGTTTCAAACTGAATTATGTGGATATTGGTTTCAGTGTTAGTTGTTTTCAAAGCCTTTGCAATGCTATTTGTATCTGTCCCAACATGTATGCAGCCCAGGGGCCAATCTTAGACCTAGGTTGTGATCTACCCTGTAGGTTTTTCTCCAAGGCTTCAGTATACTTGTTTAAGGTCAGATCCATGCATACATGGGCTCAGGAGAGAGCCCATGAGTTCATACACAATTTTTTGGGACCCCTTTCTCAAGCCTCCTCTTCTTTGCTCCTTTGTGAACATGTTCCAAGTCCAAGTCCTCCTCTCCCTTCTTGGTCCTTTGGCTAGAACACTGGAGATTTAGTATCCCCACTCTGCTGTGTACTTCCCATAACAGGAACTGAAGAGAAAAGGAAAAAAACAATAACAGGGAATTTCCCCTACTCTTTGTGGTCTCCCCTCCCCCATAGACCAGAGAGAGAAGGGATTACCTTGGAGGTCTTTCTGTCTGCACTCTGTGCAAAGTTCTGAGATGTGCACTACTTTTGAATATAGGCTGAGAAATATAGGAGGAAAAGAGAAATATAGATTCACTGCCAGATTTTCTGTACTTTGAATTCTCAATTCCTTCCTCAATTTCCCTTCCTCATTTGCATTTCAGAGTCGGCAGACAGTTGCATTCACTGGGAGGGAGAGGGTGGCATGTGTCTATTCTATCTTAGAACTGGAACATTCATAGTTATGAAATAAGATTTATGTGTCTTCTTTTTACCTGGTTACTATGAAATCTCCCTTTTATGTCCAAATTAATTTATTTAAAAAGGAAATATAAAGGGAATTTCATTTCTTGTTCTTGTTTCTCACTAGCCATCAAGCCCTTTTCCTCTCTTTGAAGGGAAAAGGTGGCATGTTTAAACAGAATCTCATCACACTCTCTCTAGAATAATAATTCTATTTCTAATGGATAAATTCTTTTCTCTCCTAGAAATCCTTTTTCTGGAGAAGAAATAAAGGAAGTGTCCATGCTTGGTACCTCACTTAATCTTGTTTTTCTTCACATTTTCAGAATCAGAGAAGCCAAAGAGAAGACAAGAGAGATTACTACAAATATTAATGATATTCATAGAGGGATTCAGTATGCAATTCCTGGACATTAATCCCCAATACCATCTTCTTTAGGGTTAGTGCAAGTGAATGTTTATTGCTGTTCAAAGAAAGAAGAAACCAAGCCAACATAAATAAAACATGTGAGACACTATACTGGCAAATATTAAAAAAAAAAAAAAATTAGAAGCTTGGCCCAGAGTAGATTCTGACAGTAAGAATCACACGATGCACAAAAAAACTTGGGTGAGCACAAACTAGACTCAACACCATCCACCTACCATCCCCTTCTTTTCCGTGACCCAAATGCAAGTGAGTGGATGCTGCTTAATTCTAAAGCCCAAACTCTAGGAATTGGCTGTCTGAATATTATCTTTTCTAGAACCTTCCAGTGCTTCATCCAATGCCCGGCACAACATTTGTTTCCTATATCCTGCTTTAGTTGTTGGTTTATGAAAGGAAATGAAATGTATTTTTCTTTCTCGTCTTTTACCTTTCCTGGAAAAGTTTGTTGCAAAGCTGAAACTTGAATGCAGAAATCCTATTTCCGAAGCCAGTTCACTTTCCATCATGTTAAAATTGAGGAAATACTAGAAACTGTTCCTTTAAGCATCTCTGCATGCCTAAATCCAAATTTATGCTTTATAGTATAGCTCTAATTCCATTAAGCAGCTCCCTATTCTTCTTTAGGAATGCAGACTGTGGAAACAGATAAAAGCAAATTGTGTTCTGATTATTCCTCTGAGCAGCTGTGCAGCTGTGGATAAGTCACTTGATATCTCTGAGCCTCACTGTCCTCATCTGTCAAATAAGGATAAGATGACCCTCTCATAAGGTTTTTGCAGCAAATCCACTAATAGCTCTGTGAATGTTAGCTGCTTCTGCACTTATCGCAGTCAGCCTTTTATTATGTTTGAACAAATATGTTTCCCTTACATGATGACAGAGCTCTAGGACACTGAGACATTATCTACATCATTTTTTCAGGTAAAAACCCTAAAGGTCAGAGGCTCAGAGTGATTTTTCTAAAGGGTGCAGATATAGCTAGTATGATAAGAATTAGCTAGGCCTTAATGAAATATCACTTTTAAAGGATGATATTTCATAATATTAGATATCTCATAATATTCTAAGTGGATAATAGGAGAAGCTCAGCAGCCCAGATGGCAAGGAAGTCTTAGTTGCCTGCTTGATTTTAGTTTTCACATTTTTTTCCTGCCTGAAGACAGGGCAGGGGAAGGCGAATCAGAGCTTTATTGAATGCAAGGGCATCTGGGCTGATGCAAGCAAAATGATCAGGTGATTCTCCTTAATCCTTATTAGTAGGCTGCTGAGGACTTTTAGCAAGAAGTGAATTATTTTAGTGTTAATAAGAAATCAGGCACAAAATACATTAAATTCTCACTTTTCATCTGTGTTTTTCATGTCATTCCATTTGCTGATTTGCTTTACCTTAGTGACCTATTTTTCAAGTACTAAATACACTGATGCTAATGCAGAGGCCTTTGTGAATATCTTCTGGTCATTGGCTTGAGACGGAATGTTCGTTTCTTTCAATCTATGAAGTGCAGACAGAAACGAGTGGGCTGTGGAATGGACCTGCCATGCACTGCTGCTACTCTGCATTATTGAACAGGCTCTCAGTCTCTTGGCTTTCTGGGGTGTCCGTTTTCAGAGACAGGGCCCCATCTTACCTCTGTTTTTTGCTCTTAATAAATAAACTGCAAATAAAACTGTTGAAACTTGATTTGTCCCCAGACCACTTCTTTCTTTGGATGCTTCAGATTCAGAGGCACTAGAGTCTTCAGTAAGGACTGTTTTGACTTTTTTAAAAGGGAACTGTAGTTTTGATCCTGAAAATAAATTAACGTTCCAAAGTAGGTCTATGAACAAAGCATCAGCTACAAAAACTTCTTTGCAATTGATTTTAAAGAATACATCAGGAGGGTCAGGACTGGAAGAAGATGAAGCTGAGGATATTGGGGGATGGAATCCCCCAGTAACAATGAATTGTGTAGCCTGGCATAGTAGAAAGAGTTGGGCCAAGCAGATTCCTCTCTGGGGAGGACCCTTCATTTCTTCTCTCACTCCCCTCAGCAATACTGAGTCATGTTCTAGAGAGGTCGGACGCTGGGGCAAGACAAGTTTGCTATCATTGTTCTCACTCTTATTTTTAACTCATTGATTTCTCTTGCTGAGATCTGTTCCCATGGCAACAACACAGGCCACTTTGGGTAAGAAGCTCAGATAGAGCAATGAAACTTGAGGGAATCCATTTTGTTTTTGTGTCCACTTGGCATGCTTTTCAGATGCTACTGACTGTCTTATAGGTCACACCATCCTTGAGTCCCCAGGATACGTTTGATGAATTTAAGATTTTTATTTCCTTCCCCGTTAAGAGAAGGCACTTAGTTTTTCCTGACACAGAAAGTACTTTTGCTTTCTCAGAAGCTTTTTTTTTTTGTTTAGCTCTATATTGGAGTATAACTGCTTCACAATACTGTGTTAGTTTCTGTTGCACAACAAAGTGAATCAGCCATATGCATACACATGTCCCCGTATCCCCTCCCTCGTGAGCCTCCCTCCCATCCTCCCTATCCCACCCCTCTAGGTCATCGCAAAGCACCGAGACAATCTCCCTGTGCTATGCTGCTGCTTCCCACCAGCCAACTATTTTACATTCGGTAGTGTATATATGTCGATTTCACATACTTCGATTCACAATACCCAGTTATAAAATCCATGAAGATGAGCAATGACAGAACAGCCTCAAATGCATCACTCCCTCCGAGGGGCCTTTGCATGGGCCATTTCCCCAGCTTAGCCAGCTCTCCCTTTGTCCCAGCCCTCTCTTGCCTTTCTCTCTTTCTTCAGCCACATCAACTCACACTGACTGTTTCCCTCTCGGCTCAAATGTCACTTCTTCAGAGAAGCCTGCCCTGGCCACTCAGACTGGATTAGGCCCGACTGCTTTTCCTGCCCATAGCTCCTCTCAGTTCTTCTTCAAAGCATTTATCAAAGTTGGTAATTACATATTTTTGTGATTTTTAAAATAATATCTTTTTCCCCAACTAGGCTCTGTGCTTCCAAAGATAGGGTACCTGGCTTTTTGGTTTATCGGTGAAACCCTAGCACCTAGCACAATGACTAACAATAATACATAGGCTTGATAAAGATTTATTTATTGAAGGATGGATGGAAGAATCTTTAATTTCTCCCTTCCTATGGCTAGCAGCAAGTTGACAATTTATCTGGATGCACTGGTCAGCTCGGAATGACATAACAGAGTACCATAGACTGGGTGGCTTAAACAACAGAAATTTATTTCTCATAGTTCTGGGGGCTGGGAAGTCCAATATCAGGGTGCCAGCCAATTTGGTGAGAGCTCTCTTCCCGGCTTGCAGATGGCCACATTTTCCTTGTGTCCTCACAGAGTGGAAGAGAAAAAGGAAGAGGGAGGGAGGGAGGGAGGGAAGGAGAGAAAGAGACAGACAACAGAGAGAGGGAGACAGAGAGAGAGAGAGGAGGGAGGGAGACCATCTTCTTCTTATAAGGCCACCAATCCTACTGGATAAGGGCCCCATGTTTAAAGACCTCATTTACCTTTTATCACCTCATCACAGACCTTATCTCCAAATACAGTCACATTGGGGGTTAGGGCTTCAACATATGAACTGTGGGGCGGGGGCACAATTTTGTCCATCCACCTGGGTTAAGTTTATTTGACCTGAAGTTCTCTCAGTCCTTCCAGCAGATAACTTATTACTTTGCAGTTTCTTGCTTCTCTGTTTTGCAAGCAAACCATTATTTTTTTGGCAAAAGAGCATTTGGGTTCCTGCTAGAGTTTACAGTCTGTCTCCCCACCCCCGCCCTGCCGCCCCTCTCTCTTTCCTTCTTGTCTCTTGGTTGCTGCTTGGCTTTCAAGATAATAAAACTCATTTTCAAAGTTCATGATTTTCTCTGATTTGAAAGTTCTGGTGCAGGATGCCAACACAGAGGTGTATGAATATAAGCAAGACTCAGAGATTATTATTGATTCATTAATATAATAAACATACTTCCAGTTAAAGTTTCAGTGTTTGCCATTGAATATCACTGGCCTTTATATTCTTTCTATGGCTTTTATTTTCCTCTAGCTCATATCCTTGACTGAAAGTGAACTCTCGTTCCTGATAGTCTGGCTTCACAGAAAAGTCTTATATTTATCTGCAAGGGTTCTGTTTAATTTTTAAAATCATATTTATTACTCTGTACAAGGGAGTCATCTGGAAATGATATTCCTTAATAAACTGTCCTTGACAAATATTATTTTTTTCTTGTTAAAAAGCTCCTTTTCCTGTTTTTCTTCTTCAAATAGCCATTGGCAGTTCTCTGAGAAAGCAATGCTACCGGAGGAACAGCTCTTGCCAAGTGAGAAGAGTTTATTTTTTAAAATTCCTCCTACTTTTATGTTATATTTAATCAAAAGTGCACCATTTTATATTCTTCCCTTTTCTCTCAATTTTGGTTTAAATTCCTTTTCTGTAATTGATTTTTCAGTTTTCATTGAACTTGCAAATGAATGCAAAAATCTGTTAAAAGAAACTTTCAGTTTATTAATTCACTGCTGGGTTGGCTGGTCATTTCTGAGGGAGTAAGAAAGTTGCATCAGGTGTGAACCAGGTGTGTGAACAGACTACCTGAATACTGATTTGGAAGGTCTACAGTGAATAACATTGCACTTGAAAAAGCAGTTTCAGTCTAACTTAATGCATCAATGAGGCTGTCATATTGACTAGACTTATGAAACAAGAAATAAGCATTCTTCCTTGCCACCTTACCGTATTTGAATCTTACACCACTCCAGACCCCTTTTAATGTCCCTTTTCAAAGGAGGGATTTTACATCTTTCTGATCCATTCGGAGTAGAGCCAGGAGAATTTATGACAAAGGTGACTAGGTAAATGGCAATAATGTAAAATAGGGTAAAAATCCCATCATCTGAATATGCTAATTAATTCCCTTCCCATATGGATCTATTTATTACTTAGACAGCATCAATGACCAATTTATCTATTAAAGTGTTATGTAACTAGGCGATTCTCTGGTGGCGCAGTGGTTAAGAATCCGCCTGCCAATGCAGAGGACACAGGTTCGAGCTCTGGTCCGGGAAGATCCCAGATGCCGCAGAGCAACTAAGCCCCTGCGCCACAACTACTGAAGCCTGTGCTCTAGAGCCCGTGCTCCACAGCAAGAGAAGCCACTGCAATGAGAAGCCTGCACACCATGACCAAGAGTAGCCCCCGCTGGCTGCAACTAGAGAAAGCTTGCGCACAGCAGCGAAGACCCAACGCAGCCAAAAATAAATAAATAAATAAATAAATAAATAAATAAACAAATAAATTAATTTAAAAAAAAGTGTTATGTAACTAAAATGTTACTTTTTTTTTTTTAACCTAAATGTATTGAATATCTATTTACGTTCCAGAAGATGATGGAAAAAATGAAGTCAAATTGATCATTGTTTCTACCTTGAAGGATATTATATTCTACTAGGAAAATAATAGATAATAGGTGAAGAGAGAGGGGTGGTAGAGAATGAGAGAGAGAGAGAGAGAATGAAAGAGAACGTAATTAAGTGCTTAGGAATTCAGAGGAGGGAGTGATGTTTGTCATTTCATTTGTGGAAATAGAAGGCTTTCCAGCATAGACGCATTTGTATACTGCCATCTCAGGGATGAATGAGGGCTGGACAAATGGAAAAAGATAGAGGTAGGTATTCAGGCAGAAGGAAAAGCAAAGGGCCAGATGAAAGAAATTTGCTCCCTAAATAGGTTGGAAAGGCAGGACTGAAAGAACAAAAATATTATATGTCAGTTAGATTTTACACATTATTCTGAAGATCTTGGGGGATCTGAAATAGTGTATTACAAATAGAGAGGAGGAGAAAGCATAAAGTCATATTATATAGGTAGAATTGATTAGACTTGACAACTTATTCAGGGGCAAATAAGTTGCAAATCTGAGCAGTCCAATATGAGTCTGTAGCTTTAATCCTGGGCGACTGGGAGAAGGATGTTCTTCTTTGAAAAAGAAGCTATGAGGTTAAGAGCAAGGTGTTTTGGAAAAGGAAATATTTGATTTCAGAAGTAAAAAGATGTTCCTGTAGAACATCCCCAAACCCCACTTATTTAAAGGAATATATAGCTTTTATCCAGGGTATAGACTTAATGCTTCTGGATTTTAATCCAGATACAATTCCCAGAATTTTGTGTTTGAGAGTGATTTATAAAATCATCTCTGTGCCAGGTGATATCCTTTGTTGCCTTCTACTATTCTGTTAAATGAGGTAACATGATAACTTGCTATTTGCATTTATTTTGTTTTCACCTAATGTGCAATCAAGAAAGAAAAGAGGTGTATAAAGGAAATATAACGGAAAGCCAAAAATAGGCCATATATTGAATACAAGGAGGCAGAAGCTTAATAAAAAGCAAAAAAGACATACTGAGGGAGCAAACAGGAACAGGGGTGAGGACAGCAGGTGATGATGATAGAAAACATTAACATTTAAACTGGATCCATCTGATGGCTCTGGGCTCTATGATATAAATACACGTACCATTTCAAAGGAGTCTCCACAGGGCCACTTTTACAAGCCTAGAGAGTTCGAATTGGTGTCAGAGCCCCTACTTATTCTGACGATTCTGGCCAATGGTCTATAGTGGTATGAAAGTTCTGTGGTATGTGGAAACCACTGGAAAAGCCTGGGCCTAGAGTGTGGGTGTTAAGTGTAAGAGTGGTTACATGGAAGAATCTCCAGGTTTGTCTTATTATGAAAGGAAAGGTGTGTTTGTGTATCTGTGTGTGTGTCTGTGTGCTTAACAATTATTTTGTTTAAAGAAGAAGAAAAATACTTTGTTCTAATTTCTCTTCAAGTGTTCTTCAGCTTTTGACCTAAACCCTAGTGAGATTTTCTTTCTTTTTAAGCACAAAGACTTTAAAGAGTACTTGAGTTCTTTTCAGCAAGATTTTTTTTGTAAGTCTCAATTTCAATTGCCTTTGAGAAAATCATAACAAAAGAGAATTAAGTAACACTCTCTAATTTGCTCATGTCATCTGATTGATAGACTAGATATTTATGGTATTAAGAAGATGTAAAAGCTATAGGCTGTCTTAGGAATTTTTTGATCTCTTATTATATTCAAATTCCAAGGTTCAGTTGAAACATATCAGCAAAATCTAAGCTCATGTTCTCCCACCCAAGTCTATTTAAAAATCTCCATTCTTATTTTGAGCTTTGCAGCAAGTGCATGGAAACCTCATGGAAACCAATAATGGGAAGGTGCTGTTAATAAGCCTCCTTTTCCCATTCTTTCATCTAGTAAGTAAATCTTAAATTTCCTTCAAAGTAAAAGCAAAGCTAAGAAGACTAGATTGAAAAATTCAGACAAATTATCAAGAAATAGCCTAGGTGAGTAGGGATCTAAATCCCAGGGAAGCAAATTGAGGAATAATGGGTTAGAAATATGAGCCAGAAGACTGGTTAACGATAAATTATAAGAAAGTCAAGTAAGGACTGAACACAACAAAGGAGCTTGATAGCTGCTGGGGCTAGGAACGTCTCATATATTTTATGTCAAAGGAAGTACATTATTCAGAATAGGGGACTGTGATTTGAAGATCGTGAAATGAAGAATAAGAGAAGTGAGATATAACCCTGTCTAAATTTTTTAAAATAAAAATTGTATATATTTTAGATCTACAACATGAGGATTTGATATACAGAGTGAAATGATTACTATAGTTACAGTCAATCTCATTAACATATCTTCTAACATCGTAACCATTTTGTGTGTGTATGTAAAATCAAATCTTAGCATATTTCCAGTATACAATACAGTAATATTATTAACTATAGTCATCATGCCGTATATTAGATGTCTAGACTTATTCATGCTACGTAACTGCAACTTTGTTCCCCTTGACTAATATCTCCAATTCCCACCCCCACCCCTGGTAACCACCTTTCTACTTTCTGCTTCTAGGTATTCAACTTTTTTAGATTCCGCATACGAAGTGGGATCCTGCAGATTTTTTCTTTATGTGTCTGGTTTATTGCACTTAGCATGTCTTCCAGGTTCATCCATATTGTTGCAAATGGCAAGATCTCTTTTTTAAAGGCTGAATTACATTTTATATATATATGAAAATCACAATTTCTTTATCCATTCATCTGTCGATGAATACTTAGGTGGTTTCCATATCTTGGCTACTGTGAATATTGCTTTAATGAACACGAGAGCACAGCTATCTCCTATAATTTTATTTCCTTTGAGTATATACCCAAAAGAGGGACTGTTGAGGTAGTTCTATTTTCGGTTTTTTGAGGAACCTCCATACTGTTTTTCATAATGGCTATATCAGTTTACATTCTCCCCAGCTGTGCACAAGAGTTCTCTTTTCTCCACATCTTCAGCAATAGTCATCTTTTATTTTTTTGATTATAGTCATCTTAACAGATGTGAGGTGATATCTCATTATCCTTTTGATTTGTATTTCCTTGATGATTAGTGATGTGGAATACTTTTTCATATACCTGTTGGCCATTTGTATGTCTCTGGAAAAATGTCTACTCAGGTCCTTTGCCCATTTTTTAATTGGGTTGTTTGATATATATAATATTTCTATGCATTTTTATATCCATCCAGATTAATTTCATCTGTGATCAAATTATCAAAGGGTCATGTCATCTGAAACATTGGTAATTCATACTATAGCTGATTGATCAACTTGAATTCTGATAATTATTCAAATTTGGCAATCACAGCTTTTCATGATCTCTTTCAAACAATTAGCTCGCACATAGAGCTACAGAAACAGATCTTCTCATCTGCTCATTCTAAGTGGCTAGGGAGATATATCCACTAGAAAATAAATGGTTCTGGTTCTTGGTGTAAATGTCTCAGCAAAAAGGATTTTTTGTTGTTACTAAACCATTCTATTTGTGGTTATTCTGTCTATCTATATTGGTTGGTCCCTGATATCAGCTGATGTTGCAAATGGCAGCAGCAGCCAATCCCAGATTTTCCCTGCTGCCTGTGATACAACCAGAAGCTGACTTCAAAACTCCATTACTTGCTAACATCAGGCAAAACAGTAATCACATGCTTGCAGTGAATAGTAAAAATCTGGCTCAGGGAGTTGAAGGTAGGGGATTCCTTCCATCCCATAAAAATTAAAACACTGATGCAAACAAATAAATTATGAAAGTTGCCAGGGTCAGGTTTTCAGATCTCAAGAAAGCAACACCTGTCTTGACTCTTCAGGGTACTGGACCACTCCCACTGACTCAATGGTGCTAAGATCTTTTGACTCCATCTTTGAGCCTGCTCCTGTCATGTGTCTTCCTCCTATGGAATCTGCCAGTCTTCACTCACACTGATGCTGCTTGCACAGTCAACGGCTTCTCAAGCTGGCTAGACCTTTAAGCCCATTTTCTTGTCCTTCCATCTATAGTTATTATAGATAAAGGGACATTATTAGAAGTGGTGGATAGTATTAGAAGTGGAGTTAACTCAGTTAAACCTAATCTGAATTCCTAACAATTTAGATGCTATGAATAAGTCTAATGATCTCAAGTAAAACAAGTTAGGGCTGAATATTCTAAATTCACATTAGGAAAAGTTTTAGAATATACTGTTGCTTTGGTTATGTAACTTTTCTATGTCTAAACTCCCTTATTTATCTATTAGATATTAACAAGCACTCAAACTCTTCCTGAATCATTAAATTCACAACATGCTTCAAAATTCTTCTGTAACACTTGGGAAGAGGTTTTAATATAGAAGTCAAATTCATAAAATAAAAATGCTATTATTTAGCCACAACTACATGGCAGCATCTTGCATATTGATCTCTTAGATGAAAGAATTGAGAACTTGCACCTTAAGTTGTTAGCAGTCTTCAAATACTGAAGCTGTTTTTCACACCCTGCAATTACTCAGAATACATTTTTCACACAACTGGCAATCATATCCCTGCAGTATGAGCAAATCCAAATGCCAAAATGTCAGGAGATCAGGGGAGACCACCTCTACTAAGGTAAACCAGAGATTTTTGTTTTCAAAAAACTGCACCTCTTTCTCTCTTAAGAAGAATTCTTGAAACTAAGAGCACAGCTTACAGAGGAGTTTGGCTAATGCTCATTACGCCTCTCCTGTCTGTTCAGTCATCTGTCTCTCTTCTGTTAAAGCTGTAGAGACAGTGCTTGTTAGTGCCTTTTTGTCCTATGAACCGGTCCCATTGCGGATCAGAATGAGAAAGTAAAAGGGTGAAAACAATTTACTGGACTAGTTGAGCAAATGATTCCTCAGGATTGGCCCCTGACCTTTTCAAGGGCAGTATTTCCATAAATAAATTGGGGCTTTGTTTCTTTCCATGCAGATAGCTAACCCAAACTTTAAAGACATTTGAAAACTAGAATCACTTTACTGTTCTTTTGCTTTAATGATTTAGATTGAATGTCATTGTGCACTCAAGCTTACCAGGTAATTGAGCAAATATGTGCTTTATTTGATGATATAGTCATGGCTCTTTAAATATCAATGACTACGGTTTTAGAGTATAAAATAATAGTTGGCAAATGTGCAGTCATTAGGAATAAGAAACACAACACTATAAAAATTCATCATTTTAAAATTAATGGGTTTGAACATTATTAACTTAGAATAAATTGTATCTTTTTAAAAAATTACAATTATGTAATTATGAATCTTACATTTCCCTTGGAGAGAAAAGTACTTTATTGGAAGTATAGGCTTTTAAAATTCCCTTCCTGTTAAGTGGGAAGAGTAGCTATTTTAAAAATAATTGTTTTATTTCTTCAGTGAAGTTTCTATTTGGGGTTTTCTGGTAGTCATGGCACATTCCATCATAGTCTCTTTATATTTCATTATTTTTCATATTTTCATTATTAGCATTATTAAGGTATGGATTGTTCTTCAGTAAGATACATGTGGGGTTTTTTGTTTGTTTTGTTATGTTTTGGGGGGGGAGGTGGGTGGAAACTGGTTTAGCTGATTAATTCTCATCTTGTCGTTCAGGTTTTCTAGTGGGTCCTGCACTCATACAGTGACTGGCCAGGTAAGTAATGTACCTTTGATCATGAGCCAGTGAGAAAAAGTAAAAGGGAAGTAAATTGATATTGAATGGCTACAGCTCTGTGTAAGGCAGTGGGGTGGGAAATTTGACTACTTGCCACCAACACTCTCAAGATGGTTGAGCACTGACTATGTGCACCACCCTTAGTGCTTTAATGCATTACACCATTAAATTTTTACAACTACTTTTTGAAGTAGGCATTAAAAATCTCCACCTTGCCAAGTGAGGAACTTAAAGGATGGACAGGTCATTAAATGGCAGAGCAGCAATTTGAACAAAACCTGTATTTCTCCAAGTGTGTTTTAGACAACAGAATCAAAGTAGATGAATCCTAGAACAATAATAAGTAAGCACACAAAATTATTTATTGAGTAAATTAATAGAATCATGAGAACTCATTTTTATTCAAACTCAACTAATATTTATCATGCACTTATTTTTTAGGACTATACTGATTTCACATATGATGATTCATTTAATCTTTTTTGTTTTTTGGAATCTCAGATAAGGAATTGTATACCTCTATTAATGTTATAATCAGAGAAGAATACACTATAAAAATATACTTAGAAAAAGAAGTGGAATCTGGCCCCCTAAGTCTGAATTATTACAGTGCCTCCTTTGATGGTGCTGGCGTGTCAGCTGATAGGCAGATGGGTATGTGAAAATGAATTCCTCTGAGGAGGCTTTTTTTTTCCCTCCTGTATCTGCAGGATGCAAAAGTGATATAAAAGCTTTTAGTTTCTAATGAAATATTACTTAGGGCAAGTTAAATCAGCTTTTGACAGCTGTCTTATATTGGTTTGAAATTGAGGGAGGAAGAGTGTTAATTAAGCATGGGCTATTAAAAAGAAGACGGTTTGAGTGATTTCGGAAAACTTTCCTCTGCCTACTGACATGTCAACAAACTGTCTCCCGGGAAGAAAGTAGTTTTGCAGGCTCTTCCCCAGTCTGACTGCGCTTAGCTAGGTGGGGGGTTAATAAGAAACATCTGATAGTGGCAAAAATATCCTGCCACATACCGGACCATTCATTTCAAGACTGCTAAGCATCTGTTTTTTACTTGGATCATTTTGGTAATCTCCTTTTCAAAACAGGCCTAGGTCTATAAACAGAAATCCCCTTTTCACATTTAGGAATATAGGCTAGATATTTCTAGGTGGAATGATTTTTACATTGCAGGCCTCACATTCCAAGATGAACCTAAGTGGTTACTCAGGCTCAAACTACCCCTCAATCTTGTGGAAACAAAATTGAACAAAATGTTTCTCTTTGTTTTGTTGCTTCACTACTTTAAGGCATTTCTTTCCACACACTTTAACCTTTTCTTGTTTCTTGTGGAATAGGTGGAATAAAGCAGAGAAAAATATAAAAATATCAAGATCACCCACAATTTCCACTCAGAATTTTTGTGTGTATCCATCTATCCTTTGGTATTTGTGTGTGTGTGTCTAACAGTTAGATAAATGTATATGTATACTGCTCTAAACACATTGCATATATTAACACATTCGATCTTCCCAATAGCCCCAAAAAGTTGGTATTAATATTACACCTACTTTATAAATGATGAACATGTAAATATTGATGTCTGCTGTATATAACTATACATAGTATTTTACAATCATTCCTTACGTTTAAGACTATGGTCTCTTCAATTTTCTATAACATTATTTTTTTGAAAACTCCCATTTATTTTGTATAGCTGTATAATATTCCATAGTATTGATGTACCATAATTTAACAAGTCCACAGCTATTATACAGTAAGTTATGCTCAAATTTTCACTTCAATAAATGATGCAATAAATAATTGATGTATATTAACATTTCTGTATCTGATTTTTCCCTTCTGAATAATTTCTGGATGTAGAATTATTGGTCCACCTATGATAAACATGCTTAGGTGATAGAGAATAGAGTTACAGACTGCAAGCTCTACAGACAGACAGTGTGCAATGAAATCTAAGGAGCTCCATTTGCTAATCCAATATGATGCAATAAGTTACCACAATTTTCCTGTGATTGAAATGGGTAAACCTCTTAGGATTCTATATAGAATTAAAGAAGACAATATTCAAAAATGTTTAGCCACAGGTGAATGTGTAAACAAAATGCAGTATACCCATACAGTGGAATATTATCCAGGCATACAAAGGAATGAAGTACTGATACATGCTACAAATGGGTGAACCTTGAAAACATTATGCTATGTGAAAGAAGCCAATCACAAAAGACCATATACTACATGATTCCAATCATATAAAAGTCCAGAATAGGGAAATTTATAAAGACAGGAAGAAGATTAAGGGTTGCTTAAGTCTTGGGGATGGGAATAGCAGATACGTGGGTATAGTTAAAAGGTACTGGACGTGATGAAAATGTTCTAAAACTGACTGTGGTGATGGTTGCACATATCTCTGAATATACTAAAAACTATTTAATTGCATGCTTTAAATGGGTGAATTGTATGGAATGTGAATTATATTTCAATAAAGCTGTTAAAAAATTTAGCCCGTAACTACTTTCTCACACCATTTTTAATTATATGAATTTTCATTTAAAAATATATCTTTGCTAATTGTACAGCAGATTTCATTTCAGTTTAAGACTTTGTTATTGATCAGTTTAAATATTTTATGTATTAACCATTTGTATTTTATTTCTGTGACTTTTTTCTTTATCCATTTTCTATAATTGATTATTTGATTATTATTATTAATTGATTCATAAAAGCTCAGTACATTTGCAATATTAACCCATTTTCTGTGACATATGTTGGAAATAATTTTCCGCATATTTGTATTTGCCTAGTAATTTTTATGGGGTATTTTTTAAATGATAGAAGTTACTATAAGCGTACTTGAAGATATTGTGGGTTCAGTTCCAGACCACTGCAATAAAGCAAGTCACACAAATTTTTGGTTTCCCAGTGCATATAAAAGTCATGTTTACACTGTACTGTAGTCTACTAAACGTTCAATAGCATTATGCCTAAAAAACAATGTGCATACTTTAATTAAAAAATAGTTTATTGCTAAAAACTTCTAGCCATCATCTGAGCCTTCAGTGAGTCATAGTAGAACCATCAAAAATGGTTTCTATTTTTATCAAATATCATTTGACATTTTCCTCAGCAAAAATGTACTTGAAAATTTTATAAAAAGGGAAATAATTTGTACCTTTGAATTTGTTTCATAATTTTTTCTTTGATTGTTAAATTTTTTTAAATTAAATTTATAAATTTATAAATTATGGCTTTATAAAGCCTTCCTTCTATAATGAAGATATTGACACTTCTTATTTAATAAAAATATACACAAGTATGAGGCATCATGTTATTTTGAGTTGTTCTATTTAATACTAACCTTGACTTTGAAATTAACTTTTATCGAGGTTCATGCTCTCTAACCACAGATTTTCCTTTTATAACTCAGCTGACATTCAAAGTGGCACCCAAAGGATTGGATAGAGTTTAAATCTCTTGAAAGATTAAAGGAACTCTTTGCCATGTCATCTTTTTGAACCTCCGATGGAGGTTTATCTATCCTTTGGCCAATATCTTTATGAATATTGCAAGCCTTGCCTTTTCATATTAATCTCACACTATTAAGAGAATCTTTATTACTCTAGCTGGATGTCATAACTCTGCTGTTGGCATGAAGAGAAAAGCAAACACTGGTCTCAATACTGTTAGCATAATTTGAATGGAGGCTCTGCTCATTTTAGCGACCATTATATAGGGTTTAATGTTGACTATGTAGTTTTATCTGGCAGTTTATCAGATGCTTTTAAGGTAAATAATAATACTAATCCAATTTTGCAGGTGAAGAACAGGTAAAAATTAAATACTTTGTCCAAGGTCATATAGGCAAAAATTGATATTCAAATCCTGTGGTTTTATTTTTGCATCTCTCAGTCTTTTTTTAAGTATAAAGCTTAC
Organism: Eubalaena glacialis; assembly: GCF_028564815.1. Lineage (NCBI taxonomy): Eukaryota > Metazoa > Chordata > Mammalia > Artiodactyla > Balaenidae > Eubalaena > Eubalaena glacialis. The sequence continues at coordinate 44,600,630 of NC_083729.1, read as the reverse complement.
TACCTTTCAACAATTACATGTATTTATTTTATTCAATCCAATAGAAAAATATATTTTGACTGTTTCTAACTTCAAATTCATGCTGAGCAAGCGTATTTATGGGTTTTAAATATTTAGAAAACAACCTGCAATATAATTGTTGTCTTTGTTGTTTCAACCTATAACTATATATTTTCTGAAAGGATTGTGGTGACCATTCTTCCTGTAGAAACGCTAATGAAGTCTAATACTCCAGTTATTTAAAGTAAATTGTCAATAAGCTGTAGATATGTCAGTCACTTTTATTCCTGGATGGAAATGTGGCTATCTTTTCACAAATAGCTCTTGGACTTTATGTTGCAAATTTGTAGCCTTGGAGATGGTCTAAAGGTTATAATGAAACAAATTAACCAGACATCTAAAAAAATAACTCTATTCTCCTTCTTATTGTTTTTTATTTCTTTGAGGACTTTCGGAGGAAAAATCTCCAAATCTTATGAGATATATATAATGTCAGATTCTGAAGTTAGGCTGGAACCAAAAATCCATGTTAAAATTCCCCCCCCACCCCCCGCAAAAAGTCATGTTACTTTCCTATGATAAAAGCGATCTAGTCACTGGAATATACCAAACTACCCATGCAATCTTTCAGTTTTCTTTTCCATTCTGTCTTCAGGATGCTAAATATCTTAATTTCTGGGACAATCTAGGTGGTTGATAAAATTATTTTGATTTTTAATCCCAGGTGTTATGCTATTAACTAGAGATAATATGAAGAAAATGTAACTGTCAGTTTAAAGAGTCTCTGTTTTCAGTGATGTAGTTAATGACTTCTGAGTTCATTGTTTTCCCATAAAGTTAAAACATGTGGAAGAAGTGGGCATTTACTTTGATAACATCAACTACTTTTTTAAAAGCTTTATGAGATATAATTTACATACCACAGAATTCATCCATTTAAAATGTGCACTTCAGTGGTTTTTCATATATTCAGAGTTGTACAATCATCACCACAATCAATTTTAGGGCTCAGAAGAAACCCTATACCCATTAGCTATCAATCACTTCCTTTTTTCCTCTAAGCCCTCCAGGCCTACGCAACCACTAATCTATTATCTTTCTCTATAGAATTTCCTATTCTGGATATTTCATATAAATTGATTCATATAATATATGTTCTTTTGTAACTGAATTCTTTCACTTAGCATAGTGTTTTAAAAATTCATTCGTGTTGTAGCACATATCAGTACTTCATCTCTTTTTATGGCTGAATAATATTCTATTGTATGGATATTCCACTTTAGTTGATATATAGTTGGATTGTATTTTGCTTTTATGGATATTATGAGTAATGATGCTGTGAACATTTATGTATAAGATTTTTTAAAAATATGTTTTTATTTCTCCTGAGTATATATATCAGAATGGAATTATTGAGTCCTCTGGTAACACTGTTTTACATTTAGAGGAACTACCAAATTATTTTCTAAAGCAGTTGCGCCATTTTATGTTCCCACCAGCAGTGTATGAGAGTTCAAATTTCTCCACATCCTTGCCAACAATACTTATTATCTGTTATTTTGATCACAGTCATTCTACTGAGCATGATTACCAGTAACTAATCTTTTATATTTTTAAAAAATTTCCAAAAATAATCATAAATTTTTAGTACTAAAGAAACATTATTAGAAAGAGAAATGGTTTTTCATTGACATTAGGAGCCAGCTGCTTTTGAATATATAGCTTTCTTTTTTTTATTTTTATTTTTTTTTAACATCTTTATTGGAGTATAATTACTTTACAATGGTGTTAGTTTCTGCTGTATAACAAAGTGAATCAGCTATACATATACATATATCCCCATATCCCCTACCTCTTGTTTCTCTCTCCCACCCTCCCTATTCCACCCTTCTAGGTGAACACAAAGCACAGAGCTGATCTCCCTGTACTATGCGGCTGCTTCCCACTAGCTATCTATTTTACATTTGGTAGTGTACATATGTCCATGCTACTCTCTCACTTCATCCCAGCTTACCCTTCCCCCTCCCCATGTCCTCGAGTCCATTCTCTACATTTGCATCTTTATTCCTGTCCTGCCCATAGGTTCTTCAGAACCATTTTTTTTTTTTAGATTCCATATATATGTGTTGGCATATGGTATTTGTTTTTCTCTTTCTGACTTACTTCACTCTGTATGACAGACTCTAGGTCCATCTACCTCACTACAAATAACTCAATTTTGTCTCTTTTTATGGCTGAGTAATATTCCGTTATATATATGTGCCACATCTTCTTTATCCATTCATCTGTTGATGGACACTTAGGTTGCTTCCATGTCCTGGCTATTGTAAATAGTGCTGCAATGAACATTGTGGTATATGACTCTTTTTGAATTACAGTTTTCTCAGGGTATATGCCCAGTAGTGGGATTAGTGGGTCGTATGGTAGTTCTATTTTTAGTTTTTTAAGGAACCTCCATACTGTTCCCCATAGTGGCTGTATCAATTTACATTCCCACCAACAGTGCAAGAGAGTTCCCTTTTCTCCACACGCTCTCCAGCATTATTGTTTGTAGAGTGTTGATGATGGCCATTCTGACTGGTGTGAGGTGATACTTCATTGTAGTTTTGATTTGCATTTCTCTAATGATTAGTGATGTTGAGCATCCTTTCATGTGTTTGTTGGCAATCTGTATATCTTCTTTGGAGAAATGTCTATTTAGGTCTTCTGCCCATTTTTGGATTGGGTTGTTTCTTTTTTTGATATTGAGCTGCATGAGCTGTTTGTATATTCTGGAGATTAATCCTTTGTCAGTTGCTTCGTTTGCAAATATTTTCTCCCATTCTGAGGGTTGTCTTTTGGTCTTGTTTATGGTTTCCTTTGCTGGGCAAAAGCTTTGAAGTTTCATTAGGTACCATTTGTTTATTTTTGTTTTTAGTTCCCATTCTCTAGGAGGTGGGTCAAAAAGGATCTTGCTGTGATTTATGTCATGGAGTGTTCTGCCTATGTTTTTCTCTAAGAGTTTTATAGTGTCTGGCCTTACATTTAGGTCTGTAATCCATTTTGAGTTTATTTTTGTGTGTGGTGTTAGGGAGTGTTCTAATTTCATTCTTTTACATGTAGCTGTCCAGTTTCCCAGCACCACTTATTGAAGAGGCTGTCTTTTCTCCATTGTACAGTCTTGCCTCCTTTGTCAAAGATAAGGTGACCATATGTATGTGGGTTTATCTCTGGGCTTTCTATCCTGTTCCATTGATCTATATTTCTGTTTTTGTGCCAGTACCATACCGTCTTGATTACTGTGGCTTTGTAGCATAGTCTGAAGTCCGGGAGCCTGATTCCTCCATGCCTATTTCCTCTTCATGTGTTTGGTCTGGTGGGTTTTTACCTTGCTCCTTCATCTGCTATGCATTTCTCTGTCTTCTCATTTTGCTTAACTTACTGTGTTTGGGGTCTCCTTTTCGCAGGCTGCATGTTCGTAGTTCCTGTTGTTTTTGGTGTCTGCCCCCAGTGGCTAAGGTTGGTTCAGTGAGTTGTGAAGGCTTCCTGGTGGAGGGGACTGGTGCCTGCGTTCTGGTGGTGGATGAGGCTGGATCTTGTCTTTCTGGTGGGCAGGACTGCGTCCGGTGGTGTGTTTTGGGGTTTCTGTGAACTTATTATGATTTTAGGCAGCCTCTCTGCTAATGGGTGGGGTTGTGTTCCTGTCTTGCTAGTTGTTTGGCATGGGGTGCCCAGCACTGGAGCTTGCTGGTCGTTGAGTGAAGCTGGGTCTTAGCGTTGAGATGGTGATCTCTGGGAGAGCTCTCGCCAGTTGATATTACGTGGGGCCAGGAGGTCTCTGGGGGACCAATGTCCTGAACTCGGCTCTCCCACCTCATAGGCTCAGGCCTGACACCTGGCCAGAGCACCAAGACCCTGTCAGCCACACAGCTCAGAAGAAAAGTGAGAAAAAAAAGAAATAATATTAAAATAAAATAAAATAATGTTATTAAAATTTAAAAAAATTATTAAAATAAAAAAATTAAAAAGTAATTAAAAAAAAGTAGAGAACAACCAAACCAATAAACAAATCCACCAATAATAACAAGCACTAAAAGTTATACTAAGATACACATAAAAATCAGAAACTAGTAAGTCACATACAGTAAACCCCAAGTCTACAGTTGCTCCCAAAGTCCACCGCCTCAATTTTGGAATGATTCGTTGTCTATTCAGGTTTCCACGGATGCAGGGTACATCAAGTTGATTGTGGGGATTTAATCCGCTGCTCCTGAGGCTACACGGAGAGATTTCCCTTTCTCTTCTTTGTTCGCACAGCTCCCGGGGTTCAGCTTTGGATTTGGCCCTGCCTCTGCATGTAGGTCGCCCTCTGGCATCTGTTCTTCACCCAGACAGGAGACAGCCATTAAAGGACTGGCTGATTAGGGGGCTCTGGCTCTCTCAGGCCGAGGGTAGGGAGGGGTATGGAATGCGGGGCAAGCCTGCGGCGGCAGAGGCCACCATGACATTACAACAGCCTGAGGCGCGCCATGTGTTCTACAGGGGAAGTTGTCCCTGGATCACAGGATCCTGGCAGTGGTGGGCTGCACAGGCTCCCAGAAGGGGAGGTGTGGATAGCGACCTGTGCTTGCACACAGGCTTCTTGGTGGCTGCAGCAGCAGCCTTAGCATCTCATGCTCATCTCTGGTGTCCGTGCTGATAGCAATGGCTCATGCCCGTCTCTGCTCGTTTAGGTAGCGTTCTGAATCTCCTCTCCTCACGCACCTGGAAACAATGGTCTCTTGACTCTTAGGCAGTTCCAAACTTTTTCCCGGACTCCCTCCTGGTTAGCTGTGGTGCACTAGCCCCCTTCAGGCTGTGTTCACGCAGCCAACCCCAGTCCTCTCCCTGGGATCCGACCTCCGAAGCCTGAGCCTCAGCTCTCAGCCCCCACCCGCCCCAGTGGGTGAGCAGACAAGCCTCTCAGGCTGATGAGTGCTGGTTGGCACCAATCCTCTGTGCAGGAATCTCTACGCTTTGCCCTCTGCACCCCTGTTGCTGCGCTCTCATCTGTGGCTTTGAAGCTTCCCCCCTGCCTACCCCCCATTTCCACCAGTGAAGGGGTTTCCTAGTGTGTGGAAACTTTTCCTCCTTCACAGCTCCCTCCCCGAGGTGCGGGTCCCATCTCTATTCTTTTGTCTCTTTTTTTTCTTTTTTCTTTTGCTCTGCCCAGGTACCTGGGGAGTTTCTTGCCTTTTGGGAAGTCTGAGGTCTTCTGCCAGCGTTCAGTAGGTGTTCAGTAGTTGTTCCACATGTAGATGTATTGTTGATGTATTTGCCGGGAGGAAAGTTATCTCCACGTCTTACTCCTCCGCCTTCTTGAAGGTCCTCGTAGATTGCTTTCTTTAGATTCAATATGTTTAGATGGCTTTGGTGGTATGAAGAAATATGGAGAATAAATTGGGATTCAAAATCTATGGTTTATATTCTAGAGTCTTCTCAGGGACTAGTTTCTTCATCTGATAGGCATCTTTCCTCTCTGGTCTAGTTCTACGTTTGAGATAAAGTTAGCAAAGTGTTTACTTTTCCAGGAGAAAGTCATAATGTATGTATATAGGATGTGTCAGCCACAGAACCTTTACAGAACACAATTTTTCCCCTTTATTTCCTAATCTAAATGCTACATGAAAATATATGTTTTGATCCTGAGATATGGATACTCTTTGGTTGACCTAAACTGAGTGATCGGTTCCTTGGTTACATATTTCTACTTACCTCTCAAATCTATAGAATACATTTTCCTAATAGAGTTGTTTGTTGATTTTAATTTTTACATATTATCAGTCTTATTAGTTTTAATTTGATTAATGTCCATGAGAATGCAGGAATTTGGTGGTCTAAATTTGTAATATTGCTTCCCTTTTAATTACATGTGGATTTAATAATATTTATCAGGCATTGGTGGTTCATGGGAAAGATGTTAAAGTAACAATTAGACATGGGAGCAAGAGAGCAAGCTTTAACTACTGTTTAAAATAACTTTTTATTAGTTTCTGCAAACATTCTAAATAATCCTATGGAAGGCAGATTCTGTCCATTAAAAGCAGTTGGTTTAAGATATAATGAATCAACAGTATAATTTAAAATTTTGTCCCATGATACATTTTAGGGCCACATCTTTTCAAGATCAGGCAGAAGTGAGTGTGAAATGTTGCATTTTGTTTTATTTGTCTTATTGGAATGTCATGGCAAAATAAGATAAAATTATGGAATTTGCCAGCTTTGATCTAAGAAGGATTTGCTTTCACAGACTCTATTTTTTTTCTGTCCTGTAACTGTCACACACCCTGCGGGAGAAACTGCCTCATTATCCTTGACAACAGAAAGTTGTCTGTGGTTACAAGCCAAGCTTGGTTTTAGCATCACCTTTCCATGCAAAGCAGGTATAGTGAAAGAATGGAACTTTTATAAAAAGGGCCAGAACAGGGACTGAAAGCATCACCAACATACATCAACTGGAGATGCCCCCCTCTGTAGTAATGGTTTTTAAATCAAGTTCCCAGAGCCCTAGAGTCAGTCAGATGTTTTTGAAGCCCAGTGTGAGAAGGAACAATGGGTGAAGGTCAAGGCTTCCCATTCCTGCTCAGATTATTTTGGGCTTCCGCATAAGAAAAAGTTACATGGCTTAATATAATTTGAATATTCTTAAATAATATTTCTGTAAAATAACTTTAGGTTCATCAAAATAAGCCAAAGTCTTTCTCTTGCATTCAACTTTGTCACGGTCAAGACAATCCACATCATGCAATCAAGAAGACTCAACGTGACAAAACACTAAACTATAATTATGTAATATGTATATATTTATATAAGGAAAATACCAGAGCAATATAGACCAAAAATGTTGCTTGTATCTGAAAGATGTGATTATCTCCAACTTATGATTTATTTTATTTCTCAAAATATTTTTAAATCTCTAAATTGTAAAAAATATGTTTTATAATATGAGAGAAATATCATTATTAGAAGACGACAGAGTTCTATATTAGCCATAAATATTAAGAAGGTTGAGGTACTAATTCTGGATCTTCAGCTAAAATTTGCAATCTTGGTCAAATCACTAAATATCTGATTTGTAGACTCCTCATATAAAAAAAAGAGAAGACTGAGCTAACTAGACTACAATTTGTAAGATGCCCTCTGGATCTAAAATTCTGAAAACTATCATATTAGGAAAAGCATCTGGATATTTTTAGATTTAATTGCATCAAATATTTTGGTCTTCACATTAGCAGCACTTAGAATGAGAGAAATATCAACTCTCTGTAAAGCAGACAAGTGTGATCCCTTACCTTCAGATTGTTGAACACATATCACATAATCAACCTACACCTTTTTTAATAGGCTTTTTATGGGCTCAGCTGATACATGCCCTGTATATGTGGTGGTACAACAGAAATGTAAACTAAATTAAAGAAAGAATAATAAATTTGGATAGAAATCATATTGCCATATCAATGAGGAACCACTCATGAAATAATAGAATTTAAAATGGTATTTTGTGTTATGATATAGATGAGAGAATAGGATAAGATACAAGGTTATTACAATCAATAGGTGGAAAAGGGAGCTAGAAACATATGCTGGTATGCCCAGGGGCAGATGCCCACCGAGCCTTAGCAGTAAATCATGAAGATAAAGACAAATGAGTACTGTTTATGTTTGTTATCCCTATTATAAGTCTTGCAGGGCTGAGGGCTATATAACCAGAGCTTGCAAGAATCTACCAGAGATAATCTGTCTTCTATTAAGAAGGTTGAGAGTAGAGAATTCTGTCATAGAAAGGAAAGCCCCATAGAATGGAAAAAAAAAAAAAACAAACCTCAAAATTAGTCTTTTCTTTAAATATTTCTCTTTCTCCTGTGGCTTCTTTTTTGGCTTCATTACTTTTGCCCTTGCTTGCTTTCCTCATAAACATGGCTTAGTCTTTCATAACTTCATAGAATGACTTGGCTTGCCTGCTGCATTTCCTCAAGTATGAACCATAATCCTTTTAGAAGCAGGAATGTCAACCTCTCCTTCTTCACTGAGGTTTTTCAGTGTTATCCTTGTAGAAAACTTTATTAAAAGAATGTACAAGCTGAAATTAAGAACGCATCAAGGATATTTCTTATATAGTATGCCTGCTGCCTTGCCACATTGTTTATAATGATGAGGGATGAAATTCAGAAAGTGTCTATTGTAACAATTTAGTGGTTTGTGTTTGGGTAGAGTAATAAACTGACTTATGTTTCATTACATGACTGACTTCATTATAGCAAAACCATGCACACTGTTTCTGTCAAGTAAATCCTCGTTTACTTTCTCAGGCACTAATTAAGAAGTTCTTATCATTCAGGTAAGGATAAATAATAGAAACAATTACTGTCAGATACAGACATATTTAATAAGCTTGGACAAGCCACCTGTCTACTCTTGGTGACAACCTTTTACTTTCGGCCTCAGAGTTAAAGGCTTAAGCCTTCATGCGAGTAAAGACTGGCATCAAGAGTTAGGAGAGCTGCTGCTTTCTGTCAAACTCTTCCTTAGCTAAGCAACTTTGTTCTCCCCATTCTTCTGTATATTGAAGAGGACTATATAGAAACTGTTGGAAATGTCATAGGAAAAGTGAAGTTTCTCACATGCACAGGTATATAAACTGGCAAAAAATCACACCAGATCTAGAGTAAATCATGTACAGTTTGTCAAGGTCTTCTCAGAGATAGGTCAAGCAACTAGATTGGACAACTGGGTTGCTGTTGAATATCTCTACTTTTTAAACTGAGTTTACCATATTGTCTGTATATGGTTCCCTGTGGTCCCTCAGAGTCATCTTCAGATTCAAGTAGACCTATGTTTTCTTTCAGCCTCACCTAGATTTTTTTCCTGAGTGCTGGATGACAAAATTGCTGCCTTCATTCAGCCTTCCATAATTCTCTTTCTTGCCTCTACAGTCCAATAGTTTGAAAGAAAGTAAATTGGACCAATCCATTCTTTGTGAATTAGGACTGGATACAGTGAGTTTATAGTGAGAGAATTACCTCTGTGGTAAGACTATTTTCCATAATCCTATGCCATTTCCCTTCATTTAAAACTATTTTTGGGCTTAAAACATACCACTGTACTGGAAACAATATTCCACCAAAAAGTAAGACTGGAGAGAAAAATGTTCTGATTCCCAAGGAATCTGACCCAAATGGGGGCTTTGAGTATACAGAGAAAATTCAATAAATGAACTTACCAAGACATATTAAATTACTTAACAGTTTTTTTGTGGTGGTTGTTTAAAAAAATAGTAATGCTATACTTGCAATGTTCCAACTATAAATAATACCTTTCAATATACCTAAGATTTTTCTCAAACTGATGGAAGAGAGGAGGGGTAAGGATATTTGTTTTAAGAATGGAAACTTCTTACAAATATCTGAATGACAGTTTAGATATAACTTTAGTAACAGCCTTAATGTGAGCAATTTTTAAAACATGTTTGTGGATATTTGATTGTATACAGATACTAAGAAAGGACAATATTGATTAAAGGTCATGCAAGGAAGATTGATACAATGTGAAACAGTGGACATTTATGGAAAATTTCATGAAAAAATAAGATAGAGGAAGGGATCTTGTCTTCCTCCTCCCCTTTTCTTTTAATTCATAGAGTTCTATCTTAATAAATATCCCTTCTGGGAACAAAATGCAGAGGCTGGAACCAAAGCACTACAGTTAGCTAGATCTGGTTTCAAATCCTAGCATCTATAAAATTAAGACAAATTAAATAGCTACTTTGCTGGGTTGTAGTTAGGAATGTTAGTTAACTATCATTAGGCATGTATTATGTGCTGGGCCTTTTTCTAAGCTTATGACATGTAATCCATTGAATTTTCACAATAATCCTGTGAAGTAAGAGCTAGTATAATTCCTAATTTTTAGATGAGAAAAATGAGGAAAAAGAGATTATGTAATATTTCCAAATTATAGAACACAAGATGTATGAGATTTGAACCCAGCTTTTCTGTTTCCAGAGTCTGAGTGGTTAGCCACTAAGCTAAATACTGAGTATTCAGTATGGTATCCAGAACTCAGTGAATGGCCTATAAATATTAGTTTTGGATGCTCTCACTGATAAGTTTATAGATGCCCATAAGTAATATCCTTGTTCCTTTCCTTAGACCAGAATCAATTAAAAGGTAAGCACAGGTTCAGATGGAGATATGAATATTACTGATAAAGTGATTGGAAAACGTGCCTTTAGATCCACAGCTAAGAAAGTATGATAATATTTTGTTCCTGAAATATTTTGAGTCCTTCTTGGAACAGTGGACAGCCAGTGGCTCCCCAAAAAGGGCAGTCTCCTCCCATACAGCAGAGTCGGAACCAGAATGTATTCATTCTGTGAATAGGTTGGCTCTGAAAAAGAGAGCCCACATGCTGCCCAGTCATACCTACTCAGCTCCTTCTTCCAAACTCTCCATTCAGATAAAACTATCCTGTTTTCCTGAGGAGTGTGTGTGTGAGTCAGGGAGAAAGGCCTCCAGTATCAGCTAATGTCCCTCCAGTGGAAATGGAAGGCCGGGGTTACTCCGGTCCCAAGCCCACAATTGCTGTTTCTACTACTACCACTGTTATTGCTGTTGTTATCATTATTATTGTTTCCCCAAAAATGACAGACATAGTGAGTTAAGAGTACCTCCTTGCTCCTCAGGGTGGGCCAAGAGCTGCTGAAAAGGAGATAACATTGGCCTTGTCTTAAGCATAGACCACCCTGGATTTGCTGACATGCTGGCCCAGCTGAAGAAAAGACTGTGCTCCATGGCGTGGCTGTCCTTGGTTACCTCTAGTAAGGCAGGAGCACTCCCTTTATAGGACTGTGGATGTCACAGGGGAAGTCTTGCCCCACCTGGACAGAAAGGCGGAAGAACAGCAGTGATAATCTTCTTTCTAGATGCCATCTTTAGACTTCTATCTTTTAGCTCAAGTAAAAGCATATCTATCAGAATGCACTTTTAGAAGTCATCCTCTTTATTAACAGAAGAATTGCTCTGTTGGTGATGTTAGCACAGTTGTCACTGGAAATGCCATAAGCACAGAGTGAGACGTTTTTTTCCTTAGAGTTGATTCTTATCTGTTTCCTTAAAAGCCACTTATACAAGAGTCTCAAGATGAATATATTCATAACTGCCCCACTTCCAAAAGAAATGGAATTTTTAACAGAAATTCCCGCAGTGAATAGAGAAAGAGAAACCCAGGAAATTAGCCATGGTAGGGCTAGATGATGCCATTATAATGAGGGTATAAACCAAGAGGTGATCTAATCCCTGTGTCTACAGTAGTTGAAATAATAAGCCACTTAGCAAGAGAGCATATCAGTCATAGACTTGAATACTATATGCACTTTCAAAGCCTAACTCTGGTAGCTTTACAAACCCCATATTTAATGATGCTCTATCTGTTGAAAGCCTGGTCCAATAGTTGTCAATACAACTGGTTATCCTTTAAAACAATTATTTGCAGATGCATTTAGTTAAAGGCAACTGAGATGGAACTAATAGTGCATTAAACCCCTGGGAAAAAAATCATTGCAATGCCACTGATATGTTGCTTCAAACTCATGAAAGCAAAGGAATTTAGGCTGGTGAGTCCTCAAGGAAAGAACACAGCATGGATTGTAGACTCTGTTAAGAGCCAGAGGCTAAAAGTCTAGCCAATCCACCCCTACCTCTCAATCCCATCCTTACAGGAAGTCTCAAAACAGCAAACTTGCTTGGCTCCGTTCCAGAGAAGTAAAATAGCCCCTGAAAGGATGCAGTTACTTGTTTGGAACAATAAACTCTACCGGGGTGCTAAGGGCTTGAATTTTCCATTTAGTCGGAGGGCACTAAATGGTTTCCTAATAAGTGACAGCTTTAAATTAAGTGAAAGGAAAACAACGAAAGCACTAGAAACTATAAGGTTTTTTTTTTTTCTTTTTCACCTCTATACTTTTCATGGATTGCAGAACAATATTCATCTTCCTTGTTTCCTCTGACAGGACTTCAGGAAGTCTCTATGTGCTTCTGTGATAGAGGAAGAATGTGAAGCAGGACTACCAGCCCTTCCTCATCCCAACTGAGGCCATCCCAGAGCCACATGACTATTTTCAAACCATGTGATGCTTCTTCATTGTCAAATACAGAAGCAGTCATTTACATTGGGTATACTTCTTGAGGAAAAATGAAAGTGATTTACGTATCCTCTTTCCCCCATCCTCAACCAGAAGGGTCGCACGTTGTCTGAAATCCATTCGCTCAGTTGAGCAGCTGAAATTTCCCTCTCTCTGTGTGTGTCTCTCTCCCTCCCTCCCTCCCTCCCTCCCTCTCTCACTCTTTCCCTTTTTCCCCTAATGATTTTGTAGCAAAATGGGAACAATTTTCCAATATATCCCTTTTTAAAAAAAAATACTTTAATTTTCTGAGCAGTTTTGGGTTTACGACAAAATTGAGATTCAGAGATTTCCCATATACCCCCTGCCCCTACACGTGCACAGCCTCTCTCGTTACCAACATCATTCACTAGAATGGTACATTTTTTTATAAAGGATGATCCTACATTAACACATTATAATCGCCCAAGGTCTATAGTTTCCTTTAGGGTTCACTTCTGCTGTTGTACATTCTACTGGTTTAGACAAATGTATAATGACATATCCATCATTATAATATCATACAGAGTATTATCACTGCCCTAAAAATCCTCTTCGCTCTGCCTATTTATTTCTCCACCCAACCCCTCCAAAACCACTGATCTTTTTATTGTATCCATAGGTTTGCCTTTTCCAGGATGTCATATTGTCAGAATAATACAGTGTTCAATTTTCATTACATTCCTGTTTTGCCTGTGGGCTTTTTAACACGTCACCTCTCTTCACGTGGTATTTCCAACGAACTTCCCCTAGAACACTTCTGCTGACAACACTCGAGTGAAAGTCTACCCCTTCGATGTAAGTAAGTCTCCCTCCTTGTCTACCCTTATCTCCCCTGAGCACTCCTGCTTATACTCCTTCTGGTTTTATGTTATACACTAGAGTTTATTTGCTATCATTCAGTGCACTCCAATAATTTTATAACACCATTTTTGACTCCCCAGCTAGACTATTCGCTACTCAAAGGCAGCAGTTGGTATCTCACAGTTCTCTCTTACTTTTTGTATTATTTATCTTGGCACTAGGCACATAAACAATGTTTTCGAAATAATTGTTGGTTGACTGAGACTCTCCCTGAATAATGTAGAAGAGTTTACCAATGAGAACTTAAATTACTTATGCTATCTGAAAAACATGTTGTAGACTAAAGAAAATGAAAATACTCATAATCTAAGCACCAAGAACTTGCTTTCTCTCTAATTATTATAAATCATAACCTGAACATTTTAACTATTCAAGATTTCATTTTTTCCCTAACTTCATCCAGCATGAAATCCAGTCAAGCATTTGCTTGCTGCTGTTTTCTACATCCGCCTCCAAGCACCCATTGTAACATATATGTTAATTGTGATTATTTTTAATGATTTCTTCAAGTTGTTTTTAATACAAAGTTGCTTCAGTACAAGTTGTCTTTAATACGAAGCTCTAGATCAGCATGGCATATCCCATTATTTACAATTGTATCAGTTATTTTGCCACCAGCTTCCAAAAATAAACACATTTTTCTTGATAGGTAATCAGACAGCGTTAACTTATTGCAGCAATCTACAGAGAATGGTCCTCTCTTTAACCTTGTCCTGAATCCACCTGACCTCTTCCTTAACAACTGGGAAACTCCAAACTCTTTGTGATGTTTTTATCTCTGGCCTTCCGCTGAAATGTGAACTCCATGCTCCCCTTTTTTCATGGCTCTCTTATCTCCACATTAGGCAGTGAGATCACATACAGGTATATGCCAGGTATGTGAAACCTGACTACAGGGTTAATTTGTTTTATCTGGTGTGATATCTTACTTAATTCTGATGTTGTCTGGGTACCTGTCTTCAATTTCTTCCCCAAACTAATAAATTTCCAGTTTCCCAAGTTTTTGCTCAAAATACATATTTTGGAGGGCTTTAGCCTTTGAGTCTAGGATGAGCTTTAAATTCCTCTGATGCACTGTCCCTCTAGCTATGAATTTCTTGTCTGAAAGGCTTTCTGAAGGATTGAAATCATCTGCCATTAACTGAGACGCTTTGCCCACGACCTCTATTTTTTTCTCAGTTAACCTCATGTACTAAACAATATCACTTGCTCCTGGCTATCTCTTATTTCCCAGGTTGATCCACATTTTTATTAAAACTCAGGATTTCAGAATTCTTTTTTGGACTGTAATTATTTCTACATGATTGTTTCTCTATTCCCATTGTAGGTCACTTTTTACCTTGTACTGGAGTTACCCGAATAAAATATATTTTGCTATTTAGGCCTTTGAATGGAAATGGTTTTTCCTTATCAATTTCTAAATGTGTCATCAACATTAAGAAGGAAATTCAGAGTTACCCTATGTGGAGGTTAGATTTCTGGCAACTTAAAACTTCTGGACAGAGCTATGAGCCAAGATGTTGGAAAAATACCCTACAGAAATTTCAAACATCTTAGTGGCAATCCTCTTAGAACACGCAAGAAAGTGACCAAGAAAGTTGTTTCATCCAGCATATTTGGTTTAAGAAGGCAGTAAAATATTTAATACATTTTTAAATGTTTCCGTTGTCAACAATTACAAAATCTTAAAGTTTGTATCTACCCTTCTTGAGCCCCTACTATTGGACAGGTACTTAATATATACTGTCTCATTGAATCCACCCAACAAAATAGATGTTCTTTTCCTGATTTTACAAATGAGGAAATAATAGCTCTGAGAAGAACATGTATTTGCCCTCCTTATATCTTCAGAGATAGTCAAAGTCTTAGTTTAGGTATGCAAGCATGTTTGGAAAAGATTGCTCAGATAATGTTTAATGCCCTCTGATAGTTTTTCTCTTCAAATTTCTAGACTTATTCAATTCCGTTTCAGAATTCTTGAGCAGTTAGACCACTTTGCATAAACCCCATAAGACAGAGAACTCTGTCCTCTAAATAAAGATAAAAGGCCCTGGTCAGCTGGTGCTACCAGCTCTCCACATATTCTAAGAGCCTAATAGGCCAGGAAAGATATGGTGCAGGAGGATCAGCTTTCTCTCAGTGTGGTTTCTCATTTGAGAACTTTCTAACTTCGTTCTGGACCTTTGATCTTTATCTCATTTCTTGATGATATTGGGTAAATGAAGTGACAGGAGCTCAAGTTTTCCATAGTTAATCAAACTTTGCTTATTGCAGTGAAGAAATATAATGTGTGTGTGTAAAAGAAAACAAGTCCGAGGCAGGGGGAGACCTACTCCTGACTTTTATAACTAATACATTGCTTATTAAAATCAACACCTTGATACTCCTATAGATATAGATATAGTATATATAGATATACTATATATAGAGATATAGAGTATTTCTCCTATAGAATCTGATTTGCTAGAAAATAATTCTGATATACAAATTCACAAATTGGAAGAAATATATAGTTGTAATTGTTAGGCATCCAGGCTCTTGAAATACTGGTTTGTCTCTCTACAGAAAAATTTTCTCTCTAATTTTAGTTTGAATGTCATATACTGATTTTAATTTCTTGCCAACATAAACTATAGAATTTATTTTTAAAGTATATTCTGAATTTAGACTAAAATCAAGAAAAGAGGGTGGGGAGGTAGGGAAAAGCCTAAGACAAAGCCTTTGAATATCAGTATTTTGGAATAGTGGGGGAATAAGCCAGAAAAGCTAGGAAATTGACCAACTGAATACACTGATTACATGAGGCTTAATTTTTTTTAAAAATCTGTTCTTTTTTTTCTTTATTGGAGTATAATTGCTTTACAATGTTGTGTTAGTTTCTGCCGCATAGAGAAGTGAATCAGCTATACGCATACACGTATTCCCTCCCTCTTGGACCTCCTTCCCTGCCACCATCCCACCAACTAGGCCACCACATAGCACGGAGCTGAGCTCCCTATGCTATACAGCAGGTTCTCACTAGCTATCTATTTTACACATGGTAGTGTATTTATGTCAAACCTAATCTCCCAATTCATCCCACCATCCCCTTCCCCCCCATGTCCACACGTCCGCTCTCTACGTCTGCCTTTCTATTCCTGCCCTGCAAATAGGTTCATCCATACCATTTTTCTAGATTCCACATATATGCGTTAATATACGATATTTGTTTTTCTCTTTCTGACTTACTTCACTCTGTATGACAGACTCTAGGTCTATCCACATCTCTACTAATGACCCAATTTGATTTTTTTTATGGCTGAGTAATATTCCATTATATATATTTATGGAGGTTCCTTAAGAAAACTAAAAATAGAACTACCATATTACCCAGAAATCCCACTACTGGGCATATACCCTGAGAAAACCATAATTCAAAAAGACACATGTACCCCAATATTCATTGCAGCACTATTTACAATAGCCAGGACATGGAAACAACCTAAATGTCCATCGACAGATGAATGGATAAAAAAATCTGTTCTTGGCCTGCCTTATGCAGGTGATTTCTGTAGGACTTTACCTCCTAAATTTCTTGAATAAAAGTAGACAGTAAGTTAGATCCCTCAAGCTATGCGTATGTCTGTCGTCTAGTGTTTTAAAGGTTTTTCTTCCCAGTCTCATCAGCAAAAAGTTAGGAGAGGAAGGTTGTCCTTTTTTGTCCCTCAGTTGTCAGTGGCAAAGTGGGAAAAAGACATGAGGAAGAAAAAAGAAATAAGAATGTAGATTGATTGGTAAAAATATCCTTCTTCCTCTGCCATTTAATATTGTTTGGATTTCAATGAGGAATAAGTGTTATGAACTGTTAATAATAGAAGCCATATACAGAGACTTGAGATATAAATGAGGCCTTGGGGTCAGTTTAAAAAAGTCGATTTAAAATCCAAACCATGTTCTAACAGGGCACGTGGATGATCAGCTTCTCAAGCATATGATACTGAAGAAGGCATATTTAGCTAGTTCAGTCAGGTTGGCATTAGAAGTTCCTCCAAAACACAATCAAAAGAAAGCTGATGGGGACTTCCCTGGTGGCGCAGTGGTTAAGAATCTGCCTGCCAGCTGCATAGCACAGGGAAATCAGCTTGGTGCCTTGTGACCACCTAGAGGGGTGGGATAGGGAGGGTGGGAGGGAGGGAGACGCAAGAGGGAAGAGATATGGGCATATATGTATATGTATAGCTGATTCACTTTGTTATAAAGCAGAAACTAACACACCATTGTAAAGCAATTATACTCCAATAAAGATGTTAAAAAAAAAAAAAAGAATCTGCCTGCCAATGCAGGGGACATGGATTCAAGCCCTGGTCGGGGAAGATCCCACATGCTGCGGAGCAACTAAGTCCCTGGGCCACAACTACTGAGCCTGTGCTCTAGAGCCCACGAGCCACAACTGCTGAAGCCTGCGGGCCTAGTGCCCGTGCTCCACAGCAAGAGAAGCCACCGCAATGAGAAGCCCATGCACCGCAACGAAAAGTAGCCCCCGCTCGTGGCAGCTAGAGAAAGCCCACGTGCAGCAACGAAGACCCAACGCAGCCATTAATTAATTAATTAAAAAAAAAAAAGGAAGCTGCTGAGTTGACATTATTATTCTGACAATGCAATAGGAAAGCCCATACTAGTGAAGGGAACAAATGTGATCTTAGTATTGATATATCTATAAATATTGATCAATTTTGGATTTTGTCAGGTGATTCCATGACCAGTCACTAACTTCCATTAATTAACTGATGATTAGATAGTGTGTCCTCCAGCTACTAATTATTGGGGATAAGTATATTATATAACCTAGGAAGACAGTGAAGATATCCAGGAGGGAGGTATAGGTTACAGCACAACCAGGAATCTTATATCTCTACCTATCCTTTTTGTATTGAAGCTCTTCTTGACTCTACTACAACTTTTTGCAAGATGAGAATATAGTGGGTTGATGTTCTTGTTATGAATCATTTACTGGCACCTCATCCATCACCATTAATTTACCAGATAAAACTCAGAAGAACACATTCTTGATATGATTTTGTCTCCATATGTTGAAATTGATCTATTTCTGGCAGGCTGTATCCAGGCATAAGTGTAATGGATCAACTAAGCTCAATCTCTAATACAATAGACAGAAGAGAATACCTCATCATTCTGCATGTCTGTCAAAGTACTATATTTATATATATATATATATTTTAATAAATTTATTTTATTTTATTTATTTTTATTTTTGGCTGCGTTGGGTCTTCATTGCTGCACACGGGCTTTCTCTAGTTATGGCGAGCGGGGGCTACTCTTCGTTGCAGTGCACAGGCTTTTCATTGTGGTGGCTTCTCTTGTTGCGGAGCACGGGCTCTAGGTGAGCAGGCTTCAGTAGCTGTGGCACGCAGGCTCAGTAGTTGTGGTGCATGGGCTTAGTTGCTCTGCGGCATGGGGGATCTTCCTGGACCAGGGATCGAACCTGTGCCTCTGCATTGGCAGGCGGATTCTTAACCACTGTGCCACCAGGGAAGTCCCAAAGTACTAAATTTAGATAGTTGCTTTCATCAAAACAGATACATAGCTATTGTAAGTAAAATAACTGTTTTTCCTGAAGTATCTCTTTATATTCATATTTAGCATTAATACAAATGCATATTTTCCCAATTGTATGTTTATGCCAGACAAAGCTTCGGGATGGAAATTTTTTAGGATACGAAAATTTAGTTCTGCATGCTAAAACTAAGTACAGTTCACTACTAAATATAATAAAGTAGTCTGTTACTTTTCTGGGTCTTCTAAAGAGTTTGAAGTCTGCATGGCTGGGAAGACACTGTAGGCATTAGATAAAAATGTTTAAATATTTTTTATTACTCTGAATGACATCTTACAGCTATTATGTCTATGGATCAAAACATGATTTTATAATAGTTATTAAAAATCTTATAAAATGTCAAGAATAACAGTGGTGGTGTTTTTAACTGCTAACACATTGAGAACTGGATAGTTTGTAAAGCATGATACCTAACAACTTTTGAAGTAGGTACTACTTTAATAGGAAGCCGGCCAAGAGTTAGAAAGGTCTCATGGCCAGTATGAAGTGAAATCAAGATAACAGTCTGAATCCAGAGTTTAAACTCTGGATCTTTATGATACACAATATTAGCCAACATTTATAGAGCTACTTAGTATGTGCTGGTTTAATTCTCCGTTATTTACGTGTATTTATTCATTCAATCCTTACAATAACCCTGTGGAGATAGGTAGTATTATTATTTCCATTTTATCGATGAGGAAACAAAGGTAAAGAGAATTTAAGTAATTTGTCCAAAGTCAGATACTTAGTAGGTTGTGGTTTCAACATTTAGATCTAGGTAATATGGTTCTAGAGCTTCCCCCAAATTAACCACTATGCTCGACTGCCTGGATTTTTCTCAGTTCCCTGGAGCTCTTTGTAACTAGCAGTTTTGCCCCAGCAAGAATGTATATTGTTGTGTAACTAGGGACTATGTTCCTGTATTTTCTTGCAGACCAATGGGGCTATGTTTCAGCAAAGCCCACTCAATGAAGTGTAAAAATATAGAAGAACAATAGTGAGGTAATTCAAGGAGTCTCATCTCTTTAAAACTTCAAAGCAATGAGCAGTTCATGGATGCCATTGACATTGGTCCCATGAAACTCCTCAAATGAAATGACTTATTTGAACCTCAGTGAGCACTCTTATGCCTCTTTCCCAGTTCTAGACCAGCTTGATCAGGGGCAATCATTCCTGCCTAACAGAAGGGGAAAACTCTTACCACATGTTGGTCAAGCCGCAAAGTAGCCCTAGTCTTGGCATATACTGACATTTTTATGATTGTAAGTGTAGCCTACATAAATCCTCTTATCCAACAAATCTTCCAAACACATTTTGAATCATTATCTCTATTCTTTGATATAGAGCTTAAAAAAAAACATGAATTTCCTCCTCCCTCGATGTACTTCTCTTTCTTCTTTCAGTTCAAGTGACTTTTCTATGGAGCTAACTCACAGGGTTTGCCCCATAGTACTTACTGTTTGTTCTGTAGTTTGGGTACTTGTGCAATTTCGTGATGTTCTTTTTCCAGGGACTCATATGCATCTTTGTATTCCTGAAGGCTATCACAGTTTTACAATTCCTAGAAGATAAAGCACACATTAAAAAAAATAAACAAACAAGGTAGTTGATAGTTGATCAAGAAACTTTCCTTTCCTGGGACTTCCCTGGTGGCGCAGTGGTTAAGACTCCATGCTCCCAGTGCAGGGGGCCTGGGTTTGATCCAGAGAACTAGATCCCACATGCATGCTGCAACTAAGAGTTCGCATGCCACAACTAAGGAGCCCGCCTGCGGCAACTAACATCCAATGCAACCAAATAAATTAATTAATTAATTTTTAAAAAAAGAAAAAAGACACTTTCCTTTCCTGAATGCTTTGAATCAGATCTCCTCTTTTTATTTCATTTTTCAAATAAATGATTTTTATTTTCTACATACCTTAGAGGGTGATAATTCCCTTGCCTATTAAAGCCATTTTTGAAGTGATTCTGCATAATTCATACTGAATGTAATGCTCAGAAGCTGGCATTATTGGGGTATGCATATTAATTATTCATATGCAGATTAAGAACCATGGGACCCAGCACCACTGGAATATATAACTCTTGCTGCCTTTTCTAAAGTGGTACATTTCTGGCACCCTTGTGTTATCATTTCTTTATATAACATTTTCCAGTTCACCCAAACAAATGTCTAATCATATTACGATCTTAACTTTTACATTAGCTAAATCAATTATGAATGTGAGAAGATGGAAATTGTTAATATAAAGCAATTACACTTTATGGCTCATCTTTTTCAGTCCCCAGAAGCAGAATTATGTGCCTTTTGGATGTTTTTCTTTATGAACCATATTTTTCAAATACTTCATCTCAAAGTCTATTTTTCTCATACTTGAGCATTTTCTATTTATACCCATTGATTTTTTCCTTATAGCAATATTTAGAGAAACATAATTCCAAACTAAAGATGTATAAGGGTTCACTTGATTATGACCTCCAACCCAACAATCCTTATTCCACAGTGTGACTCCTTCACTGATAAAAGATAAAGGGAATAGGGATAAAGGCAGGGGAATAACCATTAAAAGCAGCCATCTCAGGATACATTATATTCCAAATATCAAAACATCTTCTGAAATAGATTTAGAAGTGAAACTCTTTACTTGAACTTTAGAATTGGCACAGTGTCTCATTCTTAACTAATGAGCTAACCATGAATCCCTGAGGGAGGGAGTGATATCAGGAGGTGCTTTAGCCCTATAGCCCCTGGAAGTATCAAATAACAATTATCCAATTGAAGTCAAGGATGACAGAAAAGGAAACCAATGATAAGACCATCAACTTGTGGATCTTTTGTTTCAAGAAGATGTACTTGAAAAAATGCTACCATTATTCTGGATTAATATCTGGGTTCATAATTCACCTCTGACTGGACCTACATGGAATTTTAAATTGAAGAAAGTTGATCTTTGGCAGTAATATCTCCATCATTCCACTTTGTATACTCATTTTCTCTCTTCTTAGGGTGCTTTGCCAATTCCCCAAGCCTCCAGCCATTTTTGTTTCCTTTCTTTCACTACCATTCTCCCATTAAAACCTGTACTCCAAAAAGACCTACCCTTAGATAGTTAAAGTCAGGTTGAAATCTATCACAACTCCCAGACCATTTTCATGGAAACAAAAGGTAAGCCTTAAGAAGAGAAAAATATCTGACCTCCTAGAAATCTGAGAAGCAACATGCCTGTGAGAGACATAAGCTTTACTCAGATAAACCCTACATAAGCTACCTCACATCGGATGAATAATCACTCATTCATAAGGCATAGTCTGGTATGGAAAAAAAACAAATATTCATTATTCTTGTTAATAAGACATATGAAGATGAGAACCAGCATGTCCAGATTCTTAATATTGTAAATGAGATAAAATTTCACATAAAAATCATACCATTTAATTTGGAAATCAAATATATTAGGCAAAAGAAATGAAAGCAAGAAACTAAATTTAAAAAAAATAGAGTCTAAGCACAAGAGATTACATCATCTTGTCTCTTAACTAATACTTATCTAAAACTAGAAGTGTCTTCACCCCCGACAGGGCATGTTCACTTTTTATTTAGAA
Organism: Eubalaena glacialis; assembly: GCF_028564815.1. NCBI lineage: Eukaryota > Metazoa > Chordata > Mammalia > Artiodactyla > Balaenidae > Eubalaena > Eubalaena glacialis. The sequence continues at coordinate 44,578,392 of NC_083729.1, read as the reverse complement.
TTATTACCTAGCCCAGGCCCTCATCACTTGAGAATTAGAGTCTATCAACTGTCCTTAAACTGGACTCTTTGAGTCTGTCCTACAGAACTTCATCAGAATTTCAGCAAGCAACCCTAGAGCACGGCTCCTTAACAGGAAAAATAAAACAACTAGTTGGAATGAACAATTGAAAATAGCCAGAGATGTAGTGAACTTTGTCCAGTACAATATGTCTCTCATTCATGCTCTTGATTGTCCCACCAATATTGTATTCCTGGGATTAAGATTCCATGATCTGGAATTCCTGGGCTGATTCTGATTTCCAATTACCCTCTCCCCACATAGCCATTCTTCAGGATGTTTGACATAAATTTTCGAAAGTGTCATATCCATCATCATATCCCTCTGATTAGTGGTTCTTTTTTTCCTTTTTTATGAATGCCTCTATTTTCAAGCTAGTGATAGTGCAAATATCCTTAGCCAATTGAATTCTCCACAGCTCCCTAAAACTGATCTACTGCTGCTCCATTCAGAACAATCTCCTTATGATATCTTAGAGTTTCTCTGAGATTGCAAAAAGTCTGTTCTTTCACTTTAAATTTTCACTTTTTTTTTCCTCTTTCTTTGGAATTCTTATCCATTCTTCAGGAAAGATTATACCCACACAATTTTCTTCCTTTGTTTGGGCCCTCACAGAACCCACAGTCTAGCCCTTTATTCTATACTCCTTTGAATTTTATATTGTTTCATATTTTGGGGTCTGTTTCCTTAACTACAGTATAAGCTGAATAAAGCAGTTTCAAAACTTTACACTAATTATATGGCTCTCTCAACTCCAAAAAGAATACCAAGCATAAGGTAGGCATTTTCACATAATACTTAAATTTCATGTAATGGTAAGTGCTCAATAAATATTTGTTTGATTTTATTAAAAGCAGAAATGGAGATATGGTTCTGAGTGTTAATACTGGATACTTAATACTTAAGCTTTGGGCTCCTAGGAGGAAGTAAAAAGAGAAAGAAAAATAAAGCAGAATAAATACTGTACCTCATAAAGTTTTAGAGTCACATTTGTTTTAATTCAACAAACATGCATTTAAACAGTATTTATAGACATTATACTGTAGACAGAGTATACAGAGATGACTGAGATGAACAAGTTTCATTTTCAAGACAGAATAATATTGGTTTTATAGTAGAAATACAATTGGAGGCTACATAAAAGAAGGAGAAATTAATTCAAGATGTGCAGATGAATGACTTCAAAAAATGCCAGATATGGTTTGGCTTTGACGTGTGGACAAAACATTGATTATATGGGAAGAAAAAGCATTTCAAAGTGTTAAGTTAAATAAGGAGGTGGTATTAAATTGAGGTGCCTTAGGAGCCTACTTAAGCAAACCAAAACCTAAGCCTGTAAATGCCTCAATGTTAAGAAATCAAAACCTAAGGACAACCAATCACAAACAGCCAACTAGGACTTCCAGGCAACCACTTAAGCTATAGCCAATCAAATAATTTTCTTGCTTTGCTTCCATGTCTTTCCTATAAATGTCTTGCCTCCCATAGGTAGAACGTTCCTAACCACTTTCGGTTTGCTGCTTCCTGGTTTAAACTGATTTTTGCTCTAATAGACTCTTAAAATTTTTAATATGCCTCAGTTTATCTTTAACAAAAGGGGAAAAGGTCTTCTAGTAGAGGATGAGAGAGAGAGGATGAGCAAAAGTTAAGAAATGGAAAAAGGTTTGAGTTCAGTGAGCTTGGGAAAATGACTTAAGAATGACAATCATGGGTGAGGAGCCAGAAGATAAGAATGGGAGGGCAACCTGGTGATTTCTAGTTTTAATATTGTGATTTATAATAAGAAATACGTATTTGGTCTTTGTCCTCCCTTCTGGCACAGAGCTCCTAAAACCCTTGGAACTCCCTAGGTGGTAAGAGTGATAAAGATGTCTTGGTATTCATAACAAATTCCTTTTAATCACACCTGAGTTTATGTTAATAAAGTGACTTTTGGAAAGCATGTAAGTATGGGTCTGGTTGCCAGGGGAACCAAACCTGTGATTAGAGAGTTGGAGCTTTCAGTCCCACCTTCCTGACCTCCAGGGAGGAGAAAGGAGCTGGAGGTTAAATCAATTGCCAATGGCTAATGAATCATGCCCTTGTAGTGAAGCCTTCATAAAAGCCCAAAAGGACTAGGTTTGGAGAGTTTCCAGGTTGGTGGACATGTAGAGGTCTTGGGATTGTGGCATGCTCTGAGAGAGCAAGGAAGCTCTGCATGCCTTTCCTCATAATTTGTCCTATGCATCTCTTCCTTCTAGCTGTTCCTGAGTTTAATCCTTTTATAATAAACCAATAATCTAGTAAGTAAACTGTTTTCCTGAGTTTTGTGAAATACTCTAACCAATTAATCAAATCCAAGGAGGGGGTCATGGGAACCTCCAATTTATAGCTGGTCAAAAGTAGAGGTGACAACATGGACTTGGTGACTGGCATCTAAAGTCAGGGGGCAGTCATATGGGACTGAGCTCTAAACCTGTGGAAGCCCTTAACCTTCAGGTGGATCATGTCAGAATTGAGTTAATTGGTTTGTGGTATGGAAAAAAATGCACATTGGACTAGTTAATAAACTGGTTGGAAAACTGAACACATCTTACCTCTACTCTCTCAAAGCCCACTAAATTGAAATTAGATGAATTAAAAAAGATATATACTTACACAGATAAAGAGAATGGGAGAAGAGAGAGCATCTTAGAAGATGGATAAATAAAATCTGAGTTGACAGAACGGATAAAATTAAAACCTGAATACTTAACCTAGAAAAATAAAAGAAACAAGCCAACACACAACATAGAGAATGTTGGAGGCACAAGGTATCCTGAGGGGAGGAATTTAACACTGGAGTATTAGATTAAATTCTGTATAAGGAGTAGTAAGGTGTCCCAGATATTCTTTCAAAATCTACGCCACCAGGCTACTGCTCACCTCCCAATCCCGTTCCCAGGTGAAGGGGAGCCTGGAGGTTTACCACTGGAACAACTGAACCAGAGATACTCTATGCTCATGAACACCAGACGGTAGAAGATGATGGGAACAAGCACTTAGTAAGGGGATTATATTAAAAGCCAAATTGAACTGTGACCTCCATCCTCTACTCCAATTTAGCCCCCAGATTGCTGGTATCCTCCCCCTCAGCACCTGGAAGAAAAGGGAAAGATTTCTCTTTAAATTAATTTACAATCCCAAGCAAAAAAGTACAAAGTCATTTAGAGATACACCAATTAAACCATAAGTTACTCACCCAGTGATCCTCAGTGAAGGCCTCTGGACAAAAGCTTCCAATAATTTTCTCAGTACCTTAATTTGTTAAAAATGAATCAAAAGCCAAGGAGAACTTGAAATTTTGAGGAAAGCCTCCATGATAAAAGACAGACACCAATAAACAAGTTGGAAAAAAACAAAAGAAATTATTGCAGCAGAAACAACGTAGAAAGCAGAATAAAATGTCTAAATAAAATTATAATTCATGAACTCATTTGTACAGAGAATATTATAATAAAAAATTAAGAAATAGAGTAATCCTTTGGTCTCCTCTCAACTGCCATAGCAGCAATGCTCAAATAATATCTTACTTTGTTTACTTATCAAATAAAATGAGAGGTAAATTACTTCTGTTTCATTTTTATTGAGTTAAGTTTGTTATGTACTTCCTTGCATATCTAGACATCAAGTAACTGTTAAGGGTCTTATTTAATTCTACTAAGAGCTTCCTTATAAAGCGAAGCTCCGGTATTTTTCTAAACAATGCTCTGAGCCCTATGAAGCAGCTCCTTTTCTGTTTTCTTATTCTCGTTAACCAGGCTTACTTCCTAGATGTCCTCTCTGTTTTCCACAGGGCCATTATCACCTCAGACCCCTCTAACTTCACTTTCTCATCAACTTTCTGTTCAATAATTACTTGCAACCTGATTTTTGATAGAATATTTTAGAATATTAGTTAACTACCATTAAGTTATATATTTCTTCACAAGGACACCCAGCTGTTCCATTAGTAACTTTACAGATAACTTATATCATAAAGATCTCTGGTTCTTCCTTAGGTTTTTGGATAACTTAGAAAGCAGCCTGAATTAACCAGCCTAAATGATTTTGCTGATCATAATTATTTAAGCTTTGACTATATAAAATTTTACCACTGTCAGCTCATTGTCAATGAATTCATTTTAACAGATACTCAGTGGAATTACCTCTAATTAAACCATATTATGTTTTTGTGATTTGGGTTAATCAAAGAATAAAAGAAAGTTTAACTGAATGTTTAGATTTCTTCCATGAAAAATGGTTATGCTGTTCAAGTATTAAGTCAGTGACCAACTGCCATGGCTTCTAGGTTTTCATGGAAGTATATATTTACTGAGGAGTCTGGGCTTCTTCTGATAACAGTTATATAGCACTCAAATACCCTCGGGTTTAGTAATCAGAATTTTGTGCTTATGGTCAAAACTTGAGCAGCTAGCTTATCAGAAAGAATGAAAATGCGTTACCTCGAATTTAACACAAAATCAGTAATTGCAAAGAAAATATCTTTTAAAAAATGGAGGTAAGGAAAAATGTATTATTTTTATTACATTTAAGGCCTGAAATTATTATCCAATTCTCATCAGCAGATCAGCTTCTACACTATATTTTTTACTGAGGTCAATTTTAATTAACAATTGAAAAGTGTACCCAAAACAAGGTGCTCTGAGATGGTTTTTGTTGTGTGTAGTTTCTATTTTGGTATCTTGCATTTCTCCTGATGTGTTGTGGGTTTTGTATTATTTTAATTGTATTTTTTTTCAGGAAGCAACACTAAAAGAAAGCACTGCTGATATCAAAATTCCAGCTGAGCTTTATTCACTTTGATTTACCCCATAACTAGACTCAATGTCTACAAGCAATGTGAACTGGAGAGTTGAACAATTAGGTACTGAATATTGTCCCCAAAGCTACTTTTCTCCCAGTTGTTTCTTAGTGTCATGATTATCAGAGCAATTACTTTCTCTTTTTTTTAGTGTAGTTGTAGCCATATCTCATTTCCTGTGGCACAAATATTTAATAAAATAGTCTTGGGGACTTAGAATTTGATTGCTGGGAAAACACAGCATCTGATCAACTCCTAAAATAAAATCATGGATTTTATGTATATAATATCTTGCCTGAAAGCTACAACAGAGGAGGCTTGCAATTTCTGACAGCATTTTTCAAGTTGTGTCTCTGAATGCATTTTCAATGAAGAGATAAACAGGTTTAAATTTGTGTTTTAGTCACTCTGTAGAAATGGGATACAATCCTACCACCCAAAGTTAGGTTCAGATGTCAATGCTGCTGATGCCACACACACAAGGAGGTATGAAAAGGTTTAGTACTCACTTAGTAAGCTCTCTGGGCAGAACAGGGTGGCTACTGACCAGGTCCAAAATGGCTTGAAAGAGCAGAGGAAGAAGACTGGCTCGGGCTTTTCACGGTGGTTAAGGTTGGTGGATTGGAGTGAGGGGTGGATGCGTGCCAGCAGGGCTTGTGTGGTTCAAACTTCTTGCCAGAGGGAGCACGGAGCCTTCTTATCTACTTGCCTAGATGTGGGGCAGAAGGTGAAGAGAGACAGGGCATAGCTTACAGGCTTCAGCGGTCACACATCAAAAATGGAATCAGACTGTTTATTGCAATTTGCATATACCATTCCCTTCCTAATGAATATTTTGGATCAACTTTCTGACCATAATTTGCAAGGTTCCTAGTTGTTGACTAAAACTGATAATTTTTTAAAAGGTGAGATATTCATTAATATGGCTTGTCAAATAGAAATAAATGATGTGCAAGTTGTTATCTATAATGATGATTTGCCTACTGTTTTATTTTATTTTTATTTTCTTAGAGTGTTTGTTTATTGCCTCTGTTATACAGAGCAGAGGTTTTGACACTGTAGTGTACCTAAAAATCACCTGAAAATCTTGTTAAAACAAATATTGCTGGACCTCATCCCCAGAGTTTCTGATTTAGTAGGTCTGAGGTGGGGCCCAATAATTTGCATTTCTAACAAATTCCCTGATGATGCCAATGCTTTTGATCCAAGAACCGCACTTTAAGAATGACCGATCTAGAGTTCTTGAGTTTTAATAATTTGTTTCCCAGGACCTTGTTCTTTTGAGGGTTTTCAGCTTTTTGAATATTATTGGATAATGAGTTTGGGGTGTTCATATTAAAAAGCAAAAGCCTTTCAATGGTAAGAATTCTTTGGTTACTTTGTAGTGTAGTAAACTGATTTAAACATACTGTGACTTGGTAAGCATTGCTCATAGCTTACTGATTCTCTTCTCACCCAACAGAGAGAAGCACTTACACATCAGACTCACTCTTTGCATGAATTACATTATCCGATTGGAAGGGGAGATTTAAATTATTGTTCCCAACAGAGATGTTGCCTTGTGTTCCAACTCCATCTAGACTGGGAGACAATAGTAAAATATAAAAGAGTTAATTAGTAGAAATTGTTATAAGCAGGTAGAATATAATATATATCAGAAAATAATACTATTTGTCATTTACTAATTATTAGCAGCAATACACAATGTTTTTACCATCATAACAAAAAGTTACATGATGATTAATTCACAGAAATAGGGACTAGGTTTGGAGTATCAGGTCCTTTTTTAAAATAAGTTTACTATGATTAAACAGCAATGTTTAGAATCTGAGAAAGAATCACACAATTGTCATTTGAGCAAGGAACACAAACACTAGAGTCGGAATCTATGCTTCAGAGCTAGTGTGTATATGGGTCACTACACCCAATATTCAGATGTGTAGATTGGTTAAGAGGGGGCACATCATATTGAGTTTCACCTAGAGATGGACTCATAAAAAAAACCGGGACCAGAATTTAGAAAGAAACAATTGGAACAACTTCTCAGGTGAATCATTGTTGGGGAGTGAAGAGTGAAATGAGGAACAGGGTTATAAGTGTTGGGTTTATTACAGGAGCTGCCTTCTGCCTACCTACTGTGGTTTCAAGGATCATTCTTCATATGGCACGTAAGGGTTAATATATGTTTGAATACATAAGGAAGTGAACCATACAGACTGGGTCCTGTGAGCTCCAAAGAACAGGCACTCTATTCTTCAGGTGCTCTGGGGAGTCATCACAATTTTAATACCACCATGTTGATTCCCTACCAGACTTCTTTCCCTACTCTTGGCAAAGTAGGCTTTTTATTTTGTCCACTCTTCCCTTAATCATGCAGGAAAATACCTGTCTCTCCTCTGAATTACTAAAGAACTTTGCAACTTGGGTTCTTACCTTTGTATGCTGTTATGAGGGCCAGTGACATGCCTTAAAAGTTTTTTTTTTAATATATATTTCCCTGTATCTAACATAAAACCCAATATTTAATAAATGATGAATACCTTGGTCAAATTTTAAAATTATCTTAAAAGTCTAGTGATTTAAAGTAAACTGAAAGATGCATTTTTCCCTCTTTGTCTAATGTTCTCTGGGTTTTCACTCTGGCTTTGGTCTGAACCTCAGGTTAGTATTGTCATCTAGTATGGAAAAAATAAGGCCAGCAGTCCAACTTGTTATTTTCTGGGGGATCTTCTTTCACCCACAAGATTTAGGTATCTGTTGCAATAGTTTAAGTATGGAACATGTGTTAAAAGAAAGCCTTTTAATCTGATGTTCTAGTTAAATTTAAAATAGGAACATGTTTTTTCATGTTGTATAGTAGAATTCACATTTGATTATTCAAATATATTTTCTCACAATGGAGATCAGATTTATGTTAGATGACAAAAATCTTGAGTCTGCTATGCAAATCTATTTCTACTAAAAAATGAGATAATTACATATAATTTATTTTTCAATAATAAGAGTTTCTAATTCTAGATCCTGGCACAATCTACAGTATGAGTGTAAGAATTGTGTTCCCACGGAAGGCAGTTTTAGTGATAACAATGTTATTTCCCTAAACATAGTCTGGGTAAGTAATAATATCAAATCAATTTATCATAGATTTTAAATATCATGGCTGAAAAGAGGAATTCTTTTCCAGTTTCTCTGCTTCTAGCCTGACTTCCTCACCAATTTTTGCCGGAAAATTCTTTCTAACCTGAAAACACGATCCTTTTTTTCTTGATCAGCATTTTCAGTATTTACACATTGCCAAAAAGATGACATCCAAATACTTTTCATATTATATAATGCTCTTCACAATATGCCTTCTACCTCTGTGTCATTCTCATCTCTGTCTCCTTGTACTTTATAACTGAAGAATACTGAACTGCTTCTCTTTCAACAAAGAACATGCACTTTCCAAATTCCTTTCCAATGAGCATCTTATTACTTCCATTTGAAATGCTTTCTATATGAACCAACTTAGATATTTCTTATCTATTTTTTCTGTTTCAGTCCAAATGTTTTGCTTTCTGTGGAACATTCTCTGACTTTCACTAATGGATTAGTGCCTCTTTTCTTCTTTGTTTCTATGGTCTTAGTATAAATGAACATTCCAAATAAGTATCTCAAATTTTGGCTAATATGAAATGCAGAAATCTGAAGATCTGTTTTTCTAGTAGTTTGTGTTGTGAGAACATTCTCTATGCTTTTATCATATTCCTGCATGACCCAGACCTTCTAAACAAATAGCATTGTAAGGATGTTTAACAAGGCTCTACATAACAGACAGCCTTGGAAGCTAGATATTGTGACTTTCCAAAGATAAAATCTCCCTCTTTAGAGATGCCTTCTCTCTCTTCTCCAGATGAAATTTATTTAATGAGTAATCTCTTTCTCTGGGGGAGAGGATGGGCAGGTGTGCCAGCAGTCCATAAAAGCTGAAAGTCTCCTAATTTGGAAATCCTTCCCCTGTAATGCAAAGCCACTCCATGCACAGATAAACACTGACCCTCATCCCATTGCCCTATGGGGATAGTGGCTTTGGGAACCAGAGCTGGGGTATTGTTCTTATTACTGCCTTTTACTGTGACTGATAAACTATCCATGCTTCTGACCCAGGGTCTGGTGTTCCTCACTATACATATATGAAACTGTGGCAGATTAACTTGTTAGCTTGCAAGTAGGGTAAAATCTCAGACCCTCAACAGTTGCTAATTTTATAAGCTCAAGACCTGAATAGTGCCTGCCATGTAGCAAATTCTTAATAAATGTATATTAAATGAATGACTGGGCTAGTCAGTGAAGGCTAGAGGAAGACTTTCATTGATATACCCAATATCAGTAAAAATTGTGAATGACATTGAAATTGACCATAAAGTTACTGACATACTTATCTAGCACACGCTTCTGGGATATCTGCATCTTTCATTGTCTTTGAGCTATTTTATTAATCTGTACTGAAAACTGATAGTTTTCTATGGAAAATTCCTTATCCATAGAAAAGCAAATTAAATTTGTCCTGTGGATACTGACCAGTTTTACATCCATTTGTAAATTGATGTCAGCATTGTAGGCTGCCTAAATTACCTATAGTGTATATTGCCTACGTACATATGTATGTTTGTTCAGATTTTTGGTTTTAACATCTTACTGGCTCCATCATTAATTGTGTTAGAAAAATCTTAGATGTGTGTTCATTTTATAGTTATATTAAAGTCACAATTTTAAAAACATTGTCCCTAATACCAGTGATACAGCCTTAACATCATGAAGTGTCGTGTAAGAATTTTCTGTGTGTGAGGTGTATGTATATGAAAGAGCTATTGTATTTTGCTGTTTTAGACTTTCCCCATTTTCCTTTCTTTGGCATTTTCTAAATCTATAGATCACAGAATGTCTATAATCACTGCAATACTTAGACTACCTTGTGTTTTTGGTATCGGCTGTAAATTTTGTAGTATTTAAATGGTGCTGGAAAAAATATATGGTAAAGTAGACAAAGGAACCTCCAAATCTGACCAACCCTTTGCATTATAAGTCAGAATAATACAGATTTTAGGTTTGAAAAATAAATAAATGAACATTTATTATACTTTTTAAAAGGGAGTCTAAGTATAGCCAGCATAGGAAATATCTTGGTAGAATGAATCATATCCATGCCTTGACATGACCGAGCACCCAGAAGGCGTGAATGTTTGAACAGCTGCTGAGAAGATTCACACTGCTGGCTACAAATCTTGCCAAAAGCAAACTTATTTCCAGGAAATTATGAAGCTCTTTATCCCAATTTCCCTTAAATAGAACACTGGAAAAGAATATTTTCCACAAAAGTTTGTATTCAGAACATGAAATTAAAGTCAGAAAGCCCTTAATCACTATCACTGTACAGACTCACCCTTCTATTTATGAGAAATAAATCCAACAAAAATAGAAATTCAAGTATACAGAAAAATATTATATTGCAAAACAACAGCAATAAGCAATAACTACCTTTTTTAAAAAAACAACTAGTAAATTTATTCCGATTTCATCAGTTTTTTCACTAAGGTCCTTGACTCCAGGATCCAATTCAAGATCTCTGATTGCATTTAGATGTTGCTTCTCCTTAGTCTCCTCTAGACAGTGAAAGTCCCTCAGCCTGCCACGACCTTGACACATTTGAAGAGTATTAGTCTGGTATTTTGTAGAATGTTCCTCAATTTGGGATTGTGTGATGTTTTTTCATGATTAAATTGATAACAATGCATAGTGATGCTTTATTGGGAAGAATTCCAGAGAGGTGATGTCACTTTGGTTCATCACGTCAGCTGTTGCACCATGATGATATGTTTTCTTACTGGTGATGTTAACCTTGATTGTTTGTCTATGGTGGTGTCTCCCAGGTTTCTTCACCATTAGTTAATATTGCTCTCTTTGTAACTGGGGAGGTAAATATTTTAAGAGAGCTAATTTGAGTCTATGCAAATATCCTGTTTTCTCATAAAATGTTGACTCACTATTTCTTAGCACCTATCGGTAGATCTTGCCTGCAGCCATCATTGGCTGAGGACTTCTACTTGGTGATATTCTATTTTCCACCTTCCTTTTACGTGTATTGATTGGAAGTCTTCTCTAAGAGTTGTCCCTTCCCCCCCTTTTATTTATGTAGTCAATTATATAGGGATATTTTATTCTTTGAGTTATAATTCAATCTATCAAAATTTATTTTTTGCTCAAATGGTTCAAGCTTTGGCCATTTGGAGCTCTTTCAGATTGGCTCCTGTGTCTTCTAACTTACCCCCATATTTTTTTTTTTTTGGTCCCAGCACAACAATATACTCCAGCATCACCTTATATTTTTTCTTTGCCCCGGCCTGAAATCACTTCTCCAAAGAACCTTGGTTGATTGTTAGGGTATGACAATTATCTTTTTTTAAGCTTACTAATTTGATAAATGATTCTCTTCAATGCTTTATGCACGAATTTCCTAGTGTTTCATAATTGGTTATGATTTTATTGAGATGTTCTTGTATGTTTCCATTAGAAAACAATGTAAATAGAGTAATATGAATGAGAAGATACCTGATTTCATGTGGTAGATTTCTATGAGGCAATGTACTTCTTAAAAAACAAAAGCAATAAAGGAAAAGAAAGAAATTACGAGTTTCCGGAAGTGCAGTCAATATTTATTGAATTCTAACTTACAAGGAGCACTGTGGGAAGTGCTGTAGTACGTAAAAATATGGCCCCTTCCCTTAAGAAGTTGTGCTGTCACAGTGAGACCATGATAAACATTTAAACAATGAACAAGTGCTGGGTACCATCTGATCACTTAGGTCACATGTTACCATGTATTCAATGTATACAATGTTTCAACATCATATTTTTCCTTCAATTACTTTTATTTGATCTCTTCTCCCACAGAAGAACACCTACACTTTTTAAGCACCATCTAAAATCCAATTCTTTCAAGAATTTTTCCTTCATGAGTTCATTTGTTCCTGAGATACATATTGAACATCTACCATTTGCAAAGCAAAGGGAAGACAAGATGGCAACAAGGTAACTAAGACATCTTTCTTGATTTTAAGGAATTTTTAGCTCATAGGGACCAATCCTCCCTGACCTCTCAAGTCCATACTGTTTTGTTTTTGTATTTTATTTTTTAAATTCTGAAAATACCTATGCACAGTTATAAGCCTCCCACAATATGTGATATTTTCTACTTGCACTGTTTTCTATTTAGTCCATGTAGGTTTACTTCATCTCATCATCTTAGAGCTTTAATTTGCTTGAGTGAAAGGTCTATATTGTTATCTCTTTTATCCTCACAGCATTGACCAGTGATATTTAGATAGTAAATGGATATAAAATGCTAATTATCATTGCCAACATCAAATGCATTAGTAAATAGAATGTTAAGTCTCCTGGATTCAAAGAGCTGCCCTAATTTTCTATTTGCTAAAGTGTTGATAATACTTCATGGGGTTGCCATGAGGATGAAATGAGCTCTTACATGTAGCATTTAGAAAGGAACTTGGAACATAGTAAACATTTAATGTTATTAATTTTTAATATGGGTTTATAAGTAGCATTAATATTATATGTAATAAAGAGCATAGACTATTTATGAGTACTGAAGAGGAGATAATATAGTCAGATTTGGATAACAGAAGTGTAATTATGGACCAATGCCAATGTCACTCTGCTTGACTGACTACTCTTCTGTCTCTGTTCAACATTCTCACACAAATTTAATTTTCTTGCTGCAAAAGTGTTTGAAGAAACAAATTTTCAAATAAAATTATTTTAAATTGGTTGCTATCCATGAGCTCCATTAAGTTAGTGATGTCAGTGCTGTTATACTCAACAGCTGAAGGGCAAATATCTTCATCCTTCCAGCCTCCTCTCTCTGCAGGGGTTTGGGTCTTTTCACACAACCCCAATTTTCAAAGATGCACACAGTGGCATTCAAGATTAAACAACTTTAAATAATTGTTATTTAATGCTAAGAATATACAAATAAATATTTATGACTGATACATAAGGTACGAAGAACATCTACTTACTACCTAATTTAAGTAAACAAAAAATTATCATTACTTTGAATTCATTTGTGTAATCTTCCTTCATTCCATTGCTTCCCTTTTCTATCAGAAAGGACTGCCTCCCTGAGTTGTGTGTTCATTACTTCATCACTTTTCCTCATATGTTTAAAAATTAAATTTGTATGCCTGAGTTTGTCCAATTTCGCATGCTCTTCATGTTGTATAAATGAACACACACTGTATATATACTATAACTTGCTCTGTTCCTCAAAATAATAATGTCGAGATTTATCCATTTTATTGTTGGCAACTATATTTTATTCATTTTACTGCTGTAAAAAGAAATCTAATGTATGACTATACTACTGTTTTTCTCCCAACTGCTAATGACAGAAATTTTGGTTTTGGGTTTTTTTTTCAGCTTTATTGTATATGATTTAGTACTCATGGATAAGCATTTTAGTGTGAATGTGTTGAAGTAGTATTGTAGGGTTAAGTTATTCACATCTTTAACTTTACCGTAGAACACCAAATTCTTTAATTCAGGGTACCAATTTACAATGCCAAAATTATTTCTGTTATTTCCCATTCTTGCCATTTGTTTTCAATTTTTATCAATATGCCAGGTGTGAAATTGCATTTTGTGTTGTTTTAAATTTACATTTAACTATTTAGTAATGAGATAAAGAATGTTTCTTACGTTTATTGGCCAATTAGATTTCCCTTTCTGTGAAATGACCATTTAAATTTTTGGTTCATGCAGGAATTTGATATATTGAGACATCAATCTATAAACAAGGTATATTTCTTCACTTATTTTCATTTTTTAAAATGTTTTTCAATAACAGTTCATAATTTCTTATATAAAGATTTTACACAACGTTTAGATTTGTTGCAGGTTTTCTGGCTAGGAATTACACTTCTCCAGGGCTACTCCCAGCCAGTGACAGTATGGCTGGGGTGCACTGCCTGTCGGCCTACTTCTGTGAAGCACAAGATTTTACTGACAGATGACTTGACTGAAGGACTCCTCATTAACCAAAACTTTTTATAACTGCTCTTCAGTCTGAGACTCTTCCTACCCCATTTTTCTCTCTTTTCTCCTTTCCTTCAATAGTGTCAGATAGGCTTTATGGATTTTTTCCATCTTTTTTGCTCCCTTTCTTTCATTTTTCACATTTTCTCCCAAAACAATCTCTTGCACATCTAATCCCATTTTTGACATCTGCTTCTAAGAGTACTGATATGTGTACTGTCTCTTTTTCATGTTTCTATTTCTCTCTTTTTTGCCTCCCTCTGCTTGATTATTTCTCTCATTGCATTCTCTTTCCCTCAACTTCATTGTAAGTTACACACACTATTTCTTTATTTTTAATGATAACAGTAAAAACTGTAATGTATATTTAATTATAAAATCTAAACTTAATTATTTTTAAGCTCTGTAATACATCATTGTTGTTATCACATTAGTTGGTACAATGAATGAGATATATCTCACTATGATATATCGAGCTGGATTTCTTTTTTGTTTTCTTTCTACATGGACTTTGTTTAGTTTCCTAAGTCTGTGGATTAATGGCTTTTAGCAGTTATGAAAAATTCATCACATCAAATTCTATTTCCGCTCAAATTTTGTCTTATCCTTCTATAACTCTGTGTAGACATAATTTAGATTGTCTTTGTCTATACTCTGTATCTTTTAATTTATCTCTTGTATGCCCCATCTCTTTATCTTTCTGGGCTGCATTCTAGGTAATTAATTCAAATATTTATTCTAGTTTATTGAGTATTTAGCTAATTTTGTCAATGTCAAATCTGCTATTGAGCTTTAAATACATATTGTTACATTTTTTGTTTCTAGAAGTTCTATTTAGGTCTATTTTTAATCAGCTTGGTCAATTTTTTAATGATTTCTTGCAATTTACTTATATTTTCAATCCCCCCCTCTTTATCTAATAGTTCTAATATGTATAGTTTCCATGGGTCTGATACTGCTGTTTATGGTTTCTCTCAGTCACTGTGTCTTATTTCTTTGTGTTTTGTAACTTTTACCATAGTTTCACTGTTTTTGAAACTTTGTGGGAATTACCTGAGTTTTGCATTGAAGGTAGGCATGTCAGCTTCTGCCCTAGAGACCAGTAGTCAACGATCACCTCAAGCCATAACAATTCATTTCTTCATCTCAAACAGCAGACTGATCCAAAATACCTATTTTCAGGTTTCAGTAGCTTAAAAGGGACTGTTGAGGTTCCTTTGCCACCTGACTTGGTTGTGACAATAATGTCTTCTTTGTCATTTTTGGCTTGTCCCACTTGACATATTGTTTTACCCACAGACATCCATTCTGCTGTCAAGAGGCTACTATGTCCACAAATTGTCAAACCTATGTCAAATTCTTTGCTTGAGGCTCCTCAGGCCACCAAGGTAATATGAAAAAAATGCTGCATAATCTTTGAATGTCAAATTATAGTTACAGTTTTTCAAGGGACATGACTTTCTTCCCTCCACTGAGCACCAAGGCAGGGATTTCCTCATTTTGGAAAAAGCATGGGTATCTCTCTAGTTCACCCTTTAGGTTTCTTCTGAGTAGGTACTGATGTATCTACTTTGGTAGCCTTTGGCTTTGACTTTTTTCTGCTACCTAAGAGGAAATGAAAAACCCAAGCTCAAGTTTCCGAGGTTTGGCAAATGCCAAAGCGCCCTCTACACGGAGATCAGTTTCTACTCTAGGTTTCTCCTCTGACTTAGTTTCTGGCCTCTGAGAAATACCTTATGTTCCAGTACATATAAGGTTATCAGTGTGTTCCTGGGTGTGTAACATCTATTCCAGTACTTTTAGTTGTTATCAGTGGAAAAGGCTCTTAGGATACCACAGTGTGAGAAATGGAAGTGTCTAATTAGTTTCTAGTGTGAGTGGACTTGTTTTCAATTCAGAGAGAAATTAGCTCAGCTGCCCCAAAACACAGATCCATGCTCCAGCAAAAAAAGCTGAAATGAGGTTGCTGCTGCCAATCTGACATTGAGAGAAAGCACGTTTTTAAATGTTAGGCCTGAGATATTGGATTGCAAACTAGCCAGGCTCTCCCACTGCTACCTGCTCCCACACAATATTTACTTAAAATCTTAGGCAACAATGTGCTATTTTTATTTTGAGAATGTCTTATTATGAAATACATGTTTTCTTTTGCTCTGGACCACTTTGTGTGGAAGTAGCTTCATTCCACTTTATTCCTCTGCATGTTTTGGTTAAAAGAAAAAAAAAAACAGATTAGAGAGGTAGCCTTTGTGGGTGGCTCTTATGTCTTTACCTAAATAGAGGGAAACATGCTGAAATAATACCATGCAGATAATATTAAATATCCAAATACTTTCCAAATTATCTGGAAATAGTAGAGGAGAAAGAGTCAAAAGGTTTAATACATCTATTCAAGACCCCCATGGTCTTTCTCCTAAATGTCTCATAGGCATAAGTTAAATATCTATAATGACTTAACCCCAGTAAAAAAAACCAGGGGATCCTCTATGAATAGTTATGGCAAAATATGTGACTCTATTCCTTAATAAAAAATGCTATTTTAATAGGCATTATTTTAAATGGACATTATGAAAGACACTGATATTGTCTTTCCAGCCTTCTTCCATAGATCATGATTCCTTTTTTTTTTTTAAGAGCTATGTTAGATGTTTTAAATGCTCATTTTGGAATCTAAGAGCAGCAAAAGACTTTGGAGGCCAATGTTCCTAATACCTGGCTAGCTAATCATTAGAATTAACTGGAGAGACTTTTGAGAGTTCCACAATTCAGATTCCTGTCCTCTCCTCCACAATATTATTGAAACAGTAGAGATAAGACCTTGTAATCTGTAGTTTTAAACAGCTTCCCAGTAAATCTTGGTGAAGAAATTATGGATCAAATCTAGTCACCTAACTTTATCAGTGAAGAAGCTGAGGTCTTGGTAGATTATTTGTGGAACCCACATATTGTTCTTTCTATTGTGCTAAAGTGATGCTTTTTCACTGCTTACGGAGCTTATAATATTGTTCCTGGTACTAAAACAGGCACATAAAAAAAACGATTTGGGAGAAATGGAGTTACAGTACATTGGCACTAGCTGAATTTAAGAGGTTTGTATTACTCTTAAGTCTGATTTATCCTATCTTGGCTCTTATGAATGTCAAAAAGCAGAAGATGTTAATCATAGGGTTGGGAGTTGCCCTTAATTACTGAGCTCTAACTAGCAGATTTATTTTCAAAATATTGTAGAATTTCTTTGAGTATTAAGACTTCTGGGAATATAAACAATTTCTCAGATGTTTGCTTATTGTCATTTGAGTCTTTAATATTCATAGTATAAACACAGAAAGGCCTATTAAAATTGCTTAGGTTTAAATTACATTTAATATATTTAAATTATAACCTAAATGACCTAAACTTTCTTAAG
Organism: Eubalaena glacialis; assembly: GCF_028564815.1. Classification (NCBI taxonomy): domain Eukaryota; kingdom Metazoa; phylum Chordata; class Mammalia; order Artiodactyla; family Balaenidae; genus Eubalaena; species Eubalaena glacialis. The sequence goes on along the minus strand of NC_083729.1, from coordinate 44,561,014 downwards.
CTTTAACTTATTAATATTTTTCCATTTACAGATGTAGTCAGTTTTCTATAAAAAGAGAACACATGCTTTTTACTTTTCTCTGATAAATGCTTGATTTCTCAAATTTGACTGAAATTCCTTAGAAACTAGTCTCATTTACAAATGTAGTTGTATTCTCTTGGACATACTAAAACAGCATTCTAGATTAATACATTTGATTTTTTAAAAAAAGCATTCTGGATGGCTAACAGGGCAGCCATAATAATCTAACAAGCAAGTTCACCCTAGGTCTTAAGTAACTCTTGTGAATCTAATAACTCAAACTGATAAAGGTAGCAGACCACTTTCTCTTACATTGTTAAATGCTATACACCAACATAATCAAATTCTCTTACACCCTCCAAATTATAATCGAAGGTCTGAAACTGATTTTAAGAACAATTTTAAAATAATAAATAAATAACACCAAGAGATTATCCAAAAATGTTAATGCTATAGGTTTTGATTACTATACCATAGCTTATATTTACATCTTTTCTTGATTTGTGAAGTCATTCATTCACTAAAGAGGGGGCAATTTTACTGAATTAGATAATCTGAAGTTACAGGGTGACAATTGGGTCAGCTGCAAGGTTACCTAGAAGTCAGAGACTCCAATTTAGAACCTAGGACTGAGCAGTACATACTGGATTCTCCCTTAGCACACACGAATATCCTCAATTCCTTTCATAGAAGACTTACGATTGCCATTTCAAGTAGAAATTCCAAGCCAAGATTTAAATATGGGGTTAGTTTTACATATACCTATTTGCCAATTCTCTTAACCATTCTTTTGTATTAAATTAATCTCTTTATTACCTGAATATATCTTGCATTTTTCCCACTGTTCTATCAATCACTATTTCATACTCACTTTACATCTAATTTGTATTCAGTGATGGTTTGAAAATCATTCCTTGATAGGGTTATCAGATAAAATACTGAATAGTCAATTAAATTTAAATTCCAGATTAACAACAAATAATTTTTAGTATAAGTACATTTCATGCAATATTTAGAATCTAGTTATACCAAAAAATTATTCATTGGCTATCTGGAATTCAAATTTAACTGGGTATCCTGTATTTTTATTTGCTAAATCTGTCAGCCCTTATCCTTGACATAAGATTTCCAGAAGTTATTTTATAAGTTTTACTTTTATTAATAATAAGTCATTCTCTCACCTTTTCTACAGACTAATTGAGGTTAAAACTCTGTCATTCTTTCCCATCTCCTTCTGGCAAGGCACATAGCCTCAAGTAGAGGTTCAATGAATATTTGTTTATGAGGCCTTCCTCTGAGAATCTACATAATGTCAGCCTCCAGATCAGTTTGGAAAGTGTACAAGTGTTGTGCTGGCTGATATCAGTCTCTAGGAAAAAAATAATAATACAAGAATTTACTGGAAGGTGTGATGTGCCTTCAGACCCACTCATGCAGTAGCATAATGTTACATGGAGGATAGGTATCACTCTTATTTCAACAGAACTAACTAATTGGAGTGGGGTTATTTTTTCTTTCGAATGATAAGGTATTCATATTTGTATGTTACATTTGCTTAATACAGTATTGCTACTAAGGGAGCATTGAAGACCTATTTTCAGCAAGCTTGCTGCTGAGATGTTCAGGAAGCTGCTGATGCTCCGCTCTAGGCAGGTCGTGCTTTGCTGGATGTGCACAGCTCCTTATCAGGGGTCAAAAGCCATGCTTCATTAGCAGGCTCTTCATGCCAGGGCTCTCACCTCTGCTCTCCCCGCTGTAAAATGCATGCAGACTATCTAGTGGCTCTGATTCCTGAGTGGCATTTATATGCTTGATTTAAGAGATTAATGACAAGGAGAGTGATCTTTAGAATATATTACAGGTAAAATGTAGGACAGTCAAGGAGACTGCCCAGAATACCCAACGCCTGTTCTCAGAACCAAAGCAACTTTAGAATTAAAATCTCAGATTTGAGGAACTCACTGGTTTTACCCCTGTGCAGTTTGAAAAATTCTTCAGTGACTCCAGACTTACTTCTCCTGGTATTTCAGATAAGAGTTGGAGGGATGGATTGAGAATCATTATTCTTTCTAGAAAAAACCCCAAATCACCTTCAAATGACCATGTGAGTTATGTGAAACTCTCACTAATATTATGGGAATGAAGGGCGCTTTTCTGAAGACATAAAATTCCCACCATTATGGAATATGTAGTTAGAGAGAGAAAAAATACAAATTAGAACGAGTACCTAACTATAAAAATGCTTTTTTTCCCCCTCATTGTCTTAACAATGTAATAATTGTGGAATAATATAAAATTTTAGGGCCAAAAGGAACTGAGCTTACTCAAACTCCATTCATGAAGTTATAAGCAATGTCAACAAATTTGATGCACTTATCTTTGCAGTTATATATGTATATATATATATGGTAAAACGGGATTATCCAACATACACTGTTCTATCACCTAATTAATGTATTGTTTTATAAGTATAATTAACATGTATACTTAAAACTAATTTCTATCTAAATAAATATAAATATGTATTATCACATGAACTGTTGAATAGTATGCATTTTTTTTTTTTACTTTCCAAAAGTGATTTAACCAATCTCATGTGTTAGGACATTAGAATTTTTTTTTCTTTTTTTCTTAATTTATAATTAATATTTCAATTAATATCCTTGTGCATACACCTTTGAATATATTTCATTTATTTTCTTAATACAAATTCCTGGTATATGCTTAAGTTTTTTCAGACATATTTCCAATTGCCTTGCCGAAAGTTTGCCCTGGGTAATACCACCACCAGAGTGTAAAAGAGCCTCTCTCCACAAAGGAAGACTGTAAAGCAGAGAAGGGAGGAAATCCTGTGTCTGCAAGTGGGAATGGAAAGTTTTATAGAGAATATAGAAGTTAATCTGGACTTGAAGAATAAGCATTTCACGGGGAAAGAGAAGATAAACCTTCAGTAATGTTTTGATATTGTTGTTATTCTCCTTTTAAATTACATTTGAGTTAAAAGAAGTTCAATGTGCAAACTGGAAAGAAAATTCATCCTTATTGCTACAGGGTCACTCCTCCTTCAGTGTCCTGTGACATCATGGCACGCCCCTTTCTTCTGCAGGCTCAAACTCCTGCACACAGTTGGAGGGAGGGTACTCCTTTTCCACTCACATTTCTATTTCAATAATTTTAAGTCATCAATTAACCAAAATCAGTTTTTATGACAAAAGCAAGGACTTTCCAATATTCAGGTGAATGAAACAAAATGATCAACTCAAATGTTATTTCCATGCTCATTCACTCGGAGCAGGACTTAATGTCCACATTCTGCTCCTGGCCCCATGGGATCTCCTCAACTTGCCTGTCAGCCATACATACTTCCCTGATTTCTCACATAGAGAAAATGGCCATAAGGAAAATGAGAAGGGTCACAGTGGTAATAATAGTTCCCTCCCAGTTATAAATTTGTTCCATCCCCAGTACAGGTTCTCTGCTATTGAGAACCAAAGAATTTGTCCCAAGTGGTGTTTGATTGGGAGGATGAGCATGAATAACTTTTAAGCCTAAATAAGTTTTCCCTTTCAGGTCCCCCTTTTGTACGAAAAAATGCTGTTACTAGTGTGCTAGTAAACAGCCTCCTCCTTCTACTCGCAGTATATTCAGAAAAAGTAGAACAACAGACAGCCTTTGCTGCTCTTTTGCAATTTTAACAAATTGCCATTTGTGTGTGTGTAGGCAAATGCAAAACTCCTCCTTTTGCAGTGATCAAAACCTAACAACAAAGGCCTGTTGATTGACTTTTTCAATTTCTAATTAGCAAATTTTGTTCTTAACATTTGTAGACATCATAAACAAACCCCTTTTACTTGGAAGCTAAAAGGCAAAGATCCTTTGAATCTCTTAGTTATGACACATACTAAACAAAGCAAGGCTAAGTTTTGATGTTTTCTTTGGTTTAAACTTATGCTGCAAACAAAAAGAAGTAACACCTCAGCCATCAATTCCTGAGTCTTACAAAAGGAAATTAACCCCTTTGAAAAAGGACTGCCATCTTCTTCCAAGTGAAGGTTTTTCATGGTAGAGAAAGAAGAATGTTTTATTAAAAACCTGTTAACAGGGGCTTCCCTGGTGGCGCAGTGGTTAAGAATTCGCCTGCCAATGCAGCGGACATGGGTTCGAGCCCTGGTCCGGGAAGATCCCACATGCCATGGAGCAACTAAGCCCGTGCGCCACACCTACTGAGCCTGCGCTCTACAGCCCGTGAGCCACAACTACTGAGCCCACGTGCTGCAACTACTGAAGCCTGCGTGCCTAGAGCCCGTGCTCTGCAACAAGAGAAGCCACCACAGTGAGAAGCCTGTGCACCGCAAGGAAGAATAGCCCCCGCTCGCCGCAACTAGAGAAAGCCCACGCGCAGCAACAAAAACCAACACAGCCAAAAATAAATAAAATAAATAAAATTTTTTAAAAAGCCTGTTAACAAACAACAACAAACAAAAAGAAAAAAAAATACAAGACCTTCCATTTATTGAGGACCTGCTATGTTCAAGGCATTATGGTATAGCAGGTATATACAGAGAATTTTTTTCCCACAGAAATTTTACCACAATTTAACAAGTTGACTTTTATTAGCCCCCATTTCACGAAGAAAAAGCTGAACATTAAGAGACTTAGAAACTTTCTCATGGTCACACGGTAAGTGATAAAGCAAACATGTGAGCCCAAATATATTTCACTCCAACACCCTGTCTTTTCTATTTATATTGTAATATTATAGAATAGGATATAATATAGGAACTTCAGGCTTCAAAGAACAAAATGAATTCATTTTCCTTTGGGCAATTTTCCAGGGAAGTGAGTAAATGGGAATAGAAGAAGTTGAGACACTAACTTTCCCTATGTGGTAAAAATAAATGCTTATTGGTATTTACTGGGAATTGTTTTATCAATGCTATAGAAAAATGATTTATTCTTGAAAAGGAGAGTATGTATGTTAAAAGTTACATTTTAAAATGTTGATCCTTATCCTACGCAAGATGAATGTAGTGTGTCCAGAAATGAAGTAAGGAAGTTCTGGATGTGGTCTTCGTTACAGGAAGCAACTGCAGAATCTAGGAGGTATTTCCCAGGAGGATATAATGGGATTTGATGGTAGGATGACATAATTAAATATGCGTTTTCTATGTTGAACATCTAAAAGAATGTGGATGTCCCTATTAGAAATCAAGGGTTGACAAACCAGAGAATGCGTATCCCCATTCAGGGCAGTCCTTGACAGGGAATGACTTAGTGCCTGATTCCTCAGGGTAGTAGAGAAATATTATTTAGCATCTAAGTACTTGAAATTTGGAGAGAAGTTGTGAGATTATTGTCAAGGATCTGAAGTTTATTCATCCTAGAATGGTAAGTGAAAAATTACAGTGTTTGTATTCATAAAAATTCTGGCTTCAAGGATTTTATCTATAAGGCCTAGAAACATGTGAAAGTGACGCTTGCCTGGAAGAAACAATCACTTTATCATCAAAGATCCAAGACTACACACTCTGCTGTAACTTCATGAGGTGAGGACTTTTAATTAAATCAGTAAAAGAAACCAACTTTTATCAGACAGGGTCCTAACACTTTTTTCTCAATAAGCAATTTTAGCTTGCCCTCATTTACCTAGATATATATCCAGGTCAACTATTTGACTTAGGTTGGGCTCAGGAAGCCACAAACCTACCTGCCTTTTTTGCCTCTTCTTAATGCACATTAAGTTGGATTAAGTTGGGAAGTTGGCTCTAAGGTAGTGGTTTCAATCACATTTGAATCACATTAGATGAAATAAAAGAAAAAGACAGGGAAAAATTCTGATGCTCAAGCCACTCAGATGCATTAAATCAGAATCTCTGCTCATGGCATTAGGATACTGAAATTTTCAAAATACTCCCCAGGTGATAATGATCTATAGCAGAGTTGAAAACCAGAGCTTTAAGGAAGTGCCATTCTAGAAAAATATATACTTCCTTTCTGTTCTTTATTCTCTTCTAGTTAGTCAGCCACTGATGCTCTGAGTATATTAGAGATGATAAAATAATGCAGCATATATGTTCTTCATCCTGGTGGGTGATACACATTTTCTCTGTATACTCTCCTTCTCTTCAAATAAAATTTCTACCTATTTTTTAAGCACTTATGACTGCTTACTTAGTTAATTTATTTTCATTTACACTTCAACATTGGGCCACCACATTCTGTTTTAGAAAACATTTATCATGGAGTTTTATGTTTTGCAGAATTGAATCTGCAGGGTGGATCCATCAGATTCCCCCACCTCCTGGGGTTTGATTGGCAGGAACATGTTTTCCCGTGGAATTCTGCCAATAGCATTTGTGTACAACTAACAAGGCCAAGTCTCAGGAAGGGTTTGAGCTGGATGACATGACACACACTTTGGCAGAAGCTTTCATTATTTAGCACGCCATTGTGAATTATTAATAAAACTGCATTGTGAGGCCCTAGAAAAGTTGAAATGGTACTGTGAGTCTCGCAAATGCTAAGGTTCAATATATTATTAGTTAGATCATTAAAGAATATAATATGCAAATATTATATTGGAAATAGTTGGCCAAGGCCAACTGTGGCAAACTTTACTTGATAATTTGCATGTTGTACACTAGGTGTAGAAAGTAGTAGATCAGGAGTGGTTAGCCTTGCTACATGAGAGAGAAGTTCAGGAACATAAACCCTAAGAAAAGAGTAGGTATTACTCCTAGAGCTTCAGAATATTTCATAGGAAACATTTCTTAAAAGATGTCATAGTAGCTGATATGATATGGACTTTTAATTTACTAACTATATTTTCTGATTTTTCTCATTTCTCCTTTTTAAAGCAAGAAACAAAATCTGTCTCAATTCAAGGTTTCCATTCCTTCTATGACAATATTTTATCCAGTTCTCTGTTCTGACATCACCCTAGGCCATTAAAAAAGTATTGAACAAAAAGTCTAGAGACCTAGGATTTTTGCCACTGATAAATTTTCTAACGCCTTGAACGTCCATTTTCTCATGTGAATAAATAGATGTATTACTTTATTTCTCCCATTATACATTATAGATGTCAGTATAAAAGGAATCAAACTGTACAACCATGCTATTCTTAGAGAATGTATGAGCTTACTTTGGGGTTACATTTCATAATGCCACTGGGGAGGAGCAGAATATGTGACTCCAAAATATGTCATTTTGGCATGTGGATTGTTTTGAGCTGAAAGCAATCAAGACCCAGAGATTCAAGAAGAACTTTTACCTCTCCTTTAACTACCTAAAAGAATTTAGATAGGGGGCCTGGCCCAGAAAGGGAGCTATTACCAGAGATAATTTTTATCTGAATGACCTATCTGTATTGCAGGGCAAACATCTAATTACCAAACATCTGCTATTCTTATTGTCCTGTGAATTACCCTCCCCTCCTTTGAAGCCCCAGGCTCCTAAGCCATTCCTTAGTTCAAGATGGCATATAAGCCTCAATTGCCTGACTTGCTCTTGGGTCTGATATCTTGGAGCTCCCATATGTACAAAATTAAATTTGTTTTTCTCCTGTTAATCTGTCCTATGTCAATTTAATTACTAGGCCAGCAAAAAATCTAAAAGGGAAGAATGGAAACATTTTTACCCCCTACATCACTTTCATACCACTGCTCTACTATATGCTCACCTGAATTCTCTCAATGGCATTCAAATACACTTTATCTTTCCTATATAAACACACACACATATATACATACCAACACTTCTTCAGAATCTACATCCTCCTACATCTATGAGAGAGCCTTACTCTTTCATCCCCATTTATAATAAATTTTTTAGAAGTTGACCATATGTATTGAATCCTTACCTCTTACTCCAGTCTGGCTTCTACTTCCATAACTTTGCTGACATAGCTCTTACTAGGGCCACTTCATTCAAATTTATAGGACCATCTTCTTTTACCTGGCTATTGGCATAGTAACAACTTTGGAACTCTTCTATTTTCTTCTCCATATTACATTATTTTCTCACCAGATATTGCCAATCTTCCCACCCTAATCCTTAGCTAAGAAATTAATTCGTTATGTTCTCTGACTTTCAGATATGTATTCCCAGCTAAGATGTACTCTCTCAGGTCCACACCCACATAGCTAACCAAAATGATCCTCAAAACCATCATGTCTAATTTTAACTCATACTATTCCCTCTAAAGTCCTTTCATAGTCTCCTGTCTCAATACATGCAACCCCACCCATTCAGTTCTATGGACCAGAAATTAGTCACATATGGTATCACTGTTTCCTTTATACTTTACATTTAATTTATTATAAGGTTCTTTTTAACTTCCTAAGTTTCTAGATCTCATCTACTTCTCTGTATTTTCACTGACTTTACACTAGTCCAAGATACTGTCTTCTCTTACCTGGACTAGCAAAGCAGCTTCCAAAATATCCCCCCATATCCACTCTGCCAACTTGTCACTGGTTCTCCATACTGTAGCATGAATGATCTTATCAAGATGGGACTCAGTTCATTTTATTTTCCTCTTTGCTTAAAATATCTTAATGGCTTCACATTGTGTTAAAGATAAAGATGAAAATTCTTAAGGTGAACTAAGAGGCCTGTATAATCTGATCAACTTCTGTCTCATCAGTGTCATCTAATGACATCCTAATCTTCATTTACTGCCCATTATGCCAGCTTCATTCAATTTTTTCATTCAGACTTTATTTTTTAGAGAAGTTTTGGGGTTCACAGCAAAATTAAGCAGAAGGTACAGAGATTTCCCATGTACTCCCTGTCCCCACATAGGCATAGCCTCCTCCATTACGAACATTCCCCAACAGAATGACACATTTGTTACAGTCGATTAACCTACAATTACCCACCATAATCACCAAAAGTCAATAGCTTAAATTAGGGTTGACTCTTGGTGTTGCACATTCTATGGGTTTGGACAAATTTATAATGACATGTATCCACAATTATAATATAATACAGAATAGTTTCACTGCCCTAAAAATCTTCTGTGCTCTGCCTATTCATCCCTCCTTCCTCCTAATCCCTGGAAACCACTGATCGTTTTACTGTCTCAATAGTTTGTCGTTTCTAGAACGCCATATAGTTGGAAACATACAATATGTGGACTTTTTTTTTTTTTTTTGGCCGCACTGCATGGCGTGTGGGATCTTAATTCCCAGACCAGGGATCAAACCCATGCCCCCTGCATTAGAAGCACAGAGTCTTAACCACTGGACCGCCGGGGAAGTCCCCGATATGTGGACATTTTTGCTTGGCTTGTTGCATTTAGTAATGCATGTTTAAGGTTTCTCCGTGTCTTTTCATGGTTTGACAATGCACTTCTTTTTAGCACTGAATAATGTTCCATTGCTGGATGTACTGCAGTTTATATATCCATTCACCTACGAAGGACATCTTAGTCACTTCCAAGTTTTGGCAATTATGAACAAAGCTGGTATAAATATCTGTGTGTAGGTTCTTTTGTGGACATAAGTTTTCAGTGCATTTGAGTAAACACTAAGGAGTGTAATTGCTGGACTGAATGGTAAGAATATGTTTAGTTTTGTACGAAAACAGCCGTACTGTTTTCCAAAGTGGCTGTACCATTTTGCATTCTTATCGGTAATGAATGAGAGGTCCTATTGTTCTACATCCTTGCCAGCATTAGGTTATGTCAGGCTCTGATTCTGTGGTGGTCTGGGAAGACTACCTGAATTCAATCCTTAAAAAAATAAGTTAATTAAGGGAGTCTTATTCCATGTCAGCCCAAGGAAAGAAATGTATTGGGGAACCAAGCATAGCATGGGAAACATGCAAAGGGACCCCTGGCAACAGAATGTAACATATAATTGAATAACAATAAAATACATGCTGTACACCTTAAACTTATACATGTGTATCAATTACATCTCAATAAAAATGGAAAAAAATTTGAGATCCAACTCCTCCAGGTGCACTACAAAATAGTGTTAGGAGACAAAGCAAGTACGTCATTGTTGGTAAGTAGGTGCAATAATTTGCTAATTTGCAAACAGTGGACAAGTTCTGAGAGCTGTGTAACTACATACCTCCATTTATTTTAGAAGGACCTGAAAATTTACTTAGAAAAGCAAATTATCAACAATAAATACTACTATTTGGTTTTAGTTTAATTCCTTTTAATCTTTCTAGAGTTTAAGCCATAATAATACTAAATATTTAGTATTATTTAGTATTATTCTAGGTTCTTTACATTTATTCTTTTACATTTATTACATTTATTCTTTACATTTATTCTTAATTTGCTTTCAAAATAATTCTAGGTGCTGTTATCTTTTAAACTTTGTGGACAGGGAAATAGAAACAAAAAAGTAGAGTGACTTCCTAGAGTCAAACATAAAGGAAGAATTGTAGCCACTATTGGAACTTAGGTTGTCTGCTCCAGGACCTGCTATTGTTAACCAATGTTTCAGATTCCTCCTATATGATATTATAATTTTTATTTAAAATTTGAACACCTAGAACAGTGCCTGCTACATAATGAGTGTATAATAAATAGTTCTTAAACTGATCAGAGTCTTAAAAGAATAAGTTAAATCACCAAAAACATTTTTCAAATAAGAATATACCATCCATTTGGATTCTAATCATCCAAATGGAAAGAAACTGGGCTATAGGAAGCTAAAGCAATGTGCCAAAATTGAAAAGCTAGTAAGTGCCAGAATTCTAATTCTGATACTCCGGAGATTAGAGTCCAGAAGCTGAGTTTAGGACTAACCTGTGGTATTCCCTCAACTATGCAAATAAATGTAAAAACATTTTAATATACCTGTTCTAAATACTCTTTTTTCAGCCGACTGTTGAGTTATTTAGGATATCTTTGCATGTTGTTTTTTCCCTTTTAAATTCCTCTTTCTTACTATTCCATGCTTATTAAAATACTGACCTCCCCCAGGAAGCCCCTCAGAGGTAACCTATGCTCTTTTCACTATAAATTCTCCCATTTTTCTCCTGCCACTAGCATCATAAAATCATAGAATCTTTGACCTCAGAGATCTTAAACACCATAGATCCTGAGGTGCCTTGGAAATCACGTCTGAGATGAAAATGAAGGTCACAGTTGAGTGTTTTGCTCATATAGATATTTAAGGATAAAAGTTGAACTAAAATATATTCCTTATGATTTCCTTACTTGGATTGTTTCCCACATAATATTCTACCTAAATATACCTAGTTCTTTTTCCCCTGGTTTACATTTTTTTTTTTTTTTACTCTACAAATTAATTATAATTAGATCATCTTTTCTATTTCCTTTCTATTCCTCATCTTTGTCTTTGAATTCTCCCAAAAGCAAATACACCCTCAGCGTGCAAAATTCAGGGTTCAGCACTGTGTTGTAAGGTCATATGAACTACTTATCATAGTGCAAACAAAAATGAAGGAATGTCAACATAAATTTTTAGTTAGAAATTCACCATGGAGATCAAAGACTTAGACTTGTGACATTTTGATGATTATGTATTATTATAAATAATAAGGACATTTCACTATTTTTAAATCAAAAACAGTTTTGTCCCAGATGGAAAATTTGGGGAGTTTTTCCTGATTTCTCTCTCAGCTCAGATTTAAAATCCATGGGAACATTTCAATCATGTTATGCTAATGGATAGCATCTGAATATATGTCCAAAACAATTTCAGGGGAATAAATTACATCCCTAGGGCAGCACTATGCAAAGCAAGTTTGTCAGCCATTGTTTCACTTATTTTCTCTCTTATTGATTGTTGAAATTTCAAAGGAGAGAAATGAAGGTCAATGAACCTAGCATATAGTGGCTAACAGTAACTATAATTTCCAGTTAGGCTTGGGTTTGCCAAATGATAGTTTCCTACAACACACCAACACTCTTCCCTCATAGCAACAATAATTTTCTGAGTTCATCAATACCTATTCATCAAATAAACTCAATGTGAATAACTTAATTAGGCCATTAGTGACTGCAAGGTAGAATTTGTATAGGTTTTTTTTTTTCTTTTTAAACTTTTTAATAGACTCCATTTTTAAAAGAACTTTTGGTTTACAACTTACATAGATTTTTACTAGTGAAAATACCAAATCAGAAATTACCAAAAATATATGTTTCAGCACATGCTTATAGCTTATCACTAAACTGATCATGTTTATTGTCATAACTTAAACAGCAAACACAGAATCTGAAACTTGCTAAACAAATGGTTGGCTAAACATGTCATTGCTAAACAAATGTTGATTTAAATTTAAATAGCAGAACCTAATTATCTGCACATCAATAGCACCAGATTTTTTCATAGATGAGAATTATGCAGCTTTGAATCTCCTCAGCTTTAATTTTTTTGTGGCCTTTCTTTTCTTCTAATGAGCCTCTTTTAAATAATTATTCCTTTGTTCTTGGCCCTTCAAATATCAGAAGAAACAACTAAGGCATTTTATGGTGACTACATTGTACAATAAAATCTGTGTTTTGAAGGATTTTACCAAACAGAAAAAAAAAAGCCAAGATCTTGTGGATGGCGAACAGTGTATTCTTCTAGTGTAAATTTTGAAACAAGTGGCTAAATGGAGAGCAAAATTTGAAAAATCAGGATAATTGGACTTTGGTTTTCCCTTTATTCCTTCCAACCAAAAAATGACACTACCATATTGTTAAAAAGAACTAGGCTCTGCATTTAGACTCATATTTGTTTTTATTATATGACTGTGTTTTGTTTCATCACAAAATTCATGAATATCATTTCAGGTAAATTAAACTAAATTAGGTTTTGAAAAGTTCTCTAACAAATCAGGATTTTTTCCATCTCTCTCCTTTTTCTATATGTTGACCTCATTATTTCCAGTTGGCATTTTAGTATACCTGGAGATAAGTCTACAAACATCTCGATTCTTTTTTTTTGTAATTTAATTTTTTTTATACTGCAGGTTCTTATTAGTTACCTACTTTATACATATTAGTGTATATATGTCAATCCCAGTATCCCAGTTCATCCCACCACCATCCCACCCCCTGCTTTCCCCCCTTGGTGTCTATATGTTTGTTTTCTACATCTTTTTCTCTATTTCTGCATTGCAAACTGGTTCATCTGCACTGCTTTTCTAGATTCCACATGTATGCGTTAATATACGATATTTGTTTTTCTCTTTCTGACTTACTTCACTCTGTATGGCAGTGTCTAGGTCCATCCATGTCTCTACAAATGACCCATTTTCGTTCATTTTTGTGGCTGAGTATATTCCATTGTATATATGTACCACATCTTCTTTCTCCAACCGTCCGTCGATGGGAATTTAGGTTGCTCCCATGATCTGGCTATTGTAAATAGTGCTGCAATGAACATCGTGGTACATGACTCTTTTTGAATTATGGTTTGCTCAGGGTATATGCCCAGTAGTGGGATTGCTGGGTCATATGGTAGTTCTATTTTTAGTTTCTTAAGGATCCTACATACTGTTCTCCATAGTGGCTGTATCAGTTTACATTGCCACCAACAGTGCAAGAGGGTTCCCTTTTCTCCACACCCTATCCACCATTTATTGTTTCTAGATTTTTTGATGATGGCCATTCTGACTGGTGTGAGGTGATACCTCATTGTAGTTTTGATTTGCATTTCTCTAATGATTAGTGATGTTGAGCACCCTTTCATGTGTTTGTTGGCAATCTGTGTATCTTCTTTGGAGAAATGTCTATTTAGGCCTTCTGCCCATTTTTGGATTGGGATGTTTTGTTTTTTATTTTGATGTTGAGCTGCATGAGCTGCTTGTATATTTTGGAGAATAATCCTTTGTCAGTTGCTTTGTTTGCAAATATTTTCTCCCATTCTGAGGGTTGTCTTTTCATCTTGTTTATGGTTTCCTTTGCTGTGCAAAAGCTTTTAAGTTTCATTAGGTCCATTTGTTCATTTTTGTTTTTATTTCCATTTCTCCAGGAGGTGGGTCAAAAAGGATCTTGCTGTGATTTATGTCATAGATTGTTCTGCCTATGTTTTCCTCTAGGAGTTTTATAGTGTGTGGCCTTATATTTAGGTCTTTAATCCATTTTGAGTTTATTTTTGTGTATGGTGTTAGGGGGTGTTCTAATTTCATTCTTTTACATGTTGCTGTCCAGTTTTCCCAGCACCACTTATTGAAGAGACTGTCTTTTCTCCATTGTACACCCTTGCCTCCCGTGTCATAGATTAGTTGACCATATGTCTGTGGGTTTATCTCTGGGCTTTCTATCCTGTTCCATTGATCTATATTTCTGTTTTTGTGCCAGTACCATATTGTCTTGATTACTGTAGCTTTGTAGTATAATCTGAAGTCATGGAGTCTGATTCCTCCGGCTCTGTTTTTTTCCCTCAAGATTGCTTTGGCTATTTGGGGTCTTCTGTGTCTCCATACAAATTTTAAGATTTTTTTTTCTAGTTCTGTAAAAAATGTCATTGGTAATTTGATAGGGATTGCATTGAATCTGTAGATTGCTTTGGGTAGTATAGTCATTTTCACAATATTGATTCTTCCAATCCAAGAACATGGTATATCTCTCCAACTGTTTGTGTCATCTTTGATTTCTTTCATCAGTGTCTTATAGTTTTCTGAGTACAGGTCTTTTACCTCCTTAGGTAGGTTTATTCCTAGGTATTTTATTCTTTTCATTGCAATGGTGAATGGGATTCTTTCCTTAATTTCTCTTTCTGATTTTTCATCATTAGTGTATAGGAATGTGAGAGATTTCTGTGCATTAATTTTGTATCCTGAAACTTTACCAAATTCACTGATTAGCTCTAGTAGTTTTCTGGTGGCATCTTTAGGATTCTCTGTGTATAGTATCATCTCATCTGCAAACAGTGACAGTTTTACTTCTTCTTTTCCAATTTGTATTGCTTTTATTTCTTTTTCTTCTCTGATTGCCATGGCTAGGACTTCCAAATATATGTTGAATAATAGTGGTGAGAATGGACATCCTTGTCTAGTTCCTGATCTTAGAGGAAATGCTTTCAGTTTTTCACCATTGAGAATGATGTTTGCTGTGGGTTTGTCATATAAGACCTTTATTATGTTGAAGTAGGTTACCTCTATGCCTACTTTTCTGGAGAGTTTTTATCAAAAATGGGTGCTGAATTTTGTCAAAAGCTTTTTCTGCATCTATTGAGATGATCATATGGTTTTTCTTCTTCAGTTTGTTAATATGGTGTATCACATTGATTGATTTGTGTATATTGAAAAATTCTTGCATCCCTGGGATAAATCCCACTTGATCCTTTTAATGTGTTGTTGGATTCTGTTTGCTAGTATTTTGTTGAGGATTTTTGCATCTATATTCATCAGTGATATTGGTCTGTAATTTTCTTTTTTTGTAGTATCTTCGTCTGGTTTTGCTATCAGGGTGGTGGTGGCCATGTAGAATGAGTTTGGGAGTGTTCCTTCCTTTGCAATTTTTTGGAAGACTTTGAGAAGGATGGCTGTCAGCTCTTCTCTAAATGTTTGGTAGAATTCACCTGTGAAACCATCTGATCCTGGACTTTTGTTTGTTGGAATATTTTTAATCACAGTTTCAGTTTCATTACTTGTGATTGGTCTGTTCATATTTTCTATTTCTTCCTGGTTCAGTCTTGGAAGGTTATACCTTCCAAAGAATTTGTCAATTTCTTCCAGGCTGTACATTTTTTTGGCATAGTTGCTTGTAGTAGTCTCTTATGATGCTTTGTATTTCTGTGGTGTCCGCTGTAACTTCTCCTTTTTCATTTCTAATTTTATTGATTTGAGTCCCCACTCTCTTTTTCTTGATGCGTCTGGCTAAAGGTTTATCAATTTTGTTTATCTTCTCAAAGAACCAGTGTTTACTTTTATTGATCTTTGCTATTGTTTTCTTTGTTTTTACTTCATTTATTTCTTCTCTGATATTTATGATTTCTTTCCTTCTACTAACTTTGGGTTTTGTTTGCTCTTGAATCTCCAGTTCCTTTAGCTGTAAAGTTAGATTGTTTATTGGAGATTTTTTTGTTTCTTGAGGTAGGATTGTATTGCTATAAACGTCCCTCTTCAAACTGTTTTTGCTGCATCCCACAGGTTTTGGATCATTGTGTTTCTGTTGTCATTTGTCTCTAGGTATTTTTTGGTTTCCTCTTCGATTTCTTCAGTGATCTCTCGGTTATTTAATAACGCATTTTTAGGCTCCATGTGTTTGTGTTTTTTACGGTTTTTTCCCTGTAATTGATTTCTAATCTCATAGCATTGTGATCAGAAAAGATGCTTGATGTGACTTCAATTTTCTTAAATTTACCGAGGCTTGATGTGTGACCCAAGATGTGATCTATTCTGAAGAATGTTCCATGTGCACTTGAGAAGAAAGTGTAATCTACTGTTTTCGGATGGAATGTCCTATAAATATCAATTAAATCTATCTGGTCTATTGTGCCATTTAAAGCTTGTGTTTCGTTATTAATTTTCTGTCTGGATGATCTGTCCATTGGTGTAAGTGAGGTGTTAAAGTCCCCCACTATTACTGTGTTGCTGTTGATTTCCTCTTTTATAGCTGCTAGCATTTGCCTTAGGTATTGAGGTGCTCCTTTGTTTGGTGCATATATATTTATAATTGTTATATGTTCTTCTTGGATTGATCCCTTGATCATTATGTAGTGTCCGTCCCTGTCTCTTGTAATATTCTTTATTTTAAAGTCTATCTTATCTGATATGAGTATTGCTACTCCAGCTTTGTTTTGATTTCCATTTACATGTACTATCTTTTTCCATCCCCTCACTTTCAGTCTGTATGTGTCCCTAGGTCTGAAGTGGATCTCTTGTAGACAGCATATATGTGGGTCTTGTTCTTGTGTCCATTCAGTAAGCCTGTGTCTTTTGGTTGGAGCATTTAATCCATTCACATTTAAGGTAATGTGTAAGGTAATCGATATGTATGTTCCTATGACCATTTTCTTAATTGTTTTCAGTTTTTTTTTGTAGGTCCTTTTCTTCTTTTGTATTTCCCACTTAGAGAAGTTCCTTCTGCGTTTGTTGTAGAGTTGGTTTGGTGGTGCTGAATTCTCTTAGCTTTTGCATGTCTGTAAAGCTTTTCAATTCTCTGTTGAATCTGAATGAGATCCTTGCCTGGTAGAGTAATCTTGGTTGTAGGTTCTTCCCTTTCATCACTTTACATATATTGTGCCACTCCCTTCTGGCTTGTAGAGTTTCTGTTGAGAAATCAGCGTTAAACTTATGGGAGTTCCCTTGTATGTTATTTGTTGTTTTTCCTGTGTTGCTTTTAATTATTTTTCTTTGTCTTTAATTGTTGTCAATTTGATTCTTATGTGTCTTGGCGTGTTTCTCCTTGGGTTTATCTTTCCTGAGACTCTCTGTGCTTCCTGGGCTTGGGTGGCTATTTCCTTCCCATGTTAGAGAAGTTTTCAACTATAAACTCTTCAAATATTTTCTCGGGTCCTTTCTCTCTCTCTTCTCTTTCTGGCACCCCTATAATGCGAATGTTGGTGCATTTAATGTTTTCCCAGAGGTGTCGTAGGCTGTTTTCATTTCTTTTCATTCTTTTTTCTTTATTCTGTTCTGTGGTAGTGAATTCCACCATTCTGTCTTCCAGGTCCCTTATCCGTTCTTCTGCCTCAGTTATTCTGCTATTGAGTCCTTCTAGTGTAGTTTTCATTTCAGTTATTTTGTCGTTCATCTGTTTGTTTTTTCTTTAATTCTTCTAGATCTTTATTAAACACTTCTTGCATCTTCTCCATCTTTGTCTCCATTCTTTTTCCAAAGTCCTGGATCATCTTCACTATCATTATTCTGAATTATTTTTCTGGAAGGTTGCCTATCTCCACTTCATTCAGTTGTTTTTCTGGGGTTTTGTCTTGTTCTTCATCTAGTACATAGTCTTCTGCCTTTTCATTTTGTCTATCTTTCTGTGAATGTGGTTTTCGTTCCACAGGCTGCAGGATTGTTGTTCTTCTTGTTTGTGCTATCTGCTCTCTGGCGGATGAGGCTGTCTAAGAGGCTTGTGCAATCTTACTGATGGGAGGGACTGGTGGTGGATAGACCTGGGTGTTGCTCTGGTGGGCAGAGCTCTGTAAAACTTTAATCCACTTGTTTGTTGATGGGTGGGGCTGAGTTCCCTCCCTGTTGGTTGTTTGGCCTGAAGTGACCCAGCACTGGAAGCTACAGGCTCTTTGCTGGGGCTAATGGTGGACTCCGGGAGGGCTCATGCCAAGGAGTACTTCCCAGAACTTCTGCTGCAGGTGTCCTTGTCCCCACGGTGTGCCACAGCCACCTCCCGCCTCTGCAGGAGACGCTTCAAAACTAGCAGGTACGTCTGGTTCAATCTCCCATGGGGTCACTGCTCCTTCCCCCTGGGTCCTGATGTGTACACTACTTTGTGTGTGCCCTCCAAGAGTGGAGTCTCTGTTTCCCCCAGTCCTGTCAAAGTCCTGTGATCAAATCCCACTAGCCCTCAAAGTCTTGATTCTCTGGCAATTCCTCCTCCCATTGCCAGACCCCCAGGTTGGGAAGCCTGATGTGGGGCTCAGAACCTTCACTTCAGTGGGTGGACTTCTGTGGTATAATTGTTCTCCAGTTTGTAAGTCACCCACCCAGCAGTTATGGGATTCGATTTTATCGTGATTGCATCTCTCATACTGTCTCATTGTGGCTTCTCCTTTGTCTTTGGATGTGGGGTATCTTTTTTGGTGAGTTTCAGTGTCTTCCTGTTGATGATTGTTCAGCAGTTAGTTGTGATTCCGGTGCCCTTGCAAGAGGAATTGAGCACACGTCCTTCTACTCCACCATCTTCCATCACCACCTCCATCTCAATTCTGAAAGTTTTATCACCAGAGAGAAAATAATTCTTTACTTTCAGATGAAATGAGAAAATATTGAGGAAGGACTCCAACTGGCTGATAATGGTTTGTGTGGCCCACCAGTTGTACAGATCACTGTGGCCAGGGGAACAGTTGTATGACTTTCTCTTCTATGGTCAAGTGTCTATTCTTCATCCATTTCTATTTGGGACATATTTGATGAGGGAAAGGAAAAGGAGCTGTTCCCCCAAAAGAGAGTTTAATAAAACACAGCCACTTCAAAGGGAATCAGAGGAAAAGAACACCAACCCACTTATGTCCATAATGGTTTCTAAGAATTTAAAGCAAGCATCTTTCCCTTCCTACTTATTTATTGTATTATCTCTAAGAATATGCCACATACGGAGAAGATGTATTGCTTTTATTTAAGTTTACTTATACTTCACAGTACACAAAAATCTTACGTGGATTTTGACTAAATCTATATATTACATTAGGCTGCCCAGTTGTGTACTTTTGAACATTCAGGTGATTGCCTATTCCCCATCTCACTGTTTAGTTTTAAAAACTCCCCACCTCCAGCCTGTATCATGTGCATTTTCAGAATGCTCCATGGATGTTCTTAACCAACTGCCATAATATTCTACATACAGAGAATGTAATTTAGCTTTCTTTCCTCCAGTGATCTGTTAATGTATTATTTTTACTTAAATCCATATAAGGCACAGCTTCTTCTGCACAGTGGAAGAGAAGGTAAACAGAAAAACAAAATAAATGCTTGATTTTCATTATATTCTTTGTACTATTCCCATAGAGATCTAAGTAGCCCCAGGGAGGAAATATCAAGAGAGAAAATGAACGAGCAGCAAGTGTTCAAAAAGAACTCAGATTTAGAGTGAGACTCTATTCTCCATTATTCTACACAAAAGCATGCAGACCAAGCCTCCTTTGGTCTTAAAGCAAATGCTCTCTTCTCTGGTCTTATATCCACTGTGGTCTCCAGTGTTCCACCAATGCCAGTTAGATGTGGGGACAAAGTTAATCAAATGAGATCCTTTATACTTTTAAAGCTTGAAGAATGAAAAAGAAAAAAAAAAACTTACTATATTTGAAAGAAAATTCTATTGTCCACTTAGATAATCCCTAGTGAAGTGCTCTAGTGAGTCTCCAGCTGCTTCTTTGACAGGGCAAGACCATCCCTCAGGCTATGAACTTGCGAATTTCAGCTGCAGATGCTAGAGAATCAAGCTAAATACTTTCATCCTGCTTCATAGCTGCTTCATACAGAATGCAAACAGAGAGTACAGATCCACTGATTATTTTGATCCCTTAGGAGAAAATCAAAAATCCCCCAAATGAAGAAAAATGTGGTCATTTTAACCAAAGCTACACATGCTGAGTGACATAAAGAATTGTGACAATTCTTTGGTTCATTTAAGTGAAAAATGTTTTTCTTTTGTAGCCATTAAAAATATGTCTTCAAAGACCATTTAATGACATGGGAAATATTCACTACATATTTGGAAATTGAAAAGAGAAAAAAGCAACGTTAAAACTCTATCGGTGTGGTTCTAGTTTTGAGAGAGATACACAAGCTTTTAATAAAGATAAAAAGGAAAACCCACAAACATGTTACAGTTGTTTTACCTAGGTGACAGATTTAAGGATGATTTTAATTTTATCCTTTCTAATTACATCTATCTTCCAAATAACCTGAATCAAACTGGTCTTTTAACATAATGATTAATAGTTTGGGCTCTGGAGTTAGAATGACTGTGCTTGAATTCAAATTCAGACTCTTACTACGGGGATGATATTAAACAAGTTACATTTTCCTCATTTTTAGAATGGCAACAGTACTGATAACATTATAACAACACAGCTGTGAGAAACTGAAATAAAGTGTATAAAGCTCCTAACGCTGCCTGGCACATAGTAAATTCAATAAATGTTTGCTATTTCTGCTGTTGATAGGAGAGTTATTTTTTCAAGTGATTTTTTTTTTTTTTTTTTTGCCTAGGAATACACATATGTACAGTGTCCAATCTAAAACAAATCACTATGTCTTAAATTTATGGGCAATTTGGCCATTCAATATTTGTTAAGATCCAAGAACTCTTCAAGGGCTCAAGTGAATGCAAAACTCCCATTCTTGTGTAAAGTAAAAGTGTAGCTAGAGCCTTCCATTTAGCTGGTAATATTTATGATGGGTTCTTACTAGTCACTGTAAAATAAACATCTGACTGGAAGTTATATTTATAAGGAGCAACATGCCCTATGAAGATGGTGTTCAAGGTTCCCATTTGTTTCAGAAAGGAGAAAAACAGGACATTCATTACATCCCTAAAAGAACATGAGGTAGCTTGAGAATCTTTTATGTAATGAATTCCAGATTTGTAAGACACAATGTCCTAAAGAAAGAAATGGAAAAAGTTAAAGATAACCTAAATTCTGGAGCTCTGAATAATTCACACTGTTTTTAGGTTAACATCTGAAGTTGGGCCAAGACCTGAATGACTTATAATCTTGTGTTTCTGGAAATATATGGGGAGAAAAATATTAACTCCTATTGCTAGACCTTATGCCAAAGTATCACTTTTGCTATGTTTTGATTTCAATTCTAATAAATAATAAGATTCTGGCAAAGAGCTTCCTTAATAAACGTTTCTTAAATATTAATTGTGTGTGTGTGTGTGTGTGTGTGTGTGTGTGTGTTCCTAATATGCTGGATGTACTCCTTGTGGGGATGTGAGAAGAAAATTAGTATTTTTAAATACCGTTGATTAAATATTTTAAGGAAGATGATATTGCTCTTTTATTTCTCCATTATATACCACTATTATAAAATATGGACTAAAGACAAATATTTATCTGGTATTGGGTCAAATATTATGGACAAAAAATGATTTGATAATTCACTAGCAATTAATTTGCTCTTGTACATCTGATTAAACAGCTGCTCTCCTTTTTTATGATCCACTGATACCAAATTGATCAGATGTGTTGTCTCACTTTATTCTCTCATCACTGGATTATATAGACGTTGTAAGCTGTAAAACTACCTAAAAAAGACTCTGTTCAGCTATTTTGATCAAAATAATTCACTCATTACTTCTTGCATTTTAATATGCTTTGTGATTTTTTTGTTGAATGCCATATATGATATACTAGGTCAAAGGAACTCTGGTAAATAAGCCTTTAGTGGTGTGTTGCTAAGGTGTCGGGGGAGGGGAAGTATCTTATGGTCCTAAGATTAGGTTTCCATCTTTTAGTCAGTCTGTGCCTCTGGACCATGAACTTGCCATGGATTGCTTCTCAATCCAACCCCGGCCCTCCCCATCCTTAGGTGGGACAGGATGGCTAGAGTGGGCTGGAATTGGGCATTCCCCTTCCCTCAGGTTGGTTAGGCTTTGATAAAACTCCAATAGGTTAGGCTCTAGTTAACTAGATTCTCCTGAGGGTAGGCCTTGTTAAGAAGAACAGAATGCTCTGGCATGTTTCAAAATGGTTATGTTTCCCCTCCTCCTGCTGGAAGTTAAGATTGGTCCCGCCTCTGGAGTTTTTAACTCTCAGACTTATCCACCCTGAGCCCCCAGAAATTTTTCAGTTTTAGTTTAGATTTTCCTACACTAATATTTGTTCCTGCAGAGGTTTCAGCTCATGGGTTTCTGCTCCAGTATCCATCTCTCCAATTTTGGGGGCAGTGCTTTGCCTTGTGATCTCACTTCTCTGACAGATCTAAGAGCTGTTGATTTTTCAACTTGTTCAGATGTTTACTTCTTGTTAGGACAGAGTGATAACTTTCAAGCTCCTTACATACCAGACCAGAAGCAGGAAGTTTATACCCATTACTTTTTTTAAAATCAAAGTAATACATATTCATTAAAGAGTCAAATGCAACCCTAACGCTTAAAATGAAAACCAGTGCCCCCCCAACCACACTTTTTGCCTGTGCCCTCTCCAGATTCTCAATTTCCCAGGAAAACAAATTTCCACACTTGAAAATGTTTCTTTTTTGAATTTACCTCCATTCTTCTGAATCATTTCCTCAGATATTTTTATTTAAAAAATTTACATTATATCTATTGAATTTGGAAGATTTAATAAGCTATTTGTTGGTTGTGGAAAAAAATAGATTAGGTCTCAAAATTTCAACACTACCACATTCTCAACTCCTACCCCTACCCTTAGGAGCTAATATATTGATAGTTATATAATCTGATTGAATTAATTATCTTTATTATAACTTTGTAGATATGGTTCATAGCAGGACCATATAGTAAATTATAATTGCATTTCTGTTTTCTTTTCTTTTTTTTTTTGACTACTCTTCCAGAGTTAGAAAGTTGCCTCATGTTTCCTATTTAGTTATTTACTTATTTGGTTTCTATCCAGGTATTTCTTCTCCAGACTGTGACAGAATTGTGCAATTGCTCTCAGAATGGATAAACACACCTATTGTATTATTTTATCACTGACATTTGGTGGCCCTTTCCTATTAATTCAAGGCAAACTGATTTGCCCTATTTGTCAACTACATGACTGGTATCATCCTGGGTATTTCCTTGATTCCATGCCATGCTCCTTCTTGATTAATGCATTCTTGGGTCTATGTGTGCTATTTGTTGTTGTTGCTTGTTCCTTTGAACCATGGTGATCTTGGGATTCCAATTCACATTTAAGAATGAAGAGAAAAGAGCTGATTAGAAATTCTATATGAAAGGTTTGGCTTTTGGATTTTAGACATTATTGTAGAGAAATTGGACAGGACTTAAGCTTTTTTTTTTTTCTGACCACCAAGTTTTAATCTCTATGGATTTTGTTCTCTTGGCCCAGTTTCTTCTGAGAAATCTGGCAGCTGATGTTTTGAGAGACAGGTGGTGGAAAATGTCTGAGAGGCTCACTGTTTAGCATTTGTACTTTCAGGTAAATCCTGTGTTTCCAGTAAAATTCCTTGCCTTTTTCATCTCACTGCTTTTCATTGTGTCTGACATCTTGGAGTTTCTCTTCCTGGTGAGTTGTTAGCCTGACTTTTTTTTTTTTTTCCTCTCACTGATTTGAAATCATCCAAATAACTTGATTTTATTATTTTTCCTTATTTCCTTCCTTCCTTCCTTCCTTCCCTTCTTTCTTCTTTTATTTCTAAATGTATATTTTTCTTTATGTTTTGTCATCAAATAGTTAAAACTCCATGGCAAATTGAGGCCATTAGTTAGTTTGAAAATACCTCAAAGTATAACAGTAATTTATGCCAATCATGTTATTCAAAAGCAACAGTATCAATAAAAGATCTAACAATTCTCCTTTGAAAAATAACGAAACCTCTATTAGTGAAGCAATTTTAATTTTAGATTCCTAATTAACTCTTAATTCTAAAGGTGGTGAAGTGCCTGAAGCTTCAAAGGTAAGGATGCTGTAATTGTATTTTTCTTAAACACAATAATTAATTCATTTTAATTCATTAATGTATTTCTGTGGCAGAACTACTCTACTTGATATTCAGAATATACTTAGAATCTTTTTTTGTCAAACAAAAGAAATAATATTCTGTTGTAAATAATCAATGCCATATGCTTTATTTTAAATTTTAGTTGTAACTTAGTTCATAATATTGAAATAATATTATCACTGGATGACTTAAGAGGCTAAGTTTATATTTTAATTTCTTTAGAATTTGAAGTATTTGATTGCTTATTTTAAAGAAGAAAGCCCAAGTTCCATTCTCACTGTTCTGGGGCTGATGAAATCCTGAATACCAATGAAGACACTATTTTTTAACTTAAGCCACTTCTTTAATAAAATTTTGTTTTTTCTCAGACTTATTCTTGTCCTTAGAAGCTAAGATAATATTCCTCAGGCAGGAAGAAGTACCACTGAAGTAAAAGATAATTGATTTTAATGTTCCTCAGCAAAATTTCTGTAAATGAAATATTTTTTTGCCATTCACTGACTTCAAGGATTGTGGGCTCTGTCCACTTCTCCTTAGACCCAATTCGTTCATGTGTCCAGAAGATCTCTATGACTTCAGAATACATGGTGCCTAAGCCATACAAAGTATCAAAGGTTGCAATTCCTCCTTAGAAACATCCTTTGTAATATCCCTTCTTTTCCATTCCTCCAGCCCTGCCTTATCTTTGGTGCCCTTTAGGAATCTCCTCATCTTAATTTCTGACTCTATCCCTTTCCTCTCCAAATCGATCCTGCATTTGTTTGCCTTTGGATCTTCTTAAAGAATGCTTCTATTTAATAGATTTGTGGTTGCCAAGGGGGAGGCAGGATGGGAAGGGATGGATTGGGAGTTTGGGATTAGCAGATGCAAACTATTACATATGGAATGGATAAACAGCAAAGTCCTACTGTATAGCACAAGGAACTATATTCAATATCCTGTGATAAGCCATAATGGAAAAGAATATGAAAAGAACACACACACACACATATATATATATATATATATATATATATATATATATCTCACTTTGCTGTACAGCAGAAATTAACACATTATAAATCAACTATACTTCAATGAAATAAAAAATTTTTAAAAAGAATGCTTGTATTATATCACTCTTTCTTAAAAACACAATTGTTTCTTATTTCATTCCAAATTCATTACGTGCTAAGTTTAAGCTTCCCTGAATGACTTTTAATATTCCTTTTCCATTAGAGCCATACTGATGTTCCCACCATTCAGATAGCATATATATTTTTTCACCATTTGTTCTTTGTTTTCCTTTAGAAAACCCTTCATATTTTCCCTTGAATTTTCCAAGTCTTACCCAGGTGTCAAATGCAGACAAATTTCTACCTTTTTGCATATATATATATATATATATATATATATATAATTTAATCCATAATTGATGTCCTCACTCTGAATTTTTATAAATAAAATAATTTTCAGGTAAAATCTTATACTCTTTATTTATAAAAAATAAATAATTTTTTCCTTTCCTTCCTTCTTTTCTTCCTTCCTTCCTTCCTTTTCATTGCTAACTTTTCTTCCTCACTCCACCTATACTTATACCACACAAATTACAATTATTGTATATTGGTAATGACAGATAATTGCCTTTCAGTTATTGAACCCCCTGACTTTTAACTGAGCACATGGCACTTAGATGTGGGCACGTGACTAAGTTCCAGCCACTTGTTTGTGAAGAAAAGTGACATGTGAGATTTATGGTCCACATCCTTGCACTTTATTCCTTTTTTCCTTCCTATGCGCTAAAATATACAGAATTAATGTCTCTGAGCCAAATCTATCCATGCAGAAGAGGACAACCTCATAGAATGAGTACAGTTTACAACAGACCTTGAAGAAGGAGTGTTTTATTAATTTGTCTTGAGTGTATTATTCCATTCTATATTTTCTTGGGTGCAGAGAGCACATCTTTTATTGCAATATTTATAACTGCGTAGTATGTCTTTGTTCAAAACTCTTGTTCACATAAAAAGACAATGTTTATAATGATTTAAATTTTTAAGTTAGGGCTTAGGTAGAAATGGTATTCATTAGGAATTAAAACTTTTATTTAACGTAGATTTTCAACGTGGATTTTCAAGTAACATTGATCAGCAGTAAAGATTTATCTGGATAAATAGAAACATTAACAAGTACTTGCTATATACTAGACACAGTTTATCTTACATGTATCAAGTTGTATGTGACAAGTATATCTTGAAAAAAACTGTGAGATTGTTAGCATTATTTCCAATTTTATATGAATGGATGGTGGCCAGGAAATATTAAATAATTTTCCCATGGTCATACAGTTGGTAAGAGGATATGGGATTTGAACTTATTAACACTAGATCTAGATTTCACCCTCTTAACTACTGTGCTGTACTGTTCAATAGGTACAATATGTTCTTTTCCATAACTACTCTACTTGTAACTACAGATCAGGAAATGTATCTGTAAGTAAAACACTGAAGTTAAAAAAGGTTTCACAAAATCACCCTAGGAAAACGAAAGCTGAGAAAGCAAGACAGGAATTTTGTATTTATTTTAGAGAAAAAAAGAATATTAGAGAGAATTTTTATGGAGGTATATTTCAGGTTTCCAGTTTTGCTCCATAAAAATTACACCTTAGATGATAGTTTACTTGGTTTGGGGATTGAAGAAGCTCAGGACATGCAACGTGAAAATACGCTGCATGACATATTGATTATTTTGAGCTGAAGCCACTTGCAAAACAGAACATGCAAGAAGAGGCTTTCTCTGAACTCCCCTTTTTTTGCCTAAAGACAGATCCTCCGGAAGAAATTTAACTGTCGTAAATTCCTCCCCGGGTGTTTCGTTAACCAGAGAAGGTTGACTCTTATCACGGAAGAGGAGACTAGAAGTAAGTCAGCATCACATTCAGACAAACTTTGTCACAAACTATTCTATCACCCATCTATTTTACTAGGGGCCCATTTATTTTTCCTAAAAATTATTTACTCTTTCCTAAGTTGCCTACGTCTCCCTTCCCTTTCCTCTAGTAACATGGTATATAAGCCCTCGAATCTCACTGCTTTTTTTGGGTATTCACTTTTTTGCCTGTGATGCCCCTGTGCATGTAGTATTAAAAAATAATAAATTTGTATACCTCTTATCCTGTTAATCTGCTTTATATCAGTTTATTTCATAGCCCCAGCAATTGAACCTAGGAGGATAGACAGAAAATCTTTCCTCCCCTATATGATCATGCTTAAATATTCAACCACCTTCTGCATCTTCTGCTCTTCCAAATAACAAATCTCTGTTAAGAATTGATATATTCATTGGGGGCCCCCACACTTAGAACAGAGGTGACTCCTGACAAGCCTGTAAAAAAGCCTTCTTTTGATTCCCATTCTTTGCTT
This sequence comes from Eubalaena glacialis, assembly GCF_028564815.1. Lineage (NCBI taxonomy): Eukaryota > Metazoa > Chordata > Mammalia > Artiodactyla > Balaenidae > Eubalaena > Eubalaena glacialis. Next base: position 44,533,343 of record NC_083729.1, on the reverse strand, counting down.
TTTAAGCAAACTGTGTGTGTGCTTTCTGATTGAGGAGGAAGCATCTGGCATGTCCATATTTTTTCTTATTTTTAAAGGATGAATTACTAAGACAACCAGCTGATTTTACATAATCAACATTCATCTTTTCTACCTAAGGCCAGTCCACCGTATTTGGTATGAACAATTGACCCCTCTCCACTGTGGAAAATTGGCGCTATAGAACTGGATCACACATGTGGCTATTTGAATTTAAATATAAATTAATTAAAATTAAATAAAAATTCAGTTCCTCATTTGCCCTAGCCATAGACACAAACACTCAGTAGTCACAAGAAGCTAGCAGCCACTGTATATTGGACAGCACAGATACAGAATATTTTCATGATCATGTGTCACGAAAGTCTTTTGGACAGTGCTACTACAGAGCTATGTTTCTTTATCATGGCTAGACATTAGAATCAGCTGGGGAGTTCTAAAAAACTGCAAATGCCCTGGTACTACATCAGACTGATTTAATCAGAACATCTCAGGATGGAGCCAAGGTATGGGAAATTTTAGAAAGTGCCCTCCCTCTAGTGATTTTAGGTAGCCAGGGTTGGGATTTAATTCTATAAAGTAAAATTTCTCTTTCCTGAACCAACAACTCCCTTTTGAAATTTATCTTTCTAATCAGCACTTAAGTATGATAAAAAATCTCTCTTCTCAAAAACTCACCCCCCAAATAGTAATAACTATAATGGCAATAACAATGACACCTCCTCTTGATCCAAGATCCCATTTTCTTCACCACTTAACTCTCAGATTTTCTGAAAGGTAAAATCCATCAAATGTATGCCTTAATCCAAGGTAGTAATAGTCTCACTTCCTGCTTAATCCTTACTCCAAATAACCGGCTTCTATCTCCATCACACCACCAAAATGACTCCTTGTAAACAAACCAATGACTTCCACTTCACTAAATGAAGGCGATGGTTCAATGTTTATCTTAGTTGATTCTTAGGAGCCCTTAACACTCTTGGCAATTTTGTTCTTGAAGCACTCTCTATCTTGCCTCTTCTGATGCACAGTCTCTTTGTTTTACTACTCTTTTCTGAAGTTTCCTTTGCTTTTCTTTATTCAAGAGTTTCTCAAATTTTATTATAGGCTTTCTTTACTCCTTGCTCTATTCTGTCTTCTTAGTAAAACTGCGGTTACACAAGTATATTAGAATCTATACAATAATTAATTTTCAATTAAATTTTAGCCAAGATCTTGTCTCTGAGCCAATATCCAACTGTCTGAGCCAAATCTCTACTAGACTATTTTAAATAAAGTTAATCTGTCAAGAACGCATTGTCTACTCCATCTCAAACTAATTCTGCTTCTTGTATTTTCTATCTCAGTTTATGTCACTGAGATTCTTCCACTGTATAAACCAAGATGCTAAATTATCCTTGAAATCTCTCACCAATATCTACTGCATCTCTAGTAGATAACCTCAAAAATATGTCTCAAATCTATACATTTTCTTGTCTTTCTGCTACTTCCATCTTAGTCCAAGCTACCACAATCTATTTCTCCTACATCAAAGCTAGCCACCCCCAACCCTCAACCCAACCATCATATTGCAGCCAGTGACCTAAAAATGCAGGAAAGGTTATGTTCCTCACCTGCATACATTATTTCAATAATTTTGCTTTTAGAATAGAGACCAAAATCCATGATTTAGGCTTGCAAAGCTCTTTATGATTAGCCACCCCCTACCTCCCCAGACACAAAGTGTTCCATTCTTCTCCTTGCTTTAAATGCCTTAGTCAAGTTGAACATTTTTGAGTCTTACTTACTCAAGATCTTTATGTGTGCCACTTTCTCTGGAAAGATTTCTCTTTAACTAATTAAATACTACTTATGTTTCAAATTCCAGCTCATATATCACATTCTAAGGAAAGTTTTCCTTGATCTGATAAATTAAAATTTTCCTATTATTCACTTTCATTACCCCAGTAACTTTATTCAACAAAATTAATCAGTTTACAATATGTTAATTTCCATAATCATTTGATTAATGTCTGCCTCATCTAATCAATAAGTTTCTGGACAGCAGGGACTGTATATCTTACTTAAGATTTTATGTCTAGTGCCCTAGCATAGTGCATGACTTATATTAGGTATACAGTAAATATTTATTGAATAAATGAAAGAATAGTAATTGAGGAGAGTATACAACTTAATTTTTAAACAATGAGAAAATAAATTGTGTAATGAGGAAATATTAGACATGTGAATCTTCTGAAATTCCTAGAAAAATAATTCATTATTAAAAATAAACAAATTTTTTATTTTTAAATGGCATGAGCAACCTGATTAAAAAGTAATTCAGATCAAACCTGTCACAAGCAGTTCCTTTCTTATAAACCCACTCTCTGTGTCTAGAATGAAAACAAAGGGGGTTACTGTACCAGTACAAAGTGTGTTGGAGGTGAGTCTGCTGCAGAAGGAAAAAGAAGAACAATGATCCTTAATTAGGTGGATCAGTTGACTGAGTATCCAACACATTTCTCTCTTATCTACTCTGTGCATGTACACAGAACTGATACCAATTTAATCCTAAGTAGATTAAAAAATAATTTAAATGTACAACATGATAAATTCCTTTTTGGTTTCCAAGAGCATGTGCAGAACTATTAAGGACAGTGAATTCTTCTTGCAACAAAAGCAAGCAAACTTAAACAGAATGAGGAAAATACTGAAACCTTGCTCTGAAAAATATCATTGTTTTAAATATGAACATTTGCTTAGTCCACAAAAAATATGAATAAAATCTAAAACTTTCTTTAAATTATTAAAATAATAATAAAAATGCTCACTCATTGCTCCAAGAGCCAGGTTTTGGCGATGGGGTATTGACAATGTTCTCTTGGCAGAGGCAATAAATAGGTGAATAACAAGATGTGGCCTGAGGTCATGGAGGTAGAAAAAGTCAAGTGTGCTTTCAGGGACATACCAGAACCTTATTAAATTTATTTATATTTATATCAGGGAATTTTTTGATGCTTCATTGGTTTAAAGATGCCCATAAATTCTTGCTTGGATGAAGTCATGATAGAAATATGGCCCAATCCTAAAGTAATCTAATACTATGGGATAAGTATGAAGTATTTCTAGATCAGTGTCTGGTACTAAATTCCAGATGTGTAAATAGCAACAGAATTCCATCCATTTCTTAATGACTTCCTTGAACAGATGTTTGCCTACTTTTCTGAATGAACCATAAAGATCCAGGTTATATGAAATGAATTCTTGCTGCAAAATTCAGCTAAGAAGTCAGTAACATTTGCACATGGACACTAATTCCTTTAGGTCCTTTTTGATCCTATGAGGAGAGAGGCTTACACTGATAAAAGTAGATATATTTAAAATGACCCTAATGTAAAGCCAGCTGGTTTATTATGCAGTAAAGACATTTTATGTTGCAGAGTAGTTTTCTTCCTTTAATACTTTGAAAGAAGTAGAGATTGTGTCCTGGGAAAAAAATATGTCTACGTGGCTGTTCAATTTTCTGTAGTTTTCAAATACATTGAAAATATATTATTTTTCCTTAAAAAAAATCATTTCCGTTTACACAAGCATTTTGTGGTGAATCCCAATGAAGTTAGCTACCTAAGAATGATATATCTTAAATACCAAAGAATGTCAAACAGTTTCTTTGAGCTAGGGGATTTCATATTTTTGAATAAATATATTCTACTTGGTATCTTTTCATTAGGGTCCACTTGAGAATATTTTTATCCATTCAGCCAGTCTGTGTCTTTTGGCTGGGGCACTTAATCCATTTACATTCAAGGTTATTATCGATATGTATGTCCCTATTATCATTTTCTTAATTGTTTTGGGTTTGTTTTTGTGGGTCTTTTTCTACTCTTGTGTTTCCTGCTTAGAGAAGTTTCTTTAGCATTTGTTGTACAGCTGGTTTGGTGGTGCTGAATTCTCTTAGCTTTTTCTTGTCTTAAGATCTTTTGACTTCTCCATCGAATCTGAATGAGATCCTTGCTGGGTAGAGTAATCTTGGTTGTAGGTTTTTCTCTTTCATCACTTTAAGTATATCCTGCCATTCCCTTCTGGCCTGCAGAGTTTCCACTGAAAAATCAGTTGATAACCTTATGGGATTCCTTTGTGTGTTACTTTTTGTTTTTCCCTTGCTGCTTTTAATATTTTTTCTTTGAATTTAACTTTTGTTAGTTTGATTAATATGTGTCTTGGTGTGTTTTTCCTACGGTTTATCCTGTATGGGCGTCTCTGTGCTTCCTGGACTGGGGTGACTATTTCCTTTCCCATGTTAGGGAAGTTTTCAACTATAAAGAAAAACCATTTCTTTTTCTCTTCTTCTTCTAGGACCCCTATAATTTGAATGTTGGTGCATTTATTGTTGTCCCAGAGGTCTCTGAGATTGTCTTCAATTCTTTTCATTCTTTTTTCTTTATTCTGCTCCTTGGCAGTTATTTCCACCATTTTGTCTTCCAGCTCACTTATTCGTTCTTCTGCCTCAGTTATTCTGTTATTGATTCCTTCTAGTGTATTTTTCATTTATTATGTTGTTCATCTCTGTTTGTTTGTTCTTTAGTTCTTCTAGATCTTTTTTAAACATTTCTTGTATTTTCTTAATCCATGCCTCCATTCTTTTTCTGAGATTCTGGATCATCTTTACTATTACTACTCTGAATTCTTTTTCAGGTAGATTGTCTATTTCCTCTTCATTTATTTGCTCTTATAGGTTTTTATCTTGCTCCTTCATCTGTGACATATTTTTTTGCCATCTCATTTTTTTTTTTTTTTTTTTATTTGCGGGATTGTGTTCCTGTCTTACTGGTTGTTTGGCCTGAGATTTCCAACTCTGGGGTTTGTAGGCTACTGGGTAGAGCTGGGTCTTGGTGCTGAGATGAGAAACTCCATGAGACCTCACTCTGATGAATATTCCCTGGGGTCTGAGGTTCTCTGTTAGTCCAGTGGTTCAGACTCAGAGCTCCCACCACAGGAGCTTTGGCCCAACCCCGGGCTCCTGAACCAAGATCCCACAAGCTGCCTGGGTAGCATAAAAACCAAAAACAATAACAAAGTAAAAAATAAAATTAGACTAGGAAACTAACAGATATGTTAGGAAGAATATAAAAATAAAAATATAGATTAATCAAGAACCGGAAGGTACAACAGTACCACAATAGTAAAAAAGAGGAGGAAGAAAAAAAAAAACCAGAAAGCAGGGGGAAGGCCTTGGCTGTGGAGGGCGGGGCCTGAGCAAGGGCAAGGTTTGGGTGGTGGGTGGGGCCAATGCTCAGGACCCACAGGGTTGGAAAAGGCCCTGGGGGCTGTGGGGGTGGGTCTTAGGCTCAAGGAACAGAAGGGGCCCAGGCATGCTTCCCACCCCTGGTCTCAGACAGCAGGGGACCTCACCTGGGAGCCCAGCAGGCTTCCTCGGCTTGAGTGGGCAGGGCAAACGCCCTCCTCACCTCTCCTGCTCCTCTGGTCTGGGAGGGCCCCTCCTGCCTGACTCTCCTGATCTCCCTGGCCTCCCTCGTATGCTCCCAAGGACCTACGCGGCCTGGAGGGTGCTTTGGAGGGCAGGGGATCGGCCTCGGAGCTCAGCAGGCTCCCTATGCCTGAGTGGGTGGGGCAATCACCCTCTGCTCCTCTCCCGCTCCTCCTGGATGGCTCCTCCCGCCTGCCTCTCCTGATCTCCCCAGCCTCAGGGGCCCTGATCCTGTCTGCCCTCCACTTCTCCTCCCCCCTCAGTCCCCCTACACCCTACCGGTTCACCATGGGGTTCCCCCCATCTCCTTGGGCGTCAGAGTCCCCCACCAGTGGCCAGCAGGCACCCTAGTTGTGGGGAGACGCTAACTCCACGTCTTCCCACAATGCCATCTTGACTCCGCCACTTCAAGAATATTTATAAAATTGTACCTGTAAATAGTGCCCTTTGTTTCAAAGTATAATGTGATTTTCATTTTAAACCACCTGATTATAATGCTTCGAAAATTCCCTTGGAATAGATTACAGTCTCAGAAGGTTGGAATACAGGGAGTGGCCAACTTTGTCTCAACCTTCCAAGAAATTTTACTGGGGAAGCTTTTTTCTTGACATTAACCAAAAGTGTTGTTGAGATTAGTAAGTTAGAAGAAACATGGAAAAAGTCAAGTTAAAGACATTTGAGTAATGAGACAAAAAAACCCAGAAGACTAAACAATTGTGATTATTATTCATCCAGTGATCGTATCTGTAAAAGCTGTCATAAAGAAATCTAATTAAAAAGAATAACCTATCCACTCAGAAAGAGCACAGACAGAACATAAGAATGTTATTTTGAGAGAATGTTAGTTCAGTATGAACTGGCAAATGAAAATGTTCTTTTGATATCTGGTGGCAATTGCTCACTATACCTCATTCTCACTTCATGTTCCATCTTTATTGAACATCAGTGTGAGGCAAAGTCCAAGTTTTAACTTACTAATTATGATCAAGAAGATAAGTTATAGAAAAATAGGACTGATTCAAAGAAAAAAAATCTCTATAGCATTCTACACAGATTCTTGACCCTGGGTTCTAATTTCAATTATTTTACTTTACATGGAATGTGTCCTTAATTAAGACACTTCAGCTTTCTCTGTACTAATTCTATTATCTGTAAGATAAATGACTGGTTTCAGTAAAATCCAGAATACTTTCCAGCTTCAATTGTTTAATACTGAATGTAGATATTGAGAACAAACTGGTGGTAACCAGTGGGGAGAAGGAAGTGGGAAGGGGCAAGATAGGAGTATGGAATTAAGAGGTACAAACTATACATAAAATAAATAAGCTACAAGAATATATTGCACCAGTCCCTGCCATCAGGAAACTTGCACAACCCTCTTAGATAGCCTCATCTACCAGAGGGCAGATAGCAGAAGCAAGAAGAAATACAATCCTGCAGCCTGTGGAAAAAAAAACCACATTCACAGAAAGATAGACAAAATGAAAAGGCAGAGGGCTATGTACCAGATGAAGGAACAAGATAAAACCCCAGAAAAACAACTAAATGAAGTGGAGATAGGCAACCTTCCAGAAAATGAATTCAGAATAATGATAGTGAAGATGATCCAGGACCTCAGAATAAGAATGGAGGCAAAGATCGAGAAGATGCAAGAAATGTTTAACAAAGACCTAGAAGAATTAAACAACAAACAAACAGAGATAAACAATACAATAACTGAAATGAAAATTACATTAGAAGGAATCAATAGCAGAATAACTGAGGCAGAAGAACGGATAAGGGACCTGGAAGACAGAATGATGGAATTCACTGCTGCGGAACAAAATAAAGAAAAAAGAATGAAAAGAAATGAAGACAGCCTAAGAGACCTCTGGGACAACATTAAATGCAACAACATTCACATTATAGGGGTCCCAGAAGGAGAAGAGAGAGAGAAAGGACTCAAGAAAATATTTGAAGAGATTATAGTCAAAAACATCCCTAAGATGGGAAAGGAAATAGCCACCCAAGTCCAGGAAGCTCAGAGAGTCCCATACAGGATAAACCAAAAGAGAAAAATGCTGAGACACATAGTAATCAAACTGGCAAAAATTAAAGACAAAGAAAAATTATTGAAAGCAGCAAGGGAAAAATGACAAATAACATACAAGGGAACTCCCATAAGGTTAACAGCTGATTTCTCAGCAGAAACTTTACAAGCCAGAAGGGAGTGGCATGATATATTTAAAGTGATGAAAGGGAAGAACCTACAACTAAGATTACTCTACCTGGCAAGGATCTCATTCAGATTCAATAGAGAAATCAAAAGCATTACAGATAAGCAAAAGCTAGGAGAATGGAGCACCACCAACGAGCTCTACAACAAATGCTAAAGGAACTTCTCTAAGTGGGAAACATAAGAGAAGAAAAGGACCTACAAAAACAAACCCAAAACAATTAAGAAAATGGTCATAGGAACATACATATCAATAATTACCTTAAACGTGAATGGATTAAATGCTTCAACCAAAAGACACAGGCTTGCTGAATGGATACAAAAACAAGACCCATCTATATGCTGTCTACAAGAGACCCACTTCAGACCTAGAAACACATACAGACTGAAAGTGAGGGGATGGAAAAAGATATTCCATGCAAATGGAAGTCAAAAGAAAGCTGGAGTAGCATACTCATATAAGATAAAATAGACTTTAAAATAAAGAATGTTACAAGAGACAAGGAAGGACACTACATAATGATCAAGGGGTCAATCCAAGAAGAACATATAAAAATTCTAAATATATATGCACCCAACATAGGAGCACCTCAATACATAAGGCAACTGCTAACAGCTATAAAAGAGGAAATCGACAGTAACACAATAATAGTGGGGGACTTTAACACCTCACTTCCACCAATGGACAGATCATCCAAAATGAAAATAAATAAGGAAACAGAAGCTTTAAATGACACAATAGACCAGATAGATTTACTTGATATTTATAGGACATTCCATCCAAAAACAGCAGATTACACTTTCTTCTCAAGTGCGCATGGAACATTCTCCAGTATAGATCACATCTTGGGTGACAATTCAAGCCACAGTAAATTTAAGAAAATTGAAATCATATCAAGCATCTTTTCTGACCACAACACTATGAGATTAGAAATGAATTACAGGGAAAAAAAACATAAAAAACACAAACACATGGAGGCTGTACAATACGTTACTAAATAACCAAGAGATCACTGAAGAAATCAAAGAGGAAATCAAAAAATACCTAGAGAAAAATGACAACGAAATACAACGATCCAAAACCTATGGGGTGCAGCAAAAGCAGTTCTAAGAGGGAAGTTTATAGCTATACAAGCCTACCTCAAGAAACAAGAAAAATCTCAAATAAACAATCTAACCTTACACCTAAAGGAACTAGAGAAAGAAGAACAAACAAAACCCAAAGTTAGCAGAAGGAAAGAAATCATCAAGATCAGAGCAGAAATACATGAAATAGAAACAAAGAAAACATAGCAAAGATCAATAAATCTAAAAGCTGGTTCTTTGAGAAGATGAACAAAATTGATAAACCATTAGACAGACTCATCAAGAAAAAGAGGGAGAGGACTCAAATCCTCTATAAAATTAGAAATGAAAAAGGAGAAGTTACAACAGACACCGCAGAAATACAAAGCATCCTAAGAGACTACTACAAGCAACTCTATGCCAATAAAATGGACAACCTGGAAGAAATGGACAAATTCCGAGAAAGGTATAACCCTCCAAGACTGAACCAGGAAGAAATAGAAAATATGAACAGACCAATTACAAGTAATGAAACTGAAACTGTGATTAAAAGTCTTCCAACAAACAAAAGTCCAGGACCAGATGGCTTCACAGGTGAATTCTATCAAACATTTAGAGAAGAGATAACACCCATCCTTCTCAAACTCTTCCAAAAAATTGCGGAGGAAGGAACACTCCCAAACTCATTCTATGAGGCCACCATCACCCTGATACCAAAACCAGACAAAGATACTACAAAAAAAGAAAATTACAGACCAATATCACTGATGAATATAGATGCAAAATTCCTCAACAAAATACTAGCAAACAGAATCCAACAACACATTAAAAGGATCATACACCATGATCAAGTGGGGTTTATCCTAAGAATGCAAGGATTCTTCAATATATGCAAATCAATCAATGGGATACACCATATTAACAAATTGAAGGAGAAAAACCATATCATCATCTCAATGGATGCAGAAAAAGCTTTTGACAACATTCAACACCCATTTATGATAAAAGCTCTCCAGGAAGTGGGCAAAGAGGGAACCTACCTCAACATAATAAAGGCCATATACGACAAACCCACAGCAAACATCATTCTCAATGGTGAAAAACTGAAAGCATTTCCTCTAAGATCAGGAACAAGACAAGGTTGTCCACTCTTGCCACTATTATTCAACATAGATTTGGAAGTCCTAGCCAAGGCAATCAGAGAAGAAAAAGAAATAAAAGCAATACAAATTGGAAAAGAAGAAGTAAAACTGTCACTGTTTGCAGATGACATGATACTATACATAGAGAATCCTAAAGATGCCACCAGAAAACTACTAGAGCTAATCAATGAATTTGGTAAAGTTGCAGGATACAAAATTAATGCACAGAAATCTCTTGCATTCCAATACACTAATGATGAAAAATCTGAAAGAGAAATGAAGGAAACACTCCCCTTTACCATTGCAAAGAAAAGAATAAGATACCTAGGAATAAACCTACCTAGGGAGACAAAAGACCTGTATGCAGAAAACTATGAAAGACACTGATGAAAGCAATTAAAGATGAAACCAACAGATGGAGAGATATACCATGTTCTTGAATTGGAAGAATCAACATTGTGAAAATGACTATACTACCCAAAGCACTCTACAGATTCAATGCAATCCCTATCAAATTACCAATGGCAGTTTTCACAGAACTAGAACAAAAAATCTTAAAATTTGTATGGTGACACAAGAGACCTCGAATAGCCAAAGCAGTCTTGAGGGAAAAAAACGGAGCTGGAGGAATCAGACTCCCTGACTTCAGACTATACTATAAAGCTACAGAAATCAAGACAATATGGTACAGGCACAAAAACAGAAATATAGATCAATGGAACAGGATAGAAAGCCCAGAGATAAACCCACACAGCTATGGTCAACTAATCTACGACAAAAGAGGCAAGGATGTACAATGGAGAAAAGACAGTCTCTTCAATAAGTGGTGCTAGGAAAACTGGACAGCTACATGTAAAAGAATGAAATTAGAACACTCCCTAACACCATACACAAAAATAAACTCAAAATGGATTAGAGAACTAAATGTAAGACCGGACACTATAAAACTCTTAGAGGAAAACATAGGAAGAACAGTCTTTGACATAAATCACAGCAACATCTTTTTTGATCCACCTCCTAGAGTAATAGGAGTAATAGGTGTAATTTGCAAACGAATCAACGGACAAAGGATTAATCTCCAAAATATATAAACAGCTCATGCAGCTCAATATTAAAAAAACAAACAACCCAGTCCAAAATTGGGCAGAAGACCTAAATAGAGATTTCTCCCAAGAAGACATACAGATGGCCAAGAAGCACATGAAAAGCTGCTCAACATCACTAATCATTAGAGAAATGCAAATCAAAACTACAATGAGGTATCACCTCACACCAGTCAGAATGGCCATCATCAGAAAATCTACAAACAACAAATGCTGGAGAGGGTGTGGAGAAAAGGGAACCCTCTTGCACCGTTGGTTGGAATGTAAATTGATACAGCCACTATGGAGAACAGTATGGAGGTTCCTTAAAAAACTAAAAATAGAATTACCATATGATCCAGCAATCCCACTACTGGACATATACCCAGAGAAAACCATAATTCAAAAAGACACATGCACCCCAATGTTCACTGCAGCACTATTTACAATAGCCAGGTCATGGAAGCAACCTAAATGCCCATCAACAGACGAATGGATAAGGAAGTTGTGGTACATATATACAATGGAATATTACTCAGCCATAAAAAGGAACGAAATTGAGTCATTTGTTGAGACGTGGATGGATCTAGAGACTGTCATACAGAGTGAAGTATGTCAGAAAGAGAAAAACAAATATTGTATGTTAACGCATGTATGTGGAACCTAGAAAAATGGTACAGATGAACCGATTTGCAGGGCAGAAATTGAGACACAGATATAGTGAACAAACGTATGGACACCAAGGTGTTAAAGCGGCGGGGGGTGGGGGTGGGGGTGTGATGAATTGGGCGATTGGGATTGACATGTATATACTGATGTGTATAAAATTGATGACTAATAAGGACCTGCTGTATAAAAAAATAAATTAAATTAAAAAATTAAAAAAAGAAGAATATATTGTACAACACACGGAATATAGCCAATATTGATAATAGCTTTAAATGGGGCATAATCTATAAAAATACTGAATCTCTATGTTATACACCTGAAACTAATATAATATTGTAAATAAACTATACTTCAATAAAAAAAATAAATACTGAATGTGTCTTTTCCCAGTGTCTCACCAGCAACCATGGTGACTGACTTAGCTTCTAGAACACTCTCATCATTTTAGCAAGTAACCACTTTAGTTTTAGCTCATTCTATCATAGTTTCTCAGTGCTGGATTAACATTTATATTCAGTAAGGATTTGTATCTGCTCAGACTCAGCCCATAGTTTAAATAATGTTAGAGAAATAACATAATCACGCCAACAAAAACATCCTTCCATATATAGAACTGAGAACACAACATATACAGGGTAAGCATTAACAGATCTACACGCATGTAACGAAGGGCAACAGTGACTATGAAGTTGGGACAAAATTTCACATACGTTATACAGCAATGAAGAAGATAGAAAAAGGATTCACTATCTCGCCATACCTTCTGACCCTCTCCCATACATTCCATGAGGAACACTTGAGATAATTTTGGAGGTACATTCTGACATATCTGGAAGTTATTTGGCCTGCACCTTTAGAGGTATTGCTACATTGTGAAAACTGGAGAGTTGGCTTAATTCCTAAGGAGATTTATCTATATTTCAAAAGTTATCATAAGGACTCAAATTTACTACATTTCCAAGGAAACATACACACACACACACACACACAGAGAAATGGGGAAATTGGTCTATTTGCCCTTTATAACAGATAAAATTATTTTTATTTGCTCAAAGTATAAAGAAACTCATTTGAGTTTAATTATTTGGGGTTCAAAAAAATAACATAGAATCCTATTTTGAGATTGGAATTTTAGTGGAAACACTATGTATAATCACAAAGAGTAAAGTGCAAAGAAAATAATAACTTAACCCCAAATAGAACTTCAACATAGGAATTAGTTGTAGGCATTGTATAATAGTGCCACTGATTTCCATTCTCTTTGTTTTGTCCTCTTAATCTTAACTACATTTGCCCAAGACCTTCTATGTCTTGACATTATCCACATCTTGAAAAAGAAAAGCACTTTCTTCAGTGTTCTAACTCAGTGTTGTCCAATAAAAATAAAATTTAAGCTACATGTGGAATTTTGAATTTCCTAGAAACTACATTAAAAAGTAAAAATAAACCTTAAAATTAATTTAATAATACATCTTATTTAATCCAATATATCTAAAATATTACCATGTCAACATATAATCAATATAAAAATTATTGAGATATACTTTTTTTAACCAAGTCTTTGTAATGTGGTGTGTCTATTACATTTACAGCACCTCTCGATTCAGACCACTCACATTTCAAATACTCAGTAGCCACGTGTGGCTAGTGGCTACCATATTGAACAGCACAATTACACCCAAATGCATAAGGAACATGTCATGTCTGCTCTGTGATGGTGGCACACATAGAATTTTATTCTGGAATTTTAAGTTACAGGCCAATGAGATCACATTTTTCAATTTCTATTGTTGTGGTTTGTGGGTAATAATTATGAACATCCCTTTCTAGCCCCTGAGTTCCAAATTGAGAAGCAGACTCAAGTTTCATATAGATATAAATCAAAATATCAGCTTCAATTTTTTAAAAAAAGCTGCATTTTGTTATGTGGCTTAGATCTGTATCTACACTACACTTCCTAGTCCTATTTGCTAGGTCTAGATTTAGGGCTGTCTGTCTGCATGGGGATTTGTGGAGTGAACTGAACTCTTCCTCAAGTGTGCTTCCCTTGGAGAAGGAGATGAGTGGACTGGGTTCTGCCTCCCTGCAAGGAGAACCCAAGAAGAGTCTTTTTCCATTTTCAATAATCAGATAAACAACTTCTCTCTTTTTTTTTTGGAGGAGGGAGGGAATTTGAAAAAATTATTTCCAGTACTATTTTGCATTGGGGAACAGAATGAACAGGAGAATAGTGTCTGTAAAGCTATTTCTAAATTCCCAAGAGGAATAAGATTTTAATGATACTATGGAAAACTATGTAGCACCATCTTAGAACGATGTACACGAAAAACTTTTAGCTAGAATTATGAGTGATTTTTATTCCTAGATGTAAGAAAAACCTACAGATCTATGTTAGGAAGAGGTATTCTAAAAAACTTACAACTAAAATTGTGGATGAGTTTACTTGAATATTTACCATACCATGCCAATTAAAAAACAAGTTCTTTTCCCATTTAGGTTATTACAGAACTTGAAAAAGAATAGATAAATGTATATATATATATAACTGAATCACTTTGCTGTACACCTGATACTACCACAACATTATTAATCAACTATACTCCAATATAAAATAAAAATTAAAACACAACAATAACACACAAATATCCTATCTTTCTTACTCAATTTTCCAGGTCTCTGTTTCCTACCACCTTCAGAAATCTGTCAGAATATGACTGATTAGAATGAAAATAAGTGCCCTGGGCCAGACTTATGTAGTTAGGTTGACTTATCTATTGTTGATTACAGCTCAGTGAAATGGCTGGCATTTCATGCCCCAAAGTGTGGAAGTTGCCTTATCTAAGCTTATTTATTTGTTTGTTTATAATGCTGAACAATCACTGACTAACTGAGATGACTTAACAAAAACTGGTTTCTTCCATTTGGCCACCTTAGTAGTTTTTTATGCTGAAAGTAGCTTTCTAAATGTAAGTTTGGCTTTACATAATTTCTCCCCCAAATACATGATTATCAGGTACAGTCACAAAAAATTCTGAATGGGGAAGAAAACAGATGCCTTTGTTTACTCTTTACTATTTTTCTTTAGTTTCCAAACTTTACTCTTTTTTATTTTATTTTTTTTTAATTCAGTATTTTATTTTCAGTATACCAAAAAAGAGAATAAGACCTGATATTGAGTCAAATCTGAGGTTGTCTGTTCTGAAGGATCTTAAGCAGTTGGGGATTAGAAAACTATACGTAGTTTCAGAAAATGTAGAGAGCAAATTATTAGGGCTCTATCTAGCTGACGCACTGAGTTCTGAGAGGAAGGTGGCCAGAGAGACCGTGGAGGGCCACTGGAAACAAACTTTATGACTGCACAATTTTTGTAGGGAATGACCTTGTCAAGATCATGTATTTCTTTTTCTATTATTTGATACCATTATGTAACACCCTTCCTTTACATCTTTCTTCCACCTCTACTAAATACCACACACTTATTCAAAATCATTTGTTAGCATTTTCCCTGAAATGGGAGTGTTACCCAAAAAACTGTGTTTGCCTCTTAGCAGATGTTGAGTCAAAAGACACAACCAAGACAAAGATTGGGAGAAGAAGGGATTCGTCACTTGCAGCAAGTAAGAAGAACACAGGTCTCTTTCTCAAAGCAGTGTCATGAGCCAGTACTGTACTGATTTTTAAAAACTTTCTTTCCTGAACATATACACTAAAGATGAAAATCAATGTGAAACTTATGAAATATTTGGATATAATTAAGGACACTGAATTATTTTAACAGCCATTTTTGCATTCCTACTATGTGACATACATGCTAGAGGCACTAGTGATATCAATAACAAATATTCAGTCCTGACTTCAGTGATTTCAAATCTTATCAGCTAGACTGTAATAAATATGTGGACAAAATGTTGTGTTAACACAAATGAGAAAAGACACTCTTCTCACAAAATATCTTCAGAAACTTCCTTTGGAAATTTGAAGGAAGAAGAACATCTTATTACCTTCAGTGTGGCACAGATAGACTTCAAGGAAAATCTCTGCAAAGAAAATGACTAATAGGAGTTTCAGGTAATTCCTCACACAATCTGCCTAAATAGCTGATTAATTTAATGAAAAATCCATTTCCATCTGTTCTTTGGCATATTATAGACAAAGCTTAAACACCTGATAAATTCAATGTCTACAAATTATCTGATGCCTGACAAATCAATGAAAAATATACAGTTGATGCTTGAACAACCTGGGGGCCAGGGGCACCGACCCCGTGCACAGTTGAAAATCCACGTATAACTTTTGACTTCCCAAAAACTTAACTACTCATAGCCTACTGGTGACCAGAAGCCTTACTGATAATATAAATAGTTGATTAACAGATATTTTGCATGTTATATGTATTATATACTGTATTCTTACAATAAAGTAAGCTAGAGAAGAGAAAATGTTATTAAGGAAATCATGAGGAAAATACATTTACAGTACTGTAATGTATTTATTGATATTGGAAGTTTATGTCATCTGTTTATAAGATGAATCATCTGTCTGTCAGTACCTACATTAATATTGTCTTATATGATACAAAACAATGTAGATGTTACACACATTATTAACATTAGACTTGATCAAAAAGAAAAAGATAATGTGAAAAAGAATATTTATTTACAGGTATAGCCATTTATGCATTGACAATGAAGAAGCAACAATACGATTGCTTCATGGTTGCCTAGCCTATACACTAATGAATAGATCCTTATAAATTTTTTATGGCATATGGTTTTTCAGCCATATTCATAATACAGTACTGGAAACATTTTTACATTTAAAAAACCCAACATACCTATGATGATCGGCTAATACACAGTTTCTCCAATTACAAGAGGAAGGCATACCGTACAGTAATGTAATTCTTTGAAAACAAAGTTATAAAACAATAAGAAAGCTAACACATTAATTTTATATTAAATATTACTCACCTTATGCCTATGTAAGGATAGACTGGGAGCTACATACATTTTATGCATTTATGACAAAACTTTTTCTTAACTTTTTTGGTATTTCTAGGCTATGCAGTTTATCTGCAAATTTTTTCAAATTGTTGCAAATCTCAAAAAAAATTTTCCAATATATTTATTGAAAAAATCTATGTATGAGTGGACTCATGCAGTTCAAGCCTGTGATGTTCAAGGTTCAACTGTATTCCAACATTTGGCATGTAGAAAATGTACCTGAATAGTTAACTAATTTCTAGATTTGTTGACTGGGCCAGGGGAGGCATTATTGGGGTGGGGAGTGGGGAATTGCGGAGGACAGGATGGTAGGAAAGAACAGAGTTAAATACGATGTCTGCTGTTCAATGGTCACCTCCAACTGTGGGCCAGGCTGAAAATATCACACTCTCACGTAGGGGAATCAGAATGATGGAATTATTAACACACATTGGAAGACTACTATAAAACAGCTTCTACATTACACTAGTTCAGAATAGTGGTACAGATATTAATTAGTGTTTTAGTGGGGAAATAGTGAGTCCTTTGCTAATTCTATTGTGGCATAGCTACTGAAGAATAACTCATACCAGCAATTCATTTTCAAGAAACTAACACGAAAGATAAGCTAACTATGCTGAGTAATTTTCACACTTTTTTCCTGCTTTACAATTCTTTTCATGGTATCCCTGGCTGTATCATAGTGGAATTAAAACTCTTCAAGCAGAGCTTAATGTAATATAAGTATACTGGATTAAACCTTCAAAAATTTATTTTTAGCCCAAATGAGTTGCAGATACTGGATGTTAGGTCTTCAGATTCATCTGAGGACAAATTATTATAAAGGAATTAATTTATTTTTGAAAGGATGACTGCAATTAAATTCTTACCAGTACGAGGGTCCAGAAATAACTGTAGTGCCACAACATATTTAATTTTTGCTTGCTTGCTTTTTCGTTACACACAAGTGCCCCTACATATAAAATGAGACCCTCATAGCTGTATTAAACAGCTCACATTAAATGGACATATCATCATGGAGAAGGGTATTTACTGCTCGCCTATTACAGGCAACAATATTTTAATTGCTGGATTATGGGTAGTTTTTGAGCATATGCAAATTACTAAAAAAAATCTTTTGTTATTGCTTCCTTAATTTTCCTCATTGGGAGGGCATCAAACCACACATGAGTTAATTTCTATTCCTCATGGTTTAAGACTTTGTGATCTTAGATCAAAGGATAGCGGAACTCATTCTTGAGAAATTCAGAGGACAGGTGGCCTGGCTGAGGAGGTTTCAGGGACCAGGAAAAACTGTAGGAACCAAGACAAATTGACAATTTCATAATTCTGGTAGTTTGGCTCCAAAGACTTTTAGTTTTTATCCCTGTTATGTTTTTTCTTATACCCCATGTCCATTCTATGTTAACATCTTCATGAGCCCTACTATTATTGCCTGAATTAATATTGAATCTGCCTTAGTCTCTTTTTTTCATAGTATGTATCCCCTTCTAATATAACATAATTGACTTGTTTTTTAGTCAACCACTGTTTCTCCCTCACTGCTAGAATGTAATCTTTATCAGGGCAGGAATATTTGTCTGTTTATTTCCTGACTTACATGAAATTCCTAGAACAGTGCTCATCTCATAGTAGTGCTCAAAAAATTTATTGATTGGCTACACAAGGCTGACCTCTGAGCAAAGACATAAATGTGGTAAGGGGGCAAATCATGTGGATATCTGCAGAGACCTTGTTCCAGAAGAAGGGAACAGAAAGTGTGAAGAACCAAGATAGGAGTCACAAGCAGTAAAGATGCCAGTGTGGCTAGAAGTGAGTGATGGCTAAAGTATAGGAAAGAAAGGCACACAGTTAGTAAGTGATGGAGCCTAAATTTAGGCCCAGACAGTCTGGCTTAGAGCCTGTGCTCTTAAGTATTAAATTTAGATCAATATCCAATTCTGTCATTTACTAGGTATGTGATTTGGAGCAAGGTTCATGAATACTCTCAACCTCAGTTCCCTCACTAGTGATAGAGGGGTAAATACCTCATAGAAATATTGTGAGAATTAAGTGAAATATTGTATTGCAAAATGCCTTACAAGTGGATTAATAAATATTAGACCTCTTCCCACCGCACGCCCATCTCCTGGTTTGTTGGGCACAGTGTAGTTGTTTAAGTCAGAGAGGAACTCTTAAAAAAGAAAAGCCCACCAGTCCCCACATCTAAACCTGAAAACCATTATTATATCTAACCCACCAAACTGATATCAAAGAATATTCTGAAGGATTATGAGGAAAGAATAAATTCTCAAGTAAACTCAGGTCAAAACCAGCTGGCACTTGATAAGTTGTCTAATCAGGGAATTACTCAGGGATGGACAATGAATTCTGAGTAATGACTTAGCCTGCTGTCAGCCTCCAGATAGCTGAGTTTCCCATTTAAGAAGAGTCTGTGGTGAGAGATAAGGACCCAGGGCAAAGATAATCCTAATTACAGTCCGAGGCAGGGGACCTCCACTTCTATACTAGGTGTGGGGGCAGGGGGGGTTGTCAATGCCAGTTGTATTTCTTTGCCTCTTTTCAACTTGTATGGAAGAAATTAGTGAGCATTTGCTTACTACATGGGAGATTATCTTTGCTAGGTAGAGTATGGACCCGACAACTTCAAGTAAGGTTTAAAGAATTAGAGGGCTTTATAAGAAATGTTGATCTCCAATAACCCAAAATATTTCCATATAATAATAATAATAATCCATGATTGTGGTCAACATGAAAGGTATTTACAGTCTTATATTTAGGGAGAGGATCACATTTAAATATTATCTACAAATTTAGTGGTTTAGAATTGTCTTCAACGGGTTTCTGTGCACAAGTCTTGCTCTCCAATTAGAAAACAAACACATTTAGTGTGGTCACTTTCCTGCCATAGCTGATCCTCACTCCCCAGCCCCTAACACACCGACACACCAATCACAGCTCTAGATATGTTGAAAAACTTACTTCACTGACTAAGAAAGGAAAAAAAAATCTATTAGTTTAGGTAAAAAGTCCAGAAGGAGAAGAATTGCAGTCAGGCTATAACCACCAGGGCAGATATCCATTGAGCACAGTAGGTGCTGTACCAAGGGCCCACAATAATTTTAGGAGCCCACTCTGGGGGAGGAGAGAAACCTTTCCCTTTACCCTTTCTAGGTTCTTCTAGCTGGTTTAAGAATAAAATTGAATGAGACAGATTAACAGGAGAAAATCAAATACAATTATGTATGTACGAGGGTTCCATAAGAATATAGGGTCTAAGTATATATTAGGCAATTGAGGCTTATATGCCATCTGAGAGAAGACGAAGGGGGTAGGGGTATGGACCTCAAAGAGAAGGAAGGCAGTTCACATGGAGATTGAAAAACAAATGTTTGGTAAACAAATGTTCGATGTGTCACGCAGAGGCAGTGGGACACAGAGAGGACTTTGGTCTTCAGGCCTTGCTGGGCTCCCCTGCTACAATTAGCCCATATTCTTTGTAGGTATCCTTGGTGATAGTGCTTTTCCTGGATAGTGCTTTTCTTTATATAAATTCTTTAGGCAGCTAATGGGGAGGTAGAAAGACAGACTTCCTGTCTGTCTAATCAGCCTAAAATAATCCTCATGCCACAGAAATGCATTTTGGGCTGTCAAATTTTGCTTCCCTATACCATGAAAATATTTTAACTTCTTTTAAAATCAGAAGAAAAAACAATATTTAGGTCAAAGAAAATGTTTTGATATATGGTATTAATATATGCTTTTTACTAATGTGATTATAAAATATAATTTTTATATTTTTTAGTGGAGGAAGGAGTCCCTGAAGGCAAACATGTCTAGGGCCCATGGAAGTCATGATGTGACTCTGAACTCAACATATGTTTGATGTTTAGAATATAAGCATTGCCAAGGGTTCTGGTATAGCTCTACTATGCCCATCTTTTTTTTTTCTTTTTAATGTACCTCTCTTTGTTTAGAGCCCATCAAGAGAGCAGGGAGCTGTATTCATAAGACTTCTACTAGAAGGCAGGGTCAGATTGGCAAAAACCTCCAGCACAGGAAATCAGAGACCCTTGAATCCCAGCTCAGGCTCTGCTTCCTTAATCCAAGGTTTGTTCTGGTCCATGAGCCTCAACCATGGCTCCATTGCTTCCCTTCTGTTCTTAAACTGAGTTTGGTGGTCTGGCTCTCATATGCTGAATTCTTTCTGTACCTTACTTTAATTTACTGGCTTTGCTTCACTCCAAATTTGCACTTTTAGCTCAGAGATATGATCTTCAGGCTGGAAAGCAAAGCCTAATTTCAGAAATTCCTTTCTAGAAAAGTTGTGTACTGTATCCCTGGATTAACCACCAAACCACATCAATTTTGCAGGAATGGGTCATGCTTCAAGTCCTGATACTGAGTGTGAGAGAAAATGTTGTCCTTCAATCTGATGTAATTCTAACTACAAAGCAACCTACTTCTCTGCAATGATCTCCAAAGCTCATAAAATTTCTATTCACCTCTCACAAGGGGAAGGTTTAGGATGTGGTGTTATTTTTAATTGTTTATTTTTAAATTATTGTTATTTCATAGTTCTAGCCCTTGTTTTGCAGTAGGTGAGTAAAGGATGAGTATATAATACTAGGTTAACATCTTTTCTTGTAATGCACATAAGAAATCAGGCCTGAAAAAACTAATTCTAAGAGGTGTGACTTTTTTATTGCATTCTTTCATTCACTGATTCATTCAGTCAATCAGGTATTTAGTTTAAAAAAAAATCAAGATATATTCTATATCAAGTATGGCTCACATTCCTTGTTGTATTTATTTTGTACTGTTTTGGTCCTATACCTGAAGTATTCATTGATTGATATTTTACATCATAACTTTATATTAAGTATATTTGATAAACAAAGTTAGTTTACATCAGTATGAGGAAGGTCTTCTGTGGATTTGATGGACATTGTAAATAGGATCCATTGATTTTAATTTGTTACTCTTTCCCTGTTTCTCTGGGATTGAGCTAGGATACCTGTAATGGTCTACCCCAAGGAAACAACATTGGGCCAGTGGGTCAGGGCCACTAAGTGGGGATTCAGAAAACAATATTCAAGATAATAAAGATAAGTCAGACAAATATAAGGCAAAAATTACATAAGTTGGACCTTTTTTCAATCCTCTGAGGATCTATGAATTTTTTACGGTATGCAAGGAGGGGACAACACTTAATAAATAGGATTACTTCTTGCATTATCCACGATCAGACATGTTATGAAACCTCTGTATTGGTCATGGCAGAGGAAAAGACAGACTGAGAAATTGAGTAGGGGCTTTTACAGCCTCAGTCTGGAGTCAACACACTATTTCTATTCACATTTTACTGGCCAGAATTGGCAACCTGCCCTGTTGGTTTCTGGGGCTGGAGAGCATATCACTCATTATCAGGGTAGAGTTGCCAGATTATATATACTTAATATGTATATACACAGGACATTCAGTTGAATTTGTATTTCAGAAAAACAACAGTAATTGGCGTATTCTAAAAATTGTCCTGGTTTATCTGAAATTCAGATATAACTGAGCATCTTGTATTTTACCTAGCAACCCTCCCATGAAGGTAAGAGACCTTGGTAAACACTGGTAATGGCCACCTCAATTCTCGAATCAAATGCCCTCAGGCATTTGCTTTTGTCTGGGGAAACATTTTCCGCCCCCCAGGAAAATCCTTCTGGTGACTCTCAGAGCATACCACCTTGGCCCTGTCTTGGGTGATTGAAGAAAGCTATTTACTATTTTTATTCCTTACTTCTGTTCTTCTCTTCTAATAATCCATTTCTGTAAAAACCACGGTTTACAAACTAGCGTTACAGTGACCTATATGGTGGTAGAGCAAATTTAGCTTGCTAAAGTGTGTCCTGAGGTGTCTGCAGATAGTACCTATTGACTTTTGTTGAAGGGCAGAGTTTGACTCATAGAAATAGCACAACTTGCCCCTAAGGCTATATTCCATGAACAGAGCAAAGTTTAGAATGGATGAGCAGTTTTAAAGTTACACCACACCAGAAGCAATAGTCCAGGGAATCAAACTTTTAGAAACTAGCTTTAAAAGTTGGTCCTAGGAGATGTGCATGAATGTGAATTTTAGGAGAAATGATTTATGCACAGAGGAAGAAATGTCTGGGGGAAAGAGGTGAAAGGACAGGTCATGTATTCAGGAAAGTGCATGCCAAGACCATTTCTGAGGTTTGGAGGAGATTCCTAAACTCCGATATTTAGATGAAAGACAAAATGAACAGCATAAATAAGACAAAACAAACAAGACTAAAGGATCTAGGGTACAACATTAATCGAGATAGTATAGACAAACTGCTTGGTCAGTTCCTGACTTAAAATGCTTATAAGGGTTTAATAATTTTATAAGCCATTATTATTCACTTTCATAGATTCCAAAACAGATTCTTTTTTTCCACCATTAAACCTTTCTTAAAGTCAGGCATACTTAAAATCTACAAAGTCTTAAAATTGTCAGATGCCAGGTGGAAGTGGTGTCTTAATAGTGTAAAAACCTTCCTTTGACACCTGTGGTTAGATCAAGAGATTGCATCAAAGTGTCTATGATTAGAAAAAATATGGCGTTATTAAACCAAACATGGCTAGATTGCTCGCAAGAAATATGGCAGAGTACAGGGAGCAAATAAAAAATAAATAAAATGCCTCCATGTTAATCCAAGCAATGATCACAGGCATTTCACTTAATGATTCAATCTTAGCCCCTCTCTCATAGTTTATGCCCCTCTGGGGAAAGTGCAGATGGATGGGAAGCAGATAATCAGTTTGGGGTCAAGAATTCCAGGAACCTGGAAAATGAGATCTTGTATAACTGAGAGTTGACTCTGTTTTTCCTTGTGCCTCCCTCACTACTTGCTCAGTTCAATTAAACCAAAATGCATAGTTTACTAATTGTAGTAACAGTATTTTCAGTAATCAACATAGTTTGAGGGGATTATAGAAAAGGGTTACTGTGCAATATAAATGAGGTAATACATGTAAAGCACCAAGAATGCGGTCTGCCAGAGCATGAGTAGCTGTTCTTATTATTCTATTCATTTTATTTATTTATTACCTCATTATCATTTTAATATAATGCCTCCTTAAATTTAGTCTCATGAAATTAATACAAATAGTTACTTCATTTCTTTCTCTCCCTAACCTACCAACCTGCACAAACCCTCTAAACAATTAGTATCACCTGATGATACTTTTTGCATTCTTACCTCATTTTCCTTTAATTGGGCCCATCTCTAGTCTCTTCACCTAAGTTCTATTTATATGTTGAGCGGCATATATATTTCACAATATCGGGGTATCCATCCTTAGGGTCCCCCAGAGATCTCTGTCTTCTCAATCTCATTTGACACATATTGTCTACACACGTTTAAATTCTAGCTCCATGTATTACTAACTTTAAGAATTACATTTTCCTCACCTGTAAAATGGGGATAATAATTATACCTATCTCAAGAGGCTGTGAAGATTAAATTATAATATAAAATATGCTTGATGCCTAAAGCTACTTAATAAATATTGATTCCCACCACAACTCTTGGTGGCGGATATTGTTAACTCTTTGCAAATTTACATACTTTCTACCCAACCATATTTTCATTTCCTTGAAAACAGCCAACATATTCTTATATATGTATGCACCTGTTTTGGTTCTTAGTACCATGCTTTTCATTTAATGTGTTAAGCCAATACTTGTAAGATCTATTGATCTGGGGATTTAAAATGCATTGCATGGTCAGGGATCTTTGTTGTGATGGAATTGCTCTGTATCTTGATTGTTTAAATATCATCATCCTGGTTGTGATATTGTACTATGACTTTGTAAGATATCACCATTGGGGGAGAATGGCAAAAGACATGCAGGATCTCTTAGATTATTTCTTACCACTCTATTTGAATCTGTACAATTATCTCCAGCTAAAGTTCAATTAAAAAATATATTGCATGCTGACTACTGTTGTTTGGTGTTTCTTTTGCTGTGGCAGAACCCTGTTTTTGCTTTATATAGATTGAGGGGCTGCACATAAAATTATCTTTAATAAAATAGACTAAAGAGAATAAAGCAAAAATGATTTAAGTACTGATCCATGTAAGTACATTTGCCTCTTTTTGTAAACTGTTAAAACTGTTAAAACCATTTAAGTCATCTAAAATTGTTGGGCGCTTGGGAGTTGTATATATTTAGTGGCTCCAGTTAGCTTGTATCTTTTAATTTTCACTTCCTTTGCCAACCTAATGCCTTATTTGCCATTGTCGGCTCCTCTCCTCGGGAGTCATTTCACCTTCCCAAGCATTTTATCACCTCGAACACAACCCATCTGTGTTGTTTCAGGCCAACTGTAGCAGAAGAGAGCCGTGCCAAGTCTTCTGTGAATTCAGGTACTTTCTTCTGCCCTTGAGCAACTGGGCCTTTTGGAAATGACTTTAACTTTTTTTTTTTTCTGAATAAAATACAAAATAGCTTTAATCATCCAGTGCTGAAGATCTGAACAAAAGAAGCCAAGGTGATAGGAGAACATCTTACCAAGACCTCAACTGTCACTTCAGACAGCCAGGGGAGAGAACCTTAATTAAAGGTCAAACCTGGGAGATGCACCTCTGGGGCTGCTGTGTCGTTGAGACAGGATCAGGTTTCATGATCTCAGCTCAAATCCTATGGCATTTCTGATATTCTCCTGTATTATTATCTGAAGCATGTGCACCCACAAAATCCGGGGGAAATTCAGTCACAAGCTAATGACCTATGTGTTTAGGTATGTATCCAGGGAATAGTGGTTTTATAATTTAGCTTTGGGTTCAAGTATTTTACTAAAAGGTATTTTTCTAACAGTGAATTTGGAATTGTAACATGATTAAGAGCTGTCTTTCTTAGAGAATAGTACTTGGCAATAATAATAATAATAATAATACCAAATATCCAAAGAGACAGCAAACATTGCCTTATATCGTCTATTTTGGAAGCCTTTCTATCCCGTTGATGCTCCAAATTGAGGTACTAGCTTGACTTTCTAAGAGCTAACCTACTAGAATTTTGTAAAGATGGGAAATAGAAAAAGGAGAAGGAGGAAAGAATTACATATATCAGCCTTCCTCTTTTCCACCTCAACCACTCTTATCTTTGGGAAGATGAAGCATAACACTCTTTCCATATTCTCACACTGCAAACTACAGAGTATCCCTCTGTAGCTTATTATCTTCTTCATTGAACTGTGTATTATGTTTCACTTAAACAGACTTGGATAAAATAAGGGTTGTGGCTGGGTGCACAATTTGAATTGCCCAAGGCTGATCTTTCTTTAGCCTGACCTGGATAATAGAAAGAATATTGGAGTGGATATATATGTGAGTGTGTTTAGTGCATACAAGGAGGTTTGGAAGGATACACCCAATGTGATAACTTTATAGAGTGGAAGTAGGGAAGCCAAAATTGAGGGGAGGGAGGAGATTAAAGGATATTTTAGTTTCCTTTATTTACATATGTTTAGTTTCCTTTATTTACTTATGCTTTACATAAGAACAAAGTAATTATGTATTATTATGGGAAAACAACTAAATTAAAGATATTTCCAAGGCAGTCTTGTTCTGAAGTATTGTGCTAGTATCCACCTTTGGGTAGATAATCCTAGAATGCACTTCTGCAGACGCATGCACTTGGGAAATACTAATGATGTAGTTAAGGGATCACCTTCCCCCACTTTCCCCTCAAATCCTGGATCCTAGCAATGACTTCAGATCTGCTTGCAGATATTTAAACAAATGAGTTGATAAAGGCAATTGATAATGGCCATTTAATTCTGAGTGTTTGGAGGTCTTTGAGTGTTTTTGGGGATGTCTCTTTCTGTTCGGTTAATCCTATTGTTATTCCCAAACTGAACAGATTGCATCTAAAAATATGTGAGTAAATCCCACAATAACTTACTACCTCTATGATTATCAGGACTTGATCTTTCGGCTGTTTTTGCCATTTATTTAGATATAGCCATGATAAAGAGAATGTGGGCATGTTCGCATAAAGTATTAGGCTTTCTTTTATTGTTTTTCCTTTTGTTGTTGTTCTTGATGATTGCTCTTATTGATTTCTGAAATACATGAAATGATCCAAAGCAAGAGACATGTAGGCCTAGAAGAGAGTAGAACATACTCTTCTCCCTCCATTGGTATTGATCTCAAGAGAACTCTTTAATAAGCTTTCTACATGCCAATTTCTATCTCAATCTTTATCTGCTTCCTGAGGAACCCAACCTGCAACATACCTTAAGCAATGTCAAAAGACAAATAACAACCTGGAAGGTAATATTTACAATATTTAACAGAGATAAAGGACTAACGAAAAGAGCAACCCACATAGAAAAATAGGCAACAGGCATAAACAGACAATTTATGTAAAACATATACGAATGGCCCTTACACTTGTGACTAGATGTTCACTTCTCATTATAAGAAAAATTCAATTTAAAACTACACCAAGATACCATTTCTAAACTATCATATTGACACAAATATAATATTTGATAATACATTATACTGTTGAAGCTGTGTGAAAATAGGCAGATTCATACATTGCTGGTGAGAATGCAAATTGGTACAACCGTTATGGAGAGGAGTTTTGCAATATCTAAATAAAGCTATTCATATGTTTACTTTTTGACCCAGAAATCCCACCTGCAGGAATTTGCCATGAAGATACAACTCCAACAATATGAAAATGTATATGCAAAAGGTTATTTTTTCTAGAATTGTTGGTAATTGCAAAATATTGTAGACAACCTAAATGTCCACATATGGAATACTGGTTAAACCAACTAGTATGTTTACACTTTGTTAGTACAATGCATCATAAGAAAGAATGGGGGAGATCTCAATGAACTGATATACAGATTTCCTATATGTATTAAGTACAAAAAGCAGAGTATAAAAGAGCATATGTAGTATGCTAGTTTTTTGTGTAAGAAAGAAGGGGAAATAAGAAAATACACATTCCCTTATTTGTGCAAAGAGAAATGCACAAGAAGCGGATATTAATGATATTGGTTAAGTTTCATTGGTAGGAATGAAGTTGAAGGATTTGAAGTGTGGGATTATACTTGTTTGCATAAAACTTTTCATATAGCATCAACTTTGGAACCATTGATGTTTTACATACTCAAAAATAAACAACAGGGAAAAGAAACAATTAAAATAGAATACAAACAGAAATAAATGAAGTTAATTGTATTTCAAATTAATATATAATCACACTAAGAGGAAGTAAGAATTAACTCAAGTAACATTTGAACACAGTATTGACTACTGTTGGGGAAATAGAATTGAAAATAAAATCTTCTTTCAACCCAGAAAACCCTCCATGAAGGTAGTGGGGGAAAAAAAACAGTTTTATTACTGAATAAGCATTAAACCAGAGTATGGTGTGCATCACAGGCAGTCCATTAAGAGACTGCAAAGACAGGAAGGAATCTCACCCTTTTATATAACCAAGCATATGACATCCATCTCAGACATGTTCTCCAGATAAACAATAACTAGTCCTTAAGTAAAAGGACTTGATACCATCATTTAGTACATATAGTTCATCCTACATTTACCTGGTAATTGGGGTAACCATCCGTGTTAGTTAATTGGCCTTATACAAAAGAAAAATAAACTCCTATCTTAATGAAAGAAGGTAGGTTTGCAACTTGGAGCCAGGTGTCAGCTAAAGTTAGGCTCCTAGGCTCCCACAGAAACTGGGAGATACAGGCATTATCTCCCTTGTTGTTTGTTCACATTAAAAAAAAAATATTCCTAAAGTCCTTGAGAAAAACTTTCCTGGACTGTAAAACTGTCAAGAAGCTTTAAAATATATATATTTTTACCTATATTCATAACTACAAGTTTACAAAAGAAAATGTTCTAAAAAATGGGTGAGGGAGGAATGTTTCTGTCCTTATTTTTATCAGGGAGAATTAAGCCTCTTATTTTAAAATTTTGGTTTTACACTATAAACAGTTTAAAGACAAAAAGAACAAATACCAATCTATGGTTATTAGTAGGTTTGCTTTTCACAGTGATATAGAACAGCAATTCTGAAACTGCTTTCTGTATTTTCTCTGATTGAGCGAATAAACACATATATTAAGGATAATGGGAGCCAGGTTCCTCACTGACTGGAAAGAGAGTTACAAATACTGAAGGGAGAATATTTAGAATGCACTGTATGCTGTTGGTTTGGAATTGGAGGTATCAGTATCAATTTATGACTTTAGTATATAAAGTTAGATATAGAAGAAGATATAGAGACAAGCTCATATCTGCATTCACACACTGACACTTTCTAGCTCTGCCATTGAGAGAGCCTACATGAAATAATGCTCCAGTGGCAATGTTCTTGGTTACAAAATATCATTTTGCCTTGAAAGGAGTCTAGTCTCCTTGGAAAAAAAGGTGATTATAGAGATGGAATTGGAAAGTAAAAGATAAGGCAGAAACATTTTTTGATTGAGAAGGAAAGGAAATTCTCAAAGAATGTGAGAACGTGTCAAAAAGACACAGTAGTCAGCTTGAGGAGATTCTCACTGGCTAAATTCTAGACAACTTGAGAATCAAAATTAAGACAGAGTAATGGATTATATTGTGAATGAAATAAGAATCTATGTGTCCATAATGATATAAATATGTAAATGAAAGAGTAGATAAATACATGGAGGAGAACAGAAAGCTCTTCAGGAAAGGTGCAAGGAATGACAGATAAGAAAATCATAATTTGGCAATTACCGGAATAGTCATTTGTCTTGGCAAGAATCATCAATGGATGCTGAAACTAATAGGGAAAAGTCTGGTGAGTAACAACAAAGTTCTCAAACTATTTACTCACAAATTACTTATTAAATGCAGAAATAAAATCAGTAACTGCTAAGTGAAGAAACTTAGGTACCAACTTACTCCAGTGAACAAAGTTAACATAATCAGTAAGGGGATGTACAGACATCCTGCACCTCTTGATATGATATGCTAAACAGGGAATAACGTCACCTCTGTGGTACTCCTGGAAAAAATGCATAATGCTAATCTAATCATAACAAAATTCAGAACCCACATTTAATGACCTTCTACAAAATAACTCTCCTTTACTCTTCAAAAATGTCCATATCATTAAAAAAAATTTAAAAAAAAGAAAGGTTAAAGTTCAGTTCCACATTAATGGAGACTACAGAGGTTCTTAGGCTAAGGGGAAAATTTTAAATAAAAACTACAAAGGACATCACTGACACAATAGATAAAATTTTAATATGTATTATGAATTAGGTAATAATAGTATTGTATAAATGGTAAACTACTTGATTTTGATAATTGTATTTTGGTTCTGTAAGAGAATATTCAGATTCTTAGAAAAGATACATTATAGCTTTTGGGGGTAATGCATCACAATGTATGCAACCTATTCTCAAAAAGTTTAGAAAATATATATTATATTATATTATATATTATGAGTATTTTCTAAACTACTATTATATACATAGTATATATAACTAATAATTATATATAAATGCACAATTATATATAATTATTTTCTAAAAAATATGTATTCACACACATGAAGACAGAGAGAATCATAAGGCAAAAAGGACAAAATATACACAACTGGTGAATCTGTAAAGTGTATATGATGATCCTTTTACAAATCATGCAAATTAACTGTAGATGTTAAATTATATCAAAATAAAAAGTTATAAAAATTATATTTTGATAAATTAAATATGGTTAATATTCCCAAACCTGTGTTTTCTAACATATAAATTTTTAAGCAACAAATGAGTTGATACTGTGGCAGCTGTCTGTTCCTGAGAGCCATTAAGAATAACAAAATGAATAACCAACATTCACTGAGCACTTACCACATAGCAGTCACTATGCTCTCTTTATTTGCATTATGTAATTCCCACAGTATACTTTTGATACAGGTACCAGTATCTTCATTTTACAGGAAGAGGTTTTTAAAAAGTTAAATAATTTTCCATAGGTCATTGAACGAGACTGACAGAAAAAAGATTTAAATTCTAAGGCCCCAGGTCAACGTTTCAATGCTTTATCCTTTGGTTCTTTCTAGAACTGGTTTATTCTCCCACTATGGTAAAACAAAAATAATTTATAGATCAAATAGACAAAGGGGTGTGGTTAGGTGAACTCTATTATTTAATAGGTATATTTTGGAATTCTGGAAATTTGGAAAGCCAAAGGACCTAGAAATATTTAGATGGTAGCAGATTAATGGTTATGTTCTGAATGCTTACATTTTATATTTTGTCAAAGATGAAAAGCAGAATTATCTATATCCCTGATATCCAAATAGCAAAGTTTCAGGAGGTATCTATGGAAATTTACCCACCAATGTTTCAAGATATATAGTAAACTACTTTTCAATGGCACAATATTAGATGTGTCAGAATCCATTTCTTCCATCTTTTCTGCTGCATCTCCTATTGTCTTCATAGTGCTAAAGGATATGTAACCACACAACCAGACATCAATTCATTATTTAGATATGAAAAAGAAAAATATTCTAATAGCTAGAAACGTAATCATAATATAAAAATAAAGTTGTATATATTGGTAGAAAGATCCATTTAACCAAGAATGAGAGGAGATTAGAGGGGAAAGACAGATGTCCATGCATGTTACGAACAATTATTATTGCTTTGTACATATTTTGAAATTGTTTTGAATTACATTTCCTGGAATTATCCTATAATGACAATAACAGTCACTCATTCATTCACTATTAATCCATTCATTCAATATTTTTTGAGTGCTTACTATATTTCCTTTCCTCCTTTGGTTTTCATTTTTTTTAGTTCTACGAAACTTATATAGGAAAAACAAACTTTCAGAATTGTCCTAGCTGGTTCCTTGTATTCTTCCTAAGCATCCCAAATGCTTTGACTCATATTTTTTCCTCTATGAGCAATTCTAGCTCACCTGACATTGTCTGACAGCACTTCATGACCAAACACAAAGAAGGAATCCTGAGGACCTCAAGTTCTAATTGAGAATATTCATGCCTAAACATATGTCACAACACTGTATTTAAATGGGCTTACTTTGATTTAGAAGTGTAGTGATATAGCGTATAGAGGGGAGGAGAGGGAATAACCCTGACTATGGCTGTCAAGTTTGAACCTGGACTTAATGCTAAGTATACGTTTCAAGAGATGAAGATGGAGAAAGAGGATGCCAGGAGAGGGGACTCCTCTGAGGAATGCAGTTAATCTTTAAATAGGATTCCAATTCAGTGAAGCAGGAAGAGATTTTAGGAAGTCTGTGTCTCCACAATAGTCACATTCAGATACAAATTAGAAAGTTAACCAGGGCAGCAATCTGGATATTATCTAGGCGGGCAAGAAAGAAAATCCACCTCAGAAGATAGAGATGACCAAGTGGAAGCTTCTGGTTGCTAGGGACCAATGAGGATAGAGAAACCTAGATTTGAACATGTCACCCAGATCCCTGCAGAGGCTCCAAGTGATGAGAGCTTTGGCATCTTCCAGGAATTGCAGCCATGAGTTTAAAGCTGCACCACTCTATTTCCAAATCCCACTGATTAATGACTAAGACCTAATCAACTAAGTGACTGTTAATTCTTTAAATACAATGTGCCCAACATTGTACTGAGATGTTAGGAAGGATTAAAAAGAAAGGACAAAGATTCATTCTGTATTCTCTATGTTCAAATACATGAATTAGCTGCAAAATTTGGTCAACTTGCCAAAAAGCTTCTCAAAATACGAAGGGAAAAAAAATTATCGTACAAAATTTGTCTTGGAGATCATCAGTGTGTTTGTCACACTACGGTAAGTTTACTTTGTACAAAAGATACCATATTTTGAAAAAAAAAGGTCATTGTGGAACACATCAATTTACAATCACTTTATTATTCATGTTTTCTCGTAAGTTTAGTATCTTGAATAAACAAATCTCCTATAAAGGTAACATTTTTGGAATGGGGAAAATTGAATTCAAACTTTCTTCCAGTATGGTATATTGTAGTTTTCGTTATGATGATGAATGTTTTTAATCCAGTCACTTTAAATTAGTTATGCTTCATTTTCATCTATAACTCTTGAAATATCTTTCAGTTAGGGACCAGGAGAATTTAGTATCAATACAAAATGGCTCAAATGACAAATGGTTTAAAACAAAATACTGATATAAGAAACACTTAGGATAGCAAAATTAACTTTTTAAATACAACTTTTTTGTTTTGAGCCTACAAGTTTTTAAATGTTTCTGCATATTAGATTGAAATAATGACATAATTATAATAACTCTTCTAGTACTTATAGTGACAAATTTATTCTTAGTTAATTCATTTGTTTTTATGTAGGGACTTCCATAGAATTGTGCTTTAATTAAGTACTAACCAGGCTATTATTTGAAAGTGTTTCCAACTCGACAATAAGTGGTGGTGATTTAGTTATAATTAAATAGAAATGAGTATATGAAAGCCTAATGAAGTTGTTTCAATACATTTATATTATCTACTCACCCTGTAAATTGTTATACTTCATTGTAATTAACTAGAAACTAACTCATTTAATTAAAAAAAAAATTTCTGGTCTCAGAATTCTTACTTTGTTATATATCCATTGAAAACCTAATTGAGAGTGCAGGAAACATAATGAAAAAAAACAAAAAAAATTAGTGTAGGATTGCAGATGAATTATAATTGAAACTGTTTACAGAATTATGATGGATCTGTATCATCCAACATTTTTCTGCATTGCATGTCTCTGATACTAAATATCTTTACATATTTAGTGTTCAATGCTTTATCAGATGCTGTACATTCTATTGCTCTCCTGTCTTTTATTATCTGATATGAAGGGCATTATCACATTAGTTCTTGTCAGTAAGTCATTTTTAATTTCTAAAGGATGGAGTACTCTACTTGTTTCACATTGCTGTGTTTTAATGCATTTGCCTAGCTGGGCAGGATATGTCTTTTTTCCCCACCCTCCCCGCCCTCCACCAAGCTTAGAAAATGTGAGGAATTAACTGAGTGGCTGCAAATTTTTCTTTTGTTTTCTACTTCTCCTTCTTCTTTTTCTTCTTCCTCCATTTCTTCTCCTTCTCCCTTTCCTTCTTCTCCTTCCCCTCGTCCTCCTCCTCCTTCTTCTTCTCCTCCTCTTCTGTTCTCTATCCTCCCCACCTCCTCTTCTTCTTCCTCTTCTTTTTTTCTTTGGAGCATCTTTTTTGAGATGTAATCCATATATCCTACAATTCACCCATTTAAATTATACAATTCAGTGTTTTTTAGTATATTCATATGGATATGTGCAACCATCACCACAGTAAAGTTTAGCTCATTTTCATCACCTCAAACAGAAACGCCATAGCTTTACCCTTTGGCTATCACTCCCCCTATTCCCCCATCCTTCCCCCCACCCCAGTCCTAAGCAACCACTAATCTACTTTCTGTCTCTATAGAGTTCTTTATTCTGGACATTTTATATGAATAAGATCATATGATATATGGTTTTTTATGACTGGCTTCTTTCACTTAGCCTAATGTTTTCAAGGTCCACTCATATTGTAACATGTATTAGTACCTTATTCCTTTTTGTGGCCAAATATTATTCCATTATATGAATTACCATGTTTTCTTTATTGATTTGTTAGTTAACAAACATTTGGTTTGTTTCTATCTTTTGACAATTATGAATAATGCTATTTATATACATTTGTATGCAAGAATTTTTTTGTGTTTTATTTCTCACGGTTATATGTGTAGGAGTAGAATTGCTGATTCATATGGTAACTCTATATTTAACATATTGAGGAAATGCCACACTGTTTTCCAAAGTGATTCCATATTTACATCCCCATCAGTAGTGTATGAGGGTTCCAATTTCTCTACATCCTCATCAACCCTTATTATTATCTAACTGTTTGCTTATAGCCACTCTAGTGAGTGTGAAGTGGTATCTCATTGTTTCTCTGATTTGCATTGCCTTGATGATTAATAGTGTCAAGTATTTTTTCATGTGTTTATTGGCCATTTGTACATCTTCCTTGGAGAAATGTCTTTTCAGATCCTTTGCCCATTTAAAAATAGAATTATTTGTCTTTTAATATTCAGTTGTGTTTCATATATTTAAAATATAAATCCCTTATCAGATACATAATTTCCAAATAACTGAATGGCTGCAGATTTTACTACCCATCAACCACTAGCATATAGTGCCAAGATTACGTGTGATTAATGGTCACAACCACATAGCGACACTTTAGTGAATATTCTGAACCCAGTTACTAGATTAATTCAGTCTTCATTTGGCATTTATTTCTTGTGTTTGAAATGAACACTAGTAAGAGAATTTTAAAATAAAATTGTAAACAACAGCTAATCCTTCTTAGCCATGTAATTACACATCAGTATAGAATACTTTTAAAATCCTAACTTTAATATTAAGTCCCTGGCACTTTGCATAACAACATTCCTTAAGGAAACTAGAGTAAAACTAGTTTTACTAGAGTAAAACTAGAGACTGTACTAGAATACAGTCTCCATAAATGGATTTTCCTCTTCTGTCTCTTGAGAAGTCTGTCACTGAACCTCATCATCAAGGAAAGGACTTTAAGGATTTCAAGGAAAAGAAGTATTCCACAACTCAAAGCAATTAAATAAGCCTAAAAGTAACTTCTCACATCTAACTGAACTTATATGTATGTATGTTACTTCTATGTAGTCATCACAAGTACATGTTCTATTTAAAAATCTCAGGGTTCAGGAGTTGGGTCTGGAGACAGTTTCTGAAGCAGACTGATGAGTTTACATCAATCCATTCACATATCTCTGATTAGTTTCCTATCTTTTTATAGGATTCAGCAGCTAGGAATGGAGCCCTTGGGTCTAGGACACAAGAGTACAGACTGGGTGACACTGGTTTTTCACCCATTGCTTCTCTGGCAACAATAGAGCTAACTGGTCAAGTCCTTCCTTATTGTTTGCCTTTTGTTTCCATATTAGTCAACTGATTCATCCTAATCATGGATCCTGTGCTAATGGTTATTTTGAAGGCATCACTCAGCCATTATAGTTGAGAATGTCTTAGATTATTTTTGAGATTCTTCATGAGGCTTTTTTTCCTTACCATTACATAGTTGTATGATGCTTTCCTGGACATGTTTCAGTGGGTTGCTCTCCCTTTTACATGTGGTCTGTCAAACTAGACTTCATACTAATCAGCACATAACCTTCGTCAATCCAAATAGAATTCTCACTTGCTGCTCCCTACATTCCCACCCATTAGCTTACTGGGTCATCCCAATGTTTCATCCATCTACACTCATGGCTGGATATGCTTATGGAAACTAAGTTCTTCACTTCTACAGTTTCTCAGTGATAGGAAATATTTTTTTTTCTTTTTTCTTTTTATTTTATTTACTTTTTTATACAGCAGGTTCTTATTAGTCATCAATTTTATACACATCAGTGCATACATGTCAATCCCAATCGCCGAGTTTATCACACCACCACCCCCACTCCCCCATGGCTTTCCCCCCTTGGTGTCCATACGTTTGTTCTCTATATCTGTGTCTCAATTTCTGCCCTGCAAATCGGTTCATCTGTACCATTTTTCTAGGTTCCACATATATGCATTAATATACGATATTTGTTTTTCTCTTTCTGACTTACTTCACTCTGTATGACAGTCTCTAGATCCATCCATGTCTCTACAAAGGACCCAATTTCGTTCTTTTTTATGGCTGAGCAATATTCCATTGTATATATGTACCACATCTTCTTTATCCATTTGTCTGTCGATGGGCATTTAGGTTGCTTCCATGACCTGGCTATTGTAAATAGTGCTGCAATAAACATTGGGGTGCATGTGTCTTTTTGAATTATGGTTTTCTCTGGGTATATGTCCAGTAGTGGGATTGCTGGGTCATATGGTAATTCTATTTTTAGTTTTTTAAGGAACCTCCATACTGTTCTCCATAGTGGCTGTATCAATTTACATTCCGACCAACGGTGCAAGAGGGTTCCCTTTTCTCCACACCCTCTCCAGCATTTGTTGTTTGTAGATTTTCTGATGATGCGCATTCTAACTGGTGTGAGATGATATCTCATTGTAGTTTTGATTTGCATTTCTCTAATAATTAGTGATGTTGAGCAGCTTTTCATGTGCTTCTTGGCCATCTGTATGTCTTCTTCGGAGAAATGTCTATTTAGGTCTTCTGCCCATATTTGGATTGGGTTGTTTGTTTTTTTAATATTGAGCTGCATGAGCTGTTTATATATTTTGTAGATTAATCCTTTGTCCGTTGATTCATTTGCAAATATTTTCTCCCATTTTGAGGGCTGTCTTTTCGTCTTGTTTATGGTTTTCTTTGCTGTGCAAAAGCTTTGAAGTTTCATTAGGTCCCATTTGTTTATTATTGTTTTTATTTCTATTACTCTAGGAGGTGGATCAAAAAAGATCTTGCTGTGATTTATGTCAAAGAGTGTTCTTCCTATGTTTTCCTCTAAGAGTTTTATGTGTCTGGTCTTACATTTAGGTCTCTAATTCATTTTGAGTTTATTTTTGTGTATGGTGTTAGGGAGTGTTCTAATTTCATTCTTTTACATGTAGCTGTCCAGTTTTCCCAGCACCACTTATTGAAGAGACTGTCTTTTCTCCATTGTATACCCTTGCCTCCTTTGTCATAGATTAGTTTACCATAGGTGTGTGGGTTTATATCTGGGCTTTCTATCTTGTTCCATTGATCTATGTTTCTGTTTTTGTGCCAGTACCATATTGTCTTGATTACTGTAGCTTTGTAGTATAGTCTGAAGTCAGGGAGTCTGATTCCTCCAGCTCCGTTTTTTTTCTTCAAGACTGCTTTGGCTATTCGGGGTCCTTTGTGTCTCCATACAAATTTTAAGATTTTTGTTTTAGTTCCGTAAAATTGCCATTGGTAATTTGATAGGGATTGCATTGAATCTGTAGATTGCTTTGGGTAGTATAGTCATTTTCACAATGTTGATTCTTCCAATCCAAGAACATGGTATATCGCTCCATCAGTTGGTATCATCTTTAATTTCTTGCATCAGTGTCTTATAGTTTTCGGCATACAGGTATTTTGTCTCCCTAGGTAAGTTTATTCCTAGGTGTTTTATTCCTTTTGTTGCAATGGTAAATGGGAGTGTTTCCTTAATCTCTCTTTCAGATTTTTCATCATTAGTGTATAGGAATGCAAGAGATTTCTGTGCATTAATTTTGTACCCTGCAACTTTACCAAATTCATTGATTAGCTCTAGTAGTTTTCTGGTGGCATCTTCAGGATTCTCTATGTATAGTATCATGTCATCTGCAAACAGTAACAGTTTCACTTCTTCTTTTCCAATTTGTATTGCTTTTATTTATTTTTCTTCTCTGATTGCCGTGGCTAGGACTTCCAAAACTATGTTGAATAATAGTGGTGAGAGTGGACATCCTTGTCTTGTTCCTGATCTTAGAGGAAATGCTTCCAGTTTTTCAGCATTGAGAATGATGTTTGCTGTGGGTTTGTCGCATATGGCCTTTATTATGTTGAGGTAGGTTCCCTCTTTGCCCACTTTCTGGAGAGTTCTTATCATAAATAGGTGTTGAATTTTGTCAAAAGCTTTTTCTGCATCTATTGAGATGATCATATGGTTTTTCTCCTTCAATTTGTTAATATGGTGTATCCCATTGATTGATTTGCATATATTGAAGAATCCTTGCATTCTTAGGATAAACCCCACTTGATCATGGTGTATGATCCTTTTAATGTGTTGTTGAATTCTGTTTGCTAGTATTTTGTTGAGGATTTTTGCATCTATATTCATCAGTGATATTGGTCTGTAACTTTCTTTTTTTGTAGTATCTTTGTCTGGTTTTGGTATCAGGGTGATAGTGGCCTCATAGAATGAGTTTGGAAGTGTTCCTTCCTCTGCAATTTTTTGGAAGAGTTTGAGAAGGATGGGTATTAGCTCTTCTCTAAATGTTTGATAGAATTTACCTGTGAAGCCATCTGGTCCTGGACTTTCGTATGTTGGAAGACTTTTAATCACAGTTTCAATTTCATTACTTGTGATTGGTCTGTTCATATTTTCTATTTCTTCCTGGTTCAGTCTTGGAAGGTTATACCTTTCTAAGAATTGGTCCATTTCTTCCAGGTTGTCCATTTTATTGGCATAGAGTTGCTTGCAGTAGTGTCTTAGGATGCTTTGTATTTCTGCAGTGTCTGTTGTAACTTCTCCTTTTTCATTTCTAATTTCATTGATTTGAGTCCTCTCTCTCTTTTTCTTGAGGAGTCTGGCTAATGGTTTATCAATTTTGTTTATCTTCTCAAAAAACCAGCTTTTAGTTTTATTGATCTTTGCTACTGTTTTCTTTGTTTCTATTTCATGTATTTCTGCTCTGATCTTAATGATTTCCTTCCTTCGGCTAACTTTGGGTTTTGTTTGTTCTTCTTTCTCTAGTTCCCTGAGGTGTAAGGTTAGATTGTTTATTTGAGATTTTTCTTGTTTCTTGAGGTAGGCTTGTATGGCTATAAACTTCCCTCTTAGATCTGCTTTTGCTGCATCCCATGGGTTTTGGGTTGTCATGTTTTCATTGTCATTTTTCTCTAGGTATTTTTTGATTTCCTCTTTGATTTCTTCAGTGATCTCTTGGTTATTTAGTAACGTATTGTATAGCCTCCATGTGTTTGTGTTTTTTACGTTTTTTTCCCTGTAATTCATTTCTAATCTCATAGCGTTGTGGTCAGAAAAGATGTTTGATAGAAATTCAATTTTCTTAAATTTACTGAGGCTTGATTTGTGACCCAAGATGTGATCTATCCTGGAGAGTGTTCCATGCGCACTTGAGAAGAAAGTGTAATCTGCTGTTTTTGGATGGAATGTCCTATAAATATCAATTAAATCTATCTGGTCTATTGTGTCATTTACAGCTTCTGTTTCCTTATTTATTTTCATTTTGGATGATCTGTCCATTGGTGTAAGTCACGTGTTAAAGTCCCCCACTATTATTGTGTTACTGTCGATTTCCTCTTTTATAGCTGTTAGCAGTTGCCTTATGTATTGAGGTGCTCCTATGTTGGGTGCATATATATTTATAATTGTTACATCTTCTTCTTAGATTGAGCCCTTGATCATTATGTAGTGTCCTTCCTTGTTTCTTGTAACATTCTTTATTTTAAAGTCTATTTTATCTGATATGAGTATTGCTACTCCAGTTTTCTTTTGATTTCCATTTGCATGGATTATCTTTTTCCATCCCCTCACTTTCAGTCTGTATGCTTCCCTAGGTCTGAAGTGGGTCTCTTGTAGACAGCATATATGTGGGTCTTGTTTTTGTATCGATTCAGCAAGCCTGTGTCTTTTGGTTGGAGCATTTAATCCATTCACGTTTAAGGTAATTATTGATATGTATGTTCCTATGACCATTTTCTTAATTGTTTTGGGTTTGTTTTTGTAGGTCCTTTTCTTCTCTTGTGTTTCCCACTTAGAGAAGTTCCTTTAGCATTTGTTGTAGAGCTGGTTTGGTGGTGCTGAATTCTCTTAGCTTTTGCTTGTCTGTAAAGCTTTTGATTTCTCCATCGAATCTGAATGAGATTCTTGCCGGGTAGAGTAATCTTGGTTGTAGGTTCTTCCCTTTCATCACTTTAAGTATATCATGCCACTCCCTTCTGGCTTGTAGAGTTTCTGCTGAGAAATCAGCTGTTAACTTTATGGGAGTTCCCTTGTATGTTATTTGTAGTTTTTCCCTTGCTGCTTTCAATAATTTTTCTTTGTCCTTAATTTTTGCCAATTTGATTACTATGTGTCTTGGTGTGTTTTTCCTTTGGTTTATCCTGTATGTGGCTCTCTGCGCTTCCTGGACTTGGGTGGCTATTTCCTTTCCCATCTTAGGGAAGTTTTCAACTATAATCTCTTCAAATATTTTCTCTGGTCCTTTCTCTCTCTCTTCTCCTTCTGGGACCCCTATAATGCAAATGTTGCGTTTAATGTTGCCCCAGAGGTCTCTTAGGCTGTCTTCATTTCTTTTCATTCTTTTTTCTTTATTCTGTTCTCCAGCAGTGAATTCCACCATTCTGTCTTCCAGGTCATTTATCCGTTCTTCTGCCTCAGTTATTCTGCTATTGATTCCTTCTAGTGTATTTTTAATTTCAGTTATTGTATTGGTCATCTCTGTTTGTTTGTTCTTTAATTTTTGTAGGTCTTTGTTAATCATTTCTTGCATCTTCTCGATCTTTGTCTCCATTCTTTTTCCGAGGTCCTGAATCATCTTCACTATCATTATTCTGAGTTCTTTTTCTGGAATTTTGCCTATCTCCACTTTATTTAGTTGTTTTTCTGGGGTTTTATCTTGTTGCTTCATCTGATACATAGCCCTCTGCCTTTTCATCTTGTCTATCTTTCTATGAATGTGGTTTTTGTTCCACAGGCTGCAGGACTGTAGTTCTTCTTGCTTCTGCTGTCTGCCCTCTCGTGATAGGAAATCTTTGACCTGTACTTTTTTATGGTTTTACTTTCTTAACAATTATATCTCAATCTCGGGTTTAAATTAGATAGATTGGTACAAGATTCCAGTCAAGTTGACACATGCATCCTCTTACAAAATGAAGTGCCATGGACAGGAACTTAGTATACTAACTCTAATATTGGGTGTGTACATGATTACATACAAGGAAATATTATGACTAAAGAAAAGAAAGGACCAAATCCTTATTTCTTAGGATATTGCAGTAACATGGCAGAAAATAAGCACTGACATACAAAATATTTCCTGAAATTTTTGTGAGCTTATTTACTTGATAACTTGTCACTGCAGCTACTACACCTTCTGAAAAAAAATACTTTCCAAAGTTCCTCTGCTGACTAAACAACCTTCCTTATGCCATTTTATTGATTTTACAGGGCTGCATTTTAGCTTCCTTCAGGCCATTTCCTCCATGCTACCCTTTACTTCCTAAGGCAATAACCATTTATAATCTTGCCAACCAAGCAAGAGATAACTTGTTGACAAAAACCTAGCTGCCAAGCCCCTAGCACACTCTCAGTTCTTCAGTTGCACTCAAAGAGTAGTGTGACAGAGCAACAGTAAACTTCTTGTTTTGTTTTCAGATTGACCTAATACTCATATTTCAGGGAAAGAGAAATATATTCATATTTGAAAAGATGGAGAATGGAAACTTTGCCTTAGATAATTTAGGTTGCTTCCCTGGGAATCAAGAATTCCAAACCACTCACTTCTCTCCCTCAAACCTTTTTCTCCTTCAACTCTTACCATCTATGCATCCTTACGCTATGTTTAACAATGAAGATGATTAAAGTCCTGCTATATATAAATTGAATGTGTACCCCCCAAATTTATATGTTGAAAAGCTAATGCCCAAGGTGATGATACCACCACCTTAGGAGGTGGGGCCTTTGGGAGGTGATTAGGTCCTCAAGGCAGAGTCTTTGTGAATGGGATTAGTGTTCTTATAAAAGAAGCCCCAGAGAGATATTTGCCTGTTCTACCACATGAGGACACAGCAAGAAGTCAGCGGTCTGCAACCCAAAAGAAGGCCTTCACCAGAACCCATCCATGCCAGCACACTTATCTTGGACTTCCAGCCTCCAGAACTGTGTTTTATAAGTACCCAGACTGTGATATTTTGTTATAGCAGCCTGAAGAGACTAAGACAGGTCCTTAGAATTATAATCACTTTTCTTTTCAGATGGGAAAATGGAGGTCACAAATTGAGAATTTGTTTTAAAGTGAAATAATTCATGGATAAAACCATGTTTATAAATATGAAAGCATGATTTTAAAAATGAGAACAAAATATTATTTTAGTATATCAAAATATTTTGATTTTTAAATAATTCCTAATATAACATGGGATAATATTTGTTGGAAAGTTTAATTAGAGACTACAGGCATCTGATAAATAATAAGTACATAATAAAGATATTCTATTATGATTTAATAAGGATAGCAAAACAATTAATTCACAGATTGAACCTTCACTGTGGAAAGGTAACTATGCAGTTTATGGTGCAATCAGGGTGTTTTTTTTTACTTTTTATTTTGAAATACTTAATAGATTCACAGATAATTGCAAAGAAATGTACAGGGTGGTCTCTTGCATCCTTTTCCCAGCCTCTCCTCCTAACATTAACATCTTATATAACTATAGTATAATATCAAAACCAGGTACTTGATATTGGTAATATTCACAGAGTTTATTCAGATTTTACCAATGTAGATGCACTAATTTGTGAGTGTGT
Source organism: Eubalaena glacialis (assembly GCF_028564815.1). NCBI lineage: Eukaryota > Metazoa > Chordata > Mammalia > Artiodactyla > Balaenidae > Eubalaena > Eubalaena glacialis. The sequence continues at coordinate 44,490,368 of NC_083729.1, read as the reverse complement.
ATATGCAGTTCTATGCAATTTTATCACATGTGTAGCTTCCCATGACTACCACCACAGGCTCTTTCCTCATTCTAAACCTTGGCAAACATTAATCTGTTTTCCATCTCTGTAATTTATTTATTTCAAGAGTGTTGTTATGTAAATAGAATCCTATAAACTTGTGATATCATCTTTTTAAAATCTGCATAATTTCTTCGAGGTTTATCCCAGTTTTTATATGTGTCAATAGTTTGTTCCTTTTATTGCTGAATACTATTCTGTGGAATAGATGTGTATTACAGATTGTTTAAATATTCATCCATTGAAGGGCATCTGGGTAGTTTCCAGTTTTGGGCTATGATGAATAACGGTGCTATGAACATTAATGCACATGCTTCTCTGTGAACATAGTTTTTACTTCTCTGGGATAAATGCTCATGAGGGCAACTGTCAGGTCATATGGTTAATCCATTTCATTTTTAGAAGAAACTGACAAGCTATCTTGGAAGGTTGTACATTCCCACCAGCAATAAATGAGTGATCTGGTTTCTTTACATCCTTTAGTATTATCACTTTTTTTTTTTTGCTCTTCTTATAAGTTTGCAGTGATATCTCATTGTGGTTTTTTTTTTTTCTTATTGTGGTTTTAATTTGCATTTTCCTAATGGCAATTGATGTCAAATATCTTTTCATATGCTTATTTGTCATGCATATATCCTCCTTGGTGAAATGTCTCTCATATCCTTTGCCCATTTTACTGATTGGATTGTCTGGTTTTTTTTTTAATGTTGACTTTGAGAGTGTTTTATAAGCTCTAGAAAAAATTCCTTTTTTAAACATGTGGTTTGAAAATATTTTCTCCCAGCCTTTAGCTTCTCAATTTAGTCTCTTCACATGAGCTTTCACAGAGTGAAATTTTAAAATTTGATGAGGATCTCATTTATCACTTTTTTTTTTTATAATGGATTGTGCTTTTGTTGTCTAGTCTAAGATTTCCTTGCTTAGTGTTGGCTCCTGAAGAGTATCACTTGTGGTTTTTTTTCCCCAAAGTTTTGTAATTATGATACATTTAAGTTTGTGATTCATTTCCAGTTAATTTTCCTATAAGGTATGAGGTTTTAGACAAGGTACTTTTTTTTGGCCTAGGTATGTCCAATTGCTACAGTACCATTTCTGTTGAAAATACTATCCCTCCTCCACTGAGTTTTTTTTCATCTTTGTCAAGACTCAATTTTGCATATTTGTGTGAGTTTCTTTCTGGGTTCTCTGTTCTGTTCCATTGATCTATACATCTATCTCTCCAGTAGGACTACACTGTCTCAATCAGTGTAGATATATAGTAAGTTTTAAGAGCAGTAAGAGTGATTCCTTTCACATTATTCTTCTTCTGAAAAATTGTTTCAGTTATTCTAGGGCTTGTGTCTTTCCATATAAATTTTCGAGTAAGTTTGTCTATGGCTGAAAAAAATGCTGGAATTTTGGTAGGAACACGTAAAACTCTAGATAAGTTCAGGGAGAATTGACACCTTTACTGTATTGAGTCTTCATATCCATGAACCCCTTAAGTATCTCTAGTTATGGCTTTTTTGAGTTTTTAATCAGCATTTCATAATTTAAAGCATATAGATTTCTGCACTGTTATATTTATACCTAAGTATTTCATCTTATTTGGGACAATTTTAAATGTTATTGCATTTTATCTTGAATTCCAACAATCTTGCTGAACTCATAAGTTGAAGGAATTTTTTTGGTGGATATTTTATAAGTTTCTACATTGACATTCTTGTACTCTGCAAATAGAAATAGTTTTCTTTTTCCAACTTGTACGCCTTTTATTTCTTTTTCTTGCCTTATTTTGTTGATTAGAGCTTCTAGTTCAATGTTGAGTAAGAGTGGTGAGAGCACAAATCAATGACTTGTTCTCAGCCCAAGAGGTAAAGCAACCAGTCTTTCACCACTAAGTATAACGTTACCTGTAGATTTTCTGTAGATGATCTTTATCAGTTAAGCAAGTTCTCTTTTATTGCTCGTTTGCTGCAATTTTTAAAATTATGAGTAGGTACTATATTTTGTCAAATGTTCTTTCTGCATTAATTGATATATGCGTTTTCTTCTTTAGTCTATTGTTACGGCAAACTATATTGATTGATTTTCAACTACTGAACCATCTTTGCATACCAGAAATCAACCCCATTTGGTCATGGTGTTTAACTCTTTTTTATATATTGGTGGATTTAATTTGCTAGTAGTTTGTTGAGAATTTTGGCATCTACATTCATGAGAGAGATTGGTCTATAGTTTTCTTATTTTGAACTGTTTTTGTGTAGTTTTGGTATCTGGTAATATTGGCCTCAAAATGATAAGAAGCATTCCCTCCTCTTCTATTTATTGAAAGAGATTGTGTACATTTGTGTTAATTCTTTAAATTCTCCAGTGTAAACATCTAACCTAGAGTGGTTTTTTTTTGGGGGGTGGGGCTTTATAATTACAAATTAAATTTGTTTAATGGAAATAAGATTATGCAGGTTGGATAAACTCTTTATCTTTCCTCAAACTTATTGATTTTATCCTGTGTTATCTCTACTTTACTCTAAGACCACCCAGCAAGGTTTTTACTTGGTTATTATATTTTTCAGTTCTAAAATTCTTTTTTGTATTTATTTTGCAAGATTTTCTATTTGTTTCAAGAGAACTTGTAACTACTTCTTAAAGCATTTTTATAATGACTGCTTTAAAATCCTTGTCACATAATTCTAACAGATGAATAATCTCAGTGTTGGTGTCAATGGATTGCTTTTATTTTTCAAGTTGTATTTTTCTTAGTTCTTGATACTATAAGAGAGTTTTTATCATATACTTGACATTTTGCATATTATCATAGAAGACTCATTATCCTATCTAAAACTTTTATTGTAGCAGGTAGTCACACTATTAGGCATAGCATGTAGGTCCTTGACTACTTTTGTAAACTGTAATCCCAGTGACAGTTTAGTTTTCAGAGACTTGGCAATGATATTTTTCTGATGTGTTTTGTTCTTCTGTGCTGTACACAGGTACCAGTTGGGCTTTCCAGTGGGAATGAGCTGGGTATGCAACCCCACTCAGACTTTGCTGATGCTGCCACTGTGGGTGGATTGACCCACCTCCTGTCCCAGGTGTGGGGTAGGGAGTCTGATAACGCTGACACTTTAGCAGAGCAGGCCTGTCATCCTGTGCATGTATCCTGTGGGTCAGGAATCCTGCTGTTGCTGCTGCTGAGGCAGATGGGACTGCCATTGTTGAGATGGGTATCTGCCTGGGATTTACTTGGCCATTCTTGGCAGGCGCAGGCTATCAGAAGGTGTGGTGTGAGAAATGCGTTGGCCTACTTGGCTCTGCTCTTGTTATCACTGTGGGCAGATCAGCCTCTACTTCTGGTGGATGTACAGTGGGGATGGGTTGGCCTAACTGGACTTTGCTGATATTACCCTTCCAGTCAGATTAGTTGCACAATAAACTGTTAAACGTACATCACATGCAGCAAAATTAAATAAAGATGCAGCAGAATTCTTACATAATTTTATTTTAAATCCTCTATATTGAGATTTTGTGATAACCCATGGCCAAGTGCAATTTGGAGATTTTCTCTTTTCCGTTCTCATCCAGCATTTTCTTTTCATGCTTTTCAAGATCTTCTGATTCTCTTCTGCATGTCACCTCTTGTTGTACTTCACAATCTGTCCTGGGAGAGCCATGCCTTTGAATAAAACTTTTGTTACTGTTTATAGAATTTTTAAATGTCTATATGTTAAAGTTAATTTTAAGTATCATCTTTATCCATTATTATAATAAGAAAGATATGCTTCTCTTAAATATGCTCTGCAAATGCCTACTAGTACTACTTACTAAATTTTCCTAAGGGTATGGTGATAAACTTTGCCTTATGCCTCAATATCTGTCTCTGTTTACCTATTACTTAGTAATAGAGAGATTAGTTAGTATGAAAAGTAACTTCCTGGTTATAGTCCAAAATTGACTTTTCTGAGCAGAAATAAAGATGCCATTGCATTGTATTTTTTAACACTATGAAATATCTTATGAAGGAGGAGCTCGAGACATTTTACATTGGGACTGCTTAATACCCAATGAGAAAATGGCTTCAGAAGCACATATATGTCTAATTATATGGTCAGATAGACGTGACTGTGTATTAATTGGCATTTTACATTATTTTGTCTTCCTCTATAACTTCTAAATGTGTCTATTCAAGATTTATTTTAAGTGTTTGTATTCCTAATTTCCCCAAGTAACAGATAAATTTATAAAAAATTTACATTCATTTATTTGACTTTTTACTCCAGTTCTCAGTAACAGTTAGTACTTTTATCCAATTTGATATTAAAGGTATCCCAGACTGTTTTATATTTAAATATCTATTTGACTAATCAAGCCTATATTTTTTATTAGTAATTCAGAGGAAATGCTATCCCAGGCTACTATATAAAATGACAGAGATAATTAAACCATAAATCAACTCAATTTTCCTCCAAAAATAGAAGATAATTTTATAATTACTTTTGCTTGGACCATAATACGATTTTTCAAATTGTTCAATCAATACAGGAGTTAAGATAGGAGACCTTGAGAAATCAATACGAACATGCAGGTTTTTTTCATTTTAAAAAATCTGTAAGAAAATATATTTCAGAGGAAAGATAGTATTGAATAAATTAAAAAGTGATTGATATTTCAGTTTATAAACATTAATTCTGGAAAATTCTGAATCTCTTTGTTTAAAAAAAAATAGTTAAAAAGAAAAGATCAAAACAAATTAAAGGGCAAAGCAGATTCTATCTGTCATCTGTGTTTAACTGTGCTAATGTCATTTCTTGAGCAGCTAACTATATGATATACTATTACTCCCCCAACTTTGGCACCTGCTTTTGCAACTGTGATTACCTCTGAAATGGCCTTTTCAGCCCTAGCTAAAATGCCATGCACAGACGAAACTTCTCTCTTTACCTCAGTAGGGAGGGAACTCTTACTCTCTTCCACTGAATCATTTGTTATCGGTTTCTCTTTTATTTGACCCTTCATTGAAGGCCTATGTTAATGTGGCTGTTTGTTGCTTACCTTTGTAAAATGAAAATTATAATACCTAAATTTTATTGTTGTCATCAATTTTAAGTAATAATTTACACAAACACATACTATATATATATATTTACATATATATATTTTTTTGCTTTGGCATGAGTTAGCATATATTAATTAACCTCTTCTACATCACAAACTCTTTAGTAGTTATTTAGCATTGAGGTAGACTAGGTAAAATTTGGAAATTAATGCAGATTTTACAGACACTAAGGATTATAAGGCAATGTATGTAAAACATAACATATTATGTATTCATAAAAGTGTGAATAATAAAAAATACTGAGCCCTGATCCTTTGGCCTATTCTACAGGTTAGTTGTGGGATTTTTTGAATGTTCCGCAATAACTATAACTGTGGATAAGCACCAGTGGACCTCTGGAAGATTGTGACATTCCTCCTCTTTGCTGGCACAGTTGTAATAAAATTGCAGTATGACTCAATGGTCTACAGCATGGATCTTAAAGAAGAAAGGTCTACCTTTGAATGACAAAATTTTCAAATATTAGTTGTATGACACTGGCAATTTTTTAAACCTCTCTAGGCCTTAGTTTTCTCATGCGAAAATAAGGTATTATTATATTCATTGGGATGTTATGAAAATTAAATGAAAGTGTGCAAAGTGTTTAGCATTGTGAGTGCCCATTAAAAGCATGTACTGTTATTAATTATTAATGTTTGGATTCTTAATATAATGTTTGTACCCTCTATTTCACACTGCATTTTTGTTCATTTACAATACAGAAGGGTAAAGAATAACATTTGTTATTGCTTTCATAGAAGAAACTTTCAGGGAGTTAAAAAGATAACGTGATCTTCTTCACCTTTTCTTCTAAGATTCACTGATCACAGATATCATCATCTAAATCTGACCAAATTGTTGCATATGATTTGTAATTCAACAATCTAAGAGTCATGATAAAAGCAAAAGGTTACAGAATTCAAATAGTCTAAAGTATTTATAGAACATTAAAATTAGTTACATATAAAGCCAAATGAAAAGGATAATATAACACTTGAAATGGGAAAGAGATAACACAATTGCAGATACATATTACAGCTAATGTATATAATTTTAACCTGCTGTGAAAACCAGTTTCTGGGATTGCTTTTCAAGTCATGTTAGCATGTTCTCTCAAATGGAAAGATAATTGATTTGAGAATTTCACACCATTGGTGGACTGCAAGTGGGAAGGTCTGATTTGATTACTATGCCCGTTGGATATTTCGTGAACCCTTAAACAGGCTATCCCTCTAATATAATATGATCAGCTGATCCCTTGAGATAAGTTGGGAGAAACTAGGCTTGGCAGGAAGAAATTATTAAATCACTTTATGTATTCCCATCTCCAGTTTACTATGCATTTTAGATTAAGTTAGTAGAAGGATTTGAAAGATATAATATGGCTAACTCTTTCAACAAACATGTATGGAGTGAGTACTAAGGTTTAAAAACTATTATGGTCCTGAGGGATACTTGGGTGGCCCAGACAGACCCAATATCTGTTCTAGTAGAGCATATATTTTTCGAGACTATAAAAATAGAGAAAATAAATAATAATTTAAAAGTCTAAAATAAAATTTAGGTAATGATAATACCAAAAGTAAATAAATAAATAAAACACCTGATGTAACTGTGTGTAATTGGGGGAATGATGGTAGTTTACATTAGGACAGTTGGGGAAGGCCTCACTGGGAAGCTGAGATCTGAATGATAAGAAGCAGCTGATGAGTCACCTGGTAGTGGAACATACTACTGTATAGAGGAAGCAGTAATTATTAAGTCCTAAGGTGGACACAAGATTGCTGTGGATGGCCAATGAAAAGATAATTGGCAGTAGATGAGACTGGAGGATAAACACCTCAGGTCAGGCAAGGCATTTTAGGTCACTCTAAAAGTTTGAATTTTATACTGAATATAATGGAACACAAACAAGTAGAGTAATTTATTAATTCCATAAACATTTTTAAGCATCTATTCTATGAAAGACACTATAACTGGTGCTCTGGGAAATTTGGATATGAAATGAAGACATAGGAGATGTCATATGGAGATCTTATATGGGAGACAATATATAATGTAACTCTTCACATAAGAAAAAATGTGAGCAGGATACCATGAGAATTTAGAAAAGGGTACATCTGATTGAGCATTTTGATGCATCTTTATTAAAGGGGTGATATATGAGTTGAGTTCTTAAGAATTAGTAGCATTTTATTGAGCTGAACAAAGACAAAAGAAAGTAGAAAATAAAGAATAGTTTTAGAGAGAGAGGCTATTTTTTTATGCAACAGCTTTTATTTATTTTTTCCAGATTTATTGAAGTAAAATTGACAAATAAGAATTATATATATTTAAGGTGGATGCCTTGATTGTGGTGATTATTTCCTAAGGGAGAGGCTACTTTTATTGAAACACAAGGTAAATGTAGAAATGTAACAAGTCTGGAAAGGTAATGGGGCTCGATCACTATGGCTCTTAAATGCCAAGGTAAGAAGATAGGATTATTTTTCTTTCAGTTATGGAAGAGGAACATGAGTAGTTTTGAGTAGGAGATAGCATAATCCAAGTTGTGCCCCAGAAAGGAACAAGGAGAGCAGCAGTTTGAAAGGTGATGGCAAGGCACATGAGGAAGAAAGGTGATTGAGGGATTGTGTAGTGCTCCGGAGAGTCTAATTCTAAAATAGTCCCTGGGACATACTTTCCATTTCCCACTGCCCTAATCAGTGTTTCACAGTTGGAACATTGGTGCCCATCTGTCTCTACCTCCTTTTTCTCTCCCCACAATATCACCATAAAAATCCATCAAAACGTAGGTATTTTCATGCAACAGGTGGAAAATAGCAAATAAACTCCTGGGACTAAGAGGATAAAGCCTACCTCTAATATGGTTTTCAAAATCCTCTAAAATCTTACTTCTTGCAATTTCACCTACTCTCCCTCACTCATTGTTTACTGGATTATTTACAGTTTCATAAACATTGCAGGAACTTCAATTCCTCTCAGTCTTTGTTTATAATCTCCCTATAGCCTGTGATATTCTGTGCTGCTTTCTTTACCTGTTTCTCATCTGCTCATGTTTCAGAGACAAGCTTTTTTCACATTTCCCCTGGTAATTTCTCAAACCTCTCAACTAAATTTATTTGCTCCTTGCTCTGGTTACCTCAACACCTTGTTCATAGAGCTACTATACACTAGTCCATGTTGCTTTTCAAAAAAATATTACTTCCAGCCCAGGCTGTCCTCAGAATATCAATGTGGTTTCTGATTGGGAACATTAAAAAGTTCTGAAAATAGATTGTGGTTATGGTTGTACAATGTTGTGAATGTACTTAATGTCATTGAATTGTACACTTAAGGATGCTTAAAATGTTAAATCTTATATATAGTTTACCATAATAATATATAATATATGTATAAAACTTGCATCAAAGCAAAAAAATTAAAAGTGAAACATTATTAGCATTTTCATCAGGAACAAGAGAAGAATACTTCATCACCAGTACTTATCAATATTCCACTGCAGGTCTTAGTGGAGGAAGGAAACTAAGAAAAATAAATAAGCATTTGGATCAAAAAGGAAAAACTTGTTTTCAGAAAAGATGATTGCCCATATATTTAAAAAATTCCAAGATACTTCAATGAGAAATCTGAAATATTCTATTTTCTTATTTAAAAAAATCTGAAGGCAAAAAAGAAGCAAAACTGCCAAATTTTGATGAGCACAAAATGTTAATTATGAATGGTCAGTAAATAATTGATTGTTGTTATATTTTTTCTGTTATTCTGTATATATGTTTCACTTTTACCAAAAAACGGTAGGGAGGAGGAAGAATGGAAATCAGGTCCTGGTGGTTTCACATGTAAATTGTAGCAAATATTCAAGGAAAAACATACACATACACTATTTAACACATTTCCCAGCATATAGAAAGAAAAAAATTCCAGAAAAATAACAAGAAAAAGTGGCAAAGATAGGACTTAAATACAATTTTTAAAAGCCTAAATAAAATAAATTTCAGCTGTATTACAATATTACCAAGCAGTATCATTCTTGGAATAAAGAGAGCAATGTTAAGAAATTTATTAATTTAATTCAAAATATTAATAAATTAAAGAACAAAAAAAATATAAAACCATCTTGAGAGGTACCCCCTAAAAAAGAGCTAGAAAATAAAAAACAAAATTATTTCTGACTAAAAATTAAGCCTCACACAGAACAAGAATATGAGAACATTTAATTAACATGATTATGTTCATTCTGAAAACAATGTCTAAATTCTTGATTTGGGGTAAAATGCCTAATCATTCCCAAATAAATTAGGAAGAAGACAAGGGGAGCCTCTATCATTACCATTAACATTTTCTTTAGGAAGTCTTAGACAATGCGTAAAGACAAGACATAAGAATAAAAAGCTATTCTTAGGAAAGGAATAAATGTACCTATATTTACTACTGATGTCATTATATGCCTAGATAATCCAATCAAAACAATGGAGAAACTATTGCAAATAAAAACATTCAAAAGATGAGTGTCAATACAATTAAAACAAAAAATCAAAAACATTTTTATATAAAACTGTAATCTGTTATAAATGTAATGGTAGAAATATTCTATTTTTAATACTCAAAGAGAAATAAAATTCCAAAGACTAGGTTTAACAAGAAAATTTCAAGACCTATTTAAGAGAATGTCTACACTTTACTGTGGAACATAAAAAAATTAATAAAAAGAAATTTTGTTTCAAAATTGATTAATATTGATTGAAAAATAATTAGTGACATGGGTCAACTGCTCTACTTACATTTCAGGTGAATTCATAATAATCTCATGGCTGTGCTAAATAGGATTAATGTGATCCAAAAATCTTCATTTTCCAACTGTTTCAATACATGCAACTAAGGAGAGAAAAAATGTGTGATCTTCTTAGAAATGCTAGGTTGTTTACATGTCTCTATATGTGGGCAGTGTTTCTACTCATTTTGTTATAGTCTAAAAATAAAATTCTTGAAAATTCAGTTCTTTTTATGCTTAGAAACTAAACTTGCACTTTTTTCAGAAAGGAAAAAAATTGAGGCTATAACTTTTTAAAATCCAAGTAAATTGAACTGTAGTACACTGGGACAAGATAAATATTCATGGAAACAAAGTATAATTGAGACATCACTCTAAATTAATCCAAATGCAAGATGTAATCAAACAACCATTTCAACCCAGAAGAAGTCTTATATTTTCTTATAGTGCATAATGGATTCTAAGTACCATAACAATTAAAAATGATAACCCATGTTACTTCTACATATTTATTTTATGTTATTTATTTATCTAGTTTTTTTCATAATAGATGGATTCTATGACAATGGGGAAAGCACCGAATAAAGTTTGTCAACACAGTAAATATCCTATTACTGAATATTCACAATGAAATATATGTAAAATCTTATGTGAAGTGGGCGTTTGAATAGTGACATTCTGAATTATGCATTATTTTGACTCAACTCTTAGGGATTTATTAGGGTTTTCTTTGCAATCAGTGTATTCTTCAGATAATTTGGGTTAGCAAACTCTTTGCCTAAATAAGTAATTGTAGTATAACAATCAACTATTCAACAGATTTAGGCAGAAGTTAATCCAACTAAGTTTAGGATGAACAAATGATCACATTCAATTAATGAAAAAGAAAAGAGTAAAGGAAGAATAGAAGAATAGAAGATGTGAGATATGTAGAAAACAAACACCAAAATGGCAGGCAAAATCAACCATATCAATAATAAAATTAAATGTGAAACAACCTAATCAAAAGGCAGAGATTGTAAAACAGAATTAAGAAACAAGCAAACAAAATACAATATCCAACTGTCCACCTGTATGCTTTCTACAGGAGACATACTTTAATTTCAAACTGTGTTTAATAGGTTGAAAGTAAAAGGATGGGAGGAGATATGCATATAAACTGCAACCATATGATAGCTGAAATGGCTATATCAATATCAGACAAAATGGAGTTTAAGATAAAAAAAAGTTACTACAAATAAAGAGGGACATTTTATAATGATTAAGTGTTTAATAAATTAGGAAGACAAAACAGTTATAAACATATGGACCTAAAAAGAAGAGCTGCAAAATACATGGAGCAAAAGTGGATATCATTGAAAGAAGAAATTGATAATTCAACAGTAATAGCTGAGATTTCAATACCACTCTTTCAAGCATGGATGGAGCCACTAGGTTGAAGGTCAACCAGGAAATAGAATACTTAAATAGCAGTATAAACCATTTAGACCTGAAGACATTTATAGAACACCTCACCCAACAACAGTAAGACATATTTTCATCTCAAGTGCACATGGAACATTCCCTGGGAAAGACCATAAGTTAGATGATAAAACAAGCCTCAGTAAATTGAAAAGGATTAAAATTATACAAAGTATGTTCAGCAACTAAATATTACTAGAACTAATGTAGCAGTTCAGCAGGATGTAATGTGGCAGGATATAAGATCAAAGTAAAAAATCAACTATATTTCTACAGGCTAGCAATGAACCATAAATGAAGTTAAAATAATTCCATTTTAATATGAATAAAATAAATAAATTTAAATTTTTTTTCATAAATGAAATTAAAATAATTCAGTTTAAAGTACTGTAACGTAAAAGGGACTGAAATGCCTAAAATTAAATTTAACCAAAAAAGTGCAAAACTTGTACTGAGAAGCCTAAAACATTGTTGAAAAAATCAAAGAAGACCTACATAAACTGGAAGATACCTCAAAGATATTCCCAACAATACTCAAAAGAAGACAATATTGTTAAAATGGCAGTAGTTCTCAAAATAATTTATAGACTCAGTAAAATCCCATCAAAATCTCATTTATCTTTTTGAAAAAACTGACAAGTGGTCCTAAACTTATATGAAAATGTAAAGAACAAGTAACAGTTAAAATAATATTTAAAAAGAAGAACAAAGTTGGATGACTCACACTTCTTGATTTCAAGAACTTACTTCAAAGATGTATCAAGATAGTGTGATTCTAGCATAGGATAGAAATATAAATTAATAAAATAGAATTTGGAGTTCAAAAACAAACTCTCACAATTATTGGTTAATTGATTCCTGACAAGTGTTCCAAAACAATTCAATGAAAAAATAATGCTATTTTCAACAAATGGTGCAGGGACAACTGTTTACATGCAAAAGAATAAATTTATGCTTCTAACTCCTTACCATATTTAACAATTACTGGAAATGGATCATAAACATAATTCAACAGCTAAATTTATACAACTTTTAGAAGAAAGATACAAGTCAATTTTCATGATCTTTGGTTAGAAAATTTCTTAGCTATGAAAAGCAACCAAAAGAAAAAGCAAACAAAGAAAAAAACATATAAATCGGGCATCAACATTAAAAACTTTTGTGCTTCAAGGGATATCACCAAGAAAATGAAAAGGTAATCCACAGAATGGGAGAAAATATTTGCAAATATTATACCTGATAAAATGCCAGTATCCAGAATATATAAAAACCTTCTACAGCTCAACAAAAAACCATATAGGTTATCTACAAAATGGGTACAAGATACAGAGACATTTTTCCAGGGATGATGAACAAATGACCAGTAAACATATAAAAGATACTCAAAATTATTAGTTATTAGAGAAATAAAAATCAAAACCACAGTAAGATACCATGTTACAAACACTAATATGGCTATAACTAAAAACACATTTAATAGCAAGTATTGGTGAAGATATGGAGAAATTTCAACCTCCATGCAATGCTGATAATATTGTAAAATGGTGCAGTCACTTAGGAAAATAGTCTATGTTTTTAGTTGGTTAAACTTAGAGTTACCATATGGCCTAGTAGTTCCACTCCTAGGTATATTTTCAAGAGAAATAAAAACATATGTTTACACAAAAACTTGTATATGAATATCACAGGAAAAATATTCATAATAGCTAAAAAGCAGAAAAATTCAAATGTCTTTTAAATGGTGAATGGATAAATAAAATGCTACAGGCACATAAAATGAAGTATTATTCAGCAAAATAAAAGGAATGCAGTGTTGATACATGCTGCACATGGATGAACCGTGAATACATTTTGCTAAGTAAAAGAAGCCAGGCACAAAAGGCTACATATTGTATGATTTCATTTATATGAAATGTCCAGAATATACAAATATAGAGAAACAAAAAGTAGATTTGTGATTGTCTAGACCTAAAGGGGTCAGAGGAAATGCGAAGTGACTGCTGATGTGTATGGGGTTTCTTTTAAATGTAGAAAACATTCTACAATTGACTATAGTGATGGCTGTACAAACTCTTCGAATATACGAAAGAAATTGATTTGTACACTTTAAATGGGTGAATTGTATATCATGTGAATTTTATCTCCATGAAGCTGTTAACAAACAAGAAAAATATCACAAGGATCAAGAGAAATTCTTTGAACTCTATCTCCATCTTTAAAGGGAAAACTCAAGTTTCTTCCTTCGGTGGGGAAAAACCCAGTTCTTCCTTACTGTGTATTTCTTTCCTGTGTGTCTCCTTTACTATTCAAACAGAACACTTCACTTCTGACACTTCTGGTCACTAAATGTGTGAAGGTTTTCCCCCACACCAAGCAATTCTCTGCAGCACCAGCTGAGTGTCCTACATTTAACTCAATTTGAATACTATCTTCCTGGAGATAGTGTCAGATTCCACAGGTTAAGGGCTCAGTCCCATAAGTCTGGCCCCTCACCTCCCCCACACACACTTCAGATGCCAGTCACAAACCCAAGTTATCACCTGTGCTTCTGAGCAAATGGCTATAGATCAGAGGTTCCAACGACCCCCTCCTTGGGTTTCTACTAATTTGCTAGAGCTGCTCCCAGAACTCAGGGAAACGCATTTACCAGTTTATTAAATGTTTTCCAAGAGAAAGTCTACCCAGTCCATGTGCTCATAGCTAAAGGAATTGCTTTCTAATCTGCAGATGGCAAGAATTATCCCTGTTTTGCTTCTGCAGGATGGCTCATTGTTCCCTTGGCATATTCCATTCAATTTTGTCCTACCATTTTTGAGAAGATGAATACAGTATTCTTTGAGACATAGTAAGTCTTTGTATTTGGCCAGAATAAATGACAAAGTAAAAATAAATTTTAGGTTGAACTATAATTTCTTTTTGTATGTGTATATATCTGTTAGATGCCAGATACTATGCTAGCTACTAAATATCCATATTCTATAGGAAGATAATAGATATTTAACTGAGATTTGTTAGCTGTACAGGTAAATGAATGGAGAGATATATAGATGATATATCGATTTTTTTTAAGAGAAACAATTCCCTTTTTAATTAATCAGTACTGAGAGATTGAAAACAAAGTTATTCTATTTCTGAAGTTCATCTTTTCACTAAAAATAGCACTCCACCAGGACCCTAAACTTGATATCTTCCATTTTCAAAAAGATGAAGGAACAATAAAAGTTGATGTACCTTTTAAAACCATTTGGAAAGATTATTTTTTTTACTTATTTATGCTTTGGATAAAATGTACGTTGTTTTGACTTTCCTGGAAGAAAGAACAAAAGATAAAGTGGGTACTGATCATGTCTCTCCAACTCCAACGGTTCCTCAAGAATATCAAAGCAATTTAGATAGCATCACAGAATTTGCAATTTTCTCACAGAAATGAGAGAGGTTTGTCCACCTCTCACTCCCCTAGCCTGAACCATAGGACCTTTATTTAGTTCTTTTTATTGTTTTTTTTCCCCAGTAAAAGCAAGACTCATCTTATCTTCATGTACTTATTGCTTCTTATCTTGCCTGTAGATTGGAACAGTAAAGTTGATATGAATCTCTGACACATTCAGGCCTCCATCACCTTAAATTCAGGACTTCTAAAGATCTAATCTGAATTCCCATCAATCAGAAAACCAACTGTTTGTTTAAGTAAGTCACACATTTTTGATAATGCATACTCAGTAACCTTCTGTCTACAGTATCACCTGTTTTATTTTCCATCTCAATTTCATACTTTTGTGGGCAAAACCACTAGGGAAATATATTTCAATGACAATATATGATAATGCTGCTCTCTGCACTGCATCTCATTACAGAAGTCTTGTCTTTCTAAAACGGAAAATGGATTTACGTTCCTTAGTATTATTTCTGCCACACACTGATACAGTGAAACAGCATTTGGGTGGCTTCAAGTAAATTTAATTTTCTTTGGCTGCTTCATGAAGTGTGAGTCACTCTGAAGCAAATGATGTCACTTTCAAAGTTTGTTTTTTGGGGGATGTGAAATAAGGGCTCCATAACTGTTTGTTTTGTTTTGTTTTATTATGGAGCAGGTATCATCTGACATTTTCAGTGATCTTAAAAGTCATTTCAGTTTGTGACTTTTCTTTGAGGAGTTTAAAAACTTCAAGAGGTATTCTAGTATATTTCCCTATCCTTAGTTAGGGCTGTATTTAAACCAGTCTAGGAAAGAGTTATTTCTGTTGTCAAAGAAAAACTACATAGGATGGAGCAAGGAAGACTTTATTCAAGGCTACTGAAATAGAGTCAAGACTATTGCAACAGGGGGTAGAGACTGGACTCAACTCCCTTGAAGCAAAAAGTGGAGGAATTTTAAGCACTGGGATGAGCTGGTGGTGAAGTACTGAAGGACTTTAGGTGGGGGGTTGATCAATGTGAATAAGCCATCAGTGTTTGCTAATTGGCTCTCATCTAATCAAGCTCCTATCATCCCACAGAGACCAGGGAAAAGGTTCCTATCTTTCTTGATGATTACATTTCAAAGGGATGGTGTCCAGGTCCTTGAGAAAGTTATTCCTCTCCTGTAAAACTGGCAAGACACTGGGGAAAAAAAATCTACACTTCAAAGGGGCAGAGAAAGAATTTACAGTGGCAAGTAAATGCTCTAGGACAAGGGAGGTCAGGGGCCTATAGTCAGGAAGAAACCTGTCTATAAAGTTTAGTCAAGCTAAAGGAATATTAAGGCAGTCTTGGTCATTGTTCTTTAATGGAATACTATAATATAATCCTTTGCATACTTATTTAACTCATCACTTCCAAGATTAGAATACTTTTTTTTCTTTAACTCTATATTGATTCTTTTCCAAAAAGTTTGGAAAGATGGAGTGGGCATTTGGGGTAAAGTAAGTGCACCACACAGTTAATAATATAAACAATTGAACAGATCTTAGCATTTTGATTTTAGACACTTAAAAATGCTAAATAATTTTTTTTTTTAATCTTCCTTCCTTCTTTCCTTCCTTCCTTTTTTTCTCTCTTGCTGTGTTAGGTCTTCATTGCTGCGTGCAGGCTTTCTCTACTTGCAGCGAGCGGGGGCTACTCTTCGTTGTGGTGCGAGGGCTTCTCATTGCGGTGGCTTCCCTTGTTGCGGAGCACGGGCTCTAGGCATGCAGGCTTCAGTAGTTGTGGCACGTGGGCTCAGTAGCTGGGTTGCGGGCTTTAGAGCGCAGGCTCAGTAGTTGTGGAGCACGGGCTTAGTTGCTCCGCGGCATGTGGGATCTTCCCGGACCAGGGCTTGAACCCGTGTCCCCTGCATTGGCAGGCAGATTCTTAACCACTGTGCCACCAGGGAAGTCCCAATGCTAAGTAAATCTTGCTAGGAATTTCTTTTGAGCATATAATTTAAAGAGGACTTTCTTTTAAACTACAGAAGTAAATATATATGTTTAAATTCAGTATTGTTTGTAGTATTCATTTATTCACACCTTCAATAGCAACAATATTATGTTTAGTGCAATTTAAAAAAATTATTGCCTGGCAATTTAAATCCTTTAATTAAAAAAAAGAATTTAGTTTATGTAATATGGCATGAAATGTGCTCAACCTAGCCCTTAGTGTTCTGTCCCCATTTCCTTTTGTTTTTTCTTTATCCTCTTGTGTAAGAAAAAACATGAAAGACTGCATGTATGAATTTTTAAAACTTGTGATACTATTTCAGACTTTATCTCCACTGTTGTAGCCCAACAAAATGTATTCAAATATTTCATTTGCTACATACTATGTATCTGATTTATATTGAATATTTTGAAGACTAGAAATCTTCATATAACTGATTCTGTGTAAGAAACCAGATGGAAAATAACATTTATTGTTATATATGGTACTCTGCATCAAATATTTTGGGGCTTCATTTATCTTATGTCCATTCTCTTAACAACCCTATAAGGTAGGCCTTGTTTTTTTTCTTTTTTTTTTTTTCTTAGTGTATGAAAAAGTTTCTAACTATAAAATCTATTTGGTTAAATTAACCAACTGATTCTTTCTGTTCCATTCCCACAGTCTGATTACAATATGAAAACTGATTCAAACTGCTTAGCCATTTGTGAATTTTGAGAAATGAAGACATTTGGCTAGGCGAATACCAATGATATTTAAAGAATATATGTTGAGTATATATTATAGATTATATAGTTATTCCCAACTTTTTTTTTTTCTCTGCAAGAGGCTTCTCCATTCCTACCTTTTGCCTTGTGACTTGCCTTATGTTTGGTGGAGGAATCTATATCTCCATGATACTGTTTTGGGGCTTGTCCAAGTGACTGGTTTTAGACAGTGAAATGTGAGTATGACATGTGCGACATCTGAGCAGGGACTTTTAAAGCCATTATGTTTTCCACCAGTCCACTTACCCATTTCCCTAAGCTATAGAAATATTATGTTACAAATAGGGAGTGCTCTTCAATTCTGGAATTAAAGGACACATAGGGGAGACCAAAGCAGTTGATTCACAGCCCTGATCATGTGATATGAATAGAAATAAATGTCTGGTTTGGCGATTGCTTGTCATAGCAGCAAAGTGACAAATATAGTATCAATATATAACTTTGATTAAGTAAATGTAGTATACTACTGATATAGCTATTCATAAATAGCAAAAATTCAAATGTTATAGTAAACTTTATGGGGTGATGGAAATTCTTAGCACTTTAGTGTAATTTTACTGTATAGACTAGAATTTCATTTAAAACATATTGAAAAAAAATTGTTAGGGAATCCTTTGAATACATGGATATAAGTTTCAATGTAAGGGTTCCGTTGCAATGAAGATTGGCCCATTTCGGTACCTGATATGTACTCAGTCAGTAATTACATTTTCAATATTTTCAATGTTTCTTATGTATAATAAGATCCATTTGTTGATGTGCTACTCTGTGAAGGGTAACTGCCAATACCTTCAAGGAAGAGAATATGTCTTCACTCTCTGATAGATATTAGGAAGAAGCTGAGGAATGTGGGAACCATGATGTTTGTCTCAGTTGGCTCCCTCTTACTCTGAGACACAGACACATTCAATCGACCCCGTTAAATTCCTATTTGCTAAAATTTATGTCTTTCCCAGTAGTGTTTTACATTTTGGTTTATTACACCCTGAGTGCTAACTCTACCCTTGAAAGTAGAGATTATTCTCAGGAGATCTGATTGCTGTTAGATACATCATTATCCCATATTGGGACCCTTGGCAAATCACAGCCTGAATCCCAGTAGAAATGAATGAAAAGAGCAACCCAAAGAGTAGTATATTTTTGCCTCCTGACAACCTAAGTCATGTTCCTGGTTAAGATAACAGTTTTTTTTTCCACTGTGACTAACCATCCTCAAATTAAACAAATATATACTAGCTGTCTCCTGAAATTAAAAAAAACAAAAGTATATGGAAGGTCAGGGTGGCTTTAAAAGGCTTCACAATACAAGTAGCCTCTACCTTGTAGACTTCCGTACTATTGGTGGACTTGTCACCCACCTTGCACCCTTTACAGATTCATATTGTTTGGATTTAGAGATGGAGAGTCATTAACCCCAAAAGAATAAAACATATAAATCAGAATGAAGCTTTAATAATTTGGAAAGGGAGAAGTTGGGCTGACTGCTCTTGTAGGGGAAGAAAACTAACTTTACCTTTACCTTTCTAGGTTCTTGGCTGAGACACACCCTGCAATGAAAAGATTAACAGAGAAAAACAAACAGAGGTTTAATAATACATATATCAATATTTCCTGCATACGTGGGAGATACCCAGGAAAACTGAATAACTCCAAAATGGCCCAAGCCACCGCCTTAAATAACATATCCAGCTAAAGACAATAGATGTGGGGGGTGGGCAGGAAGGGGGGGCAGTTGTTGGAAGTTACCAGGAAAAGCACAGTAAACACAGTACTGTTAAGCAGACTTAAGTCAGTAGCCTTCTCCATTGCTAAGAGTTTCAAGAGATTTAGAGTCCTCCATCTCTTCCTGGTACAGAAAGGGAGACACCCTTACAAATGGATATTCCCTTATAAATGTAAATATCTCTTAGAAAAGAGTAACTCTTACTCTGTTTTCAGAGCTTCTCCCGTGTCTGCAGTTTCTTAAAAAATAATCAGGTCAAAATAATCCTTATGTCAAAGAGACATATTTTGCGATGGCAAATTTTGCTTTCCTTCACTCTCTTCTATAGGCAAATAGCACAGAAGTACCAAATCTGCAAATGTCTGATATATTCTGCATACGTTTAGTGTTATGGCTCTTAAAAGTCAATATCATTTGCCCTTTTTTGGGGTGGGGAGAGATGGAGGCCATTACTGCTACATCTTTGTTATGCTTCGTTAATTAATATGGGCCAAACATTGTGCAATATTGGAGATATTTTATCTCCATTACTCTTAGAAGACCCCATGTGGTAGATGTAATTGCAGAAATGTAACTCAGACCCAGTTTACTCAAAGTCACACATGTAAGAAAAACAGTGAAACCAGATTTGAGTAAGTCCACACCAATCTGGACTACACTGCCATTCTGGACTACACAAAAGTACATTGGGCTGGGCAGGAAGTCAAAAATAATGATGATTTGTTTTTTATCTTTTGAATCCCAGGTATGAGATTGAGATCTTAGGATAAATGTCTTTCCCTTTTTTAATTTTAAATCTAAAATATTAACTTACACATGATTTTGAGATTGGAAAGTAAAAATAGCAGTAATTCTAAGCCAGAGAAGTATCAGAAAGCTACTTGATTGACTCATAAGTGCTGATAATTACAGTTTATCCAATGGTAGAAAATATCACTCCAACTGCCTAAACGTGCTTACCCGAGCAAACCCAGTGTAAAACTCCCTCTTGCGTTTTAACTTGTTTACCACAATGAGCAGACAAAATTCCTGTCTCAAAACTGTAATGTCATTTAAACTTTCCCATATAACACAGCTTTCCTTCTGACCTAGCTTCCAGATTTCTGTTTATCCACGCTCATAGATCTAGCCTTCTAAGAAATCTCTTCTATTCAAAATGCCTTTCACTTCAGGCTGGCAGACTGCCTTCCCTGCCTAACACTAGCAAACTCTTAACAAGTGGCCGCCATCTCCACCCCATCCCAATAACAGCAGTAAACACTTAGACAATAATATGTGCCAGAAACTCTTCAGCCAATTAGAAAAATTATCTCATTTAATCCTCACAAATCAATAAGGTGGTTACTGCTATGATTTCCATTTTATAGGGGAGGGAGCTGAAAGACAGAAACGTTAATCAATTTGTCTAACATCATACAGTTTAATAAGTGTCTTAACCAGGATTTGAACCAGGGCATTTGGCTGCAGAGTCCATATTCTTAATTACTGTTCCAACCGACTTTAAATCTCAAGCCTGATCCATTGATAAGCCTGGTAGTATCTCTCTTCCCGGCCACATATTTTTTCCCATAAACTTTTCAACAGATGCTTGCTGAATGCTGGTTTCATGTTATAAATGATTACTTAGAGCTTCTTAAATTGAACCCAGGCAGAACCTAAAGATGAACATCATGTTGAAAACCTTTGTGTGTACTTTTTCTTGGTGGCTTTTTAACCTCTAAATCTATATAGAAATGTTCACTCAATAGAACATGCTGACTCCAACGATGTTTAATATTTTAGGAATTTTAAAGTGGTGAGAGCTATTGCCAGGCATATCTATTTTGTTTTGTTTTGTTCTTAAGCATACGCTGATGTGCATTTGAAAACCTATTGTCATTCCTTCTTCTTTTCTTCCTCTACTTCCTCTATCTCTTCCCTTTTTTTTTTTTCCGTTACTTCCCTTCATGAACAAATCAGACCAGAAGCCAATAGATGGGCTGAGCAAAGTAGGCATCCTTGTGGGTCTGGGGGGACTTCCACAACCTGGCACAAGGTTCGAGCAAAAGCAGGATAAAGACACTAATGGCAATGATCCTGCCTGGGACTCTGGAGCCTGAGTAGGGTAAAGAGAGAGTTTAGGAGGGCAGACAGAGCAGGGTAAGGAGGGTGTCACAAATGGGGTGGCAATTAGAGTAGCCTGGACAGTGGCCAGCAGAGTGAGGAGAGTGTTCTTGCAAGAAGACAGTGGCAGTGGTGGCCCAGAATGGGGTGTTGGATTCAGAACAGGATGAGAAGGGCATTTCCATGGGGGTTAGAACAGAGGTGAGAACAGGCGACTGGTTATATGTAGGAGGGTGTTGATCAAATAAGTAAATTTGATTCCTTGCTGTCAAAGAATAGTTACAAATATGGAATGAACCCTGTGTGGTATTAGATTTGGACTGCTGACAGTATAAATATAGTTATCAATATAGAGAGGTAGATATAGAAATAAATACAGTTGTAAATGTATGTCTAAATGTATGTTGCTATGGGTTGAACGTTTGTGTGCCCTCAAAAGTCAAACTTTGGAAGCCCTAATCCCCCGTGTGATGATATTGGAGGTAATTAGGTTTAGAGGAGGTCATGAAAGTGGGGACCTCATGACAGGATCAGTGCCCTGAAAAGAAAAAAGAGAAACAAAAGCTCTTTCTCTTTCTCTCCACACAAGCACACACTGAGAAAAGGCCAGGAAGTGGGTTCTCACTAGGAAGTAAAACTTCTGGCAGCTTGGTCTTATACTTCCCAGCCTCCAGAAGTGTGCGAAATATACGTCTGTTGTTTAAGCCAGCCAGTCTATAGCATTTTGTTATAGCGGTCTCAGCGAACTAAGAGATATATGTATAATAAGGTGAGTGGGAGCACACATGTACACATATGTATATCTACATTTACGAGCTACATCTTGGGAGCTTAGGAGCAGCTCCGCCCCAAGCACTAAGTACGACTGATCTTAGTCCTAAATCTTAAATTTTTAAGACAAAGGTGGGTAAATTTTCATAGATGTGAGATTATATTTGATCCTGGAATTTGGTTAGATGTTGATTTTTTTTTTTTTTTTAAAGGAACTTTAGGGTCAAGTAACAGTGGCAGCACAGACAATAAGGTAAAAATGTTTCCAGTTTGGGGCAGTCCCAAACTGGGACTTTATTATGGATAATAAAGAGCAATGGACTTACTTTCCAGGGTAAAAACATAACGTTTACAATGACCCCTCTATATTCATGGGTTCCACAGCGATAGATTCAACCAACCGTGTATGGAATTTGATCCCACGGACCAGGCATATGCAGGGCTGACTCTATCACACCATTTTATATAAGGGACTTCTGCATCCTCAGAGTTTAGTATCTGGGGGTGGGGGTGGGGGTGGGGACCTGCAACCAATTTCCCCACAAGTACCAGGGAATGACTGCATATCCTTTTAGAGAGTTCATAAAGCCTCAATGCTCATCCACTGCCCCTTTCCCCTCACCCAGATGCCCTGGGTGGTAGGTACTGAGATGTGCAGACAGACTCTCTTGGATACACCAAGTTATGCTGATTATTTGAAGCTAAGTGATAGAGTGGCAGGCCTTGAATGTTAGGAGGACAGATAACACAGAGTTCCAACAGATCGCTCTCTGAAGGAGTACTCACTTCTCAAAAAGCTGAGTCAGGAGGATCAGCAAAAGAAATACAGAGGGCTTAAACTAAAAAATTAAATAAAGATTGGTCCTTAAGATGCCGTCTGACAAATCAAATAAACAGTTGTTTTTTGTTTTGTTTTGCTTCTTAGCTTTATTTAGCTATAGCCATAAACTCTTTCCTATTCATAGACATCCAGAAGTAGAGTACACTTGATATGAATAATTGGAATATCTACCTCAGTAAAACTCAAATGGGACAG
This sequence comes from Eubalaena glacialis, assembly GCF_028564815.1. Taxonomy (NCBI): domain Eukaryota; kingdom Metazoa; phylum Chordata; class Mammalia; order Artiodactyla; family Balaenidae; genus Eubalaena; species Eubalaena glacialis. The sequence continues at coordinate 44,467,205 of NC_083729.1, read as the reverse complement.
ATGGGGCCATGCAGTTTTAATAAGGGATGATTAACATTGATTTTAGGCCACAACACATTACTATGGTTTCTTCCTTAACCATAGTCTTTATTTCCAAGGCACTGCAATAGTTCAGATCATCCTAAATAGCAATGAATTCACTCATCAACTCACATACAAAGTCAGGCACATTGCTGATTGAGTATAGAGATGAATGAAATAGGTTCTTCACCCTTAGGAATTCATGGTCTAGATAAGGAACTAGGAAAACAAGTTACTGACAGGATGAGACCTGTTCTCCTATGCCCTTGTCCTGGACATCAATTAGCATTCTCCCTGCCCAGACACCTTATTCCATTTCTCTACCTCCAGCAAATAAAGAAGTGACCAGAGTTGCTATGGGTGTGAGGCAGTGGTCTTGTGATGGCAGAGCTGTCCCTTATTAAATACAGGATCTGAGCCATAAAACCACGGTTTTTTGGCATTTAATTGATTAGGTCTTAGTACTTTTCTGTTCAGTTAAAAATACTGACTCTAGATATAGAGAACAAACATATGGACACCAAGGGGGAAAAGCGGGGGGGTGGCGTGGTGGTGGTGGGATGAACTGAGAGATTGGGATTGACATATATACACTAATATGTATAAAATAGATAACTAATAAGAATCTGCTGTATAAAAAAATAAAATACAATTCAAAAAACAAAAAAACAATACTGACTTTACACTAGTGAGTACCATTTATCTGGCCATGTTCTGAAATCTGATTTATATCAAAAACTGTCATAATCTCTAAATAAACACCAGGAATGATCAAATTCAACAAAATATTCTAGAATTGTTGGGTACCAATAAAATAGAGAAAGACAATTTTACAGGGGAAATGTGTTAAAAGTTAAACACAGTTTTAGAAGATACAGAATGTCATTTCGAATTAACGCAAATAATTTTACCAATGCAGAAGAGATTGAGTCTAACATGGTTGATTTTTCAGAGTCCTAAATCTAATATTACAAAGTTAGCTCTAGTTTAAAAAGATAACACTACTTACTTGGCAGGTGAAATGACACCTCACACTCTTTTAAAATGATTTTTAACTGTGTTCATCTTCCATGATAATATTTCCTTTTTACATCTCATGCATTTAATTTAATTTCATACAAACTCTTGGTAAGTCAACTTTTCTAAAGAAAATGTAAACTTTCTGGTTTCATAGCTTTGAAAGCCAGCTCCTTTGAAATAGCTCAGAAAAACAAGACCACAATGCATATTTTATTAATTACTGTCTTCAGTGGATGGGCTAACTGCCAAATACCAAGCAAAAGTTAAACAAAATAAGGAATGAGAAAGGTAAAGGGGTCAAGTATACAGAAGCTATCAAATGCTGGTGACCTAAGTAGTCAATTTTAATTTTGTTTTTCTCTTGTTATTTTGTTTTTTCTGGAAATAATATGCAATAACATTGGAATTGCCCAAACTTTGGATAACAAATTAAAGCATTCCACAATGATAGGCAAGAGAAAATTACATAGTATATCAATATATGGATCCCACTGCCTTTACTTCCTGGTATGTACTCCTAAATTTGAATTTCTAGAGGTGGAAAATCATGTTGTAATAAAATACAAAATCACATAGCCATTGTTCTCTTTACAATCATGTTCCTTACCAAGTTAATATAATATTCAGACAAGATAGATTTAATAGCAAAATATTTTGGGGATATGTTGAGTTAAAGAGAATTAAAGATTTTTGTAGCTACTACCCAAATTTTTAAAAACTGCATGCATGATAGAGAGCATAGATAATATATATGCAATTAAAGCTAGGCAGGTACGTGATCTGCTTTTTTTGAGTTAACAACATATTATTGATACCTTTTCAGATCTCTACATTAAAATCTAGCTCATTTTTTTCTGACTGGCTGCCTGGTATTTCTTAGCATATGTGAACCATCAATGATTCAACTTTTGTATCAGTGGATTTTTTTCTGAAGTTTGCTATTACAAAGTATCCAAGAAAATGGACATATGAATAGTTTTGTGTAACCATCTCTTCTTTAAATAAGAGAGTCCTAGCAGTAGATTTGCATATTCAAATACTGTCCATTCATATATTTTTTCTTTCATCGAACAAATATTTATTGAGTGCCTAGTATGTGCCAGGCACCATTGTAGGTGCTGAAGATACAGTGATAAAGAAGTGTTCCCTTGGAACTTACCTACTAGAGGAGACAATCAATAAAAATGTATGCAAATAAACACAGAATATAATGGCAGGCTGTAGTAAGTACAATGAAAATTTTAAAAAGGCAAATTAAGCACATAGGTAATGACAGGGTGTGGGATTGCTATTTTAGATAGTATGGTAGGAAAATCTGAGGAAATAATATTCAGGCAAAGTCCTGAGTGATTTGTGGCAGACAATCATGCCATGAACAGAAGCAAAGGATTTCAGACAAAGGTAAAAGCAAGTGTAAAAACCAGAGTGATGACACTGGTTTGAGGCACAGCAAAAAAGAGAGTGAGGCTGGACTGCAGTGAGGAAGCAGAAGGAAGAGTGGTTAAGAGATGAAGTCAGAGAATTACAAAGGGCTGGATCACGTAAGATCCTGTGTTAGATCTTGCAGTTAAGTGTGAAAGGAAGAAGTAGGAGAATTTTAAAGGGAAGGTAGAGGGAGGATCTGTGGGAAGGCAGGGCAAAGTGGGTTGGGGGGTTGGGAATGACATGATCTGATTTGGCTGCTCTGAGGAGAACACAGGGAGAGAGGATGGATGTAGAGGACTCTTAGAAAACTACTGCATTAGTTCAACCTACAGATTATGATATGTTGGACTAGGACTATGTATTAGTAAGTATTGGTGTACTCAAGACTTATTTTAAAGGTAGAGCAGACAGGATTTTCTTATGAACTGGGTAGACAGTGTGAAAATGAGGTGGATAACTTCAAATTATAAATATTTTAAACTTTAATAAATAATGCCTAATTATTTAACAAATAATTTAACTACGCACTTGCTAATAGTGAATAAAATAATTCATTTAACTTTACCCTTACTGGTATGGATTTATCAATACTTCTAACTTTCACCAATCTAATGAGAAAAGAATTATTATTTTAAAATTAGTATTTTCTGGGAAGCAGCCGCATAGCACAGGGAGATCAGCTTGGTGCTTTGTGACCACCTAGAGGGGTGGGATAGGGAGGGTGGGAGGGAGGGAGATGCAAGAGGGACGAGATATGGGGACAAATGTATATGTATAACTAATTCACTTTGTTATAAAGCAGAAACTGACACACCATTGTAAAGCAATTATACTCTAATAAAGATGTTAAAAAATTTAGTATTTTCATGAATAGTAGAGGGGTTGGATACATATTATGTGGTTATTGGCATCTTCTATTTCTAAATTGCCTGGGGTGTTTTTTGCCTATTTTGTGGGCTATTAATTGGTGTCATTAACTTATAGAAAATGAATATATTATTGATATCAACTCCTCTTAAATGATTTGTAAATATTATCTCATTCTCATTTTATTTCAATTTTACAGTGTCTCTTGAAATAGACAAATTTTAAGTTTCTATATGAACAAAAACATTTTCCTCCTCATTTTCTAAGTATTGTTTTTTGTTTGTTCATTTATTTTTTGGTTTTTGTATTGCTTTATTATGGAGACATCACTTTACTATAGATTATTATTTTAAAATCCTATTATTTTTAAGGACACACATGATAAATTTCATGTAGAACCACAAAAGACCCTCAAGTGGCCAAAATAATCTTGAGACAGCAGAATAAAACTGGAGGCATTTCACTTCCTTATTTCAAACTATATCACAAAACTAGAGTAATCAAAACAGTATGGTATGGTATGAAAACAGACACAAAGACCAACGGAATAGGATAGAGTTCCTAGAAATAAACTTGTGTGTTTGCATCAACTAAATTTTAACAAGGGTGCCAAGAATACACAATGTGGACAGGATAATCTCTTCAATAAATGGTGTTGGGAAAATTGGATATTCACATGCAAAAGAATGAAAATTGAACTCCTATCTTACAAAACTAAGAGATGTTAACTTGAAATGGATTAAAGACTTAAATGTAAGACCTGGAACCATGAAATTACTAGAAGAAAACACAGGGAAAAATCTCCTTGACGTTGGTCTTGATTTATTTTAGACATGATACTAAAAGCACAAGACAACAAAAGCAAAAATAAACAAGTAGGACCACATCGAATTGAAAAGCTTCTGCACAGCAAAGGAACCAATCAACAAAGCGAAAAGGTAACCTACAGAAAGGGAGGAAATATTTGCAAACCATATATCTGATAAGGGGTTAATATTTAAAATACGTAAGGAACTCACATAACTCAATAGCAAGTAAATTTTTTTAAAAAATGAGCAAAGGACCTAAATAGAAAATTTTCCAAAGATGATATATAAATGGCAGGCAGTTACATGAAAAGACGATCAACATCACTAATCATCAGGGAAATGCAAATCAAAACCACAGTAAGATGTCACCCCACACCTGTTCAAATGGAATTATCAAAAATACAAAAGAACAAATGTTGATGAGGATAGAGAAAAGGGAACCATTTTACACTGTTGATAGGAATGTAAACTGGTACAGCCAGTGTGGAAAACAGTATGGAGGTTCCTCAAAAATTTTAAAATAGAACTATCATATGATTCAGCAATTTCACTTCTGGATATATATCAAAGGAAACAAAATGAGTATCTTGAAGAGATATCTGCACTCTCATGTTCATTGAAGCATTATTAATAATTGCCAAGATTTGGAAATAATCTAAGTGTCTGCTGATGGATGCATAGATAAAGAAAATGTGCTATATAACACAATAAAATATTATTCAAGCCATAAAAAAGAAGGAAATCTTGCCAATTGTGACAACATGGATGAACCTGGAGGTCACTTTGCTAAGTGAAATTAGCCAGACAAGGAAGGACAAGTACTGTATGGCAACATTTTTATGTAGAATCTAAAACAAACAAACAAAAAAATCAAACTTATAGAAACAGAATAGAATGGTGGTTGCCAGGGACTGGAGGGTGGAGGAAATGGAGAGATGTTGGTCAAAGGGTACAAACTGTTAGTTATAAAACGAATAACTTTTGAGGATCTATTGTACATCATACAAACTATAGTTTAATTAACTTGATTGTGGTAATCATTTCATTATGTATAGGTATATCAAATCATCACATTGTACTCTTTATATATATACAATTTTATTTGTCAACTATACCTTAACAAAATCAATCAATCACCAGAGACCACAGAACATTCCATAGGTGGCTGGAAAAGAGTTAACAAAATAGAAGGATAAGAAGAGAGGGCACTTCAGGGCAGGTGAGAAGGTGCTAGATAACTCCTTTGTCAGGCTGTTGGTTAATATCAAGAATTATATTTCTAGGCTCCTTCAGTGAAGCCCAGATTTGACATGAAATCATTTAAGTGCCCTTATGCACCAGTCACTATGTGGGGATATAGGTGACAAAGTCAGAGGATAGTCAGGCTTATGATTTCAAACAGAAGGATACTGTGCAGTTGGCAACCAGAGGGAAAAATCTCCAGCTTCAGCAGCCTCTATTGCTGCAGAGACATTTTGAGACTGAATCAAGCCCTAAATAATTATCTTGGCAATCCGTGGTGATCATTTAATATTTAAATAAACAATCAACATTGACTGTATAATTAAAAAGTAGTTACATGATATTTCTGCCCATAATTTAGTAACTAAAATTAGTGTCTCATGCAATTGTTTAAGTCATTGTAGACATTTTTTTCAATATACATTACCTTATCCTCATCTTTCAAATGATAATTTTCTTTTATAATATCTTTATTGACATTTAATATCATTAGGAAATCAAGAGACCTATGGCATAATTCAGTCCTGATTCCCATTCCCCAGTCCCTAGCTCTGCTCTATTTTATCCTCAAAGAAATAGTCCTATGGGATAAGTCACTTGCACAAGTTCATATGGGTAGCTAAACTGCACTTTTGTAAGCAGCTTTACAATTGTGGGTCTACGTTCCCATTCAAGGAGAAGCTAAGTAATCAGTGAAATAAGACTACATAATTTAACAGTTTTGCCGTAAATAATATGCTTCTGCTTTCTGTAAAAGGGAGTTAAGTGACATGTAGAATAAATATATAAAAATTGGCAATGAATAATCTGATGAATGGGTAGATAGAGATATAGCCATAGATAGTAATAGTATCAGCATTTATGCATTCCAAATTCTTTAGACTCGAAATTCATAAAGATGATAAACACACTTTTTCCTACTCAGAAAAAAGAAAATTCTTATTAAACTTTTGACCAACTTAAATCACATTTTTTAAACCTTAAATTTCTTACCTTCAGTGAAGATGCTGCATGTGCTTCTTTTGTTTCAGAAAGCCCTATTCCAAAATATCATTTACTTTATTAAATAAATGCCTTATATCAGAACACTGGCACATTTCTAAATGAGGTTAAAAAAAAGTATTGCTGTCTACATGAAATGAAACTATTTAAGCCAAACCATTTTCCCTTTATACTGAAGAAAACAAATCCTATGTACTACCATCTAGCCACTTGGATATAGTAAGATACAGAACACTAGCTGATCATTCATCCTCATAGCAACTGCCTTTCTTACATAATTGCTGACTATATAAAAAGAGTAAATACCACTGCATAAACAAAAACTTTCAAATTCCAATGGGGAAAAATCTAGGTGTCTAGGATACTTCATATCACTTTTCTTATTAAAATTAATAGCAGTATCTTAATACTCTATGAGTAGAATTAGCTCACATTTTGGCTTCTAATACCATTTACAATATTAAATGAATTATAATAAGTAACTCAGCTCAGTAACTCTGGAAATTTCTTCATATTGCCAGAGCTAAAATAAAATAAATGTTCTAGAATCTTGCTATACAAAGTGTGGTCCATAGACTAACATAATGGACATCACCTGGGAGCTTATTAGGAGATCTCAGGCTTCAATCCAGACTTAGAGATTTCAAATATGCATTTTAACAAGATCCCCAGGTGATTTGTATGTGCTTCAAAGTTTGAGAAGGAACACCTTAGGAGACAATGGATAAATACATATTCTGCTCCTTCCTGTCAATTTCCTCTAATGCAAATCTCTGATACGTCTCCATTTCCACTCCTGCGGCCCCTAGTTATTCACATCAACTTTCTATTTACAAAGATTCTCTGGGTCTATTTACTTGTTATAAGTCTCCTCTCTATTGGTTGACCGTCAGGGTTCCTATCCATCCTTTGAGTCCATAATCAGTCTCTACTTCTCTCATGCCTTGTTGGTTTTCCTTGGTTTACCTACCGCATCCTCTGCCTCTCCATGGTTTCCGCACTCCTAGCACATTCATGCATACTTAGTTTGATTTACCTTCTTGGCCTAACCAAGATCATACTTTTCCATTATACTCAAATATATTGAAGTATAAACTTCATAATTAGAAAAAGAGAAAAACATGTGAGAGATTTTTAAAAATTGTTTTCATGTTCACCTTACACTTTGAAGAATAACTGAGGATTCTTTGCCATGCCGAAGACTTTGCCACTTTAGAAGCACAAATACAGATATAATGTCTTTAAAGACCAGATGCCAAATAATTTTTAAAAGAAAAAAGAACAATCACATAATTTAATGGTGATGTTGTTAAAATGCTGTTATACTTCAGTTCCAAAAGTCAGTGTTGATTGGTCAAGCATGCTTTGTGCTTCTATCTCTGGCATTTTGAAAACTTGACAGACCAGTGTTGTCTGGAGTGAAGCAAAAGCCCATACTGATTCAAAGCTATTTATCAATAGCTACTAATAATCCATGAGTCAAACCACAGCTTATTCCATGAAAAATCACATTTAATTTGTTTAATGGAGAGAAAAAAAAATTATTGACTTTTGAATTGTTCTTATTTTAGTATCCAGAATTTAAAATTTTTTTCTTGACCTAATGGAGACATATATCTGTACAAAATTTACCAAACATTTTTATTTTAGATATGACAACGTATAATGATAAAACAAGGTAACTATATATCAGTTGATTTCTGTACCATATTTATCACTCTTATGAATCTATGTCAGTTACTTATATTGATGCCTCTATTTTTTCCAGTTTGTCTAAATCCTGTTAGTAAAGTATATTTAAGACTTGTTCATGAAGAACAATAAACCACAGATAAAGTTCTTGTCTGTAGATGAAACCACAAACAGGCAGTCAGGAGACCTGAATTCTAGTTCAGATCTTGAGTTCTGGCAAGTATGATATCATTTCTGATCATCAATTTCCTAATTCCCAAATTCAAGTGTTAATATAGACATTCTATATCGTCTTCTCTGTGAAAAACTCTTGGTTTCCTACCATAGCTAAGATGTTCAACCCTTTCAAATTTGGGGGAAAGTATTTTCACAGCACTTTTTTTGTGTGTCTGAAAACTCTACCTTTTTGGTAAGATTTTCCTACTGCACTTAGTTTATTGCTCTGGATTTCTGGGCATAGAGCCTACTTTGATTTTATTTTTGTTTATGTTCATCATCTTTATTCTATTTTTGAGGCTGAAGCTTCATAAATATATTATTACACACTGTAAAGTTGGATAATAATACTATAAAATTGATTTTCTATCTTTGCACATTCTTGAAAACCTTGGGTGTTTACTGCAATTAGTCTAATTCTTCAAATCTGAGCTGTCACCTCCTCCCTTGCCTGAAGCACAGCAGCAGGGAGTGCAAGTCACACTCAACAGCTTGACACCAGGAGGAGGAAGCAAATACCTCTGTGCATAATTTACACAGCTGACAGTGTGTCACCATATGGAAATGGAAAAAGACAGCTTTTATTTTAGAGAATCTTGGCACTCTTTCTAATAATTAGGACAGCAAAACTCAACTTCTACTTTACTGATAGAAAGGGATTTCAGAGACACACTCGGATTGGCTCCTCTTTATGGCCACTACACTTAGTGCAGTGCCTGGTATAGAATAGGTGCTCAATAACTGCTTGCTGAGCAAATGAATTGATGTTATTTTGATTAAAGATACATTGTTAAAAATCACTAACAACTCCATGTCAGGAGTTTGGAAGTCACTCCCATCCTTACAACCACACACACACACACACACACACAACCTGGACAACTAAAAATCAAGGTATTTTATTGTATTCATCAGAGAACTGAAGTTGTAGGGCAAATAGCCATCTTAATGTCTGTTGAGAAAGAAGAATTCAGAGAGTCACAGCTGAGATCTGCTTACCTGGAGTGGAAACCTCTGGAGTCATAGACTGGGAGGGATACTTAAATGGTAATTTTGACAAATTGCTAGCAGCTGAGTGTGTATTACGGTAAGAGTGAGAAACTCCTGGGGTCTTAGAGGAACCCCCATACTTTTGCCAGGAATTCCACCTGTTTCTCACCGTGAATATTTGAAAAAGATCCCCTCATGTCTCTGAGAGATGAAGAGAAGATAATCTCTGTGAAATATGCCCAGAACTTTCTTTGTAGCAAAGGGCTACTCTCCAGGGGAAAAGACTACCAAAGCCTTGTCCCAGAGCCATGGGGGAAGGACATTCTTCTCACTCCAGTTTCCTCTAGCCTTCCTATCTTATCAAATGGGTTAGGGGCTGAGAAATTATGCAAGAAGAAACACTTGTAAAAGTCACAGGCCAGAGACAGAGGCCCACTAAAAGACAGATATTAAATTGGAAGTTTATAGAAGAGTTCCCTATAGCTTACTATCACACCAGTAAGGCTCCAGTGTAAGTAATGCTTCACTACTGAGACAGCTGCAGGATACAGATTCTCTTTGAGGAGGAATATAAGGAGAAGTCCAGAGTCAGGAGGAGAGACAAAAACAAGAATACTAGAGGCCTCTGACACTTACAGCTACCACAAACATTAAACAAAGTCCAACTCCCATCCAGATTACCACACATCATCACAGTTAGAGACCTATTCACCTCAGTTCTTGTTACCTAGTAAAACATGTCTAGCTTTCAACAAAAAAAATTACTAGGTACACCAAAAGGTAAGGGAAAAAAATCCACAGTCTGAGGAGGCAAAGCAAGTATCAGAACTATACTCAGATATGGCCTACATGTAGAATTCTCAAACAGGACATTTAAAATGACTGTGATTATTGTAAGTATTCTAATGGAAAAGTGGACAACATTCAAGAAAAGTTAGGTAATATAAATTGAGAGATGGAACCTCTGAGAAAGAATCAAAAAGAAAAGCTAGAAATTAAAAAAAAAAAAAAACTATAACAGAATGCTTTTCTTTCATGGACTCATTAGCAGACTGGACACAGCTGAGGAAAGAATCAGTGAGCATGAAAATAGGTCAACAGAAACTTCCCAAACTGTAAAAATGAATTAAAAAAAAAAAGACCAAAACATAGCAGGACATCCAAGAACTGTGGGACAATTTTTAAAAGATGTAACATATATATAACTAGATTGCTAAAAGAGAACATAGAAACAGAAGAAATATTTGAAGTGATAATACAAGTATTATTGAAGTATAATGGCTAATAGGAGAAATAGTGGCCAAGGACTTTCCAAATTAATGACAGACATCAAACCACAAATTCAGGAAGCTCAGAGAACACCGAGCTGAATAAATAGCAACAAGCTACACTGAGGCACATCATATGCAAATGGCAGGAAACCAAAAGCAAAGAGAAAATCTTAAAAGAAGGCAGAGGAGGAAGTCTTGTTACCTATTGAGAAACAAGGATAAGAATTAAAGTGGATTTCTCATCAGAAAACATGCAAACAAGAAGAGATGGAATGAAATATTTAAAGAGTTGAGAGAAAAAAAAACCCACCATTGTAGAATTCAATATTCAGTGAAATTATCCTTTAAAAGTGAATAAGAAAGATTTTCTTCAACAAATAAAAATTGAGGGAATTTATTACCAGCTTATCTGCCCTGCAAAAATTGTTAAAAGATTTTCTTTAGGGAGTAGGAAAATGATATTGGTCATTAGGTGGATCTACTTTTTTTTAAGGAAGAGTATTGAAGAAGGAATAAATAAAGCCACAGAATAACTACTGTGTGAAAATAATTTGCCTGATTAAATGCCACAAATTATGTTAAATTTAGTGTTAAAAAAATCAATAATATACTTTGAAATTAGAACTATTTCTGTTAGGATTCAGTGGTCTAGAATACATAAAGAGCTTAAAATACTACCTGTGCTTGATTATGTATGCAACATAATTTTGTTCAATTTCTTAATTAAAAAATGTTAGTAAGCCTTCTTGATAGAAACACATTACTTAGGTAAAATAAAGGAGGTATATACAACTGTGCCAGAAAAATGAAAATGGAGTAAGACTCAGTAATATTGCTGTTTATAAGAAAAAATGTAGTCTGAGATTTCTAATTGCCTTCAAACACTAACCAAAATAATTTAGAAAAGGTACCTTCCTCATTTTTAATAAGCTAAATAACATATTAATATAAATGGAGAAATGAGGGAGAAAGAAAGAAGTTACTTATGAAAACTTATGGGATTCAACAAGATAATAAAAAAGGCAAAGAACCTTGAATTACTTCAGTTAAACTAAAAAGCAGGTAGCATTAATTCATGAAATTTAATGAGTAACGTGAAAGCTTATTTCATACTTCCAATAGGCAATTAAAAATGCATGACTACAGAAAGATTACTGATGAATTATGTGCATGGGCTAAAGGATCTGAATGAAAATAGTTTCCCTTTCTCTCAACTACACTAATCCTTTAAAGGAAACTAAAGTATTTAAGTCAGCAGACAATAAATACAAAAATATGATTTGAGATTCACCTAATCACCCTTTCACTTAGCCCTCTCCTCCAAAAATGATATTTATAAGTAATAAATAAAATATGAAATACTTTTGCATAGTTTTTCACAGAAAGTCCCAGGGTAACAGCTTACTTTTAGATGAATTAAAAACATAATTCCATCAGTAGCCCTAATTGGACACCTAATGTGTACAGAATGCTCTGTCCAGGCTAAAGAATAATATCACTGAGAGACAGTGATCCTTATCTTCATGATCCAGGAAAGGATTCTCTGAGGGCTTGTAAAGGTGACATCAGTTAAGGAAGATTACCAAGGCAATAAATAAGAAGGCAAAGCCTGATACAGTGAAAGTGAAAAGCAAAGTACAAAAACGGAGGTCTATAATAATACATTTATCTGGGAAGGCTTCCTGCAGAAGCTAAGTTTTGAGCCAGATTTTTTAAAATCATCATAATCTCTTCCAAACAGTTCTGAATAAGTATTTTATTTTAGGAAAAAGAATATTTCAGGCACACTAATTTTAGTCATTTTCCAAGACTATAAAATACAATAATGAAATTGTTCATGTGGGTCTAACTTTTAGTACATGTCCATACTACTAACAGAAGGACTATTCTTAAGTCTATCTCTAATATTTAAAGACAGATTTTAAAATCTTGCCCTATATCTTGGCTGCCTATATTAAATGAAATGAGAAAAAGAAAGCTGTGCAATTTGTGTGTGTGTGTGAAAGTATGAGGCCCTAACTGAACTCTGCTTTACTTAAAACAGCAGAACTATGAGGGAATTTCAGTAATGTAGTAAAACTGAAATAAAATTTACCTTAAAAAAGGAAAATTTATAAATTACAAAGTGTAAGAGACAAATCCAAAATCAGTTAGTGTTGTATAGCCTTCCAACAGGTAAGGAATACAAATTAACAATACACCTTTTAAATGAAAAACACATATATAAAGATACAGACACAAGTATTCAATTGGTTGAAGGAGCAAGGATGCCAAATGGAAGGATTGGCTCTGAAATATAGGGTATGTTATTTCAAATGGAAAGATCTACGGGATTTAACCAGAGAACCAATCACAGCCTGAATTCAAGATTATAATTGGTAATAGGAACCACAGAGTGTATCACACATAACAAGAGTAAATATTACTTAGTCAAACTTTTGCTTCAGTTACACTTTATACATACCATGCACATGTATACTGGACCACGATATAAAGTTCATTTTTTACTATAAATGGCAGTCAAGAGTTTTGAAGTCACTAGCCTTAAGGATGCCCAGACTGCCCATTGTACATCATTAAAGACACTCTCCTATATAGAGTTAGGAAAAAAAAACCAACAATGCAATCAGGGAACATATAATCAATATTGTAAGATAGCTGAGAGTCTTGATGATCTGTTCAGAAAGAACAAAAAGGTAGAGAGATGACAAAACTCTAGGCCTTGCTTTATGATTTTAGAGTGAGGATGGACTACTAACTGTGTGACAAAACTGAATTAATGACAGGTCTGCCTTATTTAAATTAGCTATCTACCTTCAGAAAACAAACAGTGGTTGCCAGAAAGTTGGGAGGTGGGTGGGGAGGTATGAATTAGGTGTAGGGGATTAAGAGATACAAACCTCCAGTTATGAAATAAATTAGCCATGGGGTTGTAATATACAACATAAGGAACATGGTCAATAATATGGTAATAACTTTGTATGGGGACAGATGGTTACTACTTATCATGGTGATCATTTCATAATGTCTGCAAATGTCAAATCACTATGTAGGACACCTAAAACTAACATAATATTGTATGTCAACTATATTTTAATTTAAAAAATAAATAAAAATAAAGGATTGAAGTTAAAAAAAAAAGATTATAATTGGGGGTAGGGGTAGAGGATGGGGAGGTAGAACTTGAAACAGAGCCATACAAACAAGATGGTACTGTTAGTAAGGAGGCAAAGTTATCAACTGCTAATTCATGTGGAGATCCAAAGACAAGAAGACATAGCAACTAGATTTAAGATGGGTCAGAGATCATGAATGAGGGATCATAAATAAAGGCTCCAGTGACAGAGGACCTCGTTAAGTGCTTCCACTTGTATGAGACAAGAGGAAGCCACACAGGCTAAACCATCTATATACAAGGCATGTTGTTGAGGTCTGCTAGTCATGAGGTCTGCTGCCCACACTGAGACCACAGAGAACTCCAACAGCAGTCCTCAGCAGGAAGTCTGGAAATACTAATGATTCAAGTTTTTCCCCAGATTGAGGAAATAATAAAAACTGTTTCCTCTCTCTAGAAAGCAACCTTACAATGAAACACTTGAGAAAGGATGTTCAGGCAAACGAGTTACATTTCCTGAAAAACTATAAAAATCCTCTTCCAGTGCTTCCTTCTTTTTGGTTCTTCCCCTACCCTTGAGACTCTTTTTTTTTCTTTTTAATTTTTGCAATCTTCTCAAGAGTACAAACGTGAAAATGCTGTGAAACAGAAGAAGAAGCATCAACTTTCTATGTCTTGGACTTGTTAACATAAAAATAATAATACGTCTTGCTTTTGCTGGACCAAGGTAACACTGTCACTCCATTCACTGGCATAGCAATGTACTTTTATTCCTTATAAAACAGCAGAAATATTAGTATTTATTTATTTAAGCAGATTTACTTTGAAAAAAAGATGTTAGGATACTGCGTCAATTAGCTTAAACTGTACAAATAACTAGCAATATATTTTTCTCTATCATGTTACAGACTGATCATAATGTGCTGAAATATGCAACAATGTGGGAAGGGATGGTAGGAAGGTTCTAATATATGGCCTGTATAAATGATAAAATATTTCTCTAAATCAGTAATTTTGCATGAGAAGAATGAAATAAAATGCAGGTCTACTGCATGGAGTATATTTGCCCCCTCCCTCCCTCCTCAAAAGCTGAGATACCATCACTCAATTCTCATAGTATTTCTTAAGATTTTGAACTTGAGTGATCTCAATCTCTACTCTGGACTTCAGCTTTATGGGTTAGCAGAAATACAACCCTCTAGCAATACTTTCGAAAGGCTATAATTACAAATATAGCATAAGATTCTCTGTTTTCAACAGTTTTAACAATGTTGTTTTTAGAAAGTAATTGGTTTTTCTTTTGCTTCCCCCCACACCCAATGCTCAATGCAATCTATACTGCCTGGAAGCCAGACTTTAAATGAAGCTGATGCTCCAAGTTTAAACTCTGCACTGATGGTACAGTTGTTTCCTAGCAACACAAAGTTATGAAAACTTCAAGAACACCACCTCGCTCAATACAGTTTCTCCCATTTAGTTTCATGTACTCAGTGGGTTATTATAAAGAAATGAGTTATCAAGTCAAAATCAACTTGATCCTGCATTAATAAAAATGAAAAAAACACTGCATTGATTTTTAATGACAGACATTTCCAAACCTTGGGCAGACAAATCAGGCTTCATACAATACTTTAAAAGAAGGTTTTCAGAATGAAATTTAGGAAGGACTGTATAGAAAGGTGATAGATTTAGGCCATAAATGTATCCAAACATATATTTTATTTTAAAACATCTAGACTTTCTGAAGAAATGGCTAACTTAACCCAGGCAGGTGAAATAGTGTTTAATTGAACTGCTCTATACATTCTCAAACATTCTGGTTTTAGAAATCCTGTAGATTCTTAAAAATTATTGGTTATCCCAAAGTGCTGTTGTTTATATGGGTCATATCTAGTAACACCACATTAGAAATTAAAACCTAGAGATTTTGTCTTCATTTATTTATTTTGAAATAAACATATGTTGAAATAAGTAACATTTTATTAAAAATTTCAAAACGAAAACAAAGACAGTTTAGTGTGATAAGTGGCGTTGTTTTACATTTTTACATCTCCTTAAGGCCTGACTTAATAGAAGACAGCTGGGTTCTTATGTCTTCTTCAACGTTTACTCTGTTGTGATATCACACATCACAGAGCCCATAGAAAACTCTACCATGCCCTCCCTTCCCCTTCCCCTTCCCCTCCTCCTCCTTCTCCTCCTCCTCCTTCTTCTCCTACTTAAATGAGTAGCAATAAGTATGTTTCTTCCTTGTATAAGAGGATGATTTCCTTGTATAAGAATTTCCTTGTATAAGAATATGAGTTCCTTTTTCTTGGCCATTGACATTAGGCAGTATGATGAAGTGATTATATTTCAGATATGTAGTCAGCTTGCCTGAGTTTGAGTTTCACTGCTCTCTTGCTCTGTGACCCTGATTAAGTCACTCTAAGTTTCACTTGTATCATTTATAAAATGGGTCTAATGGTAACATTATCCCTACAGTACTGTTAAGAGAATTAGGTAGGAAGTAAATGGAAAACACATGGCATATTTCCAGTACATAAAAGTAACCACTGGATAAATATTGTCTGATTTTATCTCTGATTTTAAGATTGCAAAATAGAACACTAAGACAAATATATCAATAAATCACTCAAATAACCACCACTTCCACCCTAATGCCGTTCCTAAAAAAGAGGAAATAACATGAACCCATGATTATCAGACACTTATGTACTTTTATGTAGAGTTGAAGTTTGCTTTATTTTTTAATATCAAGGGAAAGTATCAGAAACTATGTGCTAATTCTTTCTTAACACAATCTCTTTCAATATCATCTGGTAGAGAGACAGAGGGGTGAAGATGTGTGCCTTTGCTTAAAGAAAGAGTGGAAATAAGTACTAATACAATTTGAAAAAAGCATAGAATTACACAGTTTGGTTTTAATGATTGATTTCTTGTAATTGGTAGACTTATGCTTGCTTTGACCTTTGTTCTGGTTTATATAATGGCCCAAAATAAAAATTACCACAGGTTTTAATCACATGCTGATTTCTCTCACTCACTGGATCAATTCCAACTACACCAACAGTAGTACACTCTTTTACAGCAGTCGCAAGAATGATCACAATTGCAACATGAATATCATCTTTCATTCCATAATTTCAAAGCACTCTCAGTATTAGCTCAGTTCTCATAACAACTTTGTAGCTAGATATGTAGTAAACATTTCTTCTTTTTGCCTTGGGGCATAGCTTAAGAGAGTAATGGACTGAGATTGCACAAGGGTTTGCAAAGAGCCAATGGGGGGTCCTGAACTCCACAATAAATGTCGCTTCCTCAAAGGCAAATAAATGGATGTTCTTGAAAATCAAATCTTTAAAACGGGAACTTATTTTTGAACTTTAAACATTGGTAAAATACAAAACGATGTTTAAAAATGCAGTTTAACAATTTAGTAACAATCATACTTCTTCCATATTAGGCATTTAAAAAAATGCTACTGCTTATTATACTAAATCAGTTCTGATAGTCTTTGTTAGATAAATTGGGGGTTTGTAGGATGTTTGAGAGCTGTGGTATTTAGCCTGTTTAAGAGTATTTTAAACACATCTTAGAATATCTGAGCATTGTGTTTGAATAAAAAAAACACTTTAATTTTCTGCCACAATATGATGAATTTTTATGACATCAAAGTGGAGAACCAAGAAAAATAAAAGATCCTTGGGCATCCTCTCACCTGTTGTCTTTGAGAGAAATAAGCATTGAACTATGGTGTCCTTCTTTGATAAAATATGCTGTAGTTAGAAGCTCTGTTTTCAAATTTTGGTATCACAGTTCATAAGATGAATGTTCTGAAATACATTTCTGAACTTCAAATTCCTATAAAATAGTATGCTAAACATAACTACTTTGCAGATTTATTGTAATAATTGAACGGGTTAACATATATAAAAGAGCCAACCAATCCTCAAAGAAATCAATTTTTCCTGCTTTTTCTTTCCTTGCTTTCTTTTTTCTTTCCCTACTTTGTTTACTGCAAATCAGTTATTTTGCCTGTTTTAGTGTTTAGCCTTTACTACAGATGCTGGTAGCAATCAGATCTCATGAACCCACTTTCTTTTGCAGTACATTTAAAAAGAAAATGTTGCAACCACAATTTGTTGAAATAAGTTATAACTTTGTTAAGAAATATATTTTTTAACCATTGCTCAACTGTTTTATTTAAGCTAAATTGAGTGTATTTTTAAATATCAACAAAAGTATTATCCTCATCATTCCATATAATCATCGATAATACTATAGTACTATAATAATTCAATAATATATAAATAATAATAGTATTAGAGTATTATTGTACTATAATAATAGTAATGTAACATATTTTTATCTAAATTTTACAGAAGAAAATACTGAGACACATATAGGTACATTAGCTTTTTGAATGTCACAGAGCTAATAATTGTCAGAGTAAGATCCAAACTGAAGTTGTTTTGTTTCAGTCTGGGCATTTAACTACTACACTAGATTAACCATATTTATGTTTTTGTTTGAATAACTGCCTCCAGAAGCTCAGAAAAACTAAAAGATATTTTCCATACTCTTCACTTTAAAGAAAATATGATAATGAACTGGTTTTACTTTGGTGAAGATCACACAACAACTCATACTTTGAGACATGTTCTAATGTCTCATAGTACAAGGTTATACCTGTAGTTAGAGGTTTCCACTGACAGAAATGACCATCCCAATGTCAACCATCCTGGGAGGAAATCAGATTCAAGGACTAAAATCAGGAACTTGAAAGGCGTCTCATTGACTGAGCCCAGGAGGGAAGGCCTTCTCTCTGGGCTTTTCTCTTTCTAGAGCTTGCCCACCAACTCCCTAAATGTGCTGGAAACTTGCTTCTTCCTAATGGAACCAAGATAAAAGCTCGGAAGAAATGGAGACTGAAGGTATTAGGCAGGCAGATTTCAGAAAACTTCATAAAGATATCTTATAGCTTGTGGGTTTGAGAGAAGTTTTGGAAATAAAAATGAGGTATAAATTATTTTCTGTGCCGTAATTTCCTTCTATTATACAAAGTAAGCATCCTCAAATATATGTTAACTGTGACTCACACCTTAGTATATTGTAAGTACAAGTAAGATCACAGGGAAATTTAAACTTGGATTCTACAGGTTTGAAGGATCTGTAAACTTTTTTATAAATGTAAGTACACAAGCAAGTAGAAGGATAAAGAATATGTAATTATTATTATCAAGAGACAAAAACAATTTCCACTTTGAGCCATGATGCAGTAAGAGAAACTGGATTTACACTTCCACCTTAAACTAGAAAAATGGAGAAAATATAGAATACAGCTTTGGGACATTAAAAAATGGATGATTAAGATTTCTGAGAGAATGATGACATTTCTAGAAATTGCCTTGAGCAAGGTTTTTTAACCTTGGATCCTACTGACATTTTGGATCTGATAATTCTTTGCATGGAGGCTGTCTTGTGCATTGTAGGATACTTAGCAGCATCACTGGTCTTACCCTACTACATGCAGTAGTATCACTCTAGTTGTAACAACCTAAAACATTACCAGATATTGCAAATATCTGCTAGGGGGCAAAATCATCTATTTGGAAACACTGGCCTAGAGGTAGTCCTTAGAATGTAGCATTGAGAAGGTAAATCCAAGTAGAAGAACAAGCAGCTCTGCTGAGTTAAGAAGATAGAGAGCAAAGGTTGAAAAGTTCAGAGTGGCTATAATTTGAGAAGCAGACTACCAGAGAGGAGGGAGCTCCTGAAACTAATATAATACTGTATGTCAGTTGTAACTCAGTAAAAAAAAAAAAAAATTGCAACCAGAACAAAGTCCAACACTACTTAAAGAAATACAACACAATCTAGCATTCATTAACATAAAATTCACGTCAGGCATCCAATCAATGAAGCTAGAAAATATTCCTCGTAATATTTCCTCATAAAACAAGGACATTTGCAAATATTTAGAAAGTATAAATTTGTGCCATAGATTCAAGAAGGTAAAAAAAGCATGAGTATGATGAAGAGAGAGGTAAGAGATACAAAATATTACAAAATGAACATTTATAAAGAAAATATATATATAAAATAAAAAGTACACTGCATGAAGGCATAACAATAGAAATGAAGCACAGATTAAAGAAAAAGACTGTACATAAAAAGAGCCACAGTGAGTTGTGAGACAATAATTGTATTCTATCATGCATAATTGGGTCTAGAAAGAGGAGTGGCTGTGAGTCATAGTTTTGAAAATAGAAGAGTAGAGAGTTTTCCAAATTTGGTTAAAACTCTAAATCCACACATCCAAGAAGCTGAACAAACCCCAAACAGAATAAAGAAGACAACATTGGGACACATTAAAATCAAATTGATAAAATTAGTGATTGAGGGACTTCCCTGGTGGGGCAGTGGTTAAGAATCCGCCTGCCAGTGCAGGGTACAAGGGTTCGAGCCCTGCCCGGGGAAGATCCCACATGCTGCAGAGCAACTAACCCCGTGCACCACAACTACTGAGCCTGCACTCTAGAGCCCGTGAGCCACAACTACTGAGCCTGTGTACCACAACTACTGAAGCCAGCACACCCAGAGCCTATGCACCGCAACAAGAGAAACCACCGTAATGAGAAGCCCATGCACCGCAACAAAGAGTAACCCTTGCTCGCCACAACTAGAGAAGGCCCACATGCAGCAACGAAGACCCAACACAGCCAAAAATAAATAAATAAATAAATGTATTTTTTAAAAAAATTAGTGATGAAAAGAAACATCTTAAAAGCAGCCATGGGTTAAAAAGAAAACAAAAAAAAAGGACCTATTATGTACAAAGGAACACACTTAAAAGTGACAAAGCCTTGTTTGTCAAAATTTATGCAAGCCAAAAGAAAATGTAATGATATTATTAAAGTACTTGTGGGGAAAAATAATCCAGAGCCGTCAACTTGGCTGTTTTCTACCTGGGTAAAAAAAAAAATTCCAAAAATGGAAGTGAAAGAAAAACTTATTCAGATAAATAAAAACTGAGAGATCACATCACTAGCAGGTTGGAACTACAATAAATGTGAAAAGTTCTCCAGACAGAGGAAAAATGGTATCAGACAAGAATTTAAATATATACAAATGAATGAGGTGTCAGAAATTAGAATTATATAATAAATATATTTATGTAAATCTCTTTAAAAATAATTAAAATAGTTAATTGTGTGAATAAAAATTAAAATATAATAGTTTATAACACATATAGAAATAAAAATAACATCAAAACACAGAAGTTGTGAAACGTATGTAAAATCTTATCTACTTCCTATAGATGGTCAGTGGCATTAGATTTGAAGGTAGACTGTAATTAGTTGAAGATGTATACTGTGAACCCTGCACTATCATAGCAAACAAAGAGATATGAGTTATAAGACAACAGTGTAGAGAAAGCAAATTGTAAAAGTAAGCAACTAAACTGAAAGAAGACAGGGAAAACGGAACAGAAAACAATTGGAACAACAGAAAACAAATAGCAAGATGGTGAGTTTAAAGCCAACCGTATTGATAATTGTATTCAACCTAATTGGAATGATGTAAATTCAATGGCAGAGGTTATCAAGTTAAATAAAAAGTAAGACCCAACTACATGTAGTATATGAGAAACCCATTTAAATATAAATATACCAATAGGTTAAAAGTAAAAGGTTTAAATATATATATCATGAAAATACTAAGAAAAGAAAGTTGAATTGAGTATATTAATATCAGATAAAGTAGATTTCTGAGCTAAGAATATTACCAGGGAAAAGGGAAACATTTTATACTAATAGAGGGGTCAATTCAATAAGGGGTTATAACAATCCTAAATGTGAGTGCACCTAATTTTTAAAAAAGCTTCAAAATACATAAGGAAAAAGACATAATTGAAAGGACGAATATACAAATATACACATAGAGTTGGAGATAGTTAAAACTTTTTTCTCACTAATTGATAAAGCAGGTAGTGAAAAGAATAAAGAAGATTTGAGCAACACTATCAATAGTTTTCCCACCTGAACAACCAAAAATAACAAAGTATAGCAAGTTAAATCTAGCAATATATAAGAAGAATAAAACATGACTGAGTATGGTTAATATTTGAAAATAAATCAATGCATTTCATCATATTAACAGACAAAAAAAAGAAAAAGCATATGATTATCTTAATAGATGCAGGAAAAGTATTTCACAAAACTCAAAACTCATTAATTATTGAAAGTTTCAGCAAACAAGGACTAGAAGTTAATTCCCTCAATATGATAAAGGGTATCTTTGAAAAAGCTACAACTACCACCATACTTAACAGTGAAAAGAGTGTATATTTTACCCCAAAGTAAATGACTTAATGAAGCTGTTGAAAATAATCTACAGGCTCTGTGATTGAAACTACTCCTATTTCCAAGCTTGCATGGACATAATTAAAGTACCACTGGGGCATTTCTGCTGGGCATCTACTTGAAGGGATAAGGAGCCTCTTAGGAAATGACTCAGCCTGAAAGAAGAGTGAGTGCTGGCACAGAAATTTGTTTTTGTTGTTTAACAACAGAATAGAGTGAAGATGAGGTCAGCCCCTGTAGATTTTATTCATCTTGTCCAAAAGTTTAACCACTAAAAAACCCTGCCCTTATTTACCTCCCAAGTCCTAATATGAAAAGCAGATCAATACACAACAAAAGATTTAGTTAAAAGATTATAGTTTATTTTTCATGTGATAATGAAGACTGAAAGCAATGAGAGTGGTCTTGGTGTTGATACTGGCAACCTTGATGTCAAAGGGCTCCTCTCCCTAATAATAGTTAAACTTCTCCCTTCCCTCTATCTCACTACCATTATCAATGCTATCACCAACAGTACAATATCATCATCAGACTTTCATCATAGAACTGAATCAGCTAATGGAAATTAGTTATTAATAGCAATTATTGTTTTACTGTAAAAAAATGATAAATCTATTGATAGCAGTTTTATTTCAGGAAGCATTTAGAAAGATGCTTATAAATTCACTCATGACCTCTTCCTTGTACTCCTTATTTTTCCAGTGGATTCCTCAAACACTTATACATTTATCATGAAATTTTGGAGGAGCCCAATGACAGAAGTTGGAACATTCTAACTTATATGTTTATTCCCTACCATTAAGAAGCCAATAGCTGACTAAATGGCTTCTTATCCTAATGTTTAATTTATTTTCAACTTCTCTGTATTGGTCAGAAAAGTCTAGATTATACCTTTTTTCAGCTTTATCAAGATATAATTGACAAATAAACTTGTAAGATCTTTAAAGTGACAACGTGATGATTTGATATACATATAAATTGTGAATAGCTACACCTTGATAATATACAGCCCCAAGTTTCTGACAAAAAAAGCAAAGGTTTGTTTCTTCCTCACACTCTATGTTCATCATAGTTTGGCTAGGGGCTGTGCTTATCAGAGTCATTCAAGAGTTCCAGGCTGATATTCGCCCCATCTTGACACTAGCTTCCATGATCACTGTAGTAAGCAATAAGAGAATGTGTTAATTCTCATATAGGCTCTTAAAACTTTGGCCTAGAAGTGATGCATGTGTCCTTTGTTCACATTTTGTTAGCCAGCTGGACATTTTGTTAGCCTGTTAGTTAGTCACAGGAACACATGTAACTTCAAATGCTGAGAAGATACAATACTATCACACCCAGAAGAACTGGTGTATTTGTGGATAGCCTGAACGGCTGTCATGTCCTGTCTCTGGCAAATTCACCTATCCTCCAAGAAGTAATTGAAAACATTTATTTCAGCTATAAAAACAGATGTAAAGTGTCATGCAAAACTGTTCCTTAAATGCACAAGTATTCACTCAAGACCTATTTGCACAACTTTGTCATAAATTCAATTTGGGGGGTATCTGATTTTTGAATCAAATTAAAAACAAATTTAAAATCAAAAGTGAGGAAATTTGTCTAATGTAGACAACATGACAGCAGGGAAAGTGAACAGGGACAATAAGTTAATAAAAAAAAGCCAGCTTATCATATCATCTGGTATGAATGAGCATAGAAAAAAATCCTCATACTTCACTAAACCCTGACAGCATCATTATCTTACAGCACATACAAAAATTGAGTACGCACGTGACCCATTAAGAAATGACTAAGTGATGCCCATATTCTCTATTTAGGAATACAGTAACATATTTAATTTTTGAAATTGTTAAGAGCTCCTGCATCCCAACTGCACTTAAATGTATTTATTTATTCAGAAATTTCTATCTCCTCTCCCTCACCCACACAATATAATCTTTCAAGAATTCTTTACTAGTAAGATTTCACTATAGTTTGATAAGAAGGTGTTTTTGTATGGTGAAGTAGTTGGCTAAGAACTAAATATATCACTGAACAATCTCTAAGAGAAGTGTTACATGCATGTATTACACATGTATAATATATAAGATTACATAAGAGTATATTACACGTGTAAATAATTGGGATAAATTTAACCATTACAAATAAGTCCGTGTTGGGCACATTTATTCCTACCTTGTGGTAGTATGTTTTTAAAATTTGTGTTTGCAAACTAACAAATTTTCAGGAAGACAATGGACACTAAATTAATATATCTGTAGTATTCACTGATATGTTTCCATGGGAGTATATTCTACATAACAATAAAAGAGAATAAAGCAAATTTTCTTCCCTTTCAATACATTTAAAAGATTTCACATACTTATATTAAACATATCACAAAAGGGCTTAAAATGTAATCTTTTTACTTAAATGTGTTTTCACATGATCAAAGAAAGACAAAAGAAAGCAAAACTTTTGATTCAGCATTTTAAGCATGTCAAGGAGGATGCTGCCCATACAAAATATGAAAGACAAAAAAATGTAACAGTAGAGGTTTGTGCTCTGCTGCTCCTGTTCTGACTTCCAGGGAGGCTATTCAACCTTTAACAACTGAAGAACCACTTCACCACTGAATAGAGTCACAGAGGATCTCAAAATTGTAAGACATATTTAGTTTCATGAAAGGGCTATGTTGAATTCCATGTGGTTTCAGAGTTTGGTGGTAACAGGAAAACACCAGGGAGTATATTTAGGAAAGATGTCCTGAGGTTTGCACTAAGAGACTACAGCAAACAAAACAGAAACAGATGGGTAGCGTCCTCTGTGCCAAGTGCTATGAGGATTTTGCAGATCATCTCTCTCTCTCTGTCTCTCTCTCTCTCTCTCTCTCTCACACACACACACACACACACACACACACACACACATACCCCCCCACACACAAAGTTCTCTCAGCATGAGAGCTACTTTATTAAAAGCTGGTAACTGTCTTGGTAAAGGTAAACAAGAACCATAGATGGTGTGAACTTGCAGGAGCATATTAAAGAACCAAGGGAATAGTCAAAATTGATGCACTCTTTGTAATTATGTTTTCTGTACCTTCCACCATTAGCCATTACTCTGATTATACAAATTATCTTGAGATATGCATTAACGGATTTTCTGTGGGTAGAGAGATAATCATATTATATCTGATTAATATAGACCCAGCTAAGAAAAAAGCTGCACAATAAAAACCAAAATTTTAGAATAGACAAACAGTAACAATGAATGTATTTGTGGGTGTGATCTGTGTAGGACTTTCAAGGGGGCAGAGGATTTTCTAGTTTGATAGCAATATTCTGGAAAATTCTACATGAGAGAGATTCATAATTCTCTGGAGAATGATAGGGGAGAGGCAAAGAATTAAGGGTTTTAGGTAATGAAAGATATAATTTGGTCCATAAAACATATGCCTCACCTCACAACACTGACCTAAGAGTGTGGCTGGCAAAACTACAACTCCAACTCATTGATACCTAAAGGAAAACTTTAAATTGATCTTGTTGAATAATGTATCAGTCTGTTGTGTTCCTCCAAAATGCCCAAGTCAATGATTCACTTAAAAGAGCATTTTGAAATGTCCATAAAGGATTTAAAAGGCTCACCATGACTGGATTGTCCTCAGGTTGCCCATCTAATAAAAGAAATGGAAATCAAATATGAACTATCATAGCTTTAATGTGACTCAATTTTCTTCATCTCCAGATTATGGAAGAGGACAACAAAACATCATGGGAATAAACAGACTATGACCTGTTCATGAAAAGTAAATGAGTGTGGGGGACTCCCCTGGTGGTCCAGTGGTTAAGACTCTGCACTCCCAGTGCAGGGGGCCTAGGTTCGATCCCTGGTCAGGGAACTAGATTCCGCATGCCACAACTAAAAAAAATATCCCGCACGCCGAAACGAAGATGCCACAACAAAGATCCTGCACGCAGCAAAGAAGATCCCACGTGCCGCGACTAAGACCCGGAACAGCCAAATAAATAAATATTAAAAAAAAAGTAAATGAGTGTCACTTTTAAAAAAATTTTTTCATCATGAAAATCATGGCATTCTTAATGACTCCTAAAAAAAGACAGGAAAAGGTCATATGTATGAATCAGATGAGCTTACTAAGGGTCTAAGAAGGTTTGAATGTGGTTATAGGAAACAGGGCAGGGAGTTAATGGTGGTTGGGGGAATATAAGAAATGTTTTAATATTTTCTATAGGTATTGTGGCTGAGCACACAGGTTGAGGTCCTCAAACTTGGCCAAACAGCCAAGTCTACCTCATTTCTCCACCTGAATACTCCCACTGCCAGGGGGAAAAAATTATTCACTAGGTCAGGGATAAGGCTTAAATATAAATATTTTATGAATAACTCCTTAGTTAACGCCCATGTTCAATCAGTTTCTGGGCAGAATAAAAGCTTATACTAGGAAAAAAGCAAAATTTTTCTTCAATTTTTGGTCTGGTTTCTTACTCTTCTGAGATAATCCTAGTATAACGCCATGTCTGAGAACAGTCTGTGGAATTGCCAAACAGGGGCTAAATGCAATGGTAATGCCTGTTATCCCCACTCTTCTCAGCCAACTTATTCTCTCTCTGACTAGAAATATTGCCACAAAAATAATGCATTCACATCAGGTAAATTTTGAATCTTAAGTAATATCTAGGACAATTATTCTCTCTATATATTAATGGTGTTTTATTAAAATTTAAAGGATAGCTTCATAATGAAATATATATTTAGTAGCATGGGATAAATAGTACCACATATACCTTAGGGTAACTGGGAAGTTTCCAATTAGCTACAAATAGAGGATGCTTTTGTGCCTTTCTTGGTCCTGATCTTAACAAGTAAAAACTGAAAGAAAGAAAAAAAAAAGATAAACTGTATCTAGAAATTTTTAGTGGTGCCTGAACCCATATAAGAAAAGAAAGAATATGAAGTCACCATAGGCAGGGAATCATGGAGAGACATGAAGTGGTTCAGCCACATGAGGCTGGAGAGATAACTTCTCTTGACACCCACCAAGAGTCAGTGGAGAGAGGCCTGTAGTGCAAGACAGGAACAAATTCAGTGATTTGAAAAGAAAAAGTTCCATTTCCCATGTTAGTAGAGAATGCTTCACTCTGATTCTTCTAATTTCCGTGAGGATGGTAAATCAGTCTAGTTCTGGGGCACGACTTTAGGGAATCCTATTCCAACACCAGATTTATTTGGTAATAGAGTTGATATTTGTTTCTCCATCTGCCTACTACTTTGTCTCTCTATTGCTTCCAAACTTGGGAAGTAAAGCAGAAAGAAAAAAAAAAAAACATTGAAAAATAGTTTTACTAAAAAACTATTTTTGTTTGAAAGCAAAAACAGAAAGCCAAGTCACTTTGAGAAACAATAAATCAATATACAAATTTGAGACTTTCCTTAATTAATCATTCAACAAGTACTTTTTCATAAAAACAATTGTTATTACCTGAAGCAAGACCTCGTTTCACTGTTCTTTGTCACTTTTTATTGGTTTCTCTGGCCAGCATGACCTTTCTCCTAGAATCTAACCAATCTTTCATAACCTATATTAAATGTCCTAGTATTCATAAAGATTTCCCTAGTACCCTCCCCTTAGGTGAAGATGCATTCTTCCACAGAATCCTCATCGGACGTTATTTCTCTCCTATTCCATTTTGCACTTTTTTCAAAATTGTTTTCAAATATTCTTTTTCTACTGTTAGAGTCTCTTGAAGGTAGAAACTAAACCCAGCACAAATAATTGAACACAGAATGTGCTCAGCAAATATGTGTTGAATTTAATTGAATATATACCATCTAGATTTGTCACAGGGCAAAACAGTGATGTGTTTGGTAGGGTAATGTGGTAGTAAAACAAGGAGTGCCTTTAAATGAGAAAAAATAAGAACATTGCTTCAAACAATGCTAGGTTCAGCTGAAGAAGTATTTTGTCAAAACATATATTTCAAATCCATATCTTTAACTATATTAGGGAAGTTTCAAATAGAAATGTCTGCATTCTCAATTTTGTAGAGAGTGTAACTGATTAGTTTCTACTCTCATCCTCCCTTTTTCTATAGTCACCTAATTTTTCTGATAATAAATCGTATTATGGATATAAGGATATCTGAACGGACAAGTTCTTGGATTTACACAAACTTAAAATCATGACTATGATTAGTTATGTTAGCAATGATAAACATACAGCAATCCTTTCTTCTTATTGTGATAATAAAATATATAATAAAAAGCAATATTTAACACCTCATAAAATAATAAAAGTCAAAAGCTTCTAAGGTAAAGAAAATCAGTTATGTAATTTAGTACATGCCCAACCTGACTACTCATTAACCTTGTAACTTCAGAGGAATAAATCAGCTGACTTGAAAACAAACAAATAAATAATGCATACACACAAGCTCATCTTTTCAGTTAATTTTCTCTTTGTTTTTTCACTGATATTTAAATTCTTTTATTTATTTTCATATTTTAGTCAGGAGGAGCTCTCTTCACATAGAATTTTGTGTGTTATAATTTTGGGAAATTAGAATTAGGCAAATAATGCAATGACAACAGGAATGACATAGTGACCCAAGATTGACATTACAGTGTCTCCTCTACTCTGGCCAGGGTCTACATGTATAGTATAAATAACTTGTATAAAATATATATATCATTATATAATAACATTTTATTATTTAAGACTTTTCTCTTCATTTTTTCCTTCATTGGATGGAGCCATGTATCTCCTGTTGACCCTTGAACAACACAGGTTTGAACTGTGTGGGTCTACTTATGTGAGGATGTTTTTCAATAGTGAATATTACAATACTGCACCATCTCCAAGGATGTGGAACAACAAATACAGAGGAACCACAGATAAGGGGAGCTGACTGTAAATTATAGGCGGATTTTTGACTTGGTGAGAGTAGGTGTCCCTAACCCCTGCATTATTCAAGGGTCAACTGTATTGTCTATAGTTGTTTGGACGTCTGTCAGATGGCATATTATTAGGCCATCTGACAAAAGGCATATTATTAGGCTTACTGGCAAATTAAATACGGCATTTTTTTCCCAACGTCACATCCCTTCCCAAATTTTGGTCATAAGGAGAAAATATCAGTATGGCCAGTGTCGTGTACTTTAGACCATAAACTTATTTATTTGCACAAAACATAACTGGTTTGGTTTTCATCTGACAACACCATGGAAAACTATCATCTAGACTGAAGCAACTTGAAAGGGTATAAGTTTGAATATTAGTCTTTGATCAAGGATTTGGCTTCACTTTTGGTCTGCCTTTTCTGTCCCCATTTGGATTTATTTACCTAAATCATAGTCATTTGGGATGTGAGAGTACAATACAATTCATATTCTTAAAAATAATTTTCATGTCACCCAGATAGCACTGGGTTTCACGGACAAAGAATCAGCTAAAAACTTCCTTCTCAGGTAAAAAGATGTAAGGAAATCATTCATTCAGTCATTAATTCTTTAACTTATAAAATTAATGAAAAGAGAAAAGATGAAAGAGAAATGTGTGATAGAAATTTGGTAGCTTAAAAAAATGGATGTTTCACTCTTAGCTCTGTTGCTGATGTGGAGGAGGAATGAGCCAGCTATGGTGGGGTGAAAGGCTTGGGGACACTGCAATAGCCACAGTGAGGCAGAGGTTCTCCCTACAAGAAAAGGCCTTTGCTCTGAAATACATTATCCAGTGATTGAATGTGAATTGGCCATGGGTCACAAAAGCTATGATATTCAAAGAAATTTATCCGTTGTTTTCAGAAGACAAGCAGGAGGTTCTAGGATGAGAATGGCTCAGCATTTTGGGTAGGCAGTGACATTGTGGCTTTGGGGGGTTAGTCTTTCTAGAATAGAAATTTAGCTAAAGACTGAGTAATCAGGAGTGGAATAGCTTGAACAGTAACCCAAGACTGAAAGCCAAGAATTAGGATAACACTGGGGGACTCATCTGGTTGAGGTCACTGCTGCCACACCTCAAACCACACTCAGAGCAGCATCACAAACCCTAGTCCTCACCTTATGCCTAAGCAGGACAGGTGAAACTCATCAGTGATTATAATAGAACAGGGCTAACATTAGGAAGAAACTGAAAAGGGTTGGCAAACAAGTCAGGCCCTTCATGTAATAATCTAGTCATATGGATTGTCCTTTAATTTTTTAAATACAACAGGATCTTTCATTAGCTAATCAAAGAGAGTCTCCTGACCTGAAAATAGAGTCAGAAGTCAGAAATAAAGGAATGTAACTGTAATTTTAGCTGGGTGGTTTTGAATAATCACATGTGGACACTGAGCAAATGGTATGATTAACTTGTGGATCTCTATTGAGCTTTTACAAATGTTTTTCTTTTTTTTTCATTATTTGAACAAAGCAGTGGTGAAATAGTCTATATGTGGATCCCAAGGGAAAGAGGAGGTAAAAAGTGGGGCACTGAAACTGTCTTCTAACCTAGACCATATTTGAGCCTCTAAAGGACTTGCTATCGCACAACTTGGTGATGATGAGGGCATAGAAAGGGCTCCTTTGGAGCCCAAGGGACCAAAAGGCAGGGTATTCTCACCATTTCTGTATAGACCAAATCATATCTTCTGAGTCACAGTGAGGATATTACAGCAATATGTGAAAATTCAAAGTTTTAAAACTTTTCAGAGAAGAAGCAGCTCTGGATTAGGTGAACGTTCAGAACACAACAGGAAGAAGAGGAGCAGCATCCAGATGGAGGCTTGTTCTCTGTAGGCACATGGGTGGCATGCACTAATTCCTTCTGCTTATTTCAGTACAAGGAGAGAAGGAATAAGAAACACTCCAAAACACTATGTTTTTATCAGTAATGTTCTTCAATTCAGTCTCTCAGTTTGATTTTTTGAGCTACCTAAGGAAGCAAGAGACCTGTACTCCATAAACTATAAGATGCTAATGAAAGAAACTGAAGATACCACAAACAGATGGAAAGATATACCATATTCTTGGATTAGAAGAATCAATATTGCTAAAATGACTATACTACCCAAGGCATTTCACAAATTCAATGCAATCCTTAACAAATTACCAATGGCATTTTTCACAGAACTAGAACAAAAAATTTTTTAATTTGTATGGAAAGACAAAAGACCCCGAATAGCCAAAGTAATCTTGAGAAAGAAAAACACAGCTGGAGGGATCAGGCTCCTGACTTCAAGCTATACTACAAAGCTACAATAAGGATTTCTTATGTACAAGCTCAGCATTGTATTTAAATGGCTGTTATATTTTATTCATTATTTTTAGATGTTTGTAGCAGGATAGTTTTCACACTTAATCTACCAAATATCTAGAATTGAAAAATATCTTATGATCAATGTAAAGTTATTTATCTTGGCAACAAATTATACATTTTATCCCTTTTATTCATGAAATATTACATATATATGTCTGTGTATGTATGTGTGTTATGTGTATCTTCATCTAAAGTTAAATTGATGGTGAAATTAGCTATATTACAGCACACATTCTTTGGTCAGTTCTAAAAATAAGGAAAAATTGTATTAAAAACATGATAAATATTAAAAAGAAATGTGTTTCTTTCAAGTAACCCAGAGATCAAAAGTGAATTGTAAGTTACCTAGAAGTAAATGGAAAAAATAAACTTTATATATCAATAACTTAAAAATTCAATGATTCCAGTTTTCAGTGAGAAGAAAAATGTACACATTTACACATTTTAATAATAAGAAAAATAAATGGAAAGTGAATGAGTTTAATATTCAATTTAAGAAATTAAAAATTAATAAAAATAGAGATGATTAGACGAGTCCCTCCCATCAGGAAACTTGCACAAGCCTATGAGATAGCCTAATCCGCCAGAGGGCAGACAGCAGAAGCAAGAAGAACTACAATCTTGCAGCCTGTGGAACAAAAATCACATTCACAGAAAGATAGAAAAGATGAAAAGGCAGAGGGCTATGTACCAGATGAAGGAACAAGATAAAACCCCAGAAAAACAACTAAATGAAGTGGAGATAGGCAACCTTCCAGAAAATGAATTCAGAATAATGCTAGTGAAGATGATCCAGGACCTTGGAAAAAGAATGGAGGCAAAGATCGAGAAGATGCAAGAAATGATTAACAAAGACCTAGAAGAATTAAAAAACAAACAAACAGAGATGACCAATACAATACCTGAAATGAAAAATACACTAGAAGGAATCAATAGCAGAATAACTGAGGCAGAAGAACGGATAAGTGACCTGGAAGACAGAATGGTGGAATTCACTGCTGTGGAACAGAATAAAGAAAAAAGAATGAAAAGAAATGAAGACAGGCTAAGAGACCTCTGGGACAACATTAAACGCAATAACATTTGCATTATGGGGTCCCAGAAGGAGAAGAGAGAGAGAAAGGACCAGAGAAAATATTTGAAGAGATTATAGTTGAAAACTTCCCTAACATGGGAAAGGAAATAGCCACCAAGTCCAGGAAGCGCAGCAAGTCCCATACAGGATAAACCCAAGGAGAAACACGCTGAGACACATAGTAATCAAACTGGCAAAAATTAAAGACAAAGAAAAATTATTGAAAGCACAAAGGGAAACATGACAAGTAACATAAAAGGGAACTCCCATAAGGTTAACAGCTGATTTCTCAGCAGAAACTCTACAAGCCAGAAGGCAGTGGCATGATATACTTAAAGTGATGAAAGGGAAGAACCTACAACCAAGATTACTCTACCTGGCAAGGATCTCATTCAGATTCGATGGAGAAATCAAAAGCTTTACAGACAAGCAAAAGCTAAGAGAATTCAGTACCACCACACCAGCTTTACAACAAATGCTAAAGGAACTTCTCTAAGTGGGAAACACAAGAGAAGAAAAGGACCTACAAAAACAAACCCAAAACAATTAAGAAAATGGTCATAGGAACAAACATATCGATTGCCTTAAACATTACCTTAAACGTGAATGGATTAAATGCTCCAACCAAAAGACACAGGCTTGCTGAATGGATACAAAAACAAGACCCATATATATGCTGTCTACAAGAGATCCACTTCAGAGCTAGCGACACATACAGACTGAAGGTGAGGGGATGGAAAAGATAGTCCATGCAAATGGAAATCAAAAGAAAGCTGAAGTAGCAATACTCATATCAGATAAAATAGACTTAAAAATAAGGAATGTTACAAGAGACAAGGAAGGACACTACATAATGATCAAGGGATCAATCCAAGAAGAAGATATAACAATTCTAAATATATATGCACCCAACATAGGAGCACCTCAATATATAAGGCAACTGCTAACAGCTATAAAAGAGGAAATCGACAGTAACACAATAATAGTGGGGGACTTTAACACTTCACTTACACCAATGGACAGATCATCCAGACAGAAAATTAATATGGAAAAACAAGCTTTAAATGACACAATAGACCAGACAGATTTAATTGATATTTATAGGACATTCCATCCAAAAACAGCAGATTACACATTCTTCTCAAGTGTGCATGGAACATTCTCCAGGATAGATCACATCTTGGGTCACAAATCAAGCCTCAGTAAATTTAAGAAAATTGAGATCATATCAAGCATCTTTTCTGACCACAACGCTATGAGATTAGAAATGAATTACAGGGAAAAAAACGTAAAAAACACAAACACATGGAGGCTAAACAATACGTTACTAAATAACCAAGAGATCACTGAAGAAATCAAAGAGGAAATCAAAAAATACCTAGAGACAAATGACAATGAAAACACGATGATCCAAAACCTAAGGGATGCAGCAAAAGCAGTTCTAAGAGGGAAGTTTATAGCTATACAAGCCTACCTCAAGAAACAAGAAAAATCTCAAATAAACTATGTAACATTACACCTAAAGGAAACAGAGAAAGAAGAACAAACAAAACCCAGAGTTAGCAGAAGTAAAGAAATCATAAGGATGAGAGCAGAAATAAATGAAATAGAAACAAAGAAAACAATAGCAAAGGTCAATAAAACTAAAAGCTGGTTCTTTGAGAAGATAAACAAAATTGGTCAACCATTAGCCAGACTCATCAAGAAAAAGAGGGAGAGGACTCAAATCAATAAAATTAGAAATGAAAAAGGAGAAGTTACAACAGACACCACAGAAATACAAAGCATCCTAAGAGACTACTACAAGCAACTTTATGCCAATAAAATGGACAACCTGGAAGAAATGGACAAATCCTTAGAAAGGTATAACCTTCCAAGACTGAACCAGGAAGAAACAGAAAATATGAACACACCAATCACAAGTAATGAAATTGAAACTGTGATTAAAAGTCTTCCAACAAACGAAAGTCCAGAACCAGATGGCTTCACAGGAGAATTCTATCAAACATTTAGAGAAGTGCTAACACCTATCCTTCTAAAACTCTTCCAAAAAATTGCGGAGGGAGGAACACTCCCAAATTCATTCTATGAGGCCACCATCACCCTGATACCAAAACCAGAGAAAGATATTACAAAAAAAGAAAATTACAGACCAATATCACTGATGAATATAGATGCAAAAATCCTCAACAAAATACTAGCAAACAGAATCCAACAACACATTAAAAGGATCATACACCACGATCAAGTGGGATTTATCACAGGGATGCAAGCGTTCTTCAATATACGCAAATCAATCAATGTGATACACCATATCAACAAATTGAAGGAGAAAAACCATATGATCATCTCAATAGATACAGAAAAAGCTTTTGACAAAATTCAACACCCATTTATGATACAAACTCCCCAGAAATTGGGCATAGAGGCAACCTACCTCAACATAATAAAGACCATATATGACAAACCCACAGCAAACATCATTCTCAACAGTGAAAAACTGAAAGCATTTCCTCTAAGATCAGGAACAAGACAAGGATGTCCACTCTCACCACTATTATTCAACATAGTTTTGGAAGTCCTATCCACAACAATCAGAGAAGAAAAAGAAATACAAATTGGAAAAGAAGAAGTGAAACTGTCACTGTTTGCAGATGCCATGATACTATACATAGAGAATCCTGAAGATGCCACCAGAAAACTACTAGAGCTAATCAATGAATTTGGTAAAGTTGCAGGGTACAAAATTAATGCACAGAAATCTCTTGCATTCCTATACACTAATGATGAAAAATCTGAAAGAGAAATTAAGGAAACACTCCCATTTACCATTGCAACAAAAAGAATAAAATACCTAGGAATAAACCTACCTAGGGAGACAAAAGACCTGTATGCAGAAAACTATAAGACACTGATGAAAGAAATTAAAGATGATGCCAACAGATGGAGAGCTATGCCATGTTCTTGGATTGGAAGAATAAACATTGTGAAAATGACTATACTACCCAAAGCAATATACAGATTCAATGCAATCCCTATCAAATTACCAATGGCAGTTTTCAGTGAACTAGAACAAAAATTCTTAAAATTTGTTTGGAGACACAAAAGACCCCGAATAGCCAAATCAGTCTTGAGGGAAAAAAACGCAGCTGGAGGAATCAGACTCCCTGACTTCAGACTATATTACAAAGCTACAGAAATCAAGACAATATGGTACTGGCACAAAAACAGAAACATAGATCAATGGAACAACATAGAAAGCCCAGAGATAAACCCACGCACCTATGGTCAACTAATATATGACAAAGTAGGAAAGGATATACAATGGAGAAAAGACAGTCTCTTCAATAAGTGGTGCTGGGAAAACTGGATAGCTACATGTAAAAGAATGAAATTAGAACACTCCCTAACACCATACACAAAAATAAACTCAAAATGGATTACAGACCTAAATATAAGGCCGGTCACTCTAAAACTCTTAGAGGAAAACATAGGAAGAACATTCTTTGACATAAATCACAGCAAGATCTTTTTTGATCCACCTCCTAGAGTAATGGAAATAAAAACAAAAATAAACAAATGGGACCTAGTGAAACTTCAAAGCTTTTGCACAGCAAAGGAAACCATAAACAAGACGAAAAGACAACCCTCAGAATGGGAGAAAATATTTGCAAACAAATCAACAGACAAAGATTAATCTCCAAAATATATAAACAGCTCATGGAGCTCAATATCAAAAAAACAAACAACCCAATGCAAAAATGGGCAGAAGACCTAAATAGAGATTTCTCCCAAGAAGACATACAGATGGCCAAGAAGCACATGAAAAGCTGCTCAACATCACTAATTATTAGAGAAATGCAAATCAAAAGTACCATGAGGTATCACCTCACACCAGTTAGAATGGGCATCATCAGAAAATCTACAAACAACAAATGCTGGAGAGGGTGTGGAGAAAAGGGAACCCTCTTGCACTGTTGGTGGGAATGTAAATTGATACAGCCACTATGGAGAACAGTATGGAGGTTCCTTAAAAAACTAAGAATAGAATTACCATATGACCCAGCAATCCCACTACTGGGCATATACCCAGAGAAAACCATAATTCAAAAAGACACATGCACCCCAATGTTCATTGCAGCCCTATTTATAATAGCCAGGTAATGGAAGCAACCTAAATGCCCATCGACAGGCGAATGGGTAAGGAAGTTGTGGTACATATATACAATGGAATATTACTCAGCCATAAAAAGGGACGAAATTGGGTCATTTGTTGAGATGTGGATGGATCTAGAGACTGTCATACAGAGTGAAGTAAGTCAGAAAGAGAAAAACAAATATCGTATATTAACGCATATATTTGGAACTTAGAAAAATGGTACAGATGAACCGGTTTGCAGGGCAGAATTTGAGACTCAGATGTAGAGAAGAAACTTATGGACACCAAGCAGGGAAAGCGGCGGGGGTGGTGGTGGTGGTGGGATGAATTGGGAGATTGGGATTGACATGTATACACTGATGTGTATAAAATTGATGACTAATAAGAACCTTCTGTATAAAAAAATAAATAAAATAAAATTCAAAAATTCAAAAAAAAATAGATATGATTAAGTAAAAAGAAATTAAACATATGATTAAATTAATAATACACAAAACAGAAATATTAAAATTAAACAAATAGTAATAACTTGAAAAAAGCTAATGAAGTGAATGGACATCCAGAAATTTACTCAGATAAAAAAGTAAGGGGCGTCCCTGGTGGTGCAGTAGTTGAGAATCTGCCTGCCAATGCTGGGGACACGGGTTCGAGCCCTGGTCTGGGAAGATCCCACATGCCGCGGAGCAACTGGGCCCGTGAGCCACAACTACTGAGCCTGCGTGTCTGGAGCCTGTGCTCCGCGATGAGAGAGGCCGCGATAGTGAGAGGCCCGCGCACCGCGATGAAGAGTGGCCCCTGCTCGCCGCAACTAGAGGAAGCCCTCACACAGAAACAAAGACCCAACACAGCCAAAAATAAATAAATAAATAAATAAATAAATAAATAAATAAATAAATAAATAAATTTATTAAAAAAAAAAAAGTAAGAAAAAATATGGAAACTCTCAAGAGAAAACAAAATCACCACAGATGTGAATAGGTTTGAAAGAGTAGGAGAATATTATCTCAGTTGATTTTAAAGTGGAAAAGTGTAGGCTATTTATTAAATATGGCCTAAAGTTGATTTTCTGTTTACTTGTTTTTGTTATTCTTGCTGTTGTTATTGAAAAATATATTAATTAAAATGTCCATTAACGTTTTGAAAATAAATGTTACATTGGGACACATTTTACAGATAACAGAATTATACAAATATCATTAACAAAATGGAATGATATTCACATGAGGGAAGAAAATTATTAAGCAGAAATAAAAGCCTTCAGAACATATATAAATTTAGATTAAAACTTGAAATATGGCAAATATGTCTTTGTATAGAGGCTACTTGTGTAAATAATTGTGAAAAGTATGGTGTATTTAATAATAATTTACACTTATTATTTATAGTGTGTATGTAATTTGTAGAAAATAATTTTATTTACTTCTTGTAACCACCCAAGAGGTAGGTGGCATTATAATCCCAGTTTTAAAAAGATGAACACAGGTTCAGACCAGTTAAATGGATGATAAAAGATCACAACCAAGTGGTCTGCCTCTAAGCCTGGTTTTACTTAAGGTGCTACATTGGTTGGTGGAAATATGGTTGGTTATCAGTGATAGAAAACAATGTTAGAGCTCTATTTTGTGTCAATCATTTTTTTTCCAGACAGAATAAAATGTTTAATTGAAGGAAAATATTTGAAAAGTTGTACAAAGTAAAAAAACAATTTTTAAAAATTTGGGCTCTGGTAAGCTTTCTTAAGTAAGACAAGACACCCAGACCCATGAAGTAAAAGAAAATAGTATATGACAAAACAATAATTTGATATTTTGAATGTCAAAGGCTATACTGAATACTATCAAAAGTAAAAGACTTGGAAAACTATTTTCAAGTAAAAAATAAAATGGCAAATACCCTCTTTATATATAGATTTTTCTATGTATTTAAAAGAAACCTTTCAGTAGAAAAATTAATAAAAAGTGTGAACAAGTAAGTCAAAAAAGTGTGAATGTAACTTAGCACTAAACACTTCAAAATTTGCTCAGCCTTATTACTACTCAGAGAAATGAAAATAAATCCAGTTGGATACCATCTTTCTCATCAATTTAAACAAATTTCAAAAGAAAAATTAAAACCACTACTGTGAGCACGTAAGCACTTCCATACATTGCTCATGGGAACAAGCACCTTAGGGAAAGGGAAGTAGCAGTAGCCGGTGATTTTAAAAATACACACATCCTTTACCATACACTCCTATTTTTTTTATTCTATCATATATTTAAAAGCATTCAGATATAAGTACCTGCACAGGAATGATTACTGCACCATTACATATATTGGCAAAAATCTGAAACAAATACTTCCATTAATATGAAAATAGCTATATAATTAATGGTATATTATAGAATTTTGTGCAACTATTAAAATGAGTATTTATGCATTTTGCCTAGGTGATGCCCATGGCAAACTGTTAAATGAAAAGTGAAGTTAGACTGTACTTAAAAAAGTACAAATGTATCTAATGTACAAATGTACACATATACACATACTTTCCACATCCTCAAAGGTTTTCTATATCTAATTTCTGGCTTATCTTAATCATATAGGCAATTAAGCTTCCAATTAACTGGTCAAATATATGAAGGTAGATATGGGGCTATGGAAGAGGAATGCAAAGCAGAAGAGGTAGGAAAGCAATCTAGGATAAATAATGTTAACTGATTCAATGTCACGTCATTCTAACAGAGAAAAAGATTAGATAACTCACTCAGAGCATAAGAATTCTGATAATCTGAGTTTTCTGGTTAATTAAGGCTAGTGTGAGATTCCTTTTTGGCTGTGACTGAGAGTTAAAAGTCACTGAGGAATGTATGCATTTCTCTTATTGTCTTATAAAGTATAATGGAAAGCCATCAGTATTTGGTTGGTTCCTTAAGATCTTATAGTGCTACTGCTTATGTTTATAAACATCATTTTCCTACAAGATGTTACCTCTATAGATATGAGTGTGAAGGAATTTGGATTAAATTCAATTTAACCCAATGGTATAACTAAGGATATCTTGGGTCTTGAATTTTTAGTAGAGTCCAGACAGTTAAAATCTCAGAGTTGGGTGGTTGTCAATGTAGTTACATATCACAATAGTAGAGCTTTAAAGAAATTAAAATATTCAGGCCTTGATCTCCTTCTCCTGAACCAGATAAAACTTAGATGTGTATAATTCTGGTAATGTATATTTATAATGTATGTTTTTCAAAAGTCTTCAGTGAGTCAGATATAATTCCTTTGTGAAGTAAAGCTCATCTCTTCAAGCACTTCCAATTTATAGGAAATTAGGTCCCAGAGGTGCTGAAAGTGAGGCAAGGACTGTTTTCTGACTCTCAATCCATTTAGTCATTTCAATAATTTATTCTTGGTATTTTGCTTTGAAGGTTTGGGTACCTAGGCTTTGAGATTTATGAATGAGTACATTGGTGCTATTATCTAAATCAGTGGTGCTTTCAATATGTGGCATCTACACTTCCAGGCAAACATAAACATTCCCCTTCTGCTTCAACTCTAACCATTACACTCACTGTTAGCTGTTTTTTCTCTATCTTTCTCTGCCCCTCCCATCTGAGACCTCACACAAAATAATACATAATCTCTTCCTCAATTCTCACATTCACATACCCCACTTTCTCTGGCTAGATCCTGCTTCAGATCTCCAATTAAGTGTTCCTTCCTGGAGGAGGCCTTCCCAGTTTCCTGGGTTAACTTAGGTCTCATGCCTTCCCATAGTAATTTCACCATCCCCTCATCGTATTATACGTCAATGATGTAGAAGCTCATAAATCTGGATGCCTATTCACAGTGACTTACGGGTTACTTTGTTTACTAGTTGTCTCTGCTCCTATATCAATCAACCAAATAATAAAAATCAGAAAAATATTTCCAAATACATTTCAGTATTATGCGGATATTCTAGCAAGTTTTCTCACATTAACAGAATAAGTAAATTGATGTGTATTAATTGACGACTAGGTATATTAGTATTAATTGATGACTAGGTATATTAGACGACTAACTGTGATTCCTAGGGATAGAGCACAGTCAAAAACCGAGGCAGAAAATTTACCTCTATTATGTGCCCCCTGATCAGCACAGCACAGACCTAATCTAACTTGCTAGGCTTCTGCAGAAATACTGCCTCATACATTCTTTGGGTCCCTACTCATTTGGACTATTTTAAATTTTTGGTACCTAAGCACACCTTTCACTTTTCTCCTACCTAACCTGTACTCATCCAGATCTGGTCTGGGATGACTGGGGTGTCTTCCTCACTCACACCCTTTCCACCTCCCACTCCCAGTTCCCTATCTCTGTCTATCAGTACCTTTGTTTGTTAATGTCAAGGACAGCACCTGGCCCTTATTCATCTGTATATATCTCAGTGCCCAATAGGATTATTGAAATGTAGGAAATTAACCCCTTTAAGTTATATTTCATATAGGTAGCATTCTTTTTTTTTTCCCTGATTGCTTGCAATTTGCTAAATCAACAAAGTATTTTGTGGCTCTCTTTTCCTTCCTATGTTTTAAATTTGAATTTTCCTGAGGGCAGGAGAAATAGCTTACTTATTTCTCCATTCTCCTGCATAACCTAGCACAGTGCCTTGCAGGTAGCAGCACTTCACTTGGTACTTAAATGCAACTATTTGGATAAGGAAAGATCATATTCCTTGGCAAATAATCCTCTCTTGAATATGGAAGAAATTAGTTCAGTTCATTAAAAGTGTGAGAAAAATTAGGAATTCTATTTTGAAAACCATTGCATTCTTCCAGACTACCAATGCCTACTGGGGCCTGTGGAGTTAATGCTTCCAAAAAGGAATCCATTTCCTGGTTACTCAGCAGAGATGCAAGGAAAAAATATTTGTGCAATGACAGACAAGTGAAAAAATCCAAAGTAAGTAAGTATAATTCAATTGGAACAGTTATTTGTTGCACACACACACACACACACGAAGAATTGCCATGAGGTTCTTTAAAAGTATAGATAATTTATTTGCATCTTGGCAAATACGTTCTGGCTGCTGAGAAAAAAAATACCCCTACTATAGACAATATATGTTTTTGAAAAAGAGGTAAGAATTGTAATGATAATCGAGTGATGTTGAGAAAATGAATACATAATGCACCCAGAAATATTAAAGATGAAGCAAACAAAGCTCTCAGTTGAAGAAGTATGACTTGTTGGCTGTGTCTACATGAAACCAGAAATACCTGTTTGTATATGAAAAAAAAATCAACTAATTAAGTACATTGTTCTCAGGATGCTATAAAACTGGTTTAGTTTTGGTTGAAATGACCTTATTGACATCATGTAAACACAGACCAAATGTCATAAAAACAAATATGAACTAAATTTTTTTCAAGTTAGAAAATACGTGTGAAGGCATACAGTGTCAGATGATAAAGATTAGGATTCACCAATCAACAAAGTTACATCATGATCATTAGGCAATCAGGGATACATTTAAAATGAACAGATTATGGCAAATGCAAAGCACACTAACTGATAGTAAGGACGAACCATTTCACAGAAAGACTGTTACTTAAGGAAAAATTTTAAAAATTATCATGAAGTATTGACTTAAATAAAAATATATGAACAAAATAGTTATTTGATTGCTCTATAAGACTTGAAATTTTTAAAGTTATAACCCATGTACTATTCCTCTGCATAATGGTCAATTATTTAGGGCCCGACAGTGACCCAAATGGATTTTCCAATATTCTACTTCCAT
This sequence comes from Eubalaena glacialis, assembly GCF_028564815.1. Lineage (NCBI taxonomy): Eukaryota > Metazoa > Chordata > Mammalia > Artiodactyla > Balaenidae > Eubalaena > Eubalaena glacialis. Next base: position 44,424,861 of record NC_083729.1, on the reverse strand, counting down.
ATCTTCTCTGGTAGTAGTGCTCTAAATTGTCTATCTCTGATGGTCTGAAATCATGTTTACTACTTAATTTTGTAAAGATTAGCAAATAATACCTACAAAATAGTTAGGACTGATTATGTCCTAGTGGATGACCAAAAATTGACACGTAGAACTTCGAAGTAAATATTATGTATAGATGTTTCTAAATTCTCTCAATTTATAATTTCATAAAAGCAGCCACAGAGTCTACTGTCATTGCCTCTTCTACTGTATAAGTTGGTTGGTAAAAAAAAAAAAAAAAATCCTGGTTACTGACTTTTCAAAAATACTTTTTCTAAGATATAATAAACTATTTTTCTGTTGCTCACCAAAGTGCTAGAGAGTAGGTATAAAATAAAGTCAATGCTCAGAGGCAATAACCTGAGGTCAAGATTTAGATCTGTCTTTTATCAGCTTCATTGACTTTGGGAAAATTAATAACTTCTTAACATTCAATTTGGGTTTTTTTTAATGTGACTAATAATTATTACTTTGCAGTGATATTGTAATTAAGATAAGTATAATTATTTAGAATTATACATTATCTAGAGTTGTTCCTGACACATGACAGGTGATTAAAAATGGATTTTTTCAATAGTATTAATAGATAGTTTTTCAAGAAGTGTTGAATGAGTTTTGTCCCATATGACAACCACTGGTAGAGCTACCTGGGACCTTGCATTTGAAACAATGCTGATACAACATCTGACTCAGAGATTTGTATGGATTCATGAAGGGGTGTGCAACATGCATGCAACATATATTTTATTTTTCTTGAAAAAGTTGTTTGACTTGCTCAAGGTGCTACAGTACCACCTTCTCTTGGCTTTCGTTTTTGTAGACATTCTAGATGGAATAATATTTTTGTTGAGACAGACACTATATTAATATAACTAGAAATGATGGACATATAAGAGACAATTGATATTGTACATTTGAAGACAGATGAGCATATGTGACCATCAGTCAGACCTAAAATAAAACAATGCATCTGCTATAGATGGAGTTATTTAGAGCAAGTGACATTGCTATAAATCTTGGTAAAAGAAAGGTATTTTTATAATTATTTATTTCTACAGTTATCTATTTCAAGAAATATTTGAAGCAATATTTTGATTTAAGTCAAGGAAATTGGCCAGACCCTGAAATGAGTTTACTTACTGGTAGTTGTACTCAGATGTGGATAAAAGTAAAATAAATAACATGTTTTTCTTTTACCTTTAGTTTTACAATTGGACTAGTTCATTCTTAATATGTAACCTCCTTAGCAGCTGTATGCTAATTTAGAATTTTTTCAACCAAGCATACATTTGATTCATAAAGATGAACTATGTAGTTATATCTTGAATATTCCCTGGAATGTCACATCTCTAGAGGCCTCCAGGATCATACACATAAGCTAAAGCCTCAATAGATTGACTTTTAGGATTTAGAAAAGAGATATTCTCATTATTCTTGAGGAATCTTTAGTTGTTCCTATACTTGAGAAATAAACCAAAATATTTAAAAAGCTATTCCTGTTTTTCTTAGCAGGGTATCACCCTCTCACATATTGTGCTTAATTGTAAATATGTGACACACATAAACTTAACCAGAATATGTAGTATTGTGCACCTAAGCTCCAATATTAGGTATCCAAACTTACTACCACTGTTTATAAATAAGTGTAAACTTCCAGCTCTCACTCTGGGGCAACAACTGGCAACAGTATGGACAGGTTTCTCTAACTCTAAAGGATTAGCGTGGCCTCTATTAAATTGGAAGTGATAGAATTGTGACTATCATGATGGTTTAGAATCTCAGAGATCTCCATTAACAAAACAAATTTACTTTCATACACCAGCTTTTTAATGTGGGACTTTCACCAGGTGCACAGTGGTGGCAAGGACATTGATGCAACCTGTGAGAGGACTGGAAAATGGAGAGATGTCTCAAAACAGACAGGGCTTTCACCAAGTACAAAGCATAATTCTGCTGATTGCTGGGAGGAGGAAAGAAGGGCAGAGATAAAATTGTAATATGTGTCAGGTCTTCACAGAGTGCACTGCAGAAGACTATTATAGACTGTACTTTCTGAGAAACAGAAAGATGAGGATAGGCTGGAAAGCAAAGAAAATTCCCCAGAAAGTCAAATTGGCTGTGAGGTAAAGGCGGGAGAGAGAGACAGAGAGACAGAGAGAGACAGACAGAGAGAAAGGGACAGAGAGAGAGAGACATAGAAATATCTTTGAGGTTTCAGAAAACTGCTAATTAGGTTGTAAAGCATAAATATTTCTGAAAATATCACCAGTGCTCACAACCCAAGACCTGATAAAGGAAAAGTCCTAATACCACCTTTAAAGTATTTGAACCAGAGATGTACTGAATCTACTGAATGGCACAATAAATCCAAGACTGAGCTCAACCACAGATAAAAGTGACTCAATCGCTTTTATTAGCAGCCTGACAAAGCAAGATGCATGCTTTTTTCTAGGGGAAAATTTCACCCACTTTACTTTATACTCCTTTTTAAATGTAAAGATGAATTTTGGCAAATATGTATCTTTTGAGATACACAAAGAAGTAGGAAAAAACGACCCATAATCAAAGGCAAAAATAGCCAATAAAGTCTGATCCATAGATGGCCCACATGTTAGAATTATCAGGAAAAAAAGAGTATAAAATAACTATGATAAGTATATTGAAATATCTAGTTAACTAATAAATGAACAGATGGATAATTTCAACAGAGAAGAATAAACAATAGAAAAGACTTCAATAGAAATATCAGAAATAAAAAATATAATTTCAGAAATTGAGTTCACTTGATGAACTAAACTTCATACTGGACCCAGAAGAAGAAAAGATGTGAACTTTGAAGACAGATTAATACAAATAATCTAAACTAAAACATACATACATACAAAAAAATCATCTAAATCACATGTTCTTATATATGTGTAATGAGGATCCAAGAAAAGGAGAGTAATGCAGAAGAAATATTTAAAGATATAATGGCGGAAAAGTTTCCATAATTAAAAAAATATTAATCCAAAAACTTGAATAACACAATGCAAGATAAATACAAAGAAGGTCTCATAGGCACATCATAGTCAAAATACTGAAAATCAGGAAAGAATGAAAAAAATTTAAAAGCAGTTAGAGAAAAAAGGGACATTAGACACCCTATCATCATTGTCATCATCATGATGATCATCATCATCATAAGGAGAAGAAGAGAAAAAAAAGAGGAAGGAGGGGGAGGAGGAGGGAGCAGGAGAATTAGAAGAAAATAAAAGGAAGAATTAAAACTGATTTTTCATCAGAAATAATGAAGACCAGAAGACAGTGGAATGATTATCTTTAAAGTCACGAAAGAAAAAATAATTCAATCCAGAAGTGTGTATCCAGCAAAAATACTTCTCAAAATTAAGACAAAATACAATTATATTTAAAAAGACAAAGGCAGGACTTCCCTTGTGGAGCAGTGGTTAAGACTCCATGCTCCCAATGCAGGGGGCCCGGGTTCGATTCCTGGTCAGGGAACTAGATCCCACATGCATGCTGAAACCAGGAGTTTGCATGCCACAACTAAGGAGACCATGTGCAAAAACTAAGAAGCTGGAGAGCTGCAACTAAGGAGCCCACCTGATGCAACTAAGACCCAGTGCAACCAAATAAATAAATAAATATTTTTTTAAAAAAAGACAAAGGTTAAATGTTTTTCTCTCTAGGAAACCTTCATTATAAGAAATGCTAAAGAGATAAAGAGAGTCCCTTTGGAGGAATGAAGAGTACCAAAGAAGGTAAATATGTGTGGCAGTATAAAATAACTTGAAAAATCTGCTTTATTTCTTTAAAGACTACTGGCAATTTAAAGTGGACATAATAACATTTTATAAGGTTACTTGTAAAATATATGACAATAAATGGAATAGTATGATTGAAAATTTCTTACATTATGAAGTAATAAAATACTATTTGAAATTAGACTGTGATAAGCTAAAGATGTATACAGTAATCTTAAGGACAACAATAAAATAACACAAAGAGACATATTTTAAAAGTCAATACATGAGATAAGAAAAAAACACCTTGATTAATCCAAAAGAAGGCAGGAAATGAGAAAATGAACAACCAAAAACTATGAACAAATAGGAAACAAATAGCAAGATGCAATACTTAAACTCAATAATACAAATAAGTACATTAAATAGAGAGATCAAGAATGTTAACCAGGTAAAAAAGCAACACCCACTATATACTATTTATAGGAAATGTTCTTTAAATATAAAGATACATGCTGGATTAAGTACAAGCATGGAAAATATCTACCATAAAAATGGTAAGAATAAGAAGCAGGTGAGGCTATGTTTATATCAGAGAAAGTAGTCTTCAAGAAAAGGAGTATTGTTGGAGAATGAGAAGGAATATTTCATTAAAAAAAGGTCAATTTCTCAGGTGGCATTATAATCCTAAATGTGTATGCACCTAATAAGAGACTGTAAAAATACATGTTGGAAAATTTAACAGAATAAAGGGAGGAACAGATAAACTGACAATCCTAGTGGCAGATTACAACACACCTCTTGATTAAGTAGACAAAATCAAGTACATATATAAAAGATTTGAACCACAATATCAAACAACTTGCTCTAAAAAAAATTCATAGAACCCTACAACCTGACAACTATAGAATATACATTCATTTCAAGTACACATGGAACATTTACCAAGATGAACAAGCTGGACCATTAAAGAAGTCTTAGCAAATTTCAAAGGCTTGAAATCAGGCAGAGTATGGTTTCTAATAACCCCATAATAATTAGGAATTACTAAGAATGTTATCTAGAAAATATCAAAATATTTGAAAATTAATAAACACACTGCATTTGTCATGAACTAAGAAAAAATCACAAGGAAAATTAGACAATGTTTTGCACTGAATGAAGATTAAAACACAAAGTATGAAAATTTGTTGGATGATGTTAAAGTAGATGTCAGTCAGGTTAAGCTAGTATAACAAAGTACCATAGACTAGACTGCTTACAAACAGCAAACATTTGTTCCTTACAGTTCTGGAAGCAGACAAACCCAAGATCAAGGCTTTGTCTTTTTGCTGTGTCTTGCAGGATCTCTCTGGGGTCTTTTCTGTAAGAATATTAACCCATTTATGAGGGTCCACACTCATGACCTAATCACTTCCCCAAAGCCCTGCCTCTTATTACCATCACACTGAGGATATTTAGGGTTTCAACAGGTGAATTTTGAAACATTCAGTCTGTAACAGTAGTTTTACAGGGAGAACTATAATTTTAAAAGTCTATGTAAGAAAAGAAGAAATCTTTTAAATAAAAAATTCTAAGCAGCTACATTAAGAAGCTACAGGGAAAAAAATTACATTAATTCCAAAGTAAATAGAAGGAAAAAATAAATATAAATGTAGAAATCAGTAAAATGGAAAACAGATAAAAAATAGATTAAAAGATCAAAAAAGTAAAATAAAATGGAAAATATTAAGATTGTTATAGTCTTGTGAGATAAATCAGATAATAAAAAGAAAAAGCACAAATAGCAATATCAAGAATAAAAAAGATGACATTATTACAGATTTCACAGATGTTAGAAGAAAAAATATATAAAGGACAACCTATTACAATATATTGAATACCAAGGAGAAATAGAAAAGTTCCTTGTTAAAGAAACTGGATTTTTAATAAAATTTTACTACTGAAAAAAACAACCCCTCTGGTCCCAGGTGGTGTGGGCAGTCAATTAATCCTATCAAAGATTAAAGAGAGGAAATAACATAGATTTTACACAAATTCTTTCAAGATCTGAAGGAGAAAGAAAAAACATTTTCTGATTCATTTTAAGAGCCACAATGATGCTAATACCAAAACCAGATAATGACATTATAAGAACAAAACAGCAGCAAATAGATCAATATCCCTCATGAACACTGCTACAAAAATTCTGCATAAAACTTAGTAAATTAAGTCCATCAATATATAAGAAGGATGATACAAGTATACTTTCCCAGGATAGAAAGGTTGGTTTAACATTCAGAAACCAATCATATAAATCATCTCTTTATAGAATAAAGAGGGAAAATATATGATTAATCAATAAATGCAGAAAAAGGGATAAAATTCAGCACCCATTCATTTCAATGGTCTTTTAACAAACTATGAATAGACAGTATCTTCTTATATTTTATAAAAAAGCACCTATGAAAAAATATCTATAGATAATATCATACTTAATGTTGAACCACTGTATGCATTCCCTCTAAGATCACAAATAGGGCAAGAACAGACTCCAGAAATAAAAATCACATATATACAGTCAATTGATTTTTGACAAAGTGGTCAATACAATTCAATGAGAAAAGCAGTCTTTTCAACAAATGCTATGGGAACAATTGGATATCCATGTGGAGTAAAGTGAACTTTGACTTCTATTTCACTTGATAGGCAAAATTTAATGAGATGAATAATAGATGAATCATAGCTAAAGTCATAATATGTCTATAAGAAAATGTAGCACAGAGAATTTTTACAACTGTAGCTTAAATGAAGATTTCTTATATAGGGCAAGAAAACCCACTATCCTTAATAGAAGACACAAATAACTTAAAATTCATCAAAATTGAATATATCTCTTCATAAAAAGGCACAATGACAAAAATAAACAGGCAGCCCACAGACTGGGAGAAAATACTCTATTCTCAGTACATATATCTGACAAAGGCTTTGCATCCAGAATATATAAAAACCTGTATAAATTAAAAATAGAAAAGCAAATAATCCAACTACAATAGGAAAAATATTTGAGCAGATACTTCCCAAATAAATATATAAAAATGACCAATAAACACATGAAAAGACACTGCACATCATTATTCACCAGACAGATGTCAATTCACTAGGAGATAACTGTTCACACCTACACAAATGCTTAAAATAAAGGATTCATATAGTACCAAGTATTGATGAGGATGTGGAGCAACTGGAACTTTCATACTTTGAAGGGAGTGTAAAACGGTGCAGTTGCTCTGGATAAACATGGTAGTTTGTTATGAAGTTAAGGATAAACCAACTCTATAATCTAGCATTTCACTCCTTTATATTTACTTTTCAAAATGAAATGTCCATAAAAAAGCTTGTAAATGTATGTTCATATAAACCTTATTCACAATAATCTCAAACTGGAAACATGCCAAATGGCCATCAGTGAGAGTATGGTTTAACAAATTGTAGCATGGAGCGTATGTATTTTCTAATTGAAAATCTAAAGATTTTAGTCTTTACTTCTATACAAATGACTGCTAAAATGTGCCTTCAGCATCGGGCCTTAATTTACAATAACTTTCCTGATTTCCTTTTTTTCAGTCATTCAACAATATATTTATTTATTATTTACTACAGGATAGACGTTAGTCCTATTACTATATTTGGAAACATATAAGTAAGATTCTTACTCACATGGAGATAATATTAACTGAGGAAGTAGCATTCATGAAAACCACAGTAATTTTACATTAATTAAAGGTGTTGTAAATAAAACAAAAAAGAAGAAATATGAGGAAGTATGATAGTGAGAATGGATATGTGGCAAGAGCAGGGATTAATTACCTACATAGGATAGAGGAGGCGAACTCTATGAAGACTGAAATATTTGCCCTGATACCTGGTACAAAGATCTCCTAAAAAACAGGAAGTGAAAATATTCTAATAAGTTAAGAGATAATTTGATCATCAGGGATATCATTGGGGATTACAGTTGACTTTTTTTCCCAAAATAAACTTTAATATTGTCATTATATAATCTTTTCAATAATAAGGTACTAATTAAATCCAGTCTAAAGAGCATGCAGCAAATACATTTTGCCCAGTTTCAATTCTGTATTTTGAGATAATTAGGTAATAAACTTGCAATCAAGTAGGTATCCTAAAAGAATTTGAAAGAATTGGAGATGTATCTATATAGATGTATATTTGATAAATAGCAAATTTTACATATTTAAATAGACAAACTAAAACACTTTCCAAGAGAATCTGAAATAAATTAGTCTTAAGCAGGCTAGGTAGTGTCATGTAAACTTGTTTATAGTATTCATTTTCCCAGAAAAAGAAGTTTCTAGAATTCTAACAACATGATAAAGAAGAAAACCTGTCACAACCCTCCAAAAGAGCAAAGATTTAAATTACTATACATTTTATCTATGACAACATCGTTCTAGAGAAAAACACCAACCCTTAGACACAGAACTACTAGTAAAGATTGAAATGACTTCTAAGACTTCCAGATTTTAAAAATCTAGACTAAATAACTCTAATGCCTCCGTAAGCGTAAATATTTAGTCCTGAACATCTATCTCTCTGGGATCATTTTGGCATACCCTTTGGTTAATTAATTCAGATGGTTCATACTTATACATGGAATTGGGCTACAGAAGACACAGTTCCTTCTGGTCACACTTTGTTTAATTTCACCAGTGAGCAGCAACTGTACACCTCATTGTTAGCTCAGACACAAACCATTTTCTTTCCATTCTCTCCTTGTTAGTTCCTCAAATATTCTGAATTTAGAAACTTCAGTATACCAAGTCCATTTCTGAGGCTTTAGGCAGCAGGCTATTACTGAAAAGCCTGTAGAAATCAAAGAATAGCCAATTGCCTTTTTATGCCCGTTTGATTCTGATGCATGTCTTTATTCCTATTCTTAAAAGCCAACCTGAAGATCTCTATGCAAAGTTCCTCTGTAAACATGAGCGACTCCTGAGGCTTTTTTGTTGGTGCTTTGCAAATCAATGTAGTGCTTCTGAGTCAAGGAAACCCCTGAATGTAACTATTTTATAAACTTGTAAATTGTAGGAGGGCTTAGAATCCCTTTCTCCTACTCTGAAATCATGTTGTGGGTTATATGTGTTATGAAGCATTGAAGTTATGAGATATCAAACCTCCAGTGACTTTTTCATCTTTTAATCAGATTGCTTAGTAATTATAGGTGTTATTTTCAGATTTACTTATCTTTTTATTGCAATTTTGCACTTCAGGAATAACATCATTTTTATCCTATTTTAGTAAAATTTTATAAAACTAAATTAAATACTGCCATTTACACTAGTGGAGTCATTCAGAATTACACTTGTTTATTTACTTTTATCAGAAAACCTCTAAAAAATTTACTGTCTCAAAGATCAATATGCTTCCAGTAGGGCTCCAACCCAATTATTTATCCATTCTGTTGGCGAGTTAATAAAGAATATGAATGAAAAAAAGAGCTTTGTGGCCTCAGGCAGACTAGAAAAAACTAAATCAAATTCCCAAAGGATCTGTGGAGAGCAAAGAACATTTTCCCAAGGTGTATTGTGAATGTGACATGATCTGATCCTCCATCCCACATTCCATTCCCTTGACTCTTGTGAAGAAAAACCACATATAGCACTATGCTTTCTGAAGGTCAGAATAAAAACAATAAAAACAACAAAAAAAGTCAGCCAAAACATGCAGAAAAAAATAAGTCATCTAAATTTAAATTTTAAAAGAATGACAGGTAGCATGAACACATAGTCCAATGCAAAACACAGAAAAAAGTACTAATAAAGATGCTAATCATGTAAATACAACCATTTCCCTTTATTTTTCATGTAATTTGTTCAAAGTAGTGTTTTTGGTCTCACTTCTTAATGCGCCTTTTCTAAATTTCCAGTTTTCTTAACTTCAAGTTATATATGCCTCCCTTGACTTATTTTCCACTGTCCCTTAACATGCACACATGCATGCAGAAACATGCACATGGAGTCTTCTCTGGATAGGCCGTTGTCTTCTCCCTCTCCAAAAGGTTTGTACTCTACATTCTTTTGCACTGTGTCTTCTAATTCTCCAAATACTATTGTTCCTTGGAGACTTCACTAAGGTTCTCATACAGTATAAAACTCTCCAACTCTCTAATTTTTTAAGAATCTTTTGTTAGTATTTTCTAAAGTTGTCAGGCTGCTTGAAACCTACTGTCAAGAAGAGGTGACTGAGAAGATGAAATTGGGTGAGTAGTCCCAGGAACACTGGTGAAGCCAGACTGGGAGTCAGAAAGCCAAAATAGATTAAAGACAAACAAGTGTCTAAACCAGCCACAGAAGTATGGGAAAAAACCCCACAAAGGACCCCAGCAAAGTGCAGCTGCACTGCTTGTTGCTGGTGCTTCTTGCTGTTGTTTTCAGTTTCCATGTTCAGATGTTTCAGCCCCCCAGAGCGTGAAAAGGTGCTGAAAAACTCATGTTATATCACTCCAACCTTCATTAGTATCTTTTTCCCCTAACACTCTTAGAAATCATTGCATGGTTAGAATTGAAAATTGTGTATGTCTTAGATAATATAATTACATATTAAAAATATTGTATCTGTATAAGACCTTAGAGATAATATAGTGCAGGACTTTTCAACTTTTTCTTTTCTTTTGTTTTGGACTCCTTTGGAAGTTTGGTGAACCCTGTGGACCATTTTTGAAAATAATTTTTTTACATGCATAAAATATAATACATGGGATTACAAAGAAAACAACAGTATTGAAATACAACTGTTAAAATATTTTGAATACACCTAATTTGTGATATAGTAATATATGTTTTATGCATTAACTTACCATATAAAGAAAGTGGAATAACATTATCTCAAAATATTTTCAGGTATCTGCAATATCTATAATATGATATGAAAATATCTGTGACTGATTCTGAAGCAGGAGATAGATGGGCCCCAGGCTGAGCAGCCAGAGTTTGTCCCCTGTGGACAGATACTCCAAAATAGCAGGAGGGAGGAGGAACTAAGCCCTGCCTAGATAAGAGACCACATATTTCTCATTCTCGAGGTCAAGAAGACCTTCCCAACTACACATGTGCAGAAAGGCTCCTTGGAGGTCAAAGGGAGGGGACATCACCTCATAGTAAGTGATGTCAACCTACCCATAGGCCTCTTCAATGGAGTCCATCTTGGCTAAGAGATGAGCACACACACACGTGAGATAAACCTGAGATAAACCAAATACGGACTCAAAACCAGGCAAAGCAAGATGATTGGTCAAAGGAAACCTGGAAGAAATGCCCCAATAAGTGATTCAAACTACCACAAGGGAGTGACCCTCTCTCTGAGTCCACCGTGTGTCTATCCACACGTACTCTTCTTCCTCCTAATAAACACTTTACTTGTTTCACTACTTTCCATCTCTGTGTGGAAATTCATTTCTACACAGCTGATGGGCTAGGGCCTTGTCACTTGCCACTGGTCCTTGGTGGTCTAGTGGCTAGGATTCAGCACTCTCACTACCGAGGCCTGACTTCAATCTCTGGCTGGGAACCAAAATCCTGCTTTAAGCCACTGCAGGGTGAGGCCATCCGAGATCAATTCCTCATCGTGTCAGATTCAGAGGTGCCACTAATAATTCTATGATTATCTGTTTACACTGGTAATGGAAGGACATACAAGATTTCTATTAGGAGCTGGTGAATAAGAAGATTTTTTTCTCCCATTCAAATTCACAGGCCCTCTGAATTCTATTCACAGACCCCCCTGAGAGTTGGTGGATCCCAGATTTAGCACCCCAATCTAGAGAAAGTTTTCTTTTACGTGTGAAGAAATGATGGAGGGGGAACAGCAGCTTGCCCAACATCATAAATATTAGTGCAAAGCATTGGAATTAACAGAAATCACATCTACTCCCACCAAGGCCAGGGTTCTTAACACCACACTCTGCTAATTCATAAGCTTTCATTTTAAGATCGTCACAAATGTTAGTGTGTAAATTGGAGGCAAATCTTCATAAATCCTCAGAAAGTATCCTGTAAATGGAGGATTTAATTACATTGTGCTCACCTCTGTCTTGTAAATAACTACCTTACATCAGAATGATCTGTACATCAATCTATCACCTCCAATAGCCAGTAAAGTCTTGTAGAAAAGTCACCGTGAGATATTTATCTCATTATCCCTGGATGTTTGTATAAGACTTTGTGTGTTTATTGGAGCTGAATATAATTTACTAACTTGTTTATTTATTAAGCCACTGTCCTTCATAGTTTGCTTTTGTTTCCTGGGGCATTTTCTTGTTTCCTCACTGAACTGAAAGCTCCTGGTGACGGACAACAGTGCTTAGCACAATGCCATGTACACTTAATAAAGATTTCTACAGAGAAAAATAAAGTATTTTTGAGAAGGCCTGATAATATAATTATTCAGATCAATGAAAATCTATATTTTAAATGTTTCTCAAAATACTATAGAAAAATAAATATGAAAATTTCTATTAATGATCAGCTTTACATATTTTATATGTTTAATGCATAATTAAAATATAATATTTTAAAACTCTTATATTGAATGTATTGGTTTGGAAAGGTCAATACTTTTAATTATTCTCCAAACAGATAACCTAGACAAAGAGCATTTGCCAGTCTCACCCTTGCCAGAGAATCTACGACTGTATTTCAAAGGATGGTATTCCAGAAATAAAAGTACATTGCATCTTGGGATATTTAAGAAATAAATTTAGTTTGAATTTTCCACCAACCATATTTTCTCACTTCTGCTATATTTGGATGTCATCTAATTTCACAGAAGTATATTTTCATTACAGTCTTAGGGGAATTAGCTTCTTCGCAAGTATGATTACCTATTCTGTTGCGGTGAGTGGTTTTATATGTTACTATCCTGTTGTTAGCCATCTGAGTTGATTCCCTCAGATCCTGCTCTTATTATCTCAAGTCAGGTTGAGATCCAAAAATAATGCACAAAGATAACAACACCTGCACCATTAACATGGATAACATGTTCTAATCCTACTAAAAACTTTCCTTAACAATTTTTAATACATTTTCTAAGTAATTTTTTAAAATTTAATTTCCATTTGAGACATGACAGTAATTGGAGTTTATAAATGATCAGATAGTCTTTGCCTGTTTTTCTGTCTTGCTGGTTGTCTTTTAAAATGAAGATTTCATTATCTCATTATACTAATTAACTTACTTAACATCCAAGTCCGTGGATTTTACTATATTTGATGGTGGAAGTCATATTTTATTAAAATTCTTATTTATATTATTTTTAGTTGAATTTAAAATTGGCAAATTTCAAATGTAATACCAACTTTTGAAAGCAAAGGGTCATGAGATACTGATATGAGGGTATTTGATGTAATTTTGAATTGTTCTAATGACTTAACAGTTAGGATGATACTTTTAAATTTTCACTGTGTTACAGAATTTTTTTAGTTGGTGGAGAATAGGAACTATTACTATTCCACTATTAGTTTTATCTCCTTCCTCCCTTTTCTTTTTCTTTCTTTCTCTCTCTCTCTTTCATTCTTTCATTATTTCCTTCTCTTTCTATCAAAAATTCACAATATAGTAATAATAATAAATTCACATAATTATTTTCAAATGTTACCTCATTACATTCATATAATAATCTTGTATAGTAAGTATTCTTTTTATCTTTTTTTAAAAGAAATATTCCAGAGGATAATTACCTTTCCTTATTCACTCATCACCGATTCTTTTACATTAATGAAAAGCTTGGTCACTTAAAACTAAATTGCTTGAGTTTCAAATGTTATTTGATCTTTAAATAAAGCAACTAATCATTAGGATAATAAATATTTTAAATGTATACTCTGACAATAATCTCATCATAATTCACATCCTGATATTTTGTTAATTACTGTAGAAGGCAGAGCGATACCATTATGCTATTATGATACCCATATGTTGCAGGAGAAGTGAAACTGGGGTAATTCAATGAACAGTGATTGGATTTGCCTACATAATTTCCCTATACACATTAGGCAAGAAACATGCAGTAAAGTTAAAATTGAATTGCATAATGTCACAAACTCTTACATGCTAGAACCACCCCTTTCCCTATCTTATTATCCTGCTGTTAGCCATCTGAGTTGACTCCCTCAAATCCTTTTTTTTTTTTTTTTAATCTTTCCCTCAATTGTTTTAAAAGGAAAATGATCTCTCAGTCAGACTCTGAAGTGGAGGGGAATTACTAATCTACTGCAAATTAAAAAGCTGAAAAAAATCTGTTTGTTACATAAATATTATTTTCAACCTTTTACCCCAACCTCCCTTTTGAACAAAAGTTCACACCTTCCTTTAATGCTCTTTAAAATTCAAAATGTGCTACTTATTGGTAAAGAGAAATCAAGGCATTGATGATTTTAGAATATTTGTTTTCAAAATACATGTATATCTATTGCAATACTAAATCAGAAGGTCAAGCGGCGCATCTTACTATCAGACTAAAAATTACTATCATAGGTAGATACCTATATTGACTTCAAACAAACTTACTTTACATTGAATTTGAACATTATATTTCATTACAATATTTATTTATTCAACAAGTGTTTACTGATAATTGACTACGTGCTCTACAATTTCCTAGGTGCTAGGGGTACAACAATCAACAACACAGACAACTCTATCCAGGTTACTCAGAGCTTATATTCGAATGAGTAAAATACATATCAGAAAATGAAAAGTGTTGAAGAAAAATTAAGCAGAGTAGTGGGTAAAGTGATGTTAATTAGCAGGGTACAATTTTAAATAAGGTGGTCAAGGATTATTGTGAAAGTGACTTTTGAGCAGAAACTTAGCAAGGTGAGTGAGCACTTGAGGAACTGCCTACTAAGCAGAGGAAACAGCAAGGGAAATGGCATTGAGGCAAAAGCACGCTCACTTAGGACGGCGTGGCTGGAGCAGAGTGTGCATGGTGGAAATAGTAAAAAAATGAGTCCAAACAACTGTAAGGTGAGAAAGTGACCTTGTGGAGTATCATAAGGACTGATTTTTCTCTAAGATGATGTCAACTACAAATTGGCACTTGCCATTGGCACTCGCCATCTACCTCTACAAGGATTAAATCATGAGCTACTGCAGCTGCTGACTTTCAACACCCCCTGAAAGGAGTTCAGGGTGGAGAGCAGAAAAGAGGCACTCCGTCCTCTGGGAAAAACTGGCAGAACAGGTCTTCAGATAGTTAGATATTTTCAGGAGACTATTTTATGAGACCAATTCTTATATCGTCTCATATCTACAAAAGCACTAAAATCCTTCATGGTGACGTTTGTGCCTCGTGACTAGCAGTAACTTTCACGAGACTAGCAGAAACCTGCAAAAAATATGTGCTTGATTGCATGTACTCCCCCTTCACCAAAATCACATATGTACTGACCTTCCCCCTACCTCTCTGGAGCGGTTCCTCAGCGCTATCTGCGATGCTGTCTCCTGGGTTATAGTCCTCATTTTGCTCCAAATAAAACTTAACTCACAACTCTCACACTGTGCATTTTTTAAGTTGGAAATGGGAAGCGTATGTGGTATGTATGGACAAAAGAAAGTGAACAGGCAGAAGCAGGGAGACTAGTTAAGGGGCTGTTCCAATAATACACAAGAAACATAAAAGTGGTTTTTCCAAAGGTGGTAGTAGTTGAGGTGCTGTGAAGCAGATTTTGGGTAGACTTTGAACATGAACAGGATTTACCTATACATTGCCTATTGACTATGAATTGGATGTGGGGTACGCAAAAAAGGGTCTGGAACAACTGGAGAAATGAAGTTGCCATTTGTTAGGAAGACTATGGGGGTAGCAGGATTTCGGGGGAGTATTAAGAGTTTGGTCTAGGGCAAGTGAAGTTTGAGATGACAATTAGGTATCAAATAGAGATGTCAATTAGAGAGGTGGATAACTGTGTCTGGAATTCAAATAACAGGTCCAAGCTGGACATATAAATTTGGAAGTCATCTGCATAGAATCATGAGACTAGATGCAATCACTATGCAAAGGAATGTAGACAGAGAAGAGAGGAGGGTCATGAGCTGAACTTTGAAGACCCTAAGCCTTTAGAGTTTGAAGAAGTGAGGAAAAACAAGGAAAGGGGGTTAAAAAGGAGTGGTAAGGAAGGAACCAGGACTGTGGTGACCTGGAAGCTGAGAGAAGACATTTCAAGCAGAATGAACAGCTGTGTTTGTTAGGTCAGATAACAGGACTGGTTTGCCAAGTTATAGGACTACGCGTTTTACCGATGTGGAGATGAGCAGTTTGATAGAGTGTTAGGTATGAGTTTATCAGGAGGCGAGATTTTGGTGATAAAAATATAAATAACTATAAAGGAATACTGCTGTTAAAGGAAACAAGGAATGGGATGGTAGTGGAAAAAAGATGTGTAGTCAAGAGAATTTATTAAGATACCACAGCAAATTTATATGCTTACAGGAGTAGTCCAATAAAGAAGGTAACAATTATGATGAAGGACGGAGATAAGAGAATCACCTGAATGATGTCCTTGAGTAGGCAAGAAGGAGAAGGATGCTCAGGTGGAAGAATGACCTTAGATAGGAGAATATACAGTTCATGTAAAGTATATATTGTATTATACTGGTGACTAATGCTTGTTTAAAACCAACTTCATGAACATTTAAGTTTTCATATTCCAAAGAACTAGGTCTCATAAAAATCATATAGAAATGTGTATTTTTATTTTCCCTATTTTATAGATATGAAAAACCATAGGTAAAACGAAGCCACTACAGTCACAAAATATGCTGCAAAAATTGAATTCAAATCTTCTAACACTTCTTGGGGATTTTAATTAGAAATGGACTGAGATCAGCCCACAATCCAGATCATATAGAGCCCTCTGATCACTCTAGGGGTGATATTGTTTCCAAATTTAGGTGTACATCACAATCACTTCGAAGATTTCATCTTGCTTTATCTTAGAAAAGAATCTCTTTTCTAAACTTTTGGATATTCTCATTCAGTGGATTTGGGGAGGAAATGGATCATCTATGCTTTAAAATAAAGCATCACAGTTGTTTCCAGTGTGGCTTCACTGCAGAGTCAGACCTATAGACTGTATCAAATGGTTTTCTACATATAGATGTCCTCTGCAAGCTGGATATATTTTCCACCATGAAGAAAGATGAAATTATGAAAAGTTAGGATGTAGTTTTTATGATAAAAGACCTTTGGCAGATTCTCTCTGCTGGACATATTCTCCACCATGAAGAGAGATAAATTATGAAAAGTTAGAATGTAGTTTTTATGATAAAAGACCTTTGGCAGATTCTCTCTGCTAATTAATAATGTTAGATACAAGAATTTGCTTTTTATAAAGATTGGGGGAATTAATTTGGTGTTAAAGAGAGAGTAGTAAGACCTAATTCAAATGTTCGTTTTTAGTTCTGTCTGGTACTCCCTAAATGGTGAGGAAGTATATCAAGGGCTGAATCAGGGGTTGCAAGGAAGCCTGGTCCCAATTTTAACCATAATTATCTTGCTTTCAAGAGTCCTGTTTAATATTTCATTTTAAAGAATTTTTATATTTTATTAAAACATTTTAAAATGGGTGAAATTATATGGTATGTGAATTATATTTCATTAAAGCCATTTTTTTTTAAAAAAATGATTTCTTAAAAAGACTGAATTAGACAGATGGTATTCATCCAGGATTCAAGACCCCAAATACTCAGATGCTCAGCTTTCTAATATCACTACTGTCTCCCTCCAGAACAGTTTTGTCAAACAACACTAATTAATAAAAAGATGCTCACCAATTAGTCTCATATTCATTGACACAATGCTCTAGACAAGTAGTACCATCCTATGGAGACTCCATCAAAATAAATCTATTTTGACACTTTTGTCCTAGGGTAACTGGAGGGACTTAACATGTACAGAGATGAAACTAAGCAGAAGCAATCCTTATTACTAACTTGAGCCTAACCCCTAAAGTCTACAGACTCTTCTGATAAGCTGGACTAGATACGAGTAACTTTAAGAATTATTTGCATAGAGTAGACAGATATAATTCTTAGAACAATATTAAACTTCTTTGGCCCTTTCTGCCACTAAAACCACACTTATTCTGGCTATTTCAATTTTACAACTCTGACTGATAAGTTAGTAACAGATTTAATTAAAAATTTAAAGAAACATTTTGTGTTAGCATAGGTTCTCTGATAAGCAGAAACCAAGATGGAATTAAATACCAATAAATTTATTATGGAAAATACCTTGTGAAGAATAAAAGGGGGAAGGAGCCAGGAGAGGCTGAGAGAGCCATCAGACCACCTTATAAGTCTGACCCAGAGTGAAAGAGAAAGAGAAGGAAGGAGAGAAGTTTTCATGCAAGCATCTTAGATTACAGTGCAGTTCTAAAAAAATTTTGGCAAGGCCACTTTGCCATATTTGAGCCAAAGTCTCCCAATAAAGAAGACCAACTCCCCCAGGAGCAGACCTGCATTAGCATCTCTACCTGGCTCAGTCTTTGTCTGAGAGCAGCCATGGGGAACGTGGCCTCTATACAAACATTGCAATAGGTTTTAGAGGTTCCTGATGGAGCCCTCGATCAATTACCCTTTTTGCAATTGGAGATCTGAGAGGCACATTCTCATGACCACCACACATTTATATTCTAAAGATGTATACTTGCATGTCTGAGTTCGTGTTATTTACTAATCCATTGTTGCTGACTTCAGGTTAAAACTTTGCTATCAATAACTGTAGAGGCTGGAGGTTACCCCAAATTCAACTTCAAGAACTGGACCAGAGAACCCGATATTCCCTTTTTTTCATACTATCACTTAAACACATTTTAATGTCTAAGTTTTCTGTTTCTTCCTGTCATTTCTAGAGTCAAAACCATAGGGGAAATAGAATTTACTCCTGTTTCTATGTAAAAGGAAGGCACTTTTCCCAAAAGGCACCATTAAGAAAGACTGAGAAAGTGCCAGTCCTGAGGCTGTGTGACCTGTTCTTCACACAGTACTGATTCCTCTCATTCCTCAACCTCACCAGCTAATGGAATATGCTCCTCCAAAGGGCAAGACTGATTCATGGAATGACTTCATAGACAAATGTACAAGGAGTAAAGCAGTTCTCTTAGGGTGATGAAATGAATTCTTTATGCTCTGTCTGTGAAGGGATTGGTGTTTACTCCCAGTTATCTCTGTGCTTTGACTTCAGTTTAAGATTACCAGCTGTCTGCCTTCCTATGGAAAAGATTTGATTATATTGAAAAGGGACGAGAAATATTCCTGAAGTTACATTCCTCTGCTCTAACCACAAACCTGGGCTGGTTCTGGAGACATAAAGATAAATATGCATGATCTCAATTGTCAGGCTCACGAACTCTTTAGTGATTTAGAGAATTTGTATTCTGGAAGGTAGATAAGTATAATGTTAGAAATCTTGAGATTTTTGTTTTAGTCTTAGTTCTCTGTGACTGAGAAAATCATTCAGACACTTTGAATCAGAGGTTTCTTATCTGAGCTGGCTGTACTAGCAGACCAATGCGAATGATACTTCCAGGAATTGTACAATACAACAGCCCTACATCGTAGTTACTCTCCCATCTTTCAAATCCTATTATTTTAATCAGTAACATAGAAAAATCTCAGAGAGGAATTTCTATGACAGTGTTCAGCTGAGTATCGGTGTGCATGTGTGTGCTTATGTACACACACATATATATATACATATATATGTTATGCATATATATGTTATACATATATATTATAGTGGGATTATTTTAGGAGTGAAGAAATAACCTCAAATTATAGTGGAAGGACTTTTTGAAATGGTTTGTGGGAATGGAAATGAAGCAGGGAGTTTTAGAACCAGGAGACATCTTAGTTCAGATTTTTTTTAAAAAAATCTGTTTTGGGTCTACCTGCACCATAATCAGCTGTGATGTTTATTTTAAAGACAGATTCCTGAGCCTCAGTACAGACCTTCTCATAAAGACTCCTTTGATATGGAACCCAAGAATCTTAATTTTTAACAAAGTCTCTGGATGGCTTTTTTACACATGAATGTTTGAGGATGGTTCATCTAATCCAAATCTTCTTTTTTATAGATGAAGAAACTGAGGCTCAGAAGCAATAATATACATTTATGGAGTCAAATTGATCAAAATGATCCAAATAGCTAGTATTTGAATTCCAATTGAAATATTCATATCATTCAGTCATTCATTTATTCATTCCTTTAACAAAAATTTATTATTTACTCAGGTACAATGCTAAGTATTTATATTATCTAATAGTTAAAACTCTCTGTATTATAATAGCTTAGAAGTTATAATTGTAGGCAGATTTAGCAGAGGATCCCTGGAAGAAGAGAACTAGGTAGGCACAGCTTTCTTGACATAAGAGAAGCCATTTTAGGCTTAAGTTATCTTGTGATCTAAGCCTGGCCACAGTGTTAGACCTTGCAGAAGAAGAGGCCTCAGTGGCTAATGATTTTAAAGAAACAAAAAAGTGAGAACAAAACAGCTATTACCAGGCCAGGGAAATAGTTTAACCATATCAGAGACAAACTGCTGTAAAGACCCCCAATTCTGTTTCAAAGGTAAAGATTAGCCTGAAGCACATTCTTGAGCTGTTTAGAATCCAAACCTCCTTGAGCACTCAACCACCAGACTAACTAGAGCCTAAGGAATGATGCTGTTGACCTTTGCTGACCCTTGTGACTTCAATCAACTAGAGCCTGAACTCTGTCAACCTTTGCCCCAATTCCATGCTGCATTCTCCTTTGCTCAAGCCGTTTCATGAATATTCACACACCCTTAGCTTAAAATTTCCCCAATTTCAGAGGGATACTGCCTTGGGAAATATTCCTGGAGTGCTGTGATGGAGACTGCAATGGGGGTGGTACAAGAATTTACAGAGCCAGAAGTGAGAGTAGAAAGCGAGACTTACTGAGTACACTGAAAGGGAGCAGTGGGCTAGACCAGGAGGGGGGGGGGGGTCTGTGCTGGGGGAGAGAAACTGGGCTTCTTTTATGGTCCCTTCTGGTGACCCTTGGGTTAATCTTCCACCCATATGGTGGTTAGGGCTACGTGTGTCCTAGCTCTACCTTCTTGGAATGCCAACTGCTTGTGACTGCTGGTAATTTCCATTGGGGGCAGGGTGTTATCGTCTTATCTTGAAAGAACCTCCCCAGCCTAAGATGGCTGTTCTATTGTTAAGCTCCACATTCCCTTTACTTGTTGCACTTAATAAAATCCTTCCTTCTCCCACTCTTTGGCTTGGTTGTGTCTTTTGGCTTGACATCCACCAAGAGGTGAACCCAGTTTTTGGGTAACATAATTACTTCTCAGGAGACTGAGGCTAAGTTCTTTAAATAGTTTGCCTATGTTCTGACCCCTAGAAAGCTGATGGCTTTAGGTTTAAATCTTATGTCCCGTCTGGAGGGTAAGCACCCTCATGAGAGCTCTCCAAGGGTTTATATGGTCTCAATATACCTTCTCTGGTGCTTTCTTCTAATGTGGACAACACTGAGCATATGGTCTTTGGGTATCTACCCTGCACTTTCTTCACCCTGTGAATATTTCTGCCTTTGATATAATTTACCTTCTCCTCTCTACACAGCTTCCCCAGTCTGATTTCTGGATGATTGGAATTGCTCCCCCCACAAAACAAAAAACAAACAAACAAAAAACATATGCTCCTTAACCCCAACTTGTGTTTCCTCCAGAGGCAGAAATGGACTAAAATGTTTTGTGTGCCTATGGTATAGCAAGAAGTTTTTCATATGTTATATCATTTAATCTTTTCCTCATTGAAGTAGATAGTATATATTTCTCACCTATACAAAATGAGAAACTGAGACTCAGAAGTTTAAAGGAACAGGACCAAGATCACGAAAGCCTAGGCATTAGACTTACAGCTTTCAACAAGTAATTTAATATGTTTTTTAGACCCAAAGACTATGACTAGCTAATTGAAACTTCTGTAGGTTTAAGTATGAAGATCTAAACTTCTGAAAGAGTGTCAGCTCAGACCCTCAGCTTCTGACTCCTGAATTGCATGTGTAACTAGCAATGCTGGAGTCCAGCCCACTGTGCTGGAAGTTGCCTCCAGCCTGTCAGCAGAGTTATCAATGGCTATGTGTTTCAATCAAGCAGTGAAATGAAGAGTAAACGAATGTGGTTATTTTCCCATATTTCAGTTTGCTGCCTAGGAATACTGTCAGCTGGGACCATGCATTATGCTAATGTTATTACAGCATTGTCTTCTTTGCATTCCAACGGGGACTGCTTTTGTTCTCACAAACTGTACCTCACTGAAATCTGGAAGTACCTGGTTTACATATTCACTGTCACTCTTGGCTTCCTCAGGGACCATTTCAAAGTACTAGAGGATGGTAAGCAAATTAGTTATTTGATTTGAATGAACCAAGGTCAACATAACATCTGTTTTCTTCAACTTTGCTATCACTTTTATTTCTGCAGCGTTTGCTTGGGCCTGTGATTCATTCTGTCATCTAAGAGCATATTCAATGACCTGGAGCCACTTATCTTTCCTGGCAGGGTTCTTTCAAGTTGTTTTCTTGCCACAGCCTGGCCAGCAAACTATGACGGAGTAACCAATGAAAATTCCTCAAATTCTGCTGTTTGCAAACTATACAAATGTCCTTTCCTTCCAGCAAATTGAGCAGTAGCATTTGCCAAAGTGGATGTAAACATTTTTGTGGTCAGTATGGGAAAAGGAGGAAAAAAGTTCTTGGTCACCCACTTCCATATCAAGTAACCCTAAGGCAATGCATTCATTAGTCAAATATCTTATAGAACAAAGAATTTACTAAACAAATACTTTAGGTACCTTTTTACTTATTTTTGAAATCTGTTCTTTAAGAACTAGGAAACTTAGAAGAATCTTTCAAGATCTGCAATCACCATTGTCCCCCAAAGTCATCTGCTTTCAAATGCAAATTTCTTGTGGCCAAAACGGCAGATCACATGGGTTCACACGGTGGGTAGATAAGACTGGATTGAATCAGGTTGATGTTGTAAAGTGTTAGAAGCAATCTCATTCTAAAGGGTAAGTACAAGTGTGATCCTGAAGGAGAACCAAAGTCAAATGAAAAGAGAGGTATCAGGTTCAAGAGGTGAATGTGGGGGTGGAGTCACAATGGTGGAGTACAAGATGTGGAGTTTGAGTCTCTTCATAATTAGGGCAACTGCTAGGCTCTGGTGGGGGTCCTCAGACTTCTAAGGGGATGGGAGGAGTCCCCATGTGACCAGGTGGAACATGGGAGGGAAGAAAAGTGGAGGAGGAATGGGATCAGTGCCCCTGATGGGGGGCTGGGTAAGGGGAGAGGTTCCCATGCTCAGAGGGGCCCACCCATGGCGAGGAAATCAGCAGGTATGGAGAGGGACTTTCGGGGGATTGGGGGATCAGAGGGGACCGCAGACAGCAACTCCCCTGTCTGCTCAGGCCCTGGCAAGCCTACCGGGGTCCCGGGCCTTAACTGCCACCCCATAGGGGCCCCTCACAGTGAAGGGATCAGCAGGAACAGAGAGGGACCTTTGGGGGATCAGGGGATTGGAGAGGAATGCAGCCAGCATCTCCCCTACCTGCTCAGGCCCCAGGGAGCCTGCTGAGTTGCTGGGCCTGAACCCCAAACT
The DNA here is from genome assembly GCF_028564815.1 of Eubalaena glacialis. Lineage (NCBI taxonomy): Eukaryota > Metazoa > Chordata > Mammalia > Artiodactyla > Balaenidae > Eubalaena > Eubalaena glacialis. The sequence continues at coordinate 44,401,386 of NC_083729.1, read as the reverse complement.
GTAGGGTCCCCTCACAATCACGTGGGTCTTGGGCCTGAGCCCCGCCCCAGCCAGGACCTCCTCCAGCTGCATAGGTCCTGGAAGACCCGAGTACTGCCCCCCACAAGGCCTCTGTGGGCCACGCAGGTCCTGGCCATGAACCCCACCTCCACCAAAGCCTCCTCTGGCTGCACAGGTCTAGGCGGGCCAAGCGCTGCCCCCCTCCAAGGCCTCCTCTGGTCATGCCGGCCCCTGTGGGCATGGCTGTGGAGGCCTGTGCCCCAGCTGGCCTGTCTGGGCACGTGTGAGAGGAACAGACACTGGTGAGAGGAAAAGAGGGCTGACACAGAGGGTCCAGAGACCTACCAAGAGGTCTTGGAGGCCTACTGGGGAAGTGGGAGTAAGCTATAGCTCACTGCGGGGGCAAGGACACAGACAGAGGTGGCACCCGGGAATTTTTAATTTTATTTTTATTCTTATTTTTTTCTTATTTTTTTCTTTATTTAATTTTAATTTTATTTTTTTTTGCTGTTGTGGTTCTGTTTTTGTTTTGTTGTTGTTGTTTCATTTTTATAGTTATTGTCTCTAATATACTTTTTTATTGTCGCATTGTGTGGCTTGCAGGGTCTTGGTTCCCAGGCCAGGGATCAGACGTGAGCTCCTGTGGTGGGAACACTGAGTCCAGGCTGCTGGACTAACAGAGAACTTCAGGTGCCAGGGAATATTAATCTGTGTGAGGTCTCCTGGAGGTCCTCATTTTGGCACCAACACCTGGATCCATCGATCTGCCTGCAAACTCCAGTGCTGGATGTCTCAGGCCAAGCAACCAGCAAGACAGGAACACAGCCCCAAACATCAAAAAAAAAAAAAAAAAAAAAAAGAGCTAAAAAAAAATATGTTACAGATGAAGGAGCAAGGTAAAAACCTACAAGATGAAATGAATGAAGAGGAAATACACAACCTACCTGAAAAAGAATTCAGAGTAATGATAGTAAAGATGATCCAAAATCGCGAAAATAGAATGGACACAAGGACATAGAAGAACTTAAGAACAAACAAACAGTGATGAACAACACAATAACTGAAATTAAAAATACACTACAAGGAATCAATAGCAGAATAAATGAGACAGAAGAATGAATAAGTGAGCTGGAAGATAGAATGGTGGAAGTAATTGCCACAGAGCAGAATAAACAAAAAAGAATGAAAAGAAATGAGGACAGTCTCAGAGACCTCTGGGACAATATTAAATGCACCAACATTCAAATTATAGGTGTCCCAGAAGAAGAAGAGAAAGAGAAAGTGTCCGAGAAAATATTTGAAGAGAATATAGTCGAAAACTTCCCTAACATGGGAAAGGAAATAGCCACCCAAGTCCAGGAAGTGCAGAGAGTCCCATACAGGATAAACCCAAGGAGAAACACGCCAAGACATATACTAATCAAACTAACAAAAATTAAATTCAAAGAAAAAATACTAAAAGCATCGAGGGAAAAGCAAAAAATACCATACAAGGGAATCCTCATAAGGTTATCAGCTGATTATTCAGCAGAAACTCTGCAGGCCAGAAGGGAGTGGCAAGATATATTTAAAATAATGAAAGGGAAAAACCTACAACCAAGATTACTCTACCCAGCAAGGATCTCATTCAGATTCAAGGGAGAAAACAAAAGCTTTACAGACAAGTGAAAGCTAAGAGAATTCAGTACCACCAAACCAGCTTTACAACAAATGCTAAAGGAACTTCTCTAGGCAGGAAACACAAGAGAAGAAAAAGACCTACAAAAACAAACCCAAAACAATAAAGAAAATGGTATTAGGAACATACGTATCGATAATTATCTTAAATGTAAACAGATTAAATGCTCCAACCAAAAGACATAGACTGGCTGAATGGATACAAAAACAAGACCTGTATATATGCTGTCTACAAGAGACCCACTTCAGACCTAGGGACACATACAGACTGAAAGTGAGGGGATGGAAAAAGATACTCCATGCAAATGGAAATCAAAAGAAAGCTGGAGTAGCAGTACTCATATCAGATAAAATAGACTTTAAAATAAACACTGTTACAAGAGACAAGGAAGGACACTACATAATCATCAAGGGATCAATCCAAGAGAAGACATAAAAATTGTAAATATTTTTGCACCCAACATTGGGGCACCTCAATACATAAGGCAAATGCTAAGAACCATAAAAGGGGAAATTGACAGTAACACAATAATAGTGGGGAACTTAACACCCCACTTACTCCAATGGACAGATCATCCAGACAGAAATAAATAAGGAAACACTAGCTTTAAATGACACAATAGACCAGATAGACTTAATTGATATTTATAGGACATTCCATCCGAAAGCAGCAGAATACAGTTTCTTCTCAAGTGCACAAGGAACATCCTCCAGGATAGATCACATCTTGGGTCACAAATCACGCCTCGATAAATTTAAGAAAATTGAAATCGTATCGAGCATCTTTTCTGACCAAAACACTGTGAGATTAGAAGTCAATTACAGGAAAAAACCTATAAAAAACACATACACACGGAGGCTAAACAATACACTGTTAAATAAGCAAGAGATCACTGAAGAAATCAAAGAGGAAATCAAAAAATATATAGAAACAAACAACAAAGAAAACACGACAAGCCAGAACTTACGGGATGCAGCAAAAGAAGTCCTAAGAGGGAGGTTTATAGCAATTCAATCCCACTTCAAGAAACAAGAAAAATCTCAAATAAACAACCTAAACCTACACCTAAAGCAACTAGAGAAAGAAGAACAAACAAAACCCAAAGTTAGTAGAAGAAAAGAAATCATAGAAATCAGAGCAGAAATAAATGAAATAGAAATGAAGAAAAAAATAGCAAAAATCAATGAAAATAAAAGGTGGTTTTTTGAGAGGATAAACAAAATTAATAAACCTTTAGCCAGAGTCATCAAGAAAAAAAGGGAGAAGATTCAAATCAATAAAATTAAAAATGAGAAAGGAGAAATTACAACTGACACTGCAGAAATACAAAGGATCATAAGAGACTACTAGAAGCAGCTATATGCCAATAAAATGGACAACCTGAAAGAAATGGACAAATTCTTAGAAAGGTACAATCTCCCAAGACTGAACCAGGAAGAAATAGAAAATATAAACAGACCAATCACAAGCAACGAAATTGAAACTGCAATTAAAAATCTTCCAACAAACAAAAGTCCAGGACCAGATGGCTTCACAGGCGAATTCTATCAAACATTTAGAGAAGAGCTAACACCCATCCTTCTCAAACTCTTCCAAAACCTTGCAGAGGAAGGAACACTCCCAAGCTCATTCTACGAGGCCACCATCACCCTGATACCAAAACCAAACAAATATATCACAAAAATAGAAAATTACAGGCTAATATCACTGATGAACATACATGCAAAAATCCTCAACAAAATACTGGCAAACAGAATCTAACAACACATTAACAGGATCATACATATGATCAAGTGGGATTTATCACAGGGATGAAAGGCTTCTTCAATATACAAAAATCAATGTGATATACCATATTAACAAATTAAAGAATAAAAACCGTATGATCATCTCAATAGATGCAGGGAAAGCTTCTGACAAAATTCAACACCAACTTATGATAAAAACTCTCCAGAAAAGTGGGCATAGAGGGAACCTACTTCAACATAATAAAGGTCATATACGACAAACCCACAGCAAACATCATTCTCAATGGTGAAAAACTGAAAGCATTTCCTCTAAGATCAGGAATAAGACAAGGATGTCCACTCTCACCATTATTATTCAACATAGTTTTGGAAGTCCTAGCCACAGCAATCAGAGAAGAAAAAGAAATAAAAGGAATCCAAATTGGAAAAGAGGAAGTAAAACTGTCACTGTTTGCAGATGACATGATACTACATATAGAAAATCCTAAAGATGCCACCAGAAAACTACTAGAGCTAATCAATGAATTTGGTAAAGTTGCAGGATACAAAATTAATGCACAGAAATCTCTTGCATTCCTATACACTAACAACGAAAGATCAGAAAGAGAAATTAAGGAATCAATTCCATTCACCACTGCAACAAAAAGAATAAAATACCTAGGAATAAACCTACTTAAAGAGTTAAAAGACCTGTACTCAGGAAAGTATAAGACACTGATGAAAGTAATCAAAGATGACACAAACCCATGGAGAGATATACCACGTTCTTGGATTGGAAGAATCAATATTGTGAAAATGACTACACTATCAATCTAGTATAGCCTACAGATTCAATATAATCCCTATCAAATTACCACTGACATTTTTCACAGAACTAGAACAAAATATTTTACAATTTGTATGGAAACACAAAAGATCCCGAATAGCCAAAGCAATCTTGAGAAAGAAAAATGGAGCTGGAGGAATCAGGCTCCCTGACTTCGGACTATACTACAAAGCTACAGTAATCAAGACAGTATGGTACTGGCACAAAAACAGAAATATAGATCGATGGAACAGGATAGAAAGCCCAGAGATAAATGCACACACATATGGTCACCTTATCTTTGATAAAGGAGGCAAGAATATACAATGGAGAAAAGACAGCCTTTTCAATAAGTGGTGCTGGGAAAACTGGACAGCTACATATGAAAGACTGAAATTAGAACACTCCCTAACACCATACACAAAAACAAACTCAAAATAGATTAAAGACCTAAATGTGAGACCAGACACTGTAAACCTCTTAGAGGAAAACATAGGAAGAACACTGTTTGACATAAATCATAGCAAGTTCTTTTTTGACCCACCTCCTAGAGTAATGAAAATAAAAAAAATAAAAAAAAAACAGATGGGACCTAATTAAACTTAAATGCTTTTGCATGGCAAAAAATACCATAAGCAAGACGAAAACACAACCATCCGAATGGGAAAAAATATTTGCAGATGAAGCAACTGACAAGGGATTAATCTCCAAAATATACAAACAGCTCATGCAGCCTAATATCAAAACAAACAACCCAATGAAAAAATAAGAAGAAGACCTAAATAGACATTTCTCCAAAGAACACATACAGATGGCCATGAGGCACATGAAAAGAGGCTCAACATCACTAATTATTAGAGAAATACAAATCAAAACTACAATGAGGTATCACCTCACAGCGGTCAGAATGGCCATCATCAAAAAATCTACAAACAATTAATGCTAGAGAGGGTATGGAGAAAAGGGAACCCTCTTGCACTGTTGGTGGGAATGTAAATTGATACAGCCACTATGAAGAACATTATGGAGGTTCCTTAAAAAACTAAAAATAGAACTACCATACGACCCAGGAATCCCACTACTGGGCATATACCCAGAGAAAACCATAATTCAAAAAGGCACATGCACTCCAATGTTCATTGCAGCACTATGTACAATAGCCAGGATATGGAAGCAACCTAAATGTCCACTGACAGATGAATGGATAAAGAAGATGTTGTACATATATACAATGGAATATTACTCAGCCATAAAAAGGAATGAAATTGGGTCATTTGTAGAGACGTGGATGGACCTAGAGTCTGTCATACAGAGTGAAGTAAGTCAGAAAGAGAAAAACAAATATCGTATATTAATGCATATATGTGGAATCTAGAAAAATGGTACAGATGAACATATTTGTAGGGCACAAATATTCAGACGTAGAGAACGGGTGTGTGGACACGTGGTGGGGGGCGTGGGATGAATTGGGAGATTGAGACTGACATATATACACTACCATGCGTAAAACAGATAGCTAGTGGGAACCTGCTGTACAGTGCAGGGAGCTCACCTTGGTGCTCTGTGGTGACCTAGATGGGTGGGATGGGGGACGGGAGGGAGGTCCAAGAGGGAGGGGGTATATGTATACATACAGCTGATTCACTTCGTTGTACAGAAGAAACTAGCACGACATTGTAAAGCAACTATACCTGAATTTAAAAAAAAAAAAAAAAAAGAGGTGAATGTAGAAAAATAAAGCCAAATGATCAAGAGCAACAATGTGGAACAGACTGGAAAGTGGAGTTTATTTTTGCAGCCATTCTTTGATCCTCTATTTTCAACATCTTTGCCTCCCACATGGAATATCTCATCATTTTCTGTCAGTTCCACTCTGTGCCATGGCTCAAATAACACTGTTTTCCTCCAGCTGACCTGCAATACCTGTCAGTCTAAGCCATAGAAGATGACCACTTAAGACCTTAACTTGTTTTTCAGCTTCTTATATTAAATCATTTGATAAGTCTATACATAACTTATACTCAGCTGTATATTTAAAAAGTAAATCAGATCATTTTTCTATTCTGCTTGAAACTTTCCAGTAGTTGTTAATTGCCCTTTTATGGCTTGTAAGGTCTTACTTCTATCTGTATGATTTTACTTCTGTCTTCCCCTCTTCATTTTTTTTATATTTCATTCCTCACTCTCCGACTTCATTGTATGTGAGCCACACCTGACATTTTCTCTTCCTCAAATATGCCCTTCCCAACACAATATCTTTGCATTTGTTCATTACTTTGCAGTTCTTTTATCAGCTCTTCAAATGACTGACATTAGCACCTTTCTTCAGCTTTCTAATCAAATATTAGCTTTTCAAAAAGCCCTCTCTGGCCAGCCTTTCACAATAAGCTCCTAACACTCACATTTTATTCTCTACCACTTAAGTTACTTCCTTATATCATTCATCTCAACCTGCAATGTGATGGATTCTATAGATTGGTCCACTCATCCACCATTATACCCTCCCTCTAGGTTGCCTTCCTATACCACAGAGACTGGTAAGCTAAAAATCTATACTTCCTGGACTCCTTTACACTAGAATTCTAGATGAAACTAAGGGTTATGTGACATTTGGAAAGTAGAAGTAAGGCACAGGCTATACTTTCTTGCTGCTTTTGTTGACAAGCAAGGTTGTAGAGTTGAGAATGCCAAGACACTACTGAAAAGACTGAACTTTTGTTTCAGTGTATATACTCTTTAGTATCATGAATGTTAGAGGCAATAGTAGTGCAAAACTAGCTTCCTGAGTTTAGCTGAGCAACACTGGAGTGCTCTTGAACATAAGAGTACCAGTGGCTGGCCTCTGACTTTCATTTATTCGGCCTTTCAACCTTTTTTGTTTTGCATTTCTCTATGAAATCTCTGTCTCAAACCTCTTCTGACTAAAGCACCTAGAGTGTTTTCCTTAACTGCACTGAACTCTAATCAATTATTTATTTGTTTGCTTGCTATTTACTTTTTCTCTGCCCTTACTAGAATGTAAGCTCAAAGAGGACAAGGACATGTTATTCAGCACTGTACAACTATTTAACACTGAAACAATTCTTGGCACAGAGTAAGGGCTAATGAATATTGATGGAACCCTTGAGTGAATAAGTTAATATAAAACCAAATTTAACTTGTTCAACAAATAGGTTAAAGGTATTTAGACTATAATATTTTTGGTGCTGATCTTCTTTATGTATTTATTTTGGACTTACGTGGCTTTAGGGAAAGAAACTATGTTAGAAACCAGGATTATGACACCCATGTTTTTGCTTTTCAGGGTACATAAATGTTAACAGTTTCTATTGAATAGGTTTTCATTTAAGTGTCAACGAATCCCAGTGAAAAAATATGAGAGCTGGATTAGAAGCTTTCATCCACAGCAATAGCTTTCAATGAATTTATTGCTTTTCTGACAATCTGCATATTCATCCTGGTGAATAAAATCCTATTTTCATAACTTGTATTTTGCATGAGGAATCTGGAAATAGCATACATATTGGCTGTGTTTCAAGCTTCTCAGTTGCTCTGGCTCAGGCATATAGCCCTTCTTCACTTCCAAATCTGCTTTCCTCTCCTCTCCTCTCCTCTCCTCTTCTCTTTTCTCCTTTTTTTTTTGAATATGCATTAATATCACACAACAGGCTGATGAACGCAGCTTACAATATCATCATTCACAGAAATGAGTCAACAACTTTATGCCATAAGGGAGCTTTAGATGTTTTGAAATACTTGACTTCAGATGGAAAGAGCCCCTCCAATCAAACTGGAATTGCTGTTTATGTTACTCTTCTCTCTGACCTGCAATACTTAATCAGGTCACAAAGTCCTCTTATCCTCTTTCTTCTTCTACGTATTTAAAACTGCTGCAGTGCCTATCACTAATGGGTAGACTCTATGGGGTTGGGAGCTCCTGCTGTTAATGGATGCACTTAAAAAGGTTCTGTTTTCTCAACTGTTTCTTTCCTTTTTTAAAAGTAATATGTAACTTTCTAATTTCTACATAGATAATACACATTTTTAACTAGTTCCCCTCCAAAAAATTATAGATAAAGAAAAACCTACCATGTTAGACTATTCCAAAAGCTGCTTAAAAAGGGAAAACAAACCACTTTTCTTTTTCCTAAGGCAATTTTGGGAGCTCTGAAGCAAAGAGCAACTTTAGCCAATAAAAACTGATTCTCTCAAGTGCAGCAGGAAAATGTGACTCATTGCAGCAGAGGAGGGAGCTAGAAGCCGGAGGACTGATGTTGCCTGCTTCCATTGGGTTTCATGAGTTCCTGCAGTGCTCTTGTGATGAGCCACATTCAGTGTGCAAACAGCTGAAGAGGCACGTGAGTGTGCATGTTGATGAGCGTAACCACTCACCGTTCACCAACCACAGGCTGCTCCTTCAGATCTTCTTTTATGTTGAGAGAAGAGAGAACACAAGAATACGTGTTTAGGAGTTCTCTTTTTATTTATGTGGGAAGAAATAGAGAAGGGAAATTGGCTGGGGGATTGAAATGAACCAACAAACCAAAGAAGAGCTAAAGGAGAGCAAAAGAGAAATGGGCAGAACTTGAGGAAGAACATTTTTCAAACGCTGATGAAATTTTCTCCCTATGTTCTTTGTTCAAAGAAACAAAGCAAGCGGGCTAATTTGGCATTGCAGGCAAGGAAGGAGAAGTAGAAGAAACAAGAAGTGGGTTCTGCTGGTATATCTAACTCTTAATACTGAGTACCATAAAGAATGATTTTTATCAATTCTGTTCATTTCCTTCCTCCCTTCCTTTCCTCTCTCCCTTCTTTCCTTCCTTTCTTTTTTTCAATTACTGGACTGCATTCTAGAAAGTATATGGCCTAGTCCTCTGCCTCTGCATATAAAGATTCAGACACCTCTTAAAAAATTAAATGACCTGCTAAAGATAGCATTACCATTTCCTATAAAAGTTGGAAATATAACTCAGACTCCCTAACTTCCATTCCAGTGCTCATTTCTCTATACCATCCAGTATTATTATTATTATTATTATTATTATTATTATGATGATGATGATGATGATGAATAGTAGTTATCTTTATGGAACTCAAGCATCCCTGAGCATTAACTGTAACAATATTTTCCCAAAATTTAACATTGTGTAAAAGGCATGATTGATTTTGATAAAACATGTTTTAAAGAAACTTTTAAATTTAAAGTATTTAAAGTTTTTAAATTAAAGTTTTTAAATTTAAATTAAACTTTTAAATTTTGAATTAAAGTATTTAAAGTATAAATTTAAATTAAGTATTAAATTGCAATGAAATATTACAAAGTTATATTTTCTGTTGTCAGGAACTCAGAGTTAGCCCATATGTAACCAAGATCAAACAACAAGTTCTTAATCATTTGAATTAAAATCCATTCCATGTCTGATATTTCTGAAGTGCAAAAGGAAGGAGAGAACTACTGTGACCTTTTAAATTTCCTGCTAAGAGGCCATGACTAGTTCTAATAACTGAGGTTTTTGGTAACATTGAAGGATATGGTAGATTTCAGACGTAAAGAATGAAGAATGTGGCAATAAAAGGAAGTGCCTTGTATCATGCTAGTGGAGATCTTTATGTAGTTACAAAAATTTTGCTAGAAAATAATGACTAATCTCTAAAAAAATTAGGTGATTAAAGTGGCATATGAAAGCAATGATCTTGGTATCTCAGGTCAAAAAATATTTCCACTTGAAATATACAAATAACTGAAAATGAATTTTGTTAAAGAAAAATTCAATCCAAAAATGTGAGTTAATATCCAATACTTCAATTTACATGGCGTAACCCTAACAAGAAACATCTCAACATTTTAAAAAATTCATAAAAATTGATAAATGTATCAAAAAGAAATGCCAGGAAAGATTTTCAAAAATCATGTAATCCAGACCCTTAATTTGGTAAGATAGAGAGTAAAATATATCATGAAGATGTTAATTGACTTAATTTCTGAAAATAATTGTTGTCAAAAGTCAAGCTAGAAACCAAGGCACCTGTTTTCTCAACAATATTAGTTACCAAACAGTAGGAAGAATAATTCTGGAGAGTCACAGATTTATTGCAAGTGGTCTGTTGATCCATACACACAATAAGCTTTGTCTATAGGCCTGGATAATAAGCTTTATTTAAATATATACTATATTTCATAGACAGATAGATAATTAGTGTAATTAACACCAAAGCATTTTGATTTAACAGTAGTTTTTCTCATACTTTTAAAGTCCATTAAGAATCAGTACATTTCCCAATCCAATTATTATTATTATTGGATGTCTATTATTATTATGATTATTATTATTATTATTTGGATGTCTATTATTATTTGATGTCTCTCAATATTTTTGATATTTAAAAGGGCCCTCGGGCTTCCCTCGTGGCGCAGTGGCTGAGAATCTGCCTGCCAGTGCAGGGGACACGGGTTCGAGCCCTGGTCTGGGAGGATCCCACATGCCGCGGAGCAACTAGGCCCGTGAGCCACAATTACTGAGCCTGCGCATCTGGAGCCTGTGCTCCGCAACAGGAGAGGCCGCGATAATGAGAGGCCCGCGCACCGCGATGAAGAGTGGCCCCCGCTTGCCACAACTAGAGAAAGCCCTCACACAGAAACGAAGACCCAACACAGCCGTAAATAAATAAATAAATTAAATAAATAAACCCAAAAGTTTAAAAAAAAAAAAAAAAAGGGCCCTCATATTTGAGAATACTGAGAAATATGTTCTACCCCATGAATGATTTATCCCTAACAAGCCAGAATTTAATGTTAAAATTTATTGCTGAATAATACTCCATTCTATAGATATATCACACTTTATTTATCCATTTATCCATTTCCATCAGTTGATGACGATTTGGGTTGATTCCACTTTTTCCGTTATGAACATGTTGTTTCGAAAATTTGTGTACTGGTCTATGTGTGGACATATGTTTTCATTTCTCTTGGGTATGTATCTAGGAGTGGAATTGCTGGGTCACACTGGACTTACGTTTAATCTTTTGAGGAACTGCAAAATTATTTTCCAAAACAGCTGTACTACATTGCATTTCTACCACCATTATATTAGGTTTTCAATTTCTCTACATCTTTGCCAGTACTTATCATTACCTGTCTTTTTGATTATAACCATCCTAGTGGGTATGAAGTGGTGTCTTATTGCAATTTTGATTCACATTACCCTAATGGCTAATGATGTTGAGGATCTTTTTGTGTTCTTACTGGCTGTTTGTATATATTCTTTGGATATATATTCTTTGATCTTTAAAGTCCATTCCATCTCAAATATTACATTCTACATGAAGTCTTTCTAATTCTGCTGGCCAGTTGTGATTTCATGTTCCTCTGACTCATAATAGAATTCCTGTATGAAACTTAGTTAATTTAATTAATGATCACTTCTGATGTGTAAGATACTATGCTAAGAGTAATTAGAAATATGAATGTGATCAGATATTGATATATGGTCCAGTAAAGAGTACAGCCACATCAAGGAGATAAAATATTTGCATTCTGGTCACATTGCATGCTTTTGTTTTTCCTTTCTGGTTTGTGAAATCAACAGCACTAAATTGCTATTTTATGGCTTAGTGACATGAACAAAGTCAACAAATATTGGTAGACCTGACTCCAGTCCCAGCCTAAATTAAGTCTAACTTTGCAATGATCTTAAACTCAAGTAACAAATCTCATCAATCGAAAATATTGCCGGTTTATTTTTTGTCTTAAATCTTTAAATTTGCAAGTGAAATTTAAAAATTTTCTTAAAACAAGTTAACTCAAACCACCTGACCTCTTCCTTTCTAATGTACAAAATCATACATAAAACTCTAGAAGAGGCTTACCTCAAAGTTGCCTCATCCATTTCTTACGAAAAATGCAAATCCCTGGAAATTGAATTTCATTTGAGTATTATATTCATCCTTCATACTCAAGCTTTATATAAAAATTCCACTTTTCTATAAGGACTTTCTCTGCATTTGTAAGGCAGTTGATTGATCCCTCTTTCTGCTCTTACTGTACCATGCTTTAGCTCCATAATGGCAATCATCATTTTGAAATGTGGTTAGCTATTTAAGCTTAACTCCCTCCATAAATTGTAAACTTGTTAATGCTGTAGACTATGCTGGATTTCTCTGTGTATTCAGATTCTAGCTCATATTGTTTTTGTTGTAAAATCAATCTGATCAGATGTTATAAATTTTAGATAATTCAGTGAGCATTATTGAATGTCTATTACTGATAGAAAGCAGGTGTTTTCTGGTATTTGTAAAATATTTTTATAGAATCTAGAAAAGCAACTATTGCAAGCATTTTAAGGTTAATTTTGCTTTATCTTATGCTTTCTCACAAAAAGGAATGTTATTTTGATTATTTGATATGCAGTATCTTAGTTCTTTTACATTGGTTAAATTAAAATAATACCTTTTTTACCATTAACAATTATATGTGAGGTTTTTTTAAATAAATTATTTTCATTGCTCACTTTTAAAGAATTATTTAAAATTAACTATTATCTCATTTATAAATTGTCACTGCAGAAAAAAATATTAAGGAGCCAAACTTAGAACAAATGTGAGTGTGTGTGTATATATATGTATATACACATACATATATATATATTTATAATGTTTAGTGCAGATCAACATAACCTTGTAGAGAGAGATACAGTTTCTGAGAAAACATATACTTTAATAGAGTGTACAGAATTTTCTCTGTAATAGAGAAAAATCTGTGGAATAATATTTTTTGTAATTTCTAGTCATTTATTTTTTGCCAGAGTTTGATAGCTTCCTAAAATAATCTTTTTAGAAAATAAAGTGTCCAATTTAAAATGATATTTGTAGTGGATAAGAATTGAAAAATCCAAAGGACAGCATTTAAATCTTTTTATCACTGCTACAGCTTGAACCAAAATGAATGCCCAGTTCTATAGGAAATTTGTTTCAAGCCTATGATAGATAGATAAGTCATTTAACCACTGACAAAGACTCTTTCTTTGACCAAACTTTAGTCAGGCTCCTCTGAATTCTCTTCTCAACTTGACCCTGACTTTTGGGACTCTGTGATTATCTTTATTTGTTCAATTTTAGCAAGAATTCTTCTAAGTTGGTTTATACAGAATCCCCCATCCTTGATATCTGATCATTTTCTATATCTAACTGGGTTCCTCATGTTCCACTATCCCCAGGCAATGTTTGATCACTACCTGGCCTGCCTTCAGCTAGAATCCAGTTAGGTCAGTTTAGCCAGAATTCCCCATTGCCTCTGATGTTTCCTCTTAGTAATTTTCATCCACTGACCCCCTACCCTATTCCTGGGCTATAAATTCCCAATTTTACTTGTTGTATTCAGAGTTGAACCTGATCTCTCTCCCCTGCTACAAAATCCTTTGTAGTAGTCCCCCAGAATAAAGTCTGCCTTACCAACTTTAACAAGTGTCATAAGTTTTTTATTTAACATCACTCTAGGCTTCAGTTTTTTGGGGTTTTTTTAATCTTTAAAAGTAGGGAGCAAATGATTTTTTAAATGCCCTTCCAGATATAACATGTGTAATTTTTCTGTTAACTTTTAAATCACTTCATAGGGAAGACCTTGGTAGGTATTTTCCCCTGTTAGATTTAAAAAGAGGAAATAATATCTAGCCTGCTCTATTTTTACATATTGTTCTTTATGCTTTCAACAATGCTATTAAACAGTGATAATACTGTATTACAGATGAAAATGGAGACATCATCAAATTAAAAAAGAAAAACCCTATGTTCCAAACCACACAGCTAGTAAATAATTCAATCAAGATTTAACCCCAAGGCTCTTTCTGTTTCCATAACTCACTATGTATACCTGTGGCAAGTTATCTTTAAGTTCTATTAAAAACCTGCAGTGCTTAAGTTTAATATAAATGTTTAATATATGATATATTTGGCTCTAGATTATCTAGGGCATCTTCCTCATCCCCCTTTCCCCTAACCACAATCTCAAACCTAAGTTTACTTTTAGCAAAATATATGTAAGATTTACCCCAGAGTCGTATTCTAAATTGCTCCCCTATTGTCATATCAGGAATGCTCTTTTGGACCTATATTAGGTGAAAATATATTGATATATTGAGAAAATAAAGTTGTTTTGACACAATTAGAGGTGCCAGAAGAAGAAATTGTTAGGGAACCTTAAAGTGTTACATCCCATTGGCTCTTTTTACATGTAATTTCATAAAGCAGCATTTCATTCAACCAGTGATAAAAAAATTACATTATGAATGCCAAAGTAATGACTGCATTCCACCACCCTGTGTTATTTAAGTCTGTTAATTGCTTTATTTTGAATCCCTGTGGTTTGGTTAATTGAGGTAATCAAAGTTCTTTGAAAATCTTCTTACTCTTGCCAAACTTGGCTTTTGATGAGTCACTTTGAAGTGGCTTGGGTGCCACTGTGAAACCTCAAGAAATAGAGTCCTAGCTCACCACTTGTCTCTGTATTGGAAGGCTCTGGAACTTCTAAGATCCAGGCGCTAAATCTTATTTGGATGTTTCCCAGGAGAATCCTGGAATCAGAGTACAATGATGTGGTTTAACATTATGCAAAACTAAACTCTTCAAAACTACCTCTCAAGACATTCTGAATATCATTGTGCAATACTGATAGCCAATTCTAGCATGCTTATATTCCAGACTATCTGGGAATTCAGGCAACAAAAGACATACACTTCACAAAAAGATTGTCTTGAAAAAAACAGTTATTTCACCAAACATGAATCTAAGGGTTGCTGTAAAGGGATTTTGCCGATGTAATTATTGTCCCTAATTAGTTGACTTTAAGTTAATCAAAATGAAGATTATCCTGGGTACAACTGATGTAATCCGGCCAGTCCTTAAAAGAAATCAGGGAGATTCTAAGCAGCAGTAATTTTCCTTCTTCTTACCTTGTAGAATCAAACAACTGTATTTTATACTGCCAATGGAGGCAGCCCATGTTGCAAGTAACCTCTAGGAGCAGAGTGCAGTCCCAGACTGACAGCCAGCAAGTAAATGGCGATGTCAGTTCTAGGTTTGCAAAGACCTGAATTCTGACAACAACCAGTGATCTTGGAAGAGAACTTCAAATGACATCAGAGCTTAGCTATCATCTTGATTTAGCCTGGTGAGATGCTAAGCAGAGAAACCATAAGGATTGTACCCAGACTTACGGAAGCAATGAGATAATAAATTTGTGTTGTTTTAAGCCATTAAGTTTGTGATCATTTGTTTGATAGCAATAGAAAACAAATATACGTGTATAGTGAAAAAAATAGAAGACAAGTCTAGAATATAGAATATAGAATAGAAATAGAGTATAAAATGTAAAGATAGATTCACTCCTACCTAGAATCTTCAGTGATTGTTTGTAATTAATTCCTTTCCTTTCAAATTTGTTAGTATGAAAATGATGGTGTTACCTAATTTTATATTTGCCTTTCAAATTGTATTTAGAATGTATGTGCACATTTTCATTAATATCAACTTTTTATTTGGCTCAAGCTGTGAAGCTATTTTTACCATCTCTTTTCTTATGATATGTACATGTGTTTTCTTTTTTCTAATTAGATACAAATATGTTGGACATTTCTGATAATGTGCTGAAATATGTTGTTCACATTTCTGTTTTGGAGAATTTAGAAACATTAATTTTCACATATCAATCATTGATTTTAAAAGGTAATTGGGAGACTTCCCTGGTGGCGCAGTGGTTAAGAATCCGCCTGCCAATGCAGGGGACATGGGTTCGAGCTCTGGTCCGGGAAGATCCCACATGCCGCGGAGCAACTAAGCCCGTGCGCCACAACTACTGAGCCTGTGCTCTAGAGCCCGTGAGCCACAACTACTGACCCCACGTGCCACAACTACTGAAGCCCGCATGCCTAGAGCCTGTGCTCTGCAACAAGAAAAGCCACCACAATGAGAAGCCCTCACACTGCAATGAAGAGTAGCCCCTGCTTGCTGCAACTAGAGAAAAGCCCGCGTGCAGCAACAAAGACCCAACGAGCCAAAAAAAAAAAAAAAAGTAATTGGTTTATTAATGTCTCTTGCTCACCTTCTATGAGTAGTTTATGAAATCCAAGCTATATTTAAAAGTAAAATAATGTTTATTACTTTTTCTAAACATCTTACATGTATCACAGGTATACTGTAGAGATTTTGAAAACTTTAGAAAATAAAAGTTATTTGGGACTGGAAAATATAGTTTATCTGAAAATATGACTAATAACATGGCTGATTATTATATGCCTTTAAACTCTTCTACCTGTGTGTGTATTGCTCTACGTTTAAATATTGCAATCAATTCTGTATGCTTTTGTGTCTGCTTTTCTACCTAAATTCATAAATATTTTACATGTTATTTTTATTCCCCAACATCATACTACATAGAGATATAGATGTAGTTGTGGTAATTACAAATATTCTTTAAAGAAAAGTGAAAAAACACAAATGAACCTAAAGAAAATAGAATTTTTAAACTGTGTATAATATTATCACCCTGGAATGCTTTTAAATATAAAAATGGAATAATATCTCTCATACTTGGTATATTTGTTTCTTATTAACACTGTTACAAACTTGGTGGCTTGAAACAACAGCAAATTTATCTTTACAATTTTACAGGTCTAAAGTCCAAAATGGGTTTCACTGGGCCCAAGTGTTGATGAGACTGCATTCTTCTGGGGGACTTTTGGTGGAAATTAGTTTTCTTTCCTTTCTCAGCTTCTATAGGCTTCTGGTATTCCTTGGTTTGTGGCTCCCTTCCATCTTCAAAGTCAGCCATGTAGCATTTTCAGATGTTTCTCTGACTCAGACACTGACACTTCTGCCAAGCTCGTTCATTTATAAGAGCCCTTGTGAATACTTTGAGTACAGCTGGATAATCCAGGACAATCTCCTCATATCAAGGTCAGCTGATTGGCAACTTAATTCTATCTGCAACCTTAATTCCACATTGTCATGTAACATAACACATACATAGGTTATGAAGGTTAGGACATGGACATTTTGAAGGGCCATTATTCTATATATTACTCTTGATATTTGCTTTTCACATAGTACCATGTATTCCCATACCTATATACATTCATATTTATCAATCTTCTTAGTGATTTCATAGATTCTTTTACATGGATGCATCAATTTTTTTTTCACCAGGTAATCTCTTGGCACTTGGTGTATTTAATTTGTTTCCTAGTTTTCACTTATATAAATGAATAATAGTCATTTAATAATTTATTTAGATATCTTTTTATCATCCATGTGCAACAGTCAAAAATAATTTGTTGTAGAAAAATTGTTCAATTTCTACATATGAAAAGCATTAGAAGTCAATGCTCAATAGACGTTCTTGAATCAGAACGTCTGGATTCAAATCCCTGTCTCATCAATTACTGTCTGTTTGATCTTAGACAAGTCACAGAATCATTATGAGTCACAGTCTCCCCATTTGCAATAACATCTACCATTAAGATTGTTATGAGATTTGAACGTACTGATTCTGTATAATGCTTAGAAGACTGTCTGGCCTGTACTACATAATAATCATTGGAACGGTGGTCTAAGTGCTTGGCTAGGTGTTAGATATGCAACCATGAACAAAACATCACAATCCTTGCCTTTCAGAAGCATATAATCTACTGGCCCGTGCATATTTGGTAACAAGTATTTATATTCAAATGATAAATTCCTAAGCACAGAATTGCTAAATACAATGGTACTATAAATTTAGTGCTTTTTGGTAAATATTATAAAGCATTTAATTATATGGTTTCTCTAGCATAAATCATTTGGTTTTCCCTTATGATTTCATCAGCTAGAACTTATATCATAATGTTACATGGTTGTACATGCAGGCATTGCAGTGTTGGCTCAGATTTTAATTAGAATGATATAGTGTGGCCTGGTTTTGAAATTGTGTTGGCAGTTGATTTGGAAACAAACAATTTTCTTCATTTATGGAAATAAAACCCTTGACAGGATTTTAAATTATATAATTTATTATTCAAAAATGTACATCAAATTTTACTGAATTTGTATTTGGCATCTACTGAGAGATTTTTATAGATTTTTTCCTCCCTAATGGTCTATGAATATAGCAGACATTAAAATACATCCTAATATGTAATCATTTAGAAAAACACTTACTCGTGTCATAGTCTTACCTCTGTGTTTTCCTAGAAAACAATGCACACTTTCCAATATTTTGTTGGATGATGCAATGCCAATGTAGACTCAAAGAAAACACAAAACGAGGCAGGGAAGGAGGGGAAGCAAATACAAGGAGGTATGTTTCTGAGTGGCTTTACCTTAGTAATAAGTGAGGCTACTGTTTAGTTTTGCAAGGCATCTTCAGAAGCCTAATGGATTATGGCATCCACGAGAAATAAAAGGGAAAGAATATATCCCCCACTCCTTCCTGTCATCCCTATCTCATTTCTAAAGTCCACTCTAAAGGAACTTAGGTCACATGCACATTCATGTTTCCAGGTCTGTCCTCTTCAGGTAGCCACTGACATAAGATAGGTTCTCTGGGTGGCAATGTTCCCAGTGCACAGATGCAGTATGTACCCTCTTTACTGGATAGCACCACACAGCCTGTGAGGCTCCCTCACCTGTAATTGTGGCCTGAGAAGCCATGGAGTGATCTGTGTTTAGGAAACAAGCTTGGCGAGTGTGTGTGTGTGTGTGTGTGCACACACACGCGTGTTCACGGTGGTGGGGGTGGGGAGAGTGATCACATGATTTCATTAAAGATTGACCAGTACAATTATGTGGTGTTAGTCCTTAAATATATGTTAGATGCTTTATAGAAAATTTTGCTTTAATGTACTTTCCAAGCTCTATATTTTTATTTTATTTTAATTGGTATGCATGAATATTTTAAACATCATATACTTCTTTTGTATTGTTTGTTTTCACCAAATATGAGAGTTTTGAAGGGTTTATAATATTTTTAAATCTATCCACTGTGGTATCTGACATACTGTTTTTTTAAGCAATGCTATTTTTCATAATTCTTTGGTCATTTAAAAGAAATTTTAGGAGGCAGTTGCTAAGTTAGTAGGCTGAATTTAATATATGGAAATAAAAGTACCTCTTAAAATCAGTGCAAAGTTTATGCTCAAAATTGTATTTTTTTTAGTTTGTATTCTAAGTAATATTTCATTTTCTATTATAGTATACCATGAATTTTAGTGGAAGTAGGGAATACAAAGATGGTTTAATGTAATTTTCCACATTAATGAATCAGAGAAGGAAAATCATATGACCATTTCAATAGATGTAGGAAGGTTATCTCATCAAATTCTACACCATTTATTATGTTTAAAAAAGGCACTTAGTCAACTAGGGAATTTAATTAACCTGCTTAAGGATATCTACCAAAAAAAAGACAAAACAATATTCATAATGAGGAAAATTTGGAGTTATTTACTTTTAAATATGAAATTAATAAGAACCCTAATGCCACTGCTGAGGTGGGATGTAGACACACATCAATATAGCGTGGCCATAAAGTAAGGTTTCTTAAAGGAAAGGCACAGCAGAAAGGGTGGTAAGGTGGACTAATAAATATTCTCTGGCCATTCTGAGGATAGGAGTGTCAGGCAGGGTGCATTTCTGTAATAAACCTAATTTATGTTTCACTTTATGGATGTTTGGGAAGCTAGGTGACTCAATTTGGGGATGTTATATCTAGAGCGGGTTTACATTTCCTTCTGTTAGATATCAGAGGTTCCCCCCAACTAAGGCTGGGACCACTTCCTTTGAAGAACTCAGTTAAAATGCCAGAGTCTCAGGTTAACCTTGCCCCCCTTTGCTGCTAAACCTAACTACGGTAAGTGCTCTTATTGATGTATGCAGTTTTCATATAATTTTTTTGAGGAGGGCTAGGACAAATTCTTGAATATTTTCCTTATTTTTCATTGAAGCCCACCAATGCATTTTGTAGTGAGATGTTCCCTCATAGTAACTGGCTCTTTTTTGTTTCTTTTTTTTTTAACATTTTAATATGGGAAATTTCAAATATATACATAAGAAAACAGAATATAATAAATCTCATGCAGTTATCACCCAGCTTCTGTAATTAACTCAGAGCCAATCTTGTTTTATCTATATACAATCCATTTTCCCCTCCCTGAATTATTTCAAATAATGCCAGATATCTATCTCATTGGCTATCTCATTGGGTCAGGGGTTTTCAGCCTATGTTCTAGCATGATATATACAGAAGATGATTTTCAAATGCATAATACACTCTACATACGAGACCACTTATAGACCCTACTATGGGTCCTGTCACATAAATATTTTTAAATGAATAGTTGATGCATACAGTTATGCACAATTCTAAGATGATTAGCCCAAAATCTATGCTCATCTCTCCCACTTGGGAAACATATTGAAAGGCAAGTAAATGACAGCAGTGTTACAGGCATAATCTTTAATCAGATCCAATATACATCAAAAAAGCACATCATTTTTTACGATACACATGTTATTATGTATAAAAGTATACATAACATTGCATAAAGTATAATATGGTGGGTTTATTTAATAGGCTGAATTAAAATAATAAAGCAGTAAGATCAGGAAGCAGCTTTCTTATTCTATTCTCTGCCCTCAAACCTGTTCTTTTGTATCTCCCTTACCAATCATTTTGAAACATTTCTGGCAGACCTCACAGCTTCCCAAGCACTTAAAACTTATAACAACTATTATTTTTAGGTAATAAAAAGACCAGGCTAGTGATCATCCCTCTCCCACTTACTTGAGAACCGTAGGGAAGGGACAAGTGGTCTTTGGCCTTTTCTTTCCATCTTTATGCTCAATCTCTTCTCTTTCTGTCTTTCCCTAACCATTCACAACTACCCAGGGTCCGGGGTTCAGGGAAGGGAGAAAGGATGAGACTTAGCTAATATTTGTACTTTTCACCTTTGGTCAAATGTCCTGCTTCATGACAACATCCCAATGCTGACTCCTTTTGGGGGAATATTATGGTTTTGTTTTTCGGAGATCTCAGGAGGTACCTCCACACTGTAAAATTATTTGACATAGGTAAAAAACCGAAGTGGAATTGAACTTGATTCTACAGCTACTCCCTCTCTCCCTTGCCCTGTTATTGTGCCTGGATTGTCTCCTGTCTCTAGACTTTTCCAGTTGAGAGGCTAATATCAGCCTCAAACTTCTCAAACTCCAAAAGATTGCAGTCAAGGTTTTAAAGGATTGTATCACCCACTATCTGGATATCAGCACAGTGTGGCTGAGAATTTTCTGAGTGTCATCGAATGCAGCTGGAGAAGAGGAAGGAGGCTCCCCTAACCTCTTTCAGTGGATGTCTTGGGCACCCCTCTCATATGGCATAGGTGAGAGTCCCTTTTTTCTTACTCAAAAGGGGATGGGAGAGGAAACTAACAGTGCTCTCCAGGCCTGCACATTTCTTCTAAACGTCCACCTTCTCTAATAAAGTGTCAGTTCTCTATTGAATAGTGTGGAACAGAGAGAGGGGATAGATCAGCTTAGCTATCTAATAATGTGAAGCAGTTGTCTTTTGAATATGAAATTTCATACCCATCATTGCTACTAACTTTGGGGTTGAGAGACAATAGGAATAATCCCTTCCACTTAATGTTGTAATTATTACACAGTTTGCAATTTTCCTCACAAATGATCTTGGTCTGACTGTGACACAGCACCTTAGACTGTCATTTCTTTAATACAGAGAACAAATAATTACCAGAAACTGAGTACTTCCTAGGTGTTGGTACTATGTGAACCACTTTTACAGATCATCTCATATAATCTTCAAGATAATATTATGAAGTAGATATAATAGTTATTGTATTTATCACCCTTTAATAAAGTCCTTTTAGAGCACATAAATTGCTTACTATTGCAGTTAGCCAGTAGCTGAGCTGAGATGTGGACTCAAGAATGTTTGAATAGTGCATCTGTCATCTTAAAAACCGTAGTACACTGTGAATGGCTTTTGGCTACATGACATGTCTTGGAATGAGGTCTTGTGTGTTTGTTGTGCTTTAGGAGTTCTTAATCTATTCATCTATTCACTCTTGTGGGAATAAAATTATTTTCCAATCTCTTGGGTTTTTAAAGTTTTAAAAGTATATTTTTCTTTTCAGGAGGAAGCTAACAGATTTTATAACATTCTTAGGGATGCATGTGGTGAAAAATTACTTATATACTTTTCATTTCTAGCATTGTTTCTTTCTCTAAGTTTAGACTCCTATTCCAAAAGAGTGGAAGAGTTGGAATGCTTGTATGATTCTTATCATATCTTCAACAATAAACATTTATTTGGCAATGCTTGTGTGTAAGACAGTATACTAATTATTAGAACTACCAGAACATAAATAAATTTATGACATGATCTCTGGCTTCATGGAGTTTACAGTCTAGTTGAAAATGACATGAAACTTATATAAAAAGAAAAGGTAAAAAATATAAGGTAGCCTACAATAAGTTTCTACAATTAAGGCAATAAATGCTTTAAAAATTCAAGAGCTGAATTTAATTTGTATGGGCTGTTCAGTCAGGAAAATTTTCTTAATCAGCATTCTTATTATTGGTTACTATATAAACAAATAATGCTCATGAGAGGAGAAAGGCATTTCAGACAAAGAAGAGACTGAAGTACTAAATACAGGGCCAGGCTTACACAGATAATGTTTGAAGAAAGTCTTGCCTAGTCCCTGTTGTAAAGCAGTGGAGAAGAATTTGGAGAATTGGGTTAGCGCCTAGGTTTTAAAGGTCTTAAATAACTTCTTAACATGTGGAATAACTCAAGGATCATTAGTATGAGAAGAATATATGTAATAACATTAGACTAGGAGTGGGGTGGGAGGAAAGAAACTGAAGGAGAAAAATAACAGGAAGCTATTTATGGAAAAGAAAATTGTAGGAATCTAAACTTCCTGTTTGTATCATTGACAAGCTTATCCTTATTTATATTCATGTTACTGTTTTTCTCCTAAGGCAGAACATGCTGGTGATTCCGAACACACAAGAGAGCCAGACTGCCTGGTTTGAATTTTAGTTTTCTCATCTGCAACCTAGTCATAAAAACAGTACTATCTCATTAGGTTATTTTGAGGATTAAATGAGTTAATATGTGTTATTAACTAATAATAATTATGTGTTAAGCATCTAGAAGAGTGCTTAACTCCAAGTAAATATCATTCAGCATTAGCTATCATTATTATCATTCCTCAAGTAATCTTTCAAAGGTTTGAAAGCATATAGCAGATAGTGAAAGACTTGAGATTTTCCTGTTATCGTCCCACTTCAGGGACTTCCAACCACTATTTATGACTAGAGCAAGTTACTCAAGGTCTGTAATCCTGAAATTTCTTCTCCATTAAAAGGGAATAGTAGTTACTTATCTTACGTAACTGTCACCATATACGCTTTGGACAACTTCCCATTTCCCTTTCCCTCAGCCTCTGGCAACCACCATTCTATTCTCTGCTTCTATGGGTTTGATTACTTTACAGTAATGGCAGGATTTACTTCTTTTTTAAGGTTGAATAATATTCCATTGCATGTATATAACATCTGTTATTCAACATAGTGCCCATAGTTATAATACTGTCTTGTGCACTTAAAAATTTGTTGAGGGTAGATCTAATGTTAAGTATTCTTAACACAACATATACACATACACATAAAACAATACAGAACAAAACAAAACAGAAAAAAGCAAAATGGAACTCCAAAAGGGCCAAGGAAACTTTTGGAGTGATAGATATGCCTATTACCTTGCTGGTGGTGCTGCTTTCATGGGTGTGTATATGCGTATATACGTGTGTGTGTGTATGTGTGTGTGTGTCTACCGGAGAAAATCTGTAAGGTAAGTAATATATCAGTGAGACCTGATGCATGATAGGTCCTCAATCATTGTCAAGTTTTTATTTCTGTATCTGTTGAGGTTCAGTCAGGAAAACAGAAAGCACAGCAGTTACTGTAGCAGAGAAAATGTCAATATAAATATATATTTAGTCAGGTATTGAAAACTAAAAATGAAAAAAAAAAGAAACTGAATTTTTACAGAAATTGTAAGTTCTGTACAGAAAGCAGCTACTCATCCCTAAGGTGGGGGAAACAAAGGAAAGCAGCTAAGGTTGGCCTAGCCCTCTGAGGAGGGGGTGTTTCCCTGCTGGTGCATGAGGAACTAGGAGAATGACTCAAACAGAGCTGGGACTCAGACCTCAGAGGAAAGAGTTGTAGGTTTTTGGATGCTTCTGTCTCTAAAGGCATGTGATGCACTGGTAGTAGAAATGACAGAGAAACTGAAAGCTAACTGCAGCAACTGGGACCAATTGTGTTTGCCAGGAGGAAGAACCATGGAAGGGGTGGTGGAAACAAGAGGAAACTAACAAAAATGAGCAAACCCCATATCTTTAACCCTTCTCCAGTAATCCAGTCTCTCTCTAGCACCCTCTATTGACAGAATTTAAAATGGAGCCAGTTGGTAAAGGAGACATTTGGTTTGCTGTCCCTACACTAGCATCAAAGGGGAATATAGATGGGTGGGTTTGAAGTTGAGAAAGAGTTATTTAATAATTCCCACATACTTTTTTTCTCTTGATCTACTAGTTCATCATGTGATAGCTGTATAAATAAAAAACCAAATATATATGTCAATGTGTGTATATATATGTGTGTGTTATGAAAATGTTTGGAGTCATAGGGTTTACAATGTAGTAAATACATTTTTTTATGTGCAATGTAGTAAATACTTTTGAGGGAGTACAACATTCTGGAATTTATATATTTTTACAATTTGACAAGGATTTCATCAGTTTGAAAAACGATCGAAGCAAACTCAATTTCTCTTGTACCTTCATACAAAGCGATTCAATTATTTTCTTTTTTTTTAGGAACAAAATACTTACATAATGTTATTGTTAAAACTAATATGAAAATCTAATGATTACCATATAGTCAAAAGGCCACTGGACAGAGACAAAGGTAAAAGGAAGAGATTAAGAGTTAAAAGAACTGAGTTTTGGGGACTTCCCTGGTGGCGCAGTGGTTAAGAATCCGCCTGCCCTACCCTTCCCCCTCCCCGTGTCCTCAAGTCCATTCTCTACGTCTGTGTCTTTATTCCTGTCCTGCCCCTGGGTTCATCAGAACCATTTTTTTTTTTTTTTAGATTCCATATATATGTTAGCATACGGTATTTGTTTTTCTCTTTCTGACTTACTTCACTCTGTATGACAGACTCTAGGTCCATCCACCTCACTACAAATAACTCAATTTCGTTTCTTTTTATGGCTGAGTAATATTCCATTGTATATATGTACCACATCTTATATGTATACATATAGCTGATTCATTTTGTTATACAGCAGAAACTAACACAACATTGTAAAGCAATTATACTCCAATAAAGATGTTAAAAAAAAAGAGTCTGCCTGCCAATGCAGGGGACATGGGTTCGATCCCTGGTCCGGGAAGATCCCATATACCGCAGAGCAACTAAGCCTGTGCACCACAACTACTGATCCTGTGCTCTAGAGCCCACGAGCCACAACTACTGAAGCCCGTGTGCCTAGAGCCCATGCTCTGCAACAAGGGAAGCCACTGCAATGAGAAGCCCTCACACCACAATGAAGAGTAGCCTCAGCTTGCCACAACTAGAGAAAGTCGGCGCACAGAAATGGAGACCCAACGGAGCCAAAAATAAATTAATAAATAGAACTGGGTTTTGATCAAATTTTTGCTAAATGTAGTGAATATGGAACGTGGTATTAATCACTTTTTCAGGTTCTGTTTTTTCAGCTGTTATATGACTTAGCTAGAGAAGATGATCCTTAAATCCTTCTTTGGTCCTAATATTCTATGTACATCTCCCATAAAACAAAGAAGCAGGGTTTATTTGTTAATTAATTAATTAATTAATTATAATTTGAAATAAGGATTTCAGGCAGTCATTTCTGGGCCTTGGAAAGTTGGTGAATAACATAGCTATATTGTTCTGAAAAGTTCACTTTTGATATTTTTAGCTTCTTATTCATACCTATATTCATCTTTCAAGCAACTTGATGGTGTCAAGGCATATTTTCATTTTTCCTTCTGAATTGACCACAAATGAGTAACTAGAATGGCTACAAGATGAATAGCTAGAATGACTACAGGTGAATCACTGGAGTGACTACTGTAGCCATTCTCTGGCTTTAATGAAGGTATTTAAAATTATTCCTAAAGGTCAGACACATGTCAAGACCAAAATTAAGTAATATCTGCTGCTAACTTGTTATTTTATGGTCTATTCTTTTTACATATTTCTTTAAATATCACTTTAAAGAATAAACAGAAAAGTTTTCTTATCAAGGACTAAATAAAACACTTAAAAATTAATGTTAAGAGTTGTTTTGGGAAGAAATAGACACAGGCAGCAATTCCAACTGAAATAATTTCACAGTTTTTCTAAATCTGTTGTTAAGCTACAGGAGCAGATCCACATTTCTCCTCAATTTTATTTATTTATTTTTATTGAATTATAATTGGCATGCAATATTATATTAGTTTTAAGTATACAAAATAGTGATTTGGTATTTTTATACATTACAATATGATTACCATGTCAATTACCATCTGTCATATACAGTTATTACAATATTATTGATTATATTCCCTGTGCTGTACAATACATTCCCATGACTTATTTTATAGGTGGAAGCTTGTACCTCTTAATCCCCATCACCTATTTTCCCATCCACCCACCCCCACCCCCTGTCAACTACCAGTTTGTTCTCTGTATCTATGAGTCTGTTTCTGTTTTGTTTTGTTTGTTCATTTGTTTTGTTTTTTTAGGTTCCACATATAAGTGAGATCATATAGTATTTGTCTTTCTCTGACTTATTTCACTTAGCATAATACCTTCTAGATCTACTCATGTTGTCACAAATGGCAAAATTTCATTCTTTTTTATGGGTGAGTAATATTCCATTGTATATAAATACCACCTCTTTATCCATTCATCTGTCAGTGGACACTTAGGTTGCTCTCATATCTTGACTATTGTGATAGTGCTGCAATGACTCTTAGTTTTATCTTGTTGGTAATAAGACAATCAATCCCACTGATAAGAAGACATTTAATCCCATACACTGTGATTAAATCCAAAACAAGTTTATGTGAATTTATATTAAACTTATACATTTATAAGTCACCTGCACTGCAGTGTCTTATTTATAACATATTTTGTGTTGTTTTCTTTGCCTGTATATCTAGAATTATTCAAGAAGTACACAAGACACATTTAATACCTAAAACAGTTGAACCTAAATATCCTTTTCTTTTAACATTAATGCAATTACCTATCCTTTTGTTTAGAGGAAATGAGCTGTGGTCACTTATAATCTGTAAGTCACTTATTTGCATTTTCCACTTCTTCCTGAATGATTATCTGCCTTTAAATGATATCTACTGCTTTGAAATCCTCTGTGTATTCTAGTTTTCTTTTCTTCTAGTCTTTTAGTACATATTCAGTTGTTTTAGTAAGAGAGAGAAAAAGTAATCACAAGCTATGACTGATGAAAATGTCACCTACTGAACCACTTACATAAATGGTATTTATATACTTTCTACATATACAGTAGATGGAGTTTAGGAGAAACACAATGATGGAACAAGGAAATGGTGACAGGGTAAAAGATGTACTCTGTGAGAGGTTTGTGAACAAATGGGTTTTCAAACTCATCTACATGTCAACAAAATATATAAAAAAAAGAATATTTTGGACAAATGAAAAGCTCTAAGCAATAAAAAAGCATATATAACAATCAGCAAGAAAATTAAATATGCTTCCTCAAGACCACAAGTTCCTGCTTTCTAATTTTAATTTTATTTAAATGTTTTACCACTCTCAGTAAACATTTCATCCAAAAGCTATTGCAATTTTTTAAGAAGTTCAAAATATTTCCTTATGGCAAAAAATACTGAGAAAATGCTCCTAGTTTTGTTAACCATCTTTTTATACTTGCCATATTGGTAAAGAGGGAGAGGAGAAAAAAAATAAATAAATACATAACGTTGCTGCTAGGTACCTGTGTTAGCCAAGGTAAACTAATTTTTATAACAATTTGAAACCTCTTAAATGTTTTATGGCTAGTCTTCTACTTAGGAGAGGATTCAGCAACTAAGGCTGTTTCTTCTAATGGCTCTGTTGTTCTGTACGGCCACTGGACTTTTGACCTCTATTAAAGAAACACGTGAAGAAAGAATGAGGAAAGTCTTATTGGGAAATATTATGGTCCAGGTCTGGAGATGATGTTTATCACTCTGCCCATATTCCATTGGCCAGACAGTTGGGATATAAATTTTAACCGTCTGTCCAGTTCCTATTTTGATTCCACTAAATCTCAGTATTGGTAGGTAAATATTTCCAGAAATTTTTCTTAATGAGAAAACTAAATCTTGAGAACATGTTTATGGTAACCAGTTCTTCCTGTTTTGCCTGAGACTTTACTGGTTTTAAAACTGAAAGTTCTGCATTCCAGGTACACCATCCTGTCCTGGGTAAATGAGGAGGGCTGGTCACTCTGCACACCAGGAAATTCTAGTGCCTGGATGTCAAGAGATTGAGCTTGTTTCTGGGTCCACTACAAAAATGTTATGTCTGTCCTTGTGAAATTCACTTAACCCTTCTGGGTGTTAGTTTTGAATTTAGGATAAAACATTTCTTCCATTTCTAACATCATGATTCTACAGGTGGTTGGGCATTCACAGGGGAAGGAAAGTAGCTAAATGCCCTGACCCTAAATAACCACAAATTAAAACAGAAACAAGTCTTGCCTTATTCACAACAGGGAATGCTGTAAATCAACTGTAACTGCTTTACACTTGGGCAGTACAAGCCTGCTATTCCTCCCCACTGGACTACATGAGTATGTCTACAAATTCATCTCAAGGAATAGTGTGTGGTCTAGTCAACTGACAAGAAAACTGATCAAAGTTCCAAAACACTTGGAAAAAAGACAGAAAACCATCATATTTGAAAAGGATACAGAAATTTACTTAGAATCTTCTCTGAGATACCTTTTGAATTAGAGTATTTAAGTTTGCTATTGTGTAAGAGGACAAGGTATTTTTGTAATTTCTCTGACCTTCTCTGCATCCTTATACCTCCAAATAAGATTCTTTAATAATGGCCTCAACGACACTTCAAGCCTCTGATTTCTCCCACAGTGGAGTATAGGAGCTTGAAAATATTCAACCACTTTTGACCTAAAGAATCCTGCAGTTTCTTACAGTTTTGCCTATAACATGGCCCTGACACCACATGAGCAAAAGCACGAATGTAGAATCTAAAGAATGTGTGAAACAAGATCATTTCTGATTTCTACTCCCAGCAGAAAATTTATAGATGCTGCCTCCCGTGTGAAGTAATGAGTTCCTGTGTGAAGCATAATTTGCATCATGTTTTTCCAGTGTGACTGAAACAAGAGAAACCTGTAAGGGCCAAAACACATAAAATAAATAAAACTGTGTGACCTGAAACTATAATGAAAATACACTAACAGGAAGAGTTATGCTGAGGACAGGTGATGTTATTGGTGCAAAGTAGGGTAAACAAAATTTAGAATAAACTGATAACCTGGAAGGGTGTCAGAGTGGTCAAAACTCCAACTTGTTCCTAGAAGAATCAAACTAAAATTTTCTTTGAGGATAGCATACCTCAATTTAGACACCCAGGTTTTCAACAGATTAAGAAATAAGATAAAGAAAGAAAAATTCAAAATCAAAAATCACTAAAACAAAAGGGGCAAATCAATGTTAGTGAGAATTATTAGTAATAAAAACAAAGGAGTTAGATATGCAAGCACTTCAGATAATAGAAATATGAGCCACAGAGTTAATTTAGACTATCTATGCAATAACTGCTAATACTTGGCACTCTTCTAAGTACATCACATATATTGACTAAGCCCGTTTTACAGGAGAAACTGATTCATCTGCCACCTTTTGAGAGACTTCAAGTCACATACCTCCATTACTTATAGGAAATACAGTAGACACTTTTGGATCTCCACACAATTACAATGTACCCTCAACAACCTTTGATTTCAACTGGAGTGGCCTGATGCCATGCACGCTGAAAGTGTTTGCCTTCAAGATCCAAACAGATGTGTCTTCTTGTCTGCTTTAGGATTTTCTCTAAATCAATGAGATTATTTGTTGTAATTCAACTTGACTGTAGGTGCAACCCAAAAGTTCAACAGAGGTAACATGCCCGGAGTTAAGTCTCAAACATTGGGGAATATAAGGCAGTGGATAAATTATTCAGCTTCCCATACTGGGGAGGGCGAGCATTCGGAGGTAGATTCTACACAGTTCCCCAGGCCGCCCCCAGTGTGACTGAGCTTCAGTTATCCTCTGTGGGCAACAGCTTAATAAAGGATCCATATTGAATTTGAGATATTTATTATTCATTCAAGTGGAAATGTCAAATAGACTAATGACTATACAAATATAGAGAGAGGCTTTGGCTGAAACTTTCTATAAATTTGAGAATTTGTTACTCTTTATTTCTCTATTTTGCTATTGAGGAACTTATGTTGTGCTCAGACTCTTGCTACTCAAAATGTGGTCCAGCAGCATCAGCATTACCTAGGAAGTCATTAGAAAAGTATAATCTCCACCCCAACCCATCTACTGAATAAGAATTTGGATATTTACAATATCCTCAGGTGTGTATTTTATACATTTAAGTTTGCAAAATGCCGCTCTATACCTTCACTGTCCCATATGGCAGACAATAGTTACATGTGCTTTTTGAGATGTGCTATGAGTGTAAAATACACACCAGATTTCAAAGACTTAGTATGAAAAAAAGTATATATTATAATGTCTCATTAGTGATTTTTATATTGACTTTATATTGATTACATGATAATATTTTGTATGTATGGGGCTAATAAATATATTACTAAAATTAATTTCCTCTCTTCTTACTTAGTAAATGTGGCTACTATAAAATTTGAAATAATGTATGTAGCTCACATAATATTTATATTGGAAACTATCTTTCTAAGCCATGAAAGGCCGTGGAAATTAACATTAAGGAACTTATATTCTTTCTTCCCCTGTTTGTATGTGATGTGAACATGTTTTCTTGGGGAAAATATATACTACAAATTGTCTTTGAATTTCATTTATCAGACTTTTGTTCAACTAACATTGTGATGCACCAAATATCTGATAAGCATCTAACATGATCCAGGCACTGTGCTCTCAGAGAGTTAGTGAAGAAAGTAAACAAGGTCCCTTTCTTGAAGTAATTTGTAGTCTACTATGTTAAGACAACAACTAACAAATCATGGTAAAGTGTAATGAGGAAAGAAAGCAGGGTTTGGGTTTGGAAACAGTTGACAGTAACATTTCTCAGGGTAATGTTACCATTGTAGATGGGTTCATAGCAGAGGAAATAGTTGCTTACAATGAACTTTTAGGTAGCAAGAATGAGAATGGGTGGAGGCAGAGGTATTCTCTCTGTCCTAACTGAAATCTTAATATAAAAATATCTCCTGCTCTCTCTGCTAGTAGAAACAGCAATCTTGCTACATACCACATAGGTATTAAACGTGATAATTTTTGTGTATAAGGAGAATAGAAATGATTTCTTGAGTTTTACTCTTTGATCTTGGTGGATTCTTTCAAACTAGCATTTTCTCAGGAAATACAAGTTCTATAGTTCATCTGCTTTGGAAGTCTAATGCCTTCAATCATTCACCTACTGGTCTTCAACTCATTAGTGGCTCCAGTGTTGTGCACTAACCTAACTCACAGTGTGAATCATTTTTGGTGCATTAGACAGAAGCATTTACAGAACTTTCTGAGGTTAGTATATTCCTTACACACAATTTGATAGTTTCTAGAGTATGATTTTTTAAAAATATTTTAAAGGTAAGCCTCAATTTGGGATGAGGAGCTGATTTATTTCTGTTGTGATTAGATCACACACATCAGACTTCAGTGAGGAAATCCACATTGTCTTTGATTTAGACCCTATTTCCCAAAAAGACTTAGACAAAAAATACAAACCCTCCTAGAACAGATCCTCTGTGCCTTTAACCATCATACTGGTGAAACTATACCTCTTTCTACTGGGTAAGGGAACACCTTTGTAAGGAAACTTGAAACTTGAAAACAATTGGTTTATGGAACATATGCATTTAACATTTTCATTCAATCAGTTCCTTAAACTGTGGTAGGTTATTAGAGAACAATTCTTATGTTATTTTCCTCCTACTAGACAATAAATTGCTAAGAGTTCATTAACAAATGGTAGGGAAAAAGCAAGGGATTCAGAAAATATGTAGAAAATCTTAAAACAAATGCTTTCCATTCTGGAATAAATAATAGTCATGTCTCAGATCAGTAATTGGACAAAAGGAGCCTAGAATCAAGTTACTCAAAGCATTTAGAATCTTCAGGAAGAAAAAAAAAAACACAAAAAACTGGTGGTTACCATCTAGGATTAAATGCTAAGGAAATTTAGAAAATCTCTAGGAAAACATGTCCCTGCAAATAAATTTATGTAAGTCTATGAAATAAAGCTGGTTTTGCCACTTTGATTAGCTTATAGAAAATATAGAGTCAAAATCTGTGCTTAGCCATATTTATCTGCTCCTCTTAAGGCTGGGAGAATTTTTTTCTCTCTGTTCCTGTTCAAAAAGTTCCATTTGTTTTTAATCCTAATTGTCTTGTTTTTCAGATTTAACTTTCAAGCTGCCTCAATGGAAGTGTGGGACATTTTATTTAAAACAAACAAAAAAAAGAACTCAGGAAATAAAGTGTCTCTGACTCCTGGCTCCTGATAAGATGGAAAAGAAAGGAGCACAGGAATCTGGCTCCTTTCCCAGAGCTTAATCCTGGAGATGCCACAAAAGCAAGAGGGAAGTTGACAGATCTCAGAACATTAAAACCCAGAGACGCAGAAGGTGGAAGGTTCCTGGTCCTGGGTTAGAGGAGAGCCAGAGGCACCAATGGGGAACTAAGAAAAGAAGAGCATTATTGCTGTTCCTTTTTTTCTCTTCCCCAAATTGCCTCAGGGTATCTCTGTTTACTTGTTCCATCTCAGACAAGATCAAAAAACAAAATAATCAGTGAAGGAAATAGGAGGATGATTACAAAACTGACTGTGCTGGAGGGCAAATAAGAAAAGATAGGGGTAGAGGGACCAGCCTCAGATTTCAAAACTTTCTGTCCATTACCTCCTCTGCTCTCAGTCATCCAGTTTATCAGAACGCAGAGAAGAAATCCTTGGGTGTGAGCAGCGTCTGGAGCAGAAGTACAGAAACTCTCCTGATTGAGTATGGGTTGAGGGCAGGAAAATGAGTTTGTTGGTGAACTCAGGTTGTAAGGAAAGAGCATCTCCATCTTGAGGCACATTCCCCAGACTCACTTCCTAAATTCACCTTGGAAGCTATAATTAAGAGTCTGGATGATAACATTTTTCCTGGGTCAATGCATTCCCAGCTAATGCAGCTGCTGTTTCCCAAAAAGCTATGTACTCACAGGATAAAATTAGAAATTTGAAGAATATGAAATGTAAAAATAAATAATTAATAATAATAAGGAAAGAAAGAAAAGGAAAGGAAAGAACAAAAAGAAAAATTAATTGAACAGACCTCCCCTGCCAAATCAAAATAAAGCATTATAATTAACCCCAGGCAGATAGGTAAGAATGATGGAACAGTGAAGCAGAAGCAGTCATAAGAATGAACCAAATGAAGATTACCTTAAAATTTAAATAGACTAAGAGCCAAGAGATCAAATGAATAATGAAACACTAACTTATGCTTACAAAAGATATCAATAAAATAATTCTAGGCCCAGATGTTTTTACAGGTGAGTCTTTCCAAAGTTTCTAAAAATAGGTAATTCCTTTCTCTTACACATTGTTACAGAAAAGAGATATAGTTATTTAGGGTTCTCCAGAGAAGCAGAGCCAAAAGGATGTGTGTATATACAAAAAGAGATTTATTAAAAAGAAATAGTTCACACGATTATGAAGGCTGGCAAGTCCAAAATATGCCTTGTGGGCTGGCCAGATGGAGACCAAGGAGAACTGATGGTGCAGATGAAGTTCAAAGGCAGTCTTCTGGAGAATTTCATTTTGCTCCTCAGAATTGGAAGGGGGTGTCTTTTTTGTTATATTCAGACCTTCAAATGATTGGCTGAGGCCCACCTACATTATGGAGGGCATAATAATCCAAGGTTCACCAATTTAAATGTTAATCTCATCCAAAAGCACCCTCCAAGTTGACACATAAATTTAACCATCACAACAGAAAAGAGTTCAAAATACATGCATCTAATTTAAAAAGCATGTTTGAAATTCAGATTTCTAACTAGATAAGGATAGCAGGGGAATAGAAAAGCAGAGGCTCTTTTCATTTATGATAATAGATGTGAAATTTCAAGTAAACTATTAGCTTTGAGTGGTATTAAGAATGTTTAACGTGAGTTTAAATTAGAAAAATACCAGAGTTACATCTTTATTCTAAAACAAATAATTACCATCAGAGGCAAAAATATTTCACATGCTAAAGATAAATTTTGCACACATAAAAGCAGGTGCCAAGAATGTAAGTCATCCTATCGAACATAAAGATTACATTGTTGGTGTTTTTTTGACATCTACACATTGAAAGAATTTTGACAAATTGAATAGAAGGAATTCACACACCTAATAAATAGTTTTTGTTTTTGTTTTACATTGATACAGAGCAAGGAATCTCCCTTTGGGTGATTAATCAGCTACTCTAAGATCTTTCTTCAGGTTTTAGTTTATTTTTAATCAAATCTGGGTAAAAGGAGACAAATAGATTTCTTATTGAATATAATTTTTTTTTTCAAAAGTATATGTTTACTTCTATGCTATTTGACTCCAAAAGTGTATTAAAATTTATCACATCCCCATATGTTTTATCCCTAGAATGCAAGCATGATTTAATGTCTTGTTGAACAATAATCAGTATGGAGGCTACAGAAAACAAAGAATATTAGGGGACTTAGGACTGCAAATTGGGAGACACAGATTTGGGTAAAACTGAGAATGTTCTGGGAAAGAGAAAGAGTCAGGAGCTTATATAGGCAAAAGCCACAAGGTTGTTCATGAATTGTTTGATCCTGATGCAAGAAAGGAAATATTTGTCCTTAAGGGATAGGTTGTCATGAGTTATTCTAGGGCAAGGGTACAATAAGTATCTTGAGTTTCTGGAATATTGTGCAGATGTTCTGGATATCTATGTTAAGACAAAAAGTGGTCAAAGTTAAGATTCCATCTGGGTTGAGACATGCATAAGTCACACTTCCTCAGTGGCCTTCTGGCTCCATTTTAGAGAGCTCTTTTAGCAATACCAACTTCATTTTGATTTTCCTTTCACAGTCTTAAAATATAGTGAAATAATTTGCCACAAAAGTTGTATAAAGGAGGAAAATCATATATTTTTTTCAACTAAAGAAGAAAAAAATTCAGTAAATCTCAAACATCAACTCATGATGGAGAAAAATCATTTAAAAGTAAGCAACTTGCTTATTTATTAAATTTATCTACCAGAAATGAGTGTTTGTGTTTGTGTGTGTGTGTACATCATATGAACTACAAGCCTTATACTTAAGAGGAAAAAAAAATTAATGCAGGTATATAACCTCTAAGGAAAAAAAAGATGTACATTATTATCACTATTTCTCATCATATGCTGAAAATCCTAGCCTAAGTAATAAGTCAGAGGGAAAAAGAAATAGTAGAAGTATAGGATCCAAATGATAGAGTCAAGACTGTGTTCACTTACAAAGATATAAATCACTACATACACAGCCCTATAAATTCAACAGCTACCAAGATTAAATTTCAAAAATCAACAGTGTTCTAAGAGTTTTACTTCTCATATGGCCGATTACCTCCTATCAATCCAACTTTCCCTGACAACTGAAAACAGCTGACAAAAAAATAAAAAATATAAAAGCTACTAGGAAGCACAAGGGAATGACCAATAACAGGCAGATATTGACTGGGAGGAGGAAAGTTGACACTTTGAAGAAGGAAAGTCACTGTGTGAATTTCCTATGTTTACAGCTTTTAGTCTAAGGACAGGCTGTCTAATTCCATTAGAAAACGTGCTGGTTTGAAGACTCAAAGTCCTGGGATGTGGAAACTACAGCAACTAGAAACTGAGGCAAAGAAATTCAAGGAAAGGGAGAGCCAGAAAGGAAAATATCAATTGTTGTTGTAAATTCTGCCCAAACTATTGACTAAGACATGAACTGCAAATACATGGGGAAGCATCTAAACAGCCCAAGTAAGCTAAAAAAAACTAAACTGTTTTGAGCTGTTCCCCACCATGGGTCTGTAGAGTTCATCCAAGTTATGTGCCTGTTAAAAAAGCAAAACAAAAGAAAAATAAAATACTCTTTAGAAGAACATAATAGAATTCAGAGTTTCTAAAACATATTATTTCATAATGTACAGATTGCAATCCAAAATTTCCCAACATATGTAAAACAGGAAAACTGAGTATTCACAAGAGAAAGGCAATCAATGAAGACCAACTCCAAGATGACTCAGATACTGGAATTAATGGACTAAGATTTTAAAGCAACTAGTATAACTATACTCAATGAGGTAAGAAAAAATACAGTCATAATAAATGAAAAATAGTAAAACCTCAACAGAGGAATACAAAATATATGAAAGAACCAAATGGAAATTCTAGAACTAAAATATGCCATATCTAAATAAAATATTTACTCTGTGGATCTAACAATAAAATGGAGACACCAGAAGAAAGAGTTAGTGAACCTGATGATTAATCAATAGTAAGTATGCAATCTAAAAAACAAAGGAGGGGACTGATTTCTGGTTTCA
Source organism: Eubalaena glacialis (assembly GCF_028564815.1). Lineage (NCBI taxonomy): Eukaryota > Metazoa > Chordata > Mammalia > Artiodactyla > Balaenidae > Eubalaena > Eubalaena glacialis. The sequence continues at coordinate 44,364,217 of NC_083729.1, read as the reverse complement.
GCTCCAACATATAAAGAGGTTGGAAGTCATCAGTTCTGTTCTCCCAAAAAGAAAAAAAAAAAAAAGCAGAGAAACCTGAAAATCAATGATTTAAGTGAAATGGACCAATTGCTGAAAATACTTACACAAGGAGTAATAAATAATCTGAATAGGTATATACCTATTAAAGAAATTGAGTGAATAATTAATAAACTTCTCAAAAAGGAAGCATTATGATCAAATGGCTTCAATGGTGAATACCAACAAACGTTTAAGGAAGACATTGAAATGAATTATAATTTTCTATAATCTCTTCCAGAAAACAGAAGCAGAGGGAGGGCTTACTAACTCAATTGAATGAGGCAAGCATTATACTAATATCAAAACCAGATAAAGACAAGACAATACAAAAAGGGTATACATTACAGAACCAATATCTTCCATGAACAGAGATGCAAAAATCCTCAACAGAAATTAGCAAATCAAATCCCAAAATTTATAAAAATAATAATACAACATAACCAAGTGAATTTATTCCAATAATGCAAAGCAGTTTCAACATTAAAAAAAAATCACATACCGCGATGAAGAGTGGCCCCCGCACCGTGATGAAGAGTGGCCCCCGCTTGCCACAACTAGAGAAAGCCCTCGCACAGAAACGAAGACCCAACACAGCCATACATACATACATACATAAAAAGAATGTAAGCAGACAAGAATAGCATTAAAAAAATTAAAACACAAAAAAAATCACATAATGTAATCTATCACATCAATAGGCTAAAAAGGAATAGTCATACCAATATGTGAAAAAATGCACTTCACAACATCCAATGACTCTTCATGATAATCTCTCAGCACATTAGGAATGGTGGGGACCTTTCTCAACTTAATAAATAATGTCTACAAAAACCTACAATTTATACCATACATAATGATGAGAAACTGGATGTTTTTCTCCTAAGATCTAGAACATGGCAGGATATGCCCTCTCATCACTCATATTCAGTATCACACTGGAAGTCCTAGCTAGTGCAATAAAACAATAAAAGGAAATAAAAGATATACATACAGAGAAAGTAAATAAAGCTGTCTTTGTTCATACGTTACATGATTCTCTATGCAAAAAATCACAAATAATCAACAAAAATATTCCTGGAACTAGTAAGTTGTTGTAGCAAGGTTGCAGCATACAAGGTTAATACAGAGAATTCAATTGCTTCCTACATATCAGCAATTAAAAATCAGAAATTGAAATAAAAAACACATCTGCAACCAAAAATGAAATACTAAGATATAAATATGTCACAAAATATGTACAGGATCTATATGAGGAAATCTATAAAACTCTAGTTAAATAAATCAAAGAAGATCTAAATAAATGGAGAAATAGACCATGTAAATGCATAGGAAAACTCAATATTGTTCAGATTCAATTTTTCCCAAGTGACCTATGGATTCAATGCAATCCCAGCCAAAATCCCTGAAAGTTATTTTGTGAAAATCAACAAACTGATTCTGAAGTTTATATGGAAAGGCACAAGACCCAGATTAGACAAAATAAAATTGAAGAGAAACAATGAGGTGGAGAAATGACTCTATCTGACTTTAAGATTACTGTAAAGATTCAGTAATTAAGATAACATGGTATTTGCGAAATAATAGACAAATAGATTAATGGAACAGGAGAAATAGCTATTTGTGTAATAGGCTAACATAAATATTGCCAACTGATTTTTGACAAAGGAGCAAGGGTGATACAGCAGAGAAATGACAGACATTTCAACAAAAGGTGCTGGAACAATTGGGCATTCGTATGCAAAAAAGTTGTTTTAGACACAGATCTGACACCTTCCACAAAGATTAACTGAAAATGAATGATAGAACTAAATGTAAAACTCAAAATTATATAACATCTAGAAGATATGAGATAGAAGATATGAAGATATTCTCTGTTAAGAGAATGGAAAGACAAGCCACAGACTGGAAGAAAATGTTTGCAAGATAAAGGACTTGTATCCAAAATATAAAAATAATTCTTAAAACTCAACAATAAGAAAACAAACAACTCAATCAAAAAATGGGCAAATGATTGAACAGAGACCTCACAAAGAAGATATGCAAATGGAAAATAAGCATATGAATAAATTCTCAACATTTACCATATCATATTTTTATTATAATCATATATCATTAGGGAATTACAAATTAAAACAATGTGATAGCACTACATACTTATTAAAATGGCTAAAATCCAAAAAATTTACAACACCAAATGCTGGTGAGGGTAGAGGGTACAGAGCAACAGGGATTCTTGTTCTTTGCTGGTGGGAATGCAAAATCATGCAGCCACTTTAAAAGAGAGCTTCATAATTTCTTGCAAAGATAAATATACAACACACTCTTACCTTGCAATCTAGGAATCATGCTCCTAGTTATTTACCCAATTGAATTGAAAACTTATGCCTGTTTTTCATAAACAAAAATGTTTATAACAGCTTTATTTATAAAGCTGTAAGAAACCAAGTTATTTTTCAACAGGTGAATAAATAGATTATATACATAAATGGACTATCACTCAGCAATAAAAAAGAAATGATCTATCAAGCCATGAAAAGACATAGGATAGCCTTAAATGGATATTTCTGAGTGAAAGAAGTCAATGTGGAAAGGCTACATATTGTGTGATTCCAACTACATGACAATCTGGGAAAGGCAAACTATAGAGAAAATTATAGAATCAGTGGTTTGGGGGATTTGCTGGAGGTAGAGGAGGCATGAATAGGTGAAGTACAGGGAATTTTTAGCGTGGTAAAACCATTCCATATGTATGTAATTGTGGATACATGACAATATGCTCTTGTCAAAACCCAGAGAACTGTACAACATAAAGTGATCCTTAATGTCAACTATTTATTAATAATATATCAATGGTGGTTCATCAAATGCAAAAATGTACCACACTAATGCAATATGTTAATAATAGGGGAAACTGTGAAGAGGGATATATGAAATGCTGGACTATTTTGTCAATATTTCTATAAGTCTAAAACTGTTTTAAAAATAAAATCTATTAATTTAAAAAAGGAGAAAGATTGAAAAAGTTAAGAAGTTTGGGGAGCTGTAGGACAAAATAAAAGAGATAAAACTAACTGATGTTCATGGTACAAACTCTGAGGGGAGTATAAACTGGCAAAGCACACAGTGAAAATTTATGAAGCACTGGAAATATTCTGCGTCTTTTTTGGGTGGTTACAGGAATATGTACATATACATATGTATATGTGTATATAATCATAAGATATACACTTAAGATTAGTATATCTTATAGACCTTACTATATATATACTAGTGAGGGAGAGAGAAAGAGGGGGAGACAGAGAGGGAAAGAGAGAAATTGGTATTGGAGTATAATTATTTTATGAACTAGACCTAGAAATGGAAAATAGGAGTTATCATTAACATAACTGTTCACCAGAGATTCAATTTGATTTTTTCTTAAAAGTAGGTCAAATTTCTCCATGATAAGTAAGTTTGGAGATTTTTTTTCTAATTTCCTTTAGAGGGATTTTGTATTATAGCAGGTTTTTCATTGTTTATTAAATGCCAGGTGGATTTCTATGTGTTTGGCTATATACTGAGTGTGAGGTATGGAAAGAAAATGCCAAGGAAACAAAAAAGAAAACCTAAGAAAACTAGAAAATTTTAATATAACAAAACTTATAAGTTGTGGGTTAGGCTATGTTTTAAACATTTCATTATAATTTGTTTGATTTTGCTAAAAATCAGCATGTGGCTTTTTCGAACTATTCTCATAGCATTAGGAATATTAAAATAATGCCACTTAAAATCGCAGAAAAATTCAAACGTCTTTACATAAATTGATTGAGACATTGTGAGAGATCTACTCAGAAAACTACAATATGTTTTTGAAGAAAATTAAAGAACACCTAAATAAGCCAGCTTATACTATGCTGATGTATTGGGACACTCAATATTGTAAAGATACCAAATCTCATCAATTGATCTATGGAAAAGTACAATCTCAATAAAAATTTCTGAAGATTTTCTACTGATAATGATAAGTTGTTATGGAAACTGATAAGTTGTTTCCAAAGTTTATATGGAAATAGAAAGAGCCAAGCACAGTCAGGGCAATTTTAAAGAAGAATAACAAAGCTTGATATACTGCTAGGTATCAAGACCTATTGTAAAGCTATAGGAATTAGAAGAGTTTACTATTGGTACAAGATAGACAAATTGACCCTTGGAACAGAGTAGATTACAGACATAAACCCAATTCATGTATGTTCACTTGAATTATTCTGAAAAAATGAAATTAAAGGGCACCTTTCAATGTATAGTCCTGCATCAAATAGAAAGCCATAAAGGAAAAACAGCTATCTGAACTCCTGCTTCACATCATACACAAAAAATAAATTCCAGATCTAAATGTGAAAGATAAACAAGAAAGTTTTTAAAAGAAAGGATAAAAGATCTTTGTGAATTTGAAATAAGGAAAAATTTCTTAAACAGTATACAAAACAAGTAGCATCCATGCTGGAAAAAAAAGAAAAGAAAAAACTGGAAATTATTAAAATGAAGGACTTCTTTCCATCTAAAGATTTCATTAATAGAATAAAAAGGTAAGCTGCAGAGTGAAAGAAGATATTTATAATACATGTATTTGTCAAAAAAATGTATATAGAATTTGTAATCCTATTTTAATGTCTATATAAAGGATTAAAGTTATCCTATAAATCCTATAAATCAATGAAAAGAAAAAGAAAATCTAGTGGAAGAGTGGACAAAAGATTTCAAATAACACTTCACAATTCAGAGTATACAGCATAGAAAGAAGATACTTCCCACTGCCAACTACATATTTATACTAAAGTGTTAAGGATGCTTTTAAAGCCCCTGATCATCTGGCACCATTTTTTCTCTTTTTCTTTTTTTTTTTAATTGAAGTATAATTGATTTATAACTTTGTGCTAATTTCTGCTGTACAGCAAAATGACTCAGTTATACACATATATACATTCTTTTTTATATTCTTTTCCATTATGGTTTATCCCAGGAGATTGGATATAGTTCCTATAGTCCCCTGTGCTTGCAGTAGGACCTTGTTGTTTATCCATTCTAAATGTAATAGTTTGCATCTACTAACCCCAAACTCCCAGTCCATCTCTCTCTCTCCCCTCTCTCCCTTGGCAACCACAAGTCTGTTCTCTATGTCTGTGAGTGTGGGTCTATTTCTGTTTTGTAGATAGGTTCACTTGTGCCATATTTTAGATTCCACATATAAGTGATATATGGTGTTTGTCTTCCTCTTTCTGACTTAACTTAGTAAGATGATTTCTAATTGCATCTATGTTGCTGCAAATGGCACCATTTTTAAATAAAACTTTAGAGTGTTTCTCCTATACAAATAAAATAGTTTGCTGTTAGTTTTCCTGATTCCCTGCTTAGTATGACTCTTTTATTTTCCCCTTGTCTGTTTTTCCTTACCTCTTTCCCTTCCTCACTGCATACAATATTTTTTAATAAGAGAACAGTATTCATAAAGCAATTTCTATACATCTCATGTGATGTTCATACTTGAGTAGTTACTCTTTTTCATCTTCATTGTGCAGTCTCGAGGAAGCAGACATTATTTGCCCCAGAACTTGCAGAAAGTAAGGGGAAAATCCAGTTCCTCTTGACTCTAAGAACCTTGCAATGCTGATGTCCCTGCCCTGCTGTAAATCATAACAGTGTTACGCATTTACAGTAATAATAGCATTCATCATATTTAACACTTTGCATACATTATCTCTTTAATTTTCATGAAACCTAAGTAGTGAGTACAAACATTATCCCCTTACAAGTACAAAGAAACAAAAGAAGATCTCTCTTTCTCTTATATATGTGTGTGTGTATATATATACAGACACACATGCATGCATATATCTGTATCTCTCTGTATATATAAACATATATGCATACCTCAGAAATATTGTGGGTTTGGCTCCAAACCACCACTATAAATCAAGTATCACAATAAAGTGAGTCATTAATTTTAGGTTTCCCAGTGTATACACAAGTTATGTTTATACTATACTGTAATCTATTAAGTGTGAAACAGCATTATGTCTAAGAAAACAATGTACATACCTTAATTAAAAATACTTCATTGCTAAAAACGCTGTCATCTGAGCCTTCAGTGAGTCATAATCTTTTTGCAGTAGTAACATCAAAGATCACTGACCACAGATCACCATAACAAATATAATAATGAAAAAGTTTGAAATACTGTGAGAATTACCACAATGTGACACAGAGACATGATGTGAATAATTGCTGTGGGGAACATGGTGCCAGTAGACTTGCTTGGTGCAGGATTGCCACAAACCATCAATCAGTAGAAAAAACAAAAACAAACAAAAAACCCCACAAAAAACCCCACAATATCTGCCAAGCACAATAAAATGATATATGCCTATGTATATATGTGTGAGAGAAAGAAAGAGGCAGAGACAGATCTCCTTTCTCAAGTTAATTTTGTACTATGGCTCATATTATATTAAATAGCTCCTGAAACTTTGGAAAATATAGTTAAAAACAAAATCTTCTGTCATCCCAGAAAACCTCTCCACAAAGGTAGATAAGAAAGAAAACAGTTTTATTATTAAGTAAGCATTAAAACAGAATGTGATGTAGATCACAGACAATCTGCTAAAGAGATTGCAGAGACAGAAGTCTCACCCTTTTATAACTAAGCAGCTACAACCCATTACCTACATGTTCTCAAGATAAACAACAACTAGTCTTCAAGTAAAAGGACTTGACAGCAACATTTGTCACACATAGTTCATCCTAAAATCACTTGATAATTGGAGTGATCATCTACGTTAGTTAACTGGCTTTATTAAAAGGAAAAATGAACTCATATTGTTATGACAGGAGATCATTTTGCAACTTGGAACAAGAGGCCCACTGAAGTTAGGCTCCTACCCACTCACAGAAACTGGGAGATAAGGGCACTATCTTTCTCCAAGATGACATTTCAAAGAGGTTGTTCCCAAGTTCTTGAGAAAGATATCCTGGGTTTTAAAGCTGGCAAGAAGTTTAGTTTGCCTTTCAAAAAATTTACATACATTTCAAAAAAACAGAGAAAGAACTTATAATTACAAGTTTTCTAAAGTAAATGCTCTAAGGAAGGTCGGGGGGTGGAATCTCTCTTTCTTTTTTTTCTTTTTAAATTGTATTTACCCTTACATTTTCTGTATTCTATATTATGTAATTTACTGTAGACTGTATACTGCTGCACAAATTGTTTAATTTACATCTTCTGTCCCAACTAGACTACATCTTTTTTTTGCAAAGTAGACATGCATTACTAAATTAATGTTTTGATGAATTTTATTGAGAATTATGGGAAAGTAGACAGAGAAGAGCTGAGAGATTTCCATCCTTGAAATATCAAAGTATGTAAAAAGCCAGCTAGAGTGAAACAGTTTCCTAACTGTGGAGGTAGGGGTCATTGGGGTAGGCTGGAAAGTATTTTTAAGGTCAAGAAAATATCTGAATATAGGAGAGAAAAGGCAAAACTAAAGAATGTATTACACAGAGAGTATATGCAAAGATTGAATAAGAGTAGCAAGTAATCATGATGAAAAAGTATTAGCCAAACAATTTACTGAAATGTATCTTTGTGAAGAACAGAAAATGCATAAGATGGAGAGAAAGAAGAAATTATGAGCCTCTTTGTTATTTGGAAATGACTTAAAATAAGTCACATTAAGTAGAAAATCACCCTAATCCTGAAATCCATGGAAATCTACTTTAAATTTCCAAGGAATCAGGTATCTTTGAAGATTCAAAACAATAGGTTTCAAGACTGCATTCTATACATTCCAAGGTGTATGAGGTAGTGCATATCCTTCAATAAGAATATAATTGTAATACTCCCATTTACAGGTGTTTCATAAAAATACTCAAACTGGAGCATTAATAATCTTTGAAAACCAACTACTTGCTTGTTACTTGTTCCTGATTTGTATTTCTATTTCCCTTCAGATATGTTATTCCTGAGGTATAAGAAAATGGAAATACAAATGAGATGTGGGCAGATATATTTTGGGGAACTTTTGGATGATGCCAGCCAAGGGTTTAAATACATTAACATCCATCCTATTGTTTGATGACATCAGGTAGAAACTAAATTGTGTTAATAAGTGAAACTATAATAGGACATTTTTTTCTTTTTAATTTTAGTTGGCAGTTTGATAGGTACAGATTTCTGTTTTTGCAGTCCTTGAAGGAATATAATGTTAATGAAAATATGAAACTCTAGAAATGTTACCGAGACATTCTAAAGCAGTTAGAACAAATTCTACAGAAGCTGAAGAAAACTGGGCAACCAGGACAGATCAAGAAAGAGCATAAACACATATTAAATGCTGCCCCTTAATGCTCTACGTTTAGTTATTTATTTTTAGTTCAGACTATGGCCAGAAGAAGGGGTTTTCAGCCTGTACAGAATCAGGGTAAAAATTACCTCTTCTTATTGCCCCTTGATGAATAATACATTTTTATTAAAATAGTAATTTAAATAGGTTATTGATGACAATTAGATATACAATGGTTTTAAATATTAGGAAGTAAAAGAAATTAGTCCACCCTCAAAACCATAAAATGAAACAGATATAACTGTTAAAATGAAAAAAAAGAAGTTGCTGATAATTATTGAATCACTTTTTATCTAGTCCATAACAAATCTTCTTAATCGCTGGTATGTAAACTCTAAACACTAAACATTTTTGACAAAGAGATATATGGCAAAGTCAAAGATAGGCAATGCAGCAATACAAAATTAAAATGAGAAAGGACTCAAGGAATTAAAAAATGTAGAAAGAACAGAAGATTAAACAGTATAGCATTATCTATTTTAAACCAAGCACAATGTTTAACTAAAAAAAAAAAGAGAAATCAAATCCATCTTCTCCAGTGTAGGATGATAAAGCAGACCAAGAAATGTTTGTAAAGATAAGATTGGCCTCGAAAAGACTAGAGTAGTGCTCAAGGGGGATTTCTCACATTCTGACACTGATCAGCAAACAAATAGCTAAACTAGCTAAGAATGGGGGACTTTCACATCCAAAGAATGAATTGTCTCCACGCAGAAATGTATAAATGAGCAAAAAAGATGGCTTTAGGACATGAACCAATGAAATCCCAAACAGCCTTATTCTTAGTGAGGAAAACAGACATGTGTTGCCCTTTCATGCCCTGAATTACAATTCCATGGAAACTTTAAATGCTCTCTCAGTCCAAAAGTATTTGAAAGACAGTTTATAAATGCTTACTGCCTCAGTTCAAACATTTCATGCAAAATCCTCAGGACTTGAAACTCCCTTTTTGATCATTGTAATTGGGGAAGACTAGTGCTTTTTAAAAATCATTAAATCAGCTCCCGTTCTCTCAGACTCCATGTCAAATACTATAATGAATACAGCAAAATAAAAAAGACTTTTAGGAATATTTTATGCTTCTATTTTAAGATAAGATAAGATTAATTGTAGCCTAGTTTTATATAAACTTGAGTTAAATAGAGATCATTATAAAGTCTGGGTCAACTCTCATACACTAATCTCCCATTTTTATACCTCACATCAAAGATGTACTACAAAAGGCAAAATACACAAACTCAAATGAGAAATTGGTTGTATTTCTTTCTAAATCACAAATAAGAATTTATTTGGGAGTGATATGCTTTGCTCAATACCTATATTTCTCAAGCTCCCTTGCAGATAGATGTGGCCTTATGTTGATGCTACTAGGAAGGGTGTTTAAGCAGCTTTGTGTTTTTTCTCACATTTCAGGAAATTCAATTCCTAACTGATATGACACCATAGAGCATGGGTAGGCAAAATATGGTCAAGGGTCATATCTGGCCAGGCACCTATTTTGTGAATGAAGTCACACTACAGCGCAATCCTACCGAATCTGCTTTCAAGTCATAATGGCAGAGTTACACTGAGACCATATGGCCACAAAGCCTAAATTATTTACTCTCTTCTCTTTTACAAAAAAAAATGTTTTCTGACCCCTGCTCTAGAGAATGTCTCACACATAAACAAAGAAGAAATGTTTAGGATCACAAAGGGTTTGCAGTTGTTATTTCTTACCCTCTCTTCGTCTTGACCAACTTTAGTCAGGCTTCTCTCTTTCCTCTAGGTTCCTGAACTCTGCATGCTCTTAAGTAAGAGAAAGCACTGAAAAAAGTAGAATCTGCCCCTCCTCTCAGCTTCTCCTGGGAATCAACTGATCACAGCAAGATCCTTCCCTTGGTATACTCACTGGTCACTTCCTTTTGCTTGTCCAGCTTCCCCTTAAAAGATTCTGTACATCTGTGCTTGCCCTTCCTTTACCCTATAAACCAAAAAGCCTTTTCTGTTTGATTGTGAGGTGAGTGCAGATTTCTGAGATTGGAGCATTCTCCCTATTGCAGGAGTATTTCTTCTGAATAAAACCTCTCTCTAAATACAGGTTTGTTTTTAATTTGACAGTTTCTAGTGCCATGACATGGATGGAGTACTGACCACTGCACACACCCTGAGGTCTTTACCCTGGTATTCACGCTGGCTTCTCAAACCCTTGTGTCCTTCTTAGGTGGGGAAATCTGGATCCATGGTGGTGAGTCACAACTTGTAATCCAGTGCTCCAGACACTTTTTTGAATTAGCATAATTGGGAGTTGCTTTAATTCTATTAAATTGACTTCTTCCAGTTCTTTCCTATTTGAGCAGGACTTTTCATGGCTTTTTTTTTTTTTTAAACTTTTTATTTTATATAGTGGAGTATAGTTGATTAACAATATTGTGATAGTTTCAGGTGTACAGCAAAGTGATTCAGTTATACATATACATGTATCTATTCTTTTTCAAATTCTTTTCCCATTTAGGTTGTTACATAATATTGAGCAGAGTTGTCTGTGCTATACAGTAGGTCCTTGGTGGTTATCCATTTTAAATATAGGAGTGTGTACATGTCAATCGCAAACTCCCTATCACTTCCCTCCACCCTTCCCCCCCGGTAACCATAAGTTCGTTCTCTAAGTCTGTGAGTCTGTTTCAATTTTGTAAATATGTTCATTTGTATAATTTCTTTTTAGATTCCACACATAAGCGATATCATATGGTATTTCTCTCTGTCTGACTTACTTCAGTCAGTGTGACAATCTCTAGGTCCATCCATGTTGCTGCAAATGGCATTATTTCATTCTTTTTAATGGCTGAGTAACATTCCATTGCATATAGGTACCACAACTTCACTCTGTATGACAGACTCTAGGTCCATCCACCTCACTACAAATAACTCTATTTCATTTCTTTTTATGGCTGAGTAACATTCCATTGTATATATGTGCCACATCTTCTTTATCCATTCATCTGTCAATGGACACTTAGGTTGCTTCCATGTCCTGGCTATTGTAAATAGAGCTGCAATGAACATTGTGGTACATGACTCTTTTTGAATTATGGTTTTCTCAGGGTATATGCCCAGTAGTGGGATTGCTGCGTCGTATGGTAGTTCTATTTTTAGTTTTTTAAGGAACCTCCATACTGTTCTCCATAGTGGCTATACCAATTCACATTCCCACCAACAGTGTAGGAGGGTTCCCTTCTTTCTACACCCTCTCCAGCATTTATTGTTTGTGGATTTTTTTATGATAGCCATTTTGACTGGTGTGAGGTATATCTCATTGTATTTTTGATTTGCATTTCTCTAATAATTAGAGATGTTGAACATCTTTTCATGTGCCTCTTGGCCATCTGTATGTCTTCTTTGGAGAAACATGAATTTAGGTCTTCTGTCCATTTTTTGATTGGACTGTATTTTTGTTGTTGAGTTGTATGAGCTGTTTGTATATTTTGGACATTAAGCCCTTGTCGGCTGCATCGTTTGCAAATATTTTGTCCCATTCTGTATGCTGTCTTTTCATTTTGTTTATGGTTCCTTTGCTGTGCAAAAGCTTTTGAGTTTAATTAGGTCCCATTTATTTATTTTTGTTTTTATTTCCATTACTCTGGGAGACAGATCAAAAAAGATATTGCTGCAATTAATTTCAGAGAGTGTTCTGTGTATGCTTTCTTCTAAAAGTTTTATAGTGTCCGGTCTCTCATACTTAGGTCTGTAATCCATTTTGAGCATATTTTTGTGTATGGTGTTAGAGAATGTTCTAATTTCATTTTTTTTACATGTAGCTGTCCAGTTTTTCAAGCACCACTTATTGAAGAGACTGTCTTTCCCCCACTGTATAGTCTTGCCTCCTTTGTTGTAGATTTATTGACCATAGATGAGTGGGTTTATTTCTGGGCTTTCTATCCTGTTCCATTGATCTATATTTCTATTTTTGTGACAGTACCTTACTGTTTTGATGGCTATAGCTTTGTAGTATAGTCTGAAATCAGGGAGCGTGATTCCCCCAGCTCTAATTTTCCTTCTCAAGAGTGCTTTGGCTATTCGGGGTCTTTTGTGTCTCCATACAAATTTTAAGATGTTTTTTGTTCTAATTCTGTGAAAAATGCTATTGGTAATTTACTGATATTGCATTGAATCTGCAGACTGCCTTGGGTAATATAGGCATTTTGACAATATTGATTCTTCCAATCCAAGAAACATGGTATATATTTCCATCTGTTTGTGTCATCTTTGATTTCTTTCATCAGTGTCTTATAGCTTTTGGATTACAGGACTTTTGTCTCCTGAGGTAAGTTTATTCCTAGGTATTTTATTCTTTTTGATGAGATGGTATATGGGATTGTTTCTTGAATTTCTCTTTCTGATCTTTCATTGTTAGTGTACAGAAATGCAACAGATTTCTGTATATTAATTTTGTATCCTGCAACTTTACCAAATTCATTGATTAGCTCTAATATTTTATGATCGCATCTTCAGTATCTGCTATGTATAGTATCATGTCATCCACAAACAGTGACAATTTAAATTCTTCTTTACCAGTTTGGGTTCCTTTTATTTCTTTTTCTTCTCTGATTGCAGTGGCTAGGACTTCCAAAACTATGTTGAATAATAGTGGTGAGAGTGGACAACCTTGTCTTGTTCCTGATCTTAGAAGAAATGCTTTCAGCAATTCACCATTGAGTATGATGTTAGCTGTAGGTTTGTCATATATGGCCTTTATTACGTTAAGGTATATTCTCTCTATGCCCACTTTCTGGAGAGTTTTTATCATAAATGGGTGCTGAATTTTGTCAAAAGGTTTTTCTGCATCTATTGAGATGATCATATGGTTTTTATTCTTCAATTTGTTAATATGGTGTATCACATTGATTGGTTTGCAAATGTTGAAAAATCCTTGCATTCCTGGGATAAATCCCACTTCATCATGGTGTATAATCCTTTTAATGTACTGTTGGATTCAGATTGCTAGTATTTTGTTGAGGATTTTTACACCTATGTTCATCAGTGTTATTGGCCTGTAATTTTCTTTTATCTTCTATCTTTGTCTGGTTGTGGTATCAGGGTAATGGTGGCCTCATAGATTGAGTTTGGGAGTTTTCCCTCCTCTGCAATTTTCTGGAACAGTTTCACAAAGATAGGTGTTAGCTCCTCTCTAAATGTTTGATAGAATTCACCTGTGAAGCCATCAGGTCCTGACCTTTTGTTTGTTGGGAGTTTTTTGATCACCGTTTCAGTTTCAGTGCTTGTGACTGGTCTATTCATATTTTCTATTTCTTCCTGGTTCAGCCTTGGGAGATTGTATCTTTCTAAGAATTTGTCCATTTCATCCAGGTTGTCCATTTTATTAGCATACAGTTGCTTGTAGTAGTCTCTTATGATCCTTTGCATTTCTGTGGTGTCAGTTGTAACTTCTCCATTTTCATTTCTGATTTTATTGATTTGAGTCCTCTCTCTTTTTCTCCTGATGAGTCAGGCTAAAGGTTTATCAATTTTGTTTATCTGTTCAAAGAACCAGCTTTTAGTTTCATTGATCTTTGCTATTGTTTTCTTTGTCTCTATTTCATTTATTTCTGCTATGATATTTATGATTTTTCCTTCTACTAACTTTAGGTTTTGTTTGTTCTTCTTTCTCTAGTTGCTTTAGGTGTAAGGATAGGTTATTTGAGATTTTTCTTGTTTCCTGAGGTAAGATTGTATTGCTATAAACTTCCCTCTTAGAACTGATTTTGCTGCATCCCATAGTTTTTGGATCATTGTGCTTTCATTTTCATTTGTCTCTAGGTATTTTTTGATTTCCTCTTTGATTTCTTCAGTGATCCATTGGCTGTTTAGTAGCATATTGTTTAGCCTTCACTTGTTTGTGTTTCTTACAGTTTTTTTCCTGTAGTTAATTTCTAATTTCATAATGTTGTAGTTGGAAAAGATGTTTGATATATTTCCATTTTCTTAAATTTACCAAGGCTCACTTTGTGGCCCAGCATGTGGCCAATCCTGGAGACTGTTCCATGTGCACTTGAGAAGAATGTGTATTCTGCTGCTTGTGGACGGAATGTCTATAAATATCAACTGTCCCTCTGGTCTCATGTGTCATTTAAGGCTTGTGTTTCCTTATTAATTTTCTGTCTGGTTAATCTGTCCATTAGTGTAAGTTGGGTGTTAAAGTCTCCCACTATTATTGTGTTACTATATAGTTCCCCTTTTACAGCTGCCAGCATTTGCCTTATATATTGAGGTGTTCCTATGTTGGGTGCATATATATTTACAATTGATACATCTTCTCGTTGAATTGATCCCTTGATCATTATGTAGTGACCCTCCTTGTCTCTTGTAACAGTCTTTGTTTTAAAGTCTATTTTGTCTGGTATGAGTATTGCTACTCCAGCTTTCTTTTGATTTCCATTTGCATGGAATATTTTTTCCATCCCCTCACTTTCGGTCTGTATGTGTCCCTAGGTCTGAAGTGGTCTCTTGTAGACAGCATATATACGGGTCTTGTTTTTGTATACATTCAGCCAGTCTTTGTCTTTTGGTTGGAGCATTTAATCCATTTACATTTAAGGTAATTATTGATATGTATGTTCTTATTACCATTTTCTTAATTGTTTTGGGTTTGTTTTTGCAGGTCTTTTTTCTTCCCTTCCTCTTTTATTCTCTTCTCTTGCAGTTTGATGACCACCTTTACTGTTGTGTTTGGGTTGCTTTTTCTTTTTCGTGTGTGTATCTATTGTAGTTTTGGGGTTTGCTGTTCCCATGAGGTTTCGATATAGCAGTCTCTATATATATATATACAATGTTGTTTTAAGTAGCTGGTCTCTTTCTCTCTTAGAGGAGTTCCTTTAGCATTTGTTGCAAAGCTGGTCTGGTGTTGCTGAATTCTGTTAGTTTTTGTTCGTCTGTAAAGCTTTTCTCATTCAAATCTGAATGAGAGCCTTGCTGGGCAGAGTATTCTTGGTTGTAGATTCTTCCCTTTCATCACTTTAAATATACGGTGCCACTCCCTTCTGACCTGCAGAGTTTCTGTTGAGAAATCAGCTGATAACCTTATGGGAGGTCCCTTGTATGCTATTTGTCATTTTCCCTTGTTGCTTTTAATATTTTTTCTTTGTGCTTAATTTTTGTCAATTTGATTAGTATGTGTCTTGGCATGTTCCTCCTTGGGTTTATACTGCCTGGGGCTCTCTGTGCTTCCTGGACTTGGGTGACTGTTTCCTTTCCCATGTTAGGGAAGTTTTCAGTTATTATCTCTTCAAATATTTTCTCAGGTCCTTTTTCTCTCTCTTCTCCTTCTGGGACCCCTGTAATGTGAATGTTGATGCATTTAATGTTGTCCCAGAGGTCTCATAGACTGTCTTCATTTCTTTTCATTCTTTTTTCTTTACTGTGTTCCGCAGCAGTGATTTCCACCATCTGTTTTCCAGCTCACTTATCCATTCTTCTGCCTCGGTTATTCTGCTATCAATTCCTTCTAGTGTATTTTTTTATTTCAGTTATTGTATTGTTCATCTTTGTCTGTTTGTTCTTTAGTTCTTCTAGGTCTTTGTTAAACATTTCTTGCATCTTCTCGATCCTTGCTCCATTCTTTTTCTAAGATCCTGGATCATCTTCACTATCATTATTCTGAATTCTTTTTCCAGAAGGTTGCCTATCTCCACTTCAATTAGTTGTTTTCCTGGGGTTTTATCTTGTTCCTTCATCTGCGACATAATTCTCTACCATTTCATTTCATCTAACTTTCTGTGATTGTGGTTTTTGTTCCACAGGCTGCAGGATTGTAGTTCTTCTTGCTTCTGCTATCTGCCCTCTCTTTTCATGGCTGTTTTTTGTTTTAGTGAGAATCTTACTGGGTAGAAATCTTCTTGGTTCTTTTTGAGTGAGCAACTTGACTCTCCAGAGGGAAATTTTCAGCTATATTGTGATGCTTCTCTGTTCTTCCTGATTCTTTGCTCAGGGACTAAACAGACTGAATCTTTAAGCTCCCCAAGAAAGACTGCATGAGGGACCCCTTTGACTCACAAATGGGGATTATGCGTAAAACTGATTTGTTATTACTTGCCTCATTTCTCTAACTGATCCTGCTACCCCATGTATAACTCAATCTACTGAGATTGAGGATAGATTAACTCTAGCTAACTATCTGCTTCACCACTGTGGCACTAATATTGCCCAATACCTTCAAAAATGGTAGGGTTTTACTAAGGATAACTTGGAGTTGCAATGCCACTTTGGGGCTTGGGAACCTCCCTGATTTAGTCCACCTTTAGGGAGCTGTTGAATCCTGGATGTCTAGAATATGCTCTAAACAATGGTCTGCTTTCTTTTTTTTTGGTATGATGAAGCCAAAAACTACCCTCACAATCAAATCTCAAACAAGGCCTTCAATAATGTCAATTTATCTTATTGAAAGCTGCACTACTCAATCTCTTGAAGATCACCTGTTCTGCTACTCCTTTTACCTCCAACTCTTAGACAGCCTTGTCCTCAACATTTCCACTCTTTTCCCTTCTGCTCTTCCAAATTTGTTCCAGTGTCTCCCATAATGTTGTTCTTGTCTGCCTTGGTTTATCTCTACCCCTGGACCCCACCCTTGCCTTGCCAGCTTCTCAGTTCCCTACAGTGTCCTGTGACTTTAGTCCTACTTCTCCAATGTTAAGACTCCAAGGACAAGAAACTATTGGGACCAAATTACTTCCTCCCCAGCAGATTATTTTTTTAGCATTTGTCTCAATCTGACCTGTATGTTACAATGAAGAACTTCCCTGATCATGTAGAAATAGAGAGAAAATTCCTACACTATTGAGGTCAGTCTTAGGGGCACACTCTAGGGACTCTCAGATCTCTGTCAATTGGCTTTTAGATTCTGGAGACACCTCCTTACAGTCTGAAAAATCGAAATCAGTCAAACTTAAAGAGGATTTACAAAGAAATTAAAATACCCGAGGCCTATAACAAAAATAAGGAAATTGGAGAAAAGCTCTTAGATTCTTAGAAAATATCTAGACACCTCATTTAGGTCTAACTCTAGATAACTACAGGAAATCTGCTTTGCTTCTCAGCTTTATTAACAGACTCCATGCAGAACTGTGAGAGGCTATTCAAAAACATCACATTAACTGGCAAAATGTCCCTTTCTCTGAATTCCAAGCTTTAACACAGCATCATGATAATATACAGGCATACCTCATTTTATTGTGCTTATCAGATATTGTATATTTTAGAAATTGAAGGTTTGTGGCAACACTGCTTCGAGCAAGTTTATTGATGCCATTTTTCCAACAGCAGTTGCTCACTTTGTGTTTCTGTGTCACATTTTGGTAATTCTTGTGGTATTTCAAACTTTTTAATTATTATTTTATTTGTTATGGTGATCTGTGATCAGTGATCTTTGATGTTACTATTGTAATTATTTTGGGGTGCCAGGAACCACACCCATATAAGACAGCAAACTTAATCCATAAATGTTGCGTATGTTCTGACTGCTCCACTGACCGGCTGTTCCCCTGTCTCTCTCCCTCTCCTTGGGCCTCCCTATTCCCTGAGACACAATGATACTGAAATTAGGCCAGTTAATAATCCTCAATGGCCTCTAAGTAATGGAGTGAAAGGAAGAGCCGCATGTCTCTCACTTTAAATCAAAAGCTAGAAATGATTAAGCTTAGTGAGGAGGACATGTCTAAAGCCAAAACAGGCCAAAAGCTAGGCCTCTTGCACCAATAGTTAGCCAAGTTGTGAATGCAAAGGAAAAGTTCTTGAAGGGAATTAAAAATGGTACTCCAGTAAACACATGGATGATAAGAAAGTGAAACAACTTATTGCTGATATAGAGAAAATTTTAGTGGTCTGGACAGAAGATCAAACCAGCTGCAACATTCCCTTAAGCCAAAGCCTAATCTACAGCAAGGCTGAGTGAGATGAGGAAGCAAGAGAAGAAAATTTTGAAGCTTGGTTCATGAGGTTAAGGAAAGAAGCCATCTCCAAAAGGTAAAAGTGCAAGGTGAAGCAGCAAGTGCTGATATAGAAGCTGCAGGAAGTTATCCATAAGATCTAACTAAGAAAATTAATGAAGGTGGCTACACTAAACAACAGATTTTCAATGTAGAAGAAACAGCCTTCTATTTGAAGAAGATGCCATCTAGGACTTTCATAGCTAGAGAGGAGAAGTCAATGCCTGTCTTCAAAGTTTCAAAGGACAAGCTGATTCTCTGGTTAGGGGCTAATGAAGCTGATGACTTTAAGTTGAAGCTCATTTACCATTCCAAGAATCCTACAACACTTAGAATTTTGCTAAATCTACTCTGCCTGTGTCTATAAATGGAACAACAAACCTGGATGACAGCACATCTGTTTATGACATGGTTTACTGAATATTTGAAGCCCACTGTGGAGACTTACTGCTCAGAAAAACAATTCTTGCAAAATATTCCTGCTTATTGATAATGCACTTGGTCACCCAAGAGCTCTGATAGAGATGTAAATGAGATTCATGTTGTTTTCATGCCTGCTAACACAACATCAATTCTGCAAACCATGGATCAAAGAGTAATTTTCAATATTGTCTTATTATTTAAGAAATACATATTTTAAGTCTCTAGCTGCCATAGACAGTGATTCATCTGATGATCAGGTTAATGTAAATTGAAAGTCTTCTGGAAAGGACTCATCATTCTAGATATCATTAAGAACATTTGTGACTCATGGGAAGAGGTTGAAATAGCAACATTAATAGGAGTTTGGAAGAAGTCGATTCCAACCCTCATGGATGACTTTGAGGGGTTTAAGACTTCAGTGGGGGAAGTAACTGCACATGTGGTGAAAATAGCAAGAGCACTTATCTCATGATAAAACTTTAACTGATGAGGAGTCATTCTTATGGATGAGCAAAGAAAATTGTTTCTTGAGATGGAAACTACTCCTGGTGAAGATGGTGTGAAGATTGTTAAAATAACAATGAAGGATTTAGATATTACTTAAACTTAGTTGATAAAGCAGTGGCAGGGTTTGAGAGGATTGACTCTTTCTTCTGAAAGAAATTCTAATGTGGGAAAAATGCTGTCAAACAGTATTGCCTGCTACAGAGAAATCATTTGTGAAAGGAAGGGTCAATCAATGAGTCAAACTTCATTGTGGTCTTATTTTAAGAAATTGCCATGGCCACCCCAGCCTTTGTCAACCACCTTCCTGATCAGTCAATAGCCATCAACACTGAAGGGAGACCCGCCACCAGCAAAAAGATCATGACTTGCTGAAAGCTCAGATGATTGTTAGCATTTTTTAGAAATAAAGTGTTTTTTAATTAAGGTATATACATTTCTTTTTTAGACATAATGCTTTTGAACACTTAATAGACTACACTATAGTGTAAACATAACTTTCACATGCACTGGGAAACCAAATTTGTCTGACTTGCTTGATTGTGATATTTGCTTTATTGTGGTGATCTAAAACGAAATCTGCAATATCTCTGAGGTATGCCTGTATCTCTGTACGGGCTAACAAAGCTAAGTGTATATAACACAGACTCATGACTCTCTAACTTAAAAAAACTTGAGGGAAATCATTCAAACACCTTAGGGCCACCCTCAACTTCACCGAAGTATTTGGTAGAGATACTTGTGGCTATTGGGGAAAGGATACTAAAAGAACACCCCAGGACAAAAAGACAATAATTTCAGAGTCTCAGTGACTTCCCTCTGAGAGATCTGCTCTTGTCTGCCCTCAAATACTCTTAAATAGGTTAGAAGAAATAATAACTGCAGTCAATGGGCAATCCACCACCTTTCTGGTAGGCACTGGAGTCACCTGTTCCACATTTGACACCTCATAATTCTCCACCCTTATCCCTCAGAGTACACAAACAATCTCTGAGGTGCAGTTAGATAATTCACCACATGTTTTATCCCTTATGTCCTTTCTATATCTCTTGGGCCTCATGCTGCCCCACATAGCTTTTTATTAAGTTCCACCATTCAGTTCGTCTAACAGGCAGAGACTTGCATTCTAATTAGAATTTTAATATTTCATGTTCACCTCAGGTACTTACCCTTGAAGCCCAGGATTCCTCTCCCACTCATCTTCGTTCTCTGACAGCCCTAATAGATAACTCCAGTTTTCTTGCCCCTTTTACAGTTCCCAAGCCATTAACAATTCCCACATTCAAGGCATGTTTACTCACATTCCTGACTCACTTGGGGCTATAGGAACAATAGACTTAGCCCATATCTGGGAGACAAAGTCCTTAAAGGTGGATGTAGACCTCACTATGTCCTCCAAATACCATCCTGTCTTTCATCCTGTCCTCCACTGCCGCTCATTTTATCACTGTTGGTTTATACTTCACTTTCTTCAGCATATCTTTTCATTCTAATTCCCAATACCTATTTACTTTTACATGGGAAAATCAACAATACACTTGAGCACCAAGGAATTACAGAAACCCCCACACATTTTTCCTGGACGTTAAGTGAAAATATAAAAGACTTGATCTTCCCTTGTAATTAAACCTTCATTCAATATGTAGATGACCACCTTCTTTGTTCTAAGACATTCAGCAAATCTCTACATGACATCCAATACTTATTAAAAGACTACTCTAAGCAGGGCCATAAAGTCTCAAGTGATAAAGTTCAGCTCTGCTGCCCCCAAGTCCACTATTTAAGTCACGATATTCCCTCTGAAGGAAAAACCTGATCCCCAGATCATATCAAGACCAGACTTAGCAGCCTCCTATCTGAACCAAGAGACAACTTCAAGGCTTTCTGGAACTGATTGGCTATTGTAGAATGTGTATTCCTACCTTCTCTGCTAGAGCATCCCCTTTATATGGCATGACTAAAAAAACTTGTGTCTGAACCTCTAAAATGGGACTCACCTACTATAACATCATTTGAATCCCTAAGTTCTCCCTTTGTTCCACCCCACTTAGGGCTTCCTGACTACTCTTTGCCATTCTTCCTATTTGTTCATAAAAGAGAAGAAAATGCCATAGGGGTCCTTTCTCAAAAACATAATGGAAATCAGAGGTTAATCAGATATTTTCCTCTTACCCGGCATCCTACAGCTCAAGTTTTCCCTCCTTGCTTGCTAGCAGTAGTGGCAACTGCACAATTAGTTCAAACCACAGCTGACCTTGTGCTAGGTCATACCCTGAACATTTTATGTCCCTTATGCAGTTTGGACCCTTCTCCTAACTGAAAATACCCAACACTTTTTGAACTCTCAGTTCACCTGTTATGAAATTCTTCAGCTTTTTCCTTCCACATCACTATCCACCCATGTCAAAGTCTCAATCCTGCCACTTTCCTTCCTCTCTCAACGGAAGAATAACTGCATTATTCTATTATGGACACTCAAGCCTCAATCCTCTCCCATCTTGGCCTTTTAGAAGTCTTCCTTGCAAACCCAGACCTTACCCTCTTTGTTGATGGCTCCTATCTCTATATCTCAGAAGGAAATGTTCAGGCTGTATATGCCACTACAAATTTTCAAAATCCCAGAAAGTATAAGTCTTTATTTGGTGCAAAGTCAGTTCAGATCACTGAACTTTTGGCTCTCACAAGAGCTTCTTATCTTTGGTAAAGATAAGAAATTTAACATCTATAGGGACAGTAGATATATTTTGGGGATAGCACATGATTTTCATATGTCATGGAAAGCCAGAGGATTTAAGACAACAGCTGGGACACCAATGGAAAATGAAAAGCAGTTGTCTAACTTCTTAGATGCTTTATTATTGCCAAGGGAAATAACCATACTAAAGATAGAAGCGCACATCGGCTACAAAACCCCTGAAGCAAAAGTAAATTTACTCTTGATAGATATACTAAACGGTCATAAAGCTGTTACATCCTCACCACAATCAGATAAGATCCTAAATCTACTCTGATTACACCTGACCCTCTAGTTAAGGTACTTAAAACTTCCCAATTCAAAGCCTTTGAACATTAAAAGGCCAACTGGAAACAAGTTGAATGTCTTATCTAAGCGGTTGAACCTTGGAAACACTCAGATAGCCCCTTGGTCTTTCCTCAGTCCCTTACCTGAAATTCAGTTTCTGACCTTTATAAAATCACTCATCAAGGAAGGAAGAAACTAAATCAACTCCTCCACAAACACTGGTGGGGAAAGTTTACCCCTATCTGAAACAAGTGGTGGCTTCCTGTCCCACCTCTCAAAAATATAATCCTGATAAACCTGCAAAGATGGGACAAGAAAAGGAACATTTCCAGCAGGACCTTTTCTTTATTGGCAATTATATTTATTCAGTTCCCTAAATCTCATGGAAATTAATATATTATTATCATATCTGTGTACTCTCACTGGCTGGAAGTTTTCCCTTATGAAAGTACCACTGCCACTACTGTTACTAAACGTTTGTTACAATAAGTATTCCCTGCATGGGGAATTCCACTGGCCCTTTCACCTGACCAAGGGACCCCTTTCTTTGGTAGTCCTCTAAGCAATCCAGTAAGTTCTTCCCTTATCCCCAAATGACACTAATTCTATCATTCCCAGTCATCTGGAATGGTAGAGTTAATGGACTATTAAAATTAAAACATACAAAACTGATGAAAGAACTCAATTTCCTACTGCATAAGGTTTTATCTTTAGCCCTGATTGCTCTCTGAGCCTCTCTATATGGGTCACAGCAACTGACCCTATATGAAATAATAACTGAATGACCCATAACAGTCCCCTATTCTGTATGGGCTCTTGAAAATTCTATCTTGGTCAATTCAAACATCCTAAAATATTGCAAGGGACTTATTATATCCACACTAATCATCAACAGAATAAGGCTGCTATTCCTCCAGTTCTTCCATCCAAACCCCTCTTCATCCTAGAAATTAGGGACTTAGTTCTCTGGAGCTGATATCACGTGAAAATTAATTTTGAACCCTGTTGGAAGGAAGCTTATGTCATCCTCTTTACCATTAACTGTTGTCAAACTCCAGGGGATATAAACCTGGATTCATATTTCTCAACTGAGAAGGTATAAATGCTGCTCTGAATGGAAGTCCACTCCAAATGGAAACCTTAAACTGAGGCTTTCTCGAAAGTCCCCAGAAGCATACAGAGCCATGAAGTAGATAGCTTTAAGACAAACTGATGACACCATGAAGTCATCAGTTTCCACCCCAGATGTCAGAACATGGCCTCCTAGGATTCTCTTAACTACTTTTAGTTCTCATTATTTTTCTTGTCCTCCTTGGCTTCATCCTTCTCTAACCTCTCCCGCATCACTTTTGCTATTCCTATAACTCTCCACATTGAAAGCATAACTTTACATAATAAGATTTATATTGTACTATCTATTCCTCCCTCACCAGACCTATGACCTGTTCTCCCTTGAATAATCCCTCCATCCCTGCAAGGACCCCAGAATCTATGACATCTTTTTATTCAATTTATAGCACAATCTCACAACTCTACTTTTGATTGTTGGCATATACTCCCTTTCCTTTTTAAGCCTCTGGTTTCCCCTAAATTCCTACACTGGTGTCAGATTTAAAGTCATCCTTTGTGTTATCATTCAGTGGTCCTTTTGCTTTCTACTCTAGATTTCAAAAGGACCCTCCTTCAACTTAATACTTTTCAAAAAAGGCAATTTGTGCTTCCACTGTGAGATAAGCAAAGGCCATTTCATGTACCTAAAACTATTTGCAATCAAACATACTTTGCCACCAATACAAATACATACACCATTACCATGGGAGGCAGGAGTACATGAATCTAATAGACTTAGATGATCCTAAACATAATTTTACCCAGTATGCTTGGGACTGTTTATTCTGTAAGCACAAACCTAATCATTATCTTCTTCTTAATTGGATGAGATAACATCTCTATCAAAAGAGCACCTATGAATTCCAAGATGCAAACTCATGGGAAAATTATTTCATGAATTTGGATAGCCCCTAATGAGGCATAGTGGTACCTATTGGTATCTACCTGCTAATTGAATGGGGATCCTGTTAACTAGCAAACCTAGTTAGTGTTTATCAAATTTTTAACCAGACTGCCTTTTCTTCTGATCTTAACCTCTAATTTTTTCTCATTCTATTACCTCTAAATTTTCCAGGCACCAGACAAGCCCAAAGGTCTACACTAACATGTTACAACTACAAACTTAGGCACATAATAGTAGCCCTAGAAGGAGGGTTCTTAAGAAGCCTTAGAAGAGGAGGTTAAAAGATTGAGAGTAAAACCTAAAAGACTTAACTACTGCAGCAGATCATGTATGAACAACCTTTGTGCCTGAAGCTGTTGTTCAGTGGGCCACTTGGGAAATTTGACAAAACTCCTGAATTTTCCTTGCTCTACCCCAGAAAATATCCGTAACTGTGGACAACATTACCAGAACTTTCAATACCATTGCCAAAGAACTACAGAACTCCAGTTAGCAGTCCTGCACAATCATCTGCACACAATTCTGGCTTTCTGAAGAGGCACATGCACAGTGCTTGGAAGACATGTTCATGTTTCTAGAATCCTCTGATTTCTATGTCATCACCAAAAGTATTCAGACTGTAAACTGGGAAATTCTCAGATTGCCATTGTTGTCCTCATTCTACTATCTGAATGAAGACGCTTTAGGCCCAATATCTTGGAATCTTCTCAACTGTCTCCCTCCAAACCTCATATGTTGGTTCTATTCACTTGTTCAACCTTTAATACTTATTTTTAAAATTTTCTTCTTATATATATACTTTTTTGTTAAATGCCTGATTTCTAAGACCCTCCAACAGCTGTCAGTCTGACAGCATACTCACTATAAGATACCTCTGGTCTTTCAGGGTCAATAAGAATGTGAAGGGCACCTTACCTCCAAAAACTATTTGGACCAACCTTAACCCTGCAATGACTCTTCTTCCATTTCTAATAGTGTCTAGGCACATACTTTTTCTCTTAAACAGTGAGGAAGACTGATCAAATGTTCACAATTGGCCATTTCTTGTCCTCAGCTTTGTCTTGACCAAACTTTAGTCAGGCTTGTCTCCTTCCTACAAGCCCCTGAGCACCATGTGCCCCAAGCATGTGCAAGCACTAAAATGTGGAATCTGCTCCCATTCTCAGCTTCTCCTGGTATTCACCTGACAATAGTGAGGCCCTTTTCTTGTCAGATCCTACTGGTCATTTCTCCTTGCATGTTCAGCTTCCCCTAAAAAGATTCTGCTTACTTCTGTTTTTTCCATGTTTACCCTATAAAATGAATTTTTAAAATTTGATTGAGATGCTTGCAGTTTTCTGAAATTGGAGTGTTCTTCCTATGGTAATTGTTTTTCTCATGAATAAAACTGCTTTTTAAGTTGGGATTTGTTTTTGTTTGACAGCACTATTCGTTACAACAATTTGTAATACCGAAACTAATCAATAAACAAAGAAACATGAAGATGGGGGGGCTTAAATATCTATAAACAAGAATGGGAAAATTCAACTGTGGTTTATTAATTCATAAAAAGGAATAATACTCAGGAGATAAAATGACTAAACTAGAGCTAATCAATTCTAAAGCAACACTGCTTAAATACATACTGTTAAGTGGGGGTGGGGGAAGATAGCACAGTATAATGCAATTTATTCAAACCTTAAAATTGTCAAAATATTCTATATTTTATTGTTTTTATATGGTTTATGCAATGTACTCATGCAGTAAAAGTATAAATATACTTTTAGGCACGAACTCTATCTGAAGAGAAGGGGAAAGGAATGTTTGGGCAGGGAGATAAAGTAAGTATAAATTGTACTGGTAAATCTTTCATTTCTATAAGAATAAAATACAAATACAGCACAGTGTCAACTTGTTTAAAATCTGGTTGACAGACACATAGGAATTTATTATGTTATTCTTTGCATGTTTTGTGTATTTCAAGTATTTCATAATAAATCAAACATGGAAGGAAACTCTAGAACACCAAGGACTGTTGACAAGTAAAAAGTTATCTCTGAACCAGTGTTTCCTAGCAAATGCAAATATAAGGACTTTACCAGTAAGTCTTGCCCTGTGACTGGAGAGGGGATCCACAGAAGAAGTCCTAGTCCCTTGTAGTCAATTCTCTGTTTCAGCCTAGGCTAATTTTCCCTAACGACTAATTTTTGAGTCATTTATTAAAGGCAGAAATTATACAGGTATGGGTATTTCCAATAACAACCTTTTTATTCTATTGAAACAAAAATCAAGCACAAATTATTTTTATTCAAATAATGATTTAAGAAGGGAATATTTGTATTTGTTATTTATTTTGGTCCCTTATTTAAAATAAGGGATTTTGCTAATGGAGAATAGAAAATAGTCACAGACCTTTAATTCTGTCTGCTTTTACTGGGCAGGAAAAATCAACACATGGTACAGGAGGGCAGTTCCCTTTAAAGTTTTTGATCATATACCCTTCAAAAGAATATTTTAAAATTATGTATCTTCTAAAACACTTTGAAATTCGCATACATTTGTTTTAGAAAATCATAACCTTAAATAGATGCTGAGATGTGTTTTTTGGAGTCAGTTAACCCTGTGGTTGCCTGATGTTTGCTTTTATGCCTTTTCAGTACACGCAGAGGAATTTCAAAAGAATTAAAGTTATTCCAAAGACTTTGGTTTTGTTTTGTTTTACATTAGGAAAAAAAAGTGTGTTTTTAATTTTTGTCATCATGAGTGTAAAGAAGTGGATGTAGCTTTTTCCTTGTTAGAAAGCTAACCCCACAGCCATTATTTTTAGAATTTGTTTCATGAAATATCTTGGCACTTGTTGGAAACAGAATTTACTGAAGTAAGAAATAGGATATTGTATATCAGATGTAATTAGACGATAGAACTCATGGAAGTGTGCAAAAAGAAAAAAAAATTCCCTGTAAGTGAAAGCATTCACATTTTATACATTGTTGTAAAAAGGCAATGCTTCACACTTCCATGATACCTTACTTTGGGGAGTCAAATGAAAGAGGTTGCAACTGTTTAAAAAAAAAAATGACTGTGCAAAGACACAGTTCTATTAAGCAAATTTAGAAATGTAAATTTGGCTAGAAATGCACTCAATCCTTAGCTATGCCAGTCACTAAGTAAGTATGTGAACATGGGTAAATTACTTAACTTCTCTAATCCTCCACTTCTCAGGTTGGTGAAAAATAAAGGCAGTAATAAATATATTATATATTATATTTATATTATAATATATAATATATTTATACACAGTATAAAGGCAGTAATAAGGGCAGTCGTATATTTTATAAATGTGAGGTGCTGGTGTTAGCCTACTGGCATCTAAATTGTGGAAAACTTTATTTTTGTTTATCTGATAGATAATAGGATATTATTATTTCCCTAGGAAGAATAATTTTAACATGAAACAATGGATGCGCATATTGTTTGGTAAATAATTTTGATAATACTTGTCTCACCTGAAATACTGTGTATATCCATAAACACATTTATTACAGGAGTCAACGGTACATGAGTATATGTGCTCTTGGAGGGAGACAGTGTTAGGAAGAGAAAACACTAAAAAACAAAGTAAGATAAAACCAAGCCAAACAAACAACAAACTAACAGAATTAATGTTTGAACCACAGAAATTTATCTAGGTTTTATTTTTCTCAGGATTCCTGGTTAACAAACAAACAAAATGACTTGGACGGGGGGAACAGTACCAATAAATCAACAAAAGAGAAATAGGCTACTGAGTACCTAAGATATCTGTCAAAATGCTTTTATTTATATCCATAGAAAATGTACTATTTATTGTTCATCAGCTTCTCAACCTTAAAAAACTTAGCAAGTACAAACTAAACAGAAGAGTCTTCCAATGATGAAGGTAGCTTGAGCAACAAAAAGAAAAACTAGAAATTGATGGAAAAGGAGAAGACAAAAATTATAAATTTGAAAATAAAACGTAATTTTTTTAAACTAAAAAATCTGAGGCCAGATACTATATAATACAGTCACCAAAGAGCATTAAAAATAGCATATGAATTTAATAGCGATGATCTCAGATTACCAACTAAATTCAAAAATATATTTACTGTTCTCAATTTTGAAAGTAATTTTTAGAGAGATTTCAATGCAAACTATAGTAGAACACCAGAATAACATTATAACAGTACACATTTGGATATAATTGGTTTGGCTGGAATTCTCCACGCAGCCCTCTTCTAAATATCTTGGGTTGAGGGTGTTGGGTTGAGGGTTGGTGGGTACAATGTGGAGAGAGAGGGGAGGTGAGACCAGGAAGGTAAACAGCATGCAATACAGCCTCAGTAAATAGAGCGGGGAACTGGATTTCCTTGCCTCCACTATTCTCTAGGTTTTATATCTCTACATGAGGCCAGTATTTGGATTGGAAATCAACAAGTTTCAAGAAGATTTCAAAAGGATTGACACTACTCTCCTTTAAGTCTCAGCCAGCCAGAAAACTCAGACTCATCCCATTGACATTTAATTCAAAACAGAAAACCACTACCAGGAAACTCCAAACTGCAGGCAGTATTGCAATTTAAGTAGCTCAGCCAAATGCCTAGAACTCCCAGTCAGCTACTTGCACAAGTTTCACTAGTACCTTTCTCTAACCTTGCAATAATGTGACCCCACGTTTAAGTTTTGCACTTTGTGAGCCCTAATTGTCATTTGTAATCGATGTATTTTTGCCCCATGCCGTAGTCCCTCAGGTCAACTCTCATTTTACCTGCATCTGTGTTGAATAATTTCCACCCTGGAGAAAATATTCCACCTTAAAAGCTTGCCAAGTCTCTCCAATTTTTTTTTGCCTCAAAGTTTTTCCAAAACCATGAGATCTTGCTCAAATTCATGCAGGGCAATCTAGACAGGAGATTTAATACAATGGGGGTGTGGGTAGGTGGAAGGGATTAGGAAATTCTGAGGCATTCCGGGGTAAAATTGGTGTATAAACGTCTCAGCATTTTGAGACATTCATAGTGGTTCTCCAGTGGGATTGAATCCCAGTTGTCCAAATAAGTAACTAGCTCTTTAATGATATTTTATTTTCTCTTATTTCTTCCTTGCTTTACTCTCTAATTCTCTCACTCCTGCTGCCAGGTATCACCTGCTTAAATAAACTACCTGCTCCCAAGTCTTTGTTTCAGATTCTGATTTGAGGGGAACCCAAACTAAGACACTGTGATAGCAGTTTCACTGTCTGTTTTTTGGTATTGTATGTTTCACTGTATGTTTTTAATACTTGAAAGTTTAGCACTAATCAACTGTAAAATTCTATGTCTGATTACACACTAATTTTACATTACAAAAAGCAAAACAAAACAGCAGGGTGGTTACAGAGAGACTGGCAGGGACCCTAAGATGTTAAAGAGGTTTCAATATGGCCTCATATGCTCTGTGTGGCCTGCTTTTCTGATCTTATTGTTTATATCTATCTCCCTTGTTTACTGTATCCTATATTATCTGTACACCTTCTTCTCTGGGGCTTTTCACTTGCTGTTCTTTTTTTCAGGAACATTATGACTCCATCATTCAAGTATCTGCTCTTTGACACTCCTTGGGAGAAGCATTCCTTGACTAGCCTATCGAAAGAGTCCAACTCTGTTCCTGTATATCTCCTTGCCCTACTTAATTTTCCTTCATACTCCTTAGCACTACCTGACATTTTGTTATATATTTTTGTATGTTTACTGTACCACACTTTCCTATACTATAAGCCTTCCAGGAGAACACATTAATAACACTCTGAAGGACGATAATATCATTCAAAATCTCTAAAATTTTGGCATGCAATGTCTGGCAATCAATAAGAAATTACCAGGTAAGTTTCTCAGAATATAGTCAGGAGACATAAACTACACAATAAATTTGAATGTTTAATAATTAAAGAATTAAGAACTATAACAGGGGATTAGCATAATAGGAGATTATCTACCAAATTACAAAGAGAACACTAAAGAATACAAGAAGAGCAGCTATTGGGAGCAGCCACTAACCCTAGGACTAAGACAGAACACCAAACAAAATAGCAAATCTGGAAAAGGGGTCCTGCCTCTGAGGGTTGGCATCTACACCTCATTGAAGAAAGTAAGGTTATAGCCAATAGAATGGCAGGAAATTCTGTGAAGGATCTGTGCTTGTGGAACTTTCTGGGATGGAATCCACCTTCTGGGACAGTGAGGGATGCCGCACATGGGGAGATGTTGTGCTGTGGAAGTCACCCTCTGGGCTGCAAGGGAAAGCTGTCAATAAGGAAGTGGTACAAAGAGAACTTAAAACTCATTGGGGTGGTACATTAAGATGCTATCATTTAGAATGCTGGCAGAAGTTGCCATGGGGAGCTGCTGCGCACTGCTGACTTGCCACACATAATAAGTTAAGAGAGAGCACACACAGGAAGCAAGAAGAAGACAGCCTTTCTCTTCCAGGTCCATTGAAAGTTCTTTGCTTTCAAGAGCTGAAACAAAGGCTAACTTTATTCCAGCTGATGGGAGAAAAATCCAGTATTACAAGCACAACAATTAAGAGTGAATTTGGTACCTAAAGGCTATATATTTGTTAAATGTTACAGTCCATCCCTTTGGCTACTTACTTTCATATGCACCCTTCTACTACATTTGAATTTCTGTATAACAAGAAAACCACTCGGTTTCCCAATAAGAAGATACAGCTACCTTTTGCCCAAGTGAAGTTCTTAAACTTTCCCCCAAATGCATAATCCCAACAGTTACTGTACCCACACCTTTAGTTATAGTATTACTAAATATTCTGTTACCTGTATGTTAAATTGTAAAGCTAATGGTCAACAGCTTTATTTAGAATTACAATGGAAATAAGACAAAAATAGCATATACGAAGAAGCACATACATACTATAAGCAAAGAGAAAAAAGACAAAGCTATTGCAGTTCTCATTTCTTTAATTGGTCAAAAGAGAATAGTTGATAATTTAGAGATTCCTTTCTCTAATATCTATTCCCTATTTTCCCCAAACTTATGCAGGATCTCAGTTGAGGTTCTTTACCTGGTTGAACGTGCCAACGAAAAATTATCACTTGCCATCTGGTTCTATAAAAATAAAGTCATTAGCCACTGCAGTCGCTAACCTTCAACATACTCTGAAAGGAGTTGGGGTGGAGATCCGGAATGAGGCACTCTGTGCTCTGGGAAAAACTGGCAGAACAGGCCTTCAGGATAGTTAGATATTTTCAGGAGGAGATTTTATGAGCCCAAATTCTTGCATCTTCTCATATTTAGAAAAGCACTGAAATCATTAAAGGATACATCTGCTCCTCATGACTTGCAGCAAGCCTCTGCCAACATGTGTGCTTGACTGCATGTACCACCCCTCCCCACTAAAATCACATATATACTGACCTTCCCCGCTACCTCTTCAGAGCAGCTCCTCAGAGCTATCTGAGAGGCTGTCTCCCAGGCTATAGTCCTCCTTGTGCCCCAAAGAAAACTTAACTCACATCTCTCAGGCTGTGCATTTTTTTCAGTTGACAAATGACTCAAAACTTTATTCCCAAAGTTTCTGTATTCTTAAACTGTTATGCCTTCTTTTTTCAGTTGTAGTTTTCTCTTAACCTTTACTATGGAGCATATAAATACTAAGAAGGACCCTAGTGAATTATTTGGATTGTGGACATTGTTTTCCTTGTCGCCATTACATAGCAGCAATCTGATTTCCCTTTGTAATTGGGAACAACCTCTTCAACCAGCAGAGAAACCCTCTGTCCTGCCTGTTGTTTCAGTGGCACAAGGATCCAGAATGGTTAGATATCAGTCAGATTTCCCAATACCATGAAGACATTCCTTATTTTCAATAGTCAAATTATTCCCTCCTTTGGAACTGAGACTTCCAAACCAGAAAAATTTAAGATTCTTATTACAGGAAATAAACATTCTGACGTTATGTTATTGAGTATAACAGCGAGAAGAGCCACTCCCACTTCATGATTCCCAGAACCATGTACTCTGGCTATGGGGAGACAGCATGGCATAATGGTCTTTGATTCAAAGCATATACTGGATCCTATAAGACAGACCTCTATCCTTTCAGGGTGTTGTCTCCCAATTGGTGCTATAAAGGAGACATCAGTAAGCCATTTCAATTTGCAATGAGTCCAACTGCTTTCAAGCAATGCGACATGTTTTAAGGTCAGTTCTACTGACATTAGCCCATTGTTATATCTTATTTGATAAAATAAGTTCCTTGATCAGAAGCAATGCTATGTGGAATGCCAGGATGGTTTACAATGCATTCTCTGAGATTCTGGAAAGCAGTGTTGCCAGAACATTTACAGTAAGGTAACAAAAATCCATATCCAGAAAATGTACCTATTCTAGTATGAAAAATTGTCTTCCCAATCCATGATGAAATGTTGTCAAATTGCCACAAGGTGACTGGCTTTTACATCCAGGCAATGATGACATATTTAGGGCTCAGTGTTCATCTCAACTCTTGGAAAATTAGGCACTCAGCAGTATCATTATCCAGGCTATTCTTGGTAAAAGAAAGTACATTATTATTTGCCCATAAACAGCCTCTAGTCCTGCCAATGTAGATCTTTGTTCAGAGGATTACTGAGCAAACACTGGGATGGCAGGGGAAACAGTCTGGCTGACATCCAACAGAGTGTGCCACTTTGTCCAACTGATTATGGGGAGCCCACCCTAAAGGGGACGCTTTTTGCTGAACATTAACATGAGACACAAGTTCCTTCATAGTCTGTGCCCATTCTGAGAGGTCCATTCATACCTCTTTCCAGTATTTCTTCATCACTAATTTTTCAATCCTGTTTTTTTCCAGACTTTGACCATCCAGTGAACCAGTTAGTGACTCCCCACGAATCAGTGTAGATTCATGCTTCCAGCTATCTCTTACTCAGACAAAGTACACAACCAAATGTAAATGTACTGTTAGAAGTTTTTCCCATTAGGAGGAGTTTTTTTACCACACTTCTTAAGTAAGGATTATCTCTGAGTGGGGCTGCGGTGTCTTATTACCACATTTTGGTAATATTTGTATGTCATATTAAAGCCATCTCCTAACCAGGCTTGAGTTGTTTTTTTTTTTCCTCAGTCAACTAGTCTTAAGTAATACCCCATGTTCCCAAAATCCATGGACAAAGATTGAAGGATATGAGACAATACCAACAGAGTTGATATCAAAAAGTGTCTGAGCTACCTTCTATGCATATCGGTTATACCATCTGGACCTGCCCAGTCTGTTCTTACTCATAGAGAACTGTGCTATTACTCTCTTATTGTGCAAGCACAATATAACATTTTTATTCACCAAGGACACTTTATCATTGAATCAGCTGGATCATAAGTCCCAAGCAGTAGAGTGGTTTGAAGTACAGCCTGAACTTGTTGCAGAGTCTCCTCTTGCTCTGGTCCTCACTTGAAACTGGCAACCATTTGACACTTTGTGGATCTAAGTAGCATACTCAAATGTGGTACATGTTGTCTCCAAAATCCCCCCAAAATAAAACTATCAAGTTTTTTGCCAGTTATTGTGGTAAGAGGTATAAGGAGCAGCTGTTTGTCTTTTATCATGTAAGGGATATCTTTACATGCTCTAGACTACTAAACCTTCAGATGGGAGACAATGATGTGAGATTGTGGAAAATTTCACTGAGATGAGGGTCCTCTAACTTTTTGTAAGGTTTCTCACTCACCTTCTAATCTGTACATGTCTTAGTAAGGTATTTAAAACGCTTGCTACTTCCTGCTCATCAGATCCAATCAATATAATATTCTCAATGTAGAAGACCAGTGTCATGTTTTATGGGATGTCAAATCATTAAGACCTCTGCAGACTATATTATGGTATAGAACAGAGGAATTGACAGTCTGTGGCAAGACTGAAGGCCTCATCTTGTTCAGGTCAGGTGATAGCAAACTGTTTTTGGCAGTCCTTACAAAATAGTATGGGGGAAGAGAGATGATTTATTCAGTAAAGGTAGTACATCTTAAAGAGTAGCTACAATTGGAGTCACTATCTGATTAAGTCTGTAATAATCCACAGTTATTCTCTAAGATCTATCCAACACCTGTAAAGGCCAAACTGGTAAGTTACACGGGGGATAGGATAGGCATCTCCTCCAGGTTATGTTACCACAGAGTTTTGAACAAAAGAAAGCTACTTTCCTCAGAAAACAAAGTACTTTCACTGGTAAGAGAGGATCAAAGTGATCTGAGGGTTGAAGGTTGTTTCAGGGTTTCAGGATCCCTCT
The DNA here is from genome assembly GCF_028564815.1 of Eubalaena glacialis. Lineage (NCBI taxonomy): Eukaryota > Metazoa > Chordata > Mammalia > Artiodactyla > Balaenidae > Eubalaena > Eubalaena glacialis. The sequence continues at coordinate 44,329,584 of NC_083729.1, read as the reverse complement.
ATTTCTGAATCAATGTCCTAACCTTCACACAGGAAACTCTGAATTCAACTGACTATGTAATTCAACAACCTGCACAATTAAATTTTATGTTTGATTTTTCAACAGTATTAGCCTGGCGGGCAGAAGAAATAAAAGATTAATTTAGGGTTAATCTCCACTTGACAGACAGTTTTTGAAACCTAGAATTAAAGGACCCAATCTTCTTATCTTCTTTCTGTAAGTCATCCTGTGCACTGGGTTGATGCCTCCCACACATAGTCCTTGTAGTCAGCACTACTGCCCTAAAGGTCAAGTGTGGCATCCGACTGGGTTCCCAAGAAACTTGCTTCAGTGGGCATTTCAGTACAATTAACCATAGTTAATAGCTTGATCATTTGTAGTGTCACTTTATGTCATTTGTGACTAGCAACACATTTCCAATTGGCAAGAATTTCAGAACTATGCTCAAGCCAAAGTCATGATCAAACCAATCCTCAAATCCCATTCCTAGTACCAATTCTATATTAGGGGCCAACTGGGAGACAGAATCTAGAAAACAATTTGAACAGGGAAATATCATTATAAAGAATTATTAATAATAACAGGGATTGTAGTAATGTAATATTAGCTGCCAAGGGTTAAAGAGAATTCTAAAGGAAACAAGGATATCATATATAAAGAGAAGTCATTACCCTTAGGGTTGGAGCAGAGCACACATTTAAGGATATCTGAAAGAGTACTCCCTACCTCCAGGCCTCCTGAGAAAGGGTACAATTATGATGTACTAGATGGTAAAGACATTGAGTTGCAGCACAGGTGGAAATCTCTAGGAACCCATCCTCTGGGTGTTTGGGGAAACCAACCACATAACGGTTCTGTGCTGTTGGAAGCGGTTGGGAATCTACCCTCTGTGGTGCCAGACAAAGCCTCCAGCAGGGAGGTGCTGTACCTGGAATCTACTGGTAACTATTGAGGAGTTGAAAGGAGTTATCTATGGGGAAGTGGCAAGAATGAAAGTCATTGAATCATCCATTATTACTAATACCTTGGGAAGATTCTCTCTGGGATTTGGGGGGATGCTGCCCATGGGGAGGTGACATACACTGATGTCTGCTACTTGCTGCAGGAACCTATCAAAAGAGTATACAGAAGAACCAGCAAGAAGTATCCCTTCCCTTCCGAGTATCCCTCCAGTGTCCTCTACCTACAAAGCTTAAAATTATGCCTCTGGCAAAGAAGAAATTTTTCAGTATCACAATCAGAACAATGAAGGGTATATTTGGAACTGAGAAGCAATATATTGATAACTAACACACTAGGCATTAGAAGAAACAGGACCAAATGCCCCAAAGCCAAAAGAAAAATAGAAGCATAAACTAACTAATGGTGATACAGATGATTTGGCATTGGCAGATTAGAATTTTATGATTATTATGTACAAAAAAAATAAAGTAAACATTGACAATGTTAAGAAAGTGTCAGGATCTATAAGAAATCAAATGAATATTCTACAACTGAAAAATATAATAATTAGAATTAATTTTATTAAAAAATAAGAACACAAAATTAATAGTTCAATTTATGGGGTTAATAACAATTATTAAAAAGCATATAATTAGGAAACTTGAAACTAAGCCAGTAGGAAATATTCCAATTGAAACGCAAAGAAGGAAAAAATAAAGAATGGAAAAGCCAGTAAGGCCTATATGGTGTGACATGGTGAAAAAATTAACACATATTTAGTAGAAGGCTCCAAAGGAGAAGAACAAAAGAGAGAAAAAAAAAAATTGAAGAAATATTGGTTCTGCTTGACTTATCTGGAATGGGTGTTTCTAGCTTCAAATGATCTCTCTTGAATGCTAGAAACTGTCCTTTGACAGAAGACCAGGATGTGTTAATTTTCCCCACCACAGTTAACTTAAGAGGACATGCAGAATTTTAGAATGTGAAGGACAAAAGTTGAATAGGTTGAGATTTAGAAGATTGAAATGATTGGAAAGCTGTTCTCCAGGACTTAGAGTGCCACTAAAACAATTTAATCGAATACCATTGTAATTATATTCTAAAGGGATTGTTTTGGAGGTTTGTGTTTGCTTTTCTGTCCTGTGGAGTGACCATCAGTATAAAAGCTTCTATATAAATTAGTTGAGTAAACAATCAATCTTGCAAAGTGGCTATTCCCAGTAGCTTGAATGATGACTAATGATTTCATAATTATCCTGGGAGAAATGAAGACCTTACTGAGTACATAAAAGCTTACAAAGTTGAGATTAGTTCCTACTATTTGCCTTTATACTAGGTAAAGTTAGGAGATGAAACCCAGAAGGCACCAGCAGCACATATAACTCCTTATTGAACAAATCTATTTCCTGTTACTTTTCCTGAAGATTTCATCTCATAAAGCTTTTAACATAGTAAAAAGTGTAATTCTTGGATTACAGATCTTCTTTGAATTTAAGTAAATGCTGATTCACAGATAGTCCATAATATATTATTTACTTGGGGTTTAAGCAAAAGATAAATTATACAATTGCCTATATATCTCAGGAGAGTTAGTCTTTGATTCAGTCTCTGAAATTATTAATGTGAATAGAATATAGCAAAATACGACTCAAAAGATATGAAATTGTTTACAAATAACTTGAAATATAATTTCAACTTTTCTGGTTGCTGTCCATTAAGTAAGGGAAAGGAAGAAATTGCCACTCAATATTTGTAATAAAACTGTGTATTTCTTACTCAGAAATGGAGAGTTGTGCTTATAAGACACGACACAGTATCTCTGGGACTTCCCTGGTGGTCCAGTGGTAAAGAATCCACCTTACAATGCAGGGGACGTGGGTTCAATCCCTGGTCGGGGAGCTAGGATCCCACATACGGCAGAGCAGCTGAGCCCACGTGCCACAGCTACTGAGCTCGCGTGCCTCAACTAGAGAGCCTATGCTATGTGTCACAGACTACAGAGTCCATGCGCCCTGGAGCCTATGTGTCACAACTAGAAAGAAGCCCGCGTGCCACAGGGAAGAGCCCTTGCATAGCAACGAAAGACCCTGCATGCCTAAACAAAGATCCCATGTGCCACAACTAAGACCTGATGCAGCCAAAAATAATAAAATAAAATAAATAAATCTTTAAAAAGAAAAGACAGTATCTCTGAACAAACTACACTGCTGATCTTAGACATGGGTTTTAGGAAACGCATATATGAGAAATTGGTGGGCTAATCAGAAGCAAGAGTGTTTAGAAATAGGATGACCTTTGGCCTCAGTTACAGGATTGTGGCTGCACCAGTTGGTTGACCTTCAGAGTGTGGGACAGTCTAATTGTAGGATAGTCGAAGTTCTCATTGGTTAGGAGGATTTTTAAATCAATTTTGGAAGTTCATTTCTATTAAGGCTAAATAATAATCAGCATTTCTGTAGGAGAATAGAAACTTTTTTATTTTCAAGTATTAAAAACAAAACAAAATATATCTTTAAAATAATTAGAAATGCAGCCTTTTCTATCTCCACTGTCTAATATACTAAATGATAAAAGTAAAAAAGGAAAAGAAATTGCAAGTTTGTCATACAAAAAGGGAGCTAGTAAACAAATCTGTGTGGGACTGCAGTAAATAGTCACGCTTCAATGATCTCTTTATAGTTAATCCTGTTGTGGGTTAACTGCAATAATTTTAAATTAATTTAAAGAAAGAAAAAAATTAAGTAGCTGCCTTTTTGCAGAGAATGAAGAAAAAGCTAAACAAATATTTATTTTAACTATTTTTGCAATAACGAACTGCCCACCATCATACTTTTTGGCTTCCATTACAATATGCCATATTCTCCTATTAATACCTAAGACCAGTTGTACACAGCATCCAAAAACCACAATTAGAAATTTAGTTCACTGTGTGATGAACAAATAACTTATTCAAAGTTTGTGCAATATTTTACCAAGAGGCCAAACTTTTATTGTCCTTTAGAGATCACTTATTTCAATCCAATTAATATGAATATAGAAAACTAGGTATTTCCCATCTAATTATCATCAAAACTTAACTGCTGTGCTAAAGAGAGCTGAAGAATGTTATTGTGTTGGAAAAGAGAATGGAACTAGATTTACTGAACCCCTGTTATTTTTCTAGGTGCTGTTCTATGTAATCAGCTTGTTTTCTCATGTTATCTATTTAATTTTCACAGTAGCTGCCATATTTTCTTTATGAAAAACATCACACATAAATACACAAATAAGCCTTATTGTTAGACAATTTTGTAGATGAACAATCTATGACTCAGAAAGATTTGATAAATTTCTCTGGTTAAAAAATAAATTGGGGGAGCAGGGACTCAAATCCAGCCCTGCCTAACATGTAAGCCCATGGGAGCTCTATGATGAAATAAAATTAAAAGTCATTGCCCCTTTCCCATTGCAAATTAATCTTAATCTTGGTGAATTATTCTATCTTGTGAATATCAAGAATGTTTAACTATGGAACTTAAAATTTCTGTTACCTAGGCTATATATGACTTTGTGGGAGAAACAACTGAATTTGCCAAATGGGTTATGTGGATTTACACTTTTCAGCAATATTATTTATGGAATTTCCCACTGCCCTGCAAGCTGAGCCATATACCATGCACACTAAAGTGCTTGCCTTGGAGGAACTCAAGTAGGACAGCTCTAATAGTCTATTTTGTTTTTTAAAGTGTCGTCATTCAGCTTATTGGAAGGTACATGATAGAACAATGCTTCCCCCTTTTCAGTAAATGATGCTACATTTCTTGTTGTTTTCCAATTTTCTAGCTCTCTGTAGTGCTCCATGACTTTCCAGCAACAATTGTGACTGTGCTGGGTAGTTTATTAGTCAATTCCTTCAACACCCAGGGATCCATTTTATTTGGTCCTGCTGGTTTATGTATGTTCACATTTTTTAAAAAGTATTCCCTGGTGAGTTTTAGTCAGCAGTCATTTTTTCACTTGTTTCCAATTCTGTAAACTTCATTTTCTTTATCAGCGTTGTTTTCTTAGTTTGTTATACTATCTCCAGTTTTTCGTCTCTTCTTGTTTCCTGTGAATCATGGGCTTTAAAAAAAATTAGCTAATTTTCTCATCTCTTCAGAGTAACTGTTCATTTCTCTACTTTTTCCCCCTTGCTACTGGAATCTATGTTTTCTGATATCACGTTGAATTCTATCATTGTAAGTGCCTCTTTGCCCTTATCCCAGATTCTACCCCATTTATTCCGTCTCTATGTGGTCTTACTATTTAAGCACATCAGAGTCTGCCATTCTGATCACTAGGATATGGATACTCCAGTTCATAAATTTTATATTTAAGTTCTCTATTAAATTGCTTGATGGAATACTACCCATAGTAGAAAAAAAGACAAATGTGGTATATAGTACACACACACACAGACACACACACACATATGTAATTAACACAGGGTGACATAAATCATGAAAGAGCTTTATGTTGCCCATCGTAAGTCCAAGATTCAGATGCCTAAGTTTATACTTCTTGAATAATGGCTCCTACGTATTAATTGTGTTTCAGCTTTGTATTCAGACTCTTTCACATATATCCTGTTTAGCAAAGGAGAACAGCTACTAGTAGTGAAAGAACTAACAGAACCAGAGATATGCAAGGTTCTTATGGAGCTGTGTTTCTGACCTCATATATTGGTAATTACTCTTCCATTTAAAAAATTCTTTTTGGGAACCAGCCAAAGTGAATTCCAGTTGTGATTCACACAAGTGTTGGGCATTCCTTTCAGGTTCCAGAGAAGTTTATAGCTGCCTTTATAAAGTCAAATGTCTTCCCACAATCCCTACTTAGCTCCTAATCTGTACCTTCTTTCTCCACATGAAGATGCTATAAAATTTGCACTTGAGGATACAGAATAGTATTCTCCCTGTGTTTCTTTTTATGTGTTTTATCAGCCTTGATGGGTCAAAAGTCTTGCTAAGACACTTAATACTGAATTCACTGAATACAATGGAATAAACTACACATATATTAGCTATGGACTCAAATAAGACATCATGGTAGAGCACTTGTTGGTAGAGAACAATTCAATATGGGATACTGATTCTTATTGGCTAAGAGCTTACAGTACAGTCTATAGGGCCAACTGTTGCTTACTAGGAATGTAAGAATGTAAATCAAAGCACAGGGAAATTATACATATTGGTATTGTCCTTTAGTGGCATGTATGTGTATATACATTTAATCATACATATTCTCTTTCTCTGTCTCTGTTTCTCATATATAGTATGCATGACATTTGATGAATGTACTTAAATGTTATCTTGTAAGTACTTTAGAGACAAATAGGATTTCATGCACATGCAAAATATGGAGGGTTTTAAAATATGAAATGTGTATCTTTGTTCACAAATTCAACTAATATTTATTGGGTGCCTAACCTATACCATTTGAATCACATATATTCTCTCTCTTAATAATTATGTTTATATTGTGAATGTGATCATATCATCAGGGCATATAGCAGAACAAAATGGAAGAAGACAAGATCTTAGTGCTGTTCTTGTATGAGTCACTCTCAGGAAAAGTAAAAGATAAATAGAGTTGCACGTTGAGAAAAAGAGAGAGCATCAGTTCTTAAAGTCCAAAATCACAAATGTGAGTTCCCAAATAAGGGAGAAATAGAATAGAAAAAAAATTATCAAATATATAATACAAATTAATGATCCAAAGTTAAAGAACAATTGACATTCCCAACATATAACCAGACAGTAATGAAAAAGGCCATACCTAGACATGTCATTTTCAAAACCAAAACTTCTAGAGTATAAAGTTAAAAAAATGTGTATCAACAATCAAACATGACAAATGAAATAAATAAACCAAAATACAATCTACAAAAGGAAAATAATCAATCCAGCATCAAACGTATCACCAGCAACACCTGATACTAAAAGCCAATAGATTAATTCCTTCAAAGTACTATTGGAAACATTCAATGTTAATATCTATACCTAAGTAAAAATTTCACTCAAATATGAAGATATAATAAATATACTTTAAAATGTGCAACAACTCTGAATATCTCAAACAAATTAAAAAAAATTATTTCTGTTTATATTTCTTCAGCATGATTTTTACTTGATATTAATCACATTCCTCAATTTAAAGTACATCATAATCATGTATATTTTTATTTTTTATGTGTTTGATGGCTGATTTTGGATACACTTTAACCCCACTGCAATCCTATTTTCTCTTAACATTGTATATTTAAATACAGCCACTCTTATGTTTTAAATATGCCCCTTTTTCATAAATGAGGCCCTAATCCAACAGGACTCTTATTCTTATAAGAAGAGGAAGAGACACCAAGAGTGTGTGTGTACTGAGGAAAGCCCATGTAAGGGAACAGTGAGAAGGTGGCTGTCTGCAACCTAGGAAGAAAGGCCTCACCAGAAACCAACATTATCAGCACCTTGATCTTGGACTTTCAGCCTCCAAAACTGTGAGAAAATAAATTTACGTTGTTTAAGCCACTCAGTCTGTAGTTTTCTGTTATGACAGTCTGGGTAGACTAATACACTATGCAATATTTATACTACATATAGTTGACAAGAGACTTGTATCCAAAACATGAAAATAATTCTTACAAGTCAAAAAGTGAAAGACTAACAATCTCATTTAAAATGGTTAAAATACTTAGACACCTCATACAAGAAAATATTCAAGTAACCAATAAGTATGTGAAATGATACTCAGCATATTTAGCTATCAGGAAAGTTGAAATTAAAAACACTGTTACAGCCCTTCACATTCTCTAGAATGGCTAAAATTAAAGTCTGCCAATACTAAATATTGCCCAGTATGTGGAACAACTGGGACTCTCACATACTGCAAGTGGAATTATAAAATGATGCAACACTTTGTGTAATAGTTTGGCAATATCTATTAAAGTAAGCTAAACATACAAGTAATTTCTTACCTACCAATTCTACTCATAGGTATATGCCTCTGCCACCAAAGGACACATACAAGAATGTTCATAACAACTGTTGGGGAAGAAGAATCTATCCTTCTAGATTCTTCCGGCTGGTCTAAGAATTAAATTGACATGAGATAGATTAACAAGAGAAAATCAAACAAAAGTTTAATAACATGTATACATGGGAGAGACCCAGGAGAACTGAGTAACTCACCAAAATGGGCAAAGCCCTCACCTTAAATACCATCTTCAGCTAAAGACAAAGAGAGGATGTTGAGAGGGGGGAGATGCAGTTATGGGAGGTTACAGGAAAAAACAGTAAAGGAGGGTAAGGTTGTTATGCAGATTTAATGTCTTCTCCATTGATAAGAGTTTCTAGAGATTTGGCCATTCTCCTCTTCTTGGTACAGGGAGGGAGACACCCTTACAAATGGAGATTTCCCTTATAAATGTAAATGTTTCTTAACAAAGCATAACTCCTACTTGGTTTTCAGAGTTTTTCCATGCCTGCTATTTCTTAGAAAATAACCAGCTTAAAATAATTAATATGCCAAAGAGACATACTTTTGTAACTGAGCAGAACCCTATGAAGTCTTCCCAGAATAGATCCCCACCCATGTCTTCTGCCTGCCTTTTGCCTGTAGAAGAACTTTGGTCAAAGAATAAATTTAATCAGAGAAGTGAGAAAATACATAAAGGAAAAAGTCAAGCAAGACAAAATAATAATACTTTAGCCATTAAACAAAGTCAAAGACCTTTAGTTCTTCCTCAAGGACTATAGATAATATTCTGAGCCGTGTCCTTTGAGCTGTTTTGCAGATACTGAAACCCCCAGCAGGTGGAAGAAGTTAACTGTATGCTTCCCACAAGCATGTAGACCCAAGACTGGTTGGAACCGGAAGGTTGATGATGCTGACTCCCAATTACCTCAACACCAACCAATCAGAAGAATGTCCACGAGCTGATCACACCTCACAAACCGCTTCCCTCACCCTGTCTTGATAAATCTTTCCCTGAAAGCCTTCAGAGAGTTTGGGTCTTTTAAGCACTAGCTGCCCTGGACTCCTTGTTTGGGGCCCTGCAATAAAGCTATTCTGTTCTATTTCACCCAAAACTCTGTCTCCAAGATTCAATTCAGCATTGGTGCACAGAGGCCAGGTTTTGGCATCATTTTGGGGTGGCAAATTCTGCTCCCCTACACTTTATTCATAATAAGCAAAGACTAGAAAGAACTTAAAATGTTCAACAAGGGAACAGATACATTCCTCAAGAAGAGAAAAGTGTCTTCAACTTAATAAAGGGGAATCCAAGAGAAAATATCTATATTTAATGAAACTAGAAATAAGGTTTATATACTACATAGAGTTATTAAAGTACATGGTATTATAATCTTTAATTGTGGTGAACTGTCACGCTGAAGAGAAGGAAGCTGGCAATCATATAAGTGACTAAGAATGTAAGAATATATGACAAATCCCCATTTGTCATAATAGGAGTGGATTATATAATATCTAAAATATGTTAATCAATGATCTAAGTAAAACATCATTTAGAGATGTGGAGGTCCCTATTTCAATTCACGGGGAGTGGGGGGGCTCCCATTACCAACAAGCAATTGTCAGACACCAGCACGGTGTTCAAGAATTCAACTCAATTCTGACACTACCTACCCCAAAATAGCAACAGATTCCACAGCTTAAGAGTTTGATCCTGCACTATTGCCCTCAATCCCAGCTCCGCCCCCGCCCCAACTTCAGACACCAGTCACAAGCCTAAGTTGTCACCTGTGCTTCTGACCAATTGGCTATAGATTGAAGGTTCCAATGACCCCCTGTAACTTGGGATGCAATTGCAAGCCCAGGTTATTACCTGTACTTCTGACCAATTGGCTATAGGTCAGAGGTCCCCATGACTTCCTCCTTGGGTTTGATTAATTTGCTAGAGCAGTTCAGAGAACTCAGAGAAACATTTTAATTACTAGATTACTGGTTTATTATAAAGGATTTAACTCAGGGACAACCAGATGGGAGAGATACATGGGGCAAAGTATGGGCAAAGGGCATAGAGCTTCCACCCCATCTCTAGGCAAGCCACTCTCCCAGTACCTCCCTGTGTTCAGCAATCCATAAGCTCTCTGAATCCCTTCCTTTTAGAGGTTTTTAAGGAGGCTTCATTACATAGGTATGATTGATTAACTCATTGGCCATTGGTGATTGATTCAACCTCTAGCTCCCTCTCCCCTCCCCAGAGGTCAGTGGGGTGGGACTGAAAGCTGCAACTAAACCATCTAATCACTGGTAACCAGCCCCCATCCTTAGGTGCTTTCCAAAAGTCACCTCATTAACATAACAAAAGACACCTTTATTTCTCTCTTCACGTAGTTTTAATAGCTCTGTGCCAGAAAGAAGACAAAGACCAAACATATATTTCTTATTATAAATCACAGTATCAAAGCTAGAAGAATTTAACAGAGATAAAAGATTAAAATTTGATCCCATTTTGGAACAGAACAGGGAATGCAAAAACAAAACAAACCAAAACAAAAAAAAGGTGTGTTTTAATTGTGAGCCCTTCTGTATTATTAAATATTTTTAATGATGCACATGTTTTATTTTGAGTATTAAAAAGCTATTTATATAGTTGCTTGCCAACCATTCTTGCACATAAATAGCATAAATGGTAAAATCTATTTGGTAGGCAACTTAGCAATAACTAAATTGTTTGAATTAAAATACAGATACTCTCTGACCCAGCCATTCCATTAATAGAAATTCAGCGTACAGTTTTTCATGAAAGCACAAAGATATAAGTATGAATATTCACTGCAGTGTTGCAGTAAAAGACAAATATCCTTCAACAGAAACTCATTAAGTGATTTTGCTACACCCATGCATTGGATTATTCTTTTTTATTTTAATCTCTCTGTACCTTTTTGAAGTATTTCAAGATTTACTGTTATTACATTAAGTGAGTAAAGATGCAGAACATTATTAAAGTATGGTCTAATGTACACAAAATAAGTATGTTATGAACATACATATGTATATACACAGCACTTACATGCAAAAGCGTTTTGGGGGAGGGGAATTGAGAAGTAATTGTTAACTGTACTTCAGAGAATGACACTGTGGCAAGGGTGGTGAGACAGAGAAATTTTGTGGGGGAGAGAGGGGATTCCCTCTGTAGTGTTCAAATTACTACCCTGAAAATGAATTATGTTTCCTAGCAAACAACAGTTAAAAACAACTTAAGAATAACTTTATTCATCTTTGTATTTTTGAGCTGTGTAACTCAATTCTTTGTTTGTAGTGGGTGCTCAGTAATGGCTGATTATATGAATTCCAAATGAAACATGCCAGCAGAGAGTCATGTGACCAAAATGGAGTCTCCTACACTTAGGCTGAATAATTCAGCAGCAATTTCCTGTCTAAAACATCCTTTCACTAGGTAGTAGTTAACCAACATTAAGCGCCTTAAGAACTAATTGAAAGGATGGCAGAGGTCCTTGTTAGAGAGTATGTACCTGTGAATTTCATTGTAATTAGCCTTAATGAGGCTATTACTTCCCTGTGTCCACAGTGTCATATTATTGGTGAAAGGACACCAAGGCTGTTGTAGTTCTGCTCGATTTGAATCAAGATTACTCTTTTCTAGGTAGAAATTTCATTAAGGTCAGAAACATAATGGGAATGGACATAAAAGGCAAGGAGAGAGTCTTTTTTTGCTTCTCCTCAACTTTTTTTTTCCTTAAATACCCGTTTGTGGCCTTTTCACTCTACATTCCTCACGAAATGAGGTCAGATCACCCCTCTTACCTATTAAACCCTGGGTTATAGTATAATTCCTAAACCCATTACCTTTACCTACTGCAGAAACAAAACTGAGATATTTGTTGCAGCTCTAAATAGCAGTAAGGTAGTGGTTAAGAGCATAAGCCTTGTTCACAGTTTGACGATCTGGTTTTGAATGTTAGCTCCATCAATTACCAGCTGAAAAATTTCAGGCAAGGTATTTAACCTCTCAGAGCCTTCATTTACTCATTTGTGTAATGCTGAAAATAAGCCAATAGAGCTATGGTAACAAACAGAGTTTTTAGAAAGGTATCTTCACAGGGTTTTAAAATAGTGGTTATATATAAAATGCAATCAGACGTAAAAAAGGAGTACCTTTTTTCAGTAGGAAAATACATTTGTAGCTTCTCCTAGGCAAGTGGTATCTCAAAATTAGGGTTGGCACATGATGGTCTTTCTTAGGAGAGTCACCATATATTCTAGTGGTTATTATTCTATAATAAGCTTAGAAATTGAGAAATAATAAGCTTGGAAAAGGTACTGAAGACCCTAAATGGACTCCTTAGGTTTGGTGTACTATATCCTCTTCCATGTGCCAGGCAAGTATGTACATACCCTGAGAATCCATAAGAGCAAAAAATGGGCTTTAAACTGTCAAGCAACAGAGAAATAAAAATTCTGGTGACCAAAACTTCTTGGGAAGCTTACCTCCAAAGCATCAGTTATGTGATCTCACACCTTGATTCCAAATAGAAGATAAAAACTTTGTTTCTGATTGTTGTATTGCTTGCTTGATTGGTACACTCAAAAAATGTTTACTGAGCACTTACCCTATGCCAAATCCTCAATCACAAAGAAAACATGTGATCCCTGCTGTCATGCAGCTCTCAGTCTACAGGGAGAAAGAGACAATAAACAGGTAAACACACAAATAAATCTACAAAGACTAATTGTAGCACATGACACGAGCTCAAAAATCAGAGCTCAACGGCAAAGAGAATGACAACTATGGTGAGGTGCATTGTTATCTATGTAGAGAAGGTTTTACATAAAATTATTCTGAACTGAGCTCAATTTATTTATTCTCTCTATATTCAGTATGAATTAGAAATGCCTTAAATTGTTAAAAATTGCCCAAGCCATATAGTTTTGCAATCATTCATTTCATTAAAAAAATGAGTACTTTTCAACCCAATTTTTCAAATTCTTATATATTTTTTTAAAATTTTATTTATTTATTTATTTATGGCTGTGTTGGGTCTTCATTTCTGTGCAAGGGCTTTCTGTAGTTGCGGCAAGTGGGGGCCACTCTTCATCGCGGTGCGCGGGCCTCTCACTATCGCGGCCTCTCTTGTTGCGGAGCACAGGCTCCAGACGTGCAGGCTCAGTAGTTGTGGCTCACGGGCCTAGTCGCTCCGCAGCATGTGGGATCTTCCCAGACCAGGGCTCGAACCCGTGTCCCCTGCATTGGCAGGCAGATTCTCAACCACTGCGCCACCAGGGAAGCCCTCTTAGTTTTTTATAACTACTAAATTAAAATTCAGTGCACTAAAAACCCTCAACTTTCTCTCACTGTAAACCATTGAAGTTCCATCTGTCACTATAGAGTATCATTGATTTCATTTTAAATCCTCATATAGTGACTAGATGCAAAAATCTTCTTTTGGCTAATAACACTTAAAAATTGAAAGCAAAAGATAGAAGTAGTGATTTAAAACTACTAATTTATTTGTTTTTCCAAGAAATTTTGTTCTTTGATTCTTTACTGGCAAGCAAGCAAGAAAACAACAACAAAACCTAAGTCTAAGGAATTGATATGACAAATCTAATTGCTGATCAGAACCCCCTACCCTGTAAAAGATGGCAAGTTGCAGCTGTTTTAGAATCCTTCAGCTGGTCCATTACTTGCTGGTACATCAAGCCCTAAATTACTGATTTTCTTTGCTAAGGTCTTTAATAGTGCTGCCCCATGCTTTTTAAAAGACTTATTTTAAAAAGAACAAAGAAGTGAAGGCCAAATGAAAAGCAACAGGCTACTGGATTATAACTTTGATCTTTTCCTACAATTAGCTCTATTTGTCCTAGAAAGCTCAATGAATCATTTGAATATGTACTGAAGAATTACTGTTCCCACCTCCTCCTTCCTTCCTCTGTCATATTGATAATTTGAAGAATTTAATCTCTTCTATTTTCTTGTTTTGAGCATTCATTCCTTTCTCCACCCAAAATCTGAGGTAATATTAGGCAGAATGGGGTTCTTAATCATCCAGCACCCCTTCCTCATAAAAACCACAGACATGGTTGTTTTCTTGCCTGTTCCTTTGTAGTTGTCTGTGATTCATGGGTTGGCACTTTTGATGGTTTCTACTCAAGTCTGTCATTTCCATTCATTTCAGAGTTAAAGCTTGTATAAGTAAATAGTTTTGTTACCAGAAGAATCTTGAAGGCTTTTGAAAGACTTCAAAAGTAGTCAAATCCATTTGAGTAATCAGTTGCTCTAACTTCCAAGGTTAAAGCCCCATTTCTCACAGGCACAACTTTGAATGCTACAGAAGAACACACAGGGCCTGACAAGTAGCAAGTGACTGATTTTAGCCTTGGTTGGTTTTCTATACGGAGCTTTACAATTCTCATAAAGTATATAAAAATAAACCAAAATAAGCTTCCCAGAGCAATAATAAAAATTAAACTGTGTTTTTAATAAAACCACACAGCTACTGACACTTTCCATCTCTACTATATTAATAATATGCAAATGGAAACTTTCTGGAACCTCAAATTAGTGATATGCAGAAGGTGAACAGGTATTTTCAATCCCATGCAACCTCAAAGCTATGTTACCATTGTTATGATATATATTATTACGTTTTACCATCCACCCATACCTGAGAGACTAGTGGCTAAAGTGATATAGAAGGCAGCTATATTTATTATTTTATGATTGTAGTGAAAATCTGAAGTTATTCCATCATGAAGCACTTACAAAGGTAAATACTTAAAAAAAATAAGTTATGGATCTTCTTTCTGTTTTATATACTGTTTATTTACTTCAGTTGTCTATAGATTCTGTAAACTTTATATGTGTATATGTAATAGTATTTTTATTTAGGCCATATTTTACTATAGAGAAATTTTATATTTTGAATAGATAGTTCACATAAAAATCAAAGCAATATAAAATGGTACACAAGGAGAAGCCTTGTTCTAATCTGTCTTATTCTATTACACTCACTCCCTACATAACCATTTTTAGTTTCTTGTGTATTTTCTCAGTGTTTCTTTATGTAAATTCTAAGAAATACTATATATTCTCTTCCCCCTTTTCTTATATACTGTCCTAAAACTTTTTTTAAAATTTAAGAATACATTCTAGAGATAATTTACTATCAAGACGGAGAGGGTTTCCTCATTTTTTTAAATGCTGCATAATTTTGATGTGTAGTTGTACCCTAAATTTTAGTTTGCTTTCAAACTCTAGAAAATGCAAGGTTGCTACACTAAAAAAGATGCCAGATGATTAAACTTATACATTTGTTATTTTGCACATGTTCAGGTATATCTACAGAATAGATTCCCCAAAGCGGGATTGCAAAATCAAAGGATGATGCAGTTGTAATTTCAAGAGATGTTGCCAAATTTTCCTGCAGAGGAGTTGTTTCATCTTCACATTCTTGCCAACAGGTTATGAGAGTACGTTTTCTCCATTGTCCTATCAACAGATTGTGTGGTCAACCTTTTGGATTTTTGCATTTCTCTTATTTGGAGAGAAGTTAAACACCTTTTCATCTGCTGAAGAACAATTTATATATATATATTTTTTTCTTGTGGACTATGTATATACTTTGTTCTTTTATATAATGAGCTATTGGTCTTTTTCTTATTGATTTCATGGGAATATATATATATCCATATATATGAATAGTAATCTTTTTTTCTGTGATATAAAATTTTTTCAGTCTTATATTCTTATTTTGATTTTGCAGTGATAGTTTTTGCTATGCAGAAGTTTTTTTTTTTTTAATGTACTTATGGTTTATTTGTTAGATTGTAATTTTGTGGTTTCTAGGTTTTGGGTCATGATCCTTCCCTACTGCAAGGTTATAAAATGATTCACTTATATTTTCCTCAAGCACATGCATGGTGTTATTTTTTTACACTTAAATCTTTTATTAATTTGCAGTTTATCTATTTCTTGAGACATGCATCTAAATTTTTAACCCAGTTGACCTCGGATCATTTACTCACAAATCCATATTAACGTTACTAATGTAAGATATTGCCTTTCTTAAATACAAAATTTCATATTCATCTGGGCTATTCCCAGTCTTTCTCCTCTGTTCTTTTGGTCTACATATGTATTTATTCATCTTTACCACACTGTTTTAATTATTGTGATTTATTTTTCAGAGTCTTCCTGAATATTCTTGCTTGTTTATTTTTTCCATAAGTACTTTAGAATTTGCGTAACAATTTTAGAAGCCAGCCTTCTGTTTAAATCTAATTATTAAATCATTGCTATTTATATTGTGGATTTTCTTATTCTTCAAGAGTCAGGCTTTTATTTTCCTGGACGCTCTTCAAAATTTCCAGATTTGGTGACTAAGACATTAACATCTAGCTGTGTGCTCTTTTTTACTTTTTATTTTTATTTTTTTTAACATCTTTATTGGAGTATAATTGCTTTACAATGGTGTGTTAGTTTCTGCTTTATAACTAAGTGAATCAGTTATACATATACATATGTCCCCATATCTCTTCCCTCTTGAGTCTCCCTCCCTCCCACCTTCCTTATCCCACCCCTCTAGGTGGTCACAAAGCACCGAGCTGATCTCCCTGTGCTATGCGGCTGCTTCCCATTAGCTATCTATTTTACATTTGGTAGTGTATATATGTCCATGCCACTCTCTCACTTTGTCCCAGCTTACCCTTCCCCCTCCCCGTATCCTCAAGTCCATTCTCTAGTAGGTCTAAGTGTCCATCAACAGATGAATGGATAAAGAAGATGTGGCACATATATACAATGGAATATTACTCAGCCATAAAAAGAAACAAAATTGAGTTATTTGTAGTGAGGTGGATGGACCTAGAATCTGTCAAACAGAGTGAAGTAAGTCAGAAAGAGAAAAACAAATGCCATATGCTAACACATATATATGGAATCTTAAAAAAAAAAAAAAAAAAGGTCATGAAGAACCTAGGGGCAAGACGGGAATAAAGACACAGACATTTTTTACTTTTGAAAGTAACTTTGTCTTTCTGAACATGTGACTTGGCAGCTAAAAATCTTCAGTGACTCTCCACAGTATTTGGAGTCCAAACTACCTAACCTGTCATACAAAGACCTCCAAAGCTCTCTAGCCTCTGTACATACCATCCCCCCTCTACCCATAGGGATTTATTTGCGATTCTGAAACAGTACGTTATCTCTTATAACAGGATATTGGCAAAACACACCATATCCCATTATTCTTCAAGAGTCTGTCTCTAGCTCTTTTTGGAGCCCTCAGCCAAGGCATCAGCTCTTCTGTAAAGGTTTTCTTAGTTCTCACTGACTGATCCAGGTACTCCTCATCTGTGCTCCCTCAGCTTCCAGAGTACATCTCTTATATAGCTCTCATCAAACTTTGATGCAAATGATTATTTTAAAAGCCTTCACCATGTTTCTCAAGTATATGATTTTGTCTTAATATATGCACATTCTCATGAGACAAGCATTGTAGATGTAAAATAGAAATCACTGAATGCCTGTTGAGTTAATTAGTTAATGTAGTATAATTCTTGCAATAGGTGAGAGATGGTTTTAATTTGCCTTTAATTAGCAGCTCAAACGTCAAACTCACCTAAATTTTACAATATTGATGATAGACCTGAGATAGCACCCAAGATCCTTGGCAGGGAGCTTAGTTTCTTTCCATCACTACATGATAGGATGTTCATGCAAATCTTCCACCAAGACTGAGTGTGGATGGATCAACGGAAGTACCTGCCAACACATGGTGTGAAGAGTAACCCTGGGTTATGTGTACAGACTTACTGAGTGGTGTTAGTTTTAAAACCATTTGCCACATGTATGATTATAAGTTGCTTGATAATTTTCACGGATTATAAAGGGATAGCCATATATAAGATCATGTGGTTAATAATGCCTAAGTATGTAACTAAAGATTAAATTTCCTTCGGAGAAGTATAAATTCCTTTTAGCAGGTTAAACAAAGTTACCTCTAGCAGTAAATTCAAGAAAGGCTAAGATTGTTTGTGTAATAGTAGTAGGGAAAGGTTAAGTATGACATCTAAGTCATAAAGCATAAAGGAAAAGAATGATAGACTTGACTGCATGAAGTAAAATGCTGTATATCAAAGACAACATGATCTTGCCTTGTAATCTAGAGGGAAAATACTTATAAAATATGACAAAAGGTCAATATATTTGTATAAGTAACTCACATAACAATATGAAAATTATTTTAAAATTTATACTGATATAGGACTTCTTAAAATTTATACTGGCATAGGACATTTCCAGATAACTTAAATGACTAAATTGCACCAGTAATCAAAGAAACATACATAAAAGAAAAATTTGTGTGCATTGTAGTAGGGTTAAATATACACACATAATACAAAGAAAAGACAGCTTCCTTCTTCCTTATAACTGATTTAGTTTTTTCACAATCCTCCAATTCTCTGAGTGGTGGGAAAATGCTAACTTTACAATTAATAATATTGTCACTTTTTTTTCTGTTGTAAACTGTCTTAAGTCTTAGCAAAAGTATGACTGCTTCTTCTTCCTGGAATTCTTTCTTCTGTAGCCTTTTCTCACTTAAACTGATTAATCCATCCTTCTATTCATCCTGTAGATGTTGGCTTGACTGTCAGTTTTTCAGGGAAACATATCTTGTCCTTTAACTAGGTAAAGTCTCTCTGTTAAATGTTCTTATACAGTCTTACTCTGTTTTCATAGTACATATTAAAGTGTAATCAGCTGATTAATCGCCTATCCCCTGTTAAGACTGTGTTTCCATCCACACGGCTGAGACTTTGTCTATTTTCTTATTTTAAATTAAACCCATTTTCCCTAGTGCTAAGCATGTGCTTGGCACAAGATTGACATCCATTAAACATTATTTAAATGAGCAAATAAACAAGAGTCCTTGAGCAGTAGAAGCATAAGATGGTATAAAATCTTTGAAGATAAAAGTGCGTATACCCTATGACATACCATGCATTCATAGTAATTTACTCTGAGCTGTACAAATATAAATGTAATTTTAACAATCATTATCTATAATAGAGCAAATCAGAAACAATATAAATGTCCAACAACAGGGAATTGCTAAAATAAATTACTTTAATGGAACACTTTATAAAATACACTTTAAAATGGTATAAAGATATAGTTTTAGAAGTGGGAAAATAATCACTATAAAGTACTGAATGAAGAAAAGCAGATTTTGTACATGATGCTTTGATTTTTTTTAAAAGAAAGACACACAGAGGCATACATACACAAATGTGTACAAATACTTTCAAAGCCATAATGTGAGTTTTATGTCTAGAGAATTTCTTCCTTTTGTGCCTTTTTATGTTTATTTCCTGAATTGAACATGTATTCCTTTTTTAAACAATATTTTTATATTGAAAAGGGAAAATAAAAAATAATACTAGGTCTGATCATGGGAAAGTTATTATGTTGTTTAAATTGTACTACCCTTTAAAACCTGGTAAGTCAGTATTGTATGATAAAAATAGCCAGGAAAAATCTGACATAATAGGAGGAAAAAAGAGTCACTGTGTTTCAGAATCACTGCATTTAGCATAGCTAGCTAAAGTTTTAGAATCATATCTTCTTTTTCTACCTGAGGCAACAAATTTATAGAAAATAACCTAATGGATTCAAAAGGTAAATATATTTTCAAAAAGCTTCCTCTAATACAAAGGTTACATCAGGCAATGGTTTACTACTAGACAAACTGGGCTTTGTGTCAAGGCTGGATTAAAGAATTTGGAGTTTAACTTTCTTGTCCCAGCTCAGTACTGGTCATGAGTAGCTGGCAAAGATCAGGAGGATAAGTGAGCATCAGCTCATTCATCCTGATGCAAACATCTTATTATGGACAGGGCAGAGTTGAGAGCCAAGGGTGGCCCAACCCTTCTTGAGTCAGTCACTCTTCTTGCTGAAGTTCTCTTCTCTACTGCCCGCCACAATGGAGGACTGCTACTCTGACGTTCATGCCAGAAACCACAACCCTGAAGTGTAGCAGGGAAGGCATGTGGTTCACCTGCAGGTGTCTGACTACAGGATGTCTTCATAATTCATTGAAAGTCAAGGTGCATATCCAAGTTGAACAAATCTACTATATATGTCACCTCAATCTATTTTTAGATTTATCATGGTAAGGAAGTAGAAGCAAAATTAAAATTTGCTATTTTGTTATATCTGTGAATCAAGAACATAGGGTGAAGGGAAGGGAAGAAAATCAGTGTTTTGAGAGATGTTGGAGAGAAATTCAGAAATTTTGGGCTAGAAGTTACCTCTTGTATAAACTGTCTATGTGATTTTGGGTTAATAACATAAGTGGGTTTGGTCTCATTTTCCTTTTAAGTAAATAATGGATTATATAATATCTAATGTCTCTTTCATTTTCTAAATCTTATAACATTGTTTAATTTGTGAATGTATTAATCACCTTTTTAATAAAATGTATTCATGGATAAATTGTGCTACCATTTTTGTCAATGATTCTAATCTTAAAGGAAAGAAAATCTCTCAAACTCTAATTTTAGCAACATTTTATTTGTAGTAAATATAATGAACAAGCACAATTTGTTCATTTATTTAATTTTTATCTTTGTGGAATAAACCAGCACTGATCATCATATTCTTAACTCTGAAAAGAAAATGTTGTGGAATTGATTGTGATACTAGAGATGAATAAGAAGAATTGAAAGAATGGTGATTGTCAGGGGCTAGGGACTGGGTGAAACAGGGGAGATATTGGTCAAAGGGTACAAATTTTTCATTTATAAGATGCATAAGTTCTGGGGATCTGACATACAGCATGGTGATTATAGTTAACAATACAGGCATACCTCATTTTATTTATTGTGCTTTGCAGATATTGTGTTTTTACAAATGGAAGGTATGTGGTAACCCTGTAACATGCAAGTCTAGTGGTATCATTTTTCCAACAGCATTTGCTCACTTTGTGTCTCTGTGTCATATTTTGATAGTTTTTGTGACATTTCAAACTTTTTCATTATAATTATGTTTGTTATGGTGATCTGTGATCAGGGATCTATGAAGTGATCTATTGTAATTGTTTTGGGGTGCCACGAGCTGTGCCCAAATCAAACAACAAACAATTGATAAATATTGTTTATGTTCTGATTGCTCCACTGACTGGACTTTCCCCAGTCTCTCTTCCTCTCCTCAGGCCTCCCTATCCCCTTAGACACAGTAATATTGAAGTTAGGCCAATTAATAATCCTACAATGGCTTCTAAGTGTTCAAGTGAAAGGAAGAGTCAATTGATGTGGCAAACTTCATTGTTGTCTTATTTTAAGAAGGTGCCACAGCAACCCCAGCCTTCAGCAGCCAGCACCCTGATCAGTCTGCAGCCATTAGCAGTGAGGCAAGACCCTCCACCAACAAAAAGATTATGACTTGCTGAAGGCTCAGGTGATGATTAGATTTTCAGTAATAAACTATTTTTAATTAAGGTATATACTTGGTTTTTTTAGACATAATGCTATTACACACTTAACAGACTATAGTATAGTGGAAACATAACATTCCTATGCACTGGGAAACCAAAAAATTTGTGTGACTAGTTTTATTGCAGTGGTCTGGATCCAAACCCACGATATCTCTGAGGTATGCCTGTACTGTATTGTACATTTGCAATTTGCTAAAAGAGTAAATGGTAAGTGTTCTCACCACACACAAGGAAAAATGGTAATTATGTGAGGTGAAGGATATGTTAATTAACTTGATTGTGGTAATCATTTCACACTATAAACATACATATTAAATAATCACATTCTACACCATTAAAAAAGTCATGTTGTACAACCTAAATTTATACAATTTTTGTCAGTCATACTGCAATAAAGTAGAAAAAACAAAAAAGAAAATCCAAGATCTGAAGACACTTTTAATTTCAGGTTTATGATCTCATCAGCTTGTAAATCACAAAAGTGAAATCCATCTCTGAAATAACCGAAGCAAAATAAATTAATCCTTGTATCTATTATATAATTATCTAGAAGAAGGGAGAGCACACAACAGTATAGACTGTCTTATACTCTGAAAGATCATAGAAAACAAGTTGGCCTCAGAAACCAAGGGGAAAGACGAGGGGGACCAATAATGAGCACATTGGTTCAATTGCCGTCTTAACCACAGTCAGCAATCTTTTGTCTTATTCTGTTATGACCTATTAGTCCTCATAAAGTCTGATATTAAAATAATGAGTGATAACCTCTGCCTGAAGGGACTGTCAACTGAAAGTTAAAACTACTTTCCTACCTAAGTCTAGATTTCTCTCAAATGTCTGGCCCTGAGGCAGCATCATTTGGAGGAAAGGACACAAACATATGAATTGGAAAGTCCTGAATTCAAATAACAATTCTGGTGTTTTGTCAGACAACTAATCTAAAACACTTTCCTCTATGAAATTGGGGTAATCCCACTATACAGAATTGCTGAATAAATACGTAATATATTATTTCAGGCACTTAATATTTCCTTATTAATTTTAGTTCTTTTCTTTATCAATCTCATTATATAGCTAGATGATGATGATAAATGTAGAGATCGATGACAGAGATAGATAGATAGATAGATAGATAGGCAGGAGACCTAAATAGCCCCCATAGTGCAGTACTAAAGAGAGCAGAGGCAGAACCGGAGCATATGTAAAGCCAAGATTTGCCATCTAGTATATGCTCAGTTTCAAGAATTTTCAAGGGCTCTCAAGAGGCTATTTTAAATGTTTGATATGTGAGCAGAGGTACACGGAGGCAGAGATTTCTTCTACTTCAAGTAGAAAAGCTAGTATTCTCAGAGATGAGTGCTCTATTTAGAAATGTTGAGGCCAGGTGCCTCCTTGGTGACACTGTTGGCCTTCCTGTCCCTTCTGCTTAGCATCTCACTTGACCCAACTGCCTTGAAGTTAAACAACTGGGAGGAAGCCACGACTTGCTTATAATGTGAGGGTGTAGATGCATATGAGGTGTGCTGTTTTGGATACTCTAGGTAACTTCCCTCCTGGCAATGGATTTCTGTTGTAATTCATCATTGTCCCTTTGCCTTATATTCCTGCCTAATAAAATGGATTTCCGTTCCATAAACCCAGAAAGTCTTCCGAGAGTAGAAATGAATGAATCACTATGGTTTTCTAACCAATGGACTTGCAAAATCTTGAGGGCAGTTCTGGAAAAGTTTTGGTTCAAGGACTATGGCAGCAGAAAGGATGCCTCTGTTTCTTACATTGTGTATGCCTTACCGGTATGAATTAATGGTAAGTTTGGAGCCACATTCTAGGTAGGTGACAGATTTATTTCAGTGCAGACACTGTAGTCTGAAGCTTGCCTCTATGTTAGTAAACATCAGTCACCAGCTAAAGATAAGTGAATTGTCATTGGCTTCCTCAATATTAATTAAAGATAATATCTGAATCATGTTTTATAGTGAGGTTCACATAATATAGAGAAAAGGAAATGCTTTCAGGAATATGATTCAAGTTGGGACCCAACAAATCTGTGTGCTCCAAATCAACCAACCTATTCTCAGCCTCCCTGTCACCATTGCCAAGAGTGAAAACAGGTTGCCAGAACCCTATGTCATCATAGAAAGAAACTACTCTCTTTCCCAACCCTCCAGTACTCATAGGTTTGCCACCATTATCTGTATCATCAGGATTAATAATTTTATGTTCTTTATCCTCATGTAGATCAATCACCTTAAAAAATCTTACACATTTAAGGTTAATCTAATTCTTAGATTCTAGTGCTTATTAAGCTCAATGGGGGCAACATTTACCCCCTACCTTGTCCTGTTTTCTCTGCATCCCCTTATCACTCTGGCTGCTTTATTTTTCTCCAGAGCAATTTACTATGTAGTTTTCTATTTGTTTTTCTGTTTTCCCCACTAAAATGTAAGTTCCATTTTAAAAAAGAGGTTTTGGCTATCTTGTTCACTGCTGTTCCCCAAGCACATAGAACTTGGCATAGAGTAGATAATTAATAAATATTTTTGAATATATGCATGAATGGAATTACTAAAACTAAATGATATTAATAATATATATTTAGCAAGTATTTATGAGTACTTAATATACTATGTATAAATTATAAAAGATATTAAAACTTGCTATATAATGTCTAACATAAACATCCCAAGATAACAAATAAACTAAGATTTATCTTTCCAATGAATCAAGGATCTACAACATTAATTATAAGTTCTGAATGTTGGAGAACCTACTGTTTTCCAGTTCCAATGAAGTATTAAATAAGTTCCTATATTCAAGTATTTCAAAACACTGTTCAGCAAATGAGGCTTGTACATAGATAAAATGCAAAGTGGGAAATGTAGTCCAAAGAGAGCTACAGATAAAATTACTTGACTGTATTAAGGTAATTACGATTTGGCGGTCAAAAACACTGCAGAATTCAGCAGCAAATACTTTCTCTTAGTGTGTTATGATTGAATAATTGAATATTCAGTTTTATATTTTAAACCTCATAGTCTTAGGTAGTTTCAAACTAATAGAATCCAGAAAATTATACTTGGTGACAGCTTATATCAGTGCCTCTCAAAATTTAATGACATATACACAGTACTATACTTAACTAACACAACACTGTAAATCAACTATAGTCCAATATAAAATAAAAATTAAAAGAAATTAATGTGCATTTGAATCAACTGAAGATCCTGTTACAATGCAGATTCTTTTTTTTTTTTTACATCTTTATTGGAGTATAATTGCTTTACAATGTTGTGTTAGTTTCTGCTGTATAACAAGGTGAATCAGCTATACGTATACATATATTTTCATATCCCCTACCTCTCGCATCTCCCTCCCACCCTCTTTATCCCACCCCTCTAGGTGGTCACAAAGCGCTGAGCTGATCTCCCTGTGCTATGTGGCTGCTTCCCACTAGCTATCTATTTTATATTTGGTAGTGTATATATGTCCATGCCACTCTCTCACTTGGTCCCAGCTTACCCTTCCCCCTCCCCATGTCCTCAAGTCCATTCTCTACGTCTGCGTCTTTATTCCTGTCCTACAATGCAGACTCTTATTTGCAGTAGATCTGAGGTAGGACCTGAAACTCTGCATTTCTAATGAACTGTCAGGTGTTGCTGGTAAAGTTGCCAAACCATGAGCTAAACGTTGACAGCAATGTCCTAAACACCGCCATAGTCATTAAACAATGATCATTACAGCAACTGAAATTTTAAAAAATGAGCCGAAGAGAAAGTCAATTGAATTTGATTTTATACTTTGAAAACTGACACCTAAAACATGCATCAATACATTTTCACTAGTATCGATATCAAGCAGAAATTTCAGTGTGCTGTGCAGAAAGCTCTAACTGTGACTTAGGATGAAAACATATTAAGATTATAAATCTTGCCTGCTATAGTGCTTCCTTATATATTCATTCTCTTGAAATAATGCTTGTGAGGTACCCACAGGGTTCTATTGCAGCACCAGGTACTATGTAAAAGAGAATTTAACAGAACCACTTATTTCTCCTTCAAGATCTAGCCAACCAGCCCCCACCCAAGATATCCAGTTGTAAAACCTGATAATATTTTTATATGACCCGAAGGTCATTTTGAACATCCTTAAGGTCTTATTAGGAATTAAGAAAGTTTTTCAAATTTTTCTGAGTTCTTTGTGAAACCTCATTTTCAATTTGATCTTTTACCAAATGCGTGCTAGTGAAGTCACTGAAGATTGAAATTTTGCAAGAGAAGATAAAATTGCTCTTCTAAGTGTTAGAATAAGTAAATGCAAATTTAAAGAAAGGTATGCTTTATTTCATTTACAATAGATATTGTGCACCCAGACTAGAAACAAAAGGTAAATGCAGCTATGGTTTAGGACAATTAACTCTCTCTCACACAAACCCACCTTTCTGACAGAAGTCTCAAGTATGCGCTTGGTCACAATATATTATGAAATGTGCTAAAATCTGAAAATAAATATACGACTTCTTACACAGGTAACTTAATCTATGTGGGGTCTCAGAAGGAAACCACAGAATATTTCATACATATATTGAAATTTATAATATATTACATATATTAAATAATCTATATATTAAAATTTCATATACATTCATATATGTAAGTTAGAGGAGGTGATATGTAAGCTGGGAAAGTAACATCTAATAAGAGTTTTCATGGATAAATACTTCTAGAGGGAATGCATAATCTCTGCTGAAACTTACAGGTTCAAAAGAACTGGGCATATATGGGGAAATAATAAGTACTTTGCTGCAGTTGGAGAAAACTGCATATGGATGGAGAAGGGGAAGCAGGAGATGCTGAACAGAGAATTTTGTTACAGAATTTTGAACAGTTACGGAGAATCTTGTATGCCTTATTTGTTAGGGCGCTGAGAATTTATCTTATAGCAAAAGAAGAATCATTAAACATGCCCTTATAAATACTGTTTTCTAGAAAGCTAACGTTAGTAGAGGTATAGAGGATGGACTAGTTGGAGAATGTCTTGAGGTCAGCTATCATCTACGAGCTTATTGGCCAGAAGGAAGAAAGATGATGAAAGCCCAAACCAATGAATTAGCAGTGGGAATACAGAGGAAGCAAAGAGCATTTGTGTGTGTGTGTGTGTATTGTACCTCTGTGTGGATGGATGGATGGATATATACATATATATATGGTTTATTGAGTAATTAGATGCATGGTACCTCATAGGGTTGTCTATAAATACTAAAAATTTGTGAATAGTGATGTGCTCCTAATATAAGGTACTGATGAAAAATTTTAATATACATATGAATCAGTAAGAAAATCTCTACTTACATGATGTAATTTTGAGTGTGTCTTGTCAGAAAAATAATACATTTTTTCATTAGGATTTTGGGAGAGATTTGTTATGAATATGTCCTTGTCTTCCATATCTTTATGGAATCCTCTAAGATATGAAGAGTGTCAGAATACACCACCCCAAAATACATCACTTTGGCCTCATGATTATTTTGAGCTAAAGATACTAAAAAAACAGCACATGCAAGAAGGGCATTTTAACTTCCTTTTTTCTTCCTGAAAATGGGAGATTAAAACTTCCATGTGAAAGGCGCCTTCCCTGTACCAGGAGAAAAGAAACATTCTTCAATGGAGAGTCAAAGCCAAGAGTTCTCTATACAAACAGAGCTTGTTGAAATAATTCTTATCTTTCTTTTGCCTCTGCATATAGTTTAGTTAATTTTCCACAATTGTGTCTCTTTGTTCAACTCAGTATAATAGCATGTAGGTTTTGCCACTTCTCCGGGGCTGCACCCCATATGAGGGTTCCCATATCACATAAAACACATAAATTTGTATGCTTTTCTCCTATTAATTTGTCTCATGTAAGTTTAATTCTCAGGTACAACCAAAACACCCTGAGAGGGTAAAGGCAAAAATTTACCTTTCCTACAGCTATGTCAGCAAAATTTGGGAACTCTTCATATAGAGTAAAAAGCAGTATTAGAATATATATTACCATAGTGTACTGTAACTTTGCATGCATTTTCTTACCTCTCCTACTTTCAATATTATGTAAATGAAATTAATATCAGGGTGTGATTTCTCCATGAGTTCCATCTGTTTCATAGCTAAGGACCATGAGATCATTTGGTGTAATATATTACCTCAAATATGTATGTTTTTAATCATAAATAAATCTGGATAAGAGAATAAGACTTGTCCAGCACAACTAAATCCAACTATGAAAAGTGACACAACATGTTATGTTGGTTTAATAGTGGCATATTTATATAGAAAAGTGATCACATTAATTTATGGATATCACTACTCCTGGGGAATGCTTAAATCACTCAAGGGTAGTGATAAGTGTGAGTAGAGGTGTAGCAAGGTCTCAGGGAAGAGAGATATGCCAAGTGCATGCTCTGATGCCTCCCAAGCCTTCTGTAGGGTTGCAAAGCTGATGAATGCAACGTCCTGTGAGTGTGCACATACCCTCATGGCTCCACATCCAGTAACACAGGTTGTTGCTGTGTCAACTTGTTTTGCTTTTCTTTTTACAGTTTGCTGGAAATGTAGATTAAAAGAGCAGATTGGTAAACTATTTTCATTTTCCCTAATAAACCTAGGGTAGATTTGGATATAGTTATTGGGCTTTAAAATTCCACATTTTGGGGGCTTCTCTGGTGGCGCAGTGGTTGAGAATCTGCCTGCCAATGCGGGGGACACGGGTTCGAGCCCTGGTCTGGGAGGATCCCACATGTCGCAGAGCAACTAGGCCCGTGAGCCACAGCTACTGAGCCTGCGCGTCTGGAGCTTGTGCTCCGCAACAAGAGAGGCCGCGACAGTGAGAGGCCCGTGCACCGTGATGAAGAGTGGCCCCCACTCGCCGCAACTAGAGAAAGCCCTCGCACAGAAACCCAACTCGCACAGAAGACCCAATACAGCCAAAAATAAAATAAATAAATAAATATTTAAAATTCCACATTTTGCTCATTGTTGAAAGGTTTTTGAATAGAAAATACCTGCTAAATTCCAATGCAATAATTACATTCTTTCTCTCAAATAACCACTGATATTTTCCTTTTTTAAATGTGTAAAAGATCATGAGGTTTAAATCTAAGATGATGAACTTATGCGAACTCCTGCTATCAGGGAAGATTTAAAGTTAATAGATCATGTTAGAAATTGTCATATGAATTTCAAAACTGAGACAGAGAGAAAGAGAAACAGAAACAGAAAGAGAAAAAGAGAGACTTTGTTGAGAAAGAGAGTTGGGAAAGATAAAATTATTCCCCAAAATGACTTATTACTGAAGAATGAGGTTTAAAATTTTTTTGCAGAAAGTTCTCTTTGTGAATCTGACTGTGAGATTTTTAGCTCATTGATACTTTATAAATGCAAAGCAACTTGGATTTATCTCATTTTCTCATACAACAGGGGTAGTGTTATTCCATTTTCTAGTCCCATATGCAAAATAATGGCTCCTCTTGCATGCCTCAATAACTTTTGAATTTAAATTAAGTCATGAAGGTAAGAGGGGAGGAAAAAAATGCTAATGCTAACTTTTTCAATGTTTATTACCTGAACTTTCAAATTACTTGAAGAAAATCACAAACTTCTCTAAAATTAAAGGTAGGCACAGCCCCCAAATCATATTTTTACCCATGCAATTCAGATACCTAATTATATGGGAAGTAGTTATTTTTCCAATTACAATTTTTGTTATTCTTCTAGTGTTTAAATTCTGAGTGATCTTGCAGAAGAAGATCTGGTGATTTCTGTGGCCCTATACAAGATGATCTTGAGTATTGCGTTCATACTACCTGGCTGAGTCTAATAAAGTGAATTGTTATAGCCAAATTTTGTCTACCTAGCAAAATTGAAGGAAATAGCATTACCTGTAAGCTAGATAATTTTAATAGTGTAATCCCTTAATTGTCATCTTTACTATCCTAAACAGCCAGAATGAGATTCCTAAGTTATTGATTGCACTGATGGACACTTAACACCCTATTTCCTGAATTGTGATTCTCTTGGCTTTGTGCTTAGTTGTCTCTCTACTTTTCTCTCTCTCTCTTTCTGTGTGTGTGTGTGTGTGTGTTCTCTCTGGTTCTTTCTCACTCTCCTCCCTATTTTTGATCTTCTATTGAGTAAAAATTATAAGCATAGTGTTAGGAATAATTTATTTGCCAATCACATACATAACACTTGCTATGTGCCCCTATTCTAAGTGGTTTTAAAAAGAGTAATATATTTAATTCAGCATAATCCTTACAACAATTCTATGAAGTAGAGATTATTTTAATTGTCATTTTACAAATGAAGAAACTGAAGATCTAAGAAATTAATTAAAAGGCAATAGGTAGTGAGAGATTAGGAATGCAAATCAAGTACATCAGCTTTCAAGGCCATTGCTATTTTCATTATGCAATGTAACTTTTAAAATAAACTGATATCTTGGATTTATCTCATATAAACATATAAACAGGGTCACGAGTTATGTTGTAGACAGTTCCCTAAGGGAATAATTCTAAGTCACTATTTAATTAAACCAGTAACTCTACTAGCTTGTTAACCATTGTTGATTTATTCTGAAAACTACCATTTATTTCTACTCCTTTAATTGAAGATTTTGACAAATTTGGTGATGGCTATTTCTACTTTTACCTTTTTTTGAGTATAAAGTATCATGGACACCAACACGTAGTAGGTATTTGACAAAGATTTCTACAGGATTGGGTGTGCCTTTGGAGCAGGGGTGGGAGATGATAGCTTCATCTCTCTATCTAGTGCCATGTTTAGACATGGGGGGAGTCACAGTAAACATAAATCATATTAACCAATGAAATATTTTTTAAACTCTTGACAGTTTCTTTTCTATGTTATTATCCATTATTTATTTATCAACACATTTTATACTTATTATGAATCTAAATCATTTTATTCTCATCCTAGAGTGCTCACATTATTAAGGGACATTCAAATCATCAGCAAAATCTATACTGATAAGTTTTCCTTCCACTAAGAAACATTAAAATGGTTATTGTATTTGATTTTTTATTCTAATGGCAACCAAGAAAAAAATGAAAATTTTCTTCTAAATTAACAAAACATATTAAGCCATTGAGAGCTGTACTTAAATTTGGGAGAAATACTTTACTGTTAAATTGGAATATCTGTGCAAAAGCAAAATGTTACACTACTCCGCATTTTCCCTAATAATAGATTTACTTGTATCTGTGAAGAGTATGTGCAAGATGAAGATATGGTGACTGAACTGACAAGAATTAGGGGACACACTCCAAATGCAAAGAAATGAAAGGAGTTCTGGACAGGGAGCAAGAAGACCTGTGTTCTCAGTTCTACGACTAATTAGTAGTTTGCTATTTAAGTCGTTTTATTCTTTTCCACCTGAATATCATTTTTTTTTAACAGTGAGAGGTCAATGACACAAATTCTCTTAAAAATGTATTCAGTTCTATCAGTAGTGCTCTTTGAGATACTTTGGAATTAGGTTTGGAGTGTGTGCAAAATTGTGTTACTTATTTCAATCCCTGAGAAAATCTATTCCGTAATACCTGTTCACACAAAAGATCAATTTAGTCATTGCATGAGCTTGTGTTATTTGCCTAGAGATTCTGGCCTTTCAACAAACTTAAGCTGGAGGGTTGAACAAATGACTTGATTTCACAGAATCTCACAGTTTCCTTAACTACAAATTGGGGAGATTAATGTTTACCTACTTGCTAAAGTATTATGTAGATTAGTTAACAGAGGAAGAGCATACATTTTGGAGTCCCACAGTTTCTATTCTTTCTTCTTGATCTCTTGTTTTAGATAATTTCTATCTTGAATAAGCTTTATTTCTTATCTGCCAAGACTGCTTATTTCAGAGTCTTTTATTTATTGCTTTAATACTTTAGAAGGTCCAACTTACTCGATGAATAGCCAACACCCTCATCCTCCTGCTGTTTTATTACTTTAGAAATGGAAATTTATTAACATGCTTTAATATTAATTCGGAATACCTCTGATAGTTACCTCTTTTTAACTTTGTTCCTTTTGTTGGTTAAAATAGGACTCAAAAAGAAATTACAGGAAACATTTGAATTTTTCCTTAGTCCTGTTATGAATACATGTGAAATGCCTGGCTAAGCTACTAATTAAAGTAAAATGAGCAATTAGAGCAATCATGTGTGTGTTTTGTTGATAGTCTGTTGTTGACTAAAGAACATCCAAGGTTAAGTAGCTCCATAGTAAAGAGACAAAATAATCTAGTGTTTGAAACCACAGATAGGTTCTGTGATCATACAGAACGTCTTTCCAAACTGAACGTGTCCCTTTTTATCTGTACGACCTGGGTAAAGGTCTTTACTTTTCTAGGCAGGGCTCTTTGTATGCAATATTCAGATATTAATAATTTTCTACATATAGATGGTGGAAACATTAAATCAAATATCCTAAGAATTAAGAATAATGCTTAATGCATAGGATATGCTGAATATTTTTTGGCAACTAGTATTATTATTGTTATTATTGTTACAGTTGCATTATTCCAAGAAATCCTCTATGATAAGACTTCATGATTTTGAGGCTGAAAATAATGCTTCTGTGTTTTTTGATATCAAATGGGCCTCCTAGGAAAGCTCAGCTTTGTCAATTATCTGGGTCTTGTGTGTACAGTTTTAGTGTCTAATCCAGTAGAGAGAGACAGAACCTCGAGTAGGATGCAGAACACTAACCACTCCAGACCTCCACCTGGATGTTGATCTCAATGATTCAGAACATACTTTTCAGTCTATTTGTTCCCTACTGTGTTGTTTTGCATCCATGAATATTCTCTGACTTACCAGAAGTTGAGCATGGAAAACAAGGGAAAATATACATCACAACTTGCCATGTTTTCTTTACTTTTGTAAAGTCAGGAATAAAAATATTCTTTGTATGGTTAATGATGTATTCAAATATGTTATCATTAAATTAAAGGCAAACACTTTCAATTTAATAGCAGGGAGACACACATATCTGACAGTTTGTAATGTGTCCTCTATAATGTGTAGAATAATGAAAAGTTCCAAACGGTACCTAAATATTTTTGACAGACTGGTCATATATGAGATGTT
The DNA here is from genome assembly GCF_028564815.1 of Eubalaena glacialis. NCBI lineage: Eukaryota > Metazoa > Chordata > Mammalia > Artiodactyla > Balaenidae > Eubalaena > Eubalaena glacialis. Next base: position 44,297,007 of record NC_083729.1, on the reverse strand, counting down.
TACAACTATTGTTTTAACATTTATTGTTCAGGACATATAGTTTATCTTATACTCTGCTATGCTGTGCTGCATTATGTTGTATGTCATAGCACACTGATCTACACTGCTTTACTTACAAGTCCAAAATTCAAAAAGGCCCATAACCAAAAATTTCTACATAATTATTCAACAGATTCATTTGATGGCAAACTTGAAAACTGTGAGGTTCTTGGTCCTTATTTTTCCTACTTGGTGTAGCTCTTCATGTATTTCACTGCAGCGACATTATGGGGTTTGATTATGTAATAGATGCTATGGGGATATTATATAATACATAGTTATATGCACTGTATCACCTTTCTAAAATCTGAAGAATTCTGAATCCCTGTAACATACCTGGCCCTAAGTATATTAGATAAAGCATTAGGGACCTCTATCAAGGATCATACTATGATAACTAAACTTTAGAAGATTAAGTGAAATAAATAGCCAGTGTCATTAAAATGAGAAGAATTTCAAGGGCTAACTTCTCTGTTTACTTGTATGTCTTATGTTTCATGCCCCCAAAGTTCATCTGTTTTGAACAACAGAAGACTCAATTCTACTTGTGTAATTTTGTTAAAATGGCCAAAAATTGTCTATACTCATATAATTTCCTGATCACAAATAGTGTAAAGTTGCCTTTCCATAGTCAATATCATCTAACACTTCTCCAAGAAGCTTGTCAATCTTTCCATAAAACAAAAATGTCACTCTTCTTTCTCTCATGTGTCAAGATAAAGTCCAAAGGGTGCTGCTTACTGAAAAAAGTTGAAACTACATTCCATCTCCCCCTGATGATTTGTCTTGCTCTTGCTTTATTGGGCACGTGGATACCCCATGTGCCAAAGGAAGTGACAGATAAAACTATGAATGATATGTATAGACATCATATTTGTCATAAGCATTTATCATCATCTTCTCAGGAGTAAAACAATATATATTCATTATATCAGTAATTTCTTTCCAAATAAACTGTGTTTGCAATGAGGACTGGTGTTGTAGCAGTTAATTTTAACCTTTCTGGTATCCAACCTTCTCTGACCTTTATTATTGAAATATGAGTCACCACTGAGCTATATTTGTTATGTGTTAATACAGCCCAGGAACTGGCATGAGCTTCTATAGCTGCTCATGGAGTAGGCTAGATTAGCCCAGACTTCAGTGGATGAATTGGAAGCTCTAGATGTAAGCTGAAAGCAAAAATAGGATGTGTCCAAAATAGGAAATTAGTTAAATAAATAAATTATGGTAAATCCTTGTGATGTAGCAATGTACAACTGTTAAGAATTATAATACAAAACACAGTATATTTAAAGATGGAATATTCCCCCAAACCAGAAGCCCCATATGTGAGGTTCACAACTGCATTCTTCTTTTCCCTATCAGATATCACCACTTTTCAAGGTATCTTGAAAAATGATGTTCCCCTACTTGCAAACTAACAAGTTAGCCTGCTACAGTTTTGTGGATTCTTGAAGAAGACAAAAGATTATTAGGAAAGAAAAAGGTACTGTCTTACTATGACAGAGTAGGCAACATGAGCTTCATGTTCCCATTATCTCACCTTTCTTTCCAAGTCCCATAGAAGTGATGTGGATGCTGGAAAGAAGTTGCATGTGCAGTGGGTTTGCCTTTCAACTGAATAATTCTGAGCTCAGGAAACTACAGTACTTTGAGTGGATTGCTGGGAAACCTGCCCAACTTTTGCTTTAGTGGGAAACATTATCTTTATTACTCTTGGTAGCAAACAAATCTGTCCTCTGCCCCAGAGGCAGCTACTATCTCTATCTTTCAAGGCTGACTACTATGCAAACCTCCTTGAAAACATTCCAGAATAAAAACCATCAATGCTTCTGCTCAGAAGACATACAAAAACAAGTGAGACCTATAGAGACTGTCTTCTGACACCACTAAGTTAAATTTTTCTCAACAGTTGTCCCGCTTTATTTCTACTTTCTAAACCTAACTGATGGATCTCTAAACAATACATAGTTTCTTTCTTTTGAAATTCAAATTAATGGAACATTCAGTACTTTTTTTGTTATGCTGTTTTAAATCCACTTTAAATTTGAGACTTACCCATGTCAATATATGAAGCTATAGCCTATTCATTATCATTGCTGTATAATATTCCACTCTTTGAGTGTGTCAGAACTTATCCATTCCTTGCATTTATCCATTTGGCTTATTTTCAGTTTTTTGTTTATATGAAAATATTACCATAAACAGTCTTTTACAAGTCTCCTAGTACATGTATTCAAGAGTTTCTCTACAGCATTTTAATAGGAGAGGGTGTGTTAAAACCGTTTAGACATGCAATGAACATTACTAGATACTGCAGTAACTGTTTTCCCAAAGGGTTGAATTTTGAAAATATTTTTACTTTTTATTAATGTTCATTATTTGAACACCTACTATGGGTGGAGATTTCAGGTGCTTAGCATTTTTGCCAAAACATGGTATTCCTGCTCATTTCTTTTGCCCATATTCTATGATTTTTTCTTATAGGTTCATCAGAATTCTTCACATTTTCTTGGTACTAATTAATGGTCAATAATATATTTGCAATTATAGTCCTCAGTTCATGGCTTGCCTTTTCATCCTCATTTTCTTTTCATCCTCATTTTCTTTTCTTTCACTTCATTCAGTATCTTTCAAGATCTTAAGTTTCTTATTTTACAGTAGTCAAATTTGACCATTGTATCTATATTTTACTGTGTGCTTAATAATCAATGTCTTATTAAGAAGTCCTATTATGGCATGAAAATAAATATAATTTCCAAATTTTACATTAATTTTAGTTTTCATAAAAATATATATTTATGTGTATATAATATGTATTCCTGCATATAACCTACTGCTTGTGTCTATTATTTTCCCATGGAAAGAATAGCAAGTCTATCAAGTACAACTGCCCCTATACATGTGAGTCTTTTAGTGGGCTCCCTTTGGTTACATTGATCTATTTGTCTTTTCCTATTCCATTAACAAAATTAATAACCATAGCTTATAATAATAATTAGCATTAAGTAAGCAAATATTTCCATCTGGTCCTGCTTCTTCAGGATGCTTTGTCTGTTTTGGCTTTCTTTTCCATACAGATTTTAGAATCATCTTGTCAAGTCTCCTCACCTATCCACCCAAAAGCATATTAAGATTTCTATTCAAAGAGCACTGAACCTATAGGCTAATTTAGGAAGAACAGAAGCATTTAGAATATGCTCCTTTGATTACTTGAACATAATATGTATCTTCATCAACATAGATTTTTCTCTTGCATATTTTAATAAAAATTGCAATAGTCTCTGTAAGAACTTGAACATATTTAGATTTATTTCTGGTTACTTTGTATTTTTGCTGCAATTTAAATCATATCTTTGAAGTTTCATCTTCTAAATGTTTGTTGTTGATGTATAGCATTGTAACTGAGTTTTATATATTGCTTTCATACCTATTAAACTGCTAGTTTTAACTGTTTACCTATAGTTTCTTCTGGATTTTCTACACACATATAATTTATGCTACATCTATGATAATGACAGTTTCTAAAATTCTTTGCTATTTTTTAATAGCTTTGATTCTTATTTTCTTTTTATTAGACTGTCTTGAACATTCTGTATGGTATAGAATAGAATGGTATTAGTGGGCATCATCACCTTTTTCCTGAATTTGAAGAAAATACTTCCAGCATTCACACTTTGTTCTTGTAATTTTAGCAGTTTTTTCATAAATAGCCCTTAGGTAGTTTAGAGAATTTTCTCCTTTTTATAGGTTGCTAAAAGTTTTATTTATGTTTATTTTTTATTTTTATTTTTATTTTTGTCAAGAATGTAAGCTCCCAGACGGTAGGAATTTTCATTTATCTGTTTTGTTCATTGGTACATATCCAATGCTTGGAAGAGTGACTGGCATATAGTAAATGTTGAACTGGATGTTGAATTTTATACACTTTTTTCCTGCATTTATTTTGATAATCACATAAATCCTTACATTAATCTACCAGTATACTGAATTATATTATTATGTTTTCTAATGTTAAACCACCCTTGCACTTCTAAATTTTCCTATAGGGGAGCGGATGCTAGTAGGTATGGCAGATATAGCTTGGCTATACAAATTCTGTAGCAAAATACATTCTTTTTACCAAGAATGATATGGCTTCAAGCTGATACTATCATTTTAAGGTATAATGATATTTTCTCTTTTTTCCCTCAGTTTTTCAATGCTGAAAGGTAGAATATGGGGCAGTATGTTACTGTAAAAAAAATGAAAATGTATTCACTGTCTTCTCAATATTTAGTTTCCAAATCAGTGCATGAAACGATGGACTTATGGGGTAAAGTTTAAAACTGCAATTCTATCAATCAGTGCGCTAGAACTAGCTGTAACACACATCAGCTATGCAGAGAAAGTCAATGATATAGTTCGTCTTAAAGGGGGATGTGTATTAAAGCACCCTACAGTTATATCTTCAGCTCATCTTGTTCCCTATTAATAAAGTATTAGAAAAAATAAAAGAACCTAAATTTACTGTGCCCTATTAATAATTTTGCTGCATACTTTTTGCATTCCAAACCTGAGACTGTAAATGGTCTTGCTGTTGAGGTTTCTTTATTTCTTCTGATAAGCTATATGGCATTTCTTATGTCTAATCATTTCTTAGAACATTTACTGAGTTGTTTTCCCTTTGACTATTCCTGTGTCTGGTTATGTTCTTGCATTTATGAATAGAAACCAGATCTTTCCCTTGCTCTGTAACTCCTGGAGATAAAAGATGTATCAGAATGTAGTAATCCTTTAACTGCTTACATGGCAAAATATATATGTTACCCACATACACACAAATGGACTCTCTGACTTATTTCCCAGGCACTTTGATTATCAGGGAAGTGTTTCTAAATTCAATATTTACAAATTTAATTAGCTTTGCAGCAAATGAAATCTACGATATTATTGCTTACTGACTACTTTTATTTTAATAACAGATTCATACCAGCAGCACGTGTTTATTTAACTTAGCATTGGTTAATTATAGAAAGAAGAATAAAACTAGACGATACATGACATCACTTTTTCCTAAATGTTATATAAAAACTAATCTGTAGCAAATGCAAATGATCCTTGTATAATTTCTTTGGCCCTGATTAAAATTTGTGATGTGATTATTAATTTTTTTCTAATTATCATATATGTTTGACAGAAAGTCCTTCAGAGATACTACTATAAGTTCGGGCAATCCTAACCATGGACAGAATATCAAACTGGGTGATACATTTCTTTTACCAGTTCATCACTTACATCACACTCTATGTCCTTTCCATGTTCTAATCCCTAAGTTTCACTGCTTCTGTCTGTCTGGACCTAGCTCTCCTGCTTCCCCATTTACCCTGGCAAAGCCTGCTTATGTCTCCTATTCATATTTGGATAAGGCTGATTGTATTTGACATCATTTTTCTTGGAGGTATTTGCATTTAGTAGAGACCTATGGCTTGTGTGCCCAATGTTTTCCCTTTTCAACAAAATGTTGGCTGTGCAAAAGTCTATTCAAGGTACATTCAGCTTTCTGTACTCCCTGGTCACCACTAACGGCTAGAAGGGTAAAGTGCAGAAAAAGCATCCTGTAAAAGCATTTTCAAGCTGAACTGCAATGACAGGAATGTTTCTGAGATACCTTGTTTGAAAGATGGGAAGACTGATGATGTAAGAGCTTTACAATATTTCACTGTCAGTTTCATTTGTAATGACACCAAGTATAATTTATTTGTCCCCTCTCTAGGAGCAACATCATTTAAGCAAAATTTCTCTCACACTGGTAATCAGATATTTCTCCTGAACACTATTCTCAAGGGTGGTGATAGAGAATATGTAGTTGGCTCAGTAATATTGATTTGGGAAGGAGGTGGGGCAAAATGTTGATTGAGTCTTTTATACTTTTCCTTTGATATCCTCTCTCCTAAAACATCTTGCTTAAGATTCTATGAAGCCCTCCAATGACTCCAGCAATGGTCTAGAAAATAAAGTTAAATTTCTGTGCAAATTTCAATTGTCGGAGAGTTGCTGCCAATAGCGAAACCGAGCAGGACCCTGTGGGACCATCCTGGGGACAGACCCCAGGTGTTCCCCACCTCTTGTTTGTGAGAAAGCTTTAGTGTCCTAGGCCTTCCCCGAGTTCCAAAGAGCAAATCCAATCAGAGAAGTGAGAAAATGCAGAAACAAAGGAAAACAGTCAAGCAAGACAAAATAATAGTAGTTTAGTCATAAAACAAAGTCAAGTACCTTTAGTTCCTACTCAAAGTCTACAGATAATATCCTGAGCCATATCCTTGAGTTGTTTTGCAGATACTGAAACAGCCACCAGGTGGAAGAAGTTAACTGCATGCTGACCACCAACACTTAGATCCCAGGCTGGCTGGAACCAGAAGGTTAATGATTGAAATTCCCAAAACATCACCCTGTTACCGCACCATCAACCAGTCAGAGAATTGTGCCCAAGCTGATCACACACCCTGCAAACCTCTCCCTGGCCCTGCCTTTAAAAACATTTCTGGAAAGCAAATGGGAAATTCCGGGTTTTTTGAGCATGAATGGCCTGTTCTCCATGCTTGGGCCCACGTTGGGTGCCTTGTAATAAACGCTGTACTTTCTTTCACCCCAACCCGGTGTCAGTAGATTGGCTTTGCTGCTTATTGGGTGAGCGGACCAAAGTTTGTTTTGGTAACTATAGCGCATCATAAGAAGTTTTCTGAGACTGCATTCACACTCTGCAAGAGTACTAGGATCAACAACTTATGTCCACCATGGGTGAAAGCAGGAGGTAGTTAATGTGACAAATTACTACTGGCTTTGCTGGATTATATTTGAATACCAGACAGAATTATAGCTTGGTGATCTGTCTGGGGGACATGGTCTTTGGTCTTTATTGCTAACAAATTATTGAGAAATTCCAATGGTTTTGAAACAAATTATTTCCTTTTTTTGTTTTTGCATTTTTTATTTGAAAATTTTGCCCTGGTCACAGAATTTAATGAACTAAATAATTGTGGAAGTGCTCCTGGGAATTAAGAAATAGAAAGAGTGCATGGAGGTCAACTTGCTTTGTATTCAATTAAATAAATCTAGCAGAATCATAAAGTAAAAATATAAAGTCAAATATTACTTTGTTATAACTCAGTATATCAGTGTAGGTCTATATACTTTCAAAGCACTTATCTATTATATGTTTAAATTTTCTCTTCCAGTTTTATTGAGTGTTAATTATATTTGTCATGTTATACATTACACATCCCTAGGGCTTATTTATCTTATAACTGGAAGTTTTTACCTTTTGACTTCCTTCATCCAATTCCCTCTCCCCCCATCCTCCATCTCTGGTAACCACAAATCTGATCTATTTTTCAATGAGTTTATTTGTTTGTTTGTTTTTGAAATATAATTGACCTACAACACAATATTAGTTCCTGTTATACTACATAGAGATTTGGTATTTCTATACATTTCAAAATGATCACCACTGTAAGTCTAGTTATAATATGTCACCATACAAAGATATTACATAGTTACTGACCATATTCCCCAAACTCTACATTTCATATCCCTGTCTCATTTATTTTGCAACTGGAAGTTTGTACATCTTAATCTTCCCTCACTTGTTTCTTTCCTCCCCCCCCCCACCCCACCCACTGCAACCACCTGTTTGTTCTCTGTTTCTGTTTTGTTATGTTTTTTCATTTGCTTTGTTTTTTAGATTCCACATATAAGTGAAATCATGCAGTATTTGTCTTTCTCTGACTTACTTCACTTAGCATAATACCCTAGGTCCATCCATGTTGTCGCAAAAGGCAAGATTTCATTCTTTTTTATATGGTTGAGTAATATTCCATTGTGTGTGTGTGTGTGTGTGTGTGTGTGTGTATAATCTTCTTTATCCATCCATCTATTGATGGGCACTTGGGTTGCTTCCACATCTTGGCTATTGTAAGTAATGCTGCAATGAACATATGGGTACATATATATTTTCTAATTAGTATTTTTTTGTGTGTGAAATGTCTATTCAGATCCTCTGCCTGTTTTTAATTGGGTTGTTTGTTTTTTTGATATTGAGGTGTAGGAGTTCTCTGTATATTTTGGATATTAACCCCTTATCAGATATATCTTTTGCAAATATCTTCTCCCATTCAGTAGGTTGCCTTTTCATTTTGTTGATAATTTCCTTAGCTGTGCAAAAGTTTTTTAGTTTGACGTAGTCCCACTTGTTTACTTTTGCTTTTGTTGCCCTTGCCTGAAAAGACAGATCCAAAAAATATGACCAGTGACAAAGATCATACTGTCTATGTTTTCTTCTAGAAGTTTTATGTTTTCAGATCTTACACTTAAGTCTTTAATCCATTTTCAATTTACTTTTGTGCATGGTGTGAGACAGTAGTCCAGTTTGATTCTTTTGCATGCAGCTGTCCAGTTTCCCCAACACCATTTATTGAACAGGCTGTCTTTCCCCCATTGTATATTCTTGCTTCCTTTGTCATAGATTAACTGCCCATATAAGTGTGGATCCATTTCTGGGCTCTCTATTTTGTTCCATTGATCTATGTGTCTGTTTCTGAACCAGTACCATACTGTTTTGATGACTGTAGCTTTGTTGTATAGTTTGAAATTTGGGAGCATGATACCTCCAGCTTTGTTCTTCTTTCTCATGATTGTTTTGACTATTTGGGGTCATTTGTGTTTCCTTATAAATTTTAGAATTATTTGCTCTAGTTCTGTAAAAAATGTCATTGGTATTTTGGTTATCATTTGGTTACCATTACTAGATGTTTAAAATTTTTAATCCCAATAATGATCCCTTGAGATACAGAAGGAGAGTGCTAGTCTTCCTACTTTATGCATGAAACTGGATACACAGAAAAATCAGTGATTGATCATAGACAAGAATTTAGGTATCCAACCTTAAAAAGTAATGATATTTCTGTTATACTACTTTAACTTCCATTAAATTATGTAAAGACAAGGTGGGATACCTAATGTGAGAGTTATTTACATGTCAAACACTCTAGTAGTAGCTATATAAGAATTATATCCTTTAATTCTTACCCTAACTCTCTGAGGTTGTTGATAATTATTGTTATTTTATGAACTTTATGAATAAGGGCACTAAGATTCGGAGAGGTTAATTAATTCGTCCAATGAAAACAACTAGTATATGGCAAAGCTAGTGCCAAAGACTACTACTTTTCAGAGATATTATATAACCTTCCAACTGATCCATGGTCATCCAACTTTACCCCTTTCCTAAGCTGCTGGCTGTTTATGACCTCTCTTCTGACTTCTCTTTGCAGCTTCTCTCTGTCAAGTATTATCTATATGCTGGCATTGGCCACCAAGATAGTAATTATTCTTTATTAGTGGCTGAGGTGGTGCTTTGCCCATGAGTCACATCTTGTTTAAAATTCAGTGAGACTATAAATTTAAAATTGTAAATACCTCATCTAGGGTCTAAAAAAATGAGTGGATTTTACATAATTAAGAACATTGTGGAATTTCAATCTCACTTACTATAAAATATATCTATAATTTAGAATTAAACAAGATTATACATTTAAAATATCAGACAAGATGCCAGGCACATAGTAGATCTTTTCCCTTTCTTTTTATTCTCCACCTGCTTTTTAAGGATTCTGAATAATAAGTTCTATGTATTGTTTGTTATTTGAGCTGTTTCTTTTTTCTTTTCTTTTTTTTCTCTAAACAAAGACAAAAGCTAACATTTATCATATTCTCTAGTATGAGGTCATTGTATAAATTCTCTTAACAGTAAGTAATCTGTCTGATAAATTTGATCTTGAGATTCTTCTAAAAATACTTTTTAGAAAATGTGGAATGCTAGTGTTCTTTTCACAAAAATAGAAAATTTACATTTTTTGAAAACATTCAGTACAGCCATGATGGAAGGCACTTTTTAAAAGATATGAATCTTCTATTTGATTTACAATTCTAACTCAATCTTTGGATTGAGTTATGAGTCATTCCATTATGGTTCTGCAAATGTGACTGAAATTTTAATCTTGAGTAGCAATCTTGGAAAGCTTCTGAAGACCAGTTTTTGGCAACTCTTTAGTGAAAGCATTTCTCAGGGTTGCCCTTCATTTTGGAAATATAGCTTTGTTTTAACATGTTCACAAGTTTCTCAGATTTAAATGCCTTCCAAAACATACCTCTGTTTCCTTGATGCATTTCTGGATCAATTTAGCTCAACTGATCACTGCTCCTAAATATACATTTAGTAATCTGTATTGCACATTGTACCACTTGGTTCTTTCTAATTACTCCATGAGAATTATCTCTTTTTCTAACTAGATGTATATGTTGTGGGTGTTCTATAAACCCTAGGGCTAAGCCTAGTATCAGAATTATTACAAGACACCTTGAAGTATTGATTTTATGGTAATTAATTGGAGTCATTGGGGAAAATTTCTATGCAAGGGGAACTTTTCCTCTCTAGTATATACCATTTAGCTCCAAATTGACCAAGAATAGCAAATCAGTTTGATCTTTTGCAACAATTTTATCAACTCTTGGTAAACTGTTATGTTGAAGAGTATTTAGAGACTTTATCAGGGTTCAGTAAGTAGTGCCATGATTAGTTAGCAATCCCTTCCTTAAACCCAGGAGATGGGGGTGAAGTAAAGTATGAAACACATAGACACCATTTCATTATTATTTTGACCATTTCTTTTTTAGCTTCTGAGTTATTTTCATATTTTTCACACCAGTTTTTATACAGGGGAGTTACAATTATTAACTGAATGAATGAAATAATTAAAAAAAAAACAAATATAAGGAAGTTATTTCCAAGCAAATCATCAATGGTTAAATCTGAGTAAACACTATTCTTTTTTTTCCCTGAGTAATTACTTTTTAAAAGTATGCATTTGTTAAAGCCAGAATCAAATGCCAAGAAGCCATAGAGGTATGATTTAAATACTGATACCAGTTCTTCCCTTCTATCCATGAGGATGACAATACCATGCCTTTTGAGAAGCCACAGAGAATGATACCATCTTCTGTGCTTATTTCATAGTCTCTTTTATCCCAACAGGTTAATAAATTATTGAGACATTTCACACTTTTGTGTATAAAAAATCTGGGTCATTAACTCTTGAGAACTCACACTGTGTAACATGATTCCATCTCACTATGGGAGGGGCATTTACACATACATTCCCTTTTCTCTCTATTATCCACTAATTTACTTCCATTGAGAATCATTCCTCATTTTACTCAACATGGCTTAGACATCCCCAAGAATCAGAGAAATCTTCTAGTAACCACAACTTTTTATATGCACAGGGAATTATTGTACCGGTTATCTTTCATCACTGACATGTTCTACTTTCTTCTGTTTTACATTCCGTCTCTCCCTCCCCAATGTTTAGACTTCAATGAGAATATAGACTACACTCTAGAGTTATTTTTATAATAATTAATGTCAAATGAATGGGAAATGCTCTACTATATATGTAGTTTCTCCCAAAGTGGATCGGGGTAAACAAGTTGATCTGGGAAACAGAAAAACTGTGGATCAGAATCTGGCTCATTATTTAGGATTCAACTTGATATCATTTCTTGCAAAAAGCATTTCTTGAACTTAATTTCTCCTGTGGTTGTACTATTTTCTGCTCTTCCGTGCTTTCATAAAACTGTATGCTTACCTGAATCAGCATATATCATATATTTTATGTTTATTAGCTTATAGTTAGCTCTGAGTGCAGGGGAAAATCTCATTTATTTTTGAATTCCCAGTATCTGTCATAGTACCTGGCATATAGTAGGGTCTGCCTTTGTGGTTACAGAAAAATGTAACCATGGGCAAATGAGAGATATTTTGATAGCACGTTAAGCAAACAAGTAGTAAATTTTTATATCACTGAAATAATTTTATTTCAAAATTCATCTTTGTTTTAACATTAGAATATATACCAATACTCTATAAACCAGTACTTTCATTTTTATAACAATAATAAAATTTTTACAACCACAGAACTACTTTGCATTACTGAAATACTTTATAAAGCCCAAGTGTTTTACAGCCAGTGATATAGCACTCTAATTACAATGTTTTGAGGGACAAATAACTTACTAATAATTCCTTACAGCTCAGCATCTGGCACAGAATATTGTAGTGAAGATATGCAAACTGTGTGAATCAACCACCTCTTCTAACAGATGAGACTATGAAACCCTAGAGAAGTGGCATGACCTGCTAAGGTGTTACAGTAGGCTAGTTATGGTGTCAAGGCCAAAACTCATGTTTCAAATATAAAGGATGGGGAGTTCCCTGGTGGCATAGTGGTTAAGAATCCACCTGCAAATGCAGGGGACACAGGTTCGAGCCCTGGTCCGGGAAGATCCCACATACCGCAGAGCAATTAAGCCCCTGCGCCACAGCTACCAAGCCTGCGCTCTAGAGCCCACAAGCCACAACTACTGAGCCTGTGTGCCACAACTACTGAAGCCCGCGTGCCTAGAGCCCGGGCTGCAACAAGAGAAGCCACGGCAATGAGACGTCTGCGCACTGCAATGAAGAGTAGCCCCCACTCGCCATAACTAGAGATAGCCAGCACGCACCAACGGAGACCCAACACAGCCAAAAATAAGTTAATTAATTAATTTAAAAAATATATAAAGGATGGGCCATGAATCTCCAATTGTCTGACATGCTTCCACCTCTGTCTGAGGGAAGTGATTATAAGAAGAAGATCTGCATAAAGTAGAATGGTCTAACACATGAAATCTACTATCCTGTCTACAACAGAATGTCCTGGAGAGTTCCCTATTAGCCAGAGGCAAGATTTGGTAAGCTAAGTAACTTTATGCCTATGAAATGGATTGCTTCACTACTGTTCTCAAGAGTGGGAAATCATGTTAGCAGGTGACAAATTCACCTAACCCTGCTTTCTCTTATGCAGTGTGAACAGGAAATGTACATTGAGAGGATGACATGCAAAGAGGCATGGGTACTTGCTCCTCAATGAAACCATTCATTCAGCTCATATGAATTGATGACTTATGATGTGCCAAGCACTGTACCAGTGGCTGAGCAAAAACTGGCATGGTTCTAATACTCATAGATCCCACAGATTAGTTTTTTATTTTTATTTTTATTTTTTTTTATATTGAAGACAGATCTAGTTTTTTTTTTTTTTTAAAGCAAGCATCTGCCTTTTAAAAAATTTATTTATTTATTTTTGGCTGTGTTGGGGCTTCGTTTCTGTGTGAGGGCTTTCTCTAGTTGTGGCGAGCGGGGGCCACCCTTCATCGTGGTGCGCGGGCCTCTCACTGTCGCGGCCTCTCTTGTTGCGGAGCACAGGCTCCAGACGGGCAGGCTCAGTAGTTGTGGCTCACGGGCCTAGTTGCTCCGCGGCATGTGGGATCTTCCCAGACCAGGGCTCGAACCTGTATCCCCTGCACTGGCAGGCAGATTCTCAACCACTGCACCACCAGGGAAGCCCCCGATCCCACAGATTATTAAGGAAAGTGAACATTATTCAAATTATCACAGGATTATAAACTTAAAGTTGTTTTAACTATATTGAGAGAGGTTTATATTGCTTAGAAAGCATATTATACAGAGATTTTGTCTTATCAAAGAGGTTAAGAAAGATTTCACTTTGTAAGTGAACTAAATTTGAAGAATGAACAATTACTAAGTGTTAAGATGGGACAAATAACATTCCGGGTAGAAAGAATAAAATGTTCAAAGACTCCTGGGTGGAAGAAAGAGAGGTTATTTTAAGTGACTAAAAAATGGAATGTATGACTGGAGTGGTATGGAAGGGATGTTCCTGCTTCTAGATCTCTCAGAAGATGGAGCTAGAAAATATATGTATGTATACTGATCCATGCATACACATACATTTATGTTTATTTCTGTATCTAACTATATATGTATATTTCAAAATGTGTGTTCATACTAATACCTCAATTTCAATCAAACACCACAAGGTTCATCCTAGCTTCTCCACTCTCCTTATATGTAACTTCCTTCTCTGACACTGAGCGCCATTGCTGTCATTATTTACAATATGTTTACTTATTGCTTCAACCACAATATTTACTTAAAGTAGTTTCAGGATTGCTAATTCATATAGCTATGGGTAAAAATTAATGCTAACTAGAGTACAGTAATTATATATAGTTTTTGTGTTGTTTGCCTTACGAAATGTAGGCAAAACATTGTTTTCCAAATTCACATAGGTTAGTTATTCTCTTCCTCACATTTTCAATGTGGTTGTATTAATCATTAGAAATAGATCTCTAATGCAGAAAATGCAGATGCAGAAAAAGCTTTTGACAAAATTCAACACCCATTTATGACAAAAACTCTCCAGAAAGTGGGCATAGAGGGAACCTACCTCAACATAATAAAGGCCATATATGACAAACCCACAGCAAACATCATTCTCAATGGTGAAAAACTGAAAGCATTTCCTCTAAGATCAGGAACGAGACAAGGATGTCCACTCTCACCACTATTATTCAACATAGTTCTGGAAGTCTTAGCCACAGCAATCAGAGAAGAAAAAGAAATAAAAGGAATACAAATTGGAAAAGAAGAAGTAAAACTGTCACTGTTTGCAGATGACATGATACTATACATAGAGAATCCTAAAACTGCCACCAGAAAACTGCTAGAGCTAATTAATGAATATGGTAAAGTTGCAGGCCACAAAATTAATGCACAGAAATCTCTTGCATTCCTATACACTAATGATGAAAAATCTGAAAGAGAAATTAAGGAAACACTCCCATTTACCATTGCAACAAAAAGAATAAAATACCTAGGAATAAACCTACCTAGGGAGACAAAAGACTTGTATGCAGAAAACTATAAGACACTGATGAAAGAAATTAAAGATGATACCAATAGATGGAGAGATATACCATGTTCTTGGATTAGAAGAATCAACATTGTGAAAATGACTATACTACCCAAAGCAATCTACAGATTCAATGCAATCCCTATCAAATTACCAATGGCATTTTTTACGGAGCTAGAACAAATCATCTTAAAATTTGTATGGAGACACAAAAGACCCTGAATAGCCAAAGCAGTCTTGAGGGAAAAAAACGGAGCTGGAGGAATCAGACTCCCTGACTTCAGACTATACTATAAAGCTACAGTAATCAAGACAATATGGTACTGGCGCAAAAACAGAAACATAGATCAATGGAACAAGATAGAAAGCCCAGAGATAAACCCACGCACCTATGGTCAACTAATCTATGACAAAGGAGACAAAGATATACAATGGAGAAAAGACAGTCTCTTCAATAAGTGGTGCTGGGAAAACTGGACAGCTACATGTAAAAGAATGAAATTAGAATACTCCTTAACACCATACACAAAAATAAACTCAAAATGGATTAGAGACCTAAATGTAAGACTGGACACTATAAAACTCATAAAGGAAAACATAGGAAGAACATTCTTTGACATAAATCACAGCAAGATCTTTTTTGATCCACCTCCTAGAGTAATGGAAATAAAAACAAAAATAAACAAATGGGACCTAGTGAAACTTCAAAGCTTTTGCACAGCAAAGGAAACCATAAACAAGACGAAAAGACAACCCTCAGAATGGGAGAAAATATTTGCAAATGAATCAACGGACAAAGGATTAATCTCCAAAATATAAAAACAGCTCATTCAGCTCAATATTAAAGAAACAAACACCCCAATCCAAAAATGGGCAGAAGACCTAAATAGACATTTCTCCAAAGAAGACATACAGACGGCCATGAAGCACATGAAAAGATGCTCAACATCACCAATTATTAGAGAAATGCAAATCAAAACTACAATGAGGTATCACCTCACACCAGTTAGAATGGGCATCATCAGAAAATCTACAAACAACAAATGCTGGAGAGGGTGTGGAGAAAAGGGAACCCTCTTGCACTGTTGGTGGGCATGTAAATTGATACAGCCACTATGGAGAACAATATGGAGGTTCCTTAAAAAACTAAAAATAGAATTACCATATGACCCAGCAATCCCACTACTGGGCATATACCCAGAGAAAACCGTAATTCAAAAAGACACATGCACCCAAATGTTCATTGCAGCACTATTTACAATAGACAGGTCATGGAAGCAACCTAAATGCCCATCAACAGACGAATGGATAAAGAAGATGTGGTACATATATACAATGGAATATTACTCAGCCATAAAAAGGAACGAAATTGAGTCATTTGTTGAGACGTGGATGGATCTAGAGACTGTCATACAGAGTGAAGTAAGTCAGAAAGAGAAAAACAAATATCGTATATTAACCCATGTATGTGGAACCTAGAAAAATGGTACAGATGAGCCGGTTTGCAGGGCAGAAGTTGAGACACAGATGTAGAGAACAGACATATGGACACCAAGGGGGGAAAACTGCAGTGGGGTGGGGATGGTGGTGTGCTGAATTGGGCAATTGGGATTGACATGTGTACACTGATGTGTATAAAATTGATGACAAATAAGAACCTGCAGTATAAAAAAAGAAACAAACAAAACAACTAATACTAAACTTTCATTGGGTTATTTGTATGGAAATATGTTAATATAAATGTTTCAGACATTACATGAAATTTCTAAAAATCTTATATGTTCTGGTATAATGTTATAAGTCATAATCCTAGTTATTACTTTAAAATGTATACCTCAGAAATAACTAATTTTCTTGTCAACTGCATTATTATGAACTTTCATCAAATCTTTAACCGTGGTCATTTTTAAGTCTTTTGTCATTTACAGACAGTTCTGGGTGTACTCTGATGCTTTTGCAAATATGTTCCTATAAAAGGGTTTCATCTTCAAGAAATTCATGGAAAAGACTCTGACAAGTACAGGTTTCTGGTAACTGACTGTACTGCTGAACTGAATGAATAAGCATTTTCAGAACTCTAATGAAAAACTGATGAACTCATAAAAGTGCTAACAAAAGATCAAGACGAAAAAAACAATTAATTACATGGGACTGAGTGAACTGATGAGGATGAGTATAATTTTTGTGACTTTCTGTTTGAATTAAAAAAAAAAAATCCCACAAGGACTCAGAGGCAAAGAATATACAAATCAATTTTCACTGCAAAGTAAAGGAGCTGTTACAGTGGAGGATTACTGGACTGAATGTCAATATTATGACATAGTATGAGTGTGTTTCATGTTTGGTAATTGCAATCATTGTTGCTTTTGTTGTGGTCATCCATGTACAATGCTTGGTGTCAGTCTATTTATCTCTTGTAAATATAAAATACAGTGTGTGGGTGTGAAAAAAAAAAGTATACCACCTATTTGAGAAAAATGACTTAAAATAAAAATGTTATATTATGGAAAAAAAAAAAGAAATAGATCTCTTTCTTACAGTTTCTATTCCATTTTTGATTCTCCCCTCACTCTTGTTATTTCCTTTTTAAATTTACATTTCAATCTTTGTGGCATACAGTGCTGTGGGTTTGGGGGAATTCACAGAGTCCTGTGTCCACCACCACAGTTGGGATTTAGAAAATTTCCATCATCTCAAAAGTTCCCTCGTGTTCACATGTATAGGCAATCCCTCTCCTCAACTCTAACAGAGGAGTGGTTGTAACCCAGGAAGAGTACATTGGAACCCTATGGCATAAGCTGAAGCTGCAATCCACAGGCAGAATTCTTTCTTAGGAAAGCTTCAACTCTGCTCCTAAGGCCTTTCAACTGACTCTGATGATGTCCTCTCTGATCACCAAGGATAATCTTCCCTTACTTAAAGACAACTGATTATGGACTTTAATCATATCTACATAATATCTTTACAACAACACCTAGATAGCACTTGATTGAATAACTGGAGTCTGTATCCTAGCCAAATTAAGGCATAAACCATCAGAGGTGGATTTTTATTTCAGGAAATTTAAAGCAAATGAAAGAGATGGGGCAGCAAATGTTTGCCTATGGAAATCTCCTCTCCTCTTCATTCTTATTAATAAAAATAAAACAAAAAATATTATGTTTTCTCAGCATAGATTATAATTAGTGTGTCTATGTGGCAGAATTCAGACCAGTAAGATATAAAAGAAGATTTTATGAATTACTCCCTGATAGTACTAAGGAAGACAGACTTCTTTGACACACATATTTACTTGACCTCAGTTCTATATCCTTTCCACAGCCTGGACCTGGATATAATAGTTGGCTTTCTAGCATATTCTGTATGCATAAGAGCTAAAAAGAGCATGGGTTTCTGATAAGACATAAACATCAGTATCATTTTTGGACTACCTACTTTTGGACTTAACTTCACCTAGAGAATAAACCTTAATCTTGTTTAAGTTACTGTTATTTTGGTTTTCAGTTACAAGGCTAAATGATGCTCACATATGCAAGTTTAAGCCACAAATATTTGTCTTTAAGCTAAAATTCTAATCATGTCCACCTAGCTAAACTTACTTCTCAAATAATGTGACACAAATCTTGAAATCATATCTAGCTTAAAATCTACTGGAATTTTACTTTTACTGTTTAAATAAAATATATTTAAAAAGTATAACCAAACAGCAGCATTCAAGAAAAAATAATTTGTATTTCAATAGAATTCTGAAAAAACTAAGTGAAATATACAACTGAACCAAGATTGTATAGATTATTTTAAAGGTATAACTAATTGTTTTCATAGAATCAGAAATTTGGGTCACTGAGAAATCACAGTGATCCTTTAGATTGATCACTTATTTACAGTTGAGGAAACTGCACCCTGACAGATTCAATACTGGGTCCTACGCCACACAGATCATAAGCATCAGAATTAGATTTAGTGCACAGAGTTTG
This sequence comes from Eubalaena glacialis, assembly GCF_028564815.1. Taxonomy (NCBI): domain Eukaryota; kingdom Metazoa; phylum Chordata; class Mammalia; order Artiodactyla; family Balaenidae; genus Eubalaena; species Eubalaena glacialis. Next base: position 44,278,136 of record NC_083729.1, on the reverse strand, counting down.
GAGTTATTTGAAGACAATTCTTTCCACTGTACCAGAAGTGATCAATTAGATTAAAATATTTAAAAAGTCAAAAAGATGATTCTCTTTTTCTTTTAGGGAGATTGACTTCTTCATGGAAACCCAAAGTTCACTTAGCTCTAATAACTTTACTGTATGCTTAAGCATGAAGTCTGCCATACAGGGATTAAAACTAAAGGTAATAATTCATGAATTACATGAGAAACAGACAAGAATCAGAAAAAAATAAATGATCTTGGATAATTATGACTTGTAATGACTTCAACAGTCAGGTCAATTTTTGTTTCTTTTAGGTAGATTTTTAAATAATTACCCACAGTTACATAATTGTGCCTTTTAAATCTCTGTACTGAGCTCTTTTTGGTTCTATACCCACCAGGAATCACAGCATATTTAGAAGAAAGGCAATTCCCCATTTTGGAGGAATTCCCCCATTTGGGGGGAGCTGTAATGACTCTCTTGAAACAAGAAAACATATTAGTAAGTTAAGGTTGTAGTGCACCAAACGATTCCCCAAGGAGTAATAAACTGGTTAGGATAATTTAATGTTCTAGTTTTTGTGTCCATTTTATTTTTCATACACTTCAAACTACTCCAGTAAAAAAGGGAGGGTTGAATTACTGAATCAGAATGTTTTAATAACAACAGAAATAAGGTAGTTTAAGCTTCTCACAGATAGGAAATTATGATCTAAAAATGTAAAATGTCTTCTCAAGACACTGGAGGGAGAAAGAAAGAGAGAGAGAGAGAAGTGTGTGTGCACTAAGAAACATCCTGATGTCAGTATTCCTAGCTTAATTATTCTTCTATTAAACCACAGGACTCATGAGTGGGTACTGTCAACCTACCTCCCTTATAATATATATCAAAATTTGTATAATGGTATCTGTGCCTCAGAGAAACATAAGAAAGAGAGTAGTTTGTAAAGTAAAATAATGATTTTACATGAACTCTATTTTATAGAAAACTCAAGTTGCATTTGTATCCTTTAATTATCTTATGATACTCCCCAAGTTCATTTCCTCAGAGTTGTGCTATTGGATTCAGTTTATGGCTATGGTTTAGAAAAAAGTTTTAATAGAATATTTCCATATGTGTTTTGGGAGTTTAGAAACATAGATATACTTGAAAACCATGTGGGTTTCCTAGTTTCAGTTATATCTCAGTATTTTAATTCACTTGAAGATTGTCAAATTCTGATTGTCTTTCCCCAATTCTGAGTTTGGTTTTATCTTCTAACATTTTGGATTCAAATATTATTTTACCAGACAGGTCTATCAGTGTCCAATGGGATGAATGAGAATTCACTGAAAGAGAAGAAAGAAGACAGAAGGGATTCCCGAGACTGTTGAGATGCAATTTGAGACTGGTCTGATCTGCAGAAAGAATATTCTCTTTGTGGTTGATGCTACATAGATAGGACTTAGAAATCTTCAAGAAAAAGGCTTATGATTGACTAGCAATAGTTAGAAGAACACATTTTATTTTATGCAGCTATTTTCTCATGTTTGTCTCAGTTTTCATGGCAGTTATATATTTCCTGGGGTTCATACATAACTTTCAACCCTGCTTTCTATTAAATAAGAGAAAACTTACCTATGAAAATTTTGCTTGCATTGAAAAATCACTTTGTTATTATGCTTAGTTTAATTTTTTATAAAAGAAAAAAGTTGACTTGGTTTTACTACAAGGTTTTTGTAGAAGAGGTGCTAAATATTTTATATATAACAATATGCTTTTTATTTAAATAACATTTATTGGGGAGGAGTCAAGATGGCAGAGGAGTAGGAGGAGGTTGAGTTCATCTTTCCCCACAGATGCATCACGAATACCTGTACAAATGGAACAATTCTCACAGAGCACTGACTGAACACTAGCACAGGACCTCGGACACCTAAAAGGACGTGAAAAATCCCCACGTAACTGGGTAGGATAAAAGAAAGAAGATGGGAAAAGGAAGAGGATAAGAAGAGGGGCAGGACCTGTGCTCCTGGGGGCAGACCTGAAGGAGAGGTTCCCACAGCTGGGGAAGCCCCATCACCGGCAGAGACATCAGTTGGGACGGAAGGGGAGCTTCAGGGGCTATCAGAGGAGAGTGCAGCAACCGGCCTGTGGCAGGCAGGACAGAGTGAGACCTACACAGATGGTCCGTGCCACAGCCTTGCATGCCCCAGCCTGAGATGTGTGTCTGTTGGTGTGGACAGGGGCTGGGTGCTGAAACATGGGCTCTGGAGAGCAAACCTGGGGAGAAGACTGCTGTTGGCTGCGAGGAAACAGCCTGAGGGGATGGGAATAAGAAAATCCACAACTGAGAATGCTTGTGGAGGAAACCTGGACTACCATAGAAGCGAAGCACCGTTGTTGAGTGATGTACAAGGGGCAGGGCCGCCATTTCAGCCTCTCTTCCCACACGCCAGCCCCTGCTTCCCCAGGCACTAGGAAGGGCTCCCGCTGGGGCTGACTCTTTCACACCTGCGGCTGCCGGCTCCCCGTGCATCCATCTCCACCAGGGCTCCCAGGACCCTGGCAGCCACCACCTCCTCCTCCATGCCCTGTCCCCGCTGCAGCGGGCACTCTTGCAACACTGGCTGCTACTGCCTCCATGCCCCCTCCTCACCAGGGCAGATTCATGTGCTCTGGGGCAGCCTCAGAAGCAGACCCCTGTGGGTGGCCCAAACGCAGAGGTAGAGCTGAAACCATAGCTGAGCCCCAGGGGCTGTGCAACTAAGGAAGAAAATCTCACCTCGCAGCTGCACCTACTGCAAATTGACACCCCTGCGACTGGCTTTGTAAACTCAGCACCTACAGAACATCTGATGGACAACAAGTGCTCCTGCAGCCAAGAGGGGTCTAGCTTTAGAAGCTGTAGATTTTGCGGGCTCATACACATGGGGGTTGGGCCTGGCCAGAATCTGAGCTGTCCCCATAGTGCCCACAGCAGGTCCAGATCCATGATTACTGCACTCCTGGGACCTGATTTCAGTGGATCTACACTGGTGGCCTGGTGAAAACAATGTCTGAGACACCAGGGCCAACTGCTGGCACACCCACGGTTAAGGTGCCAACAAAAGTGTGCATACCCACGGTTAAGGTGCCAACAAAAGTGTAATCTGAGAGCTCGCACAACAGGTGAAAGGTGACACAACCGAACACACCCACAGGCGAACAGCTCCAGAGGAGGAATACTCAGTGGTTTCCCTCCCAGTGGGAGTGCTCCAATCCTGTCTACCTCAACCACAGATCAGAAACACAGCTAAGAAAAAGATATGGGGGCCTCTACTCTAACAACTAGTGAGCAGACTCCAACTCTGACAGGGCAGTGACAACCACAGAGCAAAAGGGAGGCCCTGCTCAATATCCAGGTCATGCTCTGGTCACCACAACATCAGTCATACCTTCTTTCAAGGGGATAACAGCCAGCATACACTGAGGAAAGGGTGGCATACATCTGTACGAAAAACAGCCCTTGCACCAAAAAATATTAAACCCACGCAGGCTACACAGGGACATTCCCACATAAAAATAGCCCTCCAAGACTGTCTGTGGGTCTGGCATTGGAAGGAAGAACACCAGAGCATTTAGCCTTGAAGGCCATTGGGGCTTGAGTGCAGGAGCTCCACAGGGCTGTGGGAAACAAAGATTCCACTCTCAGAGGGAACACACAAGGTCTCACGTGCACTGAGACCAAGCACAAAGTAGTACCTCCTTAGGAACTTGGACTAGACCTACATAGGGGTCTTGAAGGGTCTCCTGGAGAGGCAAAGTTTGACTACAGCTCACTGTGGGGGCAAGGACACTGGTAGCAGAAGCCCCAGGTAATATTGATCAAAGTGAGCTCTCACAGAGGTCCACATTTCAGCACTAAGACCCAGTCCCACCCAACAACCTGCAGGCCCCAGTGTTGGAAAGCCTCAGGCCAAACAACCAACAAGAAAGGTATATAGCCTCCCCATCAGAAGACAAGCTGCATAAAGTCATACTGAGAAAACAGCCCCTCAAAACACACACATTGACACGACCCTGCCCATCAGAGGGACAAGACCCAGCTTCACCCACTAGAGGGAAGGCATCAACCCTCCTACCAGGAAGCCTACACAAGTCCCTGGACCAATCTCACCCACCAGGAAGCAGACACTAGAAGCAAGAGGAATTATGATCCTGCAGCCTGTGGAAAGGAGACCACAAACACAGAAAGTTAGACAAAATTAGATGACAGAGAAATATGTTGCAAATGAAGGAAAAAGATAAAAACCCACAAGAACAACTATATGAAGAGGAGAGAGGCAATCCACCTGAAAAAGAATTCAGACTAATGATAGTAAAGATGATCCAAAATCTCAGAAAAAGAATGGAGGCACAGATCAAGAAGATGCAAGAAATATTTAACAAGGAGCTAGAAGATTTAAAGAACAAAAAAACAGCAATGAACAATACAATAACTAAAATGAAAAATACACTAGAAGGAATCAATAGCAGAATAACTAAGGCAGAAGAACGAATAAATGAGCTAGAATACAGAGTGGTAGAAATCACTGCCACAGAATAGAATAAAGAAAACAGAATAAAAAGAAATGAGGACAGTGTCAGAGACATCTGGGACAACATTAAATGCACCAACATTCCCAGAAGGGGTCCCAGAAGGAGAACAGAAAAAGAAAGGGCCTCAGAAAATATTTGAAGATATTATAGCTGAAAACGTCCTTAACATGAGAAAGAAAAACACTTGCTTAAGTCCAGGAAGTACAGAGAATCCCATACAGGATGAACCCAAGAAGGAACATGCTGAGACACATATTAATGAAACTGACAAAAATTAAAGACAAAGAAAAAATATTAAAAGCAACAAGGGAAAAGCAACAAACAATATACAAGGGAATCCCCATAAGGTTATCAGCTGATTTTTCAGAAGACACTCTGCAGGCCAGAAGACAGTGGCATGATATATTTCCAGGGACGAAAGGGAAAAACCTACAGCCAAGAATACTCTACCTAGCAAGGTTCTGATTCAGATTCAACAGAGAAATCAAAAGTTTACAGACAAGCAAAAACTAAGAGAATTTAGCACCACCAAACCAGCTTTACAACAAATGCTAAAGGAATTTCTCTAGGCAGGAAAGAGACCAGCAACTGAAAACAATCTTGTACATATATAGACTGCTATATCAAAACCTCATGGGAACAGCAAACCCCAAAACTACAATAGATACACACGCAAAAAAGAAAAAGTAACCCAAACACAACACTAAAAAGAAAAAGTAACCCAAACACAACACTAAAGATGGTCACCAAACTGCAAGAGAATAAAACAGGAAGGGAAGAAAAAAGACTTACAAAAACAAACCCAAAAGAATTAAGAAAATGGTAATATGAACATACATATCGATAATTACCTTAAATGTGAATGGATTAAATGCTCCAACCAAAAGACACAGTCTTGCTGAATGGATACAAAAACAAGACCCATATATATGCAGTCTACAAGAGACCCACTTCAGACCTAGGGACACATACAGACCGAAAGTGAGGGGGTGGAAAAAGATATTCCATGCAAATGGAAATCAAAAGAAAGCTGGAGTAGCAATACTCATATCAGATAAAATAGACTTTAAAATAAAGACTGTTACAAGACACAAGGAAGGACACTACATAATGATCAGGGAATCAATCCAAGAAGAAGATATTACAATTGTAAATATATATGTACCCAACGTACAAGCACCTCAATATACAAGGCAAATGTTAACAGCCATGAAAGGGGAAATCCACAGTAACACAATAATAGTGGAGGACTTTAACACCCCACCTACACCAATGGACAGATCATCCAGAAAGAAAATTAATAAGGAAACCCAGGCCTTAAATGACACATTAGACCAGAGAGACTTAATCAATATCTATAGGACATTCCATCCAAAAGCAGCAGAATACACTTTCTTCTCAAGTGCACATGCAACATTCTCCAGGATAGATCACATCTTGGGCCACAAATCAAGCCTCAGTAAATTTAAGAAAATTGAAGTCATATCAAGCATCTTTCCAGACCATAACACTATGAGATTAGAAATCAATTACAGGCAAAAATAAACTGTAAAAAACACAGACACACTGTGTCTGTGGAGCACTGACGAAATCAAAGAGGAAGTCAAAAAATACCTAGAGACAAATGACAATGAAAACACGACAATCCAAAACCTATGGGATGCAGCAAAATCGGTTTTAAGAGGGAAGTTTCTAGCAATACAATCTTCCCTCAAGAAACAATAAAAATCTCAAAAACAACCTAAACTTACACCTAAAGCAACTAGAGAAAGAAGAACAAACAAAACATAAAGTTAGTAGAAGGAAAGAAATCATAAATATCAAAGCAGAAATAAATGAAATAGAGATGAAGAAAACAGTAGCAAAAATCAATAAAACTAAAAGTTGGTTCTTTGAGAAGATAAACAAAATTGATAAACCTTTAGACAGACTCATCAAGAAAAAAAAGGAGAGGACTCGGAGGGAGGGGCAAGATGGCGGAAGAGTAAGACGCGGAGATCACCTTCCTCCCCACAGATACATGAGAAATACATCTACACGTGGAACTGCTCCTACAGAACACCCACTGAACGCTGGCAGAAGACGTCAGACCTCCCAAAAGGCAAGAAAATCCCCACGTACTTGGGTAGGGCAAAAGAAAAAAGAAATAACAGAGACAAAAGAATAGGGACGGGACCTGCACCAGTGGGCGGGAGCTGAGAAGGAGGAAAGGTTTCCACACACTAGGAAGCCCCTTCGTGGGCAGAGACTGCGGGTAGCAGAGGGGGGAAGCTTCGGAGCCACGGAGGAGAGCGCAGCCACATTGGTGCGGAGGGCAAAGCGGAGATTCCCGCACAGAGGAGCGGTGCCGACCAGCACTCACCAGCCCGAGAGGCTTGTCTGCTCAGCCGCCGGGGCGGGCGGGGCCTGGGAGCTGGGGCTTGGGCTTCGGTGCTAGCCGGGAGGGAGTCCGGGAAAAAGACTGCAGCTGCCAAAGAGGCAAGAGAATTTTTCTTGCCTCTTTGTTTCGTGGCGCGCAAGGAGAGGGGATTCAGAGCGCCGCCTAAACGAGCTCCAGAGACGGGCGCGAGCCGCGGCTATCAGCGCGGATCCCACAGCAACAGGGACGCAGAGGGAAAAACGGAGAGATTCCCGCACAGAGGCTCGGCGCCGAGCAGCACTCACCAGCCCGAGAGGCTTGTCTGCTCACCCGCCGGGGCGGGCGGGGGCTGGGAGCTGAGGCGCGGGCTTCGGTCGGATCCCAGGGAGAGAACTGGGGTTGGCTGCGTGAACACAGCCTGAAGGGTCTAGCGCACCACAACTAGCCGGGAGGGTGCACGAGAAAAAGTCTGCAGCTGCCGAAGAGGCAGGAGACTTTTTCTTGCCTCTTTGTTTCGCGGCGTGCAAGGAGAGGGGATTCAGAGCGCCACTTAAACGAACTCCAGAGACGGGCGCGAGCGGCGGCTATCAGCGCGGACCCCAGAGACGGGCATGAGACGCTAAGGCTGCTGCTGCCGCCACCAAACAGCCTGTGGGCGAGCACAGGTCATTCTCCACACCGCCCCTCCTGGGAGCCTGTGAAGCCCGCCACGGCCAGGCTCCTGTAATCCGGGGACAACTTCCCCAGGAGAGCGCACGGCGCGCCTCAGGCTGCTGCAACGTCACGCCGGCTTCTGCCGCCGCAGGCTCGCTCCGCCTCCTCCGTACCGCTCCCTCCCCCCGGCCTGACTGAGCCGGAGCCCCCGAATCAGCTGCTCCTTTAACCCCGGTCTGTCTGGGCGGGGAACACACGCCCTCAGGCGACCTACATGCAGAGGCCGGTCCAAATCCAAAGCTGAACCCCGGGAGCTGTACGAACAAAGAAGAGAAAGGGAAATCTCTCCCAGCAGCCTCAGAAGCAGCGGATTAAAGCTCCACAAACAACTTGATGTGCCTGCATCTGTTGAATACCTGAATAGACAACGAATCATCCCAAATTTAGGAGATGGACTTTGGGAGCAGGATATATTAACTTTTCCCCTTTTCCTTTTTTTTGTGAGTGTAGATGTGTATGCTTCTGGGTGAGATTTTGTCTGTATAGCTTTGCTCTCACCGTTAGTCCTAGGGTTAGGTCCGTCCATTTTTTTTTTTTTTTTTTTTGGCTTAAAAATTTTTTTTTCCCTAATAAATGTTTTCTTAATAATTTTTTCCTTATTTTCTATTTTTAAAAAAATTTTTAATAAGTTTTTTCATATTTTTTATTTTAAAAAATTAAAAAATTTTTTTTTCTTAATAAATTTTTTCTAAATAATTTTTTCCTTATTTTTAGTATAAAAAATTAATAAATCTATTTTTAAAAATTAAAAAAAAATTTTTTTTCTTAATAAATTTACTCTTAATAATTTTTTTTCTTATTTTTTATTATAATTGCTTTATTTTATTTTATTTTATCCTCTTTTTTTCTTTCTTTCCATTTTTTCTCCCTTTTATTCTGAGCCGTGTGGATGAAAGGCTCTTGGTGCTCCAGCCAGGCATCAGGGCTGTGCCTCTGAGGTGGGAGAGCCAACTTCAGGACACTGGTCCACAAGAGACCTCCCAGCTCCACGTAATACCAAACGGCGAAAATCTCTCACAGATCTCCATCTCAACATCAAGACCCAGCTTCACTCAACGACCAGCAAGCTACAGTGCTGGACACCCTATGCCAAACAACTAGCAAGAGAGGAACACAGCCCCATCCATTAACAGAGAGGCTGCCTAAAATCATAATAAGGCCACAGACACCCCAAAACACACCACCAGACGTGGACGAACCCACCAGAAAGACAACATCCAGCCTCATCCACCAGAACACAGGCACTAGTTCCCTCCACCAGGAAACCTACACAACCCACTGAACCAACCTTAGCCACTGGGGACAGATACCAAAAACAACGGGAACTACGAACCTGCAGCCTGTGAAAAGGAGACCCCAAACACAGTAAGATAAGCAAAATGAGAAGACAGAAAAACACACAGCAGATGAAGGAGCAGGGTCAAAACACACCAGACCTAACAAATGAAGAGGAAATAGGTAGTCTACCTGAAAAAGAATTCAGAATAATGATAGTAAGGATGATCCAAAGTCTTGGAAATAGAATAGACAAAATGCAAGAAACATTTAACAAGGACGTAGAAGAACTAAAGAGGAACCAAGAAACGATGACAAGCACAATAAATGAAATTAAAAATACTCTAGATGGGATCAATAGCAGAATAACTGAGGCAGAAGAACGGATAAGTGACCTGGAAGATAAAATGGTGGAAATAACTACTGCAGACCAGAATAAAGAAAAAAGAATGAAAAGAACTGAGGACAGTCTCAGAGACCTCTGGGACAACATTAAACGCACCAACATTCGAATTATAGGGGTCCCAGAAGAAGAAGAGAAAAAGAAAGGGACTGAGAAAATAGTTGAAGAGATTATAGTTGAAAACTTCCCTAATATGGGAAAGGAAATAGTTAATCAAGTCCTGGAAGCACAGAGAGTCCCATACAGGATAAATCCAAGGAGAAACACACCAAGACACATATTAATCAAACTATCCAAAATTAAATATAAAGAAAACATATTAAAAGCAGCAAGGGAAAAACAACAGATAACACACAAGGGCATCCCCATAAGGTTAACAGCTGATCTTTCAGCAGAAACGCTGCAAGCCAGAAGGGAGTGGCAGGATATACTTAAAGTGATGAAGGAGAAAAACCTACAACCAAGATTACTCTACCCAGCAAGGATCTCATTCAGATTTGATGGAGAAATTAAAACCTTTACAGACAAGCAAAAGCTGAGAGAGTTCAGCACTACCAAACCAGCTTTACAACAAATGCTAAAGGAACTTCTCTAGGCAAGAAACACAAGAGAAGGAAAACACCTACAATAACAAACCCAAAACATTTAAGAAAATGGGAATAGGAACATACATATCGATAATTACCTTAAATGTAAATGGATTAAATGCTCCCACCAAAAGACACAGACTGGCTGAATGGATACAAAAACAAGACCCATATATATGCTGTCTACAAGAGACCCACTTCAGACCTAGAGACACATACAGACTGAAAGTGAGGGGATGGAAAAAGATATTCCATGCAAATGGAAATCAAAAGAAAGCTGGAGTAGCAATTCTCATATCAGACAAAATAGACTTTAAAATAAAGACAATTACAAGAGACAAAGACGGACACTATATAATGATCAAGGGATCGATCCAAGAGGAAGGTATAACAATTGTAAATATTTATGCACCCAACATAGGAGCACCTCAATACATAAGGCAAATACTAACAGCCATAAAAGGGGAAATTGACAGTAACACAATCATAGTAGGGGACTTTAACACCCCACTTTCACCAATGGACAGATCATCCAAAATGAAAATAAATAAGGAAACACAAGCTTTAAATGATACATTAAACAAGATGGACTTAATTGATATTTATAGGACATTCCACCCAAAAACAACAGAATACACATTTTTCTCAAGTGCTCATGGAACATTCTCCAGGATAGATCATATCTTGGGTCACAAATCAAGCCTTGGTAAATTTAAAAAAATTGAAATCGTATCAAGTATCTTTTCCGACCACAACGCTATGAGACTAGATATCAATTACAGGAAAAGATCTGTAAAAAATACAAACACATGGAGGCTACACAATACACTACTTAATAACGAAGTGATCACTGAAGAAATCAAAGGGGAAATCAAAAAATACCTAGAAACAAATGACAATGGAGACACGACGATCCAAAACCTATGGGATGCAGCAAAAGCAGTTCTAAGAGGGAAGTTTATAGCAATACAAGCCTACATCAAGAAACAGGAAACATCTCGAATAAACAACCTAACCTTGCACCTAAAGCAATTAGAGAAAGAAGAACAAAAAAACCCCAAAGCTAGCAGAAGGAAAGAAATCATAAAGATCAGATCAGAAATAAATGAAAAAGAAATGAAGGAAACAATAGCAAAAATCAATGAAACTAAAAGCTGGTTCTTTGAGAAGATAAACAAAATTGATAAACCATTAGCCAGACTCATCAAGAGAAAAAAGGAGAAGACTCAAATTAATAGAATTAGAAATGAAAAAGGAGAAGTAACCACTGACACTGCAGAAATACAAACGATCATAAGAGATTACTACAAGCAACTCTATGCTAATAAAATGGACAACCTGGAAGAAATGGACAGATTCTTAGAAATGCACAACCTGCCGAGACTGAACCAGGAAGAAACAGAAAATATGAACAGACCAATCACAAGCACTGAAATTGAAACTGTGATTAAAAATCTTCCAACACACAAAAGCCCAGGACCAGATGGCTTCACAGGCGAATTCTATCAAACATTTAGAGAAGAGCTAACACCTATCCTTCTCAAACTCTTCCAAAATATTGCAGAGGGAGGAACACTCCCCAACTCATTCTACGAGGCCACCATCACCCTGATACCAAAACCAGGCAAAGATGTCACAAAGAAAGAAAACTACAGGCCAATATCACTGATGAACATAGATGCAAAAATCCTCAACAAAATACTAGCAAACAGAATCCAACAGCACATTAAAAGGATCATACACCATGATCAAGTGGGGTTTATTCCAGGAATGCAAGGATTCTTCAATATACGCAAATCAATCAACGTGATACATCATATTAACAAATTGAAGGAGAAAAACCATATGATCATCTCAATAGATGCAGAGAAAGCTTTCGACAAAATTCAACACCCATTTATGATAAAAGTCCTGCAGAAAGTAGGCATAGAGGGAACTTTCCTCAACATAATAAAGGCCGTATATGACAAACCCACAGCCAACATTGTCCTCAATGGTGAAAAACTGAAACCATTTCCACTAAGATCAGGAACAAGACAAGGTTGCCCACTCTCACCACTATTATTCAACATAGTTTTGGAAGTGTTAGCCACAGCAATCAGAGACGAAAAAGAAATAAAAGGAATCCAAATCGGAAAAGAAGAAGTAAAGCTGTCACTGTTTGCAGATGACATGATACTATACATAGAGAATCCAAAAGATGCTACCAGAAAACTACTAGAGCTAATCAATGAATTTGGTAAAGTAGCAGGATACAAAATTAATGCACAGAAATCTCTTGCATTCCTGTATACTAATGATGAAAAATCTGAAAGTGAAATTAAGAAAACACTCCCGTTTACCATTGCAACAAAAAGAATAAAATACCTAGGAATAAACCTACCTAAGGAGACAAAAGACCTGTATGCAGAAAATTATAGGACACTGATGAAAGAAATTAAAGATGATACAAATAGATGGAGAGATATACCATGTTCTTGGATTGGAAGAATCAACATTGTGAAAATGACTCTGCTACCCAAAGCAATCTACAGATTCAATGCAATCCCTATCAAACTACCACTGGCATTTTTCACAGAACTAGAACAAAAAATTTCACAATTTGTATGGAAACACAAAAGACCCCGAATAGCCAAAGCAATCTTGAGAACGAAAAATGGAGCTGGAGGAATCAGGCTCCCTGACTTCAGACTATATTACAAAGCTACAGTAATCAAGACAGTTTGGTACTGGCACCAAAACAGAAATATAGATCAATGGAACAGGATAGAAAGCCCAGAGATAAGCCCACGCACATATGGTCACCTTATCTTTGATAAAGGAGGCAAGCATATACAGTGGAGAAAAGACAGCCTCTTCAATAAGTGGTGCTGGGAAAATTGGACAGGTACATGTAAAAGTATGAAATTAGAACACTCCCTAACACCATACACAAAAATAAACTCAAAATGGATTAAAGACCTAAGTGTAAGGCCAGACACTATCAAACTCTTAGAGGAAAACATAGGCAGAACACTGTATGACATAAGTCACAGCAAGATCCTTTTTGACCCAGGTCCTAGAGAAATGGAAATAAAAACACAAATAAACAAATGGGACCTAATGAAACTTAAAAGCTTTTGCACAGCAAAGGAAACCATAAACAAGACCAAAAGACAACCCTCAGAATGGGAGAAAATATTTGCAAATGAAGCAACGGACAAAGGATTAATCTCCAAGATTTACAAGCAGCTCATGCAGCTCAATAACAAAAAAACAAACAACCCAATCCAAAAATGGGCAGAAGACCTAAATAGACATTTCTCCAAAGAAGAGATACAGATTGCCAACAGACACATGAAAGAATGCTCAACATCATTAATCATTAGAGAAATGCAAATCAAAACTACAATGAGGTATCATCTCACACCGGTCAGAATGGCCATCATCAAAAAATCTAGAAACAATAAATGCTGGAGAGGGTGTGGAGAAAAGGGAACCCTCTTGCACTGTTGGTGGGAATGTAAATTGATACAGCCACTATGGAGAACAGTATGGAGGTTCCTTAAAAAACTAAAAATAGAACTACCATATGACCCAGCAATCCCACTACTGGGCATATACCCTGAGAAAACCATAATTCAGAAAGAGTCATGTACCAAAATATTCATTGCAGCTCTATTTACAATAGCCAGGACATGGAAGCAACCTAGGTGTCCATCATCGGATGAATGGATAAAGAAGATGTGGCACATATATACAATGGAATATTACTCAGCCATAAAAAGAAATGAAATGGAGGTGTTTGTAATGAGGTGGATGGAGTTAGAGTCTGTCATACAGAGTGAAGTAAGTCAGAAAGAGAAAAACAAATACAGTATGCTAACACATATATATGGAATCTAAGGGAAATAAAAAAAAAAAAAGAGGTCATGAAGAACCTAGTGGCAAGATGGGAATAAAGACACAGACCTACTAGAGAATGGACTTGAGGATATGGGGAGGGGGAGGGGTGAGATGTGACAGGGTGAGAGAGTGTCATGGACATATATACACTACCAAATGTAAAATAGATAACTAGTGGGAAGCAGCCGCATAGCACAGGGAGATCAGCTCGGTGCTTTGTGACCACCTAGAGGGGTGGGATAGGGAGGGTGGGAGGGAGGGAGATGCAAGAGGGAAGAGATATGGCAACATATGTATATGTGTAACTGATTCACTTTGTTGTAAAGCAGAAGCTAGCACACCATTGTAAAGCAATTATACTTCAATAAAGATGTTTAAAAAAAAAAAAAAAAAAAAAAAAAAAAAAAGGAGAGGACTCAAATCAATAAAATTAGAAAAGAAAAAGAAGTTACAATTGACACCACAGAAATACAAAGGATCATAAGAGACTACTACAAGCAAATGTACACCAATAAAATGAACAACCTAGAAGAAATGGACAAATTCTTAGAAAGGTACAACCTTAAAGACTGAATGAGGAAGAAATGAAAAATATGAACAGACCAATCACAAGTACTGAAACTGCAAATGTGATTAAAACTCTTCCAACAGGACTTCCCTGGTGGTGCAATGGTTAAGAATCCACTTGCCAATGCAGGGGACATGGGTTCAATCCTTGGTCCATGAAGATCCCACATGCCGCAGAGCAACTAAACCTGTGTGCCACAACTACTGAGCCTGAGCTCTAGAGCCCATGAGCCACAACTACTGAGCCCGTGCCCCACATGAAGCCCACGCACCCTAGAGCCTGCGTGCCGCAACTGCTGAGCCCATGCGCCGCAACTACTGAAGCCCACGCACTCTAGAGCCCGCATGCTGCAACTACTGAGCCTGCATGCTGCAACTAATGAAGCCCGTGTGCATAGAGCCTGTGCTCCGCAACAAGAGAACCCACAGCTATGAGAAGCCCACGCACTGCAACGAAGAGTAGCACCTGCTTGCCGCAACTGGAGAAAGCCCACACACAGCAATGAAGACCCAACTCAGCCAAAAATTTAAAAAATAAAATAAATTAAAAAAAAAGAAAAACTCTTCCAACAAACAAAAGTCCAGGACCAGATGGCTTCACAGGCAAATCCTATCAAACATTTAGAGAAGAGTTAGTACCTACCCTTCTCAAGCTCTTCCAAAAAATTGCAGAGGAAGGAACACTCCCAAGCTCATTCTACGAGCCCAACATTGCTCTGATACCAAAACCAGAAAAAGATACCACAAAAAAAGAAAATTACAGGCCAATATCACTGATGAACATAGATGCAAAAATCCTCAACTAAATACTAGCAAACGGAATCCAACAACACATTAAAAGGCTCATACACCATGATCAAGTGGGATTTATCCCAGGGATGCAACGATTCTTCAATATATGCAAATCAATCAATGTGATACACTATATTAACAAATTGAAGAAGAAAAACCATATGATCATCTCCATAGATGCAGAAAAAGCTTTTGACAAAATTCAACACCCATTTATGATAAAAACTCTCCAGAAAGTGGGCATAGAGGGAACTTACCTCAACATAATAAAGGCCATATGCGACAAACCCACAGCAAACATCATTCTCAATGGTGAAACACAGAAAGCATTTCCTCCAAGATCAGTAACAAGAAAAGGATGTCCACTCTCACCAGTATTATTCAACATAGTTATGGAAGTCCTAGCCACAGCAATCAGAGAAGAAAAAGAAATAAAAGGAATACAAATTGGAAAAGAAGAAGTAAAACTGTCACTGTTTGCAGATGACATGATACTATACATAGAGAATCCTAAAAATGCCACCAGAAAACTACTAGAGCTAATAAATGAATTTAGTAAAGTTGCAGGATACAAAATTAATGCACAGAAATCTCTTGCATTCCTATACACTAATGATGAAAAATCTGAAAGAGAAATTAAGGAAACACTCCCATTTACCATTGCAACAAAAAGAATAAGATACCTAGGAATAAACCTACCTAGTGAGACAAAAGACCTGTATGCAGAAAACTACGAAAGACACTGATGAAAGCAATTAAAGATGAAACCAACAGATGGAGAGATATACCATGTTCTTGGATTGGAAGAATCAACATTGTGAAAATGACTATACTACCCAAAACAATCTACAGATTCAATGCAATCCCTATCAAATTACCAATGGCATTTTTAACAGAACTAGAACAAAAAATCTTAAAATTTGTTGGAGACACAAAAGACCCCGAATAGCCAAAGCAGTTTGGAGGGAAAAAAATGGAGCTGGAGGAATCAGACTCCCTGACTTCAGACTATACTACAAAGCTACAGTAATCAAGACAATATGGTACTGGCACAAAAACAGAAACATAGATCAATGGAACAAGATAGAAAGCCCAGAGATAAACCCACGCGCCTATGGTCAACCAATCTATGACAAAGGAGGCAAAGATATACAATGGAGAAAAGACAGTTTCTTCAACAAGTGGTGCTCGGAAAACTGGACAGCTAATCAAAATGGATTAGAGACCTAAATGTAAGACCGGACACTATAAAACTCATAGAGGAAAACATAGGAAGAACACTCTTTGACATAAATCACAGCAAGATCTTTTTTGATCCACCTCCTAGAGTAATGGAAATAAAAAAAAAAATAAACAAATGGGACCAGTGAAACTTCAAAGCTTTTGCACAGCAAAGGAAACCATAAACAAGACGAAAAGATAATCCTCAGAATGGGAGAAAATATTTGCAAACGAATCAACGGACAAAGGATTCATCTCCAAAATATATAAACAGCTCATGCAGCTCAATATTAAAGAAACAAAGAACCCAATCCAAAAATGGGCAGAAGACCTAAATAGACATTTCTCCAAAGAAGACATACAGATGGCCAAGAAGCACATGAAAACCAGCTCAACATCACTAATTATTAGAAAATGAAAATCAAAACTACAATGAGATATCACCTCACACCAGTTAGAATGGGCATCATCAGAAAATCAACAAACAACAAATGCTGGAGAGGGTGTGGAGAAAAGGGAACCCTCTTGCACTGTTGGTGGGAATGTAAATTGATGCAGCCACTATGGAGAACAGTATGGAGGTTCCTTAGAAAACTAAAAATTGAATTACCATACGATCCCGCAATCCCACTACTGGGCATATACCCAGAGAAAACCGTAATTCAAAAAGACACATGCACCCCAATGTTCACTGCAGCACTATTTACAATAGCCAGGTCATGGAAGCAACCTAAATGCCCATCGACAGACGAATGGATAAAGAAAATGTGGTACATATATACAATAGAATATTACTCAGCCATAAAAAGGAACAAAATTGGGTCGTTTGTTAAGACGTGGATGGATGTAGAGACTGTCATACAGAGTGAAGTAAGTCAGAAAGAGAAAAGCAAATATCGTATATTAACGCATGTATGTGGAACCTAGAAAAATGGTGCAGATGAACCGGTTTGCAGGGCAGAAGTTGAGACAGAGATGTAGAGAACAAAGGTATGGACACCAAGGAGGGAAAACCGCTGGGCGATGGGGGGGAAAAAAAAAAAGAGTTCCCCCAAGAAACAGCCTCAGTAAATTATACCATAGGAAAGTTCAGGGTTGGTAAGCCTCATATATCTTTTCCTAAATTTAAACAGATTTTTTATCGTTTACTCTTGGGCATACAAGCAAGAAACACAGAGTTGAAAACATGAATAAACATAAGGCAACTTGATGGAAACAGATTAAACAGACAAGCATATTTCTAAAATGAAAATTATTATTAGTAGCCTCTGAAAGAAAAATAACAACATATTAAATAAAAAATGATTTTTTTAAGAAAAAGGAGTATTGAAAATTAAAAACACTACAGCAGAATTAAGCAACTCATTAGAGACAAAGTTAAAGAAAGTAGGGAAAGAAGAATATATTTGGGGAAAGATAACAAATAATGAGATAAGGCAATAAGTAGATAAGGCCAGGAGATCCAATGTCTAAATAACAGGAATTTTAAAAGAGGTAACAGAGGGCTTCCCTGGTGGCCCAGTGGTTAAGAATCCGCCTGCCAATGCAGGGGACATGGGTTTGAGCCCTGGTCCGGGAGGATCCCACATGCCGCGGAGCAGCTAAGCCTGTGTGCCACAACTACTGAGTCCGTGCTCTGGAGCCCATGAGCCACAACTACTGAAAGCCGCGTACATAGAGCCCATGCTCCGCAACAGGAGAAGCCACCACAGTGAGAAGCCTGCGCACCACAACGAAGAGTAGCCCCTGCTTGCTGCAACTGGGGAAAGCCTGCACGCAGCAATGAAGACCCAACACAGCCAAAAATAAATTTATAAAAAACAAAACTATCTGTTAAAAAAAAAAAAAAGGTAACAGAGCAAATGCAAGGGACAAATCAATACAAGAAATAACCTAAGAACTTTCCAGAACTAAAGAATATGGATTTTTATTTTGAAAGGTGCCAGTGATTGCCTAGCACACTGTATGGAATAACCTTATCCCAAAGTACATCACTGTAAAATTTTAAAACACAGGGAATAAACAGAAAAACAAGCTTCCAGAAATAAAAGAATATGCAGGTGACATACATAGGCTTAGGAATAAGGATGATTTTGTATTTCTCAACATTACTACAGAACTTGGAGGTCAATGGAGTAATACCTTCACAAGTCTGAAGGATAATGATTTCCAATTTAGAATTTTGTACGAATCAAATGTGAAGTTAGAGTATAATTTTTTTTCAGAATGTATCAATAAAGTTACTTTTTTTCAGGAAGCTACTTGATGTTGTGCTCTACCAAAATGAGGAAGTAAACCATGTGAAAGCAAGACACCTTCATGGTATCATACAGAACACATACACGGCCCTAAAAAATTCTCTGTGCTCTACCTTCTAATTTCCCCAGCCTCACCCCAACCCCTGGCAACCGCTGATCTTTTTACTGTGTCCACAGTTTTGCCTTTCACATAATGTCATACAGTTGGTATCATGAGGTATGTAACGTTTTCAGGTTGCCTTCTTTTACTTAGTAACATGCATTTATGTTTCCTCCATGTCTTTTCACGGTTTGATAGCTCAATTCTTTTTAGCACTGAAAAGTATTCCATTGTCTGGATGGACCACAGTTTATTTACCCATTCACTTACTGAAGGACATCTTTTTTGCTTCCAAGTTTCAGCAAGTTTGAATAAATGTCCACGTGATCTGTGGTGAGGCTCCTTTTTCTTTTCTGTGTCCTCTCTCATGTTTTTTTGTTTGCTTGACTAAAGTCTTCAATTTTATCAATCTTTTCAAATAATCTTGCAAAATAACCAAAAACTGATCTTTCAAATAACAGGTTTTGTTTACATTGATTTTTTTTTTGTATTGATTTCCTGTTTTCAATTTTATTGATTTCTGTTCTAAATCTTACTATTTCTTTTCTTTTGCTTACTTTGGATTTAATTTTCTCTGCTTCTTCTAGTTTCCTAATGTGGACACTTAGATTATTGATTTTAGATCTACTTTTCTGATATATACATTCAATGCTATAAATTTCTCTCTAAACACTGCTTTTGCTGCATCCCACAAATGCTGTGTTTTCATTCTAATCATAGATGTTTTAAATTCCCAGTCTGTTAATTCCAGCATCCTTGCCATGTCTAGTTCTGATGCTTGTTCTGACTTTTCAAACTGTGTTTTTTGCCTTTTGGTATGGCCTGTGATTTTTTTTTTTTCTTGATAGCTGGGCATGATATATCAGGTAAAAGGAACTGCTATAAATCAGCCTTAGTAACGTGGTGGTGAGATGTGGAGGGAGGAGAAGCTTTCTATAGTTCTATGACTAGTCTCAGTCCTTTAGTGAACCTACACTTCTGGACTGTGAACCTCACAAAAGTTTCTCAATTTTTTTCTCCCCCCTTAGTTGGGACAGTATGTCTAGAATGGGCTGGAGTTGGGTATTTCCCTTTCCCCAGGCCAATCAGGCTCTTATAATACCCCAGCAGGAGTATTAGGCTCTTGCTAACTAGTTTCCCCTGGGGGCAGTCCCTGTTAAGAAGAACATAGTACAGTTGACCCTTGAACAATGATGGGGTTAGGGGTGTCAACTCTAAAATCCTGAAAATCCATATATAACTTTACAGTCAGCCCTCCATATCTGTGGTTCTGCAACCACAAATTCTACCAACTATGGATTGTGTAGTACTGTAGTATGCATTTATTGAAGGAAGTGCAAGATAAGTGGACCTGTGCAGTTCAAACCTGTGTTGCTGAAGGGTCAACTGTACTTTAAAGTGTTTCAAAATTATTCCTTTTTCCCTCTGCCTACCATAAGCAGGAGGGGATTTTTCTCTGATATTTACTATGGGAACCTGGTTAAGCTCCTGGACGTAAAACTCACAATGTTGTTTGGCTCCCCTTTATGGCTGGGTTCCCCCAGAATTTTTAAGTCAGAGTTGTCCACATTGAGCCTCCAGGAATTCCTCCATTACAATTCAGGTTTTCCTACCCTAGCATTGATTCCCTTAACAGTTTCTGCTTGTAAATCTGGGCTCCAGTAGCCCATACACAAACAATTTGCCCCGCGTTCTCTCCTAGCAGATGCAAGAAGAGTTGGTGACTATTCAGTCTTTCAAGCTCCTTACATAGAGAAAAGGAAACACTGTTGGGTAGTTTTTGATGTTTCTTTCTGCATTCCAATAGAGATTGTTTTGTTTAAAGCTTTCTTTCTTTACTGGAACCAATTTTAGTAAATATTTTGTTCTAGGAAATTATCTATTTCATCTAGTTTTCAAATATAAATGTTCAAAATGTCCCTTAGACATTATTTTCTCAAAATGTCCTTTATTTTCTCTATTTGTCACATTTTTCTTGTTATTTCTTCTTTTGTACAACTTTATTTCCCTTTTTTCTTTAGGATTATGTTAATTAGGTTGCAATTATTATTATTTTGCTTTTATTACTAATTTCTGGTTTAATCTTTACTGCCTTTCTTCTTTCCTTTGTCTTTCTTTTGGTTTGTCATTTATTTATTTTCTTCTGTAGTTTTTCAGTTCATCATTTGATTTATTTTTTCTGAAACTTTATTTTTATGTAGGTACATATTTGAGGCTATAAGTTTTCTGCTTTTCACTGTTTTAATAATATCCATAAGATACTGTATTCATAATCCATATTTTAAATAAATTCTGTAGTTTGTTTTATATTTTCCCTTGCAGATAAGTTTTTTTTTATGAAAGGTTTTCCTATTCCTCTAATATGATAGTAATTTTGAGTTTTATTTTGATTATAATAAATAAATAAATGTTGTTTACATTAATTCTACTTTGCAAAAGTTATTGGGAATTTTTTAAAAGGAAAACATGAAAATTCTTAGGAATATTCCAGGTATGTTTGAAAAGACTGTATATTCTCTAAATTTTAACATATGCTTAGAAGATCTACTTACTGATTATGCTGTTTAGTGCTTAAATATCTTTACTTATTCTTTATCCAATTGATCAATTTTGGACTGAAAGTGGTGTAAAACATTCTAGTCCTATCACTGTTTCTTGGTCTATTTCTCCTTCTACTTCCTGGATTCTCTGCTCTTTGAGGGTGCTTTTGGTGCAAAGATATAAAAAATTCTTATATTATCATTGTGATTTTAGTCTTTAGCATTATGAAATGTTCATCTTTTCTTTATAATATTTTTTTGCCTTAATTCTTCCTTGTGTGATGGATAGGGGATTACACTGGCTTGATATTATTCTCCCCATCTCTTTATTATTTCCATTTTTTAAAGTAAAATTTAAATAGCGTAAAATTCACCTGAATTATTGTAGAGTTCTACTAATTTTAGTAAATGCATACTGTCATGCAACTGCCACCACAATCAAGATGTTGAACAATTTTATTACCTCTGAAATATTCCCTCATGTCTTTCTGTAATTCAACCATCCCATGACCTCTAGCTCTTAGAAACCACTGAGGTGATTTCTGATTATATATTTGCCTTTTTTGGAATGTCATAAAAGTGGAATCATCTGGTATGTAACCTATTGAGTTTGGCTTCTATCATTTAGTACAGAGGTTAGCAAACATTTTCTGTAAAGGGCCAAATAGTAAATATTTTCAGCTGAATGAGAAATACGGTCTCTGTCAGTCTCTGTTACAACTACTAAAATCTATCAGTTTAGCTTGAAGCAGACTTAGACAATAGGCAAATGAATGGGGTGGCCAGATTCAGGTCCCAGCAGGATAGATCTAGCCTATGGATCATAATTTGCCAAATCCTGATGAGTATAATGCATTTAAAATCCATTCATGTTGTTGCATATTTCAATGGTTTGTTATTTTTTATTGTGAGTAATAATCATTATATAGATGTACCAAAGTTTTCTTTTTTAATATCCACCAAACATATGGACATTTGGGTTTTCTAAGTTATTGGTGATTGTGAGTCAAGCCACAATAAGCACTCTTATAGAGGTTTTAGGTGAGCATATTTTTATTTTCCTTGCATAAATACCTAGGATTGATGTTACTGAATCACATGGTAAGTAAATACTTAACTTAATAAGAAATTGTCAAATTATTTCTTTCTATATCATGTTGCATTCCTACCACCTTTGTATAAGATAACAAATAGTTATGTAACCTTGTCAGCACTTGGAATGGTCAACTGTTCATATTTTTAGCAATCCTAGTCAATACTGTAGCGATATATTATTGTTGATTTTAATTTGCTTTACCTAATGCCTAATGATGTTGAGTCTCTGTCATATACTTATTTGCTGTTTATTTTTATTTGAATTATCTGTCCAAAATGTTTGACATTTTCATTGGGTTGCTTTCCTTTTCTAAGTTTTAAATGTTCTTTCATTATAGTTTATAATATTCATTATCTTCCATTGTTTTGATTTTATTTTTCATATGCTCTTAAAATACATATGATAAATCTTTGATATCTTTTCTATCTCACTTTTTTCTTTTCCTTTTTTCCTCTTTGTTTTTCTTTTCTTGGTAGTATTTATTCTTTATTGAGAGCTCTCTATTGTGTTTTTCATTGAATTTATTCTCATTTGCTACTGTGATATATATATATATTTAAATATGTATTTATATATATTTATGTTATTTTTGAGGTGAATTTATGTTCTACCTCAGTGTTTTTCCTAGGCTTAGTTAATTCTTATTTCCCATGTCAATTTTGTAGCACATTTGCATTCTGAGCTTTTTAATGTCTAAATCAAGGAATGTTTTAATACCTGCAAAAGTTTTTAAGGACATTAAATCAATCTAGGGCAGGGATTGGAAAACGATGGCCTGTGAGCCAATTTGGCTTACAGCTTGTTTTGGGTTTTTTGTTTGTTTTTTATTGATGTTGTCGTTGTTGGCTTACAACCTGTTTTGGATCACCCATGAGCTTAGAATGTCTGTTACATGTTTGAAAGGTGGGAAAACAAAACAAAGAAGAATATTCTATAGCAGAGGTCCCCAATCCCCGGGCCATGGACTGGTACTGGTCTGTGTCCTGTTAGGAACTGGGCCTCACAGCAGGAGGTGAGCTGCAGGCGAGCGAAGCTCCATCTGTATTTACAGCCCCCCCCATCCCTTGCATTAGCGCCTGAGCTCTGCCTCCTGTCAGATCAGTGGCGGCATTAGATGCTCATAGGAGCATGAACCCTACTGTGAACTGTGCATGCAAGGGATCTAGGTTACGTGCTCCTTATGAGAATCTAATGCCTGATGATCTGAGGTGGAGCTGAGGCAGTGATGCTAGCACTGGGGAGCGGCTGCAAATACAGATAATCATTAGCAGAGACGTTTGACTGCAGAGAGACCATAATAAATCAACTGCTTGCAGACTCATATCAAAAC
Organism: Eubalaena glacialis; assembly: GCF_028564815.1. Taxonomy (NCBI): domain Eukaryota; kingdom Metazoa; phylum Chordata; class Mammalia; order Artiodactyla; family Balaenidae; genus Eubalaena; species Eubalaena glacialis. The sequence continues at coordinate 44,254,452 of NC_083729.1, read as the reverse complement.
CCTATCAGTGAACGGCAAGTGAAAATTAAACTTCATCTCACAGAGTAGACTGGACATAAGCAACACACTTTGGGTGTCACTGTCTCCCATCAGACCCCAGATGGGACCATCTAGTTGCTGGAAAACAAGCTCAGGGCTCCCACTGATTCTGTGTTATGGTGAGTTGTAAAATTATTTCATTACATATTACAATGCAATAATAATAGAAATAAAGTGCACAATAAATGTAATGCACTTGAATCATCCCAAACCATCCCCCCACCTCCAGTCCGTGGAAAAATTTTCTTCCATGAAACCGGTCCCTGGTGCCAAAAAGGTTTGGGACCACTGTTCTATAGAGACTGTATGTGGCCCACAAAGTCTAAAATGTTTACTCTCCTACCTTTTATAAAAAAAGAGTTTGCCAGCCTCTGGCTTGCAATATTGTGTTATAGCTTTTCTCGGCATTATAGTTGAGTTTGGCAGGTGAAATTTCAGTACCTTTACTTTTTTATCATTTAGATTTTTAATTATAGTAGCTTTGTATGAATGACATTTTGTGTTTATTAATTTATTCACATTTTTAGTTCAAAAGTGTCCTCTGCTTTTAAGAATGTGACATTTCTTTAATTGATGGCACTTTCGGCAGGGGTGTGGTGGTGGTAAGTCTTTTAACATTTAGTTCTTTTCTTTCTGTAGGAATTTTAATATCCACCACTTGTTTACTCTTCTCCTTCAGTATCAAGTGTCCAGGGGCTATTCTCCTTCTAAGTGACACTAAAAGCAGTGCCTTCCCAAAACTACAACTTTTTGTTCCATGGGCTTTCAAACCTCTCTCTTTTAGATTCCCTGGGAACCAAAGCTCTGATCCGCCATGCCTCTGTTATTAATATTCTTCATTCAGAGTTGCATTATCTAACATTTTCTCCATTTTAAGCTTTTACTGTTTTCTCATCATTTCCATGTATTCTATTTGATTTTGTTCTGGCCTGAAATCCAGAGATGGTTATGATCATTCTGGAATAGTTATTTGCTTCTTTATACAGATATTAATGTTCATCTCACATTTTCCATCTTCTTGTTATGATAGAGTTGTTGGCTGTGATTGGGTTTACTTGCTGTCCTTACTGGATTGTTTGTATTTCTTGAAGATACATGGAGAATTAGATTTTTGGTAGCTTCCATTGACATGGAGGAAACTGGGGCTTGCTTATTAATTTAAATAACTGGTTTTTATTTGTGAAACCTAAACACTTCTCTTTTAGAAGACACTCTTGTTCCAAACTACTTATTTTTCTTTGATAGTACATGTATGTGTGTGTGTTTATGTATAATTTTTAAGACACTAGCATAGTGTTTGAGAATAATTTAAGTTCTGTATTATTTGATAGGTGTAATTTTAATCCATTTCAAAGAAGATGTACTTTTCTATGCTTATATTTGCATATTAACTTGAATGCTAACTGGCTCTCTCTATCTGACTTCCTTTGCAGCCTTCATAGTTGACTTGAAAAATTATCAAGAAGGTGTTGTATTCCATTTTTCAGTTATCTTTTTAAATATGCTGGACATTTTTCCCCTTTTTTCCATTCCTAGTTAGTTAACAGTGATCAATACCCTTCATTTTACTTATATTAATTTCCAGTGCCAGTTTCTATCACTCACAATTGAATTCCTTCTTCAATTTGTCCATGTATGTTGGCTACACTCAGAAGGTTATTATGGAGAGTTGCTTCAATTTTCAGTTTGAGTGTCACAAAGTCAAGTATTGATATCACAGCACCATGCATTTTCATAGTTAGACTTTGGTCCACTGGTTTTCTAAGTATTGAGATACTTTCTAAATTTAAGTGTTTTCACACACCTAACTGGTAGAACAGATGATATTGAGAACTTTTTATAAAAGCCTTAAAAATGGGTAAAGAAGTTATAGATTAGACTGTTGTCCATTCATGAATTCTACCTGAAGAGCTACTAAAGGACTTACATCATACCCATAAGATGCTGTATAGCACTGACTGGACCCAGTTCTAATTTTCCTTTAAATTAACAAGACACTGATTCCCAGACATTTTAAGTGACTAGTACATTGTCACAGTGCTAATGACAGTGCTAGGCCTTTTGATTACTTCTGAAATAAATTTCCTTATATACTAGTAAACGCTAGACTTTTGAGAGATGTTAACAATTTATATTTAGACATACAAATATTTCTGTACTACTATCCTATACAATCACATAGTCATAATTTATAAGTAGTTAATTAAATATTTTAGCAATCTCAGATTTCAGAGAGAAAAGTAGTTTACAGAGATAAATGGAAGTTACTTCGTGTGAGGGAAAACAAGAAGAGAGTTAAGAAAAGTGATTAGAAAGGGTATGGAGTTGTGATTTAATAACCATATAACCAATGGGGCTATTCATATTTAATCATATAGAAAATTAAAAGTTAAAAATCACAAGTAGGAGTGAGCAGTGTGTGTCTGTAATTCAATTATTTTTGAATCTTAATATGGAATTTAATTGGATGTCTCATATTATTTTGGGTAATCACAGCAACATCCTTAGGCAAGGGTGATTCTATTTGTCTACTGTCATATCATTACAATATACATCTTCTGGGAGGCTTCCTATTTTACAATATTTTGTCCTTACAAAACTCTCAACTTTAATGTGTTCAGTGCCTTTTGTTTTTGTTTTAGTACAGGTATTCTTCAGTAGAGAGAATATTTATCAAAAGCCTTTATGCAGTGGGTGACCACAGTTGCCAATTTGCTTAGGCTGCCCTGGCTTAAGTGTGTTTTTCAGGTGTAATTGTTAAAAGCACCCCGTTTTACTATCAAAGGAGTCCTCATGGAGAATAAATCATAATGTCATCTTATTTATGCCATCTAAGATATTTTTAACCTCATCTGTTTTTGATGCCTTTGGTCATCGTTTTGCAGAGTTGTCACCACAGCAACCAAGCCTGAGTAGACTCAGTCCAAGTTCTGGCCACAGCAACCAACTTCACATAGCAAATTTCAACAGCACCTCATCTTAAGCCTTCATCCTGTGACTCTCACCTCCTTCACCAAGGTTTTACTATTGCTGCTGAAGCATAAGATTCCAGAAGATCTGAATGACACTGACAGATGAACAACATGGAAGGACAGGCGAATTAGTGGGAAAATTTTTGACTAATGGGAAGAGGATCAAACAGATAAATTATTCCCTTTTCATCTTTTGGGACAGACTTCCTGAAAAGCAGCAGTAGTCTTGGAGTCTCAAAGAGGGCAATTCTGTGACATGAAGTCATAATTTGAGCTTGATTCTAAGCAGTAGTCAGCTACCCACATATTTGTCACTAACTCCCCTTTCCTCTCACTTCTGCTTCCTTGGGACTGCACCCCCTAATAACACAGCAAAATATAAGCTTTTTATTTAAGGCTCTGCATTTTTAAGAAACATCTATGATTGTAATTTGTAACTTCTTGGAAAGTGATTGCATAGGCTCAGAAAATGTTTTTTTTTTTTTTTATATATCGGATATGACTCATTCAACCAAGGGATGATATTATTTACTCATACACACATATGTATATGCACATATATATATATACGTGTGTGTGAATGGGTGTGGCTGTGGGTTCGTGGGCATGAGATAGGTGTAACTTCATCATCACTGTCTTTACCCAGAATGGTTTTGAATGCCTAAGAAGGTGAATTACTTGGAAAAGCAAGTTTAGAAGGGAAAATATCTTTATTGATATCTGCATTACTGCAGGTATTGTGTTGGATGTTTTCACACTTGTCACTGCTTGCATTTACATCTTACAGCCACTCTGCAAATTGGAGGACTTAAGTCATTGATTTCAGTTCATATAACTTATGGTATTTTGTATTACCTTTTTGTCACAATTCTTATTGTCCTCCTTTTAAGTCCCTTGCTATAAGTGGACTGTACTTCCTAGTCACAGTGACATCACATTTGGCATATGTCCTGATTAATTTAATGAAATGTGAAGGTAACAAATGTCATCTATGAACAAAAATTTTAAGAGCCTGCAGAAGGTTTCCCATATATACCTTCCCTCTTTTGCAAAATCTACATAAAACAAATTCACAGCTCACCCACAATGGAAAAATAGTGTGAGCTAGAAATAAACCTCTTGTTGTGAGCCACTACAATTTTTAGGCCATTTGTACTGCAGTATAACTTATATTCAGTTAATAAATGGTGGTGCAAACATCCAAATGTTTAGGTCTTAAGCAGAGAAGAATAGAATACGTATCCTGCTCTCAAAAGGTATGGAAGGTCATTCTATTTTTAGTTTTTTAAGGAACCACCATACTGTTCTCCATAGTGCCTGTATCAATTTACATTGCCACCAACGGTGCAAGAGGGCTCCCTTTTCTCCAAACCCTCTCCAGCATTTATTGTTTCTAGATTTTTTGATGATGGCCATTCTGACTGGTGTGATACCTCATTGTAGTTTTGATTTGCATTTCTCTAATGATTAGTGATGTTGACCATTCTTTCATGTGTTTGTTGGCAATCTGTATATCTTCTTTGGAGAAATGTCTATTTAGGTCTTCTGCCCATTTTTGGATTGGGTTGTTTGTTTTTTTGATATTGAGCTGCATGAGCTGCTTGTAAATTTTGGAGATTAACCCTTTGTCAATTGCTTCATTTGCAAATATTTTTTCCCATTCTGAGGGTTGTCTTTTTGTCTTGTTTATGGTTTGAAAATGAACAACAAAAATATATTGAAAGCACTATGAACTAAAGGGAAATGTGTAGGAAAGGTGAAACTAATCTCATTCCCAAAACTCAGAGGATGAGCACAACACCAAAAATAAATCAGACGACAGAGCAAAGAAGAAATTAATAACTCAGAAAGTAGATAGAACGAGGAAACTGATAAAAATCTAAAAATTGGTTACTTGTCTAAGGGAAGGAAACCCAACAATCTAATATTCTTGAGAAGCCTAGCAAACAAAATTGAAATAAAGAGGGAACTACTAAAATCAAGAGTGAGAAACTAGATATAGGGACACATATCTAAATTATTTTAAAAATTAACAAATGCTGCACACAATTCCATCCTTACAATATTAAAAAACCTGGATAAAGTTGATTGTTTCTATTCATCCCAGTTTCCCCTACCTCAACATACATTGTAAAAAATGAATAGTATTTTACACTGCACAATACTGGTTTGTTACCTATAGATACTATGTTGTATAGCAGATCTCTACAACTTACTCATCTTGGACAACAGAAACTTTGCATATGTCCAAACTCATGAAGAGTTTGCATACATGAAATGTGTACAGTATTTTTGTGTATAAGTTATAACTCAATAAAACTAAAAAGAAAAAGAAAAAAAAAAGGTATGGAAGGTCATTAAGGATACAAGACTACAAACATAAAATATAAAGGAAAGGGCTTCTCTGGTGGCGCAGTGGTTGAGAATCTGCCTGCCAATGCAGGGGACACGGGTTCGAGCCCTGGTCTGGGAAGATCCCACATGCCGCGGAGCAACTAGGCCCGTGAGCCGCAACTACTGAGCCTCCGCGTCTGGAGCCTGTGCTCCGCAACAGGAGAGGCCGCGATAGTGAGAGGCCCGCGCACCGCGATGAAGAGTGGCCCCCGCTTGCGGCAACTAGAGAAAGCCCTTGCACAGAAACGAAGACCCAACACAGCCAAAGATAAAAATAAATAGATTAATTAATTAAAAAAAAATATATATATAAAGGAAAATATTAGGAAATCCATACAAAATCCTAAATGAGGGAAACAGTCAAGAGTTTTTAGAGGATTTCAAAGAAGATAATGATTCTTAACTTACACTACCATTCCCCCCCCACCCCATGGTATTATTTCTTCTTCTCCATACCCTGAACTTACCATATTTTATTTCATGCATTTATTTTAAAAATAAGCAAACTATCCTCTATTTGTTCTATATTTTTAGTAACTATATGCAGATCTCACTAAATTAATATATTGTATACATTATAAAACATACAAAGATAAGAGATAAAATTAAAAGACAAATACTGTATGTTTTCACTTATATGTGGAATCTAAAAATTAGAACAAACTAGTGAATAACAAAAAAGAAACAGACTCACAGGTATAACAAACTAGTGGTTACCAGTGGGGAGAAGGAAGGTGGAACGGGCAAAATATGGGTAGGGGATTAAGAGGTACAAAGTACTATGTATAAAATAAATAAGCTACAAGGATATACTGTACAGCACAGGGAATATAGCTAATATTTTATAAATATTAATGGAATATAATCTATAAAAATTTTGAATCACTATGTTGTACACCTGAGCCTAACATAATATTGTAGATCAACTATACCTCAATTAAAAAAAGAGAGATAAAACCCACTGGACCAGCCTGTTGACTTATTTGATCTCTCCTTAAGACTCTTGATGACAGTGCTTCTCTTATAATTTAAAGACTCTGATTGTATATTGAAGAATCATGATTTTGGTTGCAAGAAACAGAAAACAATGTCTGTACTAAGCACAAATAAAAACAATTAGATGAGTATTGGAGCCCCACAGAAATCAAGGAAGGCCAAATTTGGACAAGCAGCCAGATTCAAGGTTGTTCTAGAAAGCCAAGATTCTGGCTTTATAAATAAATAAATAAATAAAAATAAATATACACACATATATATATACACACACACACACACACACACACACATATATATATATATATATATATATGCCAGCATAAGAACTGACTTCCACTAAGACTATAGAAAATAGGGACCTTAATAGGTTTGCTTGAAGGACAGAGGGGGAAAAAATTCAAATTTTAACAATAGTCAGTTGAGATTCTCTATACCCCCAGTTTTAGCAATTTATGCGCATTCAGGCTTACTCTGCTTAGCACATCTTCAAACTTGCATTCTAACCCATTGAATGTTTTCCTAATAACTCTCACTCACCTAATCCACTTCAGTCAGTATAGAAATAGTAATCATGTACACATTCATCATAGAGCTAATAGGAAATGATGAAATAATAGTTCAGATCTATAAAAAATTATCTATCTAGATCTATCCATCTAGATCAATCTTTGTGCATTTAGTACTGTTCAGTATCCATTTAAATTTTTCTCACATAAAACAGAATTAAACATTAGAAGAATATTTACAAAAATAGTTTCATAATGCTAGTAATATAATTCTCTGAGAAAATGTGGGGAAAAATCCTGCTTAGTCTGGGCATTGAGAAGCCAAAGTTCCATTAATTATTTGCTGACACTCCAGATTAAATTTATCATATATAGACTGCAGAGGGGGAACTGACAGGACTATTTTTCTTCAGTTACGGTTCTTTATTACCTTTCTCTAAAGATCAGGATCACTGTTTCTGTGTTATTAAAGACATTAATCTAAAAATACCTGAGATGACCCTAACAATTGACTTGCTAGTGTGATGGTTTGTTCAGCGACTGATCATGTTAATTAGATAGAGGAACTACAGAAAATACCCTTAGTTTTAATGTGATACTCTGAATATGAGAATTTGGAACTTCCAATCAATCTGCTGTGAGGGAAGATGAGCCATCTTCGGAGTCAAAGGAGCTAATGTAAAACTGAGTAAATTATTGAATTAAATATTCTCACCCATGGAGTTCTTTAAGGACCTAGATACTATTCCAAGGAAGATCTTTAAATGGAGTGTAGTATCACTGGAACACTTAGTCCAAAAATTTCGGACATATTTTATTAGAATGCTTTCTACTACGTGGTTTAGATTGGGGGAAAATAGGGAAAACTAGAACATAATTACAAAATAAATGAGCTTTTTTCCCCTTTTGATAGGAATGGGGTGTTACATTCTCTAAAATAAGAAAGAGACTGGAGCACTTCCATTCTTGCATATTTTCAGTGCATGTTGGTTATAGGCTTCAAAGAGCTACCTGATTTAGAAAAACACATAAGGAAAAAACCAGAAACTTAATACATGTAAATCATAATGGCAATGTTAAAATGTTGGTAAAGTCAGGTAAGTACCCAGGGGAAGTCATGTAGTAGCAAGTGGAGGTAGATGTAGCATTTATGAAGGATCAAAAGAAAGCAAGGTCAATAATTCTTAAGGAGGCTTCCAATATATTTCCTAGTATTTTAAAAGATTCAAGCCTTCCAAATGTGGACTTTTCACACTTAATTCTGTATAAAGATTTTTTAAATTCACCATCATTTCTGACCTAGATTGAAAACTCCCCTAACAAGTCTTCTTGCTTCCATTGTTTCCAATGAATGTATATTCTACAGTTCAAAAGTCAGAGATCTCTTTATATTAAGATCTCTTTATGTTATAAAGTTGAAACAAGATCCATGACATTCTTCTGCTTGCCATTATCACTTAGAGTAAATGTAAATGCTTTATCAGATGTACATGGTCTCTCTCCAGCCTTGGCCTTTACTAACCTGGCACTTTATTTCTATGCTCTAACTATGTTGGACTTCCAGGGATTCCTAAAATGCCTCCAGTTCTTTCCATTTCATGAACTGCACATCCACCCTCATACCCCATTCCTCATTTCTTAGCATGACTAACTCCTATTCTTCAAATGCCAGGTTAAATATATTTTCTCTGATTAGCCATCCCTAACCACTTAATCTGAAGTAGCTGCCTCCTGCTATCTGCCCTTAAGCTCTATGTTCTGTTCTGCAAAACATTTAACACAGTGTACACCTGTGTGTTTGTATTAATTAGGATATAAGCTACACTGCTGGTAAGCAAACAAACAATATCAAAAACACGAACCCAAGATTCAGTAGCTTGAATGAGGTAGAAGTTGATCTCACTTCCTAAACAGTCCAGAGGTGAATGGTCTTGTGCCTGGTGCAGAGCTTATGCAATCTTCAGCATGTGTTTTTTTAACCTTTGAGTTCAAAACAGTTCAGTTTTTCACCAATAACCAGCCATCAGGCAAGGCGAAAGAAAGGAGGGTGAGGCAAAGAGTGTAATACACACTACTTCCATTTCCTCTTATTGGACAAAACGTTAACTGTATGGTCACACCTAATTGAGAGACAGGCTGGGGAATGTAGCCTAGGTTGGCAGTCACTTGTCCAACTAATTCAGTGGCAAGAAAAAATAAATAGTGGAGAACAAATAGAAGCCTTGGCTAAGGTAAATTTTTTAAATGATTTAATGCCTGTCTTCTCCACTAGCCTGTCCACGAAGATAGAAACATAACTCTGTTTACTTATTATCTAGCTCAGTGGCTGGCACCTAGAAAGTACTCAATAACTAGACTTTAATTCAATAAATAAAATCAATTCTGAATCATACTCTGAAGTAATTTAGCACATTCTTTTATTACAACCCTCACAGGTACCTGATATTAGATAATTTATGTATTTGTTTAGGTATGTATTTTCCGTCTTCCTTACTAAATTGTAAGTTTGAAAAGAGTAGGCACCTTTACTATTCATTTCAAAGCTATATTCCCAGTACATAGTACAATGTGAGCATTAAATTAATGCATGTTGAATTAATAAATTAAGGTAAAAATGTAATTGGTTCCCCAATTTATAGGATTTTGACAAGGTTGGGCAACTGACAAATTCCAGAGCTTTTTCCTTTACACCAGTATTTCTCTACATTTTTCTCATTGCCATCCCATCCATCCAAGGTGCCATCTGAGACATTTTTTCTATGCAATACCCCATGTAAGTTCAGTACCACAGATCTGTTTATGTGTTGTGGTCCTTTGGAGGGCCACAGATTATTGTAATATTTAAGAATATTTGCCTCTTCCCCATCCCAGGAACGAATTTTTGCTTCCTTGGGGATAATATAGCCCCTGTTGAGAATGCTTGCTCTATAACATGACATTTACTATTTTAGTTTATGTTAAGGATGACAAGAGATTTCATTCAGGGATATCACTGATGAGCTACATAAGACCAAACTAAATTTTGCTAAAGAAATATGCAAAATTGTGGGTTTGAAAACCAAATATATGGCCTAATAATAAATTTAGTCTACATTTCCTCTGTTTTTAATTTACATTTTCTCTATGGATATCTATAACTACCATTATATGAGTTATTATAATTTGTTAGACCTAGCACTTCACATAAGTTTTCTGATAGAAATCTTGTTTTGTGGGAGAAACTGTTTAAAATTTTTGGGTTCAGTATACTTCAGGGTATTATGAAAAGGAAAAGGATATCTTTTGGAATAGTCAGAAGAGGAAAAGAAATACTGTAAAATACAGGTATGGACAAGGTTATTTGCAGTTTTTTATTAAAATTATTATTGGCTATGTACATTATAATAATTTTGTGAGAAGTTTATTTATAGTAGATAGTATACAGTTCTAAAATTCTATTAGCATATTATATGATTTAATAGAGAATTTTTTCATGTCAGTGAAATTGCCTACGCCTAACCTGTATCTTATTAGTTAATTACAAATCATGACTTTTCTCAGTTATACTTTAGAATAGATTATTATTATGGCACATTACTGGGGCTAAGTTTATATACAATTCATACAGTTATAGAGAAACCCAAACAAAGTATGAAGCTATGCTCTGCTTACAAAAAGTTTGTTTTTAAAAAATTCAATAATTCGTGAGTTAAATTTGACAGTTATCTCCCACATGCATTTCTGTAAAATTAAATATTTTAGTTATGTTCAAGGACATCATTCAGGGACATCATTGATGGACCACAAAAAATCAAACAAATTTTGCCAATAGAACAAGAAAAAATGTTGATTTGAATATTCTAAGATGTAACACCCTGCTTATCCCAAAATCAGTTTTCTGGCAACCTCAGTACTCTGGAACATAGCATACAAGCAACAACTAAAACAATCAAATAAAATAAAAATTATGAACTGCTAAATAGCAACCACAACAAGTGTATATTTAACATGTTTTAACCTGTAGTCAAGCCTCTTCTCTGGCCACATCACAGTGATAACATTTATCACTTTTAGTTATAGTCATTGATTTATTCTCTATCTTTATACCATTAAAATATAAATTTCTTAGTAGTAAAACTCTATTCAATTTAATGTCACCTAGGAGAATGGAACAATGTTGAAATTACAGTGTAAAAAAATTCATAGTGTATCCAAAGATTACTATCTCATGTAGTATGTCTTATACATCTTTATTAACCACCTAATACTGACCTCAGTAATTTGCACATTATTGTCCAAATTAATTTAATATATAACTATAATAAATGTGATAAACTGTTCTTTCTCTTTCTCACACCTAATTAAAAGCGGTACCCTAACAGAGCTAGACACAAGCACCAGGGCCACTGAAAAAAGGAAGAGGAGCAGAGGGAAAAAAACAAAAACAAAAAACAAAAAACCAAGGGTCAAAAGAAAATGCCAATGGTAGGGCAGAGAATAAAAAGTGAAAGTAATAATTAGTTACTGGAGTCATTAAGAAAACGTTGATGATATTCCATATAATATCTTTAAAAGTAGGCAAGTATATAATGCAATACAAAAATATTCTCATCCAAAAATATGCAAAATTGAAAGGTGTTGGCTCTTAAGCCAATAAGCTTTAGTTATATGGAAAATTACTTTCTTAAAACAGATTATTCACGTATTATGCTAGATCAAAGATATTACTGTATGGATAATTCAAGACTCTATTTTGATTCATTTCAACTTTTGAAGAAATTTCACATGAAAAGCCTATGATAAGTTCTTATAAGAACAAGAATTTTATTTGCTTTGGAAGCTTCCCTGACACCACAAATCCTTTTTTAAGTTCTTACTCTATGCTAAAGCTGGGTTGTAATGATAAACAGTATGATATTGGATTTGCATTAGAGATTAGCATAAAAAGATGATAAAGAGGAGGTAAGGTTAGTACTTAGAAAAATCCTGCCTTCTCAGTTAATTAATTGGTAGGAGACAGGTAGGTGACACCTTTAGACAAATAGCTGAATATGATATGAATTTATTCAGTAGAGTCCTACCAGCTTACATTCTTTGTTGTATTTCTTAAAAGAATAAAATAGAGTGCAAACTTTGAGATGTAGGCATACATGTCAGAAACTTTTACATGTCTCTAAAACTCAACATTTCAGGTTAGGATTTTTATTTTCTTTGCTCAGGTAGCCAATTTCAAAAGGAGCCACCCAGTTTCAGGAAAACCTCTAAAAATATAATCATATTCTCATTTATCATGCTTTATAAAATATTCAACATGGTACTCTCCACCCCTCAGACGGTGACTCCTCCAAGCTGTTTCTAAGGAAAAAATTTATTTGACACATTACAGCACTCTTTTCTCACATGCAGGTTCTGATATATCATTTGGGGGCTCCATAGCAATAACCACTACCATAAAACCAAAAACCACCTAAAGATTAAAATCATTTTTAAAAAGTCTTGGAAATAGTGAAAGTAATTTAGAAATTATCGTTACTACCATTCTTGTTTTGCCCAAAATGAATCTGAGGCTCAGAGAAGGGAAGCGATTTGCTCAAGATCATATATATATAGATATATATATATATATAAAATAATGGCCAGCATATGATGAATGCTTAGTAGACATTATAGTTAAGCCATTGACATGGATTGTTCCATTTCATCATCTCAACAAAGTTATGAGGTAGATATTTATTGCTATCCTTATTTTACAGATGCATCTTGGTGAGGATAAGAAATGTTTTTAAGTATGGAAGACACTAACACTAGAAATTGTCTTGCTTTCTAGAACCTTATTTTTATATCACATTTTACTGAATAATTAATCCACTATTTAGATAAACAAGATAAAATTTAAATTGTATATTTTATACAGTCTTTATACATAATTTAAAAACATTTGGAGAATGCAAAACCTTGAGCTAACAAAGAGTAGAACTGGAGCCACTGTAAATAATTTGGGGGCATGTTTTATCATTAGAGACAGCTGAGAAACTCTCAAGCCATAACATGAGTATCCATTTACTTCCATATTCTTAAAGTCAGTTAAATCATATTTCAGTGGTTCTGAGATGCATTTTTATTTCATTTTTTTAAAACTTTATGAAATCAGGATGCTCCTTATAATTGAAGGCATGTTATAAGTGATACTGGTCAGAATATAGATATTACAGTTACTGTTACACAACATGTGCAAAGTTGATCTTGTACATGAAGTAGCTAGACAACAAAATATTTTTCTTAACTTTAAAAACTAAAAACCAGTTATGGAAAAATATGAATACTGGTTGTTCTCTGAATACCATCAGAGATCATCTTGTAAGATCAAAAAAGTCTCAGTGTCTAAACTTGGGGTATAATGGCAGTATATACTCTTTAAAGAAACGTTACATCCAAAATGTATGGGCGAGAGAGACTTTGATCCCGCAGGAAAACCCTTTGGCTATTGTTAAGTTTAAGTTTAAAAAATTAGGAAGCATAAAATTCTGCCTATTAAGAAACGAGAAACACCTCAATAAACTTGTTACACTTATATTTTCTTTTTTATGCACAAACATGATATATCATAAAGCATCAACATATAAATATGTCAACAAGAGATCTTTAAGTATGTATAACAAAAAAATTAAGTGATTTTAAGTCAGTATTTTAAAGTTTAATTAATGGCTTTTTGTTTTTTCAAGAGACAAAGTTTAATATATGCACCCAGTTTTATATATAATGCAGCATCACACCATGTAGGGCATTTACTCTTATTTTATACATTCAGATATGTCTGAAACACTTAATGCTACAAAACAGAATATAGAAAAATAAACAGGAATATATTCAACACTTACAAAAAGTGATATGATAAAGAATATAAAGTACTATTTTCCTTTCAACACTTCAAAAGATGTATATATACTTTTTTTTTTACAAGTAACATCACAAATGATCACATCTTCACATGCTTTAAGTATTATTTGTACTCAGTGTAAGGCTATTATAATTTTTCATACATACTTCTTTTTCTAGCTCTGTAACAATGCAATGTTTAATCCATTCAAGTAAATTTAACCCCGAAGTCACTGTTTCCCAGCATTAAGACATGCACCCACCCCTCTTGCAGGAGTTTTCTAAAATTTGTATTTCAGGGGAGAAAAAACCTAAATTAGTGGGAAATCCTAATTAGTGGGAGAGTAAGTGGCTGCCACTAGTAGCAAAACCTTAGTTCTTTGAAATTGACATACTGAAACTGAGCCATTACGATCTGAAACAACACAGTAGCATTTAGACATTAAATCGGAAGCAAAATACAGTAAACAAAACAGTGTAGCCAAATATGCAAATATGTAGTCTCTTCAGCTACACTAAAATGGACCTTGTTTAGTACCCATAAGTGAAAGACTAAGGTAAAATAAATGAGGCAAATATAAATATTGCTAGTTTCTAGGATGGCTGAATGGTTTCTAAACCAGAAATGGTTAGAAAGGAACTTTATTGCACCAAGTCAATCATAAGCAAGTTTGATGATTTGTGACTAAACTCTATTAAATAAAAGAGCAGCACATATTTTTAAACATGACAAAATAATTTTAAACCTCTGGATGAATAATGACATAAGTATAGCTAGGAAAATTTCGTGAAAGAAAAGATCAACACGGACAAATCTTATAAACATAATGTTAAGCAAAATGTTAGGAACAAAACATGTTTATTATATAATTCCATGTAACATACTATTAAAACGTTGAGCCGATATTTGATTTTGGTGGGATGAAGAACAGGACAATATTGGAAAGGATTATGAGGAATGTTCTAACTGTTAACGATTTTCTATATTTAACTTGAGTTGGTAGCTGTGTTGGTGTTTGCTTTGTGATAATTCAATGAACTGTTCATTTATGTTTGGGGTGCTTTTTTTTTTTAATTAATTAATTAGTTTATTTATTTATTTTTGGTGGTGTTGGGTCTTTGTTTCTGGGATGCTTTTTATATATGTGCTGTATGTTCCAATGCAAAAAGGGAATCATTTTAACATTTTAAAAAGCATGGAATAGACATAAAATAGAGTCAGAATGGCCATTAGAATTTATCTTGGAAGCCATAGCCCATATTCCACAATAGAGACTGTGAAACTGAGAGACGGTAATATTCGACTTACTTAGTATCATATACGCAATCAGTGCTCAAGTTGGGAACTCTGACTCTAGAATGCCATGTGCAGTTAATTAAACAGGATTAACTAATGCACAAGATATAGAAAAAAAGTCAGAACACTTAGGACATAAGGCAAAAAAATTAGCAAAATTTTCCAAGACAGAGATTACAACTTTATGGCCCCGAATCTTCCCCTGCATGTGAACGTGTGAACCATTATAGATGATACTGTTTGGAGGAGTGAGAAACACATCAGGATTTCCATATGCATAACTCTTTTTCTACAAACCAAGCTTAAAATATATAATAAATATAATCCTGGAGCATTTATGTTTGCAGGTTTATCTGTATATGTGCAGGAGACCATCTCACCTAAGTGGTCCTTCTTATGTTGTATAATGCCCCACATATAATACCCAATATATACAGGACATGACTTATAAAACATCCATATACCATTACATAATAAATCATAGGCTCTAATTTTATTAACAATTTTCTTCCAAATTTAATTTGTGCCTTTCTTATTCACTTATTGGATGATTTAAGAGTAATTGTAATTTTTAATTATTATTATTATTTTTACTTTTCTACCTAGTAATTTCTCCTCAGATCAGTTTGTTTCTATGCTGACTCCTTTAGCCAATGGCTAGAATTCAATTTTCAAATACATACACACACACACACATATATATATTATATATACACATATATATTTATTTATATTTACATTTATATTACATATAATTATATTATATGTAATTATACCTAAATGCATTTATATGTATAATTATTATTACATTATTATTATTATTATTATTGGAAATCTTGCTCATGGGTAATATTTATGTAAATTATATATTCATAATCACAATAAATTGTTATTTTCTAATTCCAAAATTAAGACATCACACAAAAATCCTGTGTGTATACAATTTCATATTAGAAGTTAAAAATCAGGATTAGCTTTAGGCTGATTAATATAGAAAAACTACAGCTTTCAGAAAACAATGTTTTGCCTTTTACATCTGCCAGAGAAGGATTAACTGCTATGGGAATTGCCCTCCTGCTGCATGAAACCAGAAAACTGGACAAACGTTTTCAGATAGCAGGCAGTGTTGGAAGGAAACAAATGAAAAAAAAAAAAAATTCTGTGCTTATCCTAGCTTCTTGCATTCTTCCTTGATGCAGAGCAGGGATAGAAAAGATAGCTCAAACAGAACTATGTAGTCTGAGTTGAGAAGACATATATCAGAGCTTAAATATACCAAGATGGCTAGAACTTACGGGATACAGTGTCAGAGAGAAGAAAGTATCACACAAAAGTAGTTGACACCTTGGATGAGTATTAGGGCTAATTTATTCCGTAAAACAAATGCTGCTCTGGAACTGGCTTAACAAACCTTACAATTAAGCCTTGGAAGGATCAAATTGATACAGGTGTAAAATAACTGACTGCATGCATAAACAAGTCCAACATTCTTTGAAGTATTGTAACAAAATCCAATATGTAATAAGGTAAATCACAATGTCTGACGTCTAGTAAAAATTACCAGACAAACAAAAGGAGAAAGAAAATATGACCCATAACTCATGTGGGAGTTGGGGATAGGGTGAAAATCAATCAATTAAAAGGAATTCAAAAATGCCAGAAATGAAAGAATTGGAAGTGTTCTTAATACAGCTATTGCAAATCTTGTGAGCATATTCAGTATGTAAAGGAAAATGATACCATAAAGAAGAAAGAAATGGAAGACTTTTTTAAAAGATACAAATTAAAATTCTAGATATAAAATATATAATACCTGAAAGGAAAAATATATTGGATGGGATTAACAGCAAATTACACAATACAGAAGAAAAGAGTAACATGAAGACAGAGGAATATAAACAACTGAAAATGAGCCAAGGAGAGAAAAATTAATGGAAACAAATAGAATATTAATGACCTGTGGGGCTGTATCAACCAGTCTAATGTCGGGTGGTGGTGGTGGTGAACACTTGAAGAAGAATGGTTGAAATTTTCCAAATTTGATTAAAGTTTTAAAACTATAGATCCAAGGTGCTAAATGAATCCCAAACAAAAGAAACATACAAGAAACCATATCAGAACAAATCATGATCAAATTGCTGAACACTAATGATAAAAGAGAAAATTTTAAAAGCATCCAGGGAAAGGGGAGAAACGTTACTCACAGAGAAGAGAGTTAAAGCACACTTCTTAAAAACTATGCAAACCAGAAGGCAATGGAACATCTTTAAAGTACTAGTAGAAAAAAGAATACTCTCAACCTAGAAGTCTATAACTAGTGGAAATATGTTTCAGAAATAAAGGCAAAATAAAGACTATAAAACAAACAATCAGAAGCTGAGAGAACACATGACCTTTAGACCTCCACATTCAGGAAAAAGGAATAACACTAGATCAAAATTTGCATCTACACATACTAATGAATAATGCCAGAAGTGGTAAATATGTGTGTACACATAAAAGATAATTATTTTTATTTCTTTATTCGCTCTAAAATATAATAGCTTGTAAAACAAAAATAGTAACAATAAATTGGAATTTTTGAATAATATTATGAGATCCTGAAACCACATTGTTTCTACATATATCTTGCACCTATCTTAGCTCCAATTAGTTTCTAAATGTGTTTTTAATGTTACCAACCTCAGATTGTGTCTACTTAAGCAACTGTGTTTTTTTTATGTACAATATATGCCTATACATCTCAGACAAACTTTTGCCAGCTCCCATCTGTACTATCCAGTATTGAAGGATATTGCAACAGTCCTCAACTCTGTGTGTGTGTGTCTGCGTGTGTGTGAATAAAATTGGGTATTATTTTAGTTTTTATCAGTTGAAAGCCATAGTAAATGAAATATATTGATTTAACCTTAATTTTCTTTTTCCTATGAGAATATCTGCCTCAATTGGACAGTTGTCTACAGTCTTTAAAACATAGTCCTGCTCAGTTAAAAGAAACCATAAGTAAACCATATTCATTCTCATGCAATACATGGATGAATTGTGGAAACTCTGTGCTACGTGAAAAAAAAGCCAGAATCTAAAACTATATTCTGTATGATTTAGATTATAAAAAATTCTGGAAAAAGCAAATCTGTAGTGACAAAAAGCTGATTAGTGGTTGCTAGGGGCCAAGGGTGATGGGAAAGGACTGACTATAAATGATTGACTTTTTGCGATGGGAATATCCTATATCTTGTATGAGATAGCAGTTATATATCTGTATATATATATTTAAACCTATTGATTTTACACTAAAAGGGTGAAATTTGTTATATGTAAATTATACTTCAATAAAACTGACTCCCTAGCTATCCCACCTTCCAAAAAAAAAATAAAATTCTTTTTACCATGATCCTCCTACTTCATTTCTGGAGATAAACTGTCTAGAGATTTAGTCAGACTAAGGCATATGCTATGTCTTGCCTATGAGTTCTCTGGATAGTTTTGGATCTACCATTATTCATTATTCATGTTCCTGAAGATACTGTCTGCATATTTAATCAGCAAAATTTTTTGAGCTGCTTCTTCCTTAGCAGTTCTTCTTTTGTTTCTGACATCACTCAAGGTATTATTGGAATCCCTGCTTTAAGGTAATGAATGTCTTTGGTGAGTGTCAACTAATGCCCCAAAAGTAGATAGTTGATAGCTACTGAGCATTTCCTAGGGTACTGAGCGTTTCCTAGGTACCAGTCACTGTTCAAAATTCTTCACATATATTCATTATTTGTTGCTCATAACAATCTTGGGGGTGTATTTTCCTTATCCTATGGAAGAGGAAAGTAAGACACAAAGAGTAGATAACTTGCACAAGCTCACAAAGCCAGTTAAAGGTGAAGCTGGAGTAACTGTCAAAAGGTAAGTATTGAGCAGATACATCAGTCAACCGTTGAGTGCCATACTCCAAATGCCACTGTTTTTATTCTCCTTCTGGGTTTTACCAGAAACTCCAAACAACATAGGTTTCTATTGACAATACCTTTAATTTCATAAAAATACAAAAATTCAACTTTTCTTTTGTATTTTGACCTGATATTATCAGCCAACTCAGGGACATCAAGTTGCACACCATATTCTCCAATTAAGAATGTACTGTTCCTGATGACTACAGTTAACACCCATGTATGATACACATAAAAGTTGTTAAGAGAGTGAATCCTAAGAGTTCTCATCACAAGGAGAACATTTTTTCTTTTTGCTTTTCACTGTATCTATATGAGATAATAGATGCTAAATAAACATTGTGATAATCATTGCACACTATATATAAGTCAAGCCATTATGCTGTACACCTTAAACTTATACAGTGATATATGTCAATTATATCTCAATAAAACTGGAAAAAATAGATTAAAATAGTAAAGAAATGTACTCTTCCTCAGAAACTGTTTTTTACTAACACTAAATCATCAGTATAATTAATTTTAGCTCTGGTAGTGATTTTCCAGTCATTTTTTTTATTAGATTAGGACAATAAGCAGGACATTAAAATAACTTTGGCTAGCAGGGAGGGCAAAAATATATTTCATTACTTCTTATGTAAAGTAAGCTCTCTCTGGATATCTCTTGAAAACACATAGAAAAGAAAGCATTAGTGGAATAAAGTAGCTTGTTCAACTTTTCTCCACCTTGCTACATTTCCTCTCCTGTAGTGACTGACAGTGACGTGATTAGGAAATGACTTCCCTCAGCATTGAGAATCACCAAGGCTTATAAGCTGTTGATTTTAATGGCCAGACAGGCTTATTATATCAAGAGTTTGAAAGTATCAATACACCTACATGCATCATTTCTCTAATGAACGAATCCAATATTCTCTTGTCCTTCAGGGAGTTTGAGCTATTTGAATTTTATCACAGCTCTCCACTTCAGTAACTCTAGAGGTTTTCAATTAGCACGTTCAATTAAAATTTGGTTAATTACAGATTTTGCTGTACCCTAGCCACCTGATCAGTAGTGGCTGAGTTTCCTATTCACTTATAATACCTAGATCACTGATGCATTCTGGTATTAGAGTAAACATCATTTCTCTCAAAATGGAGATGTCACCAATATTTATATTGCCACCATCTTTTTAATCTTTTTATTACTCCCTCCGCTTATTCTGCCAAAAATATTACAGAATATTTGTTAGAGTATCTAAAAGAATAATACAAATTGAACTTCAATATTTAGAAGTCAAAGCTTCCCACCATGAGCCTTTCTATCATGAATTAGTACATGCCCTGAGATGTCTCACAAGAGATCTCACCAGGTTACATGTCCTGCCATCAACTGGTATTTTTATCCCTCTTCCAATGTTATTTTCTCTATACAGGAGTTTGAAACTCTATTTCTTTTGTTGATATTTCTGTCCCCAAGTCCTTTGCTGTTTCTCTTCCTAATTGTCAAAATTAGGTTACGTGTTGTAAACAAGTTTTAGTAAAGACAGAATAATATTTACAGAGAACACTCTCTCCTCTAGTTCATGTAAGGCAGCACCAGTACATTGGGAGATTGACTATCAATAACTTGTTTTTCCATTTCACATGGAAGCTAGCCACCAAATTTATCCAGTTTTTACTATTTTCTTTATCCCATTCTTTACTATAACCTTTGTTTTCCCTCCAATTTCCTTTTGCTTCATTTGCTATCAGTTAGTCTCATGTTCAGCAAAATTTCCCCAAAACTAGACCTTAAAATGATAACTTGAGTGCCATTTTACTTGGGAGGTGAGCCAAAGATCATAAATTAGATTATGGGGAAAGTGAGACAGAGAAAGGAAAAAGGCCCCCAAAAGAGTATGTTAATGAGTGCAGTAGAGGGTTGCCAGATAAAATACAGGATGCCTAGTTAAATTTGAATTTCAGATAAACAGTACATACTTTTTCATTTATAAGTATGTGCCAAATTTTGCATGGGGCATACTTACAGTAAAAATTATTTGCTGTTTATCTAAAATTCAAATTTAACTGGGCACTCTGTGTTTTTATTTGGCAACTCTGGTGTGTACCACCATGGGTAACTAGAAATCATTCCTAAGAAACCATAATGAACGTGTTCTTTTTGTTTGTTTGTTTGTTTGTTTTTTCCTAAGCAACTCTCCTTTATTACTATTTTTTTGACGTATAGTTGATTTACAATGTTGGGTTAATTTCTGCTGTACAGCAAAGTGACTCAGTTATACACATATACACATTCTTTTTTACATTCTTCTCCTTATGGTTTATCCCAGGATACTGAATGTAGTTCCCTGTGCTACATACAGTGGGACCTTGTTGTTTATCCAACCTATATATAATAGTTTGCATCTACAAATCCCCCCAGCCCATCTCTTTATGTCTGTGAGTCTGTTTCGGTTTTGTAGATAGGTTCATTTGTGGCATGACACCATAAAACTCCTAGAGGAGACCATAGGAAAAACATTCTCTGACATAAATCGTACCAATATTTTCTAAGGTCAGTCTCCCAAGGCAACAGAAATAAAAACAAAAATAAACAAACGGGACCTAAGCAAACTTACAAGCTTTTGCACAGCAACGGTAACCATAAACAAAGTGAAAAGACAACCTACGGAATGGGAGAAAATATTTGCAAACGATGTGACTGACAAGGGCTTAATTTCCAAAGTATACAAACAGCTCATACAGCTCAATAACAAATAAACAAACAACCCAATTGACAAATGGGCAGAAGACCTAAACAGACATTTCTCCAAAGAAGACATACAGATGGACAATAGGCACATGAAAAGATGTTCAACATCACTAATTATTAGAGAAATGCAAATCAAAACTATGACGAGATTATCACCTCACACCAGTCAGAATGCCATCATCAAAAAGTCTACAAACAACAAATGCTGGAGAGGTGTGGAGAAAGGGAACCCCTACTACACTGTTGGTGGGAATGTAAGTTGGTGCAGCCACTATGCAGAACAGTATGGAGGTTCCTCAGAAAACTAAAAATAGAATTACCATATGATCCTGCAATCCCACTCCTGGGCATATATCCAGACAAAACTGTAATTCAAAAAGATACATGAACATGTTTCAAAATCATCCCCTCAGTGGACAGGATAGCTGAATTCCTTCCCCATTATGTTCAGGGTTGCTCTGATTGCTTAATCCTTTGTTCCCTTTCCCCTCTCCCAACTCCATTCATAGTTATGGTTGCCTGATTCAGCAAGCTCCTATGTGTGTTGTGCTGGAGAAAACCCTTGGTAGAGAAGAGAGACACATGGGCTTGAAAGGAAAAAGTGCATCTCTGGCCATGGCTTCAGTCCCTTATGACTACAACTCCCACAAGGAAGCCTTGTCCCCATGGCTGCAGCTCTGAGTGAGCTCCATCTTCTCTATATCTTCTCCCTCCTTCTTCAGTCCAAGGGTTGGTAATGGCTTTCAACACATTTTGGTCCCTAGGTTTCTCAATGTCATCTGTCTGTCCTTTAATTCTGCATCTTTCTTTGATTAGTCACTTACTAAAATATTTTTATTTGAACCATCAGAGGTAAATTTTTTCCTGCTAAAATCTTGAGTGATAGCCTATAAAATTCTATGTACTTTTCTGAATATGCATGTTATTAGTTCTCAAAATAAAATAAAAATAAGCAGGATAAATAAGGAAAGAGAGAAAGAGAGAGCTTTCTGATCGACTGATGGGTGGCATGGAAGGAAGAATCTGTATAACCAGAGCTTGGTCCTTTCCTTCTGTGGGACTGGCCTGTGTACAGGAAAGTTGCATTCTGGCCTAATAAGTGAGCTCAGTGGGCCACGTTAAAATAGTGGTGGGTGTGCTCATTTTAAAGAGATATCAGAAAATTCATCTGGCTCCATGCCTAAGTCACATCTTCCAATATTTTTATTCAATAATAAAGTTGATTTTTTATCATCATTTGTCTAAGTCCTGTGTATATCTTTCAATGATTTATTAAAAAACAAGTTGAAAAGAGAAATGCATTATATATGGGGCAACCTAAAATTGGATCTGGTGGAAAAAATACAGAGGGAAGAGGCATTTTTGATGTGCATAAAAGATGCTAATTAAGGCCTTAGGCATTAGCAATTAGTGACCACACAGATTTTTTTAATTTAATGATGTTCACTGACTTATACTGTGCTAGGAGGTTTGTTTTTCACTTTTGTTGTTGGCTTTTAACTGTCATAGCTAGGGCGAAAGGTGTGAGTCTTTAAACTCTCCAAAGTACGAGCCATGAGGAATTTTTATCTTGTTAAGTCACTGTATTTTATGTCTGCTTGTGCATAGGCAAATGGTTGCCTTCAGATACTTAAGAGCTTTTAACAGACATTAGCATTCAGGCTCTTACATGACCTTGAGCTTCAGATTCAGCTAGGCCTGGTATTGCAGGTGAGCCTGGGACAGAGATTTGGTCCTTTTAGACATTTTTGGGAGTTACAGTATTTTCTACCTTTAACTCTGAGCCAGATTTTCAGGTAGTGTCTCATAACAGAAAGATAGCTATCTATGTTCCATGTGTACATGTGAAAAATTCTTTTATTCGTTAATGCCAGCCTATGGTAGACAAGCTGAATCAACTCTCACAAATAATAATAACTGCATTTAGAAATAAAGGAGTAAGCTAGAGGGGCTATAATTTCATACTATTTGTCTTATTCATAGGTTTTACGGGTCATTTCATCTACCAATGCCCATGGTCTCAGACTGACTCTAGATTTGCTAACTAGGAAATGCTGACACTGGCTTTAGACTGCAGAACCCACACTGTGGGAGACTTGACCCATGGAAAGCTGATGGATTATGTTAATTCACAGAAAAGGAAAAAAAAGAGGGTGGTTATTACGCCATATATATATATATATATATATATATATATATATATGCTCTTTTATTGGGTTGATATAGATTAATATTGAGGACTCAAAGGATAAGACTCCCTTAAGCTCTAACTTTAGTAATCAGGTTTGCTTACGATATCAAAGAAAAACTTGAACAGTTTGAAAAATGACCTTAAGTTTTCTATCAGAATAGTAGTAGTGGATTAGTGGGAGTAAAAAAAAAGAAGAAGAAGAAGAAGCAGATTAATGAAACAAGCTGCAGAAAGTTAAAAGAAAATTCTTAGAAAAAATATTTTTGATTAAGAAAAAAAGGATTTCAACATAAAAATTAGATATTTAAAGTTAGGCTAGACAGAGATGAAGGAAGTATGCATATATCTAGGACCAAATGCTCTTAACAATTATATTAGAAAAGAAGATGTGCTTGATTATTTGAAGAAAGAAAATGACTGCCCAAAATCTAACAGGAAGAAGAGTATACTTTCAAAGGGCTGAGAAGTCAGAATAAACAAAAAATAACAGACAAGAAAAAAAAAAACTGTTTATAGGTAGCGTTTTTTTTTTTGCAATGTAAAATGATTTTTAGTTAAAAATATACAGTATTAACTACTCTGTGTTGGATTTACCTTTCTTATATTAACTGACTTTATTGTTAGAGCAGTTTTAGGTTTATAAAAAAATTGAGCAGAAAGCATAGAGATTTCCCATATGCAATAGCTCCTCTGATCCCCATGCCCTACCCCACCACACATACAATTCCCTGTATTATTAACATCCTGACTTAGTGTGGTACATCTGTGATAATTAACAAGCCAAACTGATACATAATTAGTAACCAAAGTCCACAGTATATATTAGGGTGCACTCTTGTATTGGAAATTCTATAGGTATAATATATAATGTATAATGACGTGTATCCACCATTACAATTCCATTATAGTATCATACAGAATATTTTCACTGCCGTAAAAATCCCCTGTACTCCACCTATCCATTCCTCTCTCTCTGCTGCCAAAGTCCTGACTAGCAATGATTTTTTAAAACTGTCTCAATAATTTCATCTTTTACAGAATGTCATATAGTTGAAATCAGTAAAAATGCTTTCCACATTGTCTTTTTATTTTCACTTAACAATATGCATTTAAGTTCCTTCCATGTCTCTTTGTAACTTGATAGCTCATTTCTTTTCATTGTTGAATAATATTCCATTGTATGTATGTACCACAGTTTGTTAATCCATTTATCAATTAAGGGACATCTTGGTTCCTTCCAAGTTTGGGCAACTGTAAATAAAGCTGCTAAAAAGCTTTGTGTGCACGTTTTTATGTGGATATAAAGTTTCAAGTTATTTGGGTAAATACCAAAGAGCATGTTGTTGGATAGTATGGTAAGAGTGTTTACTTTTGTAAGAAACTGCCAAATTACCTTTCAAAGTGGCTATACTATTTTCAATACTAATTTGAATTCAGCAACAAATGAGGCTTCCTGTTGCTGCACATGCTTACAAGCATTTATTTATTTTATTATTTTAAAATTTTTATTGGAGTATAGTTGCTTTACAATGCTGTGTTTCTACTGTACAGCAAGGTGAATCAGCTATACGTAAACATATATCTCCTCTTTTTTGGATTTCCTTCCCATTTAGGTCACCGGAGAGCACTGAGTAGAGTTCCCTGTGCTATACAGTAGGTTCTCATTAGTTATCTATTTTATACATAGTAGTGTATATATGTCAATCCCAATCTCCCAGTTCATCCCACCCGCCCCCCCTACACCTTGGTATCCATACGTGTGTTCTCTACATCTGTATCTCTATTTCGGTTTTGCAGAGAAGATCATCTATAGCATCTTTTTAGATTCCACATATATGCGTTAATATATGATATCTGTTTTTCTCTTTCTGACTTACTTCACTCTGTATGAAAGTCTCTAGGTCCATCCACATCTCTACAAATGATCCAATTTCGTTCCTTTATATGGCTGAGTAATATTCCATTGTATATATGTACTACATCTTCTTTATCCATTTCTCTGTTGATGGACACTTAGGTTGCTTCCAAGTCTTGGCTATTGTAAATACTGCTGCAATGAACATTGGGGTGCATGTGTCTTTTTGAATTATGGTTTTCTCTGGGTATATGCCCTATAGTGGGATTGCTGGGTCATATGGTAGTTCTATTTTTCATTTTTTAAGGAAACTCCATACTGTTCTCCATAGTAGTTGTATCAATTTACATTCCCACCAACAGTGCAAGAGGGTTCCCTCTCCAGCATTTCTTGTTCGTAGATTTTTCGATGATGGCCATTCTGACTAGTGTGTGGTGATACCTCATGGTAGTTTTGATTTGCATTTCTCTAATAATTAGTGATGTTGAGCATCTTTTCATGTGCCTCTTGGCCATCTGTATGTCATCTTTGGAGTAATGTCTATTTAGGTCTTCCACCCACTTTTTGACTGGGTTGTTTGTTTATCTTATATTGAGCTGCATGAGCTGTTTGTATATTTTGGAGATAATCCTTTGTCAGTTGCTTTGTTTGCAAATATTTTCTCCCATTCTGAGGGTTGTCTTTTCATCTTGTTTATGGTTCCCTTTGTTGTGCAAAAGCTTTTAAGTTTAATCAGGTCCCATGTGTTTATTTTTGTTTTTATTTTCATTACTCTAGGAGGTGGATCAAAAAAGATCTTGCTGCAATTTATGTCAAAGAGTGTTCTGCCTATGTTTTCCTCTAAAAGTTTTATAGTGTCTGGGCTTACATTTAGGTCTTTAATCCATTTTGAGTTTATTTTTGTGTATGGTGTTAGCAGGTGTTCTAATTTCATTCTTTTACATGTAGCTGTCTAGTTTTCCCAGCACCACTTATTGAGGAAGCTGTCTTTTCTCCATTGTATATTCTTGCCTCCTTTGTCATAGATTAGGTGACCATAGGTGTGTGGGTTTATCTCTGGGCTTTCTATTCTGTTCCATTGATCTATATTTCTGTTTTTGTGCCACTACCATACTGTCTTGATTACTGTAGCTTTGTAATATAGTCTGAAGTCAGGGAGTCTGATTCCTCCAGCTCCGTTTTCCTTTCTCAGGATTGCTTTGGCTATTCTGGGTCTTTTGTGTTTCCATACAAATTGTAAAATTTTTTGTTCTAGTGCTGTGAAAAATGCCATTGGTAATTTGATAGGGATTGCACTGAATCTGTAGATTCCTTTGGGTAGTATAGTCATTTTCACACTATTGATTCTTCCAATCCAAGAATATGGTATGTCTCTCCATCTGTTTGTGTCGTCTTTGATTTCTTTCATCAGTATCTTACAGTTTTCTGCATACAGGTCTTTTGCCTCCTTGCATAGGTTTATTCCTAGGTATTTTATTCTTTTTGTTGCAATGGTGAATGGGATTGTTTCCTTAATTTCTCTTTCTTATCTTTCATTGTTAGTGTATAGGAATGCAAGAGATATCTGTGTATTAATTTTGTATCCTGCGACTTTACTAAATTCATTGATTAGCTCTAGTAGTTTTCTTGTGGCATCTTTAGGATTTTCTATGTATAGTATCATGTCATCTGCAAACAGTGACAGTTTTACTTCTTTTCCAATTCGGATTCCTTTTATTTCTTTTTCTTCTCTGATTGCCAAGGCTAGGACTTCCAAAACTATGTTGAATAATAGTGGTGAGAGTGGGCACCCTTGTCTTGTTCCTGATCTTAGAGGAAATGCTTTCAGCTTTTCACTGTTGAGTATGATGTTTTCTGTGGGTTTGTCATATATGGGTTTTATTATGTTGAGGTAGGTTCCCTCTATGCCCCCTTTCTGGAGAGTTTTTACCATAAATCAGCTTTTAGTAAGTCTTGAAGCTAAGTACTGTAAATTCTCCTACCAATACTGTGTTGGCTATTCTGGGTCCTTTGTCTTTCCAGACTTTAGAATTGGTTTGTCAGTTTCCATAAAATAACTCGCTGGTATTTTGATTAGGATTTCATTGAATATATAGATGAAGTTGGGAGGAACCTATATCTTAACAATACTGAATCTTCCTGTCCATGTTCATGGAATATTTCTCTATTTAATTCCTCTTTTAATACATTCATCAGAGTTTTGTAGTATTTCTTATATAGATAGTCTACATATTTTGTTAGAGTTATACCTATCTACAACATTTTTTCGTACTCTAAAAAAAATAATAAACAGAAGCCTCAATTAAATAAAGTCAAGAGACCAGAAGGGAGAGCTCCCATGCCCTGCAGTGATAGCAGAGCCCAACACGAAGAAGAAAGACTCCTCTTATCCTATGAGTAAAGAAGCCCTTCCAGGCATAAAGCCCATAATAGAAGATTACAAGGCTCAAGGCGTCATTATCCCTTGTACTAGTTCCTGTAATACTCTTATTTTACTGATGAGAAAGCCTAAGGGTCAAGAGTAGAGGTCTGTCCAGGATCTCTGAGCAATAAACAACATTGTTATTCCTCAACACTCTTTTGTTCTTAACCCTCATACATCACTAACATCCATTCCCACCAGAATTAAATTCTTTACTGTAACTGACTCATGCAGTGCATTCCTTAGTATTCCAGTTGATGAAGCTAGCCATTACCTTTTTACCTTCACTTGGGAAGAAAAACAAGTTACCTAGACAGTAATGTCTGAGAGTTTTACTAAGAATCCTTCTATTTCTTGCAAATCCTGAAGGCTGATATGGATGATACTAAGTTCCCAATGGGTTTTACTTTGTTGCAAATGTGGATGATTTGCTTCTTTGCTCTCCTTCTCAAGCCTCTTCATAGAAAGAAAGGAACCACTAGCTAAAGCTTTTAGCCTTAAAGGGATATAAGGTCACCAAAGAAAAATTTCAGTTTGCCCAAACTCAGATTCAATATTTAGGGCATCTGATATCAGAACAAGGGCTACATTTAGATCCAGATAAACTTCATGGTGCCCTAAGTTTCCAAAAACACAAACTAGCACCAACTGTGAGCTTTTCTCAGGCTAGTTGGTTATTGTCAAAATTATATTCCAAATTTCTCTCTTATGGCCAAACCCCTGTGTATTTTACTCAACAGTAAGAACCCTGACCCAACTTTATGTGAAGAACTGGACAACATAGCTTTCAAGGCTTAAAGTAGAGTTTGATGAACCTGCCCTTGAGAATCCCAGTTATCAGATTCCCTTTCCCATTTTTGTATATGAAATAGAAGGAAATCCCCTTGGGGCACTCACCCAAAAACATGGGGACCACCCATCAACCCATAGGGTATTAGAGCTAGCAACCAGATCCAGTGACATTGGGGTACCTTCTTGCCTTAGAGCCATTACACCACTGTCCTTTTGGTTAGGGTCCCTGAGAAAATCATTGTGAGACGTCCTTTAATCAGTTTTCTACTTCATGCAGTAGACACTATTCTGAATTCTCATCTCAACATTTCTCAGTCAGCCACCTCACCTCCTTTTATTAACTGCTTCTCACATAATTTTTTATGTTGTAATAACCTCAACCCTACTACTTTTCTCCCCTCCAGCACTGATGAAGTCTTTCAGGATTGTGATGGGTCACAATGACCCTACCAGTGATGGGTCACCTCCTGACTCCCTATGATGATCTACAGAAAATTCCTCTGAGTAAAACTGACTTCCCATGGTTCACTGATGGTACTTATTTAAAAGGTGACAATGGCAAATATTGTGCTGGGTATGCTACTGCAACTCTTTTTGATGTTGTTGAGGCAGCATCTTTACCTCTGGCTACTTTAGCCCAACAGGCTAAATTTTACACTCCTACATGGGCTTTTACTTTAGCCAAGGACACAACTGCCAATACTTTTACTGATAGTAGGTATGCTTTTGGATTAGCTCTTGATTTTGGAATGCTGTGGAAACAACATGTTTTCCTTACTTCCAGCAGAAATAAAATTAAAAATGACCCTAATGTTCAGGAATTATTGAATATACTACTTTTACCTGCTACCTGAGCTACTATTAAGATTCAGGGGCATTCTAAATTTAACTCTCTGGAAGCTAAGGGAAATCATCTTGCTGACGTTTCCACAAGAAAAGCTGTCCTTAAAGGGACCATCAGCAGCCAAACCTCACTCATGGTCCAAAGGGACATTTATTCAAATGATAACTTAGAAAAACTGGCTGGAGAAACCAGACATTTGGCCTCAGGCAAAGAAAAATAGAATTTGAAATTCAGTAATTGTTGGTTTGATAAAAAGAGAAAGCTCTTGTTTGGACCAAAAAACAACCCAGTCCTACTGGAGACGCGAGAATTCCCATTCCTCACCACTGCACATTCATTAAACCATTGGCCTACTGACAAAATGATAGCATCAATGAATCAATGTTGTTAGGGAAACATTAACAAGGCCACAGACAATGCCTACCTCACGTGTCTTACTTATCCAAAGTACAACTAACTCACTGAAGCCTGTGTGTACTGCTCCCAGACATTTTAAACTACTTAATGGACTATTTGAGATCTGGCTAATGGATTTCATACAACATCCTCCATTTTATGGATATAAGTATGTTTTAATCATGGTCTGTATGTTTTCACACTGGACTACTGAAGCCTTCCCTTGCAGACAGACTACTACCTCTTCTGTTGCTAAAGTCCTTCCAGAAAAGATAATCCCTACCTGGGGAACTCTCAAACTTTACAGTGATTGAGGAATCCATTTTACTGGCCAGGTGTTTTGACAAGTCTGTGCTGTTTGGCTGGTTTTACAACACTTTCACTTTGCTTAACACCTTCAACCCTCTGGTTTAGTCAAACACACTAATGGCATGATTAAGACTCAATTGGCAAAATTTGTAGAGGCCCTCCAAATACCTTGGCCAAAAGCATTGCCATTGGTCCTTCTAAACCTTTGATCCACTGTTTTGGAACTCATAAACTCTCACCCTTTGAGATAGTCACAGGATGCCTAATACACTTGACTCTTGCTTCTTTTGCCCCAGCGCTCATAAAAAGAGAGATGTTTCAATATTGCAAAGGCCTAATGGCTTCTATCAAAAATAACCATGTTTTGGTAGAGCAACCTTTTCACAGTATGCTCTTGTGATACAAGGATCTTAAGTATCACACCTCACACCTTGCAACCTGGAAATTTGTCTATTGGAATAGGCACCTCCAGAGGAACTCTCTTCAATTTCATTGGAAAGGCCCCTATCAGGTATTGCTAACCAACCCTTGTGCCACCCAACTCCAAGGAATTGGCTTTTGGATTCATGTGACACACCTAGAGAAAGTACCAAACCCCAACTGGACTGGCAGATCATCCGGTGACCTGGAAGTAAAAATTTCCCAGAAATGAGGCAGACAACATCTAATGAAATAGTTTTCCCTACAGATCCAGACCAGGCCTGTTAGAAGTTTGTCATCAAACCTTTGATGATGAGATGACAGTTTAGATGATTTCCAATGTTTGTGATCTTGATAACATATGGATTTTAGATTAAAAGTGCCTGAGATTTCTCCCTCCTACCTCTCCTTATTACTTGAATGTGACATCAATAATCCTATCTGTGTACTTTCCCTCCAACATGAGACACTACACCCAGGAAAGGTCTCTCCTGGCATTGAGGGACGAAAAGCTGCTGAAACTGGAAGCTGTGACTCTCCATCAGTCATGCTTTTAGGAAAAGATCTTGATCAAAATGGTTAAATACAAAAAAAAAAAATTAATAAACAGAAACCTCAAATAAATAGTGTCAGGAGACTGGAAGAGAGAGCTCTCACACCTTGTGATGATAGCAGAGCCCAATAAGGAGAAGAAAGTTTCTTGGCAAGAACCCAGCTAATAAAAAACCTTGGGCTCTTTGTTTACTAGAGCCCTCCCAACTTCCTTTTCCTTTGTATAAAAGCATTCTCCTTTCCTTGCGGTTCGAGGACTTTCACATGGCTCACCACGGTTGCAGACCCTGAATTGCTATTCTCTGCTGATCCAGAGTAAACTCACCATTGGAGAAATATCTGGCAGTTTATTTATCTTAGGTCAAATAACTAATATTGTGATTTTTTAATTTCAAATTCCTATTTCTCATTACTGATATATAAGAAAAAAATTTTAACATACTTTTTAATATTAACCTTATATTTGCTTTAGTTCCAGGAGTTTTTTGCTTATTCCTTGGGATTTTCTTCGTAAATAATTATTCATCTGAAAACAAAGATAGTTTTATTATTCCATTCCAATATGTATATATTTTGTTTCATTTTATTGTCTTATTGCATTAGGTAGGATTTCCATATGATACTGAATAGCCGTGATAAGGAGGAATCATTGCTTTGCTATTAATCTTAGTCTAATCTTAGTGGGAAAGCATCTAGTTTCTCCTCACTAAGTATAATGTTAGCTATAGGTTTATTGTAGATGTTCTTTATCAAGCTGAAAATATTCCCTTCTATTCCTAGTTAACTCTGAGTTTATATAATGAATGTGTGTTGGATTTTGTTAAATGTTTTTTCTGAAAGCATTTAATTT
This sequence comes from Eubalaena glacialis, assembly GCF_028564815.1. Classification (NCBI taxonomy): domain Eukaryota; kingdom Metazoa; phylum Chordata; class Mammalia; order Artiodactyla; family Balaenidae; genus Eubalaena; species Eubalaena glacialis. The sequence continues at coordinate 44,222,087 of NC_083729.1, read as the reverse complement.
GATCATGTGATATTTCTTTCTTAGCCTCCTGATGTGATGAATTATATCAATTATAGTTCAGATGATGGTTAGCCTTGCAGACCTGGAATAAATCCCACTTGATTATGGTTTATAATTCTTTATACACGTTGTTGGATTTGCTAATATTTTGCTGGTATTTTTTACATATATATTAATGAGTGCTTTTGATATGTTATTTTCCTACCTGCACTGTCTTTGTCTGATTTTGGTATTAGAGTAATTCTGGCCTCATAGAATGAATTAGGATGAGTATTCTATCTGCTTATATTTTCTGGGAGGGATTGTAGAGAATTGGTATGATTTTTTTTTTTTTAATGTTTGGGAGAATTCACCAGTGAACTCATCTGTGCTTAGTGCTTTCTGTTTGGAAGGTAATTAATTATACATTCAATTTTTTTAAAGGCTTTTGGCCTATTCAGACTATTCATTTCTTCTTGTATAAGTTTTGGTAGTTTGTGCATTTCAAGTAATTGGTCTATTTCATCTAGATTAAAACATTTGTGGGTAAAGACTTGTTCATAAGATTCTTTTATTATCCTTCTAATGTCTATGGGAACAGTAGCAATGGTCAGGTGCTCTCTTTCATTTATGATATTAATAATTTATGTCTTTTCTCTTTTTAATCTTAGTTAGCCTTAGAGATTTATAAATTTATTGATACTTTCAAAGAACCAGCTTTTTGCTTTGTTGATTAGAGTTGGCCTTTTAAATCTGTGATTGTAAACGGCAATTGGGAAAATATCCTTAGAGATTATTAAAGCTATACTAGGTGGTTACAGAAAATGTGATGAGATCTGAGACAGGAAGAGTAGGAAGATTAGTGTAAAATACTCAGAGAAAAAATAAATGGCTGGATTTCAAGACGACAGTTACTGTTTATGTAAATGCATGTATTGCTTTTCCCGTGAAGTTACATTATAGGGAAAGACAAGAAGTTTTTAATATGTTGGAAATATGCTTTAAATAATATCTGGTCACTGGGATTTTCACCATTGCAATTTCTAGACCTTTCATTATGTTAAGAATGTCAAAAATACTACAGTCTTAGAGATGAGAAAGGATTTTTTTGTTGAGTGCCTTTTACCCTCCATTTTTGAACAGTGTATAACAGCCTTTTATTGGGATATGTCTACAAATAAAATTAACTTCACAGGCTGAAACTAAGAAAATCTTCCTATTTTATTCTCCTTAAATCAGGTACCAATTAATTTTGCCATAATGTTTGGAAATATCAAGAATCATGTATAAGCCAGTACTGTGGTAATATTTTATATTCCATTTAACTCTGGATTTTTCAAAAGCAAAAAATACAAGAGACCAGGTAAGAGCTAAGGTCCTAAAGAATTTCACTGAAAGACATTCTATGTTACAGCTGCTGAAAGATTCTAGCGTGACTAGATATCAAGAATCGCTTTTGCTGAGTTTAGCAGGATAAGAAATTTGATAGAATGAATTTTGGATTTTAATTACTTTGAGCTAAGGGAGACGGACTAGAGTTCGTACTCTCCAACTAGAATTCGTATTGGTGGCCTTTATAAAATGGCTAGGAACAAACACCAACTCAGATGAAGGGAATAATCCATCTGTGCTACTATCATTTTTTTAAACCAAATAATTTCCTGTTTATGGTTTTCCCCTGTGTAAAATTAATGGTAGGAATAGGTGATGTGTGAGGATTCTTCTAGCTCCCAAATCTTATGGTTTGAATGTTTAATACCGGAAGAAATATACCTTAAAACATACCATTATTCTTGATAACATAAAGAGAAAAAAAAGCTTGTTCCATAAATGACATATACGACAATGTATTTGATAAAGTTTTGTAACTATATTTATTCCTGCAAGTACACATGAGGTTTCTGAGGCAGGCAGATATTTATTATTACTTAGAGCAATAAGCACTCTAGTTCCCTACATACCAATTTCTCTCTTCAGGGGTAATCCAATGAGAATTAGTTGCTGTCCTATATTTACTGGGATCTATACTATAAGTGAGGAACCCTAATTGTTATACAGGAAAATGGGTATAGCAGCCTTCATTTCCTTTTGAGCAAGGGAGAAAAACCTATCTCTCTAAGGCAAACAAATTCCCCTTAGAAACAGAAGGGTAAAGTTCTGTTTCTTATCCTCTGAAATAAATGAATATTTCCAGGAAGAAGAAAAGCCAAGCCTCTCTGAATTTACAACTCCTAGAACTTCTTCATGGCTTCAGTTTTCATCCCCTTTGAAATGTAAATACATTCCTCAGACAGGTAAATCTCTCCCACTTGTCTATCACTATTTTCCTACCCTTTAACTTCAAAATCTCCTCCATGACCCAGGTCCCAAATTTCTCTTCTCAGAAAGGCTTACCCATGAAGGAACATAAATATTGTAAATAATGCTGCTATGAACATAGGAGTACAAATATCTCCTCAAGAACCTGATTTCAGTTCTTTTGGGTATATACCTAAATGTAGGATTGCTGGATCCTATGGTAATTCTATTTTTTAATTTTTGAGAAACTGCCATACTGTTTTCCACAGTGGCTGTTCAAATTGCCATTCCCACCAGTAGTGCACAAGAGTTCCCTTTCTCTACATCCTTGCCAAACTTGCTATTTTCTGTTTTGTTTTGTTTTTTTCTTTTTAATAGTAAATATCCTACTGAGAGGCAGTATCTCATCGTAGTTTTTATTTGCATTTCCCTAATAATTAGTGGTGCTGAGCATCTTCTCATGTGCTTTTTGGGTATTTAATATACCTTCTGTGGAGAAATGTCTATTCAAGTCCTTTGTCCATTTTTTAAATCAGTTGTTTGTTTTCTGTTGTTATTGAGTTTTAGGAGTCCTATACATATTCTGGATATTATTCCCTTGTCAGATATGTGATCTGCAAGTAATTTCTCCCATTTTGTGAGTTGCCTTTTTATTCTGTTGATAGTGTCTTTTGATATACAATTTTAAAAATATTTTCATGAATTCCAATTTGTATATTTTTTTCTGTTGTTGCCTTTGGTGTCCTATATAAGAAATCATTGCCAAAGCCAATGTTGTGAAGTTTTTGCCCTATCTTTTCTTCTAAGAGGTTTATAGTTTTAAGTCTCATATCTAAGTTTTTGATCCATTTGAGTTAACTTTTGTATGTGGTGTTAGATAAAGGTCCAGCTTTATTCTTTGGTATGTAGATATTCAGTTTTACTAGCACCATCCCCCACTGTCCTTTCCCCATTGAATGGTCTTGGCACCCTTTTCAAAAATCATATGACCTTATACTAGAGGGTTTATTTCTGGGCTCTCTAGTCTTTTCCATTGGTCTCTTTGTCTTTCTTTATATTAGTACCTCACTGTTTTGATTACTGTAGCTTTGCAATAAGTTTCAAAATCAGAAGTGTTAGGCCTCCAGCTTTGCTCTTCTTTTTCAAGATTGTTTTCGCTATTTGAGATCACTTGAGAGTCCATATGATTTTAGGATGAGTTTTTCTATTTCTGCAAAAAATGCCACTGGGATTTTAATAACAATGAGATTGAATCTGTAGATCGCTTTGAGTAGTATTCACATCTTAACTATATTAAGTATTCTAATTCATGAACATGCAGCATGTTTCCATTTATTTATGTCAAATTTCTTTCAGCAATGTTTTGTAATTTTCATTGTACAAGTCTTTCACCTCCTGTTTGTAGACAAAGGGATATCTGGACACTGTTTCTGTATTAATAATAATTTTGCATGCAGTCAACAGGATGGGCTGCATGAAGTTGCCTTGACAGATCACTCATCATGATTACTTAATATTTGAGTTACTTAACATGATAGATTCTATTCATTCTTAATGATTCTCAGGCTTGAAATAAATTGACTTAGATATTATATTCATTTGTTTAGGCCACAGAGTACAATGTAGGCACTGTACAAGTAACCAGAAATTTAGTCTCATGTTAGAAGCAAAAGGGTTTATTAGTTTCTTCAACTTCAGTAATATAGTACTTCACTATATTTTCAAAAGTATAATTATAAATGATAATGTCACCAATAATATAATAAGATTAAAAATGGTTGAATTCATTCAAATAACTTGTATTTAAGGAAACAGAGTTATTGTTTGATAATTTGTAAAATCTAACCACTTATTTTCAAAATAAATTTAGTACAATGGGTTGAACTTATTTGTGCTTATCCCTAGGATTTAGCATGTAGTTTCTTGGCAGTTTGACATTTATTTTCAAAGGGGAGAAAACAAAATTATAAATAGTTTGCATACATCTACTGTTATTTTCAGAATACTAAGCTTGAAGGATCTGTGAAAATATAATATAATCCGGATAACACCAGACCTTCCTGAAATAGCAGATGCTGGGTGATTAAAATCTCTTTTGTTAAAGATGATTTTTTTTCCCGCTGAATTAAAAAAATGAAGAAATACTATAAAGTATTTGAACTCTAATTTCCTTGGGTATTTTGAGCTAATTCATATTGTATTGCTGAGGCACTTTATGAGTCTGATGGTTTTAATTTAGTAGTCAGCAGTTTTTTTCCTGTGGAAGACCAAATAGTGATTTTCTTATGATTTGCAGGCTATAGAGTTTGTGATGTTTGACGTTTCTTTTGAGATACAGGGCCTTGGAGCTACTTACTCTGCTGTTTTTGCTGACATCACCCTATTCAACAAGGCCCAATCTGAATCACACACATTGGGAGAAAGACCCTTAGCTGGCTAACAAAAATGTCCACATTAAGCACTACTGGTGCATACCAATATGAGACAGTTGTTTGAGGGAAAAAAAAACAAAAAACAAAACCTTCTAAAACATGCAATTATTTGAGTTGCAAGCTGAAGTAACTGCTCTTTTAAAACATCATTTAAATAGAAAGAATGATCTATATTCAAATTATGGTAATCAGTCTTGGGTATTTGACAGATATTTCAGAAATGAATGAAGTGAGCACTGCATTTGTGGGAAATGGTAAAGTAGAGATTTTAAGTGAAACTTAAATTTGTGGAAAACTTATATTTGCCACCATAAGCTTGAGAATTTCCCAATGAATAAATATTTCTCTGATGAGATCTATGCTTATATTAACAAATATTTTTTGATATTTATGAAATCTGCTAACATTTGGAAAATCTGGATAACTCAGTTAACAAATATTTTTTTACATGATCAATGCATGATGTTACACAATCATGCATATAGGTTAAAAGCCTACACAATGTGCAACACAGACCAATGAATATAATGGAGTAGAAAAAGATTACTTATATGGTTTGCAATTTCACATTGCAGCTATCTTTTAATGAACTACCACTTGTGAAGTTTTGGTGTAGTATCAAAAAAGAACATTCACAGTTATCTGAAATGGCTAGTAAAGTACTCCTCCCTTTTCCCATTACATGTCTTGGTGAGGCAGAATTTTGTTCATAAACATCAACCAAAATAACACATAACAATTAATTCAACGCAGAAGCAGAAATGAGAATCTTAGTGTCCTTTCTTAAGCCAGATATTATACAGATTTGCAAAAATATAAAAAATAACATATTTTTCACTGATATTTTTATTTGGGAAAATATAGTTATTTTCATTAAAACGTTATTTATATTAACAGGTAATAAATTTGTTTTTACTGTTAAATTAAAAAATTATTGCTTATATTTTCTTAGTTTTAATTTCTAAATTGGCAAATATCGATATGTAAAATTTATGAAAGCATAAGTTCTTTAGAGTCCTTAATATTTTTGAAGAGCATAAATATTCTAGGATGAAAAGGTTTGAGAACCATTGCTTTATGAGATTCTTTACTTTCCTGGTTATGCTCACTTTGGCATCAATATCTTGAATCCAAAAGACAGATATGTAAGATGATAATAAACAAACTTGTGAGAAACTGAATTTTTTACGTATATGTTTCATTCTATGCAAATTTAGTGTAATTAATTTTAATGTTTTCTGAAATTAGACTTTGGTTTCCTTTCATTAAGATATCGATAAACCTTTACCATATGATCCAACAATCCCATTCCTGGGCATATATCTGGAGATAACTCTAATTTGAAAAGATACATGCACCCAAATGTTCATAGAAGCACTATTTACAAAAGCCAAGACATGGAAGTAACCTAAGCATCCACCAACAAATGAATGGATAAAGAAGATATGGTATATATGTATCTATATATAGATATATATATACAATGGAATATTACTCAGCCATAAAAAAGAATGAAATAATGTCATTTGCAGCAACATGGGTGGACCTAGAGATTATCATACTAAGTGAAGTAAGTCAGAAAGAGAAAGACAAATATCATTTGACATCACTTATATGTGGAATCCAAATCATTTTATGGAAATGGACACTATCCCCCTCTGTGAGCAAGAGAGAGAGAGAAAGAGAGAGGGATTAACACTTTTATCATTACTATTATAAGAGTACATATGTCAATTAATATATTTCATCAGTAAAATCATTTATAATATGAAAATAGCTCCTTTGTGTATTAAAGACAGATTTACTCCTGCTAAATTAAATGTAAAAACTATACTAGTAAATATACTAACAAATGTATTAAATCAATAATAAATTTAAAAACAGTTCTGGTGTATCCAATTCTCATAACTCATCTACAGCTAACATAATTCTTTTAGATACTTTTATAATAGCAAACCAATGATACATATGTTTACATGCAAATTTAGCTGGTTTTTATCATTCATTTCTTTTTATGGGATCCAAAACACAATTTCTCTCAGTCATTTCATTGGTTGATTAAATACATAAAATGCTTATTAAATTTTAACACTTGCATTCCTAGTTGATTAATGCATTTTGGACACCTATTATACACCAGGAAATATACAGAGTACCCACAAAGAACCTTGACTTTCAAATTTGAAGTTAGTTCTATGCTTCCTTACGTTTTCCCATGCAATTAAAAAAGTCGATTCTTTGTTTTTCTGCTCCTCTTCTTCCTTGCTGATGGTTGGAAATCATTTAAGCAATCCCTAATGACTGCTTTTAGGATGTCAAGTCTTATTAAATAGAGGTGGGATTCTTTCAAAATTTCATTCATAGTGATATCATTACTTTTGATTTTAAAGATTTATGATTTTACATTCAACCATTACTACAGATATATGTTTTTAACCTTCAACTATCAATACTGGCATTCACATTTTTGGGTGTGCATATCTATATCTACAGTGTTGAGGAAAAAATCCATATATTCCTTTTTTATTAGAAGCTTTTAAAAAATAGGAATGAGTACTTACTTTTATCTAAATCTTGATGCATCCACGGAGATGATCATATGGAATTTATTGCTTCACATTGTTATGATTAATTTATTATTAATAGATTTTCTACTATTGAATCATACTGCATACATAGTTTAGTTTGCTTAGCTAGTTTTTCACTTAACTTAAAAGAATGCAAAAAATGTGAGTAGGTAAAGATATAGCCTAGAAAGTGTGGCAACTTGTTAGGAAGCAGATCGAGATGGATTTGTAATAGGTGATAGCTTGGCCCAGTCTACAGGGAAATTACCTGCTATGCTCTCTGCCCTAACAGATTTTGTTACTTGCTTAGAACATGTTTAAAGCCAAAGAATAGTAAGAAAGTCCCTCAACTTTAGTAAAATACTACTTAACCAATGGGCTATGGGGAAAATGACTAGAAAAAATTATCAAAACAAGCCATGGAAAAGTCTTCATTACTTTTATAATGAAATATACTGTTGTTTTTATTTTCAATCTAGTTTTTACAGTCTGGAAAATGCAAAAGTTCAAGGCTTTTACAATATTTACCTGAAATTTTGAAATGTTCTACAAATATTTGCCCTGTTCACCAGATTTCCCCTGATATCAACATCCCTTCCCTGCAACATCCCTTAGTTTCCTGGATTCTATAAAACTTACATACCATTTATTGAAAACAGTATCTAATCAATGCATAGTCTGCAAGTCCCATATCTTTGAACCCTGCATTTAGAGTCATCATTTCTTTCTCATTTTTTAGTTTTTCCTCATACTATATGAGAAAAAGAAAAGAAAATGACTGACTTTGCAGTGAGTGATGCAATTCTCAATTAACTGTGAAACAGTAGTGAACAGTGCTCTGTATCTTACTCATCAAAAAATATAAGGTTATTTCAAATTTTAAAAGTTGCAGATATCTATCTATATATGCAACTTTCAGTAGTATTTCCTTTTTTGACTGCCTTTTGGGATAAAAAAAAGAGGTATAAACTCTTGTTAATACTTCAACTATTTAAGTTAGCATTGTAAAGGAATTGGTAAAAGTTTATAAATAAAAGTAAGGCATTCTTAGCAGTCATATTAGTAGTTTTGTTCTTATAAAATAACGTATTTAAAACTAAATCAACAATTGCAACTTTGAAAAAGTTTTCAAACAGGAACACAATTTACATAGCACATTCTAAAGGACAGAGAGACTTTTTATAGGTGAAGTGGAAATAACTCCTTAGTCAATTAAACAAAACATAGTCTTTCTTCTTTATTACCTATAATAAGAAAGTACATAAAGACCCATTCTATGCCGTCATTATTCATCTCTTCAGTAGAGTTGAAAAGAATTCATGAAAATTAATGTTCACAAAAGTTAAGTCTTGGTAATTAGAATAAGGAAGAATAGAAGACAAAGACATCAACATAATTGCTTTATCCTCAATCCATTGTTATTCCCAAGGTTTGACTGTGATATTGACTGGTTCACAGCAGCCTACACCGCACATAGGAAAAACAGACCTAAGGGTCAGGATGTCCCACTTTTTTATGATGGTTTTGTCCCAGTGCCCAGCAGAGTGTCTAAAACTGGCAAATATTCAATAAATATTAATGAATGAATAGATCATGCTCTTTAGAAAAATATTAAAAAGAAGAGTCTGTTACGTTACTCATTTGAGAGTTTTGCGTGTTCTGGATTTTTTTTACTTGCCTTTATGTGGATAGATGCTTTGATTTCTCAACTGAAATGATGGCTTTCTAAAACTAACCACAATGTTTTCCACAAATGTCTTCTTCACAGCAAAAAAAGCACATTGTATCTGTTGACGAATGATTAGGGGATAACCAAATAATTTTTATGACAAGAAAGAAGTAATTTTGTAAATTCTTAATGCTATTACAAATAATATCACATAAGTAAATGATAAAAAATCATAATATTTATTTCCAATTTATTATATAATTCGTATAATGGGTACTGTAGAAAATATCCATGTTATGTAATAAATTAGATGAATTGTTTTTACATTTAATATATTCTAATTTCCAATTAACTTTTCATTACACATTTAATTATATCACAGATCATTTTAATTACTTAGGAGTAGTAATGGATTACCTAGTTTTCATGGTACTTCCCATATCCCATAGAATCACCAAATAAAGGGTTATTCTCCTTTCCTTTCCTGTTAGAATTTGTCTCTAGTTACATACACTGAAAGCTCTCTTAAACTAAATCAATCATCTTTTTCAAATGTTGCAGAAAACATTTCTTGTCTTGACAATAGAAAATGCTCAAGATGCTGAGGGTCATTAATGAATTAAATATGAAGATTAATCTTTCTGTGTTAATATTAAGCTTATCAATATTTTCAAGAGTGCATTAGTATTTAATTTAAGTTCTAGAGCCAAAAGAAACGATTGAATTTAGAGTTTGACATGGCATTTTACTAAGAGAAGTCCTTGTCTGCATGGCAAACAGATGAAGCTGTTACTCTCTTGAGATTAATTTGCATATTATCTAATATTTTCATGCTAAGAAAGCACAGGCATCATTTCAATTTAGATGCATTTAGCAATTTCTACACACAAACCCCATGAAACAGGCAAATACCCATTTTTCCCTTAAAATGAAACTTTAGATATAGATTTGGCTTGCACCCTTGCTATCTGTAAATCATAAAAGAGCTATCTGATTAAACACTACCAAGCTATTTAAAAATAAAATTTATTCCTTAAATGTTTATTTGAAATAATATAATTTAATATTTTAATATATATATAAACATATATTGATTTGATGGTAACAGTAGGAAAGAATCAAGATGAAAATCCTATAGGTCTTTAAAAACTATGGATATTTAATAAGCAATTGCTATTTGGGCCAAACAATGTCTTGGCTGTGTCCATTTATATAACTAAGCCATATTCCCATAGATTCAGAAAATGCACCTGGTATCAAAAACAACCTCAGAGAATCAGAAAACTTGAAATGTAGAACTTAGAAGCTAATGTAGTGCGATGGAAAGAATCTGTAGAAATTGGAGCACTAGAAGATCCAACATGATTGACAATGATAAAAGTAACATAATAATAGCTACTATTTGTTATGTATTTTTTAATATTTAAATTATCTTTCTGAGAGCTTCTCATTATTAACACATTTAATGCAAACAACCTTATGAGGTTTGTTCTCCTGTGTTTAGACATGAAGACTCTGAAGCAGGAGGACATTAAGATACTTGCCCAGGATCATGTAAATAGTTACTTCAGGACCCTGGATTCAGTCTCTGATTGTGTAGCTTAATTATTTCATTTCAATAGTTATGTTACTTATAGCGGGAATCTTGCTTACCTTTGAAATTGTTATAACAATAATATACACCCAATAGGTTTGTTGTCAGAATTAGTAATGCTGGTGCTTATTTTAAAATTTCTATAAGGTATTCTACAAATGTTCACTTTTATCTTAATATACATTAATATGTATCATTCATGGATATGTCAGTGTGCTTATGTGAGTGTTTGTCCCATTACTAAGATTGGAGGTCAGCAAACTTTTTCTGTAAAAGACTCTATAGCACTCTATAATATAAACTGAGGCTCTGTGTCTCAATTACTTCAACTCTAGAACTAAGCAGCCATAAACATTATGTAAACAAATGAGTGACTGGGTTTCAATAAAACTTTATCTACAAAAACAGACAATAAGACTAATTAGGCTTACAGGCCATAGTTTTCCAACCCCTGACTTAGATAATATCATTGGTTTAGACATGGTAGAGGCAGAGATGTTCTATTTAAGTCTTATATTTACAAACTCTAAAACCTATATGTACTTGTGAAAGCGCATTATATTGAATGTTACATATAGTATCTCTGTTATAGTATCTCCTTTAGATAAAGAGAGCAGCACTGCAGCATGGTAGCTTCTCAGCATAGTTTACTTATGGGATTCTGATTATATGGCAACTATCTCAACAACTCAAATGACAAACACATACTATATTTCTAAAGCTCCAGGTTAGCAAACAGTGGACATCAGAATTAATAATTAGATGAACAAAAGCTACGTTCACATATGCTTTCTATACAGCCCTTTGAATTGTACATAAGACAACTGGAAGATGGAGATTTTATACACAATGTCAAGAACCACTTTGGAAAATGTGATTCTATGTAGAAGCAAATTTCTGGGAAAGTCTTTATTATATTTAACTGGCAGTTTGCTGCTGAGAAGATGATGCTAATGCAGAAGGTGCTGCATAAATTTCTCATTAAAACAGAAACATGGACTTTTTATGTGAAAGCAATTTAACTCCTTATGCCTGTTTCTGTAGTTTGTTTCCCAGTGAACATCAAGTTGAAAAGAGAAACCTTATATGTATTTTTATTGTTATGAATAAAATGATATGTTTGGGAAAACACATAGAGGACAAATATTGTATGTTTTTACTTGTAAGATAATGCTTGATGAAAACAATATTTAACTCTATTTTTTCTACCTTCAAAACATTGATGTAATTTCATCTTGGCAGTTATGTTACAATACTCTGGGTGATTTCACTTTCCATTAAGTTAATGGATATTCTAAATTTTGGACTTCTTCATTCTCAAATGCCCTTGCCTCTAACTTCACAAAGTTCATACATAGACTAAATCACCTTCCTGCCTCTCTGAAACAAAGATCTCACATACATACACACATACAGATCCACACATTCACTGTAAAAATGTGCATTTGCCTCCAGCTTTGCTTGCTTTCCTGTGTTCCTTAAAAACAGCACCTCTTCTCACTTAAAGCTAATTCCTCTTCCATCTCCTTTCTACCCTTTAATTCTCTCATGGCCTGATTCTCTTTTTTTCTCCTCCCTAATCATCAGCTTCACTCTCTGGAATCCTTAATCTCCCTCTTCATTTGCTCACTTTCCTTAGCCTGAAAAGCTCAAAATTCTACTAGATCTTCTGCCTTAGACACTGAATCTTCTTTAGCCACTGGATCTTCTTTAGCCATTGTTTTAATTTTCTTCTTTCCTACTTTGCTAAACATCCCAAAAAACAAAAATAAAGAGTTCCCATTTTTTTCACTACCTGTAAAATAAGGTATCCTCTGCTCCTGCTCTTATTAGTATCTGATAGATCTGTAAAATAGCTTCTTAAGCTATTTTTGGACCATAGATCCTTTTAACAATCTCATGAAAGTTATGGCTTTTCTCCTTCAATAATGAACATATATAGAGAGTTCTTTATATAAGTCTAGGGTGATCAGACCCCTTGAAGCTCTTCTATGATGAAGTGATATATTCATCTTAACTAAGCATCTCTGTACTCCATTCTCTAATCAGTTCCCATAGATTCCAATATCCCCTAATAGTTGTGAATCTTCAATTCATGAATCCATCCTCAATCTCCTCCATGACATCCGTATATACTACTGGACATCTCTAATACATGTTGTTTATTCAAAGTGTCCTTAATGACCCATAATATTCCCTCCAAACCTATTTTTTCCCTCATTTCCTATCTCGATGAAATATAGCATAATGACTCAAAATTTGGGGATCATCCTTGCCACTTTTTTCCTTTATATATAATCTATTAGGAAGTGATTTTGACTATACTCATAAAGAGAAGAGAATTTTGACTATTCTCAGATCTTCACCATATGCATCTTACTATACTCAATGCTACAGTTTCCAGATGTACCATTTTCAACCATACAACCACAAGTCTTATAATTGACCGTCGTCATTACTTCCAACACCTCCATTCTAGAGTAACTCTCAACTAGTACCCGTCAAGGTATTCCATACACTAAAATTGATCCTGGCTTAGTTGTAGAGGTAATTTAACTCTTGCCTATACTTTCAGCCTAATGTCCTGTCAATCCCTTATACTTAGCCTGACTTATAGTCACAGTGAACTATTTGTGATGCCCTAAAGATAAAATATAATTTCTAGACAATTTGGTTTTGCACACGTAGTTGATTTTGGTCAGAATTTTCTCCCTTCCCTGATCACCAAGAAGCTCCCACTAAACCTTAAAGACTCAATTCAAGGATCAAAGTCTCAGGGAAACCTTGCCCAATCACGTTTGCAGACTTTGATGTTACCCTTTGTCCAGCCTCAAAGAACCTTCACTGGGGAAGCAGGACAATCCAAAGAAAGCAAATAAAATATTTAAGTTAAACATTTTACTACAGATGGGATTGTTTGAGTTACCTTTTACTTTTTCACATAATTGTGAAGGCCAAATTTTATATTTTTCTAGTTTTTGACATTTTTACCATTCTTGCATCAATGTCCCAAATAGCATTTGTGTTTTAATTTTATATGTTTAAATATTAATAACTATTGTAAGCAAAATGATGTATCCTCCCCTGAAATGTCCATATCCTAATCCCCAGAACCTGTGATTATAATAGGTTACATGACAAAGGGGAATTAATTTGGAAGATGGAATAAGGTTGCTAAATTGGAGAGATTATTCTGTATGATCTGGGTAGGCCTACTGTAATCACAAGGCTCCTTATAAGTGGAAGAGAGTCAAAGAATAAGAGGAAGATGTGACTTTGGAAGGATGGTCAGAGAGATACAACATTACTGGTTTTGAAGATGGAGGGGGCTACGAGACAAGGAATGAGGGCAAAGCTGTAAAGGGCAAAGAAATGAATTCCCTCTTAGAGTCTCTAGTAAGGAATACAAACCAGCATTTCATCCCAGTGAGATCCATGTTGGACTTAACAACTTACAGAAATTAAGATAATTAATAGGTGTTGTTTTAGCCACTAAGTTATTGTGATAATTTATTGAGAATGAAAACAACAACCAACATTTACCTTTTCATATTTCTGACAGTTAAATCTCTACCCTTGGAAATACAAAATTGTGGAAGACATACCATTAGAAAAATGAGAGAAAAACAGTAAACAAATTAAAGTCTGAAAAGTTAAAAAATAACAAAGTAAGCAAAAATAACCAAAAGCCTTAGTTTTTAATAAAACTGAACAGTCTTTATAATGCATCTATAGAGACAAAATGAAACCAATAAACTAAAATTAGAGAAATCTTACAATAGTTAAAATGATTTCATTCAATAAATTTTTCTCTAAATTTCATAAACAGTTCAAAAAACCAATTTTTGAAAAACTCATATATTAGGTAAAATGGATGAATTGGTTGTTTGGAAAAGTGAAAATTCTGAGAAAAGATTTTATGAAAATTAACTGAGAGTCCTATATTAAAGCAATGGTGTCAAACACCCTCTGGGCTTACTATTAGGTTATTAGAATACTGCTGATGAGTCCTAAATTGATGTGAACAGTACACATTCTTTCTTTTGTACTTATGAGCAGACGAGGCACAATGATATCATACTTCCATTTTATGTATGCCTAATAGCCTATCCCTAGTAGCCTACTAATTAAATTTTAAGTTTTATTAAACTTTGGAACTCATCAAGTAAAATTAGAACATATAGAGAATTGTGATTTAATATTCTCTAGAAAGGTGAGGTTTATTTTCAAAATGTTTTCACTTCTATTTTTTTGTCTGTCTTTTTTTCTCCTGCTTCAGAATTTAGCGAATATCCTGAGGGAAACGGTATACATTTAAGGCCCCCAACTTCCTGCCCCAAACTCTTATTTTCTCTGAGCCCTAAGAATGGACCTCCTGAAGTGTAGCTTTCATCCTTCAAATGCCCTTGGGAAAATATGCCTGCAGAAGTCATTTTATTTCTCCTGGTTTAATCTTTCTCTGAAGGTCTTAACCCTCCAGTTCCTCAGGATCTCTTTGAAGCTTCAAAGAAGTCATTTCTGATTTTTTTCTTTTCTTGTTGATCTGATGAGAGCAATGATCTGCCTCACCTGCAAACAGAAACTACTCTGATTTAAAAAAAAATTAATTATATCTGATGAAAGTTTCCTTGTGTCATTCTCTAAATGGGTGTTTCCACAATACAGTACTTTGGCAATATAGTTTTACTTAGAAACCAGCGTGACGTATAGGCCACCTGACATTTAAAAAATATTATAGAGTAAATATAAGAAGATATAGAGGGCCTGTTATTAGAGCAGTCATTTTTTTTCAATTACTTATTGCTGCATCCTGCTGCTCTGGCATGTCTATTCACTGGCTTAATTGCCTTTTATATTCCCTTTTAGTTAGAAGGGTAATTAGTATATGTTTTTGTTGGAGGCAATAGAAATATAAGAAATTAGTTCTTGAGGTTCTTATTAATACAGAGATATATAAAGTGTGAAAAGTAATCCATAATATCTATACACAACAAAGCTAGAAAATTCACACAGTAAACTACATAATACAAAAGTTTATCTCCCTCATCACCTCTTGTCCTCTCCTATTCCCAGTCTTTCTTCCCAAAGTTTACCACTGTTACCATTTTTTGTAATTTCTTACAAAAGAATAGAATAGAGAAAGAAAATCCTATCTATTTTTAATTTTATGCAAAAGAGATAATTGCATACATATAATTACTTAAGAAAATCATTTGCAGATTAAGTCATTAAGCACATATTTTTTGAGTGTCTATCATGCTTCTGAAATTGAATTCTAACTTTGTCATTGCCAGCTTATGACTGTTCTGCCTCAATTTCTTCATATTTAAAATGAAGAAATAGGTGTACCTATTTCATAGAGTTTTTGTGAGAATTAAGTAAGCATGTAAAAGTACTTGTAGCAGCTTCAAGATGGCGGAAGAGTAAGATGTGGAGATCACCTTCCTCCCCACACATACATCAGAAATACATCTACATGTGGAACAACTCCTACAGAATACCTACTGAACGCTGGCAGAAGACCTCAGACCTCCCAAAAGGCAAGAAACTCCCCACGTACCTGGGTAGGGCAAAAGAAAAAAAGAAAAAACAGAGACAAAAGAATAGGGACAGGACCTGCACCTCGGGGAGGCAGCTGTGAAGGAGGAAAGGTTTCCACACACTAGGAAGCCCTTCGTGGGCGGAGACTGCGGGTGGCGGAGGGGGAAGCTTCGGAGCCACAGAGGAGAGTGCAGCAACAGGGGTGCAGAGGGCAAAGCGGAGAGATTCCCGCATAGAGGATCGGTGCCGACCTGCAATCACCAGCCCGAGAGGCTTGTCTGCTCACCCACCGGGACGGGTGGGGACTGGGAGCTGAGGCTCGGGATTCGGAGATAGAATCCCAGGGAGAGGACTGGGGTTGGCTGCGTGAACACAGCCTGAAGGGGGCTAGTGCACCACAGCTAGCCTGGAAGAAGTCCGGAAAAAAGTCTGCAGCCGCCGAAGAGGCAAGAGACTTTTCTTGCCTCTTTGTTTCCTGGTGTGCGAGGAGAGGGAATTAAGAGCACCGCTTAAAGGAGCTCCAGAGATGGGCGCGAGCCGCAGCTATCAGCATGGACCCCAGAGACGGGCATGAGATGCTAAGGCTGCTGCTGCCGCCACCAAGAAGCCTGTGTGCAAGCACAGGTCACTATCCACACCTCCCCTCCTGGGAGTCTGTGCAGCCCGCCACTGCCAGGGTCCCATGATCCAGGGGACAGCTTCCCCGAGAGAACACACGGCGTGCCTCAGGCTGCTGCAACATCACGCCTGCCTCTGCCGCCGCAGGCTCGCTCCGCACTCCGTACCCCTCTGTCCCGCTGGCCTGAGAGACCCAGAGCCCCCGAATCAGCTGCTCCTTTAACCCCGTCCTGTCTGAGCGAAGAACAGATGCCCTCAGGCGACCTACATGCAGAGGCAGGGCCAAATCCAAAGCTGAACCCCAGGAGCTGTGCAAACAAAGACGAGAAAGGGAAATCTCTCCCAGCAGCCTCAGGAACAGTGGATTAAATCTCCACAATCAACTTGATGTACCCTGCAGCTGTGGAATACCTGAATAGACAACAAATCATCCCAAATTGAGGAGGTGGACTTCGGGAGCAACAATAAATATATATTTTTCCCTTTTTCTCTTTTTTTGAGTGTGTATGTGTATGCTTCTATGTGTGATTTTGTCTGTATAGCTTTGCTTTTACCATTTGTCCTAGCGTTCTGTCTGTCCATTTTCTGTTTTTTGTTTTTTTTCCTTTTTTCTTAGGATACTTTTTAGCGCTTGTTATCATTGGTGGATTTGTTTTTTGGTTTGGTTGCTCTCTTCTTTCTTTCTTTTTTTTATTACTTTTTAAATTTTAAAAAAATAATTATTCTTCATTTTAATTATTTTATTTTATTTTACTTCATTTTATTTTATTTTATCTTTTTCATTCTTTCTTCCTTTTTTTCTCCCTTTTATTTAGAGTTGTGTGGATGACAGGCTCTTGGTGCTCCACCCAGGTGTCAGGGCTGTGCCTCTGAGGTGGGAGAGCCAACTTCAGGACATTCGTCCACCAAAGACCTCCCAGCTCCACGTAATATCAAACGGCGAAAACCTCCCAGAGATCTCCATCTCAACGCCAAGATCCAGCTGCACTCAACGACCAGCAAGCAACAGTGCTGGACACCCTATGCCAAACAATGAGCAAGACATGAACACAACCCCACCCATTAGCAGAGAGGCTGCCTAAAATCATAATAAGGTCACAGACACCCTAAAACACACCACCAGACGTGGACCTGCCCACCAGAAAAAAAAAGATCCAGCCTCATCCACCAGAACACAGGCACTAGTCCCCTCCACCACGAAGCCTACACAACCCACTGAACCAACCTTAGCTACTGGGGACAGACACCAAAAACAACGGGAAAAACAAACCTGCAGCCTGTGAAAAGGAGAACCCAAACACAGTAAGTTAAGCAAAATGAGAAGACAGAGAAAAACACAGCAGATGAAGGAGCAAGGTAAAAACCCACCAGACCAAACAAATGAGAAGAAACAGGCAGTCTACCTGAAAAAGAATTCAGAATAATGATAGTAAAGACAATCCAAAATCTTGGAAATAGAATGGAGAAAATACAAGAAACATTTAACAAGGACCTAGAAGAACTAAAGAGCAACAAACAATGATGAACAACACAATCAATGAAATTAAAAATTCTCTAGAAGGGATCAACAGCAGAATAACTGAGGCAGAAGAACGGATAAGTGACCTGGAAGATAAAATAGTGGAAATAACTACTGCAGAGCAGAATAAAGAAAAAAGAATGAAAAAAATTGAGGACAGTCTCAGAGACCTCTGGGACAACATTAAACGCACCAACATTCGAATTATAGGGGTTCCAGAAGAAGAGAAAAAGAAAGGTATTGAGAAAATATTTGAAGAGACTATAGTTGGAAACTTCCCTAATATGGGAAAAGAAATAGTTAATCAAGTCCAGGAAGCACAGAGAGTCCCATACAGGATGAATCCAAGGAGAAACACGCCAAGACACATATTAATCAAACTATCAAAAATTAAATACAAAGAAAAAATACTAAAAGCAGCAAGGGAAAAACAACAAATAACATACAAGGGAATCCACATAAGGTTAACAGCTGATCTTTCAGCAGAAATTCTGCAAGCCAGAAGGGAGTGGCAGGACATATTTAAAGTGATGAAAGGGAAAAACCTACAATCAAGATTACGCTACCCAGCAAGGATCTCATTCAGATTTGATGGAGAAATTAAAACATTTACAGACAAGCAAAAGCTAAGAGAATTCAGCACCACCAAACCAGCTTTACAACAAATGCTAAAGGATCTTCTATAGGCAGGAAACACAAGAGAAGGAAAAGACCTACAATAACAAACCCAAAACATTACAAAAATGGGAAAAGGAACATACATATTGATAATTACCTTAAATGTAAATGGATTAAATGCTCCAAACAAAAGACATAGACTGGCTGATTGGATACAAAAACAAGACCCGTATATATGCTGTCTAAAAGAGACGCACTTCAGACCTAGGGACACATACAGACTGAAAGTGAGGGGATGGAAAAAGATATTCCATGCAAATGGAAATCAAAAGGAAGCTGGAGTAGCAATTCTCACATCAGACAAAATAGACTTTAAAACAAAGACTATTACAAGAGGCAAAGAAGGACACTACATAATGATCAAGGGATCAATCCAAGAAGAAGATATAACAATTGTAAATATTTATGCACCCAACATAGGAGCACCTCAATACATAAGGCAAATACTAACAGCCATAAAAGGGGAAATCGACAATAACACAAACATAGTAGGGAACTTTAACACCCCACTTTCACCAATGGACAGATCATCCAAAACGAAAATAAATAAGGAAACACAAGCTTTAAATGATACATTAAACAAGATGGACTTAATTGATATTTATTGGACATTCCAGCCAAAAAAACAGAATACACGTTCTTCTCAAGTGCTCATGGAACATTCTCCAGGATAGATCATATCTTGGGTCACAAATCAAGCCTTGGTAAATTTAAGAAAATTGAAATCGTATCAAGTATCTTTTCTGACCACAATGCTATGAGACTAGATATCAATTACAGGAAAATATCTGTAAGAAATACAAACACTTGGAGGCTAAACAACACACTACTTAATAACCAAGAGATCACTGAAGAAATCAAAGAGGAAATCAAAAATTACCTAGAAACAAATGACAATGAAAACACGACGACCCAAAACCTATGGGATGCAACAAAAGCAGTTCTAAGAGGGAAGTTTACAGCTATACAATCCTACCTTAAGAAACAAGAAACATCTCAAATAAACAACCTAACCTTACAACTAAAGCAATTAGAGAAAGAAGAACAAAAAAACCCCAAAGTTAGCAGAAGGAAAGCAATCATAAAGATCAGATCAGAAATAAATGAAAAAGAAATGAAGGAAACAATAGCAAAGATCAATAAAACTAAAAGCTGGTTCTTTGAGAAGATAAACAAAATTGATAAACCATTAGCCAGACTCATCAAGAAAAAAAGGGAGAAGACTCAAATCAATAGAATTAGAAATGAAAAAGGAGAAGTAACAACTGACACTGCAGAAATACAAAGGATCATGAGAGATTACTACAAGCAACTATATGCCAATAAAATGGACAACCTGGAAGAAATGGACAAATTCTTAAAAGAGCACAACCTGCCGAGACTGAACCAGGAAGAAATAGAAAATATGAACAGACCAATCACAAGCACTGAAATTGAAACTGTGATTAAAAATCTTCCAACAAACAAAAGCCCAGGTCCACATGGCTTCACAGGCAAATTCTACCAAACATTTAGAGAAGAGCTAACACCTATCCTTCTCAAACTCTTCCAAAATATAGCAGAGGGAGGAATACTCCCAAACTCATTCTACAGGGCCAGAATCACCCTGATACCAAAACCAGATAAAGATGTCATAAAGAAAGAAAACTACAGGCCAATATCACTGATGAACATAGATGCAGAAAAACAAAATACTAGCAAACAGAATCCAACAGCACATTAAAAGGATCAAACACCATGATCAAGTGGGGTTTATCCCAGGAATGCAAGGATTCTTCAATATATGCAAATCAATCAATGTGATACACCATATTAACAAATGGAAGGAGAAAACCATAGGATCATCTCAGTAGATGCAGAGAAATCTTTCGACAAAATTCAACACCCATTTAGGATAAAAACCCTCCAGAAAGTAGGCATAGAGGGAACTTACCTCAACATAATAAAGGCCATATATGACAAACCCAGAGCCAACATCGTCCTCAATGTTGAAAAACTGAAAGCATTTCCACTTAGATCAGGAACAAGACAAGGTTGCCCACTCTCACCACTATTATTCAACATAGTTTTGGAAGTTTTGGCCACAGCAAACAGAGAAGAAAAAGAAGTAAAAGGAATCCAAATCAGAAAGAAGAAGTAAAGCTGTCACTGTTTGCAGATGACATGATACTATACATAGAGAATCCTAAAGATGCTACCAGAAAACTACTAGAGCTAATCAATGAATTTTGTAAAGTAGCAGGATACAAAATTAATGCACAGAAATCTCTTGCATTCCTATACAATAATGATGAAAAATCTGAAAGTGAAATTAAGAACACACTCCCATTTACCATTGCAACAAAAAGAATAAAACACCTAGGAATAAACCTACCTAAGGAGACAAAAGACCTGTATGCAGAAAACTATAAGACACTGATGAAAGAAATTAAAGATGATACAAATAGATGGAGAGATATACCATGTTCTTGAAGTGGAAGAATCAACATTGTGAAAATGACTATACTACCCAAAGCAATCTACAGATTCAATGCAATCCCTATCAAACTACCAATGGCATTTTTCACAGAACTAGGACAAAAAATTTCACAATTTGTATGGAAACACAAAAGACCCCGAATAGCCAAAGCAATCTTGAGAAAGAAAAATGGAGCTGAAGGAATCAGGCTCCCTGACTTCAGACTATACTACAAAGCTACAGTAATCAAGACAGTATGGTACTGGCACAAAAACAGAAATACAGATCAATGGAACAGGATAGAAAGTGCAGAGATAAATCCACACACATATGGTCACCTTATCTTTGATAAAGGAGGCAAGAATATACAGTGGAGAAAAGACAGCCTGTTCAATAAGTGGTGCTGGGAAAACTGGATAGCCACATGTAAAAGAATGAAATTAGAACACTCCCTAACACCATACACAAAAATAAACTCAAAATGGATTAAAGACCTAAATGTAAGGCCAGATACTATCAAACTGTTAGAGAAAAACATAGGCAGAACACTCTATGACATAAATCACAGCAAGATCCTTTCTGACCCATCTCCTAGAGAAATGGAAATAAAAACAAAAGGGACCCAATGAAACTTAAAAGCTTTTTGCACAGCGAAGGAAACCATAAATAAGACAAAGAGACAACCCTCAGAATGGGAGAAAATATTTGCAAATGAAGCAACTGACAAAGGATTAATCTCCAAAATTTACAAGCAGCTCATGCAGCTCAATATCAAAAAAACAGACAACCCAATCCAAAAATGGGCAGAAGACCTAAACAGACATTTCTCCAAAGACGATACACAGATTGCCAACAACCACATGAAAGAATGGTCAACATCATTAATCATTAGAGAAATGCAAATCAAAACTACAATGAGATATCATCTCACACCAGTCAGAATGGGCATCATCAAAAAATCTACAAACAATAAATGATGGAGAGGGTGTGGATAAAAGGGAACCCTCTTGCACTGTTGGTGGGAATGTAAATTGATACAGCCACTATGGAGAACAGTATGGAGGTTCCTTAAAAAACTAAAAATAGAACTACCATACGACCCAGCTATTCCACTACTCGGTACAGACCCTGAGAAAACCATAATTCAAAAAGAGTCATGTACCACAATGTTCATTGCAGCTCTATTTACAATAGCCAGGACATGGAAGCAACCTAAGTGCCCATCGACAGATGAATGGATAAAGAAGATGTGGTACATATATACAATGGAATATTACTCAGCCATAAAAAGAAAGGGAATTGAGTTATTTGTAGTGAGGTGGATGGACCTAGAGTCTGTCATACAGAGTGAAGTAAGTCAGAAAGAGAAAAACAAATACCGTATGCTAACACATATATATGGAATCTAAAAAAAAAAAAAATGGTCATGAAGAACCTAGGGGCAAGACAGGAGTAGAGACACAGACCTACTAGAGAATGGACTTGAGGACACAGGGAAGGGGAAGGGTAAGCTGGCACAAAGTGAGAGAGTGGCATGGACATATACACACTACCAAATGTAAAATAGATAGCTAGTGGGAAGCAGCCGCATAGCACAGGGAGATGCTTGGTGCTTTGTGACCACCTAGAGGGGTGGGATAGGGAGGGTGGGAGGGAGGGAGACGCAAGAAGGAAGAGATATGGGGATATATGTATGTGTATAACTGATTCACTTTGTTATAAAGCAGAAACTAACACATCATTGTAAAGCAATTATACTCCAATAAAGATGTTAAAATAAATAAATAAATAAATAATAAAATAAAAGTAATTTCTTGCCTGTAGATAATAAGCATTATATAAATGTTTATTATTGTTCTCTGTATTATTATGTTTCAGGCACTGTTTTAGACGCTGAGGATATTTTAGTAAGAAGGCTGACAAAGACTTTGATGAAATAAGCCTACATTCACATGGGAGGGCGAGCAAACAATAAACAAGTTAACTAGCTAATAAGTAAAACAGTAACATCAGCTACTGATATGTACCGTGCTGATAATATAAAGTTGATATAATAGACTAGGACCAATTGAAGAGGGGTGATTATCAAGCAGATTCTGGTACAGTGGTTGTGGAAGGTCTCTGAGATAATGATATTTGAACTGGGATGTAAAAAGTGCTAGCCTCATGAGGATGAGAGGAAATGTGTTTTACTTTCTATATCCTCTACCTAAAATAAAGTCTCTGATATGAGAATGAGTTTGCTGTTTAAAGTAAAAGGAAAAATGTCAGTGTGGCTAAAAAGCCTGGGGGAGTGATATAAGGGAAAGGCTATATAAAACATGGGGAGAATGTCTGTTATTGGTCATAATAACACAGCAACTTGCCCTCCTAGTCTACACAACTATAAATTTGAAAACCTCCATAGAGTAAGTGCTTCCATTTGTTGGAAATCAGGTGATATAAGGCTGTGCCCCATGTTCACCAAGGATGTCTGACTGGGAGCCCTTTCCTCACTGCAGTGCAGGGTGATGGAACCCTATCAAAGTGGCCATCTTACTAAGTTGAGAAGGCAAATATCTTAGCTCAGGGCTGCTGAAGTGGCTGAACAGTACAAAGGTCAGTAGGAAATAGGTGTGCAGGAGGGTGAGGGAAGGTGGAGGGACGAACTAGGAATCTGCAAGTGGGATTCAATAACAGATTTTTGGCAGAGGGTTTAGCTTCAGATACATTGGATAAGACACCATAAGGCCTAGCAGAGAGCAGCTGCTCTGGGGCTGAGGGCAGAACGCAGATACCAGAGGTCATGTATTTTTGTAAAACTTTGGAGTTCCTGCCTAGTAGGTGAGGGATCTTGCTGAGCCTCTCAGGCATTCATATAAGATAATGAAAGAAAGACCAGGACACTGGAAAAAGGGCTATAAGGACTATGCCTTAGAGCAAGCTCTGGCAAACATTTTCTATAAAGGAATGAATAGTAAATATCCTTGTCAGATATTCCTTCTTTTTTTTTTTTTTTTGCAAATCTTTATCAATATAAAAAATTCTTAGCTATGGACAAAAACAGGACATTGGATTTTGCAACACTGCTCTAGTTTGCCAACCTCTATAAGCAGTATAAGATCTATGTTATAAGGCTAAGAGTAAAACTAAAATAAGTCCACCCTAATAAAGAATAAATTCAAGTGTGATAATCAAAAAATATTCCAAAATAATTTAACTGCTTATCAGAAAGGAAAATCAACCTTCTTTAAAGGAAGATAATGTTTTATAACTGACTATAGTGTATTATCAACAAGGTGGAACATAAACCCAAAAACATGTATATAAGCAGGAAAATGTGACCTGTAATGAAAAAAATGAAGGAGCCAATAGAAACAGATGCCAAAATTACCCAGATGTTAGAATTAGCAGACAGGAATTTAAAACGTCTATTATAAATATGTTCAAGGATTTAGAAAAAAGCATGGTCATATTGAGTGAACATATGGGGACTCTCAGTAGAGAAATGAAAGCTATTTAAAAAGGAACCAAACTGAAATTTAAGAACTAAATTATAAAATATAGGAAATGACAAATTCACTAGATGAGCTTAACATCAGATTGGAGACACCAGAGGAAAGGGTCAGTGGCCTGGAAAACAAATCAATAAAAATAATCTAATGTGAATAACAGAGAACATAAACTGAAAAATAAATAAACAGAGCCACAGTGACAAGGGAGCATATTACCAGGCAGTGTAAAATGTAATTGGAGTCTCAGAAGCAGAATACACAAAAGGGCAGAAAAAATACCTGAGGAACTTGTGGTTAAAAAATTCTCAAATTTGGTGAAAAACATTTCAACTTAGAGACACATGAACTTTAATGAACCTCAAGCAGAATGAATACAAAGAAAAGCATGCCTAGGAATATCATCATCAAGCTACTGAAAAGCAAAGATAAAGACAAACTCCTAAAATATCAATCAGAGAAGAAGGACATGCTATAAAGAAAGAAACTAACGTGCACATAATAGTTGACTTTTTTCAAAAACAATGGAGGCCAAAATACAAGAGAATGGCATAGTTGAAAAGACAAAGAAAGAAAAAAAAAGATATGTCAATCAACAATTCTATTTCTAGAGATGATATCCTCAAGAATGAGGCAAAATAATTTAAAAAATTGAAATAAATGAAAGTTAAAAGATTTCAATGTCAAAAAATCTGTACTACAAGAAATGCTAAAGGTCATACTTCAGAGTTGAAAGCAGATGGAAAATAGGATCTACATGAAGGAATGACGACCAGTGGACATGGAAAATGTGTGCTTAAATATAAACATATCACTGTATTTTTCTCTTTTTGATTTCTTTGAAAAACAACAAAATCTTACTATGCCAGTTAAGTTAGAGTAAGTCCGCTAGAGCAGTGGTCCCCAACCTTTTTGGCACCAGGGACCAGTTTCATGCAAGACAATTTTTCCATGGACCAGGAGGGGAGAATGGTTTCATGATGATTCAAGCTAATTACATTTATTGTGCACTTTATTTCTATTACTATTACATTGTAATATATAATGAAATAATTATACAACTCACCATAATGCAGAATCAGTGGGAGCCCTGAGCTTGTTTGCCTGCAACTAGATGGTCCCATCTGGGGTCTGATGGGAGACAGTGACACCTGAAGTGTGTTGCTTATGTCCAGTCTACTCCATGAGCTGCAGCTTGTCACTTGCCACTCACGGATAGGGTTTTGATATGAGTCTGCAAGCAATTGATTTATTATAGTCTCTGTGCAGTCAAACCTTTCTGCTAATGATTATCTGTATTTGCAGCCACTCCCCAGCACTAGCGTCACCATCTCAGCTCCACCTCAGATCATCAGGCATTCGATTCTCATAAGGAGCCCACAGCCTAAGTCCCTCGCATGCGCAGTTCACAGTAGGGTTCACGCTCCTATGAGAATCTAATGCCGCCGCTGATCTGACAGGACTAGGAGCTCAGGCGGTAATGGGACGGATGGGGGCAGCTATAAATACAGATGAAGCTTCGCTCGCTCGCCTGCCGCTCACCTCCTGCTGTGTGGCCCGGTTCCTAACAGGACACGGACCTGTACCCGTCCATGGCCCGGGGGTTGGGGACCCCTGGGCTAGAGCCTTTTTTTGCTACTGATTTAAATCTCTGCACAAAATAAAAGAGTAATTAGCAGAGGTTTCTAAAAAATAAGCAATAAGCAAGTGAATTGTGAAAGGAAGCTAAAACTTGAAGAGACAGTAAGTACAGAGGTGAGTTATCCATTTAACTTTAGTTTTTTAAATATTAACTTGTAACTTTGAGCTGAGGGTAGGCACCCTGACAGAGCTTCCATGAAAGAATAATCAGATAAAACTCCAGCAGAAACTTCATTTTTCTGAGGTGTACAGGAACCTCCTCTGTACACAAAGAGGTAATCGAGGAGTGTCTCTTTTGTTTATTTAATTTTTACTTTTTTTCCTCTTAGCTTTCACCCAAAGCAACCCTCTTCCCAAAGTTTTCCAAAAGATAATCTAACTTTCTACTTTAAAGAAGCAGAATATAGAAAAGTAAATTAACTTCAAAGGAAGCAGAAAGAAGGAAATAATAAAGATGAGAACATATCAATGAAATTGAAGACATAAAACCAATATAGAAAATCTATAAAGTGAAAAGCTGGTTTTCTAAGTAGGTAGTTGAGAAAGTAAGGTAGAGGACACATGTTACCAATATAAGGAATGAAGAGACCCTAGATATTTTGAAAATATAATAAGGAAATATGACAAAGAATGTTTGCCTAGTTTTCTTAATAATAAAGAAATGACAAATAAATCTCATAATAAAGTTTTTACTATGAATGTGTGATAAATTTAGCAAAAATATGACATTTGGATACCCCCAGCAATATGCACTTAAAGGTCAAAAACAGCAGGGAAAAAAATAAACCCAAACTTCATCAAAGATTTTTTTCAACTTCTGGAGTAGCACTGTCCCATAGAATTTTCTGCCATGGTATAAATGTTATATAATAAGCACTCTCCAATATAGTAGTGGTAGTCTCTTGGGACTGCTGCATTTAAGAACTGGAATTTTAAATTGTATATAATTTAATTGACTTAAATTATGTTTATCTTATTTTCTGATGTGTCTAGATTATGGAAGTGAAAATGTTTCCTTATTTTATCCCATATTTCCTTTCCTCGAAAAAAGGTTCATACACATTTTACTCAATCACCATAATTCATATAATGATTTACAATACCTCTGTTCATCTAGGCCACATGAAACAATAAAAAGAATAAATTATACATGCACACGTGGACAACCACACATACTACACGTGTAACTATATGACTGATGTTGGTGAAGCTTTGATTCTTTATGTTTCATTGAATTTATTCAAAATGCTGGATTTGCTTTAGACAAAATTTAAGTGAAATATTTCCTAAACTTTGCCTTAGCACAACACTTCACTGATTTCAAGGCGTGTCCATGTTCTTACTGATCTTGATAAAGAAAAATAAAATTTTATAAACAAAATGGCATTTCAGAAAAATTGGTTTGTAAACTCCATACATCTGCAGACAAAATCTTCTGTTCTAATCCTTCTAGTGGAAGCTTTATTAGGTAAGCTAAAGTCAAATCAAAATTGTTTTTGCCTGTTTGTTTAAGAAGTAAATAAATCAACAATGCCACACTGCTACTACTTTAATTTAGTTTTTCAGATTTTATCAAAAACTTCTGTCGAACTGAACACAGCATACGTGCAAAATCTATAAAATGTCTTTCCTTGCTTATTGCATAAAGCAAATTAATGCCTCAAAACATATGTTACATCGAGCAATCCCCAAATGCTTCCATCAATATATCCTATTTTGTATTAGATTTCAAAAAGGTCATCAGTCTACAGGAAGTTGAGAAAGCCCCGCCGATTTTCATGTCTTGGCTTGGCATTAACAATCGCACTGTCAAGTGTGGCCTTTAGAGAAATTCTGACCTACTGGAAAACAGGCAGTTCAGCTGGAGACTCTGTGGAGGAATTCACTTGATGTGCAAGTTTGAAGCAGAAAAAAAATCCTTTCTCTGCCTAATTCTCAGAAAGATTTTTACATGCCAAATTTTCACTTTCATTTAGAAGAAAAAAAATGAAGTGAATATATTCATTCAGCAATTACAGTCATTATGCAAACTCATAAATTTAAAATCTTTAGAGCTTGTCTCTTGGTGTAGTCTATTCTATTGTTCATTAATTTGAGGGTGATAAAAAAGGAAGCATTGGAGTAGGAAAGGAAGACAAGTTGAAGTTCAAGTTTGCATTCTGAGTACTCCATTCATAATAAAAGTGAGACCATCACCATTTTGAAAACCTTGGTTTTGAAAAAAAAAAACACTATCTAAAATAGATAAGTGGTGAGTGTTATTAGGAAAATATTCTCTGTATAAAGTTGATATTTTGATAAACATTTTTTCTTTGCTTAACTCTAGTTTGTTTTTTTTTCAAAAATAAATTTTCCTTTTTTTCTCTAAATAGGGTTTTATCTTTGTTTCATACTAAAAATTCATAACCATATCATTTTATATTAACAATTATCAAATTTTTCTACTTTTTCTGTATTTATCAGACAGGAAGAAAGGGGGCAGAGCCCCCTTTAAATAAATGACAACCTTTAAAATAATGACATAGCCGCTGAGGATTCAACAAAAACTAGCTAGAACCTACTAGGCCCGAGATGGTGGAAGATTTGACTTCCAGAAGACCTTGAGCCTCATTATACGCTCATTGTAATGCATTAGCATGCAAAATGACACACCCACAGGCACCATGACAGTTCCAAGACTGACCATAAAGGTCAAAAAGTGGGCCATGGCCCAATTCCTGGAAATCCCCGCCCCTTCCCCCAAATAGTTGGAATAAACCTCTCACTTGTTAACTTATGAAATTACTCAGCCCATAAAAACTAACAACCCCATACCCTGGGGCCCTATCACCTTCTGAGACAGCCCACACTCTGTTTATGGAGTATCTCCCTGAATAAATCTGCTTTCACTCTACTTTGGCTCCCTTTTAAATTCTTTCCTGCTCAAAGCTAAGGACCCTCACATGGCGTCCCGTCCCAGGGACTTGCCAGAAACCTGGGATGTGACCATTCTCTCATCCCTCTACAACATCTTTATTATATTTATAAAACATAAAATTTTAATATATTGATAGGAGTAGATGCAAGAGAGTAAAAGTAAGATGCTAAGACGAAAATAAAAAATTACACTTGACAACTCTTTTAAGAAATTATTCTGAAAAGCTGAGCAAATAAATGAGGCTAGAATTGGAATTATGGGAACATGATATTGTAATTTTTTTATGTTGGGACTTTACACTGCATTTAATATTGATGAGAATAATGCAGTAGAAAGGGGAAGAATTACACTAAAGGAGAGATGAGGAGGAACGATGTATTGGAGAAGTAGAGCGGGGAAGAGAAGCAAAAGTGGAGGATCTGGTCCTAGATAGCAGTATCAGAGAGCTCATTCATTTTAACAAAAGAGAAGGTAAAATATGTGGGTTCACATGCAGGTTGGCCATTGTAGTTATGTTGTGCGGGGGTTGGGGGGGATGTCAAAAAATCTAAAAAAATGTGATGTAGGGATGATTAGCATTACAGGGTAGATTCCCAGGCATTTTGTAGGATCATCTACAGTTTCCTTCTCATTATTCAACAAAAATCTCTTGTCAGGGACAGCAATTATTTCTGTATTGGCCAAATGAATGTCATTTTTCATGTTCATCCCTTCATGTCACTCTAAATAAAATCAAAGCCATTACATGGCCTTCTGCACGCATCATTTTGCCTCAGTTTACTCCATCCACCACACTCTTTTCTCTAGTGTTCACATGGCCTGCTCCC
The DNA here is from genome assembly GCF_028564815.1 of Eubalaena glacialis. Taxonomy (NCBI): domain Eukaryota; kingdom Metazoa; phylum Chordata; class Mammalia; order Artiodactyla; family Balaenidae; genus Eubalaena; species Eubalaena glacialis. The sequence continues at coordinate 44,191,858 of NC_083729.1, read as the reverse complement.
TCTTGTTGGTCAGTTCCCTCCTCAAGGACCCTCTTTTCAGAACTCTCTGCCTGGTAGGAAATAGCACCCTCCCTCCAAAGGTCATTCTTTATTCCATTACCTTTGTTTTTTCTCTAAGCATTTATCACCTTCTGGTATATTATCTAACTATACTTCACTTACATAGTTTTTTTTTTTTTTATTTCCAGTCTTCTACCCTAAAATATAAGATCAATGAAGGAAAGGATTTTTATCTTTCATTCATTATTGTATCTTCCAAAGCTTAAACTTTACAAATAGTAGAGTCTCAATATTCCAGCTGAATGAATACATTTTCTCTCAGCATCCTCAGCATTTCTCCATTACAATACGTGATCAATTATTTTGCAAACAAAATGGTTATCTTTATGTGTCTGTTTTTATTTTTTTATCTATTGTATATAGCTATATACTATATTAATAGAGATTTAATACACTTTATAAAAAGATGCATTGTATAAAATGTGCTTAGTAGAAGCTTAAATACATTAATTGATGGATTGTTGATGATATACTACTTTCTCACTAACTGTGAAATGATTTTTTTTTTTCAGATCCACTTTTGGCAAAGGCTTTATGAGTCACTTGAATAAATAATGTGTCATTGATTTTTATTTATTTGTTCTTGGAATTTTGGAATTTTTTGACATTTTATTTGTATATCATTTCATATATGTATGTATGTATGTATGTATGTGTTTATGTTCGTATTTGGAAATGTCAGTATATTCAGAGTTGCTGATAACTGATGGTAAATGTTTATCATTGCATGTAGTATTAGGTAGTATTTATTCTCCATGGGAAAAACAAATATAATACCACATGTCAGCTAAAATATCTAGTGACAGAATTCAATAGATGTCTGCTATGTTCCATGCACTGAGAGAGGAAAAGGGTTGAGAAAATGAACCCATCAATCAATGCTTATTGAATAAAAGGGCAAAACTACTATAGGCCTTAGTTGAAAAAAAATTCATAGGTAATTTCCTCGCCCCAAGTGATGTTGGCATACTTAAATATTATACTACAGCTTTCTTTGATTTAATAAAGTTCACTGAGTTTCTATTTGTTGCTTTTTTTTTTTTTTTTTTTTTTTTTTTTAAACATCTTTATTGAAGTATAATTGCTTTACAATGGTGTGCTAGCTTCTGCTTTACAACAAAGTGAATCAGTTACACATATACATATGTTGCCATATCTCTTCCCTCTTGCATCTCCCTCCCTCCCACCCTCCCTATCCCACCCCTCTAGGTGGTCACAAAGCACCGAGCTGATCTCCCTGTGCTATGCGGCTGCTTCCCACTAGTTATCTATTTTACATTTGGTAGTGTATATATGTCCATGACACTCTCTCACCCTGTCACATCTCACCCCTCCCCCTCCCCATATCCTCAAGTCCATTCTCTAGTAGGTCTGTGTCTTTATTCCCATATTTGTTGCTTTTTATGGCTTTAATAACTTGTTTTTTTTTAGTGGAGTATAGTTGCTTTACAATGTTGTGTTAGTTTCTGCTGTACAACAAAGTGAATCAGCTATATGTATACATGTATCCCCTCCCTCTGTTTCTGTTATTTTAATATTGTCTATACTCTTCAACTTGAAAGGTGGTTTATTTTTATTTTTAATGGTGTCTATGGTTGAAATATATCACATCTTTTCTGTGATATAAGGTTAGAATTAATCTATTCTTAAACTTTAAGCTGAGGAATACCTTCCCTTTTGCAAGGTTGTAAAACATACCTGACTTGTTCTTGTCAAGAACTGTGAAAAGTATGAGATTTTATTTACAAGCTAACAAGTTAGGCTGCAACCGTTTTTGACTCAAGAAACTACTGAATCAGAAATGAGGACAGAATATTACTCCCAGCAAATGCACGAGCCAGAGTAGCAGCAATTTTTGTGTCAGCTACCTAAGCTCTGAATCCCACAAGACAACTACAAGCGGGCTAGACGAAATCTGCCCATGCGGTAGGCTGTGTTGTAGGAGAGGAACCTCGAGATTAAGAATCTAAAGCTTTTATAATGGCTAACCGTGCCTGCCTTTTGCTCTGGGAAGAGGCACCATTGCTACATTTGAAGACTCTAAGCAAACCTACCCTTTGCTCTGAAAAAATACTTTATTTCTGTCTTTCAAGGTTGTGCACTCTTCAAATGTCTTTGAAAAGGTCACTTGGAAAATAGTGTAGTTAGTGACTTTCTCCCAAAACATGAAGATACACAAGAGACGCACGGAGAATTGTCTCCCAAGAATTCTTCTGTTGTGTTAGTCAATGTTCCCAACTGTAGTCTGTGTAGGCTGTGATTCTGCATGTACTGGAATCTGCCTCCTGGACCACTAAAGGTCAGGGGTGCTATGAAGTTTACAATTTGACCTACAAACTAAAATTCAAAGAAAGTTTAAAAGAAAATTGTCTACTCTCCATTGTGCCCACAATATTCCATTGTTTGTTTATTTGTTCTTTTTACAAACAACTATATGTCTTTCTGCTACCACAGGTGTGAGGGTAGACTTTTGCAAATACTTAAATCTGAGAGTAAAGTTGATGACTGTTAAAACTGAACTTGCTTGTTCAAACTTATTTGAATTAAGTGATTGATTTTGGGACAGAAAGATCCATAATGTATTTGTTTTCGAATTTGAATCATTTAACTGTTATTAAAATAATATATAGCTTAAAATAAAACAATGCGTGCATATTAAAATATTGAATTGTTCATTAACTCTCCACATTTGGATGGAAACCTCTGTGATATGAGGCCACCAAGCACTAAATTATAGCTCTGGTCTTTTCTTTCCCTGCTGGTTCATATGTTTATTTGTAATTTCCCCTGACAATTTTTTTTTTTTGGCCACTCAGTTTGTGGGATTTTAGTTCCCAGACCAGGGATTGAACCTGGGCCCCTGGCAGTGAGAGCACGGAGTCCAAACCACTGGACCACCAGGGAATTCCCTCCCATGACAATTTAAGAATCTTTGAAAATGAGAAATTATCTCTTCAGAGTTTGCCAGTGGGGGTCAAACTTGATGTTGGATTTAATGTGCTTGTGATATCTATTGTGGCACACTGAACTAAGTGATTATTGTCAACATAATTGAGGTAAAAATGGATAATACCTCTTAAGCATATATTTTGTACCAGGCACATTGTTAATTGTTTTATGTTTTATCTCTTTTATTTCTAACGGTGACTTTTTAGGCAGATAGTACATCATTTTTGAGAAAAAAAAAAGTACGTAGCATAGGGAGGTTAAGAAACCAAAGTGTAGAGGGGTTCAAGTGTATATATATTGTCAAACATCAGAAAGAAGTAAAAACACAGCCTCTAGAAGGCACTACCTTAACCTCCTTTTTGTTTCCACACAAGAGCAACAGTTCCATAGTGGTGACTTCCAGATGTGTGGGAAAAAACTCAACTTGGCAACCTGACACATGACACACTCTTCCATAGCAATGATAGAAATAACTAATATTGATAAAGAAACTTTTTCCTGCATCACTGGATATCTCAATGCCATATGGTAATTTTGTGACAGAATCTGGCAAAAACTATACTTTCCAATGAATCTGTGCTTCATTAAACTGCACTTGATGTCAATTATTTGTTGAAAATACATTCTAACAGATTGAGCTATGGGTGTGGCTCATTTTAATAAAACTCACTCTAAATAAAGCCAAAGTCTTAAGGCATAAATTAGAAGGTAATAAAATACTTCATAAAAAAGATTCTTCACAGTATAAACCAATTTATTAAAGGGTTATTCTAAGTGGGTAACTCTCCCCTTAGCTTTAGAGTAACCTTAATCTTACTTAATAGACACACATACATACAGCAGATTCTATAAAATGTGTGCATAATTCAATAGTTGAATTTATTTTTCTAAATAGTCACAAAATAGTTCATTAGCCTTTGAAAAACCTTTATTCAAACCTCTAATTTTATACATGAACAAAACTACAGCCAGTTAAGTGATCTCCAAAAGTCACTTCTATATTTTTATTGATAATTTTTGTCTGATTAATATATCAATTATTGAGGCAGTTAATATTACACAACTAGGGGCATACAATTTTATATATTCTTAAATTTGGCTGCATAGAACAATAGAATTATTATAAATTGCTATAAACTGATTCTAAACTTTGATCATTATGCAGTTACTCTCTTCTCTAGTAAAGCTTTTTTTCCCCTGAATGTGTAATTTGTCTGATATTTGTATTGTTCTGCCATTTTTGTTGTTGTTACTATTTCCTACTTGCCGCCTTTTGAGCACTCTATTTCATTGTGTATCTGGTGAAAGCATATTATAATAATAATAATATTATTATAATAATATTGCCATTTCTAGTCTGTCAATCTGTATCTTGTAACAGGATAGTTTAGTCCAATTGAAAAAAATACTGATTTTCTGATTTTTAAAAATTCAATTTTCTTATTTGTTTTCATATCAGTTTTTATACTCCTTTAATGACTTTTTTCAGATTGAATTTTTAAATTCCTTTACTTTTTATTAATTTGGTAATCATACCTATTCTTTTAGAGATACAATAAAAATGTTGACTTCATAAAATGTGAAATTTGATTATTTTTATAATTTCAAATTAAAATCTAGCATTTCTACCTGATTTTTCTATAAATATGTTGGTTCTTTTGTGATAGCCTTGTTTTCTTTGACCTTATGTTGAAAACTGCCTTGTCAGCAGTCTTTCTATGTTTTTAAACCAATAAATCTCCTTGTGTAATATTTTGAATCTATTTTAATATCTGCAATCTATTTGGGTCTGATTATATTGAAGTTTATTTTCTTGCTTTTATTGATAGTACCTCTTTCTATCGTACCTCTTGCTCTCCCAGCATTCCCTAAACAGAGCCATAACTGAAAAGATAAGTTTTCTATCAGTCTTCTTCTGACATATGTATTATGAATCACTGAAAGTCACTGCTATTTAGAGATCTTGTTTTCTGCTGATGTCTTCAGTTTGGCTTCCCAGCTATCCCATTATCCCATGCTTATGATTTTATTTTTTAAAATCCATTTTTTAATTATTTTTTTATTACATGTGGTCCGTTAAATCTGAAACTCTAGGTAGATACACACAGGAAGACTGTTGACCTCATCACATATTTACCTCTCCATATTTTTTTCTTTCAAACCATTTTAGTTATTTATTACTCTAATGTTGATAAGTCATCTAGCATATTTAAAGAGTAACTCAGAGTCCTGCATGTCAGCTTAGATGATTGTTCTATTTAATTATTTAACCAGCTCATAATATGGCTTGTCAAATGGGGAACAGCATTTTGTGAAATCATTTATTCTAATTCTTTGGAAGAAAATAGAAATCTCTGACCACTTTGCCTTATTCTTACACTGATAATACTGGTGAATAGGAAAGTATCATTATACTTCGAACACCTCTATCTCCATCTATTTGGAAATGCAACATGCTCTGCCTTGTGATACTATTTGCATTGTTTTACTAAGCCATAATTAAATTTGCTTATAATTTTGCTTAATATTTCACCTTTACAGGAATTGTCACTCTATCTGATAAATATACCGACAGAAGTGATGAGACTGCTACATCTTCTCATAGCCCCCAAAATCGTGTATCAAATATTTTGGATATCTAACAAATACTTGTAGTTAATTCACAGACTTTAATTTTATGATTTATACTTAAAGACTATATCATCTATCATTCTCTAAAATCAAATAAACTCAACCTATTCAATCTTCTCCACAGTATTCCTGTATTAGTATTTCTACTACTCTTTTACTAGTTTTTAATTTCTTCAAATATGTAGAGATTATAAGAGGACATCATACTTCAGTAATTGTAGCAGCATGCCAAGTATAACAAAATGATTACTTCCTGGGTCTTGGGCATTGAATTCCTTTCGTACACTCCATAATCTTGTTAACATTTTACAACAACAGCATGACTGATTGACAAGACGTTTTTAGTCAGTAGCCTACAATTTGTTTATGATATTCTTTTGTCAAAAGAGTCATTTCCTATAATGACATTATTTCTTTCTCTCACCATCCATCATACATATACACACACACACATACACATTCACAAACATCAAACACAAATGTTTGGCATATAGCATACCAGTCTTATTATGGGCACTTTGTGGTGCCATATAAGTGGAAACAGATTTATTTAGAAAGAACAGGAAGTAATAAAAGAAGCTATTACTTTGGAATTGAATCTAACACATAAGGAAATTATAACTATAAATGAGGAATTAATATGCATTCCTAGTTTCTAAGCTGCCTTACGCCCATGTGAGTGTGTGTGTGTGTATAAATATATGCAGTGAAAACGTCACTAATAGTCACACATACATACATATTATAAATGAAGTTTTAAGTTGGTTTAATTTAAATTTATTATGGTGAAATTACCAAATGATATTTCTCCTCTTTGATATTCATGAAGGTTTCAGGTAATTGTATGGCACTACCAATTGATTTCACACTCCTTATTATTTCAACCAGAATATTATTGCTTTCCTATTATTTTTCTCTTAAATTAGTGTAGTTTTTTCAACTACCACTTCTCTTCTGAGACTGCTGGTTGAGATTAATAAGAGGGACAAAGAATGAACTGTTACAATAATAGAACCAGAAACAAAACAAAATAGTTTCATGGAGAGTAAGAGAAAAATAATTTTGGAAAGTAACAGCAGTGTTAAACAATACAAATACATTCAGTAGTATGAGAATTAAGCACACACCATTTTATTTGGAATTTAGTGACCTTATTTGTAGCCATTTTCTGGGATAATAAGGTAGAAAGTAGAATACCATCAGTTGGAACTAAATGAGAATTGAACTACAGTAGAGTACTATGTCAGGATATTTGGGCTACAGAAAAAAAAAATACTGCAGGGAGAGTATAACTTGCTAAGACTTTTTTAAAGAATTGTATTTGTAGACCTAGGAAAAAATTCCAGAGGGCAGAAAAAAATGAATATTGGAAAGAAATGATTAATGACACTCTGTGGAAGCTTGTGATGGGATTATATTCATAGCGTATATAGAGGAATTGTGAAGAGAGAGTAAAATGTTACTCTGTGAAAAGCAGAATGACTGGTTGTCACTGTAGATGTACTTTTTAGATTGAATTCGAGTAATTTAAGGAAAAATAACCTGAAATTTTTCATGTTTTTGTATATTAAAAAGCAATTTTATCTGCTAAAAATGAAGGGTAAACATGTCTAAGGTGCTTGCTACTGAAACATCTAGAAAACTGTATAAATAATTCCAACTACTGGAAAATGTGTAGTGCTGTTCTGTGCTGTTGAGGAAAAAAGGAAACGAAGTGAGTATTTTACTCTGGCTTTTAATATGGAAGCACATTCTAGATCTCTGATGAAGGAGGGGATCTCCAAGTAAAGAATGGCCTCACTGAGTTTTAGAATGGTGATCAGAGTTTAGTGTTTCTGAGGAGGCTTGAAGTTGTAGAACAATGTTAGGAGTATACAAAGGGTCCCAGAAATCTACAAAAGGGTCCCTTGAGTGCTTGATGAGTACTAAAATGTGCCATGCGAAACTCAACTAGGGTGGACAAAAAATGACCAGCGAACATTATGCTTGACTGGTTACTAAATTTCACACAGAGTTGGGAGACTTTCCATTTTCCATCAGCCAGACTGCAGAGTTGTTGATCACTATGGAAATGCAATCCAGACCAAAGAAGGAAAACACCCTCTGTGATGGAGCTTAACCCTAGAGTAAAGACTTCCGTAGAACTGCCTTTACAGCGTTTACAAACAGACCTCAAAAGCACACTGAATTTCATACACCTTGACTGCCTGATAGCATAAAGCTCAGCATTCTTAAAAATGAAGTCAGTAAAATCCAGGTATATACCAATATAAAATTCTAAATATCCACAATCTTCATAAAATTTACTAGCTACTTGAGGAAGCAGAAAAATGAGATCCATGGCAACAAGAAAAACTGTTCAATAAAACCAAGCCTCACAATGATGATGGGGTTAACAAAGATGTTATAATAGTAATTATAATAAAATTCAGCTATTTAAGGCAAATATGAACATAATGAGGAGAGAAATGCAAGACATAAGAAAACCTAAAGGGACATCTAGATAAAACAATAACATTTTTAAATCTTAAGTAGCTGGGTTAAATTAGAAGCAGATCAGACACACTAGGAAAATTAAAAGTGCCAAGCAGTTCAATGTCTGTGTAAATGGGGTCTCAGAATGATATGGGGACTAGAAAAACATTTGAAGAAATAATTGCCAGGTATTTTCCAAATTTGTGTGAGAACTATAAACCCAGAGATCCAAGAACTTCAATGAGCCTCACTGGACATACACAAAGAACCACAAAAAGACACACAATAATCAAATAGATGAACATCTGTGATAAAAAGAAAAGCATAAAAGCATTGAGAGAAAAATATACATTACATACAAAAAAATAAGAAATTTTGTAGACCAAAAGATAATTGAAAAACATCTTTAAAGATGTTCAAGGGGAATAAAGCCAAAACATAATTCTATATGAAGCTAAAATGTGATTCAAAAATGAGGATGAAATAAAGATTTTTTCAAAGAAAAACTGAGGGAATTCATTACCATTAAAACTATGTTACAAAAAGTGTTAAAGATAGGTCTTAAAGCAAAGAAAAATGATACCAGGCAGAAATGTGGATCTTCACAAAAGAATGGAGAACAAAAGAAATGATAAATATGTAGACATTTTTCCATTTTAAAATAATTTCAAAAGATAACTGGTTGTTTAATGCAAAATTAATGAGTATGTACCATGTACCTATCTATTATAGGTAGAGGTAAAATATATGACAACTATAGCATAAAGGACAGGCAATGGGCAAATACAGTATACCGTAAGCTTCTTCTATCATAAAGAAGAGGTATGCCTTAAGCTTCTTACATACATGAAGTGGAATATCATTTGAAAGTAGACTGGGATGAGTTAAAGATGCATATTGCAAAGCACAGCACAACCCTTAAACCTATAAAGAGATATAAATAATAAGCTAATAGTTGACGAAGAGTAAATTCCTCTGATATACTCAATAAATTCAAAGGAATCAAAGAGGAAGAATAAACAGAACAAAGAACAGATGGGAGAAAGAGAAATCATATGTATTAGTTTTCTAGAGCTGCCGTAACAAGGTATCACAACCTGGATGGCTTAAACAACAGAAATTTATTTTCTCACAATTCTGGAGGCTGGAAGTCTAAGAAGAAGGTGCTGGTACCATTGCTTTCTCTGAGGCCTCTCTCTGTGTCTTGCAGATTACTGCCTTCTTGCTGTGTCCTCAAGTGGCCTTTTTTCTATGTACACACCCAATTAAAAATTGCCCAAAAATCTAAACAGACATTTCTCCAAAGAAGATATATAAACTGCCAAAAGCACTTGAAAAGATGCTCAGCATCATTAACTTTCAGTGAAGTCAACACCACAATACCACTTCATACCCAATAGCGTAATTATGACCAAAAAACCAAATAATAATAAATGTTAGCAAGGACATTGAGAAATCAGGTATGTCCTGTGCTGCTGGTAGAACATAATGTTGTGCAGCTGCTTTAGAAAAATGTCTGATAATTCTCAAATGGTTAAATATAAAGTTATTATATGATCCAGCAATTCCACTCCTACATATATGCCCAAGATAATTGAGAAGATACGTCTACAAAAAATTTTTTACACAGGTTCATAGAAGCTTTTTGTTTATAACAGCAAAAAGAGGAAACAAAGCAAATGTCCATCCACTGATGAATGGCTGAATAAAATGTGGTGCATCTATACAATGGAATATTATGTAGCAATAAAAAGAAATGAAGTACTGACACGTTACAAAATGGATGAATCTTGAAAATATTATGCTAAGTGTATGACTTTCCTTAGGCTGCTGTAACAAATTATCATTAATTGGCTGGTTTAAAACTGTTGAACTTTTTCTCTTTCAGGTCTCAAGACCAGAAGTCCAAAACCAAGGTGTTGGAAAGATTGGTTCCTCCTGGACGCTCTGAGTGAGAATTCATACCATGCCTCTTTCCTACCTTCTAGTGGCTGCCATCAATTCTAGGTGCTTTTTAGCCTGTAGAGACATCACTTGAATCTCTGCTTCCATCTATGTGTCTTCTCTTCTGTTCTTTTATAAGGACAGTTGTCATTGTGGACTTAGGGCCCACCCTAATTCAGGATGATCTCATCTTGAGATCCTTAACATAATTACATATGCAACACTTTTTCCCTTAAAATGTCATATTTCCAGCCTCTGCATACACCTATCTTTTGGGGGGCCACCATTCAACCCACTATACTAAGTTAAAGAAGACAGTCACAACGGACCAAATATTATATCATCTACCTATAAGAAATGTCCAGAATATGCAAATCTATAGAGACAGAAGGTAGCTGAGCCATTACCTAGGGCTGGAGGGTACTTGTGGAAGAAGTAACAACTATATAATGTGAGGTTTATTTTTGGGTAATGAAAATGTTATAAAACAGATTGTGGTGATGGATGTACAACTCTGTGAATATAATAAAGCCCACTGAATCCTATATTTTAAAAGGATGAATTGTGTCTCAAGTGAATCATAATTCAGTAAGCTATTTTAAAAAGTAAAGTAAAACAAAGATCCATAATAGATGATCTAAATTCCCATCTTAGGAATCCAGAAAAAAATGGGAAAATTAAACCTGAACTAAGTAGAAGGAAGAAAATAATAAATGTGATATAGAAGTCAATGAGAGGGCTTCCCTGGCGGCGCAGTGGTTGAGAGTCTGCCTGCCAATGCAGGGGACGCGGGTTCGAGCCCTGGTCTGGGAAGATCCCACATGCCGCAGAGCGGCTGGGCCCATGAGCCACAATTGCTGAGCCTGCGCGTCTGGGGCCTGTGCTCCGCAACAAGAGAGGCCGCGACAGTGAGAGGCCTGCGCACCACGATGAGGAGTGGCCCCCGCTTGCCGCAACTAGAGAAAGCCCTCACACAGAAATGAAGACCCAACACAGCCATGAATAGATAAATAAATAAATTTAAAAAAAAGACTCAATGAGAAAAAATTTAGATAGAAAAAATCAATGAAACTGAAAGCAGATTGCAAAAGATGAATAAAATTGACAAAAATCTGATCAGACTAATAAGAATAAACAGAAGACACAAATTACCAATATCAGCAATGAAAGAGGAGCTATCACCACAGATGATACAAACATTAAAATATAATAAAACAATATTATGAAGAATCATAAATTGTAAAACTTACAGGGTACACACAAATTCTTCTAAAAGCAGTTACCTGTTTTTATGAAGGAGTATATCTTAATTTATGAAGGAGTATATCTAAATAGCTCTATACCTATCAAAGACATAGAATCTATACTTAAAAACACTCCCACAAGGGAAACAGGGGTTGGTATCTTTCCTGAAAAATGACATCAAACAGATAAAGGAGAAATAATACCAACTTGTGCAAACTCTTCCAGGGAAGAGGAGGAGCAAACATTTCCCAGCACATTTTCTAAGATACTTTGATACTGAATCAGGCAAAGATTTCACAAGAAAACAAATCTACAGACCAATATTCCCCTTGAACACAGACTAAAAACCCTCATTAATTCATTAGTGAATAATATCTTATATTGAAAGTTAATAAATCATGATGAAGTGGGGTTCATTTCAGTAATGAATTTCAGTAATTTTTAACATTCAAAAATCAAACAATGTATCTCACCATATTAATGGAATAAAGAAGAAAAATCACATGATTAGCTAAGTATAGGCAGAAAAAAAGCATTTAATAACGTTAAATATCCATTCATGATACACCTCAAGAGTTTATAAACACCACAAAACATTCTAAATCTGATAGCACTGGAATATGACTGGGAGAGCCTAGAACTGGGAGCGTTGCAAGAGTGTAGAGACAAATCCTCTTATAAGTGGGACACAAAAGGACGAACTGTGCAAAAGGAAGGCATAAAAGTGAGGGTGAAAGAAATTGGGATAAACCCTCTGGAAATTAGCCTCAACTATAACTCAAGTTATTACTAGAAAATTTAGGAGGCAAGTTTGCCAAAAGAGTTTTCTCAATAGATTTTCTATCCACAATTTTACATCTTCCCTTTGCAGAGCTCTTGTCACTCTCCCAATGTTATTCACTGTTTGCTATTTGAGCCTCTTGCAGGGAGGGGGTCAAGTCAGGGTGTTATTTCTCCTTTGTCTAAGTCTCAGTGTTGGGCAACACTATGCTTTGGGCTTGGGGAGTATAGCATTTTCAGTGCTTCTGCCATCCCCCCAGCTGTAAGTACGGTACATTCTTCACCAGAGGTAATGATTTATTTTTCTGTTTCCTCCTCCAGTTGTAATGGTTTTTCAGCTGTAACCCATGGGCAAAGAACACTGCTACCACCATGACCACCACAGCAGGTTAAGGCTTTTGATTCCTAGGAGAAAAGTTTGGGCATAATTTTATGCTCCTCCCACAACAGCCATTGTTCTTTTACTCAAGACATGCAACAAGAAGGAAGCTCTCACAAGACACTCACCAGATTGTGTGCATGTGCGCAAGCACCAGTGTGTGTGTGTCCTTGTTGGGATCCATGGACGAGTGGAGTCCTCCAAGAGAATGTAATACCAGCACCCTTTGTATGTGACTCCTAGGGGCTTAATACTCTCAAAATTCCACACTCAAACTTCACTAATTTTTTTTTAAAAAAATATTTACTTATTTGTTTATTTTTGGCCACATTGGGTCTTCGTTGCTGGGCACGGGTTTTCTCTAGTTGTGGCAAGCTGGGGCTACTTGTTGTTGCGGTGCACGGGCTTCTCATTTCCGTGGCTTCTCTGCTGTGGAACATGGGCTCCAGGTGTGTGGGCTTCAGTAGTTGTGGCATGCAGGCTCAGTAGTTGTGGCTCACGGGCTCTAGAGCGCATGCTCAGTAGTTGTGGTGCACCGGTTTAGTTGCTCCGCGCCATGTGGGATCTTCCTGGACTAGGGATCAAACCTGTGTCCCCTGCATTGGCAGGCGGATTCTTAACCACTGAACCACCAGGGAAGTCCCTCTTCACCAATTTTTAACTATTCTAGCTGAAGTCTTCTTGCTGTCATCCCACTGCATCTTCCCCAGGTAAACATGTGCTTACATCTTGTTCCTCCTTGCAGACGTTTGTCTCTCCTTAGATTTCAGTATCATTGATTATCTTGTGAATTAGCTCTCTGATACATTTACTGTTTGTCTATCTTTTTTTGTCAGTGTTGTTGTAAGGATGGCGGCATCACTCTCTTTAGGCTCGGTATCTCTGAGCAGAAGCCCAAAGTACTATATCATACTATTATTTTTTGTGCTTTTCTTTGTTTTTGTAACCTTACCTGATTATTTCAAGAGTTAAAATTGAATTTTAAATCTTATTTTTATACAGTCAGCACCAAACATAAGATGAGGTGTATGTAACCCTCAACAAATGTTTGATTCATCAAACTGAAGTAAAAGTCAGAAAGGCATATAGTTACATAATTCAGGATAGAATCTTAAACTACTCTTGGCATTGGACTCAATTTTTTTTGTTTGTTTTTCAATAGTATTGGATTTTATTCTCCTATGGTGGCACTGGCTATATCTTTCCTAATCAGACTTATATATGGAATGGTCATTGAATGCCTTTGAAGGACCCTGCCTATTATAGAAAGCATCGTTCTGGAAAAGCCAAGTATGATGAAAGTCTGGTAAAAGATGACTTTATGTAGTTATATTGCATTCTGCTTTTATCAACTATGGTAGCTGTTTTGACTAATATTAGAATCATCTGGGGAGCTATTAAAACTTTGGCTTGACTCAACCCCAAAAATGAAATTAGAAACTTTGGGTGTGGGCAATTGTATTCTTGAAACTCCTCTATGTGATTCTAACCTGTAGTTAGGAAGGATAACCATTGTACTAGTTTGTCTGTATACTAAAAATCAATATCATGTGTACATTTAATTTTCATAAGTGCAATCCACCGAAATATGGATGGCTAAAATGAAAAAGTTAACCAATAGTCAAAAATGAATTATTCAATATGATTTTTCAGTCACTGATAAGGTATTTATCAAAAAATCTTCTGTAAGCTGTCTTCAACACATAATACTATTAGGTTAACCTATCTCCTAAAGGAACTACTTAGTTGCAAGACCTCTGACTTTATCTGCATTAATTTAGAACAAGGGAGAGATGGAACAGTCAATAAGTGTAGATGAGATGTGAAATTAGTCTCAGTAATGTCATTCTGCTATCTGGTTCCCCAGAGAGGACCTACACAATATTACTCCCACTATCACATAGGTTATTTAGTTCCAGTGACATTTTCTAAGTTTCTATATTAGTTAGGGTAGGTTAATTTGTCCTGTGGCAACAAACCAATCTAAAATCTCAGTGAACTAATGCTAACAAAAATTTCTCATTCCTACAAAGCCTGCTGCACATCTACAGGATTTTCTAACATAACTGTCTTCTATACTTACACAGTCAGATATCCAAATTTATAGGGTGCCATCATCCTATTGCTGAACTATTATATACCCATGGCCTATGCATTTGCTATGGCAGAGATTTATGCATGGAATTTCTGTTCCCTCAACCCAGAAGCGGTCCATATGCATTCTGCTTATTGCCCATAATGCAAGGAATAGGAGAAATAGTTATTGTATGATACTAATAATTTCTTCCCCAAAGATAATAGATTATTTATTTCCAGGTTTCTAATTTATCTGTCAGTTAATTTTTTTTGTTTGCAGTTGGGAATTTCTCTAATAATCAGCCTGCATTGAATTTATGTAATTCCATTTATCTGATGTTTAGGCTCTGTGTCTTACAAATCAAACTTCCATTTGATTATTGCTTCAAATAAAATGAATGTTTGGTATTAAAACACTGATACTGAGGTCATACTAAGGTATATTAAAAGATAAAATGGAATAATCCACAAATAAACTAGTTACCACATCCTCCTTTATACATATTTAAGCCCAGATCAAATCACAGACTATGGCAATGTGAATCAGTGGCTAATTATAGGATTAATTTCCAGATTCTTGTTACTAGTCTCTTCTTTTTTCCTAAGGTCTTCAACACAAATACTCACAAAGCTTGTGGAAAGGCTCTGCTGGTTATCAACACTGAAAAATTTAACTTACTTCTCCATGGTGATAAAAGGTGAAATATAGAATTTAAATTTTACAATAATAATCCTAATTTCTCATGAGTGCTTCTTTTAAAAAAAGTTACATTTTTAAAGAAATACTAATCTTTTCTAAATACTGTGGATTTAACAAATACCATCATCTAAAGCTCTGCAGTATTTATATACAATGTCTATTGTACAGTAAAAAGTACTTAATTACAAAAGATAATACCACATGACCAAAAATCAAGCTAAAAAATAAATAGAAACATACTTATTGATAGTGGAGTAAGATGACCAAGAATTAATATGTCACAAAAATAGAATGTGAAAGTGTAGAAAATAGCTTAAAATATAGACAATTATACCAGAGATTTCAAATTTATATAAAACAATCAAATAAAGACTATGGAACTGAGTAATGCAACTTATGAAATTAAGAACTTATTACATGGATTTAAATAGTAGGTTAGACACAACAAAAGACAGAATAAGTAAAGTGAAAGACATATCAATGAATAATTCCTAAATTGAAGCAAAATAGGTAAAAGAAAAAACATAAAAGACTACTAGGGATAGAGTAAATAGCCTAATACAGATGTAACTGTAGTTTGAGAAAGAAGAAGAAAAGGAAGATATGCTGCATCAACCATATTTGAAGAAATAATGCTAACAAAATAAATATACCAGCTCATTGATTCGCAAAGCTATAAGAACCCCAACCATAAGCAAATGAAAAACACTACCGAAAGGCACAACATAGCAAAACTACTGAAAACAAAACAAAACAAAAACCAAAGGCATACTCAAAACCTTCCTGAAAACAAGACACATTATCCTCTGAAAATAATCAAAAGACTGACAGCCAAAAATTATGAAAATCAGAAAACAGTGGAATAAGACCTCTGTAAAAATGAAATAAAATAATCACTTACTTAGAATTTAATGCCAAAAAGAGACCTTTATGAAGTAAGGTGAAATAAAAACTTATTCAGACCAAAACTAACCAACCAACCAACCAACCAACCAACCAAAGTCCTGAGAGAATGCATCAGCAGCAGACTTTCACTAACAGATAAACAGAAGGAATTTCTTCAGACAAAAGGAAAATGAACACAGAAATATAGGAAAGAATGAAAACCAACAGATAGAATAAATATGAGTTAATGTAAATAAAGATTTTCATAAACACAATAATTGTAATGTTTATGGATAAAATGTGTAGACTAAAAATGTTAACTGTGCAAACTGTGGTAAGATGTAACTGTAATAAAGTGTTCTAAGTTTTTAGTATTTTCAGAGACATTTTAAAATTATTAAATTGTGTATGACTATAATAAGTCATGATACATGTTTTAGTCTCTAAAATATTTTAAAATGTAACTACTCAATAAATATTAAATTAATGTAAAATTAGTAAAAAGGAAAATGGAATAACAATATATACTCAATTAATCCAAAACACAGAAAATAAGAGAGGAGAAAAAAACAAAAATAGAAATACAGTAGGTATAAATTCAAATATATACGTTTTTACATATACTATTATTGTGAACTGGATAAAAAAAAGTGTGTGTTGTTTCTCATAGCACATTTTAAATATGAGTATGCCAAATGTTTGAAAATGAAAAGATTTTAAAAATATACTAGGAAAACAGTAATCAAAGAAAATTGGTATAGCTATACTAATATCAGATAACATAATGTCAGAACTACTAGAGATAAAGATGGACATTTCACAATAATAAAGAGGTCAACCATTCAGGTAGATATGGTGATGATTATAAAAGTGTGCCTCTGATAGTTTAATATAGGTAAGCAATATTTGACATAAATAAATGAAATGAAAAAAGTAGTCACATCTATAATCATTATGGGAGATATTAAATCACATATTCCACAAACCTATACAAGCAAACAAAAATGCAGTAAGGTTAGAGAAAATAGAAAAAGCACAATTAAAAATATGTATTAACAACCATGTAAAAACCTATCCAAAAGAGACAAAAACATGTTTATTTCATAAGTGCTTTAGATACATATTTTATACATATTTTGGATCATAAAGTATATCTAAACAAAATCAATGGATGAGATTGTAAAGTATACATAGACAAAATTCAGGATATTTTCTGACTGTAGAAAAATAAATAACAAAAAGATAATTAGAAAGTCTCGGGCTTCCCTGGTGGCGCAGTGGTTAAGAATCTGCCTGCCAATGCAGGGGACATGGGTTCGAGCCCTGGTCCAGGAAGATCCCACATGCCATGGAGCAACTAAGCCTGTGTGCCACAACTACTGAGCCTGCACTCTAGAGCCCATGAGCCACAACTACTGAGCCTGCATGCCACAACTATTGAAGGCCACGTGCCTAGAGCACATGCTCTGCAACAAGAGAAGCCACCGCAATGAGAAGACCGCGCACTGCAGAGAAGAGTAGCCCCCGCTCGCAGCAGCTAGAGAAAGACCGCGCAGCTACGAAGACCCAGCGCAGCCAAAAATAAATAAATAAAAAAAAATAAATTTATAAAAAACAAAACAATCCTTAAAAAAAAAAAAAAAAAGAAAGTCTCCAACTGTTAGAAATTAAGCAACATACTTTCAAACAACACATGGGTCAAAGAAAAAATTACAATAGAAATTAGAAAATATTTTAAACAGAAAGAAAATGAAAACACAGCATATGAACCTTTGTGGAAAATAGCAAAAACAATGCCTAGAGGGGAATTCATAGCCTTAACTAGATATATTAGAAAAGAACAAAGACTGAAAATCTATAATCTAAGCATCCATCCCAAGATGCTGGGAAATGTATAGTAAAGCATACAAAGTAAATAGAAAAAAATAATTAAGAGAACTCAATGAAAGATAAATACACACAGAGGAATACATTAACACAAGAGGTGGTTCTTTGAAAATATGGATGATGCTAATCAAATGTTAGCAAGACTTATCAAGGAAAAAATGAATCATTTACAAGTTACAAATATAAGATTAAAAAGTCATATCACTCTGGACCCTACACATATGAAAGTGAAAATAAAAATATATTATTAACTCTTTACACCATACATTTGACAATTTTTGAGAAGAAAAAAAAATCCTTGAAAAGCATATTCCAAGACTGATACAATAAGTAAAAGGAATATGAATAGTGCTACAACTATTAAGAAAAACACAATCCATTATTTAAATCCTCAGAAAGAAGACTGCTTCACCAAAAATTTATTTCAAATATTGAAGAAAGATATTAAGCAAAACTTTTAACAGTAGTCCAGATTGTGGTGTGTGTGTGTGTGTGCGTGTGTGTGTGCATGTGTGTATGTACAGCAGTCATTTTATGACATCTGCAAACCTTGATACCAAAATCTGACCAGGAAGATTTAATTTTTTTCTTAAGTAATTCTCCAATTTTTTAATCTTTTTACTTGAATATTTTAATCATAATTATTTCAAAGTCTTTATTAGTTAAGTTCATTATCTAGATCATCTGTGGGTGGTCTATAGGGATCATGTAAATATTCTCTTGATTTTTATCTTGATTTCCTTACTCTTGGTATTTCTAGGGTGGTTTTTGTTTTTTTGTATGTCTGTCTCTTGGTTGTTTTGTTTTGTTTCTAGCCATGTTGTATTAAAAAAATTGTAGAAGCTCTAGGTTACACAGTGTCTCCCCAGAGGGGCACACCTTTTCCTTTTGTAGGTAGATAGAGTGGCAAGCAAATCAATTTAATACTATCTAGGATGGAGTTTAGTGGAGGTAGGGTTGAAGTTTTAGGAAGGCTCAGTCTACTTCTCACTCCAATCTTTGGGACTTAGATTCCAAAGTTTTCAATTTAGAGTTTAGTGGACTCACCAGGACTGTTTCTCTGGAACATTCAGACTCTGTCTCACCACTACCAGGGTACTTTGGCAAACACTTCTCTGCTTCTCAGAATGTTCCAGCTGAAACTGTGCCTGCTACTCCACCCAAATTCAGAATCTGTCTATTGTCTTGAAAGAGAAATTGACACTATGTCTGAAGCCATTCAAGTCTCCAAAGTTGTCTCTTTAGCCCGGGTGTCAGTATAGACCAAGAACCTAATCCAGCCTATTGATTTTTCTATAGCCTATGAGCTAAGAATGGTGTTGACATTTTAAATGGTTGGAAAAATCAAAGAAGAACAATATTTCATGAGATATGAAATTAAACAAAATTAAAATTTCAATGTCCATAGTGTTTTGGAACACGGACACACCCATTCATACATATTATCTAGTTTTACTTTGGCTGCAATGGCAGAATTGAGTATTAGCCACAGAGAAAATATTTACTCTCTGGCCCTTGACAGAAAAAAAAAAAAAAATTATCATCCCCTACTCTAGTCTATAAAACCTCCAAAAGTTCTGAAAGTTTCTGTGTCCCCTAGCAGTGGCCTTCTGTCCAGGCAAAGCCCAGATTCTCATTGAAAGCCTACAAGAAAAAAATTTGGTTTCAGATTATAAATTTATCACTCGTAGTTCTCTCACTCCAAAATCTCTACCCTTCAAGTGCTTTTTCCTTCAAACGTGCTCTGATTTTTTAAACTATACATATATATTTTTTTTTTCCTCTTTTATCTACCTTTTGCTATTTTATCTGGTTTTTCTTGACAGGAGCAATCATATATAAAAATCTCCTCCATTCTATTTGCAAATGGAAGACAACCATTAATTTTAGGAGCTGGGTTATTGCCATATTTCATTTTGCTTATTGTAAGAGGTATCCAGGGGAAAATAAAGGCAAAAGTTGAAAATATCTGGGTCATTGAAGAGTTTCTGGTTTGAAAGGAGGCAACAAATCTCCCAGTTCAATCCCTTATTTTGCAGGTTAATAAATCATGGCTTAGAGAGAAGTGTGAGAAGTTTGTCAGGATCTACCCTTAGATTTTAGTAGTCAGGAGTTGAGTCCTAAACCTCTGGATCTTGGAAACTTTACACTGTTGTCCTCTGTGTGACCTTCACTGTACATGCACATATGTGTATATAAGTTTAGTTGAAATGGTAGGCTGAGTCTGAGTGTGTGTGTGTGTGTGTGTGTACACGTACCTTTCAAGATCTATGTATATTTGTGTTACTGACACAATTAGATAATGCTCTGACATTTGAAGTTATTGAAAATTATCTTTGAACTCTTTGTCCTGTGTTGTTCCCAAGAGAGAATACTGCCTTCCTATCTTGTTTGGTAAAATGAAATTATAAAGGATGTTTTCAGTTCAACTTAAATTTATCCAAAGTGATTTAAATATTATTTTTGAAGTAAAAGTATAAAGTGTCATTTAAAAAATAGGGTTAATGAGAAAAATGCTGACAGATTCCTAGTGCTAGTGTCACTGCAGACTAGTTCTTTATTCAAGGCACCAATTAAGTACAAATTTACATTTAACTTATCAGAAAGAAATATTTGTTAAATTTTTATTCAGCTTTTGTAATTTTAAGCAGAGTTTATTCTCTAATACCAAATAATATATGCTTACACTTGCTTCTATATATTTAGCTATCTAGGTAGATGGCATATCCCATATAGAATACAGTGGAAGCACTATAATAAATATATTTCTTATTATAGAAACTGTCCAAAAGATTACACCAAGACTGAAGGATACCAAATGTATCTTATATCTAACCTTTTCATTGGCGCTAAGTAATATTTACCAAAATTATTAAGTTGGATCTATTTTAGCATCCAGGACAGACATATCAGAATATCATTGATAACATATTTAATAATACATTTAAATTTAGAAATTTATTCAAATTTTCAAGTTTTTCATGAAATTCTTTAGAATTAGACATTCTAGCTCTACATTTTTTTTTTTTTTTACTATTAAAATTTATTGCAATAGGGCAGAACTCAGGATGAGGCATAATGAAAAAACATTTATTTTATTAGTGTTCTCCTTTCTACTGATACTAGTAATCTCTAACAAATATCTATATTTAAATAAAAGTTTTCAGGCTTAGCAAAATGTATTTTGCTTTTTTTTTCTTTTTTTTACATATAAATGCTATGTTCAGTTTATTGATGTACCAAATTCTTAAACCATATAGGGTCTTCAGTTCATGTTGACATTGCAGATTTTTCTTTTCTATAACCTAAACCCTCAGAGATACAGGAGTTGTAAAGTCTCATCTTACCAGCAACTTATATTCAAATGGCTAGAGTGCAGAATTTAATCCTCAGTAGACTCATGTTGAGTTTTAATCCCTAGCAGAGAGAACTGCTCCTGCCTTTCATGTCATTATCAGGAAGGCTGTGTCAATATAATTTCACTTTTATTGAATGCCATCTATAAACTACAAGCTAGTACTGAATCCTCCTTCATCAAAGCCTAACGTGTTCATCTATGTGACGTATAGGTTTCCTAAGATACACCTGTTCAACCTGAGATACAGTTTCCCTAAGCATAAGAGATGACCATGAAACAAGAATTCACAATTCTTTATGAAGTATCTTAGTCAATGCTGTTTTTAAAAAAATAGAAATATTCAACAAGGTTGACATTTTGGTTATTTATCCAAAAAAGGGAGAAATAAAGCAAACAAACAAAAAAACGTTATCTGGATTCTGGTTTAACTCATCACTACTCCCACTGGCAGGGGTCAAAAGGGGGTTTTGATTATTAAGAATAAACTTTCCCTCCCCTATCCTCCTTGTGTCTAATGGGGAAGATTGAAAGGGAAGGCAGAGAACTCTGTGTGCCCCTGGCAAAAACTCCCTGCTTCCCCAATCCCCACTGTCCAATGATCACAGCCTGTGGTCAAGTCTGACATCTTAGAGGGACAACAATTGATGATTCTCCATTATTTGCCACTTCCACTGTATTGTTTCAATACAGTGTATTCCACTGTTCTGTTTCAATAACAGTGTAAATAATTACACTGTTATTGAAACAGAACATCTCACTGATATTTGGATTTTTTAACAAGTTGTATAACAAAAACTTTTGAGTAGATTAAAATATAATTTATTTCTTCAATTTTTGTAAAAGTTTGTGGAGTCTTCATGTGTCCAGTATTGGAAGAAAAAATATCAAACTTCCTTTTTTACTGGTCTTCCTGCAACTTCAAGAGACAGGAGAAATGAAGCAGGGTACAAATATGATCCAAGATAGTCCTCAAAAGTAATATAAAATATGCACACAAGATAGATATAAATTTGGAACAAACATGTAAATTCTTAAATTTGATTGAAATTTAGTTAATTATTGCCCACAGCCATGCTTTAAATATTGATAATACAATTTTCTGTTAATATGCCTTTTTTAGTGAATCACATAGTAGCCAGCTGAGTAGGCATACAATAAACAGTCACTGAAGGATTGACTGAATCAATGAATGGATGCAAAATCATGAAGAACGAGATAAATATAAAGTACTGAAAGGGAAAGGAAGGGATTAGCAAGCAGCAAAGAAACACTTCCTGGTTTTGAAATTTTGACACATATTAAATGGTTGAGTTATACATGTATAATTCAGAAGAGGCTAGATATGCTGCGATCAAGAATAATGATCAAATTTTAGTGGCTTGAAACAATAGAGCTTTATTCCTAACTTATGCTATCTACCCAACATGTACCTATTGTGAACTTACTGTTTCAGATGGGTGAAAGGTTCATTTTGTGTGTTCCCATGATCACCGCGGAATAGGAACAACAAAGCTGTAGGATGCAGTGCCTGCTGTTAAATGCTTCAGTCCAAAATTTGGTCCACATCTAGTCTGTCAAGGACTAGTCACATGGTCCCACTTAACTTTAAGGAGCTGAAAAGTACAACTATTTGTGTATCAGGAAAAGAGGGAACTGTGTAACAGACAGATTGGTAATGTCTGCCATGGTGGGGAATTTTCTAAATCAGGAAAGATATGGCACAACCGAAGGCTAAGAGCTAGAATTTATTCAAAGTAGAAAACAAACAAACATAAAAAACTGCCTGCCATTTAGCCAGGCAAGATCACATGGACTATGATATTCTGAGAAGCCTCCACTTATTAATTATGAGGTTAATGGATTTGGATTTAACACAATGAATAACAGAGAGCAGATCCTTACAAATAGTGAAATAAAAGGATAAAAATATCAACCATGGGGCTTCCCTGGTGGCGCAGTGGTTGAGAATCTGCCTGCCAATGCAGGGGACACGGGTTCGAGCCCTGGTCTGGGAGGATCCCACATGCCGCGGAGCAACTAGGCCCGCGTGCCACAACTACTGAGCCTGCGCGTCTGGAGCCTGTGCTCCGCAACAAGAGAGGCCGTGATAGTGAGAGACCTGCGCACCGCGATGAGGAGTGGCCCTCGCTTGCCGCAACTGGAGAGAGTCCTCGCACGGAAACGAAGGCCCAACACAGCCAAAAATAAATTAATTAATTAATAAATTAAAAAATATATATATCAACCATTACTATATATGTATTAAGTACTTGATAATTCTGTCATTTTTGCTTTGGGTAATTGGAAAAAGCAGAGTTATAGTAAAAAAAGCCAAAAAACTTGTGACAATAATTCAGGTAAGAAGTAAGATTTGGACTTGGGTTTGTAATTTTGTTGAGCAAATGGAAAAAATAACAACAACAACACACATACACACAGGAGAAAATCTAGACCTTTTTATGAAGGGAGATATCCAGAACTTGATAACATATTTAATTTTAAAAGAAAAGGAGAGAATTAGAAACACAGTTTGAGGTTATACATTTTAGGGATTGAGAGAGAGTGTATTCATGTCTACACATGAGTGCAAGAGAGACAAGACAATGCATTTTTTTAAAACAAATCAAAGCATCTGAACAACTTCACCATCAGTGAAAATCATATCAAAGTAGAAATAAAGACAAGTGAAGCTTCTCTATCTGCCTTTGAATAGCAATATGAAATTAAGAGTGAGATAATTTCCTATACATGGAAGCTATTCTGCTTTGAAATTTACTCATACACTCAGATATGTTAGAAAGGTAATGCACTCTGTAATGTGGTCTTTAAAATGCACAGTGTGACTGGCATGGTTTAAACATAACGTTTAGTTGCAATATCACCCCAAATTTTCCTAGCAGGGAGAACCGAGGCAAACCACCCACTTTTGACTCCACATGTATTCCAGATACAGAAAAATGGATATATTGGCTTCTTTTGTGCTCTCCTCGCTGCATGTCTTTATGAGCAGTAAAACTGTGTGTATGGAGATTTCAGCTCACAGAGAGGCTTCCAGAGGAAAGCGGCAGGAGTTAGCAACTCACAGGGCAACCTGGATTGCAAATGGAACCCAGCAGTCATCATGCTGAAGAGGGTGGGTGTAGATTAGAAGGTAGGATGTAGTTATTTTAAGGAGTAAACTCCAAGTGTCTGAACTCCCATGAGGGAAAGAGAAAGCCTATGAATAGTGGGAATTCTAGGAAAGATAAATTTGGCTTTTCAAATAGTTGTTCCTCAAAAGGTTATTGATAGGTTTCCAAGACTTAATAAGGAGTTATTTTACAGTTTTCTATCACTGTAACTGTTATGATCTTCAACAAATCACTTACTCTCTCTGTGCCTCAGATTCTTTCTCTGCAAAATGGAGATAATGTCTAAAGATCAGAGAGTAAGTCAGCACATGAGGTCTCTCCTCACTTTAGGCTGTATAGTTCTATGATTCACAAAGGCCTCTATCTATGTGGTGCACAAAGGCCAATAACTATAATGAGTCTCCCTTATAATTCTGTTAAAATAGTGGCCAGCTACCTCCTACCTGTATGTTTAACACCATTCTGGATTCTCAGCTAGCCCTGCAATTTAAGAAATCCTTGATCAGTAATGGCTAGGAATTAAGCACCTATCTCTTACGGTGTTATGAGAATTGAATGTATTAATGGATTAAAGTTCTTAACCCACTGCTTGACATAGAGTAACTATTGAGTAAGTATCAGTGGTGGTGGGTGTACTGATAGTCATCATTGAAACGGTCTTTGCGCTAATGGTGTTATCAGCCTTTCTGCTGATCCACTCCAATGTAATATACTAATTCTCTGATACCAGTAATAAGTGCCATAGATTTCTTGTGACCAAGTTCCCACTGTGCATTATTATTCTATATCTTGATTTTCTTTTTTCCCTTGGTCTCATTTCTTGTGCTTAATCCTAAGTTTGACTCACCAGTTCTTCTAGGAAAAAAAGATCTATGCAAGAGCTCTAAGGAGTGTGGTGTGGTTGGATTCTTGATCTCTGCTTTGACCTTCTTGATGAGGGTGATCACCTGGACTTCTACTGGCTTCAGTTTGTAACCCCATGTTCTGCTGTACCCTCTGTTGCCTCCAGGGCACCATCAATCTCGCTACACCTGGCTAGTTCTTATGGTCTCCAGTGAAGCTGATAATAGATCACACTTTCTTCCTAATTTTTGAAAAATTTAGAAGAGAAGAGATAAGAGAAGTCAGAATACCACCTTTTATATGGTTGATGTTGGAGAGTGTGGGTTTCAGTAAGAGACAAATGAACTTCCTAACATAGAACCTCAGAATTAAGCAAGACCAGATGGGGATAGCTGACTCTGGAGGAAATGAGATTGAAGAGGAAAACAATGAGGGGCTGAGCCCTGGATGCCCCAAAAGTGTCAGTAGACAGAGATTAGAAATGATCTTAAAGGGGAATGTCCCTCCTTGGGGAAACTAGAAGTGGCTCTCTCATGATTGTCTGTACTTTCCTCTGTGAAGGGTGATCTCTAAACCTTGGCCACGTTTGGACTAAATCCTTTAATAGTTATTAAGACTCTCTATATTTTATTTGGGGTAGCAGTAAGGGAGTAATGTAAGCCCTCTATAAAGCCTTTACTTTTTATGGAGTCCTATACTAGGGTAAATGGAATACAAGTTTGTGCTCATAATATAAATTTAGCAAACATAATATTTGGTGTTAATTAAAAAGAGACTCTGGAGAGAGATGCTGAAAGCGCAACATTCTCCCTTAAGACAAAATAAAAGACATTTATTTTTTAAAAAAAATAGGCTTATATGAGTTTGTATGTAAATGCAGGAGATAAAGAAAATAATTTTCTGGGTAATGGGCATTAATTTACTATTTGTCAGATTTCCCTATGTTATGATCATCTCCTTTAAAATGTAACACAGGGTATCACTTATGCTGCATATTTTTCACAGTGCTATGTCCTCTAAGAACTTCTCTTTTTCATTGTATAAGATAGTGCCCCTGGTCATCATCAAGCACTTTCAGGATATGAATTCATTAAAATATTTTAATAAGAATGAAAAATATTTCATTTTGAAGTGTGTTCTAAGGGTTCCATAGGGACTGGTAGCAAACAATAAATTAACAGAAAAGGAACTTAACATAACGTCAAGCAGTAAAACAATGCAAATAAATTACACTGGTTTCATCTTTAGTAATTACGAATTAGAAAAATAGAATAGGAAACCTGACAGGACTTGCTTTTTCTTTCTTGTCGTGGTGGTGGTGTGTGTGTGTGTGTGTGTGTCTCACTTGAAAAAGGTGAAGGTGAACTCTGTTCCTGCAACTATATTCTTTTATGCACATTTACAGGCATTCCAATGTTCCACAGATGTTTCAGAGGCATACAGGACTCTTGCTGACCTACAGCAATAATAATAGGTAGCCTTCACTGGGCGCTTGCCCTGAGAAAAACATGTGCTAAGCAGTTTGCATTTAATCTTTCAGCTATTCTATAACATAGGTACTATTATTATCCCCCCTTTATAAAATAACTTAAAAAAATAAGCTTAAAGAGGTTAGGTATCTTTTCAAGAACACACCACCAGAAAGAGTCAAATATAGGATTTTCAGCTCTTGTTTGTCTGGCTCCTTAGCCATCCTCTAAACCAGTGGATTCCAAATTATTCACCAGGGCATAAGCAAATAGATACACTAAGGAGTGGATAGAAAACATTAAGAAACATACTTTTTAATTTATCTTATCCTTTAAATTTTTATTTTTGTGTACATTTTAGAAAACAAACAACATATTAGTAAAGTATTATATACAGATATTTATAAAGTATATACATAAATTTTGTGTTTAAGCTCAATTTTTGTTATATTTTTATTTTATTGATATGGATATATGATAAATGATACAAGGAGAGTGGCTCTAACTGATCAGCTGTATTTGCAGGAGTAACAGAATAAGTATTCGAGGTCTACCTTACCTCTTTTTTTTTTTTTTTAACATCTTTATTGGAGTATAATTGCTTTACAATGGTGTGTTTCTGCTTTATAACAAAGTGAATCAGCTATACATATACATATATACCCATATCTCCTCCCTCTTGCATTTCCCTCCCACCCTCCCTATCCCACCCCTCTAGGTGGTCACAAAGCACCAAGCTGATCTCCCTGTGCCATGTGGCTGCTTCCCGCTAGATATCTATTTTACATCTGGTAGTGTATATATGTCCATGCCACTCTCACTTTGTCCCAGCTTACTCTACGCACTCCCTGTGTCCTCAAGTCCATTCTCTACATCTGCGTCTTTATTCCTG
This sequence comes from Eubalaena glacialis, assembly GCF_028564815.1. Taxonomy (NCBI): domain Eukaryota; kingdom Metazoa; phylum Chordata; class Mammalia; order Artiodactyla; family Balaenidae; genus Eubalaena; species Eubalaena glacialis. The sequence goes on along the minus strand of NC_083729.1, from coordinate 44,164,154 downwards.
TCCTGCCCCTAGGTTCTTCAGAAACATATTTTTTTCTTTTTTTTAGATTCCATATATATGTGTTAGCATATGGTATTTGTTTTTCTCTTTCTGACTTACTTCAACTCTGTATGACAGACCCTAGGTCCATCGAGCTCACTACAAATAACTCAATTTCATTTGTTTTTATGGCTGAGTAATATTCCATTGTATATATGTGCCACATCTTCTTTATCCATTCATCTGTTGATGGACACTTAGGTTGCTTCCATGTCCTGGCTATTGTAAATAGAGCTACAATGAACATTGTGGCACATGACTCTTTTTGAATTATGGTTTTCTCAGGGTATATGCCCAGTAGTGGGATTGCTGGGTCGTACGGTAATTCTATTTTTAGTTTTTTAAGGAACCTCCATACTGTTCTCCATAGTGGCTGTATCCATTTACATTCCCACCAACAGTGCAAGAGGGTTCCCTTTTCTCCACACCCTCTCCAGCATTTGTTGTTTGTAGATTTTTTGATGATGGCCATTCTGACTGGTGTGAGGGGATACCTCATTGTAGTTTTGATTTGCAATTCTCTAATGATTAGTGATGTTGAGCATCTTTTCATGCGTTTGTTAGCAATCTGTATGCCTTCTTTGGAGAAATGTCTATTTAGGTCTTCTGCCCATTTTTGGATTGGGTTGTTTGTTTTTTTGATATTGAGCTGCATGAGCTGCTTGTAAATTTTGGAGATTAATCCCTTGTCAGTTGCTTCATTTGCAAATATCTTCTCCCATTCTGAGGGGTGTCTTTTCATCTTGCTTATGGTTTCCTTTGCTGTGCAAAAGCTTTTAAGTTTCATTAGGTCCCATTTGTTTATTATTGTTTTTATTTCCATTTCTCTAGGAGGTGGGTCAAAAGGATCTTGCTGTGATTTAAGTCATAGAGTGTTCTGCCTATGTTTTCCTCTAAGAGTTTTATAGTGTCTGGACTTACATTTAGGTCTTTGATCCATTTTGAGTTTATTTTTGTGTATGGTGTTAGGGAGTGTTCTAATTTCATTCTTTTACATGTAGCTGTTCAGTTTTCCCAGCACCACTTATTGAAGAGGCTGTCTTTTCTCCATGGTATATTCTTGCCTCCTTTATCAAAAATAAGGTAACCATATGTGCATGGGTTTATCTCTGGGCTTTCTATCCTGTTCCATTGATCTATATTTCTGTTTTTGTGCCATTACCATACACTCTTGATTACTGTAGCTTTGTAGAATAGTCTGAAGTCCAGAAGCCTGATTCCTCCAGCTCCGGTTTTCTTTCTTGGGGTTGCTTTGGCTATTCAGGGTCTTTTGTGTTTCCATACAAATTGTGAAATTTTTTGTTCTAGTTCTGTGAAAAATGCCAGTGGTAGTTTGATAGGGATTGCACTGAACCTGTAGATTGCTTTGGGTATTATAGTCATTTTCATAATGTTGATCCTTCCAATCCAAGAACATGGTATATCTCTCCATCTGTTTGTATCATCTTTAATTTCTTTCATCAGTGTCATAGTTTTCTGCACACAGGTCTTTTGTCTCCTTAGGTAGGTTTATTCCTAGGTATTGCATTCTTTTTGTTGCAATGGTAAATGGGAGTGTTTCCTTAAATTCTCCATCAGATGATCAAGTGAGGTTTATCCCAGGAATGCAAGGATTCTTCAATATATGCAAATCAATCAATGTGATAAACCATATTAACAAATTGAAGGAGAAAAACCATATGATCATCTCAATAGATGCAGAAAAAACTTTCAACAAAATTCAACACCCATTTATGATAAAAACCCTCCAGAAAGTAGGCATAGAGGGAACTTACCTCAACATAATAAAGGCCATATATGACAAACCCACAGCCAACATTGTTTTCAATGGTGAAAAACTGAAACCATTTCCTCTAAGATCAGGAACAAGACAAGGTTGTCTACTCTCATCACTATTATTCAACATAGTTTTGGAAGTTTTATCCACAGCAATCAGAGAAGAAAAAGAAATAAAAGGAATCCAAATTGGAAAAGAAGAAGTAAAGCTGTCACTGTTTGCAGATGACATGGTACTATACATAGAGACCCCTAAAGATACTACCAGAAAACTAGTAGAGCTAATCAATCAATTTGGTAAAGTAGCAGGATACAAAATTAATGCACAGAAATCTCTTGCATTCCTATACACTAATGATGAAATACCCTACCTCTTTTTGACATCCTCACTCACTCATTCACTTTCACTTCTCCTCATCGTCATTCACTTTCTAACGTCCTCACTTCCTTAATCTCTAGGCAGCCAGTATCCTCATGCTATGTGCCAGACATCTACATATGACTTTGGTCTCCCATAACAGCCTCCCTTCAAGTTCAGGTTTTCCCCTCTTGCGCTATCTCCTCTAACTCAATCATTAGGCTTGCGCTTCTCTCAATGCTGCTGCCTGGATCTCAGTGTAAAACAAACAAATGATTCATTAATGTGATCACATAGATTGCTGAAAAGTAATGACATGACTTCTCTAGGATATCTATATTTAAAGGTGAGGTCTTTCACATCAAATAAAACTTTTAAAATGAAGAGTGGAGGGAAAATTCATTCTTTATCCTTATATCTTTACCCAAAGATATGGATTATCAATTACTTGGAATATGTCAAGGACTTTAGGAATGCATGTTTTTGAGTGTTTTTTTCACTTTGCAACATTGGTGAAATTCTACAAAGCACACATTTTTAACACAACATTAAATTTATTTTTCCTTTAAACGAGGGGTTATCCTGGATGCTGTCTTCCCTCTTATTCACCTTTTCTCCAATGACTAACTTTTATACTTTGCATGTGAAATTTGATAATTTCTGTGTGAAACATAATAATGTATTTAACATAAAAAATTTCAAACTTGCCACAGAATCAATGAAGAATATTCTTAGCCATATCTTTTGCATGGCAGGAATTAGCTTCCAATCATTAAGAGTCTTAGAAAAAAAGACCTACAATCTCTGAAATAGCGATGCTATGTCAGTTTATATTAGTTGTGAAAATGATCACCAGCTGAAATGAAAACAACAGCTAGATATTTGATATATTTTGGTTCTTGTGAGTCCTCTTTACTTAGAAATCCACCTCTCTGGAGGCATATTGAAGATACACCAGTCAAGGCAAAATTTTTCTACCTTGTCTATGGAGGAAGAGAGCAGAAGAAAACAATGGACACTATGAAAAAAGTTTATAAAGAATGTGAGTGGATTCAGTTTAGATCTGGCAGGAATGTTAAATTATGTGCAAACTTTGATTTCAATGTAATTCTACTTATTTTCTTTATGGAAGAGGAACATGTTCACTGCCATGCTTTCAGATGGCATCAGTGTTACACTGATTCATCTCAGCAAGCACTTTATCCCAGCACTCTAGATAGCATAGACAGAGGAGGCTCAAAGAACTCACAAAACATTCCCACATGAGGCTGTCCTCAATCCAAAAAGTCTATACTATGGTATGTCAGAAAGTTAGACTATAGAGTCAAGCATAGAAATTAACACCTAGTCTTGGGATGAAAGCAACACAGAAGTTGAGATGTTGAATATTGTGCATTAAGTACACATAATGAATATGTGGTGAATTACACTAGAAACCTATTTCAAAATTCAACTGATGTATCAAGGTTTGTCTGTATGAAAATATAAACTACATTAATCCTGTAGGTACATTAAAGCTATTTCATCTTTTCTTCCTCTACTTCTTCAAAAAGATCAAGTTATTCTCTCAACAGACTGAAAGCACAGAAACTTTATTCTGACATTTTCATATTTTTATTACTTTAAAACTTAAGACATTGATATTTAAGTCTATTAATTTTATGACTTAGAAGAGATAGACAAATTTTAACTAACTTCAGTTCTTTACAGAATAATTCCTCCTTTTTGATATATCATTTATCATTAAAAGAACAGTTTGGATGTGTGTGTTTGTATGTATTACATGTTCTGCTAGATAAATTGGATTTGAAAAAAAAATCTTTCTGTAGCCAGTCTCTCTAACAAAAATGGATTTTTTTGTATTTATTTACTGAATGAGAGGTTAATTATCTCCATTTTCACATGCTGCAATTTAATTTATTAAATTCTGTGTTGAGCACAAGTTTGTAGCCACATTATTTTATACTATCATCCTGTTTGTTGCAACTTTTTCCTGCCACTAAATATATTATATGCAAAAGAACAGTGATTCTCCTCCTAATTTATTGATGTGTTGTTGGTACAGGACACATAAATAAAAAACAAACTTTGAAAATACAGAAACACATTGGAAGAGTACTGAAGAACCAATTGTAAATGGAAATCATCAGAACTTGTTATTGGGATGAACATTATTTTTTTATAAAAATTTGTTTTTATTTATTAAATTTGCATGTGAATCAGATTTATAAAATTAGACTTTATATAAGAGAATAAAGAGAGTGCAAGCAACACTATAACTTCAGAACATAAGTTATTCTATACTTTTGATTTTGAAATAAACCCATGAACCCATTTCATATAGACTCAGATTTAAATGTTACGACAGAAAGCTTAAAAAGTTTTTCACTCAAGAAAATGAAATCATTAAAATGCATTTTCCCAAAGTAAGAGACAGAACTGGTTTACAGTAGACATTTTAAGATGGGTTTCCTTTTTGTGGTCTTCTGCCTTGGGGAAAAAATGGAATAGCTAGAATCTAAAGGTAAAGGTTCTTCAGACCTTTATAAAATTAATCTCTACCAATTAAAGGCAAACCTGTCATATTATCTCAATGGGAAGTAATAATATATTTACTTTTATAAGCCAGTAAAGAACACTACTGATCTTTTATGAATTTAAGTTAGTTTACTTAAAATGATAGTTTCTTTACTATTAGTGAATGAATATTGATACATTATTATTAAATAAGTCCGTACTTGATTCAGGTTTCCTTTATTTTTACTTAATGTTCTTTTCCTGACATTTATGTTTAGTTGTCTTGTCTCTTTAGACTCCTCATGGCTGTCACAGTTTCTCAGACTTTTTTGTTTTTGATGACCTTGACTGTTTTGAGAAGTACTGGTCAGATATTCTATATAAGAGGCCTCTACTGGAATTTGTCTGATGTTTTTCTCATGATTAGACTGAGGTTATCAGTTTTTGAGAAGAGGGCCAAAAAGCTAAAGTACCATTTTCATTACATCATATTAAGGGTGCATACTATTAAACATGATTTTTTACTGCTAATGTTGACCCTGATCATCTTGTTGAAGTAATGCTTTTCAGCTGTCTCCATCATAAAGTTATTCTCTTTTTATCCTCCCTCCATACTGTACTCTTTAGAAGGAAGTTGCAATGCCCAAAGCATACTTAAGAACAGGGAAGTCATACTCTTCTTCCTTTAGGTTAGAATAGCTGCACAAATTATTTGGAATACTTCTACATGGCATATTTGTCTCTTCTCTCAGGTTTATTTATTTATTCAATTATTTGTTTATATCAATATGGACTCATGGACATTTGTTTTATGCCTTGGTATACAATCCAAATAATCCAATACTACTTTATTTATTGTTGTTTCAACTTTTTCTGGTTTTGTCCATTGAGAGTTCTTTCAGATAGCTCCTGTGTCCCTTTGACTTTCACCCATTGATGTGTTTTATTATTATTTTTGAGTATTTTCTTACTTTCTAGCACTATAATATCTTTGACATTCATATTATATATTTGTACCCCAGTCTTAGAATCAGTCATTTCTCCAAAAAGTCTTTTTTTTTTCATTAGTTCATGTCTTTTATTAACCAATATACAATTACTTGTCTATGGTTTGTTGAAACAATAGGTCAGACAATATTTGACCCAATAATGTCTGTCAAAGTGGCTGGCCATAAAAACTCCAGCACCACATTCATCTGAAGGGCACTCCCGACGAAGGCAACTGATTTTACCATTCTCATCCACCTTATAGTATTTCAGGACAGCCAGCTTAACATTCTTTCTCTTATGCCTGTTCTTCTTGGGAGTGGTGTAAGACTTCTTCCTTTTCTTAGCACCACCATGAAGTCTCACTAAAAGATGAAGAGTAGACTCCTTTTGAATGTTGTAGTCAGACAAAGTACATCCATCTTCCAGTTGCTTGCCAGCAAAGATCAGTCTTTGCTGGTCAGGAGGAATTCCTTCCTCATCCTGGCTCCTGGCCTTTACATTTTTCTATTGCATCCGAGGGTTCAACCTCGAGAGTGATGGCCATCCCTGTCAGGCAAGGTCTTCAAGAAAATCTGCATATTGGTGGAGGTGCCACCGCAGATGGTGGATCCGAAAGGGAAGTTCTTTTTTTAAATTGGAGAATGGCATTAAAAATCAAACATTGGATGCTAGATGTGCTTGTTGTTGCTGGGTTTTCTTTGCTGTCAGGCCATTTTCACTGACAAAGCAAGGAAATACATGTGTGTTTACTAGCCCATGTATATACATGTATCCATAAATATTTTTATATGTAACTATCTGTATCTATATTAAGCTAAATATGAGTTTACACTGATGTCTCCAACTCTAATCTATTACCATATGGATGATTCTTGCCTCTTCCCCTTGTTTATTTGTAAGTTCTCATTTGTACGAGTAACCTGGCTCCTACCATCTGCCATCTATTTACTTAATTGTTTGAATTCCAGTATACATATATAGCAGTATCAGAACTGTTAACCCATATCTCACTGGAAAAAACTTCACCAACTAAAGAACAGTACTTGTGTGCAATTCCTTTTACCTTTAGTCTCACAGATCTCACTCATTTCCAGTTACTTAGGTCGGTGCCTTTTCTCCCCATTCCCTTCAGTAAAGTTGTTTCATATATTTGTAATACAGTTACATTGTTTGTCACACTCTGATTTTTTCCTGGGATTTACCCAACCTCCTAAATATTTAATTGCATTCATTAAACTTCACTTTGCAAAGTTCTGTGGATTTTGACAAATGGATGATGTCGTATAATAACATTATAGTACCATAGAGAATAGTTTCACCATACTGAAACTATTTATATATATTATAAATATTTTACCACATTGAAAAAAAAAATCATTGTGCGTCACCTATTCAAATCTCATGCCCTTGTTTTGAACTCTCAGCATCACTCATTTTTTTATTCTATAGTTTTGCCTTTTCCAGAATGTCATTTAGTTGGAAACACACAACATATACCATTTTGCATATTGACTGCTGTCACTTAGCAATACGCATTTTAGGTTCATCCATGTCATTTTGTGGCTTGATAGCTCATTTCTTTTTGCTGATGAAAAATTGTCCATTGTATGGCTATACCACAGTTTGTTTATCTATTCACCTGTTAAAGGACATCTTGGTTCCTTCCAGATTTGGCTATTGTGAATGAGGCAGCTATAAGCATAAGCTACAGGGTTTTGTGTGGACATGAGTTTTAGAACAGTTTAAATACCCAGAAGTGTGACTGCTGGATCATATAGCAAGATTATGTTTAACTTTGTAAGAAACTACCAAACTCTCTTCAAGTGGCCATACATTTTGTACCCCTACCAGCAATGAATAAGAGTTTCTCTTGCTCCACAACCTCACCATCAACTATTATTATCAGTTTTTTTTGGATTTTAACCATTCTAATAGGTATGTACTGGGATCTTATTGTTGCCTTTTTTTTTATTGGAGTATAGCTGCTTTACAATATTGTGTTAGTCTATACTGTACAGCAAAGTGAATCAGCTATATGTATACATATATCCCCTCTTTTTTGGATTTCCTTCTCATTTAGGTCACTACAGAGCATTGAGTAGAGTTCCCTGTGCTATACAGAAGGTTCTCATCAGTTATCTATTTTATACATAGTATCAATAGTGTATATATGTCAATCCCAATCTCCCAATTCAGCCCACCCCCCTCCTTTCCCCCTTGGTATCCATACGTTTGTTCTTGAGGTCTGTATCTAGAGACATGGATGGACCTAGAGACTGTCATACAGAGTGAAATAAGTCAGAAAGAGAAAAACAAATATCGTATATTAACGCATATATGTGGAATCTGAAAAAACTAGTATAGACGATCTTATTGTTGTCTTAATTTGAAGCTTTCTAATTATAAATGATGTTGAGCCTTATTTGTCATATGCTTATTTGTCATCTGCATATCTTGTTTGGTGAGGTGTCTGTTCAAATATTGCCCATTTTTAAAGAAATGGATTGTCTATATTCTTACTGTTGAGCTTTAAGAGTTCTTTGTTTATTTTGGATAACAATCCTATATCTGATACATGTTTGTCAAAGTTTTTTTCCCCCCCAGTCTGTGGCTTGTCTTTCCAGTCTCTTAACAGCATCTTTTTCAGAGAAGTTGCTATTTTAGTGAAGCCCAACTTAACAGTTTTTTCCTTCATTGATTGCTTTCGTCTTTTACCTAAAAACTTATTGAGATACCACTCCACACGTTCACTAGGTGGCTATAATAATAATATTAGAAACAAATGAAAAATGACAAGTAAAAATGGTGCTGCCACTGTAGAAATAGTTTGCCCATCCCTTGAAAAGTTATACACAGAATTTCATATGACCTAGCAATTTTACTTCTAAGCATAAACTCAAAAGAACTGAAAATAGGTACTGAAACAAATTCTTGTACATGAATGTTTATAGTAGCATTATTCACAATGTCCATTAACAGATGAATGAATAAACAAAAGTGTCATATTCATACAATGGAATATTATTCAGTTAAAAAAAAATGAAGTACTAATACATCCTGCAACATGGATGATTATTGAAAACATGCTAAGTGAAAGAAGCCAAATATTAAAGATGACATATTGTATAATTCCATTTGTACAAAATATCCCTAATAGGTAAATCAGTAGAAACCAAAACCAAATTAGTGGTTGCAGGTGAATGGGGAGTGACAGCTTAACCTGTACAGGGTTTCCTTTTGGGGTGATTAAAATACTTTGGAACTAGATAGAAATGATGGTTGTACAACATTGAATGTACTAAGTGCTTCTGAACTGTACACTTTAAAATGGTTAATCTTATGTCATGTGAATTTTGTCTCAAAAAAATGACAAGAAGAAAAAAAAACTCATTGCCATTTCCAAGGTCACCTAGTTATTCTCTTATGTTTTCTTCTAGAAATTTTATAGTTTTGTCTATTTTTATTAGTGTTTTAAACAAAAAATTTTTTTTAAATAATAATAAATGTTCCAATCTAAATATATATTTTAGAGCAGCGGTCCCCAACCTTTTTGGCACCAGGGACCAGTTTCGTGGAAGACAATTTTTCTATGGACGGTGGGGGGGATGGTTTAGGTGGTAATGCGAGCTATGGTTCAGGCGGTAATGCAAGTGATGGGGAGCGGCAGATGAAGCTACACTTGCCTGCCTGCCGCTCACCTCCTGCTGTGCGGCCCAGTTCCTAACAGGCTGCAGATCGGTACTGGTCCACGGCCCAGGGGCTGGGGACCCCTGTTTTAGAGTATATATTTTAGAGTATGTATTTTCTTAGTTACCTAATAATGTAGTTTTGTACATTCTTTTTTAAACAACTTAATGCAATTAGAATTTAATAAAATGTATTTTTATATATTAATTTTACTTTTCTACATTCTTCATTTATTCTAATATATCCATGTTTGTTTGTATAATAAATAATTTCTAAAGTTTTTAAATAAAAGGTAAGCTTATTGGGCAATGTATGGAATAAAAACAAGAAACTAGCTATTTTATGATGCTTATTATAAATTAAAATATACAGAAATGGAAGTTTTTTGATTGCCATAATGAAAGGCAAGTTTAACTAGCATGTGTTGATTTAAAACATTTACACCTCTTTATATTTCCCTAATTATAGTTCCCTAATTATAGTTCCCTAATTATATTTACACCTCTTTATATTTCCCTAATTATATTTCCCTAAATATTTACACCTCTTTATATTTCCCTAATTACTGGGTCTGCATGACAAGCATACAAAATTAAAATTCTAATAAATTACAAAGAAAATTTTATTATCAAACCAATTCAAAATAATATGTTTTCCAGTTTGTCCTCTTTGAAATAGAAAAGAACATTATAAATGTGCAATACATGTTCAGAGAGATCAAACCAGAATTTACATTTTACTTTACATTAAGAACCTGAAAATTAATACTAGGAGGCTGGAGCCACCCTCAGTTGTGGTATTAATAAGTCATTATGAATTAGTTTTAATATTTCTTATCCTTTAGTCACATTTTTCATCCTTAATATTGAATATAAATCTTTGAATCATCTAAAATGTTATATTTTATTGTTTGGATTACACAACTAAGTTCATTAAAGTTAGGAAAGGAAATAACCAAATAAAAGTGACTCAAAACAAAGAGCATGAAGGCATTAGTAATATCATCAGAGTGACCTTCTTTACTGAATTCTAGCTAGAACTGGCAGCCCTTCACTAGAATGTGATAGCTAGGCCATTGGGTAGCTTTTTCCACTGAATAAGGTAATATTTTCCACTGAATATTTTATATGACAGTGGGATAATTGGGGTATTAGTATATTTGGTTCAATGCCTGCCAAATTTTTCAGAAGCCATGAAGACATTAAGTTAGTTAATTAAAATAATATGTTTCGGGTGATATAAGAAAGATACATTGTTGTAAAGAAGGCTGTTTCATCATGTACAGGGGACAAAATATTTGGAGGAGAATAAAGATAATTTTATTAAGAATGCATATGAATGGCTATAGTAGCTTCAACAATAGGAATAAGTGCATCCAGCTATATCTGAAATCCTTAGAAATAAAGATCTCAGAATACCTTAGATTTTCCAGACTTATTTTCTATATAGAGTTTGAAGCACTTTCTGGCATGTTGGGCCTGATAAGAGTCTCACATAGCTCTTTGGCACATGCTGTTCTTGACACAAATCTTATACCATGACCTACGAGAAACCTCAGCTTTGCTTGCTTCCTTTTCCTTGCTAAGGTCTGAATAGTGAATACACAATGTTTTAGAAGGTATTCACTCTGATCTGACAAAAATAGGAAATCGTTTTCCTGTGTTACTCCCTATGTTGTTCCTTGGCATACTTACCTCATATCATAAGCTCATGATAAGGACCTAAAATGTGATCAAATCCATAATGTTCAAATCTTACTTTGAATAGCATTCATTTCTGTTTCTAACACATGCCCTATTCTTGCTCCAAATTCTCAAAAACTGCTGAGGTCTGAGAGAGCCAATAGATATCACTCTTCTTCTGCTTCTTGATTTTTAGAATAGATGAAGTCACAGGAAGAGACCATTTTCCTTAGGAAGAAGTGCCCACTCCCACCACCACATGTGGTACTGAGATTGGCCTGACTTAGTTGGATCTAATGTGATGACTTCAATTTGGGCACTCAGGCATTTCTTAGGCTGAAAGACCACCTGACAATCCAATAACGCAGACTAATCTCTCACAAGGCAGCACAAGGCAAAAGGTTCAGAAGTAGCAATGACTAATCCAGACACTTAAAGTTAGGAGTCATTACTAGCTCCCTATTTGGGTTGATTACCCACCAGCCTAGCTCAGCTTTACTGAATAAGTAGGACTGAGAAAAAGAAAGATTGTACACCACACACAGCCATAATGTCAAATTTAAAGTGGGTCACCTCCCTTGCTGAATAAATTGAATAAATAACACAATCATGACTCTGAATCTCACACTTTGACATGTGTAAGCAATAATGAACTAAGTTTTGCATGCATCTACTAGAGGAAAGAAGTAGAGATTTTTGCAAGCCAGGCATCTGTAGCAGGTGTGTCAATGGAACCTACTTCCTGTTTCTAATACAGCTGCACATGTTTCTGGCAGGCAGCTTGAATTTGTGCCCCTCAACCTCAGTGATTTCATTTGCTTGGCTCTAGATTCTGGCATGTCTATGCATAAATTGTCAACTTTATTAGAGCTATAAAAGGCCTGAGTGTTAACATCAAGCATACAGATGCAGTGCTCCCTTAGCCAAGCACACTTCCTGGACCACCACAATAGTGCAGCTGCAACCATTGTGAGCCATTAGCAGTGACATTCTGTAAATCTTAATCTATTAAACAGTGGCACCATCATGAGTTGATACAAGGTAAAAACTTGCTATTTCAGTTAGCTAGTGGGTAGATCTCTATAAATATGCTATTTTTTCCCTTAGAGTCTAAGTTATATATTTGAAGTCAAAATATTATTTATAAAAATGGATAATTTGTAATTGCTAATTTAGCAATAATTTGGTGAATTTTTTGTTAGCCTGTCTTTTGATATCTCAAAGTGTTTTACTTGAAAAGTGGAAAATTTTGAAGTCAGAACTTCTATTTCATCTGCTTCTAATGATACAGAGATTTGTTATCCTTGAAGGCAAAATTTGTGGGTCCTCTTTGTCTTTTTGGTTCCTGAAAATTGATTCACATTTCTTCAGGTCATTCTGTTGAACAGTGCCATGAAGAATAGAGTCAGTCAAGATACAGTAAATTAATATCACTTAATTATAATTTAAATACCAAAAGATCAGTGTCAGACTTTGATAAGTAAAGAAGAAATAAGCCAAACATGACCATAATACTAATTTATTTCAAGTATTTAAACAACTGGTGTTAAGATGACTGAAAAACAATATTATTGTCCTGAGTGAATAAACCTTCATAAATTTAGAAGTCATTAACACAGAGACATTTAATATATTAACTGAATATCAAAAAGATCTATTATTAGGGCATCCTTCCCAAAACTATTTCTTTTTAACCTGGTATGTGTTATTTATGTACTATGCCCAGGGGATACAATGGTAAAGAAAATATATGGTATCTGTCCTCCCTCCTGGAACTTGTATTTAGTCTTATAGTCTACCATGGTTACTAAATGAACTTTGAAATTCATAGAATGCCATTTCTCTAAATATGATTATAGTCATAACTCTCTAAATCAGTAGGGATTTTATTTATTTTTAAGTTTTCTATTGCTGCTATAACAAATTACACAAATTTAGTGGCACAAAACAACACACACTAATCTTATAGTTCTGGAGGTCAGAAGTCCTAAAATCAAGGTTTCAACATGCTATTCTCCTACTGGACACTCAAGGGAAGAATCTATTTCCTTGCCTTTTGCAGCTTCTAGAGAAAGCCTACATTCCTTGTTCCTTGGCTTGTGATCTCCTTTCTCCATATTCAAAGTCAGAAGCAGGACAGTATCTTTAAATTTCTCTCTTTCTCACCTCAGCTTCTATTGTCACATCTTTTCTAACTTTGACCCTCCTGCCTTCACTTATAAGTACCTTTTGTGATTACATTGGTTTCACCAGGATAATTCAGAAGAGTCTCCTGATCTTGAAATCCTTAACTTAGTCACAACTGGAAAGTCCCTTTTGCCAGGTAAGGTAACATATTTGCAGGTTCCAGGGATTAGGATGTAGACATCTTTGAAGAGCTATTACTTTGCCTATCACAAACTCTTTATATTAGGGTGACCCATTCATTATCATAGTTGATAATCTATTATATATTAACACAACATGTGGATGAAAAGTTGAGTTACCTAAATATTTTTCTTAAATATCTCACAGCCTGAAAATTTTTGGAATAACCTGGATGATAGACTCAAGCTAAAAATTTTTTTTCTTGCAAGTTGACTGCTACGTCTATATTTACATATATTTATCTCCATGGAACTTTATAGCTTTTGTCCTGAAATGGTAAGAAAAATCATTGATGTCTCCCAACCTTATTCTTTAATTTTCACAATTCATTACCATGATGTATGAATGTGCCATTTATCTGCTTTTTTACCTGGCTCCTTTTTCTAGGTAGCTGAGTAAGAATATAAGGAAAGTGAATTACATTGATTTCATTAATACTAGAGAAATCAAATTTAAGTTAATTATTTTAATTGTCTCTACCTGTGATGGTTAACTTTCTGTGTCATCTTGGATGGGTCACAGTGTCTAGATATTTGGTCAGATGTTATTCTACATGTTTCTGTGAGGATGTTTTGGAGATGTTAAGGAGATTTACATTTAAATTGATGGACTTTTGGTAAAACAGATTGCCCTCCATAATGTGAATAGACGTCTAAAGAAAACCAATTAGTTGATGGCTTGAGTAGAACAAAAGGCTGACCTCTTGTGAGAAAGAAGAATTTCTGCAGCAGACTGCTGCAGAATTTCTGCAGCAGGAATTTTTGCAGCAGACTGCATTTGGACTTGAATTGAATGTTTTTCCTGAGTCTCCAGCCTGCTGGCCTCCCCTATTAGATTTTGAATTTGCCAAGCATCCCCAGTTGTGTGAGCCAACTCTTTCTTATTTTAAAGGTGTAGGCTTATTTATTTTATTTATTTTTGGTTGTGTTGGGTCTTCGTTTCTGTGCGAGGGCTTTCTCTAGTTGGGGCAAGTGGGGGTCACTCTTCATCGCGGAGCGCGGGCCTCTCGCTATTGCGGCCTCTCTTGTTGCGGAGCACAGGCTCCAGATGCGCAGGCTCGGTAATTGTGGCTCACAGGCCTAGTTGCTCCGCGGCATGTGGGATCTTCCCAAACCAGGACTTGAACCCGTGTCCCCTGCATTGGCAGGCAGATTCTCAACCACTGCGCCACCAGGGAAGCCCCTGAACCAACTCTTTAGAATAAATCTCTTTCTACATATATACACATCCTATTGGTTCTATTCTTTGGGGAACCTTAACATCCTACCTAAGGTTAAAGTTATCTGCAGTTTGAGGTAACCAGTTTAAATTCTTAAAATAACATATTAGAGTTATATCTTAGTAGTTATCTATTGCTGCATAACTAATTATGCCAAAACATAGCAATAAACATTACTGTCATACATTTTCTGTGGGTTAAGAATCTGGGAGTAGCTTAGCTGGCTGGTTCTCATTTAGAGTCTTTCATAAAACTGCAACCAGGTGTTATGTTAGTCAAGGCTGCAATCATTTGAGGTTTGACTGGGACTGGAGGTTCAGAAACTAAGTTCACTCACATGGCTATGGCTGGAAGCTTCAATTCCTTGCTGCTTGGGCTTCACCATATAATTGCCTAACATTTGTCAGCTGGCTTCTCTCAGGGCATGTGGTCTAAGAGATAGAAAGCAAAACTATGATAATTTATATGGCCTAGTATTCTAGTCACATACTGTCACCATTGAGTAGTTATTCTTTAAAA